>NC_132998.1:7531398-8771883 GCF_048564905.1 Vicugna pacos
AAGCTTCAGACTTACACATCCAAATTTCTACTAAACATCTCTCCTTGGATATCCCATAAGAACCCCAACTCCCCACATCCTAAATCAAATTCACCATTTCAATTCTTCCTAATTATATTCCCTATGGTACCATGATCTAGCCAGGAGTAAGTCACTGGTAGCTGACTTAAGTCTTATTTATTTACTTCCTAAATATTTCCCAAATCAGTTCTCATGAATAAATCTCTACAGTGCTTCATTCAGGCCTCCATCGTATTTTATGTGAATTCCTACAATATCCCACAAACTGACTTGAATCCTGACCCATCCCCCTTAAGTCAAACTGTATACTGCTACTTCAGCACTCCACCCAAAATGCAAACCAGACCTTGCCATTCTGGATAAAAATCTTCAGTGGACTGAAGGCTCAAGTCCAAGCTCTTTTAACACAGCATATGAGGCTTTCCAGAACGTTCTCCCCCAGAAATCAGCATGGGTTCCTCTCTCCCTTCTAGACGGGATTAAAATAGACATCCTGGCCTACACTCTGGTCTCTACTCAAATATGACTTTATCAGAGAGACCTCCCCTGACCAACTACCTAAAATAGCAACATCTCCCACCTTTCAATATCTCAACCCTCTTACTCCACTTTATTTTTTTTAAGGATATTAAACAACACCTGATGTATCATAAAGGTATTTTTGTTGCCTTTCTAAATGCTTACTCCAAACTTAGACCCCAAAGCAAGGTCTGGCACCTATTAGGTACTCAAAAAGCACTGGTTGAATGAAGACATGTCTAACTCTTTAGCTTCAGCTTACCATCCAATAAACCCTACTTGCTTGTAGTTCCCACACTCTTCAATCACCCTGCTGTGTAATACCTTGGGAATCATTGTTTATCCCACTGTTTTTGCCAAGAGAGCATTTCCCCCTCTTCTTGACCTGACTCCTACTCATCTCTCAAGACTCAGCTCAGGTGTCACTTCCTTCTGGAGATCCTCTGATCCTCTGCTATGCTCACCAACACCCAGTACATATTTTCACACTGGTATTTACTAGTTTAAATCCTAAATTCATAATTATTAAGTGAAACACTTTAATTTCTTATCAATGCCATAAAATTATCTGTTCATGTTTTTCTTCCTCCCACCCCCCACTGTCCTGTGAATCCCTTGAGGGCAAGGATTATGTTTTATTCCCACTTTATTCCCTGGGCCTAGCCTAGCAGTAGACACTGCCTATTGAAATGAATGTACTACCAAAAAACTTCATTCTTTCCAATGGAAAAACAATTCACACCCTATGGTAGGTAAATTAATAAACCAAGGATACCATGCTATTTCTTAAAAAATCTTTGGGCTCCCTAGCATACTGGCAATACAGATACACATTTTAAAAAATTAACAATGATAACTGCTCTCAGAGACATTAAAATCAGCCAGAGAAGACAAAATGATTCCATGTTGCAGAAATATGTGTTAAATGTTATATAATTATAAAAATGGAATACAGGAGGAGCATTAGAGACCGGATTTGTATGGCTATAGGCTAACTGATGGGTACGGTTATCAAGATAAATCAAAGCATGGAATGGGCAAATTGTGGTAGAAGTGGGATGCCTTCTGAATAAGAACACCTATGTAACCCACCTCTGGATCCTGTGACTCCCTCCTTCTCCCTCCACTCCCCTCCTCTTGGCTTGACTTAAGAGACCCAGGTAATTCTTGTCACCTCAACTTAGTTCTGGCTTCCTATAAAGCAGCTGTCCTTGGGCTAAAACCAGAGAACAGACCTCCAACATCTCCTTTCAGACCTTACAAAGGGGTACAGTTCTTACCCCATGGCTTCCCACCCACAGCATCTCCTCGTGCAAGTCAAAGTGGGAGACGGAGACAGGCACACCCACTTCAGCCACCACACTGTGCAACTCAGAGTAGACACCTTCCATTATGTGCACTGACTCCTGGACAGGAAGAGCCTCTAAGGCCACTCCCTCCGGGTCCAGCTCCACATTCGGTAGCAGACTTGGGTTCAGGTGGGCATCCAGGACAGGATCCAGGGCAGAATGCATGGCCGGGGCATATTCTGCCAGTCCAGGGTCCAGGCTCTCGAAGTTCATGATGATGATGATGATGATGATGATGATGGCAGCAGGTTAGACCTGTGTCACACCCTCCCTTGCCACAGCCCCTTTGGATGCCTGACCCAACCTTCAGCAGAATAGCACCAGTGGACCTAGAATGGACATCCTGACCTGCAAAGGGAAAGAGGTAACTGAGTCAGGGGTAGGACGAGGTACTTGTATTTAGTGTGTTCTAGGTTTTACCAGCAGGAGGGAGATGAAGCAGGCAGATGTGAGAATGCTAAGCAGGGGATGAAGCAGGCAGGAAGGGGATGGGAAGTCGGGTAGAGGTAGAACTGTTGCCCCTTCCTCTTCTCCTCTAGGCACTCTGTACTCCCCACCACCCCATAGCTAACTTAATCCTTGACTTCCCTTTCACCTCCCTTCAGGCCTCCCACTTGCCTGGTTCATTCCTGAACCAACAGTGGAAGGAGCAGCAACTGCAGGGGTAGGAGTTAGGTAGAGGGAGCTAAAGTGCCTGTTTCCCAGAATTAGGGGTGGGGGTGGGTGGTTGAGAGGTGAGTACAAGAGAAGTCAGTTTCCTAGAATCCTCTACAATGTTACCCAGGATTCTCCAAGGGAAAATAAGAATGGCCATCTACCCACAATTGGGGCGGAGGTGGGGGGACGTGATGGAAATAGCTAGTTACCCAGAATTCTCTTGGGGAACCAGAAAAATCAATTACCCATAATTCTCCCCCGGCGGCAGCGGGGAGAGGAGGGATTAAGGTAGGGGTCAGATGTGTTCCTGGGATGTTTACGGGGATTGGGTCATTACCAAGATTTCTCCATGGCGGATATTTTGGAGCGCGTGGAATTAAAACGAGTAGGGGGAGAGCAAGCGCCGTCAGCTCCGCGGGAAATTCCAGTTTCCCCAATTCTCCCCCGCGCCTCAGGTTCAACCAAACTCTACGACGGAAAAGACGGCGCACTCCCAGTCTCAGCTTCCAATCAGAAAGGGCTAGGGGCTCACCTCAGCCAATCGGAAGGAGCCAGGTACAGCGCGCGCGCGCAAACACCCCCCCCCCCCGCCCCGGGAGAAGACGTATGACGCGGAAGCTGGGCAAAAACGAGCTACGGGACGCAATTGAGGACAAACGGAGTCCGCTTCTGTCCGTGTTTGGTCTCGTTAGACAGTAACCTCTTCTCTTCTAGGCCTCCTTTGAACAAAATTAGCCCCAGGCTTGGAAGCCGACTCTTCATGCTCCCTATAGCTTTAGAAACTAGAATAAGGGGAGCCCAAGCCAAAGCATTGGGAATCGACTGCTGGGTATTCCCAGTATGGCCCAGTCCACCCCCTCTTCCTGTGGTGCTCTTGTGAGCGCTCAGCCACCTCCGTCTCTGTTACCCCCGAAACTCGCCGGCATTTCCTATCATTTCCAAGCATGGGAGAGAAAAAAGGAAGCGGGAGGCAGCCTCCTAACACGGCCCAAGTAGATGCATCTTTTACGGTTTGAAACTCCCATCTGTGATTATTCCCTCCTTAGAGGCCCCGGTAATATTTTCAGGGAACGGGAATCCTCAGCTATCAAGTTCCCCTAGCTCGTGGAGCTGGACATTATTCCCCAGAGGGGCAGAGCAGGGCGAATTTAGATACTTGCATTCCCCCAGCTCTTAGAAGTTTAGCGTCAACACTAGCTCTGAGGAATTCTTGGAGTCTATCTCTGAGCTTGAACTGCTTTGGAATAGATCCAGGTTGTTAGATGTCTCTGGGGCTTTTTAGCTCAGTTTCTAAAGGCCACAGAGAGGGCCTTTTTGGTGAAAGGAATTCCTTATAGAGGATACAGTTTTAAAGCATTTCTCTCTCAATAAAGACTGGTAAATAGACCTTCATAAAAGAATCCAATAATTTAAATTTCCAGGACTCAGACAGGTCTTAGGCTTATTCAGAGGTCATAGATGGAGAAACACCTTAACTCAGAAGGTCTCCCAAACTCAGCTGACTTCACAGGTCCCTAGATTTAAAGTCTCCCAAAAAGACCAGTGCTGAGAGACAGACAGTTCATCTTTAGAAATGTCCATATTGAAGTCGCAAATTAAGAAAGAGGTCACACTGAGAGTAACAGGGCCTGAGATACCAAGGATACCTGGGCTAAATGAGCTGCTTTATTAAGATGCTGTGTTGCCTTACAGAGTCCAATATAATGGAATGACCAAGAATGCAGGTTCTGAAATCTGCAGTACAATTTTGGCCACTTAGTAACTCTGTGATCTTGAGCAAGTTGCTTATCTCTGCATCTCAATTTCCTCATCTGTAATATGGGGATAATAATAGTACCTATCTCATTGGGTGGTTGTGAAAATTAAATGGGTTAATACGTGAAAAGTGCTTAAATCAAGTACTTGGCATAAAGTGAGAGTTGGGTATAAGCCATAATTTTAACCACCTGGGGAAACTTCAGCTGGATTTAGCATCTGGGTATCCAACTGGAAAGGCCTGCATGGGAGTGTCTTGTCAATGTAATTTGCATAACGGTTGCGGTCCTGCTGACGTCAAGGTCTCCTTGCAGCTTCAGGTCAGATCTAGTCCTGGAAGTAGTTCCTGTCACACAACAGTCCCACAGTCGCCCCACCACTCTTGCTTCCTACCCAGCTCCCGAAGCACCAGGAAGTGAAACAAAGCCCCGTGCCTCCAACTCACCCTTGTCCCTCTCATCCCATCCCCCAGGGCTCCACTTCCTCCTCCTCCTTTTCACCTTCCATCTCCTATCCTAAAGGGCTCCCAGAATGAGAACCAGAGGTGGTAAAAGCATGGAAGACATTATACAAAAGTGAGGTGATCTCCCCTTCCCCCTCCCACACCCCACCTCCAAGGTCTTTATTCCGTGTGTATCCACCAATGTAAGAAGAGGCAAACCATTTCTCACTCAAACTGAGATAACCTCTCTAATGCTGGAAATGTTTATCCAAAGAGTGGATTTACCACAGAGTCATATTTGAATCAGAAGTTTCATTGGGCAGTTTTACATAGTCCTAAGGGAAGGAAGACTTTTCTATCAAGGGTAAATTTCTCGGAGAAAAAGGGTCAACCTCTTGGGAAGGCTTTGGGAGCCATCTGTGTGGTCATTCATGGCCTCATTCTGACGTCCAAATTGTCCTGGGACCCTCCACTGGGGTTGGGGCAGTCCCAGATTTGGACCACCCTCCACTCCCACACCCGACCTCACACTCTCAGATGTTTCACTGAATGTTGCATCAGGGATGGTGATGAAATCAGTGTCAGCGGATTTTACCCATGGATGCAACAGGCTGAAGGACCAGCCAGAGTCATTGACACTGTGCACCTTCAACTACGCAGAACTCCCTGACTTCCTAGCCATGGGGAAGGGACTGGGTGCTGAAATATCTAAGTTGGATTTCTAGCCTTTGCTTACACTGGTGTTCCCCACCCCCCCAAAATCACCTGAATCCCACAGAGCCCATGACACTTGAGCCACGAAGGCTGAAGAATCAGTTGGTTCTTAGCCACAGCTCTCTCTCCAGCAGCTCTCTAGCCTCCAGAGCGAGACCTGAAGTGAGGGAGCAATAATACCTTATGCTGAACTTATGTGGCTTCCCAGTTCGCAAAGTGTTTTCTTATACATTCTCTCCTAGTGGAAAAAACGCTTCCAACAGAGAAAAAGAAGCCCCTTTATTCTTAGGTTGAGGGCATCAGGTGGGAACCAAACTTCATTCCAAACTGAACTTGCCATTCTATTGTGAGATAAATGAATGCTTCTCTTTTGGTTTTTAACTCAGGCAGGAGGAGGTGAGGAAATCAGAGCTGGTTTGAAGGGAGGGAGAATATAGCTTTGAGAGGCAAAAAGATGAGGGAAAGGTTAAACAGGAAGGAACTTGAGACTTAATTCATTTAAATATTCATTACTCCAACCCCCCCCCCCCCCGCAGCCACTTCGATTCCTGGAGAGCATTACACATAAGTCTCATCCCAGGCCTCCAGCCACAGCAACCACACGACTCATTTCCCCTGGGCTGAGGCTGCATACCTGGGCTCCCCAAGGAGAGGGATGATGCAGGGAGGGGAATCCCACCTGCTGTGAGTCACCTGCTAGTATAAAGGGCGGGTCTTACAATGCAGGGATCTTAAAAAGAGACTCAGACAAGGGGAGAAAATCTACAGGAAGCAGCTCAGAAACTTGGTGCACAACAGAGGGAACCAAACCAGAGACACACAGAACAGAGAGAATCAGGCTCAGAGCAAGGGGAAGTGGACAGAGATTCCACAGGGACTGCAAGGCACGGAGCCAGCCAGATTCGAGAAGCAGGCAACAAGATGTTGGGAAGCAGAGCTGTGATGCTGCTGCTGCTGGTGCTGCCCTGGACCACTCAGGGCCGGGCTGTGCCGGAGGGCAACAGCCCTGCCTGGGTTCAGGGCCAGCAGCTCTCACAGCAGCTCTGCACGCTGGCCTGGAGTGCACATCTGCCAATGGGACATGTGGTGAGTGGCAGCCTCTGGGACCAAACAGGAGCCCATCCAAACTCTCCAAGGCTGCAGTGGAAGACTGTGGCCTGGGGTGGAAGCTGGAGGGTTGAAGGCCATCAAGGGGTAAAAGAGGACAAGGGGGTTGGGTTCCAGGGGGAGTCAGGGCCTGAGAATCCAGGTGGGGTTTGAAAGTACTTATTTCTTCATTCTTCTACCCCCTCCTCCATTCCAGGATCTACCAAGAGAAGAGGGAGAAGATGAAACTACAAATGGTGTCCCCCATATCCAGTGTGAGGATGGCTGTGATCCCCAAGGACTCAGGGACAACAGTCAGGTACTAAGATGAGGCTGAGCCACAAGGAAGAGGGGACTGGGGACAGAACTGGACACCATGGTGAATTTGTAAAAGTTGTATTTGTCCTTGTCCATTCAGCCTTCCATAACCACCAACCACAGACTGCGTAATTTATAAACAAGAGACATTTATTTCTCACAGTTCTAGAGACTGAAAGTCTGAGATCAGGGTACCTGCATGGCTGAGTGAGAGCCCTCTTCCAGGTTGCAGACTTCATGTATCCTCACATTGTGGAAGGGATTAGGGAGTTCTGTGGGTCTCTTGTATAAGAGCAATAATCCAATTCATGAGGGCTCCATTCTCATGACCTAATTATCTCCCAAAGGTCCAAACTCCTAATGCCATCATGCTGGGGGTCATATGAATTCTGTGAGGACGCAAATATTCAGGTGTCAACCATGCCTAAGAATGGCAAACATCAGATGGGTCTTCGGTAAATAGAGTGATTAGAAGGTATCTGGTGTTTTTCATGGCTTTCTTTTCTGTCCAGTCCTGCTTGCAAAGGATCCACCAAGGCCTGGTCTTTTACGAGAAGCTGCTGGGCTCAGACATTTTCACCGGGGAGGCTTCTCTGCTCCCCCATGGCCCTGTGGGCCAGCTTCATGCCTCTTTGCTGGGCCTCAGGCAACTCTTGCAGGTATGAGCTAGGGATCTGGGGTGGGGAGGGCTTGCAGGTGTCAGGGCCTGGGGGTTGAAGGATCTAGAATCCTCTCTGATTGTGTCCTGTGTCATTTCAGCCTGAGGGTCACCACTGGGAGACTGAGCAGACTCCAAGCCCCAGTCCCAGCCAGCCGTGGCAGCGTCTTCTTCTCCGCCTCAAGATCCTTCGCAGCCTCCAGGCCTTTGTGGCTGTAGCTGCCCGGGTCTTTGCCCATGGAGCAGCAACCCTGAGCCCCTAAATCCAACAGCTTAAGGGTGGCACCCAGACCTCCATGGCTCAGCAATGCTACAACGAATCTATCAGCTTAGACACCTGTGAGCCCACAAGTTAATCAGTTTAGTAATTTTATGGGGACTTGCTCTGTTGAAAAATTACCAATACTGACTGACTTACGATGCTGCCTTAGGACAAGGTTGAATATTTATTACATGGGAAGGGAAATTTGGGGATTATTTATCCTCGTAGTGGTTTGGGGAGGAGGATTATTTATTATATTTATAATGAATTATGTACTTTTTTCAATAAAGACTTATTTATGTGGATAGCTGAGTCTACTTTCTAGGCTTGTTGGGAAAAAGAAAAAATGGAAAAACAGGGCCAAAGCACTACAAAATATAGCCTTCTACTCTGCAGGGCTATGGTGGAGAGGGATCTTTCCTCATGACTCCCTGGGATGTAGAGTAAATGGGATCTTTTTGGCCTTAATCCCTATATGGCTAAGCAAGTTGAATGAGATCACAGAAGGTTGTGATTAGGAAGCAGGGCTCCGAAGTGTGGCCCTCTTGCTCCCTGACCCAGGGTTTCCTTCCCTGCTTTCTTAGCCAAGAGTATATATTTCACCAAAGACAGTAGTCCCAATCACTACAGGATCAGAAGTTCTGAGCAGAAAGGGCATCCCAGGAAGATGAAGTGTGCACCAGGTTAGCCTTATCAGCTACAAAAATGTTGAAATCCTTCTGTACTAAAAAGCCACTGCCCTGAGCCCTCCAAGTACCTCTGAACTGTCCTGGCCTGCCCCCGAATCCCTATACCTCCCAGCACAGCAGGCAGCCTCCAGGATCCTTGGAACTATGGCCAACATCTGTTCTGATTCATTGGTGACTCTTTCTTACCCATATTATGCTTCCACCTCTCATTCCAAATCCCAGGGTTAATCCAGCTTTGAAGGGGCACATGCCTGATTTCACATCCTCATGATGTGAGGGGTAGGATAGGCAAAACATATGGAAATAACAGAAGAAACGTAGTTCCTAGTAGTCAGAAGGAATCAGGGGCCCATCCGTGTAGAAATGGCTGGATTGGAAGATGTAAGTTTCGTCCATGTTGTTCTGGCTCGCCAACAGTGGGTCACCATTTGGCATGATTTCATCAATCTTCATACTGTTTCTGAAGACTAGATAGTCCAGAGAAAAAGTCAGGCCCTGATCTTAGGCAAGGAGTTCCCAAACCAGCAGGAAAAAAGGGGGGTGGGGGGAAGGCAGCAGAGGCCTGGCCTGAGAGGTCGGGCAAGGGGAGGCATGTACATTTCCTAATAAAAGCAACCCCAGGGAAATAAGCCTTTCTCCAATAAGGAGCTTAGAGCACAGCCTTTTTCTGTAATGGGTGAGGGAGGGGAGATGGGAAAGGGAATGTGTCCCCTCTTCCCTAGCCGCATCTCATCACTTAGTTTCTGGGTTTTTTGGTGGTGGGGGGGGAATAATTAGGTTTGTTTGTTTGTCTGTCTATATTTAATGGAGGTACTGGGGATTGACTCTAGAACCTCATGCATGCTAAGCATCTAAGCATGCACTCTACCCCTGAACTATACCCTCCCCCTCATCACTTACTTTCCATTTCCTCAGTGTTCAAGTGTCTCAGATCGTGGGGCAAATCCGGCTCTGGCACTGGCTGTGAAATACGCGCTAGAAGAGGCTCCTCTTTCAGTCTGGGTCCTGGGCTTGGCTCTGGGACGCTCTGGGACACCTCATTTAGTGTGGGCTCCAACACGGGCTCCAGAGGGGACTCCAGGGCTGGCCCCAGATCCAGCCCTGTCTCCAGCAGCGGCTCCAAGTCCAGGCCCAGCCCTGACTCTGTCCCTGGTACCAGCCCCAGATCCAACTCCAATGACTCCAGTTCTGGCTCCAACTTCAGCTCTGGCGGTTGCTGCAGCTCATCCACCTGTCTAGACACCCCAGTACAGAGAGAAGCAGGGCTCAGTGGTTTAGGTGAAGTGGAGAATGGTAGAGCAAGCAGAGGCTATCTCTCTAGTCGAAAAAGGCAACAGAGCAGATGGCTTAAGAGCCCCGGCTTTGGAGTTAGGCTTACCAGAATTTAAATCATATTATTTACTAGTTTGGTGACGTTAGGCAAAGTGACCTAACCTCTCTGAGCCTCAGATTTATCATCTGTAAAAAGGGAACAATACCTCATAGTACTTGAGAGGCAGCATGATGGTTAAAAGCAGGGCTTTGGAAATTGACAGACCTGGATCACTGATTAGCCATGTACCTTGGACATGCCACTTCAACGCACTAAACCTCAGGTTTCTCAGATGAAAACAGTTAATAACAGTGTCTTCTGCCTCATAGGACTATTAAGAAGATTCAATAAATGAGAAAATGAACACAAAGCATTTAGCCCAGTGCCTGGCACATAGTAAACTTTCATTAAATGTGGCTGTTATCATTACTGACTCAGATGGGTTCCCATATGGATTAAATGAAAAAAATGTTCTAAAAAAATCTAGTACCATGCTTGGCATCAAGTAAGTGCCCATTAACAGCAGTGATGATGACCATTTTTTAAAATGTGGGTACTGGAGATTGAGCTCAGGACCTTATTGTGCATGCTAGGCATTCACTCTACCACTGAGCTATACCCCCCGCCCCCAACCCCCTGCCGATCAGGACCATTATTATCAGAGAACCCTTGCAGAGACAACCTAAGGATGGCAGCAGGAACATAGAGAGGAGAGAGACCAGAAGACCAGGAAAAAACCTAGAGGGTTGGAGAGTATGGGTCAGTAGGAGAGAAGGCTGGAGAGACAGGAACTGGGCAGGTTTGGGTCACTCTATGAGCCAAAGAGGGTTAGGGAGGATGGGTGAAGAGTTCATAGCTCACCTGTTAGAGACCACAATGAGCTTATGCTTCAGGTATTTATTCCGTTCCTGGAGATTAACTGTGGGGAACAGACACAGGAGGAGGGGGAGGTCAGTGGATTGGGCACATAGCCCCTGGGTCCCCCAGTGCAGACAGTCCTGACAGTCACGTCTCCCAGCTAACTAGCAGTGTCCCATGGACAAATCCTTTAATTTCTCTGGAAATCGGTTTTTCCACGTTGGAAGGATGGAGTTGGATTTGTGGATGCCTGTGAATCTCTGCAATCTTCCAGTGACGCATATCAATGATCCTCACCTTTCTCCTGTTGGTAGCAGCCAAAAGCCTCATCCCGGGGGATTCTGGGGTAGAGGAAGCGTAGTGGGTTCTCAGGTATGTTCTCCTCGGTGAGCAGCTGGTAGTGGCTGATGATTTTGGTCAGCGGGAGTGACTGCAGCACCTCCTTGGTGAAGGGCTGCACAGAGTATATGAGCACCTTATCTGGAGAGTGGATATAGGAACAAGCAGGCTTGAGGGAAGAGGCTCCCCAACCCCAAACCTGCCAAGGGATTCAGGACAGAGCCAGGGAAGCCAAGGGCAGGCAGCGAGGCCGAAGGGAGAGGCTGTGGGAATGGCAGGGCAGAGCAGCTGACCATCATCTTGGTGCTCCACCCAGGAGCAGGTAATGCCCCCTTCCGATGTTTCACTGAAGCGCAGCAGAAAGGTGCCAGAGATGGTCTTCTTCAGCAGCCGGCGCTCCTGGCTTCGGCTCACAAAGCCCATGATGCGTCTGCAGCACAGAGAGCAGCTGTGAGGCCCTCTTGTCTCTCTGCTCCCCTTGTACAGGGAAAGGGTGCCAGGTTTTGGCCCTGGCACTGCCAAACTGTTACAAACTTTTCCATGTTGGCCAAGTCACTTAGCTTTCCTGACAACATCCATCTCCCAGGGTTGGAAGAGGTGTGAAGATTCAGCGAGGTCACACAGCGAAAAGCATCTTGTAAAAGGCAGAGTGCCACACAAATGAGCAGGCAGTGTGGAGGAAAGAGCATAGGCTTAGGGTCAGAGAGGCCTGAGTTCAAATCCCAACTCTGCCCCTTGCATGAGTCATTTAACGTCTCTGAGCCTTCATTTCCTCACTTGAGGGTGGCAACACCCATCACTCAGCAGGGTTGTAAGAATTATGTGACAGAATTCAGAAAGAGCACTCAGCAGGCTCTGGAACACAGTGCATGCTTGACTAATGCTGGCTACGAGACTATTATTGCAAACGTGGTGGAGTGTGACCTTGCACCAGTTTTTGCTTTCTCCCCCTATTTGCCACATGAGGGCGCACAGAGTCCACTCTCAAGCCCAGAAAGGCACCTGGGCCTTGAGAAGGGTGGGGGCGGCGGGGCAGGTGGAGAGAGGCCTAAGGCCTTACCCATCTTTCCAGAGATCCTTCAGGTGGTCATGGACCAGGTCCAGAATCTTGTCAAGCCACGTCCAGAACGGTAGCTTGCCAGGGGGGCTCTCTCGCTGAAGGAGGAAGGGAAAGACGGGAAGAAATGTGGAGTTGCTCCTGGTGAAAGGAAGGGCTAGTAACTGGATGGGGCGTCAGGGTCTAGCTGCACAGGATGCAGGGAGTTACCTTAGTGAAGTCAGCCCAGGACAAAAATGCATCCTCAGTCCTGGAGTGATGCCCTGTGTGCAGACAGACAGTTCAGATGACGGGAGGAGGCAGATAGGAAGGAGGGTGGGGGCACTAAGGCTGTGGAAAGGCTGAGAGAAAAGGAGAATGTTTGTACCAAACAGCTTATCCCTCAGCATGCCGAGCTGGTCTGGGTCGAGGCCTCGGCCAATGTAGGAGGAGAACTGCCAGCTAAGAGCGGGGCCCAGCAAGCTCCAGGGGGCCTTGGGGGGGCCGGAGAAGAACAGCTGATTCTGCAGAGGCGGGAGGGACAGGCTGGCTCAGAAGCAGTGCCCTCATGCCCCACTTCAACTCCCCTCTTGGCCACCCTTCACCTGTTGGCCCCATCTCCTACCTGGGGGTCTGAGCTGAGCAGATTGAACCACAGAACTGAAGCCCAAGCAATTGAGAGTTGGTTCATGTTAGAAATAATCACCACAGGGAGGGTGTCCGTCTGGGGAGGAGATAGGAATCACAGAAGAGGGATGTAATGCTTCCAGCTGCAGACATTTGGTAAGGGCCAGGTAATACCCCACCCTAAGAGGTTTCTGCTTCACCCCTCCTTATGCTTTCCCCCCAGTGTGTTTCATTTTCACTTACTTTCAGTTCCTGCTTCAGACCCTGATAGGTGTATTTGACTGTGAAGCTGATAATGTGCAGTTCCTCTGTCACGCCCAGTGGCCCCTGGGACAGCCCAAGATACAGTGATCAGAGAGCCCTTTGGCAAATTCCTCCTGCCCCCCAACCATCTGTCCAGGCCTCACCTTATTGCTGCCCTTTCCTGAACCACCTGAACGCTGCTCCATCAGATTCTGTGAGTTGAGGGGAAGGAGAGGGAATCCTTGAGTGGGACCCCAGGGCCCCTGGAACCCTTGCTGGTACCCTCAGGACTTCCCAAGGCCTGGGAACTTCTCCCAGCCTGTTCCATTGGACTAGAAGCTTAAGATTCCATCCCTTCTTACCAGATAGTTGAAGTCCCAAATTAAGCCCTGACTCTGCCCTTTCTCGGGGGTCAAAGTTTTCTGTTTTGAGGTCAGAATGTTGAACTTCCGGAAGCTATTGCAGGAGGAAGAAGATATATGGAGGTCAGGAGTGGAGTTACTCTAAAAACTCAGCAGGAAAACAACAAAAGCTCCACTTCATTTCAGATCTCCCCTCCTCCCTCTGTCCACACACCACCCGAAATCAACCTCCTCCTTGTTTGTGCCCCCATCAGGGCTGCCACATGTGGTTGTGCAGGTCATGCAGTACACAAATGTTTGCAGGCAGCGTTCCTGTCAGGCACCTACCCTTGTGATTCGGGAGGATTCCTGAAAAAAAATACAAAAAAAAAATCAATGGTAGCAAAATAGTATAGAAGTTAGGAATTTGATTATGGGGATCAGAAAGACCTGGGTTCAAACCCAAACCTGCAGCTCACTAGCTATATGGCCTTGCGCTAGAAACACAAATTCTCTGAATTTGTTTCCTCATTTGAATGGTGCATTGATAATACCTAACACATGGGGTTCCTGTGACAACTAAATTGAGTAGTGGACAAGCTGTGTGTCACACAGTAAGCGCTCAACAAAAAGGATGAGTTATTTCTATGAGGCAGGAATGGAAGGGGGAGAACATCCCTCGAGCCCTGTTGTGGAGAGTAGGGGTCTCCTCCAACCCACCACCCCATGTCCTGGCCACCCTTTAGTCCCACCCTTCACCCACCCCAACTTACCTGTCAATGGAGACTTCCGCGGTCAGAGACTCATTGCCTTCCTGGAGTCTCACCAGCAGCCTGCGGGGGAGGGAGGTAGATGGGAGAAAGTGGACAACCTCAATCTCCTGGATAGACCAGATATTTGAAAAAGATAAGGGAAGAGAATGGAAAAGGTAAGTGGATTGAAGAGAAAAGAGAAAAGAAACACCCAAGGGTAGGAAGATTTGTAAAGCCAGAAAGCAAACAGTGCCGGGGCTAGAAAAAGGAAACAGGGGTGAGTTCTGGAATGCCAACCTTGTTCGGACAGTGAACTTGCTCCCCGTCTTGAGGATGAGGGGTCGATGGGGAGTTTGAGGCATACAAGGCTGGGTTTCCACTACCAACGCTCTGGGGAGAGAGATGTGGCGAGAATACACGTAGGTCAGTATCTGTAAGGGTGGCTCCCCTGATTCCTTCCCTCTGGCCTCCCTCAAGTCCCTCCCTGGCCTCTAGACCTGTGGAGCAGACGCTGCAGCAGCTCTGTGACCTGGGCCTTCCTCAGGTCCACCCCATTCTTCAGAGGGTCGTCCTGATAGCTAACCATGCCACTCAACCCCTTCAGCTCCTTCAGCAGCTGCCTCAGGTGAAACAACAGCTTTGCTCCAGCCGTGAACCTGGGTGACAGAATCCAAGGGAGAGAGAGCCCATGGGTGTCCCAGAACCCCCAAACAGACTTCAGGAGCTCTTCTTTAACTATGGGGAGAGTCAGAAATTGAGACGAAAACGTAACCCAGGAAGCAAATGAAAGATTATTCAACATGGTTCATAATCCAAGAAATGAAAATTGAAGCTATTTTTACATATAAAACTGCTAAGAGATTTATTAACATAATAAACCTAACTTTCATATGATGCTTGATATGTACTACTTATTCTGAGTGCTTTGTACATATTCATGAATTTAATCCTTACAACTATCCCATGAGATAGGTACTATTATTATCCCCATTTTACAGATGATAAAGCTAAGGCACAGAATGATTAAGTGACTTAAAACTAGTAAGGGATAAAGTTGTATGTGATCCCAGGCAGTCTGGCTGCACAATCCACACTTTTAACTTCTGTATTTTACTTTCCCTATAATGAAAAAAAAAATATTGGGCAACGTGGTGACAGGAAAAGAATCATCCACTATATATAAGCAAACAGACAGAGATAGCAGTTTGGAACTATTTTTTTTTAAAGCCTCAAAAAGTGTGCATACATTTTGGAGTATTCCATTTCTAAGATATATCTGAAAGAAATAATCAGACAAATGGACAAAGATAAATGTACAAGGAAGTTCATAGTTTTGTTATTTGTAATAGCAAAATTAGAAACAATTGATATTGGGAATATAAATTATGGCATATTCACATGATGGAATACTATGCAACCATTAAAAACAATGATACAGGCTCAAATTTTTAACATTAAAAAATGTCCAAGAATATTAAATTAAAAACAATTACAGGATAGTACATATATGATATAATTTGACTTCTGTCTAAAATAGATGTGTATTTGTATATATGCATAGGGTAAATCTGGAAAAATGTATTCAAAAGCATTAATTGTGGGTACCTCTGCACAATCAGATTATGCAGATGGGGAATTTTTACTTTTTTTACCTTTTAAGTTGTCTGAAAATTTTTCAACTGGTTTGCATTATATTTATGATCAGAAAAAGCAAGAAACCTTTGTATTAAAAACAATGAAACAAAGAAACAACACAATGACAGCACCACCACCACCAACATAAAAAGGTATATACTTTAACCCAGGAATACTACTTCTGGTAACTTACATTACAGAAATAACTAGGGATGTAAAGAAAGATGTAGCTATGAGGTTACTTATTACAGCACTGTTTAAAATAGTAAGAAATCATTCACAGGCCATAGTTTGCCAACACCTGTAGAAGATAGTGAATATAGATGCAACTGTAATGTAAATACTTATCCTGTACCCTAAGCCCTATTCATCTGTTTTCAATTTACCTGAACTGTTGTGGTATATTTTTAATAGTTTAAATTATAATGAATTTTCTCACGAGAAAATATTTAACTAGGTATTTCTGGAATATGTTGAAGGACACATTAGTTATTTTTTCTACACCACAATAAAATTAATTTAAAATAAAGAGTTTGCTGGAAAACAATAGCAAGAAATTAAAAACAATCTAAATGTCAAAATATAGGAGCTCATTAATTAAATTATGTTACTTCCACGTAGGGAACTATGATGCAGCCATTAAAAGTAACACAGATGGTGGGGAGGATCTAGCTCAGTGGTAAAGTGCATGCTTAGCATGCACGAGGTCCTGGGTTCAAACCCCAGTACCTCCATTAAAAAAATATATAAATAAACTTAATGACCCCCTCTTCCCAAAAAGTAAAAATAAAAAAAAGTAACATGAGTAAATACAATATACTGCTAAGTTAAAAACAAACAAACATACAGGTCTCAAAATGGTATGAACAGTATGATTCTATTTTTGTTTAATAATATTATAGTAGCTACACCTGGATATTAAAGTAATAGATAATCTTCCTTCTTTTCTTTTCTTTTTCTGTTTTTGGCTTTATATTCATTTTGCTGAAAAAAAAGTAAAAAGATATTTCTCGGATGATTAAACAGGAAGTAGAAATCAGACTGTGGATCAGTCCATTACTTTCTCCAAGCAAAGACTGGGCTCCATGCTGCCTGGGTGGTGAGAATGAAGAGCAGAGCTGCAGCCAGACAAGGGCAGGGATCATTCTAGGGAGCAGAGATTAAGGAGGGAAATACCTCTTGTCATATACAGGGCGTTATAACCTACAAAGCACAGAGAGGTAGTTAAGACTAGGGCTGGGTAAGCATGAGGGGAGGGAGGTGCCTCTCACCACTTCTCCAGCTGCTCCAACCCTCCATCCAGTGGGGCTCCAATGCAGGCTTTCTGCTGCTGGACTTTCCACTCCTCCAACTTGGGCAGCAGCAGGTCGACCAGGGTAGTTAATCGGCCTAGCAGAGCTTTGGAGGCATCCAGCACCTCCTAGGAAAGACATAAAGTGAGTACTGAGCACCTCTCACCATCACCCTCCACCATCTAACTAAAGATGAAGAGACAAAGAAGCCAAGGCTAGGAGGCCAGGGCTCCCAGATCCTTCATTTTCCCCAGTTCCCTGCTGCCCACTCCCTCTGTCTTCTGCCTCCCACCTTTCTCCTTTTGTCCAGTTCATTGAGAGTTTCCTGCAGAATTTGCTGCTGTCTGGTCTGATGGGGGTCCAAAGAGGGTGTCCTCGCTGGATGGCAGGAGCAGGAGTGAGAAAAGTGTGCAGACCTAAGGCTCCTCCCCCTCTCCTTCCCAACCTAGACCTCAATCGGAGTCAGGAGAGGGGAATTTTGAAGAGAAAAGAAGGGGAACCAAGAAGAGCACAGGCACACCTGGGCCCTCGGGCGAATTCTGAATGGCCTTGCTAGAACCAGAAGCTGACTTAATCTGCTAAGGCAGCTTCCCAAGCATCTCCTCCAACATTCATTAGCTGTCCCTCAGCCACACCTCCAGCCCAACCTCTACAATGTACCCTGGCACTTTTAGCTTGGCACGACAGCAGGACCACAACCAGTGAGACATAGCCAAAGGTGCCTGTTGCCTACTGAAGCTTTTCCCTGCTGCTCTCTTCCACCCTTGACCTCCCAGTAGGCTCCTTTCTCCCATCCCTCTATGTGCTTCCTACCTGAGGTCTGGGTCTTATATCGGAAGCAGAAGACATCTTGCTGGTCTTTCAGTTGGCTGATGGATTTCACCAGCTTCTGCAGAGGAGATGAGACCCAGATGAGGCTGCTCCCGTGGAAAGAGGCAGGCTGAGCCCTGCCCACCCTGGCTCTTGCCACATCTACCAACCTCCATCATCGTCCTTAATTCCAGGATCCGGGTTTCAATCTCATGCTGCTGGCTCTCCCCGGGTGCTTCAAGGGCTTGCTCTCCTTGCTCCTGAAATAAGAGGCTCTGAGTACATTTCAACTCTGACCTTTCATCCCTGAAATCCAGGCCGGAGATTACATCACAGGATGTGGAGTGATATTGTTCTGAGACAAATTTCCTGAGTTTTTTGCATGGTCCCTCTCTACTCCAGGAGCTTTCAGCATCACCACCAAATTGCTCTCACCAACTGAGCCCTCTGAGCCCTCTGAGCCTGGGTCAGAATTCTTTTCTCTTCCAGAAGGAGATTAAAGATCATCTCAGCCAACTGGGTAGGGCCCTGGGGAAAGGCCTGCAGTAGGAAAAGAAAAAGGATTCATTTAACTCAACTGCCATCAATGAACTACCATCTTAGATCCTCCCCAACAGTGACCTCAGTATTTCCCTCTCCTTCAGGGTCCCAAGCCCTACCCCTTTTCACTACTGGTCTCTCCAACCCTAGCCTCCTCCCAACAGGATCACCTAGACTGCTCTTCTCTCTGCCAGTGATCTCCAAAGTCGAGGCACTGTCCCCTTTTCCCCAGATCTTCCTCCATCCCTTTGAACCTCCAGATCCTGTTCCATGTTCCATACCCTAAAATGTACTCCTCTACACTCAGCTCCCATTCCTACTTTGTTATTCCCAGCTCCTCCACATACCTGAATGTCCCGACAGAATTTTCGCAAGTTGTGCTGTAACAAAAAACGCTCACAGTCCTGGCTGCAGCGGCCACACTCATAGTTCAGTTGGTCCAAGAAGTGGAAGAATAGCATATTAGCCTTGGAATCATCATTGCCCAGTGCAGCTTCCTGCCTGGGGACCAGGAAGGACAAGAATTAGTATCTCTGCAGGGTTTCTACTATCTTGAGGCCTCCCAACTCCTTTTTGCCCCTGATGTCTCCAGGATCCTGGGGGCTCAGAAGAAAGAAATCACTTTCCTCATCCCCTCAACTACCTAATGGCCTTACCAGTTCTGGTCTTCAATCCAGACAGCCAAGTATTGCCGAATGTCCACCGGCAGGAGGCAATCAGAGTAGAGCTGGTGCAACTGATCCTGAAATGGGCTGTCAAGATTCTGCAGCATCTCCCACTGCGCCATTTGGGGCCTGAGCCTGAAGGATGCAGGTTTCCAATTGGAAATTTGGCTGGACTAAATCATTCATAGTCTCGTGACTGTTTATTATTACAAATTAAAAAAAAATTTTCCCTTTTTTTTTTAGGAGAGGAGATAATTACTTATTTTTTAAGTGGGGGTACTGGGGATTGAAACCAGGACCTTGTGCATGCTAGGTAGGCACTCTACCACTGAGCTATCCCCTCCCCTAAAAACATTTTTATATAGACTTGATTCATTTAGAGCAGTTTCAGGTTCACAACAGAATTGAGCAGAAAATACAGAGAGTTCGCACATAACCCTCCCCACAAATTAAAAAATTTTAAATTATACAGGTAAGAAGAAAAATTAGTCTAGATTGCCCCACCCACCCCCAATCTTGGTCCTTTCCCCTCCTCTCCGGAAGTAACCAGTATTATCAGTTTGGTACACATTCTTCCAGGGAGTACTATTTAAGAGCTCCAATATGTAGGCCTTTTTGTTTCAGTGGTAATTTTCAAACACAACAAAGTAGAGGGACTAGCACAAGGATCATCCATGTACCCATCATCCAGCTTCAACGAACATTAATGATATTTCTACCATCTTTATTTCATCTATCTCCCCCAATGAATTGATTTTAAATTTATCTGTTTGTGTTTGTATTCATTTATGCCGGAGTGTTTAAAGATTGGTCCTAAGTATTTACTTCAGCATTATCCCTGCTGGCCCCACGGCTTTGCCAGGGGCTAAAACCTCCTTGAACATAAGTTACACCCTATAAACTGCTCTCCATGTTGGAAGGAGGAGCTCCATTCTAGAAGATGCTTAAATACTGTGCAAGGGTATTTAATCTCAATTCCTAAGATTTTGACATTTTTATGGCCTCAGTCAATCTCTGATTCTTCAAGTGGATTATCAACTTTGTGAGAACTTTCACTCAAAACTGGCTTTTGCCTGTCACCAAGCAGGCTGGGTGGAGAATCTTTGCCTACCTTTCCCCGCCCACTGCCATCTGTCTGTTTAGGAAATCAAAACTTCTTGCAGCCTGAGCCTAACAGAAAAGAATAAACACCCACATCTGTGGTCTAAAAAGAGGTCACATGACTTTATTACAGATCAAATGCTTGGGGTGGGAGAGATTCTTTTCTACCAGAGTTAATAATAATGAGATGCCTTTCTACCTCTGGGAAGTAGAAACAGGGAAAGGAAAGGATTGGCCAGGGGCTCCTATTTTTCATTTTAATTCTTTTAGGGTTAACTTGACTTTTTAAACTATGTACTTGTATTTTTATTTTTTTCAATTTCAGGTACTGGGAGTTGAACCCAGGACCTCCTCCGTGCTAGGAACGCATTTCTACCACTGAGCTATACCCTCCCCCCAGGTATACCTGTACTGTTTTTAAAAAACGAATGACGAGGCCCCAATTCCCCAGGAACTAATCGGCTGACATTAAAAGAGCAAGGCGGCAAGTAAACCGTGAGGTTTAAATATGAAAAACAAAAACAGAAAACCTGGTCTTCCCAAATACATTGCAAATACCGAGGTTAAGGACTGTAAATTCATTTTTCTCCAGTTATCCGTCATGTTCTCAGGCACATATTGCGTGCTCAACAAGCTATTCTGAAATGAACTGCATTTTATATGTGACCTTAGGCAAATCGTTTCACCTTCCTATACCTTACACTTTAACAAATAATGATACATTTAGGCATTGTTTTTTGGGGGGTTAGGATCAAAAATAACACAGACCAGAAGGTAAAAGCGTTGGCTAAGACACTGAGTCAGTGCAACAATGCCAGGTTTCGGGTCTTGGAAGTTACAGGGTGTTTGGGGAGGTGGGCTTTGGGGTTGGGGACCTAAGTTGGACAGGAGGATGCGCAGGCGACAGCTCCTATTTCAACCTGGGGACAGAGTCTTGACTCCTTCCGGGCGTACCCAACCAGAGCCTGCCTCCCTTCACAAGGAGAAACTCGCGCCTCCACCCTCACCCCTGAGCGCCCTCTTAGGGATCGTACCTGGTCAGGGTCTCAGCCCCCGCTTCCTCCAGTAGCTCCGGTGCAGGCTTCCGGTCCCCAGAGGGAGCTCCGGCACCAGGACCTCCTGCGACGCCCTTGGCTTCGGCCCGCCTCTCGGGACCGCCCCCTGTCGCAAGCTTCTGTGAGCTGCTGAACCTCAAAACTCGCCATTCCCAGCTGGGCACCCGGACACTGGCTGCCATTCAGCCCGTTTCTTCACCAGGCTGTGAGCTCATTGGTGCCAGCACAACTCCTCCCTCTCCGCGGGGCGGGACAAGCTGAGCCGAAACCACACCTCCAGCCGCGGCGATTGGTAGAAAAGCTCAAGTGAGCCCCGGGCCTCCGGAGGGAGGAGTCCAATGAATAGAATAGCCAAGGACTGAAACAGCTGATTTCCGAGAACCCGCACCACAGGACCAGAACCGAGACTAGCTCAGGACCTTGGAGGCACTATGCCAAGAAGCGAGACGGAATTTCGACACTTTGGGACAGGAAGGGGAGGGCTTAAGTAACGACAACAACAAGAACAACAGAAACCTGTTTATTGATGGTATCGTGCTAAGCATTAGTACAACGTATCGTTTTTAATGTCCGCATAACCCATTGAAGTGAAAATCATCCTCACTTTAGAAATCTTAAAAACCGAGTTTGGAGAAAGAATTTAAGTTACTAGTCAGCGATCACTGAAGCTCTAACAAGTGGAGCTTGGATTCAAAACCAAGTCCTCAGCCAAACTGCAAACTTTAAAGTTCCTACATTTAACAGCACTGCCTTTCTCCTTGATAATGTATCAGAGATTTGGATTTTGAACACACACAGAGCTTGTCAGAATACGAGATCTAGTAATTGTGTTTACCACCTTCTTTTATACCCCAAGATTCCCATACCCAGGTTATAAGCCATAGCCCTTGAATAAGTTCCAACTCCAGAAAGGTGCTGAACTGACTAGTTCTGATACGAAAGGGACCATGGTAGTTGTTTCTTCCAGGTCACTCGCAACTAAGGTGTCCCCCAAGACCTCTTTGCTGGTCTCGGGTGGAGGGGTGTTTGCCTCTTTCTCACTGTAATACTGGATCAGCTGTTGAACCCCAAACTTCACTGCAGGTTTAAGTGCAATACCGATCAGTAGTCCCTTGGGCCCACCCATGGCCATCAGAAGATCATAACCCAGATCTATGACCCCATCTTGGCCTCGTTCCTTGGCCTTGTCCAGGCAGTTCTGAGCAGCATAATACAATGCTGTGCCCAGGTTGTAGAAGGTTCCCACTACCTGCAACTGCTGGACTGTATTGTAGACACCCTGTTCCTGCTCCTGTTCAGAGTCCTTGACAGAGATGGCTCGTCGGGCCCTCTGTGGGCCTGGTTGCTCCCTGGCCAACAGCTGCAGAGCAGAGGCCAGGGCATCCACTGACACTCTCCTTCCTGTGCTTCTGCTTTTCTCGAGCTCTTGAAGATGTCTCATGAGGATCTGGGTAGCATTTACACCCACCTGGCGATAGAGCTGAAGCTGCAGGACCTGTACCTCAGCCTGACAGCCCGCTTCCTCCAGGGCGATCATCAGTGGCAGGCTTACCAGAAACTTGGGTAGAGGGGCCATGTGGGTGAAGCCAGGCAGGGACTTTGGGAGCAGCATTTGGCAAGACAAGCGGTCTGAGGAAGGTGGCCAGGATCCCAAGGATGAGGGAAGATGCATCAAGACATTTGTCTGGTTTTCATATGAAATGGCATCCACAGCGTGCAGGTAGTAGCAAAGAAGTA
This sequence comes from Vicugna pacos, assembly GCF_048564905.1. Lineage (NCBI taxonomy): Eukaryota > Metazoa > Chordata > Mammalia > Artiodactyla > Camelidae > Vicugna > Vicugna pacos. The sequence continues at coordinate 7,554,212 of NC_132998.1, forward strand.
GCTCAATCAGCATCATGATTGAGTCTGAGGCCACGCATGTCTGGAACAGAGTGAGCTGGAGAGGGGAGAAACCAGAAACATACAAATCATGTCCCTAAGGGCTGTGGTCTGAAAGGAGCCCAGGACTCAGGGCACATCTCATCTGTTACCTCCAAACTTCTGTTCTTTTCAGGTATAGGCCTAAGAAACAGGAAATGCAACCCAATTGTTCCCACTTGGCCTTCTCAATCTTCAGGTCATCAGGGTTTTCCTCTGCCTTACTTGCACCCATTTGTAGGGGACCCCAAATTACCATACAGTCCAGCGATTAAGAATTGAGACTGCCTTGGTAGGTTTGGTAGCTCCTCGATCCTGTTCTGCCTACTCCTCTGTTCCATGAAGAAAGTCGATATTTGTTTTCTCCTATCACCAGTAAGAGATGTAATCTTTGCAAATATTTGCCCATTTGTGCTGGCTTCTCAAACCTCATCCCCTTGTCACACTCAACCTCAATACCTAAAACCCTGTTCTTTGGCATTTCCTATAATTCCCTGCCACATTCCTACTCTAGTCCATGATAGGAGCAAGGAGACAGAATCAGAACAGATTAGATGTCTTTCATGATCTTTTATTTTATTTCTCTTTTCAGTTTAAAAATTAAATTATCAAGCTATAGTGTCAAGTTGGGGATTTAGCACGGGGTAGATGAATGAAAAAGAAGTTAAAATATTTCTTATGCTTATTACATGCCCAGCATAGGATAACTGAAATAAAGAAAGGAAAAAAGGGAAAATGGAATGAGAAATAAGGACTGAGAGCTACTAAGTAGAGAGGGGCAAGGTTAATACCAGTCACCTGTGTGTTTTAGCACTGGGATGAAATAAAGAACATGCATCTGTCCTAAGTGGTGTCCAACATTCTGCCTACTTACTGTGCTCCATCCTCGAACAGAGTCGTGGGAAATCAGACTTGTCACCTAGGTGACATTGAATATCTGAAGTAAATAATCTGGACAAATTCCTGAAACAATTTCCCCCTAAAACACTTCAGAATTACTGTGGAACATTTGATAAATTATACTGTAATCATCTATAGACACTGAGAGGCCCATAACGTGGAGGTGTCTTCAGCCTTTGCTTAATTCTTCAACATGTTTCCAAGACTCATATCTGCAGTTCTAGGGGTTGTTGATAGCAATGCTTTAAATTGTATCATCAGCTAGCAACATGGAAACTGTTTGCTTCTCAGCAAATTCAACCACCATCTGAGCTAACAGGTAGACCAGCCACTCCAGTGGGTGTACTCACCATCATTAACACACTCCTCAGGGTGAGTGGCTGAGTTTTGGATTTATCCAAGCTTCTCTGCAGGTCCCCCAAAGGTCCCTCAGAATGACTATAGTAATGCCAGTCCCTTCCTCCTCATCGTGCTTTTTACTCTCACGGATGAGGGTTTCAGTGGTGTCCTTTCCTCCCATCTTAACAAGCTGAAGCTGCAGAAGGTGGGCCTCAGTTGGGCAGCCAACCTCCTCCAGGACCACCTCCAGAGCTAAGCTGGATAGGTACTCAGGCAGAGGGGCTAAGGAGGAGGCCATGCCCAAAAGATCCTGGCAGGTCTTGGGATCTGGGAGAGGGATCTGGTTGGAGAGCCTGTTCAGAGCATGCCCAGTTTCTGTGAAAGACAGCTGGAAGTTCAAGGCTCCTTTCTGGCCATTTCTTGGAAAGGCAGCCACCAGAGACAGGAAAACACAGCAAAGGAGCAGCACAGCCTGGGCCATGGTGGGTCAGCAGAACAGCCCCGCTGGAAAGAAGCAGTGCTCAGGCTGGGAAGCGGGGAGAGGCCTGGGATGAAGAGACACCAAGACTGGTCAGAGCTAGGAAGTGTCAGGCCTTGGAAATTTCAGTTACTCTGGACATACTTCACTCACACTCTTAAAGGCCATGAGAGATCCTCAACTGTTTTGAGGAAGAAACAAGCCAGAGGAACAAAAAAGTCCAAACATCTCCCTTGCTTTGGTATCTTCATGACTGGGATGACTTTTTTGAATTTTTTTAATTGCTCTTTCTCCCTTACCCCAGCCAGAATCACGAGGAAGCCAGAACGCTGACAATGTCCAAAACAGTGAAGGACATAGCATTTGCAAATATTTATACATCTCTTCTAGGTCCAGACTTTGTCCTCCTCACCTTTGGCCCATAATGACAAATAGGCCTTTCCCCTTTTGGCCCTGCTAGTCCTGCCCCATATCCTTGTTGTCCTAAGGTTTTACCCTGGACCTATACATGAGATGAGGAAAAGTTCCTCTGTATCTTCTGAAGGGGAGAATGGATAAGGCAGAAAGGCTGATGATCTCTGGTAAGAGACCTCCAAAACACTCCACAAGTTCTTTTTCAAAAAGATACATTGAGTGGAGGCCAGGAAAACTGAAAAGACTGGTAAGTTAAATGAAATCAGTGCAACTCTTATTTCTCACTTTTCTAATTCCAATGCAAACCATAAATGAAACATGTTCATCAGCTAGGTAGTAACACTTTCCAAATCTAACCAAAACTCCAAACATTTGGTTTCATTTGGGGTCTAGCAGTAACTACAGTCCAAAAATTAGGGGAAGAAGATATTGGATGCCTTCTGAAACTGGTACAGATTCCTACATAGCATTATGGCAGAAAGTTTCTTTGGTGCTGTCACTCACTTCTGACAGACAGCCAGAGAAAACAGGCCAGAGGTGGGGCGGGGGCTCAGAGTCCTTTCCTCTATTTATTTCACTTCTCAGTTCTCAGAAGTGGCCCTTGACAACCAAGAGCAGACAGAAGAAAGAAGAGGAGGAGATCTGTAAGGACACACTTCCAAAACTGGAAGTAGCAGGAGCTAGGTGCAAAGGGGTTCAGCCCTACTGAAGTGACCAGACACTAAATCCCTGGGGAATCCCAAGGACTCTACAGTTTCTGTGTAGCAGCGTAACAAAGGGTAAATATTTAACCCTTTCTCCTAGAATCTACCAAAAAGCAAGAATATCTACGCTTACCACTTTATCACCATTGTACTGGAAGTCTTAAGTAGTGTAATGAGGAAATAATAAAAAAATTAATGGCATAAAAGTAGAAAAGAAGAATCAGAACTGTATTTATTTAAAAACAACATAATTGTTTATGTAGGAAATCCTAAAGAGCCAAAATTTTTAAAAAACTACAAGAACTAATAAGTGAATTTAGGAAGGTGACAGGATAAGATATTAATATAAAAATATTTCTGTGTTCTAGGAGCATATATTGAAAAGTTAACTTAGAAAAACAATTCAATTAAAATGCTGTTAAAGAACACATAAAATTCGGGGGGAGGGTGTAGCTCAGTGGTAGAGCACGTGCTTGGCATGCACGAGATCCTGGGTTCAATCCCCAGTACCTCCATTAAAAAAAAATAAATGAAGTAAATAAATAAATAAATCTAATTATCTCCCCCCAAAATTAAAAAAAAAAAGCAAGGAAAGATAAAAAACAAAACAAAAAACCACACAAAATTCCTAAAAGAAGGAACAAGACAAAGATTCTTACTCTTGCCACTTCTATTTAACATTGTACTGGAGGGTTTAGCCAGAGTGACTTAGCAAGACAATGAAATAAAAGACATCCAGATTAGAAAGGAAGAAATAAACTATCTCAGTTTGCAGATAACATGATATTGCGTATAGAAAACTCTCAAAGAGTCCACACAAAAAATTATTAAAATAAGTGAGTTCAGCAAAGTTGTAGAATACAAGATCAATATACAAAATCAATTACATTTATATACATTTGCAGTGAATACTCTGAGAATTAAATTTACAAGATAGTTTCATTTCTGATAGCATCAAAAAGAATAAAATACTTAGGGATAAATTTAACAAAAGAAGTATAAAACTTGTGCACTGAAAACTACAAACAATTATCAAAAATGATTAAAGAAGACTAAAGACTGAAGGACAAACTGAACCTAAAGCTAGCATAAGGAAGGAAATGATAAAGATTAGAGCAGGATAAATAAAACAGAGAATAGAAAAGCAATAGATAAAATCAATAAATCCAAAATTGATTCTTTTTTTTCCAAAATTGATTCTTTAAAAAAAAATCGACAAAATTGACAAAACTTCAACTACATTGACTTAAAAAAAAAGAGAGAGAGAAACTCAAATTACTAACATCAGTAATAAAAGTGGGATGCATAGCAAAGGAAACCATTAACAAAATGAAGATACAACCTACTGGATGAGAGACAATACTTGCAATCTATACATTTGATAAGGGGACAATATCCAAAATAAGTAAGGAACTCATACAATGCAATAGCAAACAAACAAACAAACAATCTGATTTAAAAATGGGCTGGGGATCTGAATAGATATTATTCCAAAGAAAACATAGAGATGGCCAACAGGTACAAGAAAAGGTGCTCAGTATCACTAGTCATCAGAGAAGTGCAAATTGAAACCACAATGAGACATCACCTCACACCTTTTAGAATGGTTATTATCAAAAAGACTAGAAATAACAAGTGTTGGCAAGGATGTGGAGAAAAGGGAACCCTTGTGCGCTGCTGGTGGGAACGTAAATTGGTGCAGCCGTCATGGAAAATAGTATGGAGGCTCTTCAAAAAATTAAAAATAGAACTACTATATGATGCAACAGTTTCACTTCTGGGCATTTATCCAAAGAAAATGAAACCACTAACTTGAAAAGGTATATGCACCCCCATGCTCATTGCAGTTCTATTATTTACAAGAGAAGCTTCCTAAGTGTCCATCAATGAATAGATAGATAAAGAAACTGTGCTGTGTATGTGTATGTGTGTGTGTGTGTATATATATATATACGCACAGTAGAATATTCAGGCATAAAAAGAATAAAATCTTGCTGTTTGTGACAACATGGATGGACCTTGAGGGCATTACACTAAGTGAAATAAGTCAGACAGAGAAAGACAAATATTTTATGATCTCACTTATATCATAAGTGGAATGTGGAATCTTAAAAACAAAAACTGAACTCATAGATACAAAGAACAGATTGGTGATTGCCAGAAGCAGATGGTGGGCAGTGGGCAAAATGGATAGAGGAGGTCAAAAGCACAAACTTCCACTTATAAAATAAATAAGTCCTGCGGATGGAATGTACAGCATGGTATCTATACTGTATAATAATAATTGTTATTATTAATTAGTATAATCAATAATACTCTATGGTATATTTGAAAATTACCAAAATAGTAGATCTTAAAAGTTCTCATCACAAGGAAAACATGGTATCATTGTGTGCCAACGGTTGTTAAATAGACTTATTGTGGTGATCATTTCACATTGTATACAAATATTGAATCATTATGTTGTACACCTCAAACTAATATAAAGTTATATGTCAATTATATCTCAATTTAAAAAGAAATGAAAGTGGGAATGTTATTACTGGTTTTGCAGAAACAAAAATGATTTTAAGCGAGTACAATGAATAGGTGTATGCCAATAAGTTGGGTAATCCAGATGAAACAGACAAATTCCTAGAACCATACAAGATACCAAGACTGAATCATGAAGTGACAGAAAATCTGAATGGACCTACAATTAGTAAGGTGACTGAATCAGTAAAAAAAACTTCTCAATAAAGGAAAGCCCTGGACCAAATGGCTTTATTGGTGCATTCTACCAAACATTTAAAGAAGAGTTAATACTAATCCTCCTCAGACTCTTCCAAAATAAGAGGAGGGAACATTTATAACTAACTCTAGGAGACCAGCATTACCCTGATATCAAAGCCAGACAAGGACATTACAAGAAAAGAAAGCCACAGACCTATATCGCTTGAGAATATTAATGCAAAACATTTACAAACTGAATTTGGTAGCATATTAAAAGTATTACACACCATTTATTTATTTATAGAATATAGATGTGGCTCAATATATGAAAATCAACCAGTGTAATTCATCACATTAACAGAATAAAGGAGAAAAAAATACTTGATCATCTCAATTGATGCAGAAAGGCATTTCACATCAACAAACTAGAAATAGAAAAAACTAAGTATCTCAATAATAACAGCCATATATGAAAAACCCATAGCTAACATCATGTTCAATGACAAAAGACTGAAAGCTTTTCCTCTAAGATCAGGAACAAGACAAAGACGCTTGTTTTCAACATGGTATTGAAAGTTCTAGCCAGAGCAATTTGACAAGAAAAAGAAAAAAGGACATCCAAGCAAAATTATCTCTGTTTGCAGAAGATATGATCATATATGTAGAAAACCCTAAATATTCGAGCACACACACACACTTGTTAGAATTAATAAACAAATTAAGAAAAGTTGCGGGATCAACAAAATCAACACCCCAAATTAGTTGCATTTCTATACACTAACAATGGAAAATCTGAAAAAGAAATTAAAAAACCAATTTTTTTACAACAGCATCAAAAAGAATAAAATAATTAGGAATAAACTTAACCAAGGAGGCCAAAGACTTGTGCAATGAAAGTTACAAAACATTGCTGAAAGAAATTAAAGAAAGCATATATAACGGGAAAGACATCAAGCCCATGGACTGGAAGACTTACTATTCTTAAGATGTCATTACAACCCAAAGAGACTAAAAAATTTGATGCACTCCTTGCCAAAATCCTAGTGGTTTTTTTTCCCCCCCAAAATAGAAAAACCAAACTAAAATTCACATGGAATTTCAAGAGACATAAATAGCCAAAACAATCTTGAAAAAGAAAACAGAATTGAAGGACTTGTTTCCTGATTTCAAAATTTATTACAAAACTACCTTAATGGAAAGAGTGTGCTATTGTCTTAATGACAAGTACCTCATAGGAGCTATTCTGCAAGGCCAATTAAAGCCACACTTGTATGCTTTTGCTACGGTGAGAGAATTCCTTTTCTTAAAAATGAAGATATCAAGTAGGACACACAACTCAACAAGGTTTGTCTCCCAAGAGAATATGCTTGGGCAAGTATTTTCTGAAAGTAATTCTAGTTTTGCCCTAACTCAGATATGTGGATAAGAAATTATGCTTAATATATCAGGAACTTATAAAAATCAATGAGAAAAACAAAAAACTTTAATTAAAGAAAAGAAAATTTGCAAAAAAAAAAAACCTAAACAAAACCCAGTGTGATATTGGCATAAAGATAAACACATAGACCAATGAAATAGAATAGAGAACCCAGAAGTAAATCTTTGTGGATATAGTTAAATGATTTTTTTATGAGGGTGTTGAAACCACTCAATGGAGCATATGGTGCTGGGACAACTGGATATCCACATGCAAAAGAATAAAGTTTGACCCTTCTCTTATACCAAATATGAAATATAACTCAAAAAGGATCAAATACTTAAACAAAAGAGCTAAAACTAAAATTCTTAGAGGAAAACATAGGAGGAAGCTTCGTGACATTGCATTTGGCAGTGAGTTCTCAAATGTGACACTAAAAACACAGGCAACAAAAGAAATAATAAATAAATTGGATTTCATTAAAAACTCAAATTAAAATTAATTAATTTTTATACTTTTGTGCATCAAAAGACACTAACAACAGAGTGAAAAATAATCCACAGAATGGGAGAAAATATTTTCATATCATATAGTTGACAAGTGGCTAATATCCAGAATATATAAAGAACTCCTACAACTTGACAACAACAAACAAACAATCCAATTTAAAAATGAGCAAGTGACTTGAAAAGACATTTCTCCCACAAAGACATACAAATGGCCAATGAGCACATGAAAAGATGCTCAACATTACCAAACACTAGGAAAATGTTAATCAAAACCACAGTGAAATACCAGTTCACACAACCTCAATGTCCCTCACAGATGAATGAATAAACAAAATATGGTATATACATAGCGATGGAATATTATTCAGCCTTAAAAAGGAAGGAAATTTGAACACTACATAACATAGATGAAACTTGAGGACATAATGGTAAATGAAGTCAGCCAGACACAAATAGACAAATATTATATGATTCCACTTACATGAAGTACCTACAGAGGACAGTGGGGAATGGGGAGTTAGTGTTAATGGGTACAGAATTTCAACTTGAAAAGATAATGAAAAAGTTCTGGTTATGGACATGGTAACAGTGTACAACAGTGTGAATGTACTTAATGTCACTAGATTGTACACTTACATTGGTTAAAGTGGTAAATTTTATGTTATGTATATTTTACCACAATAAAAAGCATTAACCATAAAATTAAAAATCAGTAAATTGGACTTCAAAATTAAAGCTTCTGCTGCTGTGAAAATTGAGAGGCAAGGCATAGTCCAAAGGAAAATACTTGTAAATATATGTCTGACAAAGGATTTCTAACACATATGATATGTGTGTGAAATTTATATCAGGGATAAACAGCCTATATCCATGGATGTGGAACCTGGAATATGGAGGCTCAACTGTACTGTGACATTTATGTAAGAGACTTGAGCATCTGCAAATTTTGGTATGGGTGGAGGGTCCTGGAAACAATCCCCCTCGGATACTGAAGGAGGACCATATGCCACTATAATTTATATCAGTGGTATGATACATACAATATGCATATAGACACACAATATTAAATAAGCAAGCAACTCTGTTTTATAAATGGACAAAAGACTTGAACAGACACTTCACAAGAGAGGAGGAAACAATGGCCAAAAGATGTGCAATAAGTCATCAAAGAAATGTAAATTAATACCATTAGAAGATACTCACTAGGATGGCTAAAACTAGAAAGACATAATGTCAAGTGTGTTGATGAGAATCAGCTAGAACTTTCATACATTGGTACAATCACTTTGGAAAACTGGCAATTTCTTATAAGGTTAAATATATACACACCTTATTGCCTAGCAGTTTTTCTTCTTAATATTTACCCAAAAGAAATGATAACACACGTCCCATAAAAGACAAGTATGTTCATAGCATATTTATCTATAATAGCCCCAAATTGGAAACTATCCAAATATCCACTAACAGGCACATGAATTTTAAAAACAACCACCATACATTTACAAACTGATACATTATTCAGCATTAAAAAGCTATAATTTACTGATATACACACAAGGACACTGATAAATCATAGACTGCTGAGCAGAAGTCAAACTCGAGAGAAGACATATTCTGTGATTCCATGTGTATGAAATTACAGAGAGGCAACACTAAACTGCACGGATAGAAATTAGTCCAGTGTTTGTATGTGGGGAGAGAGTCATGAGAGATGAGGGCGGGGAGTGGAATTAACTGGGAAAATTTCAAAGTGAAGGACATGCTCTGTATCTTGATTGATGTGGTAATTTATCTATGTATCTGTCTTTGTGTGTGCTTGTTTTTGTGTGTGTCAAAGTGCTTCGAACTGTACATTTAAAATCTGCCTATTTTATTACAGGTATCTCTCTTTTTTTCCCTCTTTCAAATGGAGGTAATGGGAATAGAACCAAGTACCTCGTGCAGGCTCAGCATGCACCCTACCAACTGAGCTCTACCCCCATCCCCTGTTTTATTATAAGTAAAATATACCTCAGCCAAAAAATTGACAGAAGTGATTTCTGAGTTATCAGATTTGAAGGACTGTTTTTTCTTTTAAGTTGGCTAATTTTTTTGCAATGTGAATGTATTACATTTACAACCAGAAAAAAAACAAAGCAATTCTTTTCATTTTAACAAAGAGATGAATGGCTCAACTAACAACAAAAATGTGTATATCCTTTGGCCCACAAATTCCACTTCTGGAAATTTATTTCCAGAAATTAAGAATGAGTCCAGGATGGGGGGATGGGGGACTAGGTTAAGGGTTCACAGGCTTCAAGCTAGTATGAACAATAAAGTCTGAGTTTTGCTTAAAAATGTATGTGCATATACAGTTACAAAAAATTCTATAAGGATAGTTGGACATCTAAATATTAATAAACTACGCCTCTGAAGTGGGTAGGTAGCATTAAAAAGGAAGAAATCAGATTATCAGATTGTGGGTTAAATCATCACTCCCACTGAACCAAACACTGGACTCTGAGTTTTCTGGGGAGTGAGAATGAGGCTCCAGAGAGGCCTTGGAGTCGGGTAGCAGAGCAGGGATCATTACAAGGAGGAGAGAGACATGGATCAGTACCCCCCAGTGGCTATAGGGTAGTGGATCTCAAAGTGTGATCCCAGAGCCACCAGCCTCAGCATTGCCTGGGAACTTAGAAGTGCAAACTCTTGGGCCCTATCCCAGGCCTGTTAAATCAGATACTCAGAATAAGCTCAACAATTTGGGGTTTACCAATCCCTACAGGTGATTCTCATGTGCACTCAAATTTGACAACAGCTATTACACTATTATAGGTTACAAAGCACAGGTGGCAGTGGGGCTGTGCTAAGGGTAGGGTGGAGGTGCTTCTGACCACTTACTTCTCCAGCTGGCCCAAAAATATATTTGTTAATTGCATAAATTATTGAATGGATGCTAAAGATCTAAAAGTGAGTAAGGCAGGATCCTTGCCCTCTAGAAGCTCACACTTTAGGGGGAGAAGTAACAGTTGTGCTATAGGGTTGGTGCTATAGCAGTGCAATGAACAGAGCCCAGCTGCCACATTTTCTCCATAGGTTCAAAGGGTAACAGGGACCACTTTTCAAAAGAAGTGACCATTGAGCTGACTCTTGAAGGTAGAGATTTATCAGGAAGACAACTGCGATGTGTGTGTGTGTGTGTATGTGTGTGTGTCTGTGTATGTGTGTGATTGGAACCTTCCAGTAGAGGGACTGGCATAACCAGCAATTTAGAAACATGAAAAAAGCCTGCTTTTGGAGAAGGGAAAGTAGCCCAAGATGAGGATGACTCCAGTGTAAATTAGGTGTGTGGGTGGCATGGCCCTGAGGCCGCTGAGGTATGTTTTAGAAAAGATGACAAGGACATTGCAATGAGGAGGAAAAGATCTAGAGTAGTCAAATTCACAGAAAGTAGAAGGGTGGTTGCTGGGGCTGAGGGGTGGTAGAAAAGGGGAGTTGTTGTTTAATGGGTAGATTTGCAATTTTATACGATGAAAAGGTTCTGGAAACGGGCTGCACAACAATGTGAATAGCTAATACAACTGAACTGTACACTTAGAAATGGTTAAGATGGTAAATTTTATGTTATGTGTTTTTTACCACAATTTAAAAAAACTAAACTAAAAAAAGAGAAGTGAGAAAATTATTTTCTTCAGTTATAAGAGGTTCTTTTTGGAGGAGGGGAATGAAGAAGAAAAATTTTTCAGATTGAGTGGACTCACAGGATACCAGAAAATAGTTGAAAAAAGATCCATACTTAATGTGTCAGTCTGTGAGAACTCCATAACAAAATACCATAGACTGAGTGGTTTAAACAAAAGGAATTTATTTCTCACTGTCTGGAGGCTAGAAGTCCAAGATCACAGAATTGGCAGGTTTAGTTAGTCCTGAGATATCTCTCCTTGGCTTGCAGATGGCTGCCTTCTGGCTGTGCCTTCACATGGCCTTTCCTCTGCGTGTATGCATTCCTGCTGTCTCTTCCACTTCTTATGACACCAGTCCCATTGGATTACGGTCCCACTCTTATGATCTCATTTAACCTTAACTACCTCTTTAAAGGCCCCCTCCCCAAATGTAGTCACACTGTGGGGTAGGGTTTCAACGTATGAATTTTGAGGGGGATACAATTCAGTCTGTAACACCTAGAGACCTTGTCCTGTAATACCAAGAATTAAAACTATGAATAATAACTTAAAACATGGAAAGAAACAGATTCAGTTTTTCAGTCGCACTACTGACATTTCAGGTGCCCAATGGACATATGGGGCTTGCATCCACCATACTGGACAGCACAGATACAGAACATTTCCATCATCCTTCAAAGTTCTGTTGGATAGCAATGGTCTAGAAATTGTGCAAGAAGTCATAAAACTCCTAAGGTTGTAATTGGCTTTAATTCACCCCCAGGTCCCTCTTCCCTTCCTTAATCAGAGGATCATCCTCATTCAAACCACCTGGAATTTCAGCGAAGACTGTTAAGATTTATGTCACCTCTGATTTTCAATGCATGGATTAGCACATCGAAGAAAGATCTCTTGGGCTATGCAGCATTCTTGCTGCTGGGGCCATCGGATCTTTGTTTGGGAAACCTAGACTTATTACAGTACACAGAACCTAATAGAATAAAGAAAGCATATATGTGATTTAAGGAGTCACACAATTTTATTATGAAGGAAAACTTTTTTTTTGAGGTAAGAGGGTTCTCCTCACTAGCATGGATAATGACAGAGTGACATACTCATAGTTGAATATTTCATTCCATATCTGAGGATTAGGACAAAGGAGTTGGTGATAATTTTTAATTCACTTTAATTTCTTCTGTGTGTAACCCCTTTATTTATACAAAGTGTAAGATTCCTAGGAACAGTGTCCTTGAATAAGGCCCACAATGAGTAGGAGCTGAGTTCACTTCTTCAGGACCCTTGTCCTCTGATGTCATGGTTGTTGTCTGTCACCCCTGGGCAATTAACATCTGTGGTGCCTCCCAACCCCTCCTCCTCAGTCTCTGACAGAGGGGTATTTGCCTCTTTCTCATAGTAATACTGGATCAGCTGCTGAACCCCAGCCTTCACTGCAGGTTTAAGCACAGAACTCACCAGTAACCCCTGGGCCCCAGACAACCTTAGCGTGATCATCAGAAGGCTGCAGCTCAGGTCTATGGCCCCATCTCAGCCTCACTCCTTAGTCTACTAAAGTAGTTCTAAGCAGCAGAGTACTGGGTGGGAAGGGATAGACTGGGATTTCAAAATTGTAGAAAAGATAAACAAGATTATACTGTATAGCACAGGGAAACATACACAAAATGTTATGGAAGCTCACAGAGAAAAAAATGTGACAATGAGTGTGTATATGTACATGTATGACTGAAAAATTGTGCTGAACACTGGAATTCGACACAACATTGTAAAATGATTATAAATCAATAAAAAATGTTAAAAAAAAAAAAAGCAGCAGAGTACAAAGCTGTGCCTGACTTTGCAGCACATTCCCACTGCTGGCAACAGCTGGACCACACTGCTCTTGCTCATACTAACATTCTAGGGTAGAGAAGGCATATCTTTCTTTCCTGTATCCCTGTATTAGGCAGGTTCCCTGCCTACTAGCTGCAGAACAGAGACCAGAGAATCCCCTGCGAAGCCCATCTCTGTGCTGCTGTCCGTGTGGCACCTGGTACTGCTTTCATATTCTCTGGCTGTAAAGATGAAGCTTCAGGGTCTAGGAATCAGGCTGGTGATCAGCCTGCTCCAGAGACGTGCTTGGTGGAGGACAAAGTGGGTGAGGCCAGGCAAGGGCTTTGGGAGCAGAATCTGGCAAAACCAAGAGCCTGCAGAGGGTGGCCAGATCCCCAGAGAGGAGGGAAAAGGCACCAAGGTCTTTTTCTGGGTGCCACATGAAGAGACAACCACAAGGTACAGCAGGAGGCAGTAAAGGAGCAGGTCATGATGGGTCTCGGTGAAGCCTAGCTGGATCGGACTACGCTAGACTGGAAGACAACACTTAAACTGTTTCCCTTGGGCTGTGGTCTGAAGGAGCCCAGGGTTCAGTCAGAGGACATCTTACCCAACAACCCCCAGCCTCTCTTTGTTTTAAGTTTGGGGCCTGGAATGAGGAATGGGACCTTATTTCTCTTCTTGGTCTCCCCATCCAGATCACCAGGGACTTCCTCTGCTTCACATGGACCTCATTTCATGCAGTTATGGGGCCCCAAATTACCACAAAATCCAGTCAGTGAGAAGTGAGACTGCTCTAGTAGGTCTAGACCCACTCTGCCCAGCTCTCTGTCCCATGAGGAGGGAAGATGGTTGCTTTCCCCAGTGATCAGCAAGGGCATGACTCCTACAAATGTTTGTCCATTTGTACTGACTGAACCTTGTCCCCTTGTCACACACTCAGCCCCAAAAGACCTTGGTATTTCCAACATGTCCCTGCCACATTCTATCGCTAGTTCACAAAAGAAGCCATGGCGACCCGGAGTTAAGAGAGATCAAGTAACTGTGATTCTGATATAGAAGCAACTTTTAATTTCTCTTTTCAGTTTAAAAATTAACTTAAGCAAATTACAGTATCCAGTTGGGCAATTAGAAAGTGAATGGCACATGAATGGGGAAAGGTCACAATATCCTTCACGTCTAGTACATAATAAATCCACAGTATTCGACAACTGAAAGAGAGAGAAATTAGGCGAAAAAATAGGGGCTAGGACTTGCTAAGAGAGGGGACAAAGCTGGCTCCGGTCACATGTCTTTTAGCTCTAGGATCAAAAGAATAGCATACTTCTGTCCATTTCTAACGACTTGTTGTGCTCAGTCCTTGGGTACAGTCCTATCGGAGACATTTGAGAAAGGAAATATGATGCCTCACAGGCTCTCCTTATCCTATGAAGCCTGTAAAAGCTTCCTGTATATGTTCCAGTATAATGTGCAGCAGAAGGGTTATGGTACGCTTGGCAAAGTATATCTGATCTTCTATAGGCATCGTGAGGCCCTTAGCCTCAGGGCTTTTCATCAGCCGTTTGCCTACTGCTTCCAAATGCTTCCAAGACTCATCCGTGCACTTCTGGGTGACATTAATGGCAGAAGCCTTTAGTTCTGTTACCAGCTCAGTAGAAGAAAGCTTGTCAGCAAATTCAGCTATCAGTTTTGCTGTCTCATAGAGCACCCACCTATGTTCAAGCCTGCATGCCTCAGGAAGGGTAACTGAGCGCTGGAGCCGCCTCAGCTCCCCTGGGGGTCCTCCCTGATCCCTCAGAATGACCGTAGTAATGCCAGTCCCTTCCTCCTCATCGTGCTTTTTACTCTCACGGATGAGGGTTTCAGTGGTGTCCTTTCCTCCCATCTTAACAAGCTGAAGCTGCAGAAGGTGGGCCTCAGTTGGGCAGCCAACCTCCTCCAGGACCACCTCCAGAGCTAAGCTGGATAGGTACTCAGGCAGAGGGGCTAAGGAGGAGGCCATGCCCAAAAGATCCTGGCAGGTCTTGGGATCTGGGAGAGGGATCTGGTTGGAGAGCCTGTTCAGAGCATGCCCAGTTTCTGTGAAAGACGGCTGCAAGTTCAAGGCTCCTTTCTGGCCATTTCTTGGAAAGGCAGCCACCAGAGACAGGAAAACACAGCAAAGGAGCAGCACAGCCTGGGCCATGGTGGGTCAGCAGAACAGCCCCGCTGGAAAGAAGCAGTGCTCAGGCTGGGAAGCGGGGAGAGGCCTGGGATGAAGAGACACCAAGACTGGTCAGAGCTAGGAAGTGTCTTAGCCCTTGGGAACTTTAATCACCCCGGACATCAGACCTTATAGGCTGTGGGTGATACTCACCTACTCCGGGAAGAAACAGGACAGAGGAAAGAGGTCTGAACACGTCCTTTGCCTCGGTGCCTCTGTGATCTGAATCACTGCTTTCTAGATCTGATCTTCTCTTTATCCCAGCCAAAAAAGTTGACCCCTCTGAAAACAGTGAAGGACATAACATTTACAAATATTTATCCACCTCTTCTTGGTTCAGGCTTTGCCCTCACCTTTGCCCCCATGCCAACAATCAGGCCTGCTCCCTTTGTGGCTACTGCTTTTCCCGCCCCATATTCCCCCCACCCTAAGGACTTCTCTAGACCCAAACTTAGATCAGGAAAAATTCCTCTGCATCTTCTGGGGAAGCAGGGACATCAAAGACAGGGGTGCCAATGATTTCTAGGTAAAAGACCCCAAAATAATTCTTATTCAATGAATTTAACAGGTAGAGCAATGGGATGATAGAACCTACCAGAAAGTCAGATCAAACCAGAGCAACTTTTCAGTTCTGACATTCTTAATTACAGTGAAATACCCTAATTAAATACATGATATTACCTCTTTCTAAGCCTGTGTCAAAACTATAGGGATTGACTTCTTTTCTCATCCAGGATTCTAGGTGAGAAACTGCAGTCTGGACAATAACGAACAATCGTTTATGGTGCCTCCTAAAACTGGTACAAAAGTCCACACATCATTGTGCCACAGAGCTTCTTCCCTGGCCGACTGGCCGACTGCCAAAGGGAGCTGGACAAGAGGTGGTCCTGGGTTCCTCTTCCTCTCTTACTCACTCCTCTCAGTTCCAGGAGGGGCCCTTAACAAGCAAGAAGAAATCAGTTCCAAGAATAAGAGAAGTAAGTCTTCAGAGAGCTACTGGGGACACACTCCTAAAGTTGGGGGAACTGGATATAGAGATATCCAACCCCGTGCATGGGGAACGTCTACTGCTTCTGTCCAGCTTGGGGAAGTTTTGGATCCTGTCAGATTCTTCCATTTCTGACTTGACTTCACCATCCATAACTGGTCCTGTCTCCACTTCCAGTTCCTCAGTCGGCGTCACTCTCATCTTCAATATAAATATGACTTTCCGTTGAAATTCCTTAACTTTCCAACTCTGGTGCCTTGGGAATGACAGGAGAGACTGTGTCAATATGGCAGGAGGCTCGAAAGTGGTGGTACGTTTGTCTCCAGGACGGAGAGAAATGACAGAGGGGTGAAGACAGGGGCAAGTCCTCGCAATCAGACTTTCTACCTTTACTCTTGTCTTCATCTACTTGTTCCTCATCAATTCCCATTAGTTGTCACTTCTTGGGTAATGAGTTTCTTGTTTTAATTAAGAGTTTATATTTTAGACTAGTTTTAAGTTTATAGAAAAATTGAGCAGAAAGTATAGACACCCCCCGCCCCCCAGCAGTATCCTCTCTCCCAACCCCTCAGTTTCCCATTAACATCTTCCACTGGTATGGTACCTTTGTTACATTTGATTATTATATTAAATTTTTATTTATTTTATATTATTATGTATTATTCATTGTTATCACCTAAGTCCAAAGCTTGCATTAGGGTTCAGCTCTTTGCATTGCATAGTTCTATGGATTTTACCAAATGTATAATGTATAATCTACCTTTACAGTATCATACAGAATACTTTCACTGCCTTAAAAATCTTGGGTGCCGTTTTTAGTTGCCAGTCCCCATCAGCTTGATCTCCCACTGAAATAGGAGGCATCAAAGTAACACTGTCAGCCCCCTCAACCAGCACGGCTGGTACACTGTAAGTCCTCAACACACGTGCTTCCTGCTATCATCCCCTTGGGACACCAGGCCTGCTCCCTTTTGTGGCTAACAGGAGGGCCCTCAGGGCTTGTGCTCAGCACTCCTCCCCAGGCCCTGGCTCTCCAGAGACGTCAGGTTCCAGCACTGGCTGAAGCTTTCCTCTTCTGAGTGGCTGAAAGAAGCATCCAACCTTCTTGGGGGTTCAGCTTGTCTGGATCCCATAAAAAGCAACCGAAAGGGTAAAAAATACAGATAATTATATACCATCTGTCTCCTCATGAGTTTTCTAAATTATGTTAGGAAATTGAAATAAAATATTACAACATTGCCTTATATGGTTCTCAACATATAGAGAGGAAATATTCAAGATAATTATAGTATGAATGGGAGAAGGTAAAGACACCTGGAGAGGCAAGGTTTATACACTTTACTCTAACTGGCAAAATGTGTCTTAGCCCTTGAAAACTGCAGTTACCCTAGACTTAGCTTCACCTCTATCTTTAGAGGTTATGGAAGGGAAAAAAACAAGTCAGAGAAACAAGGCAGTTGAAACACATCGTTTACTGAGGGGGCTCTCCCTAATCTGAATGGCTTTCTTCACAATCCTACCTTCACCCTACCTCAGCTGGAAACACAAGGGAGCCAGAGAACTGATGGCTTCCAAGAACAAGGAAAGACAAGAGATTTGCAAGGTTTACTCACATCTTTCTTACCCGGACTTTGTCTACCTCTGTGCTGACAAACTGGCTTTTTCTCTCTTGTTGCTCCTGCTTCTTCCTGATGCATATGCTTTTTTCTCTTTTCTTTTCGTTTTTTGGAGGTATAGTTGATGTACAATATAATGTAAGTCTCAGGTATACAACATAGTGACTCATAATGTTTAAAGGTTATACTCCATCTATAGTTATAAAATATTGGGCTATATTCTGTGCTGTACAATGTATCATTTAGCTTAACTATTTTATACACAGTTTGTACCTCTTACTTCCCTACCCCTATTTTGCCCCTCACCCCTTCCCACTGTAATGCCACTGGTTTGTTCTCGTTATCTATGAGTCGGTCTCTTTTTCATTATTCAGTAGCTTATTTTTTAGATTCCACATATAAGTGATATCATACAGGCTTTATCTTTCTCTGACTTACTTCACTAAGCATAATACCCTCCAAGCCGTTCCATGTTGCTGCAAATGGCAATTTTATTCTTTTTTATGGCTGAGTAGTATTCCATTGTGTGTACATGTGTGAGTCTTCTTTATTCATCCATCTGTTGATGGACACGAATTGCTTATGTTGGCAATCATGAATAGTGGTGCTATGAACACAGGGGTGCATGTATCTTTTAGAATTAGTGTTTTCATTTTTCTCAGATGTATACCCAAGCCTGGAATTGCTGAGTCATGATAGTTCTATTTTTAGTTTTTTTGAGGACTTTCATACTGTTTTCCACATGGCTGCACCAATTTACATTCCTACCAACAGTGTACAAGGGTTCCCTTTTCTCCACATCCTTGCTAACGTTTGTTATTTGTGGTCTTTTTAATGATAGCCGTTCTGACAGGTGTCAGGTGATCCATCATTATGGTTTTGATTTGTGATTCTCTATGATTAATATTGAGCTTCTTTTCATGTGCCTGTTCTCATGCATGCTCTTGTCACTAAAGATTTATCCTAGACAGAGGATCTTGAGGTGAAAATGTTTTTCTGTGTCTTCTATAGGGAAGTGGGAGAAAAGGGAAGGCTGGTTAAGTCTCTTTTAACCCTAGTAGTTAAAAGTTCTTCCATGAACGTAACGGGTGGAGAGCTGGGGTACTTAGACAGATTGGCAAGTCGGATCAACATGGGCAACTTTTAATTTTACATGTTTAAATCAATACCAAATATAAACCAAACACACTCATCATCTGGAGAGTAATGCATCCCAATTCTACTTCAAATGCAGGAACTGGGCTCAATCTGGTGTCTAGAGGGTGATCACAGGAAAGAAAATGAGGATGGGAGCATCTGGTGCCCTTCAAAGATGGTCCTACACCTCATCCGTCATGTCACAGAACTCCCCATTTGGTGCTGTGACCCACCTCCAGCTGAAAGCCACAAGGAACAGACTGGTAAGAGGGGTCCAAGGTGCCTTCTATATTTCACTCACTCCTCTCATTTGCTAAGGGGTGCTATTAACTCAAAGAAATGAGAAGAGGAGTAAGTCTCCAGAGAACTCTTGAGGCCCACTGATAAAACTGGGAGAAGAAGAAGTGACTATACAGGAAGCCAACACTGTTGCCTGAACTTCTTGGACTGTAAATCGATAGGCAAGCCCAGGACTCCACTGTTTCTGTCCAGTAAGAGGAATTTCTGGATCCTGTACCACCCTCCAAACTCAGATTTAAATTCACCACCCGAAAACAGATCTATCTCTTCCCCCAGGCTCCTGGCTCCTCAGTCACTCTCATCTTCATCCTCAATTTGAAACCGCTTCTTCTTTTTGATTCCTGGAGCTCCCAACTCTGGTGCTGTGGGAATGTCAGGGGTAAGAAGAGAGAGGTTACCTAAACATGTTAAGGGAGAAGGGGGATGGTAGCATTTATCTTCAGGACTGGAGAGAGGAGTGCTAGAGGGTAGAGGAGAAAGCAGGTCCGACCAGACGCTCTACCTGGGCTCCTGTCCTCATCTTCCTCCTGTTCCTCATCACTGTCCAGCAGTTGTCTCTTCCTGGATGCCACTTTCAGCTGCTCTTTCCCATCATCAGTCCCCTCCTCTGAAATGACCACAGGAGGAATAAAATTAGGGAACTAGGTCCTCATAGACTCAAAATACTCTTATCAGCCCTCTTGATTCACACGGCTGGCACGTAGTAAGCACTCAATACAAGAGTGGTCCTGCTATTACCCTCCGGGGACACCAGGCCTGCTTTCTTTTTCCGGGCTAACAGGAGGGCCCGCAGAGCTTGTGCTCGGTGCTCCTGTTGGTGCTCCTCCTCTGGGCCTTGCTCTCCAGGGACCTTGGATTCTAGTCCAGGCTGAAGCATTTCCTCCTCCTCTGGCTGTCTCAAAGAAGCTGCCACCCTCCGGAGCTGGGTGGGACTCAGCTTGGCTGGAATTCGCCAGAAGGTTTCCTACGGGGGCAAAGAAGTTGAAAATGAGAGTGGTGGGAAAGGAGCAGCCTCTGGTTCACCAGATTTTGATATTACTCACTGAATAAACATGAGCTTACACTGGTGAAGCTCCACAAGGGTTGTGAACTCTACTTATTGCTTATTTTTCCAGCATATGCCCAGTGTTGAGCACAGTGCCTGATACATCAGGAGGTTCCCAGTAAATATAGTTTTCAATTATATAAGTAAATGAATAATGGCCCCTGGGGATCTCCTAAGTCGGATTTGATCCTCGCTCCCAAGGAACTCACAATCTAATGGGAGAAAGAACCAATGTACTGTAAGACCACAGGATTGGGGCTATACTATGGGAATGAACAAATTCCAGCCACCAAAGTGACTACAGTCGGTCCTCCATATCCATGGGTTCCACACCCACGGATTCAACCAAGTGGTTCAAAAATATTCACAAAAAACCATTCCAAAAAGTCCCAAAAAGCAAAACTGGAATTTGCTGTACACTGGCAGCTATTTACATAGCATTTACATTGTGTTAGGCATTATGAATAATCTACAGATGATATGCATAGGTTATATGCAAATATTATGTCATTTTATAAAAGAGATGAGCATCAGTGAATTTCAGTATTTGCAGTGGGTCTTGGAACCAATCCCCTCCTTGGAAACCCAGAGGCAACTGTACTTCTGCTTCAGGGGCTGAAAGAGTAATAGAAACCGCTTCTCTGAGGAGGTGATGACTGAACTGACTCTTGAACTGACTCTGGGTGCAAGTTCATCAGGAAGACGGGTGACGTGCATGTCACCGCGTGTCTGCAGTTGGAGCCTTCCAGCTGAGGGACTGGCATGATCAACTGTTTGATAGTATGAAAAGGCCAACTGTTTGATGGTATGAGAAGGCCTACTGTTTGGAGGATGGAAATTAGCCCAGGATGACTACAGTGTAAGGCAGGAGAGCGGGTGGCATGGCTGTGAGGCTGCAAAGGTCGGCCAAGGCCAGGCACGCCCCTTGGAGGCTGTGAATTCTGCTCTGCAAACAGTCAGGGACCAGCAAGTGCTCTGGACGGGAGAGTGATAAAATCAAGGCTGTATTTTAGAAAGACAACTCAGGGGGCAGAGTGGAAGACAGGAGGGAGGAAGACTTGCAGGACGGCTGTTACAGGAGTCACGGTCAGAGACGACAGGAAATGAGGAGGAGGAGTGGGAGGTGTATCTTGAAGTAGCACCAGCGGGGCTTGGCTGATGCACTAACTGGTGTATTTACCTGCCCAGAGGCAGGAGGCCGAACCCCTAGCTTTCGCAGCAGCTGCTGAAACTGCTCATTTTCCATTGCTTCCTCATTTTCTTCCGTCAGTGGCACCAATGGAATTGCCTGGGAGCAGCCTAGGACGGGGTCAACAATCACATGGTGAAGCTGTGAAGAAAGAACTGGTCCTCCATTTCACAACCAGGTCTCCAGGAGCCTCCAGTCCTCCTGAAACCGTCATTTATCCACTTACCAACCTCCTCCCGATCATCTGCTGCTCGAATCAGGCAATTCTGGAGCCACAGGAGGGGAGCAGAAAAGCCTATGGGAAAGAGGGAAACCTGTATCTGGCCCATACTTCCAGCCCCGCCACCGGAGACGTCTCTCCCAACCTTTCCGACTTCCCTCCTCACCTTCCAGATGCAGGCTTTGCCCGAGGTTTTGAGCTGAAAGGCTGGAGGTACCCTGGGCTTGTTCTGCTTCTGAGCTCCTCCACCTCTCTTCATCCTCTTCACTCTCTTCCTCTGGCAGGTTCTCCTCTTCTTCTAGATCTTCCTGGCAAAAATTGTTCAGGGACTCCTCTTCATGAGGCTAAATTTCATTGAGAGTAAAATAAATAAAGGAGACCAGATGAGGAACTGGGTGGAATCCTCTGGTTCCTGACCGCCCACTTGGGAGACCTGGTCAGAGCATCCTGAGGCAGGAAGAACTGGGGGGGCTACTTGTAAGGATCATTTCAGTGGGGTGGGCCCAGCTGGCAGACCCAGGGTAAGACTGTTACCAAGTCTGAGGGCGCCAACTTCTTCCGGCGTTTCTTGTACAGCTCCCGCCGCTCAGCCACCAGCCCCAGAGCCAGCAGTTTATCCACGATTCGAGCCCGTGAGCGTTTGGCTGTGATGTTCCTCATGATATTACCCAGGACGTCTAAAGAGAGGGGAAGTGTGAATGCCCAAGAGCAGCAGGGGAAAGGGATTAATAAAGGAAATTGGAGGTCTGTGGAGAAAGGCTGGCTCAGTTCACTCAAAAACGACATCACAAATAGAGCAAGTGGGCAGAAGGGACAGGACAAGCCTTCCCTGGGAACAGGAAGCAGCAGGAGAAGAAACGCACAGTCTGGCCCTCATCTCGGAAGCTCCCTGAGCTTCCACCTCACCTACCATCAGAGTCCTGGAACTCCTCAAAGAGCCGCTGCAGCTCCAGCTCCTGATCTTCCGTCCACAGCACAATCTGGGTTCCTTTCCTGTTTAGGGAGGTATCCGGGGAAGAGGGGACTCGGGGACTGAACGGTGGGTTCCCCATCTCAGTTCCTCCCAGGGCATGGGCCTGTACCTTTGGAAGTCCTTGACGCTGTCAGCCAGGCCCAGCCGTACCAGATGGTGGATGACCTGCTTGCGTGTCCGAGGAGCGGTTTTCAGGTGTGCCAAGATGGTGTCCACCACATCCTGTCCTGGGGGGGGAGGAGTAAGGCAGTGAAGGGGGGTCCCAGAGCTCAGGCTGCCCTCCTTACTCTTCAGACCTCAAGGCCTCACACCTTCCACATCCTTATGGGCAAGGTACAGTTCCTGAAGCTGGGCCTCCTCCTCTGGGCTCCACACAGGGGGTCTGCGACTGGAGGATCTAAACGGGGAAAGGAGGGCAGCATGTAGGCTGTTGGCCCCAAAAGAGGAGATCAAAGGCGCCCTCTGGTCAGTTCCAAAAGGAATAAGGATGATGCAGGTACTGCAAAGGAGCTCGTTAGCAGAGGCCTAACGTGTGTTTCCTTCCTCTCACTCCTCTTCCACTTAAGCACCCAAAAGTCAAACTAAGATTTTCCAGGTTGGGCCTATGGAACCTGACCGCCGCAGGGACCGGGAGTATTATGGGAAAGAGAGAAGAGTGGAAGGAGAGGAGTGAGATGCTCAGGAAGAGATGACAAACATCTCTGTGCATCCTTACAGTTTCCCAGCACATCATGGGACAGGGCACATACACTCTTGTCTCTAGGGGGCCACCCCACTCCCCACTGACCCCCACCCCATGGAGGCTGATGAAGGAGAAGGAAACAAGGGTAGACAGGAGACGTAGGCTCAATCCCAGTTCCCCTCCTGCGTGACCTTAGGTAAAGCATTTCACCTTCAGGGCTTGTTTTCTCACCTGTGAAAGGGAGAGAAAGGTTACACTAACTGATCTGCAAGCTCTTCCAGCTCTGACACTCTGGGACTGTCACATCCACCCCCCCCACCCCCCAGCCTTCCCCATCCCCAAGCTCACCCGCCATCCAAGGAGCCATAGCCCTCAGTCATCTCTCGAACCACAGCCGTGTTCTTCCAGAACAGCAGCTCCACGAAGGCTTTCTGGTTGACGGCAGCCAATGCAAAGAACTTGCCCAGGATGTATTTGGCGAAAGTCACTAGCTCCTGTAGGGGAGGGATGCTGCCGTGAGGCCTGGGGCCTAAATATAAACACAGCCCTCCAGGTATTTTCTCTACACCTGTTCCTACAAGCCCCTTCCTGGCTCAGGATCTTCTACCCTTCCCCCTGCAGCCCCCTCAACCCTCCTGCCCACCTCCTCACCACGCTCATCTCTCAGCCTTGCACCGCTCAGTGCACTTTATCTCCTGAAGACTATCCCTTTATCCCAGGCCCCCCAACACCTCCAGACCCCCATTCCTTGTATCCCCTCACTTTGTAGGCCCCGGCAGCAGGGTCGTTAAGCAAACGATTGAAGAGGCAGAAGAGGGAAAGCTGGAAAAGCAGGGCTTCCATTTTGAGATCGTGGGCTAGCCGGTGCAGCATCTTGACGACACAGTGGTTGGTGTGGGCGCTGTTCTGCTGGTAGCTGCGCAGCAGCAGCACGTAGGCTCGGACGACAGTTGAGTTTGCAAAGCTGCACCAAGGCAGGGAGGGAGGGGACGTCGGCATGAGAAAGACACTGCTCGCCCTCACCGCCCCAGTCTCCACCCGGGCACCACCTCAGTCCTCTCGGGCCACACCGTTTCAGGTAGTCCAGAAAATTAAATTCTTTCTCTGACACCTGGACCACTTGCAACTCTTCCTCGTCCTCCTCCTCCTCCTCCTCTTCTTCCTCCACCCCTTGTTCCTCCAGGCCCTGCTGCCCTACAGAAAGAATGGGGCTCACTGGGTCTCTGCGACGAGGGCTAGACAGGAGCTGGAGGGAGAGAGACACGAAGGAAACGGAGACTCACGGGGAAGCTGGGCCCAGAGGATCTGTTTCAGCAGTTGGATCTCCTCCTCTGGGGAAATGTCTTGAGAACCAAACACATCTTCTTCTGGCCACACCTCCCTGGGGCACAGGGAGAAAAAAGGCTTTCACCAGAGGGAATCTGAGTTACAATTTGAAGTGGGAGAAGAAATTTAGACTTATTTTATTTTCTAGCCAGAAAGAGGATGTGAATTGAACGGTTATCTCAAAGATGAAAAAGACTGGAGGGAAACTTCCCCTCAGAAGCTACATTGCAATCAAAACCATATAGGAACAAAATGCAAACAATCTAAATGCTTGATGTTTAGTTGAACAGATGTACATAGTCACACAATGGTGTTTCATTTAGGTTTATTTATTTACTTATCTTTCTAGAGGAGGTATCAGGGATTGAACCCAGGACCTTGTGCACACTAAGCATGTGCTCTACCACTTGAGCTATATCCTCCCCTCAACACGATGGTGTTTCAAAAGCATTAACAATTGCAGAATTATATCTGATGCGAAATGATGCTCACAATGTTCGAGAAGTGAAAAAATTAATCAGTATTGCAATATTTTGATTTTGTGAAAGAAGGTATATGTGTCTGTATATATAACACAGAGGGGAAAAAAACTGTGGACGATAACTCAAAAACAACGTTAATGATGGCTATATTTGGCTTGTAGAATTATCTTTATTTTTTCCCCCAATTAGCTGTACTTTCTGGTATTTCTCAAAAGTAAAATGAAAACAAACAATAAACCTCCCCAATAAACCAATCAAAACTCGCCAGGACTTGACTCAGTACAGGGCCCCAGGACTTCCGATGGAACTTCCCTTTTGAAGACAGAGAACCCGGTACCACAGAGAAAGCCTCCCCCTGCCCCTAAAAGCCCCGGGGCTGGATCCAGGAGGATGGGTAAGCAGGGTTCTTACCGGGCAGACCTAAGGAGGCCCAGGGCCTGGGGGGCCTGGCCAGCCAGGAGACAATCTTGGATCTGCACCATGGCTTCTGCCCGCTGCTCTTCCACTGGCACCTCTGAGGCCGCATCAAAGGGAACCATAGAGTCCAAACTGAGCTTAGGATCCTAGAGAGGGATTATTAAAGCTGTGGGAACAGTGCAGGGAGGAGCTTGGGGGGACCCAGACAGCCTGCCCGGAGCACTACCCTCAAGAAAGACAGGGTTTCCGCAGCTACGTACCTGGGCACAGCACTGTAGCTGCTCGGCCAGGGACGGCCACACAGCCTCCAGCTCCCCTGGGCTGCAGGGGACCATACCAGAAGCAACGGACTGGTCTGGGACTTTCTTTTTCTTCTTTCTCTTCTTTCTCTTGTTCTATGGAGAGAGAGCTGTGTTGGAATGGCAGGAGAGCTAGAGAGGCCTTTTTCCTATCCATGTCTTCTCTAATAATTAATTAACTAGATGTCTGAATTAACTAGACATTCACAGTGTGACCGCTATGTTCTGCTCGATGGCAGCAGGAAGGCAACGGTGAACACACATTTCCTTGCCCTTGAGGTGCTTGTGGTCTACTAGAGGAGAGACAGGTAAGCACACAAGCAAATGACACCGCAGTGTGGATAAGACCAAGAACGTGACTGAGCCTAAAAGGAAAAGCACTTGGCTCATTTCCTGGGGGCCAGAGTTTTCCCCAAAGCAGTGCTATCTTAAGCAAAAGTCTACAGAATGAACAGATCTGCTAGGAGGACAAGAAATTCTACGTGAAAAGGCTTTGTAAAATGCAAAGCACTCTGCAAATGTAAACCATGATTTTTTTCTCCTGAAAAACAGGAGAATGAGTCAATACTCCAGCCCTGCTCCCCTAAGCCAAGGCTGTGAACCAGTCTTCTCTGTGAACAAACAGCATGGGCTATCAGGCCCTTAATAAGCTTCATGCTCAATTCAAGGAACTTATAAACACACCAAAGATCAGGAGCATGAACTCCAGAGTCAGGCAGATCAGGATGTAAGTGCTGACGCTAGCTATTTACCAATAAGACCCTGGACAAGTTGCTTAACCACTCATGTATGTGTCCTAGTGCAGTGAGACTTACAGGAAAACCTTAGCATAACACCTGTGACAAAGTAAACACTCAATAAATGACAGCATCCATTAGTACTGATAATACAACAGAGCCCTGAGTGTAAAAAGAACTTTTAGCAAAGTCTCATTGGTACTACAGCCCTTTTCAAGTCCAGCTCTGACCAGATTTTAAGCTGTAGCAAATAGAATTATAGGAATATTTTTACAAAGCAGAGTCCCTGTGTCTCCAGGATACAAATTCCTTGAGGTGGCCCCAGACTTTTCATTTATTATTTCATTTCAGGCTCATGGATAGATATTGCAACCAACTTAAAAGATCTGGAGGCTGACCTAAGCAGCTTGAGTTATTCTAACAATAACTGACACAGGGCAAGATCCCAGACCTTCTGACTTTTAATTTAAGGCTCTTTCCATCTCACTACAGTACTTCTTAAGTATAATCTAGAAATATCACAGCTTAATTACTAAATTCTAAAATTATGAACCCTCAGAGTCTATGTGCTTAGCACAGAGCAGGTGCTTAATAAATGTTCCTGAATGAATTAAGACATTTATGGTAGATCAGGGATTCACCTAACGGGAGAAGGAAACTCACAAGGCAGACTCACACTGGCAACACCACGGAAACGCTTGCCCTCAGTTCAGGGTAGTTCTCACAGATCAGCTTAAGCTACAGAAAATGTGAGAACCCCCGTCCTGGACCTTTTCCTCCCAGCTCTTTCCACACCCTGGGCTGCCCAGTACCTGCACCATCAGGTTCCCACGGCTCCGACAGAACCGCTCCAGCATCTTGAGGAAGAGGTGGGTGGTTTCCACCAGGTCACAAAGGAAAGAGCGGGGCTGGTATCTCTCGTCAAACTTTCGAAAGAGTGCCAGGAAGAGTTCTCGGTACTCCATCACATAGAAAATGTTGTCTAGAAATGGGAAAGAGAAAGGAATGGAAGGACTGGCCTGGAAAGTTTGGGCAAAGGAGAGATGGGCGAAGCTGGGGCTGGGAAGAGTGGGATTCGGGTGGAGAAGCGGGGGAGGTGGATTAGAGGCCAGGCTGGGGCCTCACTCTTAAGGATGCGGCTGCTCTCCCTCACAGCCTCGTCTGGGGACACGTCCATCTCATTCACTGTGGCCAGCAGCTCCTGATAGGCCTTCAGAGCCAGGTGCATCCTGTGAGAGGGACAGAGGTGAAATGAAGACAACTTAGGACCTTGGCTCATGGAAACAGCATCATTCTTCTACACCTTCCCCTCCTCAAACTGTTTCATCAAAAACTGAATGACTCAACCAGTCCTCGCTCCCCAGCCTGAACACCTTCAACCTGAAAGAGGGAAGGCAGTACCACCCAAAATTCAGGTATTCAGATTCCCAGCCTGGCCAAGACATCCGCTCTAACCCCAGTTCTCCTCCCACTCACCGGCGTGCCCAGGAGGCAGCTTCCTTGCGGTCAGTCAGCATCATCTCATAGTAGTTGGTGAGGTTCTGCTCAATGAAGTGGAAGGTGCGGACACTGAGGGTCTCAGAAACCAGACCTGGCCGGAAGGAGGCAGCTCGGTTGAAGGCCATGAAGAAGGCCAAGGCCCACATGTAGTAGGTCTCGTCGTGCTGCTGGGCCTTTTCCCGAAGCAGGTGGTCCTAACGTCCAGGAAAAACAGACCATTCTATGACCTCAGGGCTTCCAACTTCCCGCTGTCCTATGATGACCGGGTGGACCCCGGACACCACAGTAACAATATTCTAGGACCCACTATTTTCATCCTTCTCTTGTTCTCCCCCCATCCCCTTCCCCTTCCTCTGGGGCAATTTCTCTAGAGCCCTTTTTTCATTACCGATAACCCACTCCATCCTGACCCCGACAGCATCTCTCAGGGGTGCCCTTCCTGCCTACTAGTCCACACTCCATGGTCAGCTTCCTGTCGGCCCCTCCCCAGCTTGCCCCTCTTACCCACGGCCGGCCCCATCCCCTCCCTACTCCATCCTCCCTAGGCTCTCACCTTCACCGAGCCCATGAGCCGGTTATAACAGTTCTCCAGGAACTCAGAGCAGAAGTCTTTGAGGAAGAGTCTCACATTGAGGGCAGAGCGGCGCTGGACAGACAGCTCCCGGGCAGCCTGGCGACGTTTGGGCACCCGTCGGGGCTGCTTTCCCAGATCAGAACTATAGTTTTGGAGCTGGGGGTGTGGGTTGAGGGGATTAGAATTACTCCTAACCACCACCCTCCCCTGCAGCTCTTCCCACGTCCCTGGTACTGCAGTTTTCTCAGAAGAAACTCACAGAAAGTGCTCTCCCTCTGCCCTCTGGTACTAAGTGAAGATATAGGTAAAGACAATAATGCCAAAGGCTCTATTTCTCCTAGTCTCCAGCTTTCTAAGCCCAAGAACAGAGAAGCTTTACTCCAGAGATGCTTACCTTTCACAGGGCCCCCACTCCACAATGTTCCCACCCGCAACGGGCACATACTCACATTGTGGAGACCTTTGTGAAAGATGAGGTCCCTCTCCCCAATGGACTTCAAGCCCTGGACAATGTAGGAGCCCCCAAATCGAGAATGCCTGCAGAGAAAAAAAGGTCCAGAGTGATTCCTCAATGTTCTTGAAGCTCCGTCCCTACTCTCTCTCACCAACACATCAGAGCACGCTGTAACTGCAGAATGCTCTCCGGCCACCACTGTCTGCACTTGGCCCAAGCCCCAGCACTCCCAGTAGCGCAGGAATGGGAACACTGGTAGAGCAGCTCCCCGCCGCTCACCTGTTGCCTCGCTGAAGGGCCCGAGTCCTCTTCTCTGCCATCTCGCGCTGGCGCAGCACCGCCAGTTCTGCCACATCTGTGCTCCGCTCCTGAGCTAAGCGTCCCTGCCCTACCCCTGCCAGCTGCTCAGGGTGCTACATGTGGGACAAGGAGGGGAGAGTCAGAAGGACAGTCATTCCTTATTGTGAGTTCATTCCTAGTGGGGACAGGAAGAGTGAACAAAATAGCACTGTTGATGGGACACTGTATTTAAGACATGGCAACTCTACCTGTCACCTGCCTTCCCCAGATAATTCAGTCATGACACAAGAGCAATTCTGGACGCGTAGCAGAAAACGACATGGGGGAAGGGACTGGAGCAACAGGACAGGGTCTTACCTGATCGCGGAACATAAGGGAGATGACCTCCAGCACATGTAGGCTCCACTGCTGCTCCGCAGGTGAGCTGGCCAGGAAGAGGAGCAGGTCGTCCAGGCCACTGAGGTGGACCGCCCAGAGAAGCCGATCGTGGACACTGGCATCATCATCGATCCTCTGAGCGGTGAGGGGTGAGGGGAAAGAGGGAGGTCATTCAGTTCTACGGCCTTCCATGAAGTTCTCCAACTCATTCCTTGATCAAAGTTCTCCCAGACTTGTAAGAGGACAGAACGGAGAAAAAGGGGCAGCTGGACCTAACCAAGTACAAGAACCCGGACAACCCAAGATCACCTTCTCCTGATCGAGGTCGGCTGGGACATGGAGAATATTTCTGACCAGCAGCAGGATCCGCTCAATCAGCAAGTTGTCCTCCTCCTGCCGTTCCTCCCAGCCCTAGTAAGAGGAAGAGTTAGAGGAAGAGGCTCCCTACGGAAGGCGGGCGCCACCTACCCTGACTGGGGGACAGAGGCACAGAAGAGAATCAGAATTAAGAAGAAAGAAAGTAGAGTTCTAGCTGTCCTGAGGCAGCAGAGACAATGGATTGGACAATGTTATCTCCAAGGCCTGGGACCATATCTGCAAACTCAGTATGTCCTGACAGTGCCCGGCCTGGGGCTCTGTCCCCTGGGATCCTATGAGGTGGAGACTCACCAGCTGCAGCAGCTCATACAAGGTTTCACTGAGGACTCCAAAAGCCTTCTCACTGGCAAAGGCCTATGAAATAGGGGGATGGGTCTTAAGTAGTCCCAACCCACTCCTTCCCCACCACCCCCAAGTGCTGCCCCAGGGACTCTGAAGGAAAACCGCACCTCTTTGTAGGCCTGCAGGTACGCGAGCACCTGCAGAAAGTGGTGCCGGAAGCTGGGCTCCTTGGGCACGCTGCCAAAACAGAGCAGGGCTGGCTGTGTCAAGTTCACCATCAGCCTGGGGAGGCAACGAAGGAGGGAGATGTTGTTAAGTTTTCTCACCAGGCACAAATGCCAAAGGCTGGAATGTGGTAAAAGTTAAAAGGCTGGGGAATCAACCTGATAACGGCATCAAAGAGAGGCTTGTCCCGGCGGTGCTGGGTAAGGATGGGCAGAAGGTCGCTCTGCAGGATCTGCGCGGCCCCCAGCTGCTGCCGCACATCTCGCGTCTCGTCCTCGTGCTTCAAGTAGCGGATCAAATCCTTCACACTCTCTTCAGGGACAGAATAAACACTTACACGGAACCCTAGAAGGAACCTCACCCAGGCCCACTTGCTTTTCACACCCATGGCTTGAGAAATTCAAAACACCTCGACTCAAGCAAGTTTTTTTTTTTTTTTAAAAACCTGTTTCCTCAAAAAGGTATTTACCCAAGCAATCCGGCTCCTTGTGGTATGTGTCCCCCTCCAAGTACCCAAGGGCACTACACGTGGCTAGGAGTTCACAGTTCATCGTGTACAAAGTCCATACATCAGTGGGCCAGCCGACAGGTAAGGCAGGTAGAGCAAGGGAGACAGAAACGATGAGGCCTGCAGAGACAAGGAAAGATAACAAATGTAAGGTCCTCTCCATAAAAGGGAGAGGGGAACAGGCAGGGCCCTAATGCTCAGAGTTTTCTGAACAAGACCCTCAAAGGCTTTAGTTTTGTCAGAACCAAAAGTGCTGTCCTCAGTCCCAGGGGAAGCTTTAAGTTTAGGCTTCTACCGTATCAAAACCAAGGAGGCTCTGGGTCGGAGGAGGGTACAGCTCAGTGGTAGACCGTATGCTTAGCATGCA
Source organism: Vicugna pacos (assembly GCF_048564905.1). Classification (NCBI taxonomy): domain Eukaryota; kingdom Metazoa; phylum Chordata; class Mammalia; order Artiodactyla; family Camelidae; genus Vicugna; species Vicugna pacos. The sequence goes on from NC_132998.1 coordinate 7,585,769, forward strand.
GAAGGTCGTGGGTTCAATCCCCAGTACCTCCAATAAAAATAAAAATAAAGAACTATAAAAAAATTTTTTTAAAGAAAAGAAAAAAACAAAAAACAAAACCCAAGGCAGCTCCAAGCCTAAGAATTAAGCACCTGCCCCATCTTCTAATTTGGGTCTGAAACTGTAGAAAGTCTGTTTCAGAGCCAAGAGAGCCCCCCAGTAGAAAGAAAGGCTGGGTGGCGAAAGGTGTCACCTCGGAGACCTTCCCCTGGGGAAGCTCTGCAGCCTTTTGGAGGAAGAGGGGAATTAGCTTCCCTCTCCCTTAAAACTGCCAGACCCAGTCCCTCTACTTTCATAGTTACAGCTCTTCTGTGCCATGAGAATCGAGAAAACCCAGCTCTAACTGTACAGTGACTGCACTGAGGATCTGATCCAGGAGCCCTGAGGCTTCTGAGGCGCTGAGGACGTGTAGAGAAAATTCCTTCACTCTCCTCCCTGAAGTTACTCTTAAATTTTGGTGATCTTAGTAGCAGCCAGCTTCTAACAGAATGCATGAGAAAAAGAAGCAAACAGCAACTGGCTAAACTCCTTGCCCTTCTCCCCAGAAGAATCATCTTCCTTCTCTAAAGCATGCTCTTTTGATTAAGATCCCCAACCCCTTATCCGATAATTAACTAGGCATAGATCCAGAATCCTGGATGTTTCAAAACTTGGCACTAGTCTCTCTGTTTCTCTCTCTCTCTCTCTCACACACACACATGCTACACTCACCATCCTGCTCCTGTGGAAAACCAAGAGTATCTATCAATCTTGTCCCTTTAGCACATTTATCTGCACTGGTCTCAGCGCGTGGCAGCTTCCTCTAAGATCATCTTTCTTTCCCTGTTCCATACCTTCCTCTAGCCCCTGACTCCACCCCTGTTCCCCCACAGGAAATGGGTCATGTCCAAAGGGCCAGGGTTTAATGCCTGATGTCATCTCGCTGCATTTATGTAACGGGGCCACTTCTCTAGGCTGCCTGCTACCCCTCTACCCTCACTCAGGGCTTATCCTTCTGACTGCTCAGCCCAACGACAGTGAGCCAGTAAAACACTCACTGAATGACCAGGAAAACTGAAGGGAGACTTCCTTTCGCTGCCCGTTCTCATGGGACCTGGAAACCCTGAGATCTGGGCACCAGTGAGGTGGGTGCAGTATGTGAGATCTCTGACTTTCCTCAAAATGCATCTAGCTTTTCCAGACAGGCCACTGGTGTGTACACACACACACACACTAAAGGGCTTCCCTGACTGCTCTAAGTGGCAGCCTACGAAACTGACAGACAGAGCTGTCTGTAGAGACGCTGAGCCAGCACACCCTCCTCAAACTAAAGCACAGCATCACACTGACACTCAAAAGTGCGAAAGGTAAGGTCTTCTAACAACGCGGACAAAGCCATGTCTGGAAAGATAACCCCATTCAGTCCTCCCAGCTTGCCTCCCCCTGTATCTTGCCTCAACCATAGTGGATCAATTCTAAGCAAAGATTCAATGTTTGTAAAATTGACCCCAGCGGAGCACTCAAACCTCTGCTTCCAACACGTCACTTTACCCGGAAAGTAAAAACAACGAGAGGTGGTAATGAGATAGGCTGGGACCTGGGACCCTTTACTGTAATGCTTGCACCTGGACAAACATGTCCTGGAGCAACAGAATACAAAGAACCTATGAGGGACTAAAAAGTAACTGCACATACGTGCAGTTGGAGCAAATTATGAACAAGACAGAAAAAGGCCAAAACCCAAATGCCACTTCTGAGTTGCCAGGAGCAAAAGCAGAGTTCAGCGCATGATCCCTGCACACAGCCCCACCAAGGCGGTGGGCAGACCACCTAGGCCACCCCTCTGGCCTGACCCACCGATCCATCCCTACCCTCACTCCATCTAAGGGAGCAGCCTACCCCTCCTCAGGGAGCAAGCAACGGTACCAATTACTTATTTTTGTTCCCAATAAAGCCTTGCCTGAACGTCTCTTCTGGCCTCTTAAAAGAGTCCAAGAACCCAGGTGGGTAACATAACAGCTACCTGTTACCTGGCTACTGAAATGAAAGCAGGAGGGGAAAGGAGATAGGGAAGCAGCAGTCCTTGCAGATGTGAGAAGGGAAGAGGTGGGGTAAGAGATCTAGGACTTCAGGTTCTAATCCTCTGCAGTTTTGACAAAACCAGAGAGCAACAGGCAAAGTAGAGGAAGAAATGAGCCAGATAACCTCTATTGTAAAGCTCCCAGGCAAGCTGGGTTTACACAAGCCAAGCTGGCAGTCTTGGGTCTATTCATTAGAACTAGAATAAAAGAGCTCTAAACAGGAGTTCCAGCCCTCACTGGTGGAAACACACTATGAAAAAAATCAGACAAGGACTGAAAACTTACAGTTCACTCTCTTTTCATGCAGTTAACTAGAAGCTACTCACCTAGTCTGTCTGGCCTTATCCTCCTCTTCTAGACCACTTATACTCTGATTATTTGTCTTCTCTCTACATCACACATCCCATCCAACTCATCACTTCCTCTTGGACCCACGGCTCAGCTGCCTCCTCTGGCTATATCTAGCCCCCCTACCCAGGAACATAAACATACACATTCCAAGACACAGAGCCCCTCATGCTCTGCAAATCCTTGCTCCCTCCTTGTAGAAGGTCCAGCCTCCCTTAACTTCCAAAAGTTCTAAGCCTATCTGACCTTCAAGAGCCAGTTCCAATGCCACGTCTCCAGGAAGCCCTCCCTGATAGCCTACAGCAGGATAGAATCTGACAGCACATATCACTTCGTATGTCCTTCCTCCTCCAGCACTGAACTACTTCTTTACATTATAATTACCCAGAATACATCATTTCTCCTCTACTAAATGTTGCTTTGTGCACTGAATGTCTTTAATAGGATAGACATTCAGTAAAAACTGTTAAATGCAACTTGTTGTAGTAGAAAGAATGGTAGCAAGGTGGGGGCCAAAGCCCTGGCTTCACTGCCTACTTATCTACCTGTCTATTTATTCTTCACCAAGTCAGTCTTGGTTTCTTCATCTGAAAAATAAGGGGGAAAGGATACTGTGGCAGCCATGGAGGTGTATGCTCAGATTTCTCAAGAAATAACTTGCCATTTAGCTGCAAAGAATGTAGTTAGGTGACAGAACGAACCTCAGCCCGACTCTTCCTGGACAGCCCCCTGTTAATGACTAAGCTTGGGGGCACTAGACATTTCTGTCCAACAAGGACTCCTACCAGGCAATCCTTGCTTCAGAGTTTCCCATTGGGTTGGCTGAGACTGTCAGATCCACCTTGTGGTTAGAGGCTGTCCCTGCCCCCATCCTGCTCCTTGCTAATCTACCACGGGCATACTCCTCAATAATCTCTTGTATCCCTAGTTCTACCTCTGTGCCTGTTCCCTGGAGAAACTGAACTGACAGAACCCACCCTACCACCTCCCTTACATGGTTATTACAGTGTAGGAGTCCACTGAGCTTCATAAGCACATTGTAAACTGTGATAGATAAGATAAAGTTAAGTTGAAAATCAGTGGTTCCCATGACTTATGATTTCATGTACAGTCTGTATCCCTCCAAATTGGGGAAACCATCTTATCCTGATTGGTAAGGATATTAAAGATACGGATATTAAAAATAAAAACTAACACTTGAAAAAAACCCCCACTAATCTCTATTAACATAGTTGTTTCATAAAAGAAAGAGTTTAACACACACACACAAAGTATATATGATATAAATTCAGTTATGTCCTTCCCTTTAAGGTGCATAAGCAAGTCTTTATGAAAAAGTCGTCCATATATTGTCCTTATCTTTCTCATTCACTTCAGATTGCTAGAAATGTTACTATAGACCAGTACTGTTCCTCTGACTGGCACTTAGGAATCATAGATTTTATTTTTCATTTTTATTTTTTTCCCTCAATGGAGGCACTGGGGATTGAACTCAGGACTTCATGCATGCCAAGCATGTGCTCTACCACTGAGCTATATCCCCCACCCCCAGGATTCATGGATTTATATACCTGTTTATATGCTATTTATATAATAAGTCATAAACTAGCCCAACAAAAGGAAGGCTCCATGAGAGCAAGGTTTCATTTTATTTTATTTATTGCTGCATTCCTCAACGCCTAGAATTGAGCTTGGCATACATGCGCATGTAGTACATATTTGCTGAATAAAATAGTTTTGAATCAACAGATTATCCTGGGTTGTACTATTTGAATCAGTGAGCCCATTTTAGGGAATATAACCCAAGAAAATAATTTTTAAAAGAAAGGAAATCATTTGTACAAAAACAAGAATAACATCTATTCCTAGTGCACTCTAGTTTATAAAACGCCGTCACAGCATTATTACACTTTGAAACTCACAAGTCCTAACTGAGAGGTACAATCATCTCCATTTTACAGATGAAGAAACAGAGGCTCAGAAAGAATAAGCACCCCCATAAGATATTTATAGACAAGTTCTCTTTAATGGTAAAGCCCTAGAGACAACCCAGATATACTAAATCCGGAGAACAGCTAGGAAAATACCGGAATATCAATAAAGTATATATCATTTAAAAACTAACTATGAAAACTAAAATTCAAAGGCCTATTAAATTGAAAAAGCTCACATAAAGTAGAATGTTTCCAATAACAACTCATAAAAACGTGAATGATCTGAAGCAGATGAAGGATCTTGGAAACTAACAGTTAAAATACATCTTGTATTTTAAAATAGAGGTATTCATTGTTTTTAATTCTTTTGGTGAAATGTTACTCTTCAATAAAAACACAAAAGGTAGCCAAGGCTATAATCCCAGGTTTTTCCCTCCCAAACCCTTTCTTAGCCCAAAGGTCTCCTTCCCAACTCTCCTTCAGAAATAAATAGGACAAATCTCAAACTAATATATATAAAATAGATAAACCACAAGTCTATACTGTATAGCACAGGGAACTCTATTCAATATCTTGTAGTAACTTACGGTGAAAAAGAATATGAAAATGAATATACGTATGTTCATATATAACCGAAGCATTACGCTGTACATGAGAAATTGACACAACATTGTAAACTGACTATATGTCAATAATAGTATAAACAAACAAACAAACAAACAAACAAAATAGATTAACAACCGGTGCGGGGAAGAAATAATGGGGCAGGTGAACTAGTGGACTGAGAGTTATTACCATTCTCTGCTTCTATGCACAGAGACGCAGAAACCTCATCTCTTCTCTCAAAACCTACAGTTCTCCTTTGGTCACCTTCCCCAGTCATTCATTTTTGTGCTTTTTATCTCCCACAGTAAATCAGCATGGAAACCCTTGTTATTTCTGTGAACATCAAAGATTAATCCTGATGCACAGACATGAGAGTAGATCTCACTATAATTACCTCCATCAAATTCTTTCCTCCTACAAGGTGGAAAAGGAGAAATCACATGTGTTGTTTCCAGATAAGGGGACAGAACAGATATGCACACCCTTCGATTTCTCTTTATTCTAATAAGAGCACTTTATTCTACTTCCTGAGTTTTCTACTTTGAAAACAATGCTCCCATGCCACTTCTTCGACCAAGAACAAAAGGTACAATAGGAAAACCAGCCATTCTGGCTTGCCAAAGAAACAACAGAAAAGAAAAAAAGAAATTTTCTCTCTTTTTTTTTTTTCATTGATAAACTCCTGGTTAGGTTTTTTGTTTTGTTCTCTTGGCTTTGTTTTTAAATACAGACTGGTGTAATGTAGCGGTTCCCAAGCTTCTAGATTTCATAGGTGGGTCTTTAATTTGTTTTTCAATTTAGAGAGACCCAACATAAGGTTGTATAATCTTTACATTTTGTAACATAAGGACACTTAAAAACAACAATAACAACATAGACACACAAACCTCATACATTGCTGGTAGGACTATAAAATGATGCAGCTGCTACGGAAAATAGTTCGGCAGTTTCTCAAAATGTTAAACATAGAATTACCATATGACCCAGCAATTCCACTCCTAATGTATACATCTGTGAGAAATGAAACATATGTCCACAAAAACTTGCACACAAATGTTCACAGCAGAATTATTTATAATAGCCAAAATGTGGAAAACCCCAATGTCCATCAACTGATGAATGGATAAACAAAAAGTGGTATATCCACACAATGGAATATTATTTGACAATAAAAAGGAATGAAGTACTGATACATGCTACAGTATGGATGAAACTTGAAAACATTACGTTCTGTGAAAGAAACCAGACACAAAATGTCATATAATGTATGATTCCATTTATATGAAATGTCCAGAATAAGTGAATCCATGGGAACAGAAAGTAGACTACTGGCTGCCAGGGACTAGGGGAAGGAGGGAATGCGGAATGACTGCTAGGAGGGAGGTGTGGGGGTTTGGGGGGAGATGGAACTGTTCTAAGATTAGACAGTGGCAATGGTAGCACAACTCTGAACTGTATACTTTTAAAAGCACGAATTTTATGGTATGTGAGTTGTATCTCAATATAACTATTATAAAAAAAACACTCAATTACTATACATTTTGTTTTCAGTATTTAAAACATGAAAAAAAAAAAAAAACTAAGGACAAAATCCCAGGATAAAGTACAGTCCTTTAAGTTTCATAAATGTGATTTTGTGAAAAAACTCACTACATTGTAGTTTCACATTTCATCATGTACAGATGAGAACTTTGTTAAATGCCTTAGACAAAGCAGACCTGGACGTTTAAAAGGGATGTTAGTTACTTCTCCCACTCAACTAAGTACTAAGCAGTTGAGATGAAGTAATATGCATCTGAAATTAATACTTACAGGCTTCAAAATGCAAGAACCAAAGGAAAGTCAAGGGTGGAATATGAAATACACTTGCAATTCAAAATAGAAAACTAATTCACTTCTTGAAAACAAAATAAAACCAAACAAAAAACTCTACCCCAAACCAACCCTGCTCTGAGAACCAGCTTTGAGAATCACTAGTGTGAACATAATGACATTTGGCATTTGAACTCCAGGTCTGTCCAGTACTAAGTTGGTGATCTTGAGCATGTGGCTTGACCTAAACCTCAGTTTCCTCATTGGTACATTGAGAAAAATAAGTGGAGAGGTTCAAATGAGGCCGTGGAAGTCAGTGCTACCCAGTGTCATCTGATGCCTGCTGCCAGTCCACAAGCTGTTGGCAGTCTGCACCAAGATAAATACAGAAACAAAGCATACACATTTAGAACATCTTATAGCAACTTGACAGAGTTGTTGTTCAATCTAAAATTTAAAAAGTCTATATTCTGTATCTTTTTTGTTATTTTTCTAGTAATTCAATTTTTCTAGTAATACTATTCTACTATTTTACAAAAGTGTTTTTAGAAAAGCACTTTATATGTCTATTATATCACAATAAGGCTGGGAAAAAAAAAAAAGAAAGAAAAAAAACTACTGGCCTGCAACAGCTTGAGGGAAAAAACCCTACCTGGCCTTCACCAAGAAAGTTTGAAAAGCACTGATATCAAACACTTTACTGAGTGCTGAGCACAAAGAACTCTCAAAATATTAATTTCCTCTCCATCTACTGGACTCTATACTCAGTCACTAAGAAGTGCTTATGGAGAACCTTTTCTGCAAAAGTCAGGGTTGGGCATGTGCAGTGGCTGCAGTACTACAGAAATTTAGGAATTTAGTTGCAGAAATAAAACCCACCTAATATAGAAGAAACAATGTAAAAGACAAGTCAGTACAAGCTCTAATTAAGTGTATTGAAAACAATTCTGAAAAACTGGGGCTCTTTTTAGGTTAAAGTGGCCAATGAGGTTTTGTGGGAGGAATTGTGACTAGAACTGGGCCTTTGAAGGCTGCATAGGGTTCAGGCAGCTGGGAAGAGGAGGGGAATTTAGGCAGAGAATTGCCAGAGCAAAAGCAGGGAGGGAGCAACTGCGAACAGAGGAGTCTCATAGAAAAGCAATGAAAAAGGAGGTTGGAACCAGCTTTACAGGAAAACCTTGTCTTTGTCTATCAATTCAAGGACTTAGAATTTAAACCAGGAACTAACTGAAGATTTCTGAGCTGAAAAACAAAATGATCAAACTGAGGGTGCATAAGTAGGATCACATATCCTACTACTGTATCACTACACATCACTCTGTGAAGTCTCAATCCTTTTTCCTTTCACTGCATTCGTTTTACAAAAGATCCCACCCTCAGATCAATGCAGTCATCTGCTTTCTAGACTCTTGGATTCAAATCTAGACTCAGATTTGCTGGAGGAAACCAAACAACCCTGCATAATGATACACAACAAATGTACAGTCGCCATCCTGAGCAGGACCCTCAGCCTGGCCCAGTAAATCTCGAGTATTCCTGGTCCCCTCCCTCTTCTCCTTCCCAAGGAACAGCTGTTTCCTATGTTCACTGTTACCCTCAAACCTCTTTACTTCACTGCTTCCCACATCTCTCAGCTGATGTCTTTGGCCCCTTTCTCTCAGGAACAGCTGGGATCATGACATGAACTCTCTCAACTCTCTCCATTCAAGCCTAAAAACATACAGATTTCAAATGCCCACGGTGACCTTTTTGCTTCTAATCTAAGTCCTCCTATATGTGACTGATCAACCACTTCCCATTCCTCAGTCGGTTCTTCATTTCACGTTTGTTTCCAACTTCCTCTTTATACTGGCTTCATTCCCACATGTTCCATCTGAGGAGGTGGGAAAACCCAATATAAAACAAAACCTTTTCTAGACCCCATATTGGCTGCTCCTCCTCTCCTCCGTCAGTGATGATGCTCCTTAGGCTTGCATCTTTAGTCCTCTTCCTGTCTCACTCTACACAGCCTCCTTTGGCAAACTAATGCACTCCCATGTCTTGAACTACCATTTCTGAGCCATTAGCCAGCAAATCTGTATCTCTTGCCCCTTTGAACTCTCACGGCACCAATCCTACATGTTACACTAATGAAGAACATTCTCCATCTACATCTCTACATCTCAAAGATACGTCACACTCGACATGTCCAAAATGGCACATCTTTCCCCCAAGTTGTCTTGGCTTCTGCTGTGAACTTCTCAGGGACTGACACGATGTACTCAGTTATTCACATAAGAAACCTAGAAGTCATCCTAAATACCTTGAGTCATTAACTCAAGCTAATTCTATTTCCTTAAGCTCTTCTATCTGGCCCCTGTCCATCCGATTGCTACTGACTTACTTCAGGTCCTGACTATCTCGTGCTTAGTTTACTCTGCTGCTTCCTACCCTCCTTCCCTGTGTCCAGTCTTGTTCCCTTAGATCTACTCACAGTATGGTAACCAGATCTGGCCATTTAACCACACTGCTTAAAACCCTTCAATGGCTACATAAGAAACACAAAATAATTGTCTCTGGGGAGAACTGGGGGGCCTAGGTTAGGAGAAATGTTTATCTTTCTCTTCAGCGTTATTTGAATTGTTTACCATTAGCATGCACTACTATAGGAAACTGAAGTTTCAGTGGCCCCAGTGCCTACAATACAAAGTCCTTCATGATCTGCCTGCTGGTTACCTTCAAGACACTTCTTTGTCCGGAATGCCCTTCTCTCATCCATCTAGAGTCTAGTCACTCATCTTTTAAGGCTGCTCAAATGGCACTTCCTCCTGATTTCTCCACACAGAAGCTACCTCTCTCTCTTTCGTGTTACTCCGTGCTATAAACAGGCTTTCACATGGCATTTACAGCTCATGTTGTTCATAATACTTGAACAGGTGGTTTAAAATGTCTGTGTCCCTCCATTACCCTTAGATTCCCTGAAGGATCTGTTTCTTATTTACCTCTGAATTTTCAGAGTCTAGTGACTGAATCAGAATTTACAGGGAGTGGGGCTTGGACGAGTGTGCTTTGAAAACACTCCTTGGGTGATTCTAACTCAATCCCTGTTAACAAACGCACTAAAATATAAATTCCTTGAAGTCATGAATCCTGTGACCAGCACAATGTATGTGTTTAATTAATGCTTTCTAAACTGAAGTAGTTAAGTCTCCAAGTAAAGGGAGAGGAGGTTGGGGCTGGAGATTTGGAGGCAACCGGATGTAAGATGGTGTGTCAAGCTGTTAAAGTAGATAAACTTAAAAAGAGAGTTCCGAGTAAGAAGAGTAAGGAAGCCTGGGCAGACTTCTTTGCCACCTGTAACTGCAGAGGGCTCGTTTACATGTGTTCTTCCTTCCAGTTCCTTAAGGGTAGGAATTCTGTTCTCTTCATCTCTGCCCACCTGGTACCCAGCACAGTGCACAGCACATGTTAGGGGCTCAGTAACCTTTTACTCAGTTGTATAAGTGCCACTGACAATACATGGAATCATAATAATAGTAAAATACTCCAGGGACACAAAGGAAGAAGTGACTATTTTGGCCTAGGAGGGCTGTAAATAGAGGTTTTCAGAGGGACAGATGAGCTCGGTCCTGAAAGAGTTCATTTGGCAGAGAAGTGGCAAGAACTTCAAGGAGAGGGAACAGCAGGAGCATAGGTAGGGAAGCATGAAAGAGCACAATGCGGACACCCTCTTTTCATCAGGCTGAGAGTTAAGTGCGAAAGACAGAGAAAATTGTTAGGGTGGTTGAGAAAATGAGCTGACAGGGTCAGGGTCAGACTGCCAAAGCCCAGGGACACCCACCTAAGGATTCAAATCTGACCGTGGGCGGCCAAAATGCTCTTTTAAATTTAATCTGAAATGACTAGGTTGACTTTATAAAAGTAATTACATAAATGGCAGCACGAAGGGCCGAGTAAAGAATTGAGACTTAAGGGAAGGAGCTTAATTAACGACTGATGGTCCAGCTAACAAACCCAAGCAGAGGCTGTATCCTCCTTTAAGTTTTACACCCAAGGGAAAGGAGGGAAGGGAATGAGAAATCCACTTTATAAAAACCCAAGATTTAAGTCAAGCGACCAGTGAATGCCGGCTCCTGCTGACCACCAGGCACATCTGATTTTTTCGGGTCTGAACTGGATGGGGAGTTTCGAAGTGGAAATGCCCGGGAACCCTGTCTTACTTTAGGGGTTCCAAGCCCCTTTCTATCACTTTCTATCACGGCCCCACCTCCGCGCGAGGACGAGGGCGCGTCCCAGGCGAGACGGAAACGCGGCGGCACCCAGAGGACGCACGGTGGGGAGCCGCGCGTGCGCACCCAGAGCGCGCGCCCCGCCCCCTGCCTTTAAACCGGGCGGCGGGAAAGGGGATTCCGCGCCTCGCAAAAGTGCCCCCGCGGCTTCGAAGGGACCCTGTTCGCTTAAAGCCCTCTCGCCCACAGACTCACTCACTCGCTCCCCGCCGGGCTTCAGGATCCCCGCGGAGACAGCGGCTCCCAGGACCTGGACCGCTGCCTTTCCCGCCACCAGGCTGAGCGGGACCAGCCCCCGCCTGCGCGCGGGACGGGGCGGGGCGATCGGGCTGGTCCATGTGACCCCGAGCGTGGAGGGGTGTCGGTGAGGAAGTAAGGAAAAGGGAAGCGAGTACGGAAGTATTTGAGTCGAATCCCTTACATGAGCCAAAAATCACAGCGCTATGAATTTCGTGCTGACTTAAGATAATAGGGATCTAAGTCCGATTAGAGGTGAACTTACAGACACTCGTCCCCATCTCCTAAACAAGTGGATTATTCCAAAGTCTTACAAGGATAGTTAGAAAAGTTAGGCTTTATTTGTGAGGAAGTGGAGTTGAGCTACGCGGAGAAGTGGTCTTTTGCGGGGCTGGGGTGTCTTTCTTACTCTAGGTATAGGTTTAAAGCTTGCGAAGTATGCAGAAGGCTCCTAAAACGAAGAGATCAACAGTAAGTATTCATTGGTCTGTTCAAGGTCTCCTCTGACCTCTGCTGAGATGAGTGTATTTTGCCAACAACAAAAGAAGATAGGGATCAAACGAATATCTCGAAAATTATTAGGCATTTGAATAGAAAGAATCAATTTCTGGGACAGGTGGAGAGTTAGAAGAGGTTTGCTAAAGTTGAAAAGACAGAGAAAAGTGAAAAGACAGACAACAAAAAGGAAAATAAAGAAGACCGAAGAAATAATGATAAAAGCAGAAAGAGGCCATTGGAAGAGTGTTTTGGTCTGATCTAAATTAAAACTCTGAGCCTCAAATCCTCTCCCTCCTGTGTCCCCATCGTCATTTCTGCATTTGCTCCAGGCATCAGATTTCCTGTTTTGGCCTTAGGGAGCTCTTCTGGGCTCAAGTACTGTCTGCCTAGAGGCTGCACTGGGTGGCTGTTGGGCAGAATAGTTAAGCTACTTAATTTTTGTAGATTCTAGGCTCACCCACCCTTTATTTAGGTTGGGAGCTAATGGCCCAGAGTCTCCAAAGAGATCCATCCTGCCAGAATGAACACAAAACCCAGCCAGTGAATGTAGACAGGTTGATGTGGATTTACAGAACAGTTCAAACTCCAGTGTTCATTTTTCTCAGAGCTACTTCCCCACCCAAGTCCCTGGGGCAAGCATCCCTGAGATAAGTAGGCTACACTCTCCTGTTAACTTCTCCAAAACTTTTTGGTACAATTGCATCCTGATCTGGGCTAATGCCTCCATTTCCTCCCTGACACCCAACTGCTTCTCCCAACCCTTGGAATGCCTTGCCTCCTCTGAGGAGTAACTACTGCTCCCCTGCCCTGTCTGAAACTCAGAGCCATACACCTGACTGGCAGCAGGGCAGAGGCCAGAAACAAGGTCTTGGTGCCCTGAACTTACCACACTGGGTTGGGAGGGGAAGGTATAGGGTAACGCCTCTTTTCACTTCCCTACCTCTCATGCCATGCCCCAAAACTCAGACACAGCCACATTCACACATTCATACGCACAATCACAATCTTCACACACATCAGCGAAGAAGGGTGGGAGGGGGAGGAAGGGAAGTTTGCACCAACCAGCTCATGAATGCAACTTGAAAGATTTCACACGGCAAAAGGCCAAAAAAAAAAAAACAAAACGTAAATTTAAAAATAAAGAAGTACATGCCCCTCCCCACAGTCTCTTCATCCAGGGGCTGGCTCAGCCCCTCCATGTAAACCCAGAAGCTTCCTACTCCCTCTATCCCACTGGAGCTTTTACAGAGCTTGGGTCTTCAGTTCAACAGGTTCCGCTGTGGCCTCTGGTTGTCCATTGGATTCACTGGGCCTGGCACCCTTGAGAATAGACAGTCTCTCAGAAACGCTCTTGAGCCGGGGGAAGAGGAGAAAGTCATAAAGGAGACTGCCCAGGCCTCCTCCAATGATGGGGCCCACCCAGTACACCTGCAGGAAGAGGAAGGAATAATCAGGTTTGGGGAGGGGCTCAAGAGCAAGGCTGCTCTTTTTCCAACCCCACTGTTGAAAAACAGACATCCTGCGCTTGGCACATTTAAGCCAAAATCAGTGTTTGTTTGTTTTAAAACTCTAGACAGCTCCACTGCCTATACTTCAGAACTCACCATTTCTTTTGACTCATTAAATCATTCCTTTATCCCACACCTTCTTAGCACATGTATATTCTATTTATTGTTATTAGTTTGCACTAGTTTACACATTGCTTTGAAAATTTATTTCCCCTCCCCTTTTCATTAATGGGGTTACTGGGGATTGAACCCAGGACCTCATGCAAGCTAAGCATGCGCTCTGCCACTGAGCTCTATCTCCCACCCCCCGAAAATTTATTTTTTTTAAATTTAATTTTTTAAATTGAAATATAGTTGATTTACAGTGTTGTGTTAATTTCAAAAATTCTTTTAAATTGTGGTAAAATATACATAACATAAAATTTACCATCTTTACCATTTCTAAGTGTACACTGAGGAGTGTTAAGTCTATTTATGTTGTTGTGCAGCCCATCTCTAGAACTTTTCATCTTGCAAAACTGAAACCCTATAGCCATTAAATAACAACTGCCTGTTTCCCCCTCTCCCCACCATTTGTGCTCATACACACTCTGATGCCTGAGAGTAGAAGTTTTTGTCTTCCTGTTCAGTAGTCTTTCCTCATACCTCCTAGTTTTGGAAGCCAGTGGATACTTAGTAAAAATCTCTGACTAACCAGTGAAGGAACCTTATGAGCAAGAGCCCATCTTTCTAGAAAAATGATGAATCCTGCTCACACAGGCGTGCAAACTCTGACAGCCCCCTTAGCTGAGTGCTGGCCAAGCAGTCAACACATCCAGATGGAGAGCAGGAACCAGACTTGGAACCTGCAGTCCACACCCCTCCAGAAGGGCTTCAGGATCTTGCCCTTCTCCTCTCACTCACCCAGTGGTTGGTGAAGTTCCTGGTGAGAATGGCAGGAGCAAAGGAACGGGCAGGGTTCATGCCTGCACCAGTGTAATACATCTGCAAAAGACACAGTTGTAGCTGAGACACTTCCCCTCCACTCCTCCCCAGCTTCTCTCCCACAACCCACCTGCCCCTGAGAGTTGGTACCTTGCCTCCAGCCAGCAGCAAGTAGGGAAGGACAACCCATATGGAAGTCCCATGATGGAGGGAAGTCACTGATGCTCCCTAGGCATTGATGTGAATCCCTAGGCAAAGCCCGCATCTACCCATGTTACATGCCTTTCCACCTTGGGATCAGGAAGAACTAGATATAGCCATCACAAGAGAGGAAAAGAGAGCAGGGTTGATTCCTCTGTGCTGACTGATACCAAGGGAGGTGGATAATGTTCATGTTTGACAGTGACGTGGGCAGGAAGAATGCTTAGAAGTCAGCAAATGTTTGGAGGCCCTGGAGAAGTTGCTCCCCTCTCCTGCTTACCCCAAAGAGGTGCCCCAGGGTGAGGGAGAAGCCGACGGCCAAGGCCACAGAGCCCAGGCGGCCATTCCGCCTCTCGTCGTATGTGGCAAAGATGCAGAGCACGAACTGGAGCGTCAGGAAGATCTCCACTATGGTGGCCTGGCCCACACTCACCCCAGGGTGCAACTGGGCAAAGGAAGAAGAAGGGAGGCAGCTCATGAGGGCTGCCACAGCCTTACCTCCTCAGTGCATCCCAGGCAGGAACCCCCTTATGGCATCAGCTCCCTGGAGACGAAGGACAACACAACCTCCTTCACAGTAACTGTATTTGTTCCTTAGTTTCTCCTAATGATACTTCACAGTAGAAATAATTGCACCCACTTACGTGGATAAAGAAACTGAGGTCCCATAAGATAAAATAAGTTTCCTCAAGAACCAGCAAGGAGTTGAAAGAAAAGCTGGAGCCCGAACCCAGGTTTCTAGATTTTTAGTCCAAAGCTCTATGCCTGCCTTACCCCTCCAAGCCACCTGTTGATCCTCCCCACCCTGAAACACACATACGCACACACACACAAAATGTCCCAGACCCCTGGGGAACTGATCCACCTGCACCGGGCAGGAAGTCAGGGCACCAGGTTCCCCCAGCCCCACTCTGCCAACCATTACCGTGTTAAGTGCTAGGTTTCCTCGGACGGCAGGTGGGGTGACACTGTACAGCACGGCGGCCCCAGCCACGGCTCCCAGGAGTTGGGCTACCATATAGCAGATGGCACGGAGCAGGGACATCTGAGAGCCCACAAGGAAGGCGAAAGTGACTGCAGGATTGACATGAGCTCCACTGATGTGGCCCACAGCTTGCACCAGCGTAGCCAGGGCCAGGCCGAAGGCCAGAGCCACCTGTAAGACATGCAGGGGTCCAGGGGTCCAACGCAGTGAGGCCCCCAGCCCGAAGAAGACATAGAAGAGGGTAGCAAAGAATTCAGCAAATATTGCCCTCCAGAAGGAGGCTGACCGCAGTTCCCACATGGCAGGGGGGATGGTACAATGCCTGGGTCCCTAATATCCCCCTGGCCTGGATGGACAGTCCCCTTTATAGAGGACTCTTAATCCCTGGGAGGGGCAGGCTGAGGTGGCTGGCCCAGCCTCTTAACCCCTTCACAGCTGCAGAGGGCTGGGCCCACCCTCATGCATCGGATAAAGCTGCTGCATTTTCCCCTCCCTCCTCCACTGGGAGATGAGCAGAGCCATGGGTGTGAGGGTGTGGGTAGGGTGAGGACTGGAAGGGACCAAGAAGAGGGGGACTGGAAGAGTCTGCCTTTCTTTTCATGTCAAATTTGGGGTTCCTCACCCTACTTGACATCTATATTAGAACATTCCTCAACTCTGCTTGGAAGGTCAGTCGAGCTGAGTTCACTTCATGGAGTATGAGACTGTGCTCAAGGGGGCCTCCAGGCTCCTCTGAATTGGCCAGGGGTAAGGGTGGGGGTAGGGGGTCAGGAGTGGGGTCCAGCAGGGAAGTTGGATAACTGAAGAGAATTCTTTAGTTCTCTGGGATTTAGAAGGCCTTCTCCCATTGGCTGGTTTGGGCTGGAATCTGTGGACCCTGCAGCTCTGGGACAGAATAGATCTGCTGCGTCTGGCTTTCTCTGAGCCTGGGTTCCCTACCCCCACCCCATGCCAGCACCTCCCTTTCCAAGCCCTCAGCCTGGCCTTTTAAACCACAAAGACAGAGCAGAAAAAAGTGTTTTCCATGGACAGCCTGGGAGTGGGGTCAGGGAGCTGGGCAGGGGAAGAGGGGTTAGTAGTTAAATCTCAGAATCTGCTTGTACTTCGTCTTTCCTAACTCACAAGGTGCTAGCAAAAATACTGAAAGGATGGAAACTGAGTCATGGCTATGAAGCAATGGGAGGGTCTGATGCCTCCTGATATGGCCATTATCAGGACACTGGAGTCCTAAACCTCTATCCCTAGGGAAAGGTCTGGAGGTGGGGGTGTCTGACCCAGGAATTTCACTTCTCACTTACATACATACCCAAGGGAAACTTTCTTATACTTACACCAGGAGACAGTTACAAGATTGTTTATAGCAGCATTGTTCACAATAGCAAAATCTTGAAGTAACCCAAATGCCCATCGACAGGAGAATGGATGAATAAACGATGGTATATTCACACAACAGAAAATTATTCAGCAGTCAAAACGAGGTACCACTACAGTGACACTCAATAGTAGGGATAAATTTTAGCAATAAAATGTCATTTAAAAAGCCCCAGAAGATTACACATAGCATGAAAATCTTTTCATAAAGTAAAAAAAAAATCTAAAATAAAAATATGCTTTTCAAAACACATATATATGACATGCAACTACACAAAAAAGAAAACTAAGAATGATAAACACAGGATTCAGGATGGTGTTTACCTTAGGTTAGGGGAGACGAGGGGATGAAGTGGGATATTTACATACATAAGTACAGATTTCTGTAAGTGCTTCTCAAGGTTCTAGTTTTTCTGTTGGGTAGATGGTTAATAATGACGCTTAATTATTCAAAAAAAAATAAGTTGGAGCCATATATAGGCCAATGAGAGGGGGATGTCATGAACAAAGGAATATTCTCTGCACTTGAAATCCATAACGAACAGCAGCAACCCAGCCCTGGCTTTCCCATCTTCTAGGCGGGGACATTATCCCCACTAGATATAAACTCCAGGAGGGCAGGGATTTGTCGATTTGTCCACCACTGCAAACCCTGTGCTTGACACACAGTGGGCAGTAAATGAGTATTTGTTGAATAAATTAATGCAAGCTCTCTGAGCCTCAGTTTACTCTGGATCAAAGAAAAAGTAGGTACAGGGCTAGTATGGTGCCTGGCACAGAATAAAGCACTTAACAAATAGGAGCCATTTGATGAGGGCTGTGTCAGTCGGAAGGGATTGTCCCTAACCATAGACCCCATGGCCTCTTAGAATAAGGAGCAAAGAGCAGCTAATGTCGTGCCCGCGGAAACACCAAATGAACAGATTTCCTTATTTGAAGCTACCAACCTTTCCCCTTTACTCCTTATCAAATGTTGATAAGAACCTTACGGAGAACCGAACCCCAGCCCATTTTCTTTCACAGCAGCCTCCCAACTTAGGTAAACACCAAATTTCAAGTTAGAGGTGAGGTCTCAAAACCTGGTATTTTGCATATATTTACATATAATTAGCATACACAATATTTTCTGATAGACTAGACTCTTGAAAGGAAAAAAAAAAAGCTGTGTTTCCCCTTGAGGAGTGGAATCCAGCCTTCCCCAAGCCTGCTGCTTTGTATGGGTGCGTTCTTTCTTTCTTTTTTTTTTTTTTGCTTATTTTTTTCAACTCTTTCTTCTTTTTCAATTGAAGTATAATTGATTTAAAATGTTGTGTTAATGTCAGGTGTACAGCAAAATGATTCAGTTTTATATATATATATATATATATATATATATATATATATATATATATATATAAATTTATTCTTTTTCAGATTCTTTTCCATTAGACGTATGACAAGATATTGAATATAGTTCCCTGTGCTGTACAGTAGGCCCTTGCTGGTTATCTGTTTAATATATGGTAGTTTGTATCTAATCCCAAACTCCAAATTTATCCCTCCCCTCCTTCACTTTTGGTAACCATGTTTGTTTTCTATGTCTGTTAGTCTCTTTCTGTTTTGTAAATAAGTTCATTTGTGTAATTTTTTTAGATTCCACATATGTGATATCATGTTATTTGTCTTTCTCTGTCTGACTTCCTTCACTTAATATGATAACCTCTAAGTCCATCCATGTTGCTGCAAATGGCATTATTTCATTCTTTTTTATGGTTGAGTAGTATTTCATTGTGTGTGTGTGTGTCTGTGTGTGTGTATCTCACATCTTCTTTATCCAGTCATCTGTCAATGAACATTTAGGTTGTTTCCATGTCTTGACTATTTTAAGTCATGCGTCTATGAACATTGGGGTGCACATATCTTTTTGAATTAGAGTCTCCTTCAGATCCATGCCCAGGAATGGGATTGCTGGATCATATGGTAAGTCTATTTTTAGTTTTTTAAGGAACCTCCATACTGTTCTCCATAATGACTGCAACAATTTACATTCCCACCAACAGTGTAAGAGGGTTCTGAGTGGGGTTCTTATTCATACCAGTGCTTCAGGTCACCGAGAAACCCACTGCCAGGCCACCTGGTCCACCTGCCAGCGAAGCCCAGCAAACATGGTGAGTACCAACTGGAAAGTGGAGAAAAACTCCATGCCCAGGCCCTGACCTACATAACTCTTCCTGCTCGCCTAGAAGGGACAAGTGATGCTAGGACAAGGGGTGAGAGAACACATGCATCCCTCCCATTGGCCCACAGACCCCATCATCTAGCTACCAAGGAAGATTTGAGCAAAGGATCTGCAATGAGTCACCCAAATTCCTGAGTTGCTGAGCCTAACTCATTGGCCTATTTCAATCATATTGAAAGTGGCATAACGACAGGATGCACAGAGCAGGGCTAGCCCCTCTTTTGTTCATTCCTTAATGCCCTATCAGTCATCCACCCTCATTACCTACGTAGTGTCACCCTACTCAGGGAGGGGGCCTTCTGCCTACCTGGGTGACCAGCTAGGCTGCAGCTGCCCAGAGCAGAGCCAGGTAGAAGAAGAGTGAGGCCAGGACATAGGCTACCCCTGGAGAGAGTCAAGCCAATGGGCAGAGAATAGTGCCACAGTCAGGGCCGGATTTGTCTGGGCCTCACTGACCTCATCAAAAACCAGTGCCAGGCTCTCCACCAGCAGCTCTCCAGGCTGGGGGTGAGGGACTGTGCCTGACACGGAGCTCCCACTGAGGCACGAGGCCCTAAGGACAAACCCCACAAAATTCAGGGTGTCCAGACCTTCAGCCAGCACCTGTCTCCAAAACCACTGGCTCCTCAAGTCCTGGGAGAGAGGGTGGGGAAGGGAAGGCAAGATCAGGCTGTCTCCTCTCCTCTGCTCTCCTACTCCCTCCTCCTCACCCTCTCTCTGTTCCCCTCCCCTTTAACAAACTCTCCCCACCAGGCCTCAGACTCTTCATTCTTTACCCGCTGACCCCTAAGCACCTGAAGTGAAAGGAAGGAAGAAGGACTGAGGGACAGAATAAGGGGGTGGTCAGAGAATAAGGCCTCACTTGGTTGGACTGGGATTCAACAGTGGAGAAGGGGAAAGGGCTTGGCTTCAGTGGGAGAAGGGTGGAGTCTATAGATAAAAGTCCCTCTCTGCAGGACTCTCATCTCCCAGATCAGGTCTAGGTGAGTGGGGTTGGGAGGTGAGGAGCAAGTGTTTCAGGCACCTACCCTAGAGAAAGAGGCAGCCAGAGATGAGAGCTACACTCTTGTGTCAGGGAACAACCCTCATCTCCTTCCTTCAGCCAATAGAGGAGCCTCATTCCTCAACCTGCCACCCCGTCCCCTAGGCAGTGCCCTCCTCAAGGGAGCCCTGGACATTTGTACTCACACATCCTCACACCTAGGTATCCACTCTCTCCAGCCGTGGCCCTTTTCTCTCTCTCTTTAGCCCTTTGGCCCCAGGCCTGCTGAATGAGGAGAAGGAGCTTATAACATCTTCTGTCAACCAGAGGTGCTCACAGTGAAGGGAGAGACTCATTCTTTCACTTCCTAATCATCTTTTATGAACCTGGGTTTCAGGAGCCAGAGAGGTAAAGAGGAAAGCCAAAGTGAGGCTCTATCTGGAAGACAATGAGAAGAATTCCAGGGAAGGCAAGGTAAGGTCATTCCCATCCCTCACCAGAAACTGAGTCAACCAGCGGGAAGGTACCAGTGCCGAATGGCATCTGGACCTCTGGAACTGGCAAAGGAAAGTGCCTTTGAGGAATTGCCTGGGAGCGCAGGGGATTCCTGAGGTCAGCACTCCTGGGATCACCCAGAACACACCCCATTTCATCTTTGTCTTTTCTGACTAGTTTGTTCACTTTTTTTTGCTATCACTTGACTCCATTCTTGTACTTGGGGTTCTTTTCAGAGGTTGCCAACAAAGTTTAGTTTTAGATTCTCCACCTTCCTCTCTTCTGGACTTAAGTAAACATACAGAAAGTCTTGAAGTATTTTTTTTTCCACTAGGAACTATGGAAATGGAGAAATGGGATCTGTAAAATAACAAACTTGGGGTAGTTACAAAGTTATCGTAAGTCTTAGTGGCTTGTAGTAGCAGTCATCCTGGAGTCTCATCTATCTCTACACTTAAGTTTTCTCTTGGTTTACTAACCATCAACATTTCAACCTATTTATATTCCTGGGGCTAGTGATCCTAAGCTTACTACCCCCTTCAATAGAGAAGGCCCCCTCTCTGTCCCAGAAAGGTGCCATTAGGAAGCATAATCCGTAATAGTAGGGAGCAAGTGAGTCTATAAAGCTTAGGGAATCTTTAGGCAGAGCTCTTCGTCTTGCTTCATTTCTCCACAGTGGGTCCCAAATACTACAGCCATTTGTGAGGTTGTCCAGGACCAGCTCACTACCTTTCTGAAGCTATTCCCTAGCCAGCCCATAGCTCTAGGACCTAAAGAATAACTCAGATTTGAGTTTCATGAAAATAGCTCTCTTGCTGATCGTACAGGATTGTACGAGGATCAGATGAGATAATATGCCCGAGCAATACACACATGTTAAGTTAGCTGCCTTAAATCAACATATAAATGAACGGATCCATGAATTAATCAGACATAAACATAATTTATGATTATCAAGTATTGAACACCCTCTATAGAAATTACAATGTGGCTGAATAGCAACATGGTCCTGAGGGGCTGGGTGACCATCCATCTCTGTTTTCACCACGTGGAATCTCTATCCCAGCCCCGTAGCCAGAATGCTAGGTCAGCATGTAACGCAGCTCCATTGTGTGGACAGTTTCAGTAGGACAAAGGCCCCAGCACAGCACAAGCTAGCCTAGCAGCCCCTTTGGCTAGCTCCTGAGGGCCCCCGTTCTCTCCCTTTCTCTGGTTATGCTTTGCTGACTGCTGACTCCTGGCAAAGTCCAGAACAATCACCAAGCTCTGAGTGCATCATCCCGCTCCCACTCATAGTTAAGGGCTCCAGTTAGCACTTGGATCAGATCCAGGCCCCCACATGGTAGAAATGGGCTAATCCAAGAAACAGAGTAAATAGACTGGCCCATCCTGTCCTAGCCTCCTTCTCCGTTTTCTTTCCTGTGGAGTCAGATACAACCCCAAGCCAGCAGACCAGTGCTCCCTATGGGTCAGGTCCTGTTCTAAGCACCTGATATGTGTTATCTCAGATACTGATATTCCCTAGGATTGCACCTTCAGTTTATTCCCTACTTACTCTAGTTTACACCCTCTCCTTGGATAACTTCACCTACATCTACCTCTCCCTTGAAATTTTTATCCATGTATCTATAGAACATTTTCGCCTGAATGTTCCATAGACTTCAACTTCAGCCTGTCCAAAACTGTACTAATTATCTTTCCCCATCCAAATATGCTTTTTCTTCTGTATCCCCTCATTAAGTGAGAAACCTATGAATCAACTTTCCTTCCAGCTTCCTCTCACTCCCATCTAACCAGTCACCAAAGTTCCATCAATTCTACCTCTTAGATAGCTGAGCCCACACCATGTCTCATGTGAGAACTCTAGTGGCCTCGGAACCTGCTTGACCCTGTTTCTAGTTTCATCCCCTCCAATTCATTCTCTATGTTGCTGGCAGCTTTATCTTTATAAAAGTACCGGTAATTTGTCATTTCTCTGTATTCCCTTCAATAGCTCCTGAATGCCTGAAAGACATTCTTACCATGGGATACACGACTCTTCATAATCCAGCCTCAGCTTTTCCAACTGCTCTCCTTATCTCTTTAGCATGAGACTCTGGCAATATTGTGCTTCTTGTTGTTCCTGAAGCACCCACTCTGTTTCATAACCCAGTGCTTTAGCCTAAGCTGTTCCCTATACCTTTAATATCTTTTCCTCTTTTGTCTGTCAAGTAAAATTCTATAATTTCCTAATTACTATGCCTGGAAATGTTAAGAGTTAATTACTTGTTCACGAGCAACGAGGCAGATAAATCATCAGAATGAAGATTGACTTATCAGATGGATATTCAGTCTGTAAAAGCTGGAACCAGTGATTGTTCCAGCTCTCAGGACCAAGGTGGAACCTAAGGAGAAACCCTACAGAAGCATAAGCCTGAAACTTTTGTCTCATTACTACCAAAATGCAAAGTACCGACAAAGCTGGACTTTTCTGAAGGAAACGTCGCCTTCATGACTTTGCTCCTAGGTTTGAAAAGAGTAGAAACCTCTCTTCTCACATACTAAGTGGGATGAAAAGGCTGGGACAGGCTGACTCCTGGTGGAAGGAATGAGCCATTGCATGCCCAGAATGATGGTATAAAACTCCCTTTTTACTCACTCATTTAGTCATTCAAAAGCAGTGAACACTTACTCTGTACTAAGGGGAACACCGAGGCCCTGAAGCACAGGGGACAATGTACTTTATCCCCATTCTTGAGAATTCACAACTTAGTGGGTGAGATAGTTGCCTCTTTAAGTGTTCCCTCAGCAGCACTGGGGAGAATGGGAGACCAGTTAGAAGGCCAATGCAGCAGTCCAAGGGAGAAATAATGTGATAGGGGTTTAATGACAATCACATATGTGTAGTGAGGGAGACAAAGAAGTCAGGGACTTCCACGTTCCTGGCTGGGCAAATGTCTAGTTATGTGTTGCAGTTCAAGTCAGGTAATGTAGGCGCAGGAGGAGGAAGTTTGTGTAAGAAGGCAAAATTAGCTTTAGATATGTTACATTTGAGGTGATTGGGGTACATCCAGGTAGAAATGTCACTAGGCTGTTGGATATACAGATCTGGAACTCAGGAAAGAAATACGGGGTAGAGATTTTGAGAGTTCTTCTCCAATAGGTGATTGTGGACTCCACCAGTGTAAATGGGATAGTCAAGAGAAAATATGTATATTCAAGGAGAAGACATTGGCCAAGATCTTGAGCAAACTGGGGTTCCCTCATCTACTTAACCATTTTCACTTTGCAAGCCATAGCTATGGCATCTGAGAAGTCTCTAACACTCCCTCATATAGTACTCAATCAGAGGATTCTCCTTTGCTTCCTGAGTATCCTATCATCACTTCAGTCATAGCATGTAGTGCATCATAATGCAGCTGCCAATATTCTCATCTATCTCTTCCCACTTTGAAAGAGGGGCTGTGTTTTGTGAGAAAGAATGAAGATGGTAGGCAGTAGTCATATTATGTAGTCTTATGACAATGCAAGGGAATTTGATGCAGGTACATTAAAAGATTAAAAAATTTTAATTTAAGTATAGTTGATTTACAATGTTGTGTTAGTTTCAGATGTAAAGCAAAATGATTAAGTTATACCTACATATATACATATATACATATTCTAGGCACATTTAAAGATTTAAGTAGAGGAGTGGCATGATCAGATTTGTGATTTTAAAAATATCACTCTGACTGTAGTGTGGACATTGGATTTAAAGCAGACAAATGGAAGTTGGGTGTCCATTGTAGAAGCGACCACATTACCACATTTAAAACAGGAAAGCCCCAATTCAGGTGAAGGATGACAGTGGCCTTAACTAGGGACATCTCCACAGGACCAGTGGTTGGAGTTCTCCAGTAAGGGAAGAATTTTTGGTTAATATTTTAGGCTATTAAAGTCCTGAGATCACTTTTTCGAGGGAGGAGACGACGGAGAGGGGATGCTGATACTGGGCTGGCCAGCAGAGCCTTGAGAAGTGGATAGTTTGAAAAACTTAGAAAGCAAGGATACAGAGCCTCAAGCAAATCAAAATGTTAAAAATGTAGGCCCTCCATAACCACCCACCTCGTAACTGTTCCATTCTGAACTGAACCAAAATAGTGGTATTTGGAGAGTAAACTGAGAAAACCAAGTACTGAGTCAAATCTTCCATTGCTGGCCCTGAAAACAGAAAACCAACATTTATAGTATTTGTGCATTTTAATATTTATTAGAACTGCCATTTACCCAGTGGTTGCTAACTGCCTATGTATTCGGGTTATTCTCTCGTTTAACTTTTACTTAAGTCTGACCGCTAGACATTTTTCTGTTTTACAAATGAGAACACGCAGCCTCAGAGAACTGATTTTGCCCAAAGTCACACAGAGGTGCAGGGTTCGAATCCAATTATTATTTAACTCAAATCTATACTTTTAACTGTCTTGCTACACCATCTCTTTAAACGTCCTATTTAGTTAAAATGTGGGCAGCATTCCTCTTTGCACAAAAATTGAATAAACTATCAACTGCGGGTGGAGTCAGAACAGAATTCACGAAAATGGCGGCTCCCTGCGGGGGTGCTGCTCCCTCACGTCATCACACTGCGCGGCAGCCTCTTGCGCACCACGTGCGAGGGGAGCAGGCGGGCAGACGGCGGGGTCTCGGCCGGGGGGCGGGCCCTGTTCATCTGTGCTGCAAGATGGCGCTGCCCTTTGCACGCTCGCTGTGCCTGTGCCGCTGGGGAGCCAAACGATTAGGAGTTGCCGCCGCGGAAGCCCGCAGAGGTAGGATTAGATCCTTTTACTCTCTTTTACTTTCAAAATAGTTTCCGTCTGTTATTCTGGTTGGAGCCCACTCGGAGAAACAACTCCAGCCCCTTCGACTCATTCTCCTTCCCCCATCGGCGTTGGTCTTAAGATTCTAAATCTAGGACACTCTCTGGTTTCTTTAAATACCAGGGCTTCCCCAGTCCGAGCTTTTCGGCTCCTTGGGCTGCGCATACTAAAGCGCTCCCACTTTCTCGCCGGCTTGACATTCTCACTTTCCCGTGTTTCCTTGTAATCTCATGACTGAATGTTTAACATCGGGGTATGTATTTTGTCCCTATTTCCGGAGTTTCAGCCCACGTCATTATCCCGTCTCTTTGCTTTGCCCGCAGGCATCAGTTTCAAACTGGAAGAAAAGACCGCCCACAGCAGCCTGGTACTCTTCAGAGGTGACACAGGTGTCAAATATGGCATGGTGGGATTGGAGCCCACAAAATTGGCCCTGAATGTGGAGCGATTCCGGGAGTGGGCAGTGGTGCTGGCAGACACCGCGGTCACCAGTGGCAGGCACTACTGGGAGGTGACAGTGAAGCGCTCCCAGCAATTCCGAATAGGAGTGGCAGATGTGGACATGTCCCGGGATAGCTGCATTGGTGTTGACGATCGTTCCTGGGTGTTCACCTATGCCCAGCGCAAGTGGCACACCATGTTCGCCAAAGAGAAAGCCCCTATTGAGGGCATTGGGCAGCCAGAGAAGGTGGGGCTGCTGCTGGAGTATGAGGCCCAGAAGCTGAGCCTGGTGGATGTGAGCCGGGTTGCTGTGGTCCACACACTACAGACAGATTTCCGGGGTCCAGTGGTGCCTGCCTTTGCCCTTTGGGATGGAGAGCTGCTGACCCACTCAGGGCTTGAGGTGCCTGAAGGCCTCTAGTATGTCCATTGCTGAAGTACCTAATCACGCTCTTGGCCAGTCTTCCGCTCTAAGTGTCCGAAACCTTTTAACTGTTCCCCAAGCAACCGCTAGCTCCCACAATTCAGTGTCGGGTCTTCTGTGCAATATCTTAGTCATCTTCCACTCCCTTACCCTGTGAAAGCTAGGCATACAGCCACCCTCTCTCCTCCCCCACACTACTGCTAGTTTCCTAGGCTGTCATGAATGTACTTTCTCTGACTTGCTTCCTTCAGTCTCTCTGCCTCCCTGTACCCTGGTCTTTCACAGACTGTATTCAGTCCTGGGGGCTTAATTTCCAGCTATGTTTGAATTTATTCTTCACTGTGCTACCTCTCCCTCCTTTTGCCCACATGTAACTTGTTTGTTTTGGGGACTCTACCGAATCTCTCCAGAGTAAATCTTTTCTACCTCTGGCTGGAGGAGTGGTGCAGTGAATGATTTGGCCCTTTCTGTACAGCATTTACAGTCTGGGCTCTGGCTCCCTCAGGAAGTGCTTTGCTGACTTATCAGAGTAACAGCCGTCCTTCCCCAATACCTTAGTGTTACAGACTCAGTCCCATACAGCTGCAGCTCTCCTAAACCTGAGCTCATCTGCCTTAATCTGCACACCTCTGACACCTGGTCAATCTGTTGGAATCATTGGACCCAGTTATAGCCATGACCAAAGGGGAAGAGACATTTGGGGCTTATCGAGGGAATTGGTGTTAGAAACTTTATTCTTGAGAAGTTCCATCTTCATTTTTGCTACAGTTGTAACTTCTAGAGGGAGGAGGGAGGCCTGAGGTCTTACACAGTCCATTTTGAGACCTGCTCAGACCCATTTGCCTCCCCTGGCAGAATACACGTAACCTAAAGCAGTATTGGTAGCTGAGGAAAACCTAGTGGGGTGAGTGAGTATGTATGTGAAATATGTGTTGCTTGGGCTCTGTCTGACTCTGTGGTTCCATCTTATTCTCCCTTTATGATGGTGATGCAGCTAGATGCTGCTAGGGGAGAAAGAGAAGGACTGGGTCCAGTAAAAATAATTTGTGTAATTAAAGTTTATTTGAGCACAAAATACTTTTTCTGTCTATGAAATTGCTGTTAGCAGTAGCAGCAGCACGTCCTGGCCAAGGTGGGTGGCAGATCTTTCCAGACAACTGAAGCCCGGTACATAGCTCCCCACTTCCTCTGTGGATGTATGTGCGTGCTTGGTATCTAGAGCCCCTTCACCAGAGTCTCTCTCATAATGGTTTCTTCAAGGAGAGGAAGAGGGGACCTAGGTGAAGACCTGGGATGATTTTGAGTGGCTTAAGCCATCAGGCTGTCCCTTGAAGAAGCCCCCAATCTCCATGGATAGCTCTACTGCCGGTGTCCATCAAGGCACTTCTCTGTACTCTGTCTGCTAAAGGAATGGGGTATTTTGACTCTCACAGAAAGCAGTGGCCTAAGTCCTGGTCCACACTGAAACAGTGTGGCTCTCCATAGCATGTCCGGTGGTTACGTGTTAAAGTGTGTGGCCAGCTCGTGCTTTTTCTTACACAGGGGCTGTGCATGCCCCATGCTCACACCATGCTCTCTAAGTTCTCTTTGGACAGGACCTCGGCTGCTGCTTCAGCCTGAGTCTCAGATGGTGTGTATGAGTCCTGGTAATCTTGGAGCAGTTTCACCACCTCCAGGTGGTTGAACTGCACAGCATCATCCAGGGGGATGTTGCCCCACCTAAGAGGAGGAACAAAGACCATGATTAGTCAAAGAAGATATCGAGAGTGCCCTGGTTATATACATAACTGTGGTGGCTGGAGCGCAGTGATGGGGAAGCTGCTGCCCACCTCCCATCCCCGCCTTTTAGCTTAATCCTACTCACCTGTCCTTAACAAAAGGATTCACTTTGCAAGCCTCAATCAGGAATTTAACAACTTCAGTGTGTCCTAAGAATATGGGCAGAAGGAAAATGAGAGGGTATAGATCCTGATTCTTTCGGTGTTAACATCAGTGTAGACCCTTGGTGGCTGGAGTCTGAACTAAGAGGGGAGAGAGAAAGGCCTCCTCCCATTTTCGCTCTTGCGGCACCCATTAGTAGTCAGCCTACAACTGAAGGGTGTCTGGACAGAACTAGTTGCTGCCCTTGGAACCTTGAGGGCCCACGTGAGGTGGGGTACTCTTGGTAGAAAAGATGGGCTTTAAGATCTGCTTCCCCTCTTATTTAACCCTCACATACCTTCAGCTGCGGCAACATGCAGAGCTGTGCGGGAGTCATAGTCTTTCTGTTCCATGTCCATGGCTGACAAGGCAAACCTGGGGGAGGTGCAAAGTAGCTGGAGTTACCCCAGGCAGCCTAGAATCACTGGTATCCTTCCTGAAATGGGGTCAGACTGGATGGGTTCCAGCAAAAGTAAAACAGAACTTATGCTAACATCTGTAGACCCTGTACAATCTATGTTCTCTCCCCAGATGAGACTGTTCTCCTGTATCAGAGGTGGGAGTGTGGTGGTTCCAGAAACATCACTGCCTACCTGTGGTAGGTGTCCGGGACGTACTTGTTGATGTTGGTGATCCATTTGAGGCAGGTAGTCCTACCTCCCTTCTAGGACTCTGCTTTCAACACCCAGGTTAATCATAACAATGGTTACCATTAATAAAGCTCTTAACACATGGCAGTGATTGTACTTAAAAAAAAAAAAGCACCTCATTTAAATGCCATCTCTGTCAACTCTGACTCTAAAGCTGAAACACTTAACGATTTTGCTTTGTTGACTGCTAATGAGATCTCTGACCAGGAGTATTTTATTGGGTCTATTTGGTCACAGTAGAAGTACCTTCGAAGAGCTGAGACATCTCCACTAGAGGCAGCAAATAACAGGTTCACCACAGTCTTGTTCTGGAAAACACATCGTACCTACCTGAGGTTAACTGTGACTTTTAATCCACCCATGCCCAGCTCTGCCCCGTCACCCTCCTCCACGGATGCTTAGCCAAGGGTTTTCCTGAAGTGTTACTGCATGTTCTACCCTGAAATAGTCTTGCAGGCCACCTGGGGTTTTCCTTACCCGAACTTCTCCCCCTTCACGCCGTGGGTCTAACTTCCGAGCACAGTGCCTCAGGTTGTCATAGTTGTGGAAGTTGAAGAGAGACACCAACTTCTAGAATTATAAGCCATAGAGATTGTTTACTTCCTCCTTGCTCCCAGGAGGAACTCAAAATTGATTTACTCATTCAAAAATGTTAAATACTGTATGCAAAGTGACTCACCTGGCAGAAGCTGACGCCCCTATAGCTGTTCCCCAGCTTGTCCAGTGGAGGTGACAGACACATCATTCCCATGACATTGGGCACCACCAGGAGGATGGCTCCTGACACCGCTGACTTGGCTGGCAGACCCACCTTGGGGACAGAGGTGACACAGGATGAGCTAGAGGTGCCCCACATCCAGGTTAACAAGGCAGTCTGTCCCAAGTAACTGTGGGCAAGGCCACACCCTTCTCAACCTCTGGGTTTGTTAATTAGTTTTTCTTACTCCTATCCTTCCCTGCCCCCTCTTGAATTTATAACTCAGTAAGGAAGTATGTATTATCTACTATGTGCCTGCCGCTGTGCAAGCCCTAGGACAGGGCCTCTCAGTTAACTTACGTTCTGCTGGTAGGAGATAGACAATCAACAGGGAAACAAACAGGAATAATCACAACTGATAATAACACATTAGAAAAAAAGCAAGGTGCTGTGACTGAGAATGATGTGGGAGGGGGAGAGAGGAAGACCAAAAAGACCTCGCTTTGGCAGTGACGTCCTGGATGAGACCTGGAGGAGAATCGTCAGCCCTGTGAAGGGCACAGAGGAGTGGTTCTGAAGCTGCACTGTCATGTGTTTACGTGTTTGGGGGACTTGGTGTGTTTGACAAACTCCCCTAAGGATTCTCGGCCTAATTGCCTGGCTGGAGGTTAGTGCATGAGAGGCAGGAACAAGCTTCCACCTCTCCCACTTCAGAGACAGTGTCCTCTCTTGGCTCTGGGCTCTGGGCTTGTTGCAAACGGATGGCAGGGCCAGAAGCACTCACGTGGAAGGCAAACTGGCCCGAGAAGTCGTACATGCCGCAGGAGTGCATGAGGCTGAGAGTGTTGCGCACTGCTTCAGCGCTCAGCACGCTCTCGCCTGTGATGGGGCAGATCCCGCCGTTGGCCAGGGTGGCTGCCATGACACTGCCTGATTCACAGGTCACCTCCACGGAGCACAGCTGCGGAGATGAGGCGCAGGTGAGGGTGTGGTGTGGGCCTGAACGCTGTGCTCTTGGGGGCAGAGCAATGTTCTTGGCACCCTAATCCTTCGACAAGTTCCCCTGGTGTTTCTGAAGGACACCAGACCACGGGAGACAAGCATCCCTCTCGTGGGTCGGAGCAAGAGGGCAGTCTGTCCTGTTCCCTTGACCCTGGGCTAAACAGCAGCGCTTGCTTACCTGGAAGTAGAGATCGAGGGCAGCCATCATGTCCACCCCTTTAGGAAAGCACTGCAAGGAAGAAGAGGGGAGAGCGTTTCTCTCCAGGCCATCAGCAGTCCCTGTCACAGTGTCAGGATTTCAGCCAAAGTCCCCAAACCCAAGTGCCCTTCCACCAGCCGCAGAATCTCCAGGGTACTTTCTCTACCGGCCTCTCCCAGTTACCTTCTTTTCCTTCAGATAATAGCCGATGGCATAATTCCGATCCCCTGTTTCCTTCTCTGACTGGAATCTGAAGCAAACACCCGGTTTAGTAATTGACATTTGAGAGGTGAGTGTGAGGAGAAGGGGGGAAATACCTTCCCTGAGAGGGACTAGATCACACATGTCAAACTAAATCAGCCCCTTTATAAATTGTCACGGTGATGCCGGAGGAGACTTCTGAACCCGAGCAAGCACTGGGCCCAGCTTTATTGTAAAGTGTGAAAAACAAAACCAAACCCAAAATAGTCTAGTTACCTAGTCTAGGAAAACGTGAGGTTTTTGGCTTTGAGAGGCTTGGTTAAGAAAGGGCCCAGTGCAAACTCTCACACCATCTCTCTCATTAAGTACTAAATAGAAATGGAACAAATTCTTTTTACAAAGTAGACAAATGTCAATGAAGGGACTCAGAGGAAGCTGGGAGGCCAAAATTCCCCTGGGAATTTTTCCTCCTAAGACTTCCTCTATCCTCCACCTCCTCCATTCTCCACATACACACACACACGCCCCAAGGTGCATTCAGCCGATCCTGTGAACAGGGCCTTACGTGGCATTGCTGAAACCCATGTATTCATTCCCAGCCATTTTGTTCAGATATTGCAAAACCTAGAAGAGAAAAAGGGGCATGGGAGGCACCTCGTGCGTGAGGACCCCTGCTAAACACATACAGGCTGACTAACCCTTCTGAACTCCTCAGTCCTGATCCCAGCAAGGACTTCAGGAGGCTTTCCTCTCTGAGGCCAGCAGGCTCCCACACCTCTAGAAATAAGGCTTCTGGTGTGGGCTGGTGCACCATCAAAGTGGGGTTAGAGCCAGGCACTGGGGCAGCTGGAGTGGATAACATGCCATGGAGAAAGACAGCAGGGGCTGAGCAGCAAGCAGCAAGGCTGACTTACAAAATCAAACTTCTCTGCTTTGTTACAGTCCATCTGCAGAGACAGAGAAAGAGATACCAGTATTCTAGGCCTAGGAGGTGGCAGAGTCGGTTAGGAGGAACTTGCGGAGTTAAAGTGTTTGGGCATGTGTTGCATTTTACAATGATTTTTTTTTCACAGCTGAGACTTTTTTTTTTAAATATCTTTGCATACCTAGTGATCTTCAAAACTAAACCACTTAGATTTTATTATCAATTAATGAGTACAGATAAGCTCATCCCATCTGTGAGTCTCACCCACCCCTGAGTCTCACTCCTATTCCCATCCTCAATGCCAGTCCTCATCCCTGACTTCCACTTTCACTTGCCTGATTCCAGTCCTGTCCCCAAGCCCCACCCGTATCCCTGACTCCCATCCCCGATTCCTTACACCCCAGGCTGGAGCCTTACTCTGTCCTAGCCCTGATTCCCATAGCTGTCTCCAAGACTAGCATGAGTGATGGGAATGAGAGGAGGGTATGTGTTGCATACAGTATACTGTGCAATTATACTGACCACTGAAATAAAGCTAAAGATTTTAGCTGAGAGTCAAGTCAGTAGGGCCTGTTTCGATGGGAATGGGATGAGGCAGGTCCCAGATACAGGGCTGTAGATAGAGCTGTCCCAGAGCCAGAGGGGAGCCTGAGCCTGGTCTTCCCTACTCCCCAATTGCTTCCGGTACATGTCAACTATAGTGTCGACACCACAGGGACTCTGACACCTGAGTCCCTTGTGGGGAGGGTTCCTAACACCACCATCCCCAGGAGGGGCTGTGATTGGCTCTGGGGTGTTGCTGCCCACACTGCTCTCAGGTTCTTGCTCAAGCCCTGGGAGACCTACAGCTGACAGGCTGGCCTGACTTCCTTGCTCAAGGCCAGCTCACAGTTCCAGGTGACGTGAATAGTTACCCTGTCTGGCCATTCACCCTTCTTTCCATGTGTTCCACACCCAGAAGTGGCCAATCGGTACCTAATAAAGCTGTCCTCCCCCTGTGTCTGGCATTTGGCCCTTGGTCCCAGGCAGAGGTCAGGACCTGCTCGCTTCCCTAAAGGCCAGGAAGTTCTGGGCTCCAGACTCATGGGAGGGAGCAGGGGTACAGTTCCTTTTACTAAAAACCTCAGCATAATTTGGGTCCCTGCTGTGCCCTCACTACCTCCTGGGCACCCTCAGAACAATCTGCCGAGAGAGATGGGCAGACATGAGGGATATAGCAAAGAGGGGGTTCAGAGAACAGTACCTTCTGGAAGCACTGACCTTGATCAGGGAGCTCACAACAATGGCACCAGCATTGACCATGGGGTTATGGGGGATCCCTGGGGAAATACAAACCCCCCAGAGTCTTATCAGCCACTGAGCAAAACCTCCTTTACAGCCTGCCCACTCTGCAAGGTAGACGGGAAAGATTTCTTTGCTGGGGAGGATGGAATGACAGAGCTGATGGGGAGGGCAGAGAAACAAACACACGAAAAAGGCTGGGGGGCGGGGTGGGGTAAGAAGAGGGCATCTGTCCGTGAGTCTGGTCTGGGCTCTGGGAGCACTCACCTTCCTCGTTGAGGGAGAGCTTGTTGTAGCGCAGGCCGCTGGGCTCCTTGCCCACAAACTTGTGCACGTAGTCTGTGCCCAGGGTGCTTACGGAGATGGCATAGGTGAGAGGCTTCACACAGGACTGCAGGCAGAAGGGGATCTTTGTGTGGCCCACGGAGTGCCTAGAGGCAGACAGGTGCCATGGAAGGGGTCAGACTGTGCTCTGCACCTGGGCCCTGCCTCCCCTTCCTCACCCAGCATCTCACCGCTGACCATCCACAGTGCACAGAGAGACGCCCCACAGGTCTGGATTTGACTTGGCCAGCTGAGGGATGTAGGCTGCCACCTGGGTACAAGTAGGGAGAGAAATAGACAGAATGGAGATATGGATGTGGAGAGAGGGAACAGTGCTGAGGATCAGGCTCAGGAGAATCTTTTAGATAAAAACTAATATTCTGTCTTCTGCAGGACAGCAGAGTTCCCTCCTTCCTGTTGTTCCTACAGACACCCAAGCCTTAAGTCCTAGAAGGCCTTATCTTCTGTAACCCCACTCCTACAGAGATGGCAGTAAAGCCTATGAAAGGTACAAAGAGAATTCTGAAGTCAGCTTCCCTTTTCTGTTCTGAGGCTCAATTACCCCACGGGTCTCAAAGTTCTACTGAATCCTTGTATCAATTGTCTCAATAAAAACTTCAGATTCCCTCACCTGCTCTAGACATCACACGTAAAATACATAAAGCCCTCGTCCCCATTGTTGGAAGTTCTGCTTCTCATCTCACATCCATTGGATTCCCAGCCCCAGGAGATCTCCGAGAAGCAAGGTGTATCTGGCCCAGAGCCCTTGCCCCTCCCTCAGTCCCCTGGCCCTCACTTTGCCTCCAGTGAGCTCTTTGGCATCTTCAAAGATGCGGTCCACATGGCTCGTGAACTCCTCAAAATCAGGAATGACAAACTTCTTTCGGAATGCCTGGGTCAGGAGCACAATGTTGCTGCTCACACACCTGGATCCCAGACACGATTGGGTTAGGGGGCTGGAGAGATGCAGCTGTGACTCACTCTGGAGCCATGGAAGTTGGGAATAAAGAAGGTGTGAGTGGTCATCAGATTTGGGGCCACCAGCTGTGTGACCTCTGGCCCATCACTTGATCTTTCTGGGTCTTAAGTTTCTTTGTCTCTAAAATGAGGGGTTGTAGTGACATGGAAAGATATCCCAAGACACAGTGTCTTGGAAAAGGACAAAAAAATAATACCTGAATAATATGTACAGTAGGTCATTTTTATATTTAAAAAATCCTAAATTATACAAGTATACTTACATCTATTCCTATGTGTATGTAAATGCATAGGACATTCTCTTGAAGATACCCACTAATCTATTAACAATGTTTACTTCTGGGAAAGGGGGCTGGGACTGGGGAGAGAGGGAAAGGAGGACATGTATTTCTCTACTATTTAAACTTTTATATGGAGTATATGCATATTCATGTATTATTTGTGTAATAAATAAGTAATAAAATGAAATAAGGGGTTAAATTATCCAATCCCCAGGATCCCTCCCTGCTGTTAGAGTCTTAAGTCTGCAGAACAGTTTTGAGAGTGGTGCCTTTGTTTCTGGGGCCCTCACTTTCGGAAGAGATCTCGGTCCAAGAGGCCACCACTGCTGGACTCTCGAACCATGTGGCGCATCTGGTTCATGCAGTCCCGGAGCCGGGGATCCGACGTCTGCAGTCCAGTGGCCTTCAGTGCCTTCAGGGGAAAGAAGCTTGGTAAGGTCAGCTACAAGGACAAGAATCTAATCCCAGTCATCTTTCCCAACTACTACAACAGGTGGAACAATGGGTTTGCAGACTAAGAAAGGAGGGAATGTAACAGCTCTGAAGGCCAATAGGAGTTTCCTGCCCTTTTTCATCAAGACAGCTAGTTTCTGAACCCCCTGGGTCAAAGTTGCAAACCAAGAAGGAGGGTTGAGTCACAGGGTTGAGCCATCCCACGTGGGGTGGGGATGGGCTTGCCTCATCAGCCTAGGCATGTGTTATCATTTGCTGTTCTTCATGAAGCAACCCGTTAGCTGCCCTGCTCTGGCCTAGCTTCCCTTTCCCAGTCTCCAGAGATCCTAAGGGATTAGTGTTCTGAGCAAGTAGAGAGGAACTCACAGTGGTGAACTTGTGGATAGGGATTCGTTCCTGTCCCTCAGCAATAGTGTAGAAGAGCAGATCACCCAGGCGGGACAGCATACCACTCTCTGAAGAATCACTGTTTGGGGGCAGAAACAGGGAAGGAGGAAAGGAACCTGAGAACTGAGAACTAGTCCTCTTCCTTGAACATGGGCTTATCAGTAGGTAGGTGTCCTCAGTCTACGCCTCCTCCCTGAACCATCTGATCTATCCCTGTAATTCCAACCTTCACATCTGTCCTGAGAAGTCTTCAATCTTACTCTCTAGCTTTCTTTTGTTCCTAAACTTCAGGCATTTATTTCTACTTGCCTTCTAGATGCTTCCATCTCTAGATGTCCCATAGGCACTGCAAACTCAACATGTCCAAGCCTGAGGTCATCTTACCTCCTTCTGTCTGCTCCTTCTCTTGTGTTTCCCATTTAATAGCATTACCACTCACCCAGGGGCCAAGCTGGAAACGTGGAATCATTTGGATAATTCCCATACCTTATACGTATAACCAACATCAGATAAATCTATCTCCATGATGTCTCTCAAATCCACCTCTTTCCTTTCTTCCCCTGTGCCAACATGGTGTAATAGAAAGAACCAGTTTGCCCCTTAATAGATGTGTGATCTTAATATGTCAGGTTATTTAATAGTGCTGAAGTATCTGTAAAATAAGGGTAGTAAAGTCCGCTTCACATGGGTGATATGAGGCTTAATTTAAATGACATTTTATGAAAAACTTTCACAAAGTAGGTGCTCAGTAAATCATGCTTCTTTACCATTAGCTCCTTTTCATCTGTTACCTAACTGCTATTACAGTATCTTGACTTGCAACCCATATTCTACAATGTGCCAGTTATCTTTCTAAAACCCAAGTATCATCTCTCTACTCAGAAACCTTTGCTAGTTCCCCAGTGCCTTCAAAATAAGTCCTTATTTCTTGGTATAGCATTTAAGGATCCTTAAAACCTGCCAACATTCCTTTCCTATTCTCCACCATGCCTCCATACTCTAGTTATGCCAGGTAGAAGTTGGCTCCCCAAATGGGCCAGGCATTGCCAGGCTTCCTGGCTTTTGCTTATGCTGAAGCTTCTGCATGGAAAGACCTTTTTCTCCTTCACCTGCACAGTCCTGCTCATCCTTCAAGATCCCAGATCAAATGTTACTAATTCCGTAAAGGCTTTCCCAAACCTCCAGATTTTGCTTATGCTGCTGGTATGACACAACATACTGTCTTGTTGACAGAAGACAGTCTCCTCTGCTTCACTGTTATGTCTTTGTGTTTCATGTATCTTTGTCTTCCTAGCATTAAGCAAAGTCCCTCGCACATAGTGGATCTTCTATAAAGGATTACCAAGTTGCCTTTCTACAAGGTTCCTATTCCCCAGAGTATCTCTTATTGGCTTTTAGCACCTAAAAAACCACATACTAAGGACTTCTTGGTCTTCAAGAGTTCTCCTATTAATATGTTAACAGATTTAGAGGAATTACTTTATCAAATCCTTCCAAGTATGACAACTATTTGAGATTAAGACCCTTCAAAATCCTTAGTCCCAACAATTTGACTTCCAGATAGTTATCATATAAGTGTGTTCACATACCTACAAGGTAACATTCAGTTATTCACTGCACTGTTAGTAGTAGTAACACTGGAAGCAACCTAAATGTGCATCAACAGGGAACTAGTTAGGTAAATTAGGGTATATTCGTATAATGGAATATTATGCAATGTTAAAAAAAAAGAAATGAGAGCATGCTTTAAAGATCAACAGGGAATGATCTTGAAGATGTGGTATTAGCTAAAAGAAGCAAGCTGTGGGACAGTGTTTATAGTATGGTAATTTTTATGCTTAAAAGGGAAAAATATGTTTGCTTTCTCAGGTAAAAAATATTTCTGGAAGAATGTATAAGAGACAGATAAGACTGATTTGTTTCCCTCTAGGGACAGGAAGCAGGTGCTGGGCAAGAGGAGTGGGAGGGATACTTCTCACTATATATATTTTTATATACTTTGGTCAATTTTTGGTGGGGGATAATTAGGCTTATTTTTTTTTTAAAGAGGAGTTATCGGGGATTGAACCCAGAACCTCATGCATGCTAAGCATGTGCTCTACCACTTGAGCTATACCCTCCCCTCTTGCATACTTTGAATGTTAAACCATGTATATTTTATCTACTGAATGTGATATATAGACTATGAGTATATTATCTATTGAAACAATGCATTAAAAAATAAAAAGTCTCTAAAGAAGCTTGGCATAGACTAGACATCTGTATGTTTTGGGCCAGGAGGAATACCAGGAAAGGGGGGCGTTTTCCTTTTCTGAAGAAATCCAGTTGTCACAATGAGGCTAGTGCTTTAGAGAAAAGGATCCATGTCATGACAGAAGGGAGGAAAAAGCTATCTGAGGAATAACTCAAGAAGAAAAGTACGTAGGAACACTTTGAGGGCAGGTCTCTGCGCCTGGAAGATGAAGGAAGACAGGAAATAATGCCTCGCCACTGAATGTACTGCAAGCCTTAAAAAAAACTGCATGCCCTTTGATCCAGATATGGATTGATCTGCAATATAATGTTGGGGGGTGGGAAACAAGCTGCAGAACAATGTATAAAGTATGATAATATTTGTATAAAAAAGGGATGTAATAGCAACATGTATTTGCTGATATATGCAAAAATATCTCTAGAAGGTATCAACATATCAATGAAAGATTTCTTGGGGAGCAAAACTTTCTAGAAATTTACTCTAAGAAATAATTGAACAAGTGCATAAGAATATATAGTAACCTAATTGAAGACTGGCTAAATAAATTGATACTTCATACAATGGAATCTTAAAATGGCAAAATGGCAGCCATTAGGATGACACCATCATGCATGCACACATTCAATGATATTAAAAGCTGTTCACAAATGGAAAAGATAGGCTTCAAAAAAAACAGAATACTATGATCTTATTTTTGTTAAATTTTATATACATATATAGGATATATATAAATATAAATCATAATATTAACTGGTTACCTCTAATAGTGGGATTTTTATATTCTTGATACTTTATTTACCTTGTTTTTCATTATCAGAAACAGAATAAAACTAAATATTAAAAAAACAATAACCCAAATAATGGAGCATTTTCTCCTGACTGCCCTCTTTCTCCACCAAGAACACCTCCCCCTCATGATGTCACACTCCGAGAGCCCATCCCCCTCCAGTGCTCTCAATTCCTTCTGCCCAAGGGAGTATCAGTCCAAGGTCTTTACCAAGAAGTCCCTGGGAGCACAGGCACAATAGGCAGGAGGATCAAGGTCCCTGAAAACACTTCCATCACCTGACTCCACTTGATAAGGAAGTGTGTGTGTGGAGGAACCAGGGACATCTCTTGCTCCCCATCCCACAGAATGTGTAGGGGTGAGGGAGGTTAAACCTTTGCTCTATTCTGCCATTTCTCTCAAGGTGATTATTTGGGAAAAGTTGGAGTGGAGAGCAGAACAGGAGAGAGGCCTTTTTTTTTTTTTTTTTTTTTGAGTTTAAATGTCTGTGTCTCCTTGGGAAGAGGCTGATGGAAAGGTGCAGCATAATAACAATTATTATTAATTATAAATAAATAATACCTTATTGATCTGTTACCTGTCAGGAAAAGGACTCCAGTGGTGGTAAGGTAGTGCTGTGTCTGTCTGGCTACCTTAATTATGTCTTTCTGAATGTCATCAACAGATACCAATGACAGAGGAGGTGACCCATTTCCTGTTCCTACTATATTAGAGCAGGGGCTACTTTGACGGTGTCTATGTCGGCTTCTGGGGAGGACAAAATTTCCTGCTCAGCTCTGTCTGCACCTCGAAGAGACCAAGTATTCCTGGGTGGTAGGGGAGAGGGGTGCAGCCTCTTGGGCAGAGTAAGAACCCCAGGGAAGCCAACCCTTTAAATCAGGGAGCCTGAGCAGCACTATAAGGGCTCTGACTGGCTCTGGTCTGGGAGATCAGAGTCTTGTGATTTTCCCCCCTATTATAAAGATTTTCCTCATTCATCAACCAGTCGGATCACCACCCTTATTCTACAGATTAGGGAGCCCTGATAACGCATACACCCCAAGTCATTCGCAAACGACACAGGCATGTACCTGCGCACCAATAATGCATCACACATTACACGCCGAAATAGATAGACCCAAGTACACTAGGACTAGGCAGGATGTTCCATACCCACGCATCTTCTAAAATACATACGAGGACCAGAGAGGAGAGGAGGGTGAGGATGCGCGGTGCACACACCGCCCTGCACTCAGACACGTGCACCGAGCAACACTCCGCGCCCACCTGCGTTCCCAGTTAAGTACGCACCTCGGACAGGCACCATCCCGAACACCGACCTGTCCAAACGCCTTCCCGGGCGGACGGCACGTTACCGCTCGAGCACGGCAGACCCAAAGCCCCAAATCTAAAGGAAAGGGCATTGCAGGCCAGTACGCGAGGAGAGGAGAAGGGAGCTGAGGCGCTCCTGGGAGTAGGGGACTCGGAAGCTGGTGAGAACGACAGTGGGGGTGGGAGCGAGCCTGTCCCCTGCCCCAGTCCCGCGAGCCTTACTGATCCAGGAGCTGCAGCTGGTGGCTGTGCGGCGT
The DNA here is from genome assembly GCF_048564905.1 of Vicugna pacos. Classification (NCBI taxonomy): domain Eukaryota; kingdom Metazoa; phylum Chordata; class Mammalia; order Artiodactyla; family Camelidae; genus Vicugna; species Vicugna pacos. Next base: position 7,625,862 of record NC_132998.1, read on the forward strand.
CTCCCGGCCCTGCGCAGCGGCCTCACTGAGTTGGTGCCGGACGCCCCCGCCAAGGAGGGGGCTCCGGCTCAGGTGACCCCAGCCTCCCCGCCGGCAGTGACTGCCGGCCCCGCTCAGCGCTTTCTGCAGAACCTTCATGGAGCGCATCCCCCCAGGGTGCCGTCCGCTCGGCCAGAGCGCCCAAGGCGTCTGAGCGGTGGCTGGAGGGAGGGGCGGAGGCAAGGTTGGGGGAGCTCCATGGGAAACTGCGGGGCCTGGGAAGTAGAGAGGAGGGGCCCAGTGGGTGGGGTTGGAGCTGGAGGACGGGCCAGTCCCTGTGACGCTCGGGCCCCACCAGGTGCACCCAATCGCCCCTAGACAGGAGAACCGTGAAGAGCGAACTCGATAGAAGAGAAAGCCGAGAGGCGGGGGGCTCGTGGAAGACAAGTGGGCGGTGCCTGAGGGTTGGGATGGACAACGCTCAGGTCCAATTATTGAGGAAGCATAAACTTTGGGGCGGAGAAAAGACGAAGCTATCCAATGAGAGCAAGGCGGTGGGCCGTCCGCCAGAGCCTGCGGATTCCTCCGCGCCCCGGGCCGCTGCGGCGGGCGGTGCGTGCAGGCGCAGAGGGCGGGAAAGCTGAGGTGGGCGGTTGCGAAGCCGGCTGAGCTCCGGAGGAGGCGGCGGGTTGGAGCGATGGAATTCCCGGAGAGAGAAGAGAGCGGTACCGCTCTACACTCAAATAAGAATGAGCCCTGTTCAAGAGGCCACTTAGTGACCTTCGACATTCGAAGGCCAGGCCCGACCTCAGTAACCCGCCTCATAGTGCGGCGTTGAGGCCAAAGGAACACCTAGTCTCCAGCACGGGGTGTTGGTGAGTGAGGAGTCAGCTGGCCGGAGATTACCCCGACCAGAAACAGCCCCTGGACACTTCAGTGAGATCACGAGGCGACGGAAAAAGGTCACCCAGGGTTGCTGGGGTGCTGGGTTCTCGTTTTAGCTCCACCAATTATTTGGTGGCTGTTCAGGACTTAAGTGTTCTTAACTCTGAGCTCTTAAACATTTTAAAAGCCGTTAGGTGCTCCCAGAATATTAAATGTTTTAATTGCTTGTCTCTTCCTCATGAGCAGAAAAGATGTACAAAAAGAATTTTGAAAACTAGGCAGATTCAGGAATTTTATCATTTTCAACGAGAACATTCTCCTGTATCTTCGCAGCGCCTAACACAGCGTCTGTATTTGTTAGGAGCACATGTAAATAATAGCTATTATCTAGGACTTAAGGTGTGCCAACCATTTTAGTCTAGCTTCCTCTTACCAGAGACCTAGAGAATAGTTATTATTAGTCCCATTTTGAAGATGAGGAAACTAAGACTCAGAAATGAAGACTTCTTTAAGATAATCCAGCTAATAAGTACCAGAGCTAGGACCCAAGTCTCACTATAAGGCTGTCTCCATCATGAAGCACTTCCCAAAACCAGCCATTGAATTATCCCAGGAAATGACCTCGTTCTAAAGAAAACATGTATCTGGAAGCAGTATGATACAGAGAGTTGTCTAGGGGCTGGCTGTGTCACAAAAGGCCACTTGCTTTTCTTTTTCTTTTTGGATTGAAATGAGTATCGGGGATAACCGTGGGAAAAAAATATCAAAACCATATTCTGGTTTGTTCTGTGGAGAGGCAGTTCTCATTTGGCTTGGTTAGGGTTGGAGGGTTTATTTGGTTTGAAACCAGTGGAGTGACCTTTCTTTTCTTTTTGTTTGTTTTCCCCTTCTGTAGCCTTTCCTTATCTGCCCTAGTTCTCGAATTGGTGGGACTTTAATTCAGGGACTCCGGTTTGCCCTGGGCTGCCTCATTAACCAGAACCTTAAGAAAGTTCTGGGTCTTAGTATAAACTCCAGCCAGCATTAGTTCTTCCAAATGTAGCAGGCTATTCTTATCTGGTTTCTTAAGAATGTTATTTCTCTGAAGCTTTTTGAGCTGTCAAGAGAAAGATGACATATGTTAAGGAATTTCTAAATATTACTCAGAAGGTATTTCCTAACCCCTGCTGTTTTGAATTAGCTTTAATTATAATCAGTAATGAGTTCCTCACTCTATTTCTCCCCAGTTCTCTCTGATAGTAGAAAATGATTGCATGGTGAAGAAAATCTACCTGTAGAAGAGGAGATTCTTTGCATAGAGAACTACCACCAGCTGGACTTTGACCTTTAGGCTAATTCTTCTTCCACTAAATACGGCTGCCTTTGCATGAGGTTGGAGCAAGAACAGGTGACTTGGGAGGCCCACAGCATTGTGTAAAGTATAAGATATTCAAGAAGAACAAGTTTGTCATCCTAGGTGGTTAAGTCTTGGTAATGTCAAGTCCTTTTTTGTTGTTGTTTCTGATTTGAAAAGGACCCAATCTAATTAAATCTGTGCTAAAGTACTAGCCAAATGTGACATGGGCAGCTAGACATGAGACTTTTCATAAGTGAAGGAAAACTCAGATATCTCTAATTGTAAGTTTTTAGGTCAGTCCCTGTTTGTGCTAGAGTTTTGTGCTGTATGGGCGAGGATTGATCTGAATGATTTTGAATCCTTAAATCAGAAGAGCTGTGTCCTCTGTGGTACAAAACTGGAAACTCAATGCTTATGTTTGGAGGATGTTTATTTGTTGTGATTTAGATACTCATTTGTTCTACTCTTTATTTTTTAATGTATTATCTTAACCATTTAAAAAATTTTACTTATTACTGTTTTATCTAATTATTTTACTTTGGGGGGGAGGTAATCAGGTTTGTTTATTTTTAGAGGAGGTACTGGGGATTGAGCCCAGGACCTCGTGCATGCTAAGGGTGTGCTCTGCCACTTGAGCTGTATACCCTTCCCCCTGTTCTACTCTTTAGACTGTAGCTAGAATCTTAATTAGCTTAAGTGAAAGATTAGTTCACAGTTTTTTCATTAGTCTTTGTTCTGCTAATGTTATTATTGGTGTGCACTCCTTCCTACCTTAGTTTCTTCATTTGTGAATGATAATCTTGTCTTCTACTGGGTGAAATATAAGTATTTGGAGCTCTGACATACCCATATCATTCAATGAATATTTATTCATTGGCCTAAATTGCACCAGGCCCAGTGCTAGGAAATCCAGAAATTAGAAACAAATTAAAAAAACAAACAAACCCAGTTTCTGATTATTGAAAGAAAAGGGAAAGCCGGTGTTTAAAATTTCTAATGAAAAATGCTGAGATGAAGAGATGTGCAGAAGGAAGTATAAAGAAGGGCACCTAACTAGGCTCAGGGTGAAGAGTAGCTGAAATAAAGAACAGGGACCTCAAGGGATGCTGGGCAGTTGGAGCCAACTCTTAAAGGATGAGAGATGTTCCCAGGGAAGTGAGGAGAAAGGTGTTCCAGGCAGAGGGCTCTGCCAGAACAAACAGCATGAAGAGGAACATTTCAGGGATGCTGGATGAACTTGGTTGGAGTGAAAATTTGGTCGGATGTGAGAATGCGTGGACCAGTGAAGCTGAGGATGTATGTGGGGGCTGCATTATGAAGAGTTCTGAATACTATGATAAGAGTATTCAGCCACAGCCTAAAGGAAACTCCATAGTAAACCTTCTTTCAAAGCTTCTCTATTTCACTTAAACTCACCACCGCACTGCTTCACAAAAAGCCCCCGATTTCCTGCCGGTTACTCTTATAACCCACGTCAGTCCCTCCAGATGCTGTTGAAGAGGAATCCTTCCTCCACTCTCAGGTTAATCTCTCTACTTACTTTGCTCTATTTTTCAACTTCTTCCTCTTTAAAGACTCCATCATTCAGCATTTAAATAATGCTCAAATCTCTGCCATCTTGAGAAACAGCACCTATATTTTGACTCTGTATGTGTGATTAAAGTATATTTCAGTTAAACAGCTTTATGCAATTCAGATACTCCATCAGTATTGCTCTTTTTTCTCCTTTTTAAAAAATTTGAGATGTAATTGATGTATTTTTTGCTCGCATCTGTATTCCTTCCACCACTGAGTTTTTTGAAAAAGTCATTACACTTACCACTCCGTTGTCCTCACTTCATATTTCCTGATAGTGATGAAACTAATCTTATGTTGCCTTAGTGTTGCTTTGGGCTTATGGGCTTCTGAGGGATTTTTTGGAGTTGAAAGTTTAAATAATATCAATCAAGGCCACCAAATAGATTAATATGTTTAAAAACTGCTAAGACATCATTACTAATGAGTTTGAATGAATTTGAATAGGATTTAGATTCTAGCTAGAGCACTACGGTGCTGGTGCACATATTTTAACTTGATGTTAGACCTTTATGGAATAAATGAAATTTCATATAAATTCACATGTTTCTATAATCTATTCCAATATGTTTTCCTAATTCCTCTTTGGTTTAGCAATTACAAAACCAAATTTTATAGGACTGAAAAAGTATAATCATAAGCATGTAAAAAAAATCACAATATATCAATACACTGGGCAGATTTATGAAGCCTAATGTACATTTTCTCTATTTTGCCAAATAATGTCTCCTGTAATCTGGTTTCTGATGGCCTTAAGAATAGATTGTAGCAAGTCTGAATCATTGTAAGATGCTAAGAGAATGTAGATTTTGCTTGAGTCCCTAAAAAAGATTTTTAAAAGCTTATTGTAGACTAAACCTAATTTGAAAGAATTTGAAACAGCAGAAAGAAAAAACCTTCAGAATGTGGTTGATAGCATATTAATACTCATTTTCTTTTAACCTGAAGAATATGAAAGATATAGTGAACAAAGCCATTTTCTAAAAGACTAGGTAACATTAATTTTTAACCACACTTATCTATTTGAACACTCCATAAGTCATAATTTCTCAAGATCTTATGTAATTTGAAATTTTTTACATCATCCACCTTTGCCTGTCAATTTGTTAAAAGCTACAGCTCTCTGATCTTTGAGAAATTTTTAGATAAAACAATTTAAAATTATCAGATAATTTATATAGTAACTACCACTTAGGTAAGAGATTTTCAGAGCTAAGTGTATTTACTCACTGATTGGCGTTTATTATTCCAGTCCAGTTTAATTAGATCACAGTAAAAAGTACAGAAGGTGCCAAGTAAGTTTATGATGTATGAAAATGATTACTAAAATAATTGCTGTTTTGTGAGAAATTTTAAACACAGAAATTGGAAAAAAAGTAATACTACATATAAATTTTCTGTGACAGTCACTAATAATACTGGTACTTGATTTCAGATTTTTATGAAGTATTATCTTAGTTTTGATTTGCATAATTCTTATATTTATAGCAGAATTAAAATATTTTAAAACTATTTAAGGAACTCTGTAGGATTGCAGTGTTTAAGACAATTTTCATTATTCAGCATATAGGCTCAAGCAGGGGAAAAATAAACATCATAAAAGTTACCAATTAGCCAACTCATTACTAGGACAATTTTCTTTTAAAATTTTACTTATTCATCTGGTTCACAATTCAAAAGGTACAAAGGACATATAGTGAAGTCACCTTCTTGTTTCTGTTTCCTTGTTACCCACTTTCCCTCCCCAGAGGCAAACATTGTTATTGGTTTTCTATATATCCTTCCAGATATATTTTATTCATATCTAAGCAGTTATATTTTTCCCTCTTTTACACAAATGGTAACATACTGTAAGAACTGTTTTGGGTTTTTTTCCTTAATTTTTTTTTAAACTGTACATCTTAGAGAACCTTCCACAACAGTATACAATGTGCTACCTTTTGTGGCTATGCAGTATTCCAAGTCTGGATGTATCATTATTATTTTAAAAGTCTCCTGTTGGTGAATATTTATATTATTTTCCTGGTTTGCTTGGGACAGTCTCAGCTATGCCAGTTGTCCCAGCTTAAATATTAATAATGCCCTCTTCCTCTTATAAAAGTGTCCCAATTTGGACAAAACAATGTGCTTTATGGTTACTCTAGCTATTACAATGCTGCAGTGAATAAGATTATATATCATTTTATTTTGCAGATTTGCAAATATAACTGTAGGTTAAATTCCTAGAATTGCTGAGTCAAAAGGTATATACATTCATAACTTTGATAGATGCTTCCATGTTGCGTTCCATATTTGGTCATACCATTTTACAGTATCACCAGCAATTAGAGTACTTGTTTTTCTACCCTCACCTCAGTTCATTATCACTTTTTTTTAATGTCTCTTTTTCCAAGAGGTATAAAATGGTATCTCAGTGTTCTTTTTATTTTACTTTTTAAAAATAATGAATGAGGTTGAGTATCTTTTTGTATGTTTAAGAACCATTTGTGTTTCCTTTTTTATGAATTATTCATGTATTTTCCCACATTTTTGTTGGCTATTAGTTTTGATGTTTAGTCCTTTGTGAAATGAGTTGCATACATTCCTTCCCCCTCTTGGTTTATCATTTGACTTTTGATTTTCCTTTTACAGTTTTTGCCGTGTAGGAATTTTTTATCTTTATGTAGTCAGATTTCTTAATTTGTATTTTCTGTTTAGTGAATATCAAACCCATTATTCAGCTGGATACACATTTAATCTTTGATTTCCTCATCCTTCAGATCCTATAATATAATAGGTTTCAAATCCATCCACTTCTCCCCATTCGCACTGCTACCATCGCTACTATCCTAGTTAAGCTTCTTGATTTAGGTCTCCCTCCCATCAGTTTCACTCACTTCCAATCTCTTCTTACAGCATAGTCACAAGTGATCTTTCAGAAATGCAAATCTGATTATGTTGTGTTTTTATATAACCCATGAATGATTTCCCCAAATCTAACATAACTTATAGTAAAGAAAATGAATGGGGAAAAAAACAAGTAAGAGATGAAGACACTTAGGAATTGTTGACGACTCTTGACTATGGGGAAAATGAAAAGAACAAAAATAGCTATGGAAGAATCTAGAGTTCAGGGAAGGGGCTTTTGTTTGTCTTGCATGTGTGTTTTTGCTTTGTCTTTTTAAGAAAATCATCATCTCAGTATGCTGAAGGGGAAAGCTAGTAGAGATGAAAAGTGTGATAGCAGGTGAGTATTATATGCTAAGACTATAGGGAGAAAATGTGAGGTAGAAAGCCCAAGAATGGTAAATATTTAGAATAGCTATCACAGAGACTAACAGAAGGTGTTACCTACTGCTGAAATGAGAAGCCTGCTGAAATGACAAGTTTTGTAGTTTAAACATTTACACAGAAAAAAGTTTTATGTGGGAGTGCTATGAAACTTTCAAGGATAGATAATCCCAATCTTATGTACTTTGTTCCACAAAATAGGAAAAGAAGAAAAACTTCATAATTTGTTTTGTTAATTAGTATAAACTTTGAAACCAAAACCAGACCAAGACAGTTTAGGAAAGGTAATTATAAAGACAAAGATACAGAAGTCACAAAATATACATTTCATGACCAAGGAATATTTATTCCAAGGATGCAAGACTGGTTTAACATTAGAAAACTTGCACAATTTACAAAATCAACAGATAAAGAGAGAAAATATATTTGATCTTCCTGGTCATTGCAGAAGTATTTGATAAAATTAAATGCCTATTCATCCTTAAAGCTCTTAGCAAGCTGGACAAGAAAAGGAGTATCCTATTAAACCTAACAAAGGGTTTATTAGGGAACAGGCCTGATATCACAACTTCCGTTAAATATTTTATTGGAGGTCTTATTATTGTCCAAAAAGACAAGAAAAAAATAAATGATATAACGATTACAAGAAAAAGAAAAATTGTCATTATTCACAAATGATATTAGGAAAATCCAAGTGGCAGGTAAATTGTTGGGGCTAATAAGAGTTCAGCAAGGTTGCCAAGTGAAAGATCAGTATCCGAAATGCAATGGTGTTCCTATATTGAAGTAATAATTATGCCTATTTCTCAGTTTTAAAAACTGAGAAGTACACATGAGTTAACCTAATATAAGATGCATAAGAATTTTACAGAGAGATTAGTAAGTGGAAATGTATACCATGTATTGCAAATTGTAAGCTGCCTCCCACAATCCCTGCCTCCTGATATTAATGCCCTTGTGTAATCTCCTTCTCTTGAGTATGAATGGGACCTTTGATTTGCTTCTAGCAAATAGAATATGGCAAAAGTTACTGTCTCTTGTTGGCTTTCAAGAAGCAAGTTGTCATGTTGTAAGCTGTCCTAAGAAGACCACATGATAAAGAATATAAGGCAGACCCCAGCTAACACCCAGTAAGAAAATAAGTTTCTCATCCAACAGCCTGCAAGGAACTGAATGCTGCCAAAAGTCGTGTGACAGAAGTGAGTCCTTCCCAGCTTGTGCCATAGATGAGAACTCAGCCCTGGCCAACACTTAGACTGTAGCAATTGACTCATAGAAATTGTGAGATAATAAATATCTGTTATTTTATACCACTAACTTTACGGTAATTTTATGCAGCAATAGATAACTAATATACTGTGTTAAATGGAGGGAAACTATCAAAAATACAGAGGCTCTTCCCAAAGTAATTTATAAACTTAACACAGTTCCAATCAAAATCTCAACAGGTTTTGCACAGAATTTTCTTGAATCCTAAAAATTTTAGTAGCAGACAAAACATAGAACCCAAGATGATTTTGAAAAATAATGAGGAAGGGTCTGGACTTCTCTACAGGATATTAAAACTTTTTATTAAAGCAACTGCCAAACTGTTTTCCAAAGTGACTGTACCATGTTACATTCCTACCAGCAATGTCTGAGCGTTTTAGTTTCTCTACATTGTCATCAATACTTATTATTATCTGTTTTTAAAATTGAAGTATAGTTGATTTATAATGTGTTTCTGCTATACAGCAAAGTGATTCAGATACATCTGTGTATATATTTTTTTCAGATTCTTTTCCATTGTAGGTTATTACAAGGTATTGAGTATAGTTCCCTGTGCTATACAGTAGGTCTTTATTATCTATTTTATATACAGTAGTGTGTATCTGTTAATCCCAAGCTCCTAATTCGTCCCCTCCCACGTTCCCCTTTAGTAACCATACATTTGTTTTCTATATCTGAGTCTCTTTCTGTTTGTAAGTAAATTCATTTGTATCACTTTTTTAGACCCCACATATAAAGTGATTTCATATAATTGTCTTTCTCTGTCTGACTTCTCTTAGTGTGATAATCTCTAGATCCATTTGTCTGTCTTTTTTACTATAGCCATTCTAACGGGTGTATAGTAGTATCTTACTGTGTTTAATTTGCATTTCCCTAAAACCTAATGATTCTTAGCACCTTTTCATGTACTTATTAATCATTTGGATGTCTTCGGTGAAATGTCTATTCAAGTCCTTTGCAAATTTTTAAATTGGGGTATTGTCTTATTGGATAGAGTTCTTTGTTTATCCTAGATACAAGTCTTTCATCAGATGAGTGATTTGCAGTATTTTCTTCCAGCCAGTGGCTTGTTTTTTCACTTTCTTAGTGGTATCTTTTGAAAGTTTAAAGTTTTATATTTTAATGAAGTCCAATTTATTGTACTTTTCTTCTATGGCTCATACTTTTGTGTTGTGTCTAAGAACTCTGGTAGCCCAGAGTCGTGAAGATTTCCTCCTGTGTTTTCTTCTAAAAGACTGTAGTTTTAGCTTTTACATTTAATTCTGTGATCCATTTTGAATTAATTTTTGTGTATGGTATGAGATAAGATTTATCTTTTTTGCATATGGATATCCGGTTATCCCAGCTTCAATTGTCTTGGCACCTTTGTTGAAAATTAATTGGTCGTAAATTTAAGGATTTCTTTCTGGTCTCTCAGTTCTGTTCCATTGATCTGCATTCACATCTTTATAACAACACCAAATTATCTTGATTACTTTTGCTTTCTAGTAAGTTTTGAAATCAATTAGTGTCAATCTTTCAACTTGTTCTTTTTCAAAATTGTTTTGGTTCTTCTAGGTCCTTTGCACTTCTGTTAGTTTGTCAGCGTCTACAAAGAAGCCTACTAGGATTTTGATAGGAATTGCATTGAAACTGTATATCAATTTGGGGGAAACTACCATCTTAACAATTATTTCTTTAATTTCTCTCAGCAATGTTTTAAAATTTTCAGTGTATAAATCTTATATTTGTAAATTTATTTCTGAATATTTAATTCCTTTTGATATTATGAGTGGAATTGTTTTTTTAATTTCACTTCAGTCTTTTTTTTTTAAACTGGCTTCATTTTTCATTTTTATTTTTTTTAACATTTTTTATTGAGTTACAGCCATTGTACAATGTTGTGTCAAATTCCAGTGTAGAGCACAATTTTTCAGTTATAGATGAACATACTTATATTCATTGTCACATTTTTTTTTCTCTGTAAGCTACCACAAAATCTTGTATATATTTCACTTCATTCTGCTGATTTTTACATATTGATCTTGTATCCTGTGACCTCGCTGGACTCACTTATTAATTCTAGTAGTTTTATTGTGGGTTCCTTAGGATTTTCTACATAGACAATCATGTTTGTGAATAAGGACAGTTTTACTTCTTCATTTCCAGTCTGGATGCAGTTAAGCTATTTGGTTTTGTGGTTGTTGCTTTTTCTTAGGGCATTGTCTAGAACTTCCAGCATAATGTTGAATAGAAATGGTGAGCATAGGCACCCTTGCCTTGTTCTGATTTTCAGGGGAATGCATTCAGTCTTTCGGCATTAAGTATGAAATTAGCTGTAGGGTTTTCATAACTGTTCTTTATTATCAAAATGAAGGCATTTCTTTCTATTAGTCAGTTGAGAGATTTTATCATGAATAGGTATTGAATTTTGTCAAATGCTGCATTTACTGAGATAATCATGTCCATTTTGTCCTTTATTCTATTAATATGCCATATAACATTACTTGGTTTTTGAACATTTAACCCAATGGGTTCATGGAGTTAATTGCAGTTGCTCATGGTGTACAAACCTTTTTTTATATGTTTCTGAATTCAGTTTACTAATATTTTGTTAAGGTTTTTCACATCTATATTCATAAGGGATATTTGTATTTAGTTTTTTTTCCTTATGATACCCAATCAGTTTTTAACCTAATGATTTTTAGTAACCTTTGATAATCATTGCCTGGATCAGCTGTTTCACTAGAGGTTACAAACTGGTGCCATTCCATCATTCCTTCATTCTTTATTATTTTGAATTCTTCTACACAGAAGGACTTTGCTTCATCAGCTATTTGGTTATTCAGAGATACAGTTCATATGGCTATATATTTGACTTGTTTCTCTTTACTCGATAATTTTTAGAATAATAAGTTGGTTCTGTAATGTCCTCCAAAGTTGATCAGTTAGAGTTTTAAAAACTATTATGAACTTATAAATTTTAATAACTATGATATGTTTATATTATATATATATATCACATCTTCTTTACCCAGTCATCTGTCGATGGACACTTAGGTTGTTTCCACGTTGGCCATTGTAAATAGTGCTGCTATGAACATTGGGGTGCATGTGTTTTTTCAAATTACAGTTTTCTCTGGATATATGCCCAGGAGTGGGATTGCGAATCATATAGTAAGTCTATTTTTAGTTTTTTAAGGAACCTCCGTACTGTCCTCCATAGTGGCTGCACCAATTTACATTCCCACCAACTGTGTAGGAGAGTTCCCTTTTCTCCACATACTCTCTAGCATTTATTATTTGTAGACTTTTTAATGATAATAATGGCCATTCTGACTGGTGTGAGATGATATCTCATTGTAGTTTTGATTTGTGTTTCTCTGATAATTAGCGATATTGAGCATCTTTTCATGTGCCTGTTGGCCATCCGGATGTTTTCTTTGGAGAGATATCTGTTTAGGTCTCTGCCCATTTTTTGATTGGGTTGCTTTTTTTTAAATATTAAGCTGTATGAGCTGTTTGTATATTTTAGAAATCAGTCCCTTGTCAGTTGTATCATTTGTAAATATTTTCTCCCATTCTGTAAGATTTTTTTGTTTTGTTTATGGTATCCTTAGATGTGCAAAAGCTTTTGTGTTTAATTAGGTCCCATTTGTTTATTTTTGCTTTTATTTCTATTACTCTAGGAGCTGGTTTGAAAAAAATATTGCTGTGATTTATATCAAAGAGTGTTCTGTCTGTGTTTTCCTCTAGAAGTTTAATAGTAATCTGGTCTTACATTTAGGTCTTTCATCCATTTTGAGTTTATTTTTGTATATGGTATTAGAGAATACTCTAACTTCATTCTTTTACATGTAGCTGTCCAGCTTTTCCAGCATCAGTCTCCAAGTAGTTTTAATTTTAGCATATTTTGATGTTCAGCAACATATTATATTATGTACATGTTAATAAGTTGATGATAGTGAACCTACATTAACATATAAAGAGAGAAATTTGCCATTAGGCATCTGAAATTTAATGAGTTGGCTCTGACCCTCAAGCTGCAGGTTATTTACTTAGATTTGTGGTAAGGAATAAGATGGATTTATTAAGACAACTACTGTGTGAATAAAATAATTAAAAATAAGATGAGTTTGTTAGATGCAACATGGTATAGTAAATATCAAGTGTGGGCTCATACGTGGAAAATGCTTTATAATGAACAAAGTACTTTTACAGTTATTATCTAATTTGACTGTCATGATAATCCCTGAGAGATAGGACAGATACTATGCCCATTTTGTAGAAGGGGAAACCGATGTTTTAAAAGATTGAGGTTCCAGTTTAACATAGCAAATGATAGAATTGGGTTTAAATTTCAAACTTTTCATCTACCTATATACAAATCTATGCTTTCTCTTCCTGGAGGTTGCTAAAGGATGCACAACCTGTATTATCCAGGAGGCGGCAGTGTTTTCTTAATATTTATTGGGATTCATTTCCCACTGGAGAGATTTTTTTTTTTTAATTGCATTCTTGAGCATAAATTATGTTTATGTGTTAAAGATAAAAATATTAATAAAGTTGGTGTCTGTTTCCTGGGAGCCCACCATCTGGGTGCAAGAGGTGAGGCAGTCAAGTAGAGTTAAAGCCTACAAAAATTTTGTACAAAATGTTACAGGAATACAAATTTATATCGGGCCTTTTGCGGTGGTGTCTTTTTATGGTTAATGGGAGTTAAGTTTTATCTAATACACCGATGAGAGACACAAGTTAATTCAGGCTCTGTGACTTCCTAAAGACACAAAAATTAGCCATAAGAGGAAAATAATATGTATTTTAAATATAATAGAAAAAGCTCCTAAATGTCCTAATGTGGCATTTCATCACTATCAACACTGTTTTCAGTGTTTTTAATGAGTAATATCTTTCCAGATGTAAATTTAATGTTCGAGATTTTCCATTCATTCATTGAACAAAAATTTTTAAAAAATTTGTGTGTGTGTGTATGTGTATTCAAAATGTGTTTATTGGGATGGTTTCCCATTCATCCTGATTTCAGAGTACTTTTAGTGCTGCTTCTGTTTGAAGGGGCATCTTTCTGTAAACCTTGCTTTTCCTCCTGTAAGCTGGCAGGGGACAGTAGAGCAGCCAACACATAAACTAGTATTTGTGCATGACTAAAGAGAGTGATGACTTTACAGCATCATGAGCATTTCACATCCATGAGGTAGGAATTGGGGCTCTGCAATAGGCAGTTTCCTCCCTCCTCTTCTCTTCTTCTGGACAGGGATGGAGGAGGTCCTTTTTAAAAGGCAAGTTCTCATGAGGAGGTGTCACTGCTGACAAATATTTTAAATTTTAAATTAGCCAGGTACTGTTAAATGCTAGGGATATAATGAGGTACACACAATAGTCACAGTCCTGTCCTCATCAAGCTTATACTTCTGTAATACCTGCTAGTGATTGGTGGCTTTATAAATACTGTATGTTGATATTTTAGAAACTATTTCTTATGTTCAAATCTTATGTTTCATTTGAGAGTTTCCAGATGTGGTACAAATTATCCCCAGAAGAAAAGCAGAATTCAAGCAAATTACTTTCTAAATATGTAATGAATCAAAGCTCAGGTAGAATCTTGAATACTTAATCAGCCAGAACTACAGCTGTAGTTTTCTACAGATCTTATTCTTTTTGGCATTATAAGTTTACTCCTAGAATTAGCATCCATTGTGCAACTTAAGAGTAGGCTGAAATATTGCGTATCACTGCTACTTGAGATAAAGAGCTGGTTTGAGGAAAATTATTGAACTTTGACCTTTAGAATCCTGGGATTATTCCTTTATTACTTCTGACCCCAAAATATGTATTTATCAGAATTTTTAATTTCGTAGCAAAATCAGATTGATGTGGAGACAATGCTGAATCAAGACAGAAAGTCTGGATTCTGGTGCCAGGTATTATTTCACCTCCTGACCTTATGCAAGTGAGTTCACCTCTCTGGGGTTTTTTTCCGTCTGAAAATGAGAGAGGACAAAGCAAAGGAACTGTCCAGTTCATCAGTATTCTGACTCATTATCCCCATGGCTTTTGTACTTTTTGCAATGTTAGATTTAACCATATGAAATTGGCAGTACTTGACTATTTGAAAAGATTCAGTAGGGGAGGGGATAGCTCAGTAGTAGAGTGTGTGCTTAGCATGCATGGGGTCTTGGGTTCAATCCTTAGTACCTCTGTTAAAAAATATATAATATTTTATATATATAAAACCTAATTATCTCCCCCCACAAAAAAAGAAAAGATCCATATTTAACCTATAGAAACAACCGTTTCATTTGGTTCAACCTAATTGTTGAATTCATTTGTGGGCCCTATTGGGATCATATGAGTTATTTGTTTTAGGGATAGCTGAGACCAAACAAAATTAATTTCTCAAGTGTGAAGGAAACATACATTTAGAGACTATAATATTACCAATCAATACAGTCCATTCTGAGTATGCATAGAATCTAGTCTAGTCTTTTCTTTCTATATTACGCTAATTTTCTGGCTCAGTGATTCTGGGTGATTTGATTCCTGTATTTTAGTATCTGGCAAAGGATAAGTCTACTTAAAAATTCTGTTAGGCTATTCCCTGTAGTGAGTTTTGGCTGGAAGTATCTGTTGTTACAGGAGAGAAGAATATACTGTTAGCACTGATATCCAGGGTATGAGATAAATAATTTGTCAGAGCTTCCTGTCTTTCTCCCTGTTTTCCAATGAGTTAAGTCAAGGAGTTGAGAGACCAAACTTCCCTCATTTCTAGTTTTAGACCAATTTTGCCATTCCATCCTACATCAGACGGGGGCAATGCTAAACTTTTCTTGTTATTTGATGCAGATCCTTAGATTTTTCTGCTTAAGGAAGCTGATGTGTTAAATAAACTTTTTTTTTCACTTCTTAAGGCATTGCCTCATCTCTTTACCATGAAATAAATTCTACTTTTTGGTCTTTTCCCATAACCTAGACTTTTGGGCACAAAAGTTAATTAGTGGGAGGAAAGATAATCCAAAGAGAATATTAATAGGTGGGGAGAAACGGCCTCAGGCCTAATATACCTTGTTCAGGTCTCTGAACTATATTCAGAACTCCACTAACAAACTGGCCCTCTCTCACGGCTTTCAGACACATCTGCCACATCAGCCTGGCTCCAGTCCTATGTGTAGGGTCTGGCACATCGGCAGGTACTACATTCTTTGGAGTTCTCCACCCTGATGTGGAGGGACCAATAGTGGCATGCAGTCATCTTTCAACATACTAATCGGAGTTGATCTAGCCTCAGCTCTTCTACTTGAGACACTGAATGAAAAGTGTTTTTCTTTTTTTTTTTTTTCATTTTTTAATTGAAGTATAGTTGATTTACAATGTTGTGTTAGTTTCTAGTGAACAGCATAGTGATTCAGTTATTCAGTTATACATATTCTTTTCATTATAGGTTATTACAAGTTATTGAATATAGTTCCCTGTGCTAGATATATTATTGTTTATCTGTATGTAGTAGTTTTTATCTGCTAATCCCAAACTCTCAATTTATCCCTTTCCCCTTTGGTAACCATAAGTTTGTTTTCTATGTCTGTGAGTCTCTGTTTTGTAAATAAGTTCATTTGGGTCATTTTTTTAGATTCCACATATAAGTGATATCATGATATTTGTCTTTCTCTGATTTACTTCACTTAGTATAATAATCTCTAGGTCCATTCATGTTGCTGCAAATGGCATTATTTCATTCTTTTTATGGCTGAGTGATATTCCATTTTGTGTGTCTGTGTGTGTATTACATCTTTATATCCTTTCAACGTCGATGGACATTTAGGTTGCTTCCATGTCTTGGCTATTGTAAATAATGCTGCTATGAACATTGGGGTGCGTGTATCTTTTTCGAATTGGAGCTTTCTCCAGATACATGCCCAGGAGTGGGATTGCTGGATCATATGGTAATTCTGTTTTTAGTTTTTTAAGGAATCTCCATACTGTTTTCCATAGTGGCTGCACAAAGTTGCATTCCCGTCAACAGTGTAAGAGTGTTCCCTTTTCTCTGCACCCTCTCCAGCACTTGTTTGCTTACTTTTTAATGATGGCCATTCTGACTGGTGTGAGCTGATACCTCATTGTAGTTTTGATTTGCATTTCTCTGATAATTAGTGATATTGAGTATCTTTTCATGTACGTACTGGCCATCTATATATCTTCATTGGAGAGATGTCTGGTTAGGTCTTCTGCTCATTTTTTGATTGGGTTGTTCTTTTTTTTTTTTGTGGTTATTGAGTTGTATGAACTGTTTGTGTATTCTGGAAGTTAAGCCCTTGTCACTCATATTGTTTGTAAATATTTCCTCTGAGTCTGTAGGTTTTCTTTTCATTTTGTTTACAGTCTCCTTTGCTGTGAAAAAGCTTCTAAGTTTAACTAGGTCCTATTGGTTTATTTTTGCTTTTATTTCTGTTTCCTAGGTAGACTGACCTAGGAAAACATTGCTATGCTTTATGTCAGAGAATGTTTTGCCCTTGTTCCTTCTAGGAGACTTATGGTGTCCTTTCTTATGTTTAAGTCTTTAAGCCATTTTGAGTTTATTTTTGTGTATGGGGTGAGGGAGTGTTCTAACTTCACTGATTTATGTGTGGCTGTCCAGCTTCCCCAGCACCATTTGCCAAAGAGACTGTCTTTTCTCCATTGTATATTCTTGCCTCTGTTGTCAAAGATTAATTGACCTTAGGTGTATGGGTTTATTTCTGGGCCCTCTATTCTATTCTACTGATCCCTTTGTCTGTTTTTGTGTCAATACCATCTTGTTTTGATTACTGTAGCTTTGTAGTATTGTCTGAAGTCTGGGAGGGTTATGCTTCCAGCTTCATTCTTTTTCTTCAGTATTGCTTTGGCAATTCTGGGTCTTTTGTGATTCCATGTAAATTTTAAGATTATTTGTTCTAGTGAAAAATATCCTGGGTAATTTGATAGGGATTACATTAAATCTGTGGATTGCTTTGGATACTATGGCCATTTTAACAGTATTAATTCTTCCAATCCAAGAGGATGGGTTATCGTTCCATTAGTTTAAATCATCTTTAATTTCCTTCATCAGTGTTTTATAGTTCTCAGCGTATATAGGTCTTTTACCTCCCTAGTCAGATTTACGCCTAAGTATTTTTTGATGACATTTTAAAAGGGATTTATTTTTTACTTTCCTTTTCTGATATTTCATTGTTAGTGTAAAGAAATGCAACAGAAAGCATTTCTGTATGTTAATTTTGTAACCAGCTACCTTGCTGAATTTGTTTATCAGTGCTAATAGTTTTTGTTTGGAGTCTTTAGAGTTTTCTATATATAGTATCATGTCACCTGCATAAAGTGACAGTTTTACCTCTTCCCTTTCAATTTGGATCCCTTTTATTTCTCGTTTGATTGCTATGGCTATGTCCTCCCATACTCTGTTGAATAGAAGTGGTGAGTGTGGGCATCCTTGTCTTGTTCCAGAGTCTAGTGGGAAGGCTTTCAGCTTTACACTGTTGAGTAATATGTTGGCTGTGGGTTTGTCATATGTGGTTTTTATTACGCTGAAATATATGTCCCCTATACCCAACTTGGTAAGAGTTTTTATCATGAATGGATGTTGAATTTTATCAAGTGCTTTTTCTACATCTATTGAGATGATCATGTGGTTTTTATCCTTTCTTCTGTTGATGTGGCATATAATATTGATTGATTTGTATTTGTTGAACCATCCTTGTGTCCCTGGAATGAATCCAACTTGACCGTAGTGTATGATTTTTTTTATGTGTTGTTTTTCTGGAGAAATCACAAACCAGTCTATGTTGAATCACAGGTATAAACGTCTCTTTCCAAGAGAAGCTCCCAAATAACTCTTATTTTACTTCTCCCCCCTCAGAACAACTCTTGAGTGCTGAGTGCAAAAGAACCAAGGATTTGAGATGCACTGACTAAATCTGAAAAATGTGAGCCATATAATGGGCAAAGCAAATTGGGGTTGCCGGGGACAGGTCAAAGGAAACACACTGGAAGAAACAGAATTCTTCCTCTTCTCATATACTTCCTGAATCTAACCACAGAACTCCAACAACACCCTCTCCATCACTTCTATAAGAGTCCATAACCTCCTTTAAAAATACACTTGCCCAAGTAGACGATGAAGTTTCCAATCTTGTTGGTGCTCTTTGACATTACTGACTTTTGGCATCAGGTCACCAATCTGGGTCATTTTACTTTTACGGCCCTAAACTTACTAGATAGAGTATAAAAATCTAGGTTTTTGTATTAGTTTATATGAAATGGAATTTATTCAGTTGAATTCTTCTTTATCTACCTTCTGATACTTTCTACTTTTGGAGTAGAGAAATGGTGCTAAGTCTTAGGATACAAGAAAATACTACTTTTTTCTCTGTATCTATGTCTATTTCTTAGATTAGTAGGACTCTAGAGGAAAGGGAGCTGGGATGTCTTATCTTTAGTGTGCTTTGATTCTGTATTGTTTCCTTTTTTCTAGAGATAAGAGATGTTCCACCAGTTTCCAGGAGATTGGGGATTATGAAAAGAATTCCCAAATAATCAGATTGTTTGTTTACGTAAGATAGGGAAAGAGAAGAAATTGAATTGGTTGATTCCTGAAATTTCTTATCCACTTTCCAGTTACATAGTTTAGTGTGTCCAGTCCTAGTATTATCTTTTGAATGTAACTAAGATACTAGTTTTTGGAAATGTTCACTTCAGATCATCAAATCTGGGTTATACAATACCCAGAGGGATACACACTGGGAGACCGTAGAGTAATTAATCATAATGGAGGTAACATCTGTTGAATCTTTACCAAGTGCCGGGCCCCTTCCTAAGGGCCTTGTGTGCATTGCCTATCTTCATTTCACTACAGTTTTAGGAAGTAGATATTATTTACTCTGTTTTACAGATGAAAAAATAAGATTTAGGCATGTGAAGTAATTCTCCCAGTGTCACTCAGCTTATAAGTGATAGGACTGAACCAGAACTTAGATTTGATTCCAAAAGCTGATGAAGTGGGTATTATCTTCATTTTGGAAATGAGTGAATTAGAGATGCTAAGTAACTCGGCCTAAAGTTATATATAAACAGTAACTAACAGTGGTGTCAGGATTTGAACTCATGTCAGCTGCTCTATAAAACTCATGATGGTTTTGACTGTTTTACATTCTAAGACATCAGTGAGCATTAAGGAATGCAGTAAGAACGCATCATATTGAGAATATTAGAATTTTACAAAAATTTAGATTGACTGCCATTATAAATCAGGCCTTAAAGATTAAGGTTTTGTATCACATTGTTAGGCTAAGGGAGAAGACGTCAACTAAGGGGCTAAATGACAGTGATAACTTGGCATATAATGAATCTCTGAGGGCAGAAAAGGGACTTAAAAAAATGAGGTATCATTGAGAGATGGCTTTATCAATTTATTTGCTGCACTTGGCTCTGTGCTTTCAACCTCATTTGCAATTCCCTCAGTGAGGCTGTTCCCACCCTTCCTGTGTCCCTTGAGCTGAGCAGTCACTTCCTGTCCTATTGGAAATGAAAGTTAGAGATTGGGGGGTTGGTATGTGTGTATTTACTCTGCAGAATGTTGGTACTATCTGCCCCATTATTATAGCAAAAAGGTGACAAGAAAACTAGACTAGAGACTGAGAGTTCATTTAAGGGAGGGTTTGGGCTTAATGTTTTTTGTGGCAAAGCAGACAGCACTAATTTATTTCTTAGAATATCCACGATGGCAGTGGAGTGGCCTTATGGGATTTGAAGGCTTTCATTCTGTCTCCCTGTTCTACTTGGATTGGATTGGTAAGTTGCTGGGTATGATTCTTAAATTTGGGGTCTCCTGCAAGTTTCTTTTCTTGTTAAGGCTGCTTCTGTAGGACATGCCTTTGAAACTGTCAGAGGTGTTGCAACTGTGTTAAATTCTAGACTCTAAGTTAATATTCTTCTTTCCTAAGAACTTTGTATTTTCTTCTCTGTGAAGCATATGTTTTTAAAATAGGGTTGGTTGGTTTGTTTTCTACAGGTCAGAGACAAGGACATCCCAACTCTGTGAACTTCAGCTTGGGCATAAGTTTCAGATTGGGTGAGTGAGTAATTTGTTTCAGCTTCCTGGACCTTGAAGACTAGGAAATAGTGAGATACAAAGTCAAATAAGATAGTTTACAGTTGTTGAAGAAGCCACTAGGCAGTTAGATCTCAGTAAAGCTGAGGGGGAGGGGGAGAAAGCATTAGGCACCAAGTTTCATGACATAGTCCAGGTTGATAATTCCTTCTTAAGTATGAAATCATACTTGGGGGAATCTGGAAAAGGGTAGGAGACATCTGCCCATCAGCGTGACCCAAGAGGAATAAAACTATCCAAGGATCTGAAACTAGTTATTTCCCAAACTGTTCTGCTTGTCTCTGCTCTTTGGTGAGCTCTTGTTCTTTCTTTGTGCGTTAAGTTCGCTGTAAATACAAAGTGGAGGGGAAGTCTTGAGCTTATCGCACTTCTTCTCAGTATGGCTTTCTTCACATTCTTCAAAGCAGTATTCCAGTGGCCCCTTTAAAATCAAGCTTGCAATCTTCTTATAGCTGAAATCTAGGGGAAAAAAATCCTGATCGAATTTTCATGCCAATCAGAACTCGTTCACATAGGAAAGGGGATAAAGTTGAAAGGGGTAGACCTAAGGACTTTTGGTTTTTATTTAACTGCTAAGTCTGTTTGGGGGTGGGGGGTGCGGAATAACATCTTGGGCATTAGGACCCAGTGGAAGTGCCTCACTCAGACTCAGAGTTAACTTCTATCAGTGACGTAAACAAGCAGCCCTAGCTCATTCTCTACCCCCCTTCTCTCTCCCTCTTGCTCCTTTTCTCCCCCTTTCTCCTCCCCTCCCTTCTCTCTCTCTCCCCTCCCTCCCTCTCCCTCTCTTTCCCCTCCTTTCCTTCTCCTTCTTCTCTCTCTCTCAGCTTCCTAAAGTTAAAGAGAAAATGCTGCTATCGGTGACTTCCAGGCCTGGGATTTCGACTTTTGGCTATAACAAGAACAACAAGAAGGTAGGGAAAAGTGCTTTTTCGGATTTCAGCTACTTCCTTTTCTGGGGATCGGGAGTGCCCTTGGCTTTAACATTCTCCTTAAGAGGGGAACGGGACTCCTCTCCTCTCAGTGCTTCTCTTTTCCACTAGTTTTTTTGGCATCTTCTCTCACCTGGTTCTGAAGTTCCAGGAATTTACAGTCCCTTATGTGAGGCCTGAGAAGGCAGGGGAATTAAAAACAAATTAAGTTTTGCAAGTTTGTATCTTTGTGAAATGAAGTTAGTTTGAGTCCCTGCTGATGTACCCAATCTTCACAGGGATAATATGTCACCTCAGACCCTGGCCCCCAGCCCACACCCTCCAAGGTTATTTTGTCTTTTTGGATTAACTGTTTGCATTCTCCCCCAGACCACCTTCCTTCCCCCAGTTTTATCAGGTAGCTGAATAGTCAGTGAACTCACAACAGCTTCAAGGACTGGGTCTAGGACTAGGTCTCCTCTTCTAGATTAGAGACCCTACCCACCCCGCCTGTAGGGAAGGGGTTTTAGGAGGTGTATCTTGGAAATTAAGGTAGAAAGTTCTGTGATTCTTTGGGTTCTGCTGCGGAGCTGGTTGCTTCCTGCTCTGCAGATAGCGAGGCTCAGCAGGGATCCTTGGAGTCTTCATGGTTTACCCACAGCTGCCGGAGAATTGTGCTATGCTTGGGCTTGGAGGCAGTCTGGGGAGAGGTGAATAATCATGCCCACATTTGCCAGGAAATATCCTGGGCAGTTTCTTGGCATTTCAGGGCACACAGTGGTGATTACGAGGAACTTTTTGCTGTAGCAGAAAGACCCTTTACACTCTCTTTTGATGCTGTAGCGTTTCTGAAGAAAAAAGGTGCCATAGACATTTAAGGATCTTTTGCTCATTTGATGGATTGTTGGGGGAGTGGGAAAGGATTCCCGCTGCTTTCTCATACACCTATGGAGACTATTACAGGTAAATCTAAACAAAATATCTGATCAAGGCAGTGGGTTAATGTTTAGACCCAGAACACCTAATGTTAGTTTATGGGTGTTAGTTATTATATGGTTCACTGTATTACATCCTTAAAAAATATGCGTCCATATTTGTTGGTTATCAATGATATATATTTTTAATGTATATATTTACTTACACACATATACACATAAATATATGATTTTGAGTGAGGGCTATTTCATCTCTTTATTCTTTACAAATCTTATATAGTACTGTATGGAAGTTTCCTTCCTGATTTTTTCCTCCAAGTCTCTTAGGTTATCCATTAAATTTCAGTAAAATGAATTTCAGAAATTGTTTTTTTCCCTATTAGCGGCTTCATATAATTGACCCTATCTAAAATATTTCCTTTTCTTAGCTCTCCACTCCCTTTTCCCCTTGTTGTATAGGAAACATTTCACAAGCTTCTAAATCTAGGATTGTATAGAGGACACGAGGTGTGCCTGCGCGTTCGGATTCAATTCTTCTATATCTTTCTGATAACTTGTAAGGTTTGAGAAGCAGTTCAGGAAACGTGGGGTGGGGGTAGACACATACTTACTAATGTATCTGTCAGGTGTTCTTTGGGTTCTTACAGGTCAGTGTTATGATGACATCACTTTGTGACTATATGACTCCTTGTGTGTATACCTGGGTTTGTGAATATCGGGTATATTTAAACTAAATCACTACTTCATTGTTCTTTGTCTTTTTGTTGACATATAGGGCTTACTGTGTTCATTCCTCTTTTGGGAAGAATGTTTTAGATGAATCTGCTTGTGTAATTTGTGCATTTTTATACCCAAGGTTAAATATTAAAAATAACTTTCATTAGTTTTTAGTAATAAATGTAAGAAATGCCTACTTTTAAAATTAAGCATAAAGAGGTATATAAAATAAAAAATCAGGTCTTCCCTTCATGTCCAGAAGTTCCTTACCCAAATTCTACCCCTTAAGAGAAATAACTAGTAGCAGTTTTCTGTATGTATTCTATCAGACTTTTTTCTGTGACAGAGGAAGATTTTATTTTTGACATTGGCTTATTTGCCACTTCTGTTAAGAACTCTATTTCTCAAGTAGGACAAGTCTATGTAATAAAGTTTTTGGACCTGTCCAGAATGCTTAAAAAACTAAGATAAAGAACAATAAATTTCTAAACTTTTGGAAGAGTACAAATTATAAATATCTGCTTATACCATCCATCATTATGTTATAGCAAAATCTAGAAATAATAGATTTGTAGAGATCTGCTTTCTTCAAGGAGCATTTTTACATCGTGTATTCTGTAGTCATTAATTCTGGTTGGTGAAATAAAAATAATTCCCAGTGAGCTCAGTTTGAAAAGCTATTTGTATGCCACTGTTGTGACTTTATTCATTTTATTTGTCTTTAAAGAGTTGGATTTTTAAAATTTTGAGACATATTTGTATACTTTATCAGGGAAGTTGCTTCCTGAGAAGCTCATGACAATCATAGTTTTCTTATTCTTTTTTGACTGTTGTAAATATAGGAATATAAGCAACAAATGGATAATGCCTAATAAAGGCATGTTCTTTCTCAGGATGTAGTGTTGAATATCCATTCCTTTCGTTGGAATTAAAATAGTCACAGTAGGGGGAAAATGTCGATTTCAAAGAAAGATTCTGCAAAATAATATGTTACATTTTATTAAAAAACTATTTTAATGGCCTTCAATTATTTTTGGTTCTTAAAAAAAAAAGACTGAAGCTAAAAAGATCAGAGTTCTAGGGTCTCAACACTGTTCCTTCAACTTTTGAAACAGTTGCCTCAGTGGAGAGATTTGAGTATAGGTGAGATTGAAAGAGGAAGTGTTTGGGACTAAAGGAATTTCAGACTTGTAAAGAGCCTAACCACGCCTTCCCTGACATCATCTTCCTGGCATGTGTTATTATAATTTAACTCCTCAGAGCATCAACAACCATTCCCTTTGGAAAAAAAGAAAAGGAACTGTGTTTAACTTGGGTATTTTGCCTTCCCCAGTCCATTTTGCGTAAATTTCTATTTCTTCTCAATCTTAACGTATTGAAGACACATGGGTTGGGCAGTGCAGGGTCAATGAGTAGAACTGACTGGTGGGCATTGCCAGATCTTCGCTCTTTAAGAAGCTTGAGTTACCTGAAATTTTCAGAATTATTTGCTCAGGGAAGAAGAGAGTGGGATGCGGTACTACAATTGTTTATACTTCTAACAGGGAGAGACAGTTTTTGTGTGTTTACTGCATTTTCATCCAGTTTCTATCAAATCAGATGTAGTGGGACTTTTAAAGTCTAAAGTCTTTTGACTGGGGGCAGCTGATAGTTCCATTATCAGTAATGAAATTAACTCAGTTGGCTAAAATTTAGTGGTAATGTCTTTCCATTGATCCCTCCTTTCTTTTTTTAGTTCTACGATACGACCTTATGCCCTCATTACTACTGTTAAAAACATCCCCTGTGATCTCTTTGCCGCCTATTTCTCCACCCCCTACCCCTTGCTCTGAAGTAGTTTTATACCTGCTACCAGGATAATCTTCCAACATTCCAGCAATCTAGTTAGTACTGAGCATTTCTTGTACAAAAACTTGCAATGGCTATGTATTACCTGCTAAACAAAGTCCAAATCTTTAGCCCAATACCCGTTATTTATGCAGCCTTTCCTTATCTTCCTTGCCTCCCCTCCCTGTGAGTTCATTGCCTTCCTCCTGCTCTAGCCAGTTGTGTTACCTGCAGTTCTCTGGATATACCCTTTGGTTGTCGGTTTGCATGTCTCATATAAGAAACTATGCTATAAAACGGAAAAATATAGAAAAGAAACAGGGCAAGGAGAAATATAGATTAGAATAAGAAGTCAGTTAGAATTAAAATGCAGGTGTGCAAACAAACCAGAGTTTTATTCTGGAAGATGAAGAATTTTGAATCATAATTGATTTTGTCAGTGTAGAGGTGGTTGGTGATTTTGATGAGCAATTTTAGAGTGGGGAACAAAAGCAAGGCTGGAGTGGGTTAATGAGTGAAAGAAGGTAAGGAAGTTTAGATGGTGTGTCTAGAGTAATCTTTTAAGAACTTTGATTAAGTTGAAGAGCAGAATCCAATTTAAAAAATGGCCAGAAGAGCTGAATGTTTCTCCAAGGACTATCTACAAATAGCCATGAAAAGATGTCCAGCATCATTGACCATCAAGGAACTCAAAACCACAGTGAGATACCACTTCACACCCACAATATGGCTGTAATCAAAAACAGATAATAATGTGGGGTAATTAGGCCCTGTATACACTGCTAGTGGGGATGTAAAATGGCACATCTGCTTTGGAAAATAGTTTGGCAGTTCCTCATAAGGTTTAAACACACTTCTAGGTATATACCCAAGAGATAGTAAAACATACATTCACACAAAAATCTGTACATCAGTGTTCATAATAGCATTGTTCATAATAGCCAAAAAGTGGAAACAACCCAAATATCCATCGACTGGTGAATGGATAAGTAAAATATTATATATCCCCATACAATGGAATTTTGGAATTTTATTCAGCAATAAAAAGTAATAGAGTACTGATACATTCTACAAAATAGATGAACCTTGGAAACATGCTAGTGGAAGAAGCTGCTCACAAAAGACCACGTACATTTGACCCTTGAACATGCAGAGCTTAGGGGCACCAGCCCTCTGCAGTTGAAAATTCATGTATAAGCTACAGTCAGTCCTCTGAGTGTGTGGTTCCTCTGTATCCATAGTTCTGCATCCTCAGACTCAACCAACAGCAGATTGCACTGTGCTACAGCACTTGTACATATTTAAATAGGTAATTTATATACATATATTTATTATAGTATTTACCATTGAAAAAAATTCCACGTATAAGGGAACCCGTGCAGTTCAAACCTGTGTTGTTCAAAGGTCAACGTATTTGCTGCTTCCATTTATATGAAATGTCCAGAATAGACAGAAAGACAGAGGACAGAAAGCAGATTAGTAGTGCCGAGGGCTGGAGTGGAAGGGGACGGTGGGGGAAAATGAGGAGTGACTGGTAGTGGGTATTGGGTTTCTTTTTGGGGTAATAAAAATGTCCTAAAATTTATTGTGATGATGGTTACACAACTCTGTAATCTAAATACCACTGAATTTACACTTTAAATGGGTTAATTATGTGGTATATAAATTATATCTCAATAAAGTGATTTTAAAAAGATAGCAGAGAAATGAAATAAAGGCTGGTAGAGGATGGTGATAGTGTGAGGGAATTTTCTTAATAAATGGGAGATACGGGAGCCAAAATGCAATAAGAGTCATGATGAGTTACTTGATACTTATTTTCCAAATATTTATGTTCATATTCACACCCCTCCCATTCTCTAATCCTTTTGTTGTTGTGTCTCATATAGTATTTAGCCGGTGATCCTTTTTTGTTGTTACCGCTTCCTTTTGTAATGGCCTTTCTGTTCATTTATTCCCTCTACCCACATTCATTAAATAGTTCCAGCATGCCAGAATCTGGGGCTAAGGCATGACTGTCGCCCTTCCAAGAGCTCACAGTCAAAACTTGCAGAAGTTCAGCTGAAATGCTACCTCTTGTATAAATCTTCTAATCTTTCCACCTCCCTGCCCCAAAGGGGACATTTTTTCTTAGCCTCCTAATATTTTGTACTTCATATGTGATATTTATATAATTTTGCATTGTGTTAGAATCATTTAGGTGACTATCTTATCTTCATTGCTGGAGTGTAAACCTGTAAAGGTAAAGAGTGTTATTCAGTTTATTATTCTCCAAAACACCTGATAAAGCACCTTAAGTCTATCCAGTAGACATTTAACATATATATCCTAATAAATGTAATTAAGCTAATGTTAGGGATTCAGTTACGATTAAGCAAAGGAAGGCAGCATTGTGTTCTATACAGATTGTCAAATTTAGAGTTAGATCTGAATTTAAATATGATTTTTGTCACTTATTAACTGTGTGACTTTGATTTCTTCATCTTAAGTATTGATACACTTTATTGGGTTAGTTTTAAGGATTGGCAGTATTTATTAACATTTAAAATCACATATCAGTATATAAATAGATTATTTCTTTTATTAAAAAAACTTTTTATATAAACATTTTTAATTGAGTTATAGTTATTTTACAATGTTGTGTCAAATTCCAGTGTAGAGCACAATTTTTCAGTTATACATGAACGTACATACATTCATTGTCACATTCTCCTTCGCTGTGAGCCACCACAAGATCCTGTATATATTTCCCTGTGCTACACAGTACAATCTTGTTTATCTATTCTACATTTTGAAATCCCAGTCCCTTCCCACCCCCTGTCCCCCTGGCAACCACAAGTTTGTATTCTATGTCTATGAGTCTGTTTCTGTTTTGTATTTATGTTTAAAAAAAAAAAAACTTTTTCTTGATGCCATTTCTTCCTCCAGCTGCTGCGCCATTTCTCTTATTCCCTTTATATAAAATAGCTTGAAACAGTTATTTATTCAACATCTTATATACTAGCTGTCTCCAATTTATTTCCTTCTTTGCTTTTTCTTTTGTTTTCTTTAATATATGATTTGATAATATGAAAGATTACACGTAACTATAAAGCATAATAATAATAAGAACACCTGTAAACCCATCTTTCAACTTAAGAGCTAGAATCATTGCATATAAATGGCATATACTTAGGAGTTTCTCCCCATCCCATCCCCTACCTCCCTTCTAGGGGTAAAAATTCTAAATTTTATATTTATCATTCTGTTGCTTTTTTAAAACATAGTTTAAAATCATGTTTAATTTTCTTATTTACATTGTTCTCAGTGCTTTATATATACATGTATGTGTGTGTGCACATATATATGTAAAACTATATAATGGCATTTAATCCTTACAATTTCATTGTTACTCTCCCTTTTTCACAGATGAGAAAAAGTGAAGTATAGAGAGTTTCATAATTGCATTGCTAGTTAATGGACTGGCTGGGATTTGAACCCAGATAGTTTCACTCCTAGTCTGTGTTCTCAACCACTACCGTATTACTTTATTGCAGTGCAGTCTTCTGATTGCTTTTTCCATTCAGTATTACATTTTCATGTTTAATTCATGTTGTATATAGCCATGGTTTGTTCATCTTTCTATGCTATATTTCATATTATGAATATACCATAGTTTATTCATTCTCCTGCCAATGAGCTTTTGAATTATTTCCAGGTTGGTTTGTTTTTGCTATTCCTAACATTGCTGCTCTGAACATAATCGTATATGTGGTATGTTTGTGTGAGAATTTCTCTTGAGTTTATACCTAGAAGTGGGATTGCTGAATACAAGGTATGTGAATGTTCACCTTTAAGAGGTAATGCTCTCCAAGTATACCAAATTTGTTCTCATCAACAATGTAAAATTTACTGTAGATTCACATACTTTCTACCTGTTGATAATGCCATACCTCTCTCACTCTCTCTTAAACCCAATCTGATTAGGCTTTTACTCCCACCACTCTGCCAAAACTGCCCTTGTGAAGGTCTGCGATGACTTTCACGTTCTTGAGTGCTCAGTTCTTAGCTCTCATCTTACTTAACCTATTGTCAACACTTGACACAATTTATCACACAGTTCCTTGAAACACTTCCTTCATTTGGTTTATAAACTACTGCGCCCTGCTGTTCCTCTGGGATCTATGGCCTCTCTTCTTTAGGGTCCTTCTAGTTTTTCTGATCTCTAAACCTTGGAGTTCCCCAGGATTCAGTCCATGAGTTTCTTTTCTATCTACACTTCTCCCTTCATAATCTGATCCAGTCTCATAGCTTTAAATATCACCCACATGATGGCAAATCTCAAATTATATTTCCAGCCTGGACTGCCCTCCTGCATTCCAGATTCATATATCTAACATCACATCTCCATTTAGATGTTTATTAGACATTTCAAATTTAACATGTTTAAAACAGCTCCTGCCCTGCCAAAACTATCCTTCTCACTGTCTTCTCCATCTCGGTAAATGGTAATTTCACTTTTTCAGATGCTCAGACCCAAAATCTTGACTTATCCTTGACTCTTCTCTTTCTCTTACAGCCCCATATCTAATAGCATAATACTAGTACTTAACTTTATTGGACCATTAGTAATTAATGCCTGCTACATAGTAAATCATCATTAAGGTGAGCAATTATAACTAAAATTACCAATGGAAGATATGATTCCATTTTTAAAATTCCTGTATGCATATAAACAAGCTTATAGTTTCTCTCATCTTAAACAAAGAAAACCCTGCTTGATCCCGTGCTTCCTGCCAGTTACTGACCCATTTCTCTGATCCTTTTTATAATCCACTTTCTTGAAAAAGTAGTTCCTATAGAATTTCTACTTCCTTACATCCTACTTTCTTTTTCTTAGTATTTGTTTTTTATTTTTAATTGTAAAATATACATAACATAAAATTTACCATCTTATCCATTTTTTTTTTACATTTTTGTTGTTGTTGTTGTTGTTGTTAGTGGGGAGGTAATTAGATTTATTTATTTATTCATTCATTTTTAACAGAAGTACTGGGGATTGAACCCAGGACCTCTGCCTGCTAAGCACACGCTCTACCACTGAGCTACACTCTCCCCCCATCTTATCCATTTTTAAGTATAAGGTTTAATAGTGTTAAGTGCCTTTACATTATTGTGCCACCAATGTTCAGAACTCTTTTCATCTTGAAAAACTCAAAGTTTATGCCCATTAAACACCTCCTCATTATCTCCTCCCCCCTGCTTCTGGTAACCACTGTTCTGCTTTCTGTTTTTATGAATTCTCCAAGTACCTCACGTAAGTGTAATCATACAGTATTTGTCTTTTTGTAATTGGCTTATTTCACTTAGCATAATGTCCTCAAGTTTCATCCATGTTGTACCATTTGTCAGAATTTCCTTGCTTTTTAAGGCTGAATAATACTACATTGAATGTATATGCCACATTTTGTTTATCCATTCATCTGTGAGAGACACTTAAGTTGCTTCCATTTTTTGGCTGTTGTGAATAACGTTGCTATGAACATGGGTGCATAAATATCTCTTCAGACTCTGCTTTCAGTTCTTTTGGGTATATTCCCAGAAATGGAATTGCTGGATCATATGGTAATTCTATTTTTGATTTTTTGAGGAATTACCATATTGTTTTTCATAGTGGCTATACCATTTTACATTATCACCAACAGTGCAGAAGCTCTGATTTCTCCACATCCTTGCCAACACTTATTTTCTGTGTATTTGATTACAGCCATCCTAATGGCTGTGAGCCAGTATCTCATGGTGGTTTTGGTTTGCATTTGTCTAATGATTAGTGGTTCTAAGCATCTTTTCATGTACTTATTGGCCATTTGTATATCTTCTTTGGCAAAAAATCCAAGTCCTTTGCCCATTTTTTTTTAATGGGATTTTTGTTGTTGTTTTTTGAGTTGGAGGAGTTCTTTATATGTTTTGGATATTAACTCCTTATCAAATATATGATTGGCAAATATTTTCGTACATTCTGTAACCTGCCTTTTTACTCTGTTGATTGTGTCCTTTGAAGTACAGAGTTTAAAATTTTGATATAGTCCAATTTATCTGTTTTTTATTGCCCATGCTTTTGGTATCATATCTAAGAAATTGCCAAATCCAATCTCATGATACTTTTTCCTTATGTTCTCTCCCAAGAGTTTTATAGTTTTAGCTCTTTTGTTGATCCATTTGGAGTTAATTATTGTATACTGTGTAAGGTAAGGGTCCAGTTTCATTCTTTTGCAGGTGCATATCCAGTTTTTCCAATACCATTTGCAGGAAAGACTATTCTTTCGCCGTTGAATGGTCTTGGCACCTTCATTGAAAATCATTTGACCGTACATGCAAGGGTTTATTTCTAGGCTCTCTATTCTGTTCCATTGGTCAATATACCTGTCTTTTTGCCAGTACCACACTGTTTTGATACTATAGCTTTGTAATTATTTTTGAAATGAGGAAGTGTGACTTCATCTTTGTTCTTTTTCAGGATTGTTTTGGCTATTCAGGGTACCTTGAGATTCCAAATGAATTTTAGGAAGAACCATTTTACTTCTGTAAAAACAACAACAACATTGTTTTCCATTTACTTGTGTCTCCTTCAATTTCTTTCAGTAGTATTTTATGGTTTTCAGTGTACAGATCTTTCACCTCCTTGTTTAATTTATTCCTAAGTATTCTATTGCTTTTGTTGCTATTGTAAAGGGATTTATTTTCTTTATTTTTCTTTCAGATAGTGTATAGAAGTAAAACTGATTCCATTGCTAATGTGTAGAAAAGCAGCTGATTTTTGTATGTTTGATTTTGTATCCTGAAACTTTATAGAATTTGTTTATTAGGTCTCACTGTTTTAGTGGAGTCTTTAGAATTTTCTATATACAAAATCATGTTGTCAGTAAACAGACGATTTTACATCTTCCTTTTTGATTCGGATGCCTGTATTTCCTTTTCGTGCCTAATTGCTCTGGCTAGGACTTCTAGTACTGTGTTGAATAGGAGTAGTCAGAGTGGGCACCCTTTTCTCGTTCTTGATCTTAGAGGAAAAGCTTTCAGCCTTTCACTGTTAATGACATAAGCTGTGTGCTTGTTATATATGGCTTTTATTATATTGAGGTATGTTCCTTCTATACTCTGACTGTGTGAGTGTTCTGCCCACCTCTCCATCCTTCATTACACTCCAGCTTCACTGGCCTTTTGTTTTTTTTTCAGATTCAGTTGAAAGTCCCACCTTATGTCTTTTGCCCATTTCCCTCTTTCTGGCATGATCTTTTATTTCATTCTCTGAATGGCTAGTTTCTTCTCATCCTTGAAGTCTCACTTAAATGTCACCCTTCTGACTATAGTAATTAAAGCTGGTCACAGCCTCTTTTCTGTTTCCTCTAGCCCATTTATGACACTGGGTAATTGTACAGTTACATTGTGATTATTTGATTAATGGCTCTATCTCCACTAAATGCTGAATTCCATTAGGACCAAGACCATCTCAAGTCTTTGTCTCTAGACCATCCTTAGCTCAGCGTTTTGTCCTTGGTACCTGACATCATTACCTGGTACTCTAACTTGGGCGTTTGGTATTCACTGGGTGAATGGATGTGAGCTCATTTTATATTTCAGGCACTATAGGAGCTTTATGTGTGTTTATTTTCATCCTCATTAATTCCATTACATAGGTGCTGTTACTGTCCCCATTTTGCAGGTAAGAATAAGCAACATACCCAAAGTCAGACAGCTAGTACATAGCAACACTAGAATTAATCCTAAGTCTCTGGTTTTTGAGCCACTTTCTCATAGTTAATGGGCTCTATGGTCAAGAAATATACTTTTGAAAAAAATTTAGTAAAAATTGATTCATTGCCTACTCAGTTGCTAATTGAATAGTGAATAACTGAGTACTTACATCAAAACTGAATCTGATTTTTCCTCCTTTGTACAATAGAGATCTTATATTACAAATGAAAATGATTTTCTTTGTTGTCCCAAATTGAATTATTATTAAATCGTTATTTTACAGTTACAGGATTTGCAAACTGGTAGGGCCAGGCCTGCTAACATTTTACCCTGTCCTCCATTTTAGCTACCAAAGATAATACTTGTCTCGCCCTTGAAGACTGTTAGCATTCGAGGGTTTCAGTTTGAAGTATTCTTTTTCCTCCCCTCCAGTTGTGAAATAAGAAAACTGTTTGACAGATGGGAAATAAAAACAATACCTTTAATAAAAACTAATGTTCAAGAGGGTAGCATATATCTGTGGGCCAATGGACTTCCTATTCCTGCCGCAGAATTAGATTTCCCCACCTAGGTACAAGCAATGATCAAAACCAAACCAAACAGAAAGCTATGGGCTTCCCATGTGGGGTGACCCTTGTGAAACCTTACCAGTGTATAAAGTAGCAAAATGGAATGTGTGCCCCCTTCAGGCGGCAGAACCCCCCAGAGCGAAAGAGGAAGGGAGCCATGCAGCTGTTTCCCCCTGCGAAGGTGATGACCGGATTCTTTGGTTTGATTCCATTTTCACATATCAGATCATTGGTTGAATCTAGTAGATTTTTTGATGATTGAGGTAAAATGATAAGCTCTTTACCTGTCTTTTGGTGTCATTTTGGACTGTTGGTTTGAACACATTTTAGAAATTGATTAAAAAATAATAATTGAGGGGCTAATTGTTGACCTTACTTATAGTTTGTGAAAGCTGGAAGGATGTGGACTTGAGAACCAGATGACCCTGAGTCAAAAGGAAGACTCTGCTACTTATTATGTAAACTTGGGAAAGAATGAATTCCTCTGAACCTCCATTTCCCCATCAATAAAAACTAAAATGGAAATGATACCTATCTCATTATCCTCTTTGTAAGTATTATATTAGGTAACAGAATCCTCTAGGACCTAGAATATGATAGATAGCCAGCAAATGTTTTCCCTTCCCTTTGCCTGAGAAAAATAATAAAATAATAGGTTAGTTGGCTTTTTTCTTGAGATTACTATCAATAGTTTTGATAGGCCAAGCCAGGGGCACTTTTACATTGTTACTATGAGGTTTTTGATTTTTTCATTGTGTTTTTATGTCATTTTTCTGTTTTTGCATTACATTTTATGCCTTTTGAAGGTCAGCCTTTTCTCTCAATTTACATTTCTTCATAGTGTCTCCACATTCTGTATATTATATAGATTCTTTTTTTCTATTCTCCAATTAGTAGACACTTAATGAATGGCTTTTGAATGGGTTAATTTTTTTTAACATTTTTTATTGATTTGTAATCATTTTACAATGTTGTGTCAAATTCCAGTGTTCAGCACAATTTTTCAGTCATTCATGGACATATACACACTCATTGTCACATTTTTTTCTCTGTGATTTATCATAACATTTTGTGTATATTTCCCTGTGCTATACAGTGTAATCTTGTTTATCTATTCTACAATTTTGAAATCCCAGTCTATCCCTTCCCACCCTCTACCACCCTGGTAACCACAAGTCTGTATTCTCTGTCCATGAGTCTTTAGATTCCACATATGAGCGATCTCATATGGTATTTTTCTTTCTCTTTCTGGCTTACTTCACTTAGAATGACATTCTCTAGGAGCATCCATGTTGCTGCAAATGGCGTTATGTTGTCGGTTTTAATGGCTGAGTAGTATTCCATTGTATAAATATACCACATCTTCTTTATCCAGTCACCTATTGATGGACATTTAGGCTGTTTCCATGTTTTGGCTATTGTAAATAGTGCTGCTATGAACATTGGAGTGCAGGTGTCATCCTGAAGTAGATTTCTTTCTGGATACAAGCCCAGGAGTGGGATTCCTGGGTCATATGGTAAGTCTATTCCTAGTCTTTTGAGGAATCTCCACACTGTTTTCCATAGTGGCTGCACCAAACTGCATTCCCACCAGCAGTGTAGGAGGGTTCCCCTTTCTCCACAGCCTCTCCAGCATTTGTCATTTTTGGATTTTTGAATGACGGCCATTCTGACTGGTGTGAGGTGAATGGGTTAATTTTTATGCTAGTACAAGTCAACTAACCCAATTTCCTCGACAAATAAATTGCAAGAAATAAAAAAGAAATGAATAGGAAACTTGTTGATTAAAAGATGTGTCAGACATAGCAATAGTCACAATATATAGACTATTTCAAACAAATAAAACTTGGAGGTAAAACAAAACAAAACAATTCTGATATGTATAAGACAGTTAGAAATTTTAACCCAATTTTATAAAATTAAGGAATTACTAACTTTTTAGGTGATATAGTGATTTTGTGTGTGTTTTTTTTTTTAAGTGGAAGTACTGGAATTGAACCCAGGACCTTCTGCATGCTAAGCATGTGCTCTACCACTGAGCAATACCTCCTACCCCCAGGCTTATGTTTTTTAAAAAGAGGTTTTTCAGAGTAACATATGGAAATATTTTGTAATTAAATGATATATTTGGTGTTTGCTTTGAAATAATATGGGAGGTAGGGAAATAGGTGGGGCTATAGATGAAGCAATTCTGTACTGAATAATAAGCGAAGTGATAACTGTGGGTTCATCATACTCTTTGTTTTTGTATGTTCTCCATAGTTAAAATTATTCTTACTAAATTTGCTTCCCATCCTCTGAACCAGGACTGTCTCTCTCTCTCTCTTTTTTTTTTTAATAGGTAAGATATGAGCAACTTTAATACCACAACCAGGCTAGTTATTACTTAAGAGTACCACTGAATGCAACTGTCAGGAGTAAGGGTCAGCCAAGATAGAGGAGAAAGGGGAAGATGGAGGAAGACAGGAAAAGAGTAAGAGAGACGAGGGAGACTAGAGAAAAGGAAAGAAGTGAAGAATAACTCTTAGTTACAAGTCTCTTATTCTCATTCTAAATTTTCTTTCAATTTCACCTCAAAAGGATACCAAAGATAAGTAGGAACCTGAGATTCTGCTCTATAAGTTCTGTCAAAAATGTTTTGTAATAAGGAGAAAGAAAAATAGCTGTTTTGTTTCCATGTATCAGCCTAGGAGACTAAGGATTCCCCTTTTTTCTATATTCCTTGTAGATTTAGTATACTGTAGCTATTGCATAGATAGTATGTCTCTAAGTGTCTGTGGGTACTGGACTTTGCAGAAATTCTTACATAATCTTCCACATCACTACCCAGGAACTGGATAGAGTTTTCTCTTCCTTTTTTGGAGACCTTATCCCTTTGTTTATAATTGGCTTTTGGCATTCAGTTCTCACTGTGGCAGGCAGTCCTCACCTCTGCCCCTTACCTCCAACCTCTGCCCCATTCCTAATTGTAGTTTAAGCTCATGAGTTTGATAAACTAGGTGAACACTTTTCCAAGGACTAGTTCTGTTCAGATCACTTTTTTTTTTTTTTTTTTTGAGATTCAGGGTATGTTAGGAATTAGAAGAGCATGGGTCCAGGAGTCGGGCCGTATGGACTCAAGGTTTTAATATTCTATCCCAGTTAAAAAAAATAGTATGCCAGACTTCAAGAGACTTTTGTGTGTTTGTTTTTAAATAGGTAATGGATGTATGGACTTGGGATAAAATATGAAAGTTTCAAACAAGTATAAAGGAAACAAAGAAAAAGTGTGTTTTCACCACATCTTCTGTGTACCTAGTTCCCATTTCCAGTAGCCATCACTGTTAACTGTTTCTTGTTAGAGATATTTCTATGTACATTATATCAGACTTTGAAAAATTATATAGCCAGAGTTCTTTGTGACTTGTAAAAAGCAGGCTAGAACAAGGATTAAACTCTATATACCTGACGTATTGTTGGTTGGTTGCATATGTACATTTTATTTTGATCTGGAAATAGACTAGGCACACATAACCTTTCACATCCTTGGGATAGGCCACTTACTTTAGGTGTGTAGCATTGCCATTGTTTATTGTTTGGGGAATCAAAAATATTTCTGTAAGGACCACAGGAGCAGAATTTTTTCGTGACTTTGAGACTTAGGGCCTTAATAAAACCAGATCCCTAATCTACCAGTGTGCGTTTTCTTTGAATGGATGGTATCAGGGTGAAGAAGAGAAGGGTTGATATTTCCCGACTTCCTGTGTGTTTGTGATCTCTGTATTTCTGACCAAAATGAAATTGTGTCAAATGATGAAAATGGGGTAAATGGCAAGGTAGGGCAAAGTAAACTACAGGCAGACATTATCCTTTCCTTTGTCCTTTCTCCGTCTGAAGCAGCTGTGTTGTGGAAGAGGCATGAATGCTTTTCTGCACGCCACCAAGCTCCATTGACGCTGCTGTTCCTTTTCACTTTGCATCTCCTCCTCGGGCCATGTGTCCTCCCGAACGCAGATGATCCACCAGCCAGGCTGAGTAGTGGAGGGTTAGGTAATGCAGAGTCACACTGCATGGGGCTCAGTTGTACCCCACCCATGTTTTCCCCAAGCAGCTGTCATGTTCAGACTTAAGCTACTTAACCTTCAAAGATCTTTTTTCTTTCCTGAGAATTTATGACATTTTTCGCTCTGTTATCTCCTGGTATGTAGGAGGTATTGCCACACTGTCAGGTACCCACAAACTTGTGGTATAGTTGGTTATTCCCTGGGATGCAGGCACAGGCTTGTGCTGCCTAAAAACACTGTGCCTAAAAGGATTGTGCCCCGCTAGAATTGCCCATGTACTCTAGCTGAGGGTTCTTGCTCTAGTCAGTCTATGTAATTACCAGTCTTGTGTAGGAGATTTTTCCTCCAGCTTATTTGGTTCAGTTCAAATGCCTTTGCTCCTTGAATGTTCTACTTTGACTAGACATTACCTATTGCCAGGGAACTTAGAAGTGTTTTCCTTCCAGAAGGGAGAGAAGCAAAGGATGCAGGGTCATGCAAAGGCCTGCTCTACATGTTTACTCAGCTGTTTGCATGGTTTGAATACTGTCAGTGTTTAGGGTTTCCGATAGTTGATTCTGTTTAACGAAAAGTGAAGTGATATAACAGAGGGAATGTTGAATAAGACTGAGCATCAGTTTCTAAGTTTTAGAAGGGAAATAACACATCCCCTGCTCTACCTCACAGAGTTGTGGGAAAGATGAAATGAAAGCATAAAGGTGATAGGACTTAAGATACTGTTAAATGGTTAGACAAAAAGGTACAGAATTCTGCGTCAAACTGTGCCTTGAGGCTTTTTGCACAGTGAGGAGGTTCTTTATCCAGTCTTGAAGAAAGCAGAGTTTCTTAAGAGCTTCTTGTACACTTGAGTCTTTAAGGTAGAATGATTGGTTCATCATTCAGGATCCCAAAAGGAAACAAGTGGCACATCCAAGCAGAGTAATTTGAGAAAGACGAAATAAAGGGATTAATTACAAGAGGACATGGGGGCACCAGTGAGAGCGAGCAGAGTACCCTATGGCCAGCAATTACAGAGCCTACATTACCTGAGATCTAAAAGAGCAAAGAGAGAGATGACCAGAATCTAAGAGTAGCTGTGTGGAGAGAACCATGGGCCTCAGAAGAGGTATGCCGCTGGATCACGGTATCCTGGCAGGGGAAGGAGCTAGGAAAAGAAATAACTCTGGCCTCCTCCTCCTTCTCTTTGATATCGTGCTGGTGTGCATCTGGTTAGCCAAACCCAGCTGGAAGCCAGAGGGCAAGGGAGCCTGCTCATACTCTATATGGTCAGCTTCCAAGGCACGGAGCAAGGTGGACAAGAGTGGCAAGTGGATCTGGAAGGGCAAATGGGTTCCTGGGCAGTATGTTTGGCTTCGCTAAGGATTGGTTGGTTGTTTAGACTTGGGGTTTTATATTGTCAGTTTTATGCTTGAGGCCTAGTTTGAGTACCACATGGTATGAATGTAAGTAACTCCTTGGTATTCAAGGGACGTGGAAAACAAATAGCTGTTATCGTGGTAAGAGTCAAAGAGAAGTGGGGTGGAGGTGAGAACCCGGAGATGATGTCAGGTTTACTTGAGCTAAGGGGAAGCAGTAGAAAGTAGAGTCAGCTTTTAAAACCAGGTTTGGTGGGCAGATCTGCGGTATGGATTCTCTGACTCAGGCTCCACATGTTCCAGAGATACCTGTCTCTTTTTGTTTTGTTTTGTTTTTAATGTTACTATTTTTTTTTCTTTTTTGGGGGAAGGGGGATTACAGAGAATATCCCTTTCTTGCTCTGATATGGCTTAATGTCTAATTCATATTTCCACTTGAATTTCAATACAATATATTAACCTTATGGCTTCTCATGGCTTTTCTGCCTGGAGATGAAGTAGGGTGATGCCGACCTGGGCTGATCTTGTGCTGGGTCATGCTAACCTGTAGTAGCCTAACATCTCAAGATGCTTTCAGTGGTTGGGATGTCCTCTTCTCTCTACCCATCCCTATCAAATTTTTTTTCCCTATTAAATTTCTATAACAGCTTTATTGAGATACAATTCACATACCATACAATTCATTCATTTAAAGTCACAATTCAGTGACTTTTTAATGTATTCACAGAGTTATGCATCCATTACCATAATCAATTTTAGGACATTTCATTACCTTCCAAAAGAAATCCCACCCACTTAGCGGTCATCTCCCAACTCTTTTATTACCTCCCTCTCCCAGCCTTAGGTAATCTACTTTCTGTCTCTGTAGGCTTGCCTGTTCTACACGTTACATATAAATGGAATCATATAATCAGTGGTCCTTTTGACTGGCTTCTTTCAGTTAGCATGTTTTCAGGGTTCATGTTGTAGTGTGTATCTGTGCTTCTTTCTTGTGGCTGAGTAATAGGTTTATGGATGGATAAACCACATTTTGTTTATCCATTTATCAGTCAGTAGTTGTTTGTATTGTTTCCACTTTGGGCTATACACAAATAATGTTGCTCTGAAACTCATGTACAGGTTTTGTGTGGACATACGTTTCCACTTCTCTTGGGTACATACTTAGGAGTGGAATTGCTGGGTCACATGATAACTCTGTGTTTAACTGTTTCAGGAACTGCCAAACTGTCTTCCAAAGCAATTGCATCATTTTACATTCCCACCAGCAGGGTGAAAGGGTTCCAGCTCCTTCACAGCTCACCAACACTTGTTATTTTTTATGTAATCAAAGTTACTTTTGATTAAAGCTATAGTCTTTTTATTACAACCACCCTAGTGGATATGAAGTAGTATCTCATTATGATTTTGATTTGCAGTTCCCTGTGGCTCCCCATTTAAAGTTTAATATCCTACTCATCCTTCAAGGTGCAACTCAGACATCTTTGAGAAGCTTTTCCCTCAGGAATTGTTTCTTCTTCCCTGATCTTACACCACTTTGCTTGGATCTCCATTAGCACACGTGTTTTTTTCTGCTGGTTACCTAGCTTGTACTCTCTGGTTTGTGAATTACTGAACGGCTCCTTGTGGGTATGTGTTTAAATTTGTTATGAAATGTTTCACTTATATACGTACTCACCTGTGAGTCTGCGCTGCATCAAGCAGGACTTGCATGTAGTTGGCATTCAGATATTTACTGAATGACTCAAATAATGCAAAGGGTCTCATGAGTGAGTACTTTCTGGAAGAGTGGACTTTCTCTTATTGGGAGATATTATGATAGAACTCAGGAAATAATGTATTTTAGGAAAAAATGTTCAAGTATGTTATATGTCTTAGAGACCACTGGCTCTAGGAACTTGCTTGTGGATCATCCGTATCCAGGTTGTAAATGGAATTTTGATGTCAGGCCACTGGATTGTTTATCTGTGAGACTTTCTTAGGGGTTTGTTAAGATGATACACAATTAGCAAATCCCCTAAGTTTGTTTTACTCCTTTCAGCAAATTGCCATGCCTATAGTCTGTGCTAGGAACTTAAGTAGACACTAGATGTGGGATGGGGTTTTCTCTTGCTCTCGCGGTAATAAAGTTAAGGGCCCAGGATGGGGATGACTTTCATAGCAAATGAATGGATACAGGATTTGTGAATTTCGTTAAACCATGCAAAATGAACACTTGATCAGAGAGCCTTATTTTGATTTTAATTAATAAGTAGCTCATCTGCCTGGATCCTTCTCTTAGAGATCTGATGGAAGACTAGTGATTAGGAATTAGGCTTTGTATCACGTCTACCATTATGATCTCTTACAAGAGAACAAAGGGAAAAACACTCTTGTGTCTCTTAGTTTCCTGTAACTCAGCAAGGCAGGAAACCTAAAATTCCTGCTACAGGAAGAGGGGAGTTTGATCTTTCTTTTTCTGGATGAAGATGAAGGAGTTATTTCTCCATCCCCATACTATAAGCCCTTCCCCAGATTGTTACCCCCAGAGATTCTTATAAGCTGTCTTACAGCATAATTCTCTGCCCATCCTTTAAACATCACCCCACCAATCTTTAGGGGACTAAAGTCTCTTCAGTGTTTTATCTGAAATGTCTCAGCCCTGAATAATAAAAGAGCAAAACAGAAGGATTGTTTTATAATCTAGACATAAGTAACTTTCTGAGGAGGTCAAAGAGAGGTAGTTCTGAAGATGGTCAGGGCCAGCTTGCTGTGTAGGTATCCAGGTACTTTGCCTCACGGCCTCAAATCTCTTCATGTACTTTCTATAAAAACACCTCTTCAATATGAAAATGAGTATATGTATATATATGCATGACTGGGACATGTATGCTGTACACCAGAAATTGTCACATTGCAACTGACTATACTTTAATTTAAAAAAAAAAAATTTCTCCAGAGTTTTCCTGGATCCTTAAGAACTACTAGGGGAAACATCAAATCTGCAGACAAGTAACAGCTCAATGTGGGTGAGTTATCTATAGTTTGCAAAGGAAGGAGAATTTTGTCCTTTAAATAGAAGACCTTCATTTTTAAGACTCTAGATTTTAAAAGAATAATCATAATTGACATTTCATACTTTCTGTATGCCATGTTAAGTACTTTATATCCATTAACTCATTTATCCCACCTTTCTTTGACTTTTATGTGTGGCTGTTTTATATGTGGCTCTGCGAGAGGAGTGGCCCTTCTGGAAAACATCCAAGGCCACCCCTTCTGGTGTCCTCACACACCTTTTAGTGATAGATTCTAGTCTCCAACCAGTCTTACATCTGCTGTTGGGAGGAAGGTATATCTCAGTGGTGGAGTGCATGCCTAGCATGCACAGGGTCCTGGGTTCAATCCCCAGTACCTCTGTTTAAAAGAATAAGCAAATAAATAAGCCTAAAATTACCGCCCCTCCTCAAGAAAAAAAAATTTTTTTAAAAGGAAACAAAATTTTTAAAAAAGAAAAAAAAATTTTTTTAAATCTGCTATTCCCTATCATTTACATTCAGTCAACTCATTTTTGCAATTCAATGAATGTTTCCTATTCTACCTTGATAACCTATTG
The DNA here is from genome assembly GCF_048564905.1 of Vicugna pacos. NCBI lineage: Eukaryota > Metazoa > Chordata > Mammalia > Artiodactyla > Camelidae > Vicugna > Vicugna pacos. The sequence continues at coordinate 7,667,986 of NC_132998.1, forward strand.
CCACAGACAGGCACTTGGGTTTCACTGGCAGATCCAAAGCCAAAAAGCCCTAGCCCTGAGATTGCTTCCCACCTTCAGGGATCACAGTTGAAATTCCTCCCTTTCCCAAAGAATTAGTGAAATACGAGAACCTTCTAAAAGCATTAATACCTCATTTGTAGGCCTACATTTCTAAGGCACTTCTTTCACTTTTAGCTAAGAAATCAAACTTCAGAGCTCTTACCACACTAATTACTGGGCTTTTCATGCCTTCCCTGCCTAGTCCTGTTATTTTTAAGATATTCAAACATTTACTAAATGCATGAATTAATCAATATTTATTCTAACAGTACTCAACATATATCCATCAAGCAGATAACTTCACATTCTGCAAGTCTGAATTTAACTTCTATACTTTTTCCTGATCCCCCTTCATGTCTAATATCTCCTAGCTACTCTCACCACCTCTGGTCTCCTACCCCTCCAAACCAGCTTGGATAAAGCCACAGGTGTTAGCTTTCTCATGTCATTTCTCTGTTTATAAACCCATTAATGTTTCCCAGTCACTTTCAGAATTAAATCTCCTTCATAAGAAAACTCATACCTACCCTCTTCTGCTGGATAGCTTTACATATTCCTTTGCTGCTTGATAATATACTACCATCCTTTATTTCAAAAGGCAAATTTAATACCATCCCAGGTATCTGGGCCAAATGTGAGGGTCCTTGTTTTAAAGAGTTCAAATCTTGAAATCATTAGGGGCATAATACAATTGAGTCCTCTTCTAAATGACCACTAATCCAAACAACTTTAAGAATTCCACCTACATGAGTACAAACCAAAGTTATAAGTGGAAACCTACCAGTTTTTTTTTTTTTTTCTTCTAGGAGCCAAACAAAACTACATGTCATCCAAAGATACGAAGCTAACAGATGGATGCTCCAGTAGCATCCCTTCCTTAAGAGAACCTGGAGTACTGACAGGTCAACCATTTCCATTTCAGCTCCTCTAACAACCCTGAATTTGATCCTTACATAAAAATGACAGTTTTTCACCATAGCAATAAATATCAAGTTACCTTTAAGATTTAGACTCTGCTTCTGTTTATGAAATCTCCCATAATGCAGCAGGACTAAGGAAAACATCTTGTTCCTTATTTTCTAGCTTAGGCCCTGACAGAGGACCAGTGGCCTCAGAAGACTGTTTCAGACTAGTAGGAATCAAGAGAGACAGTATTTCCCTGCCCTTCCTCCCTCAGGAAGGCTATTTCAGTCCTCTGGGCCCTCATATATACGACCCCCTTTCTCTCTTAATACATAGGTAAACGTGAATTATTAGTTTGCCTTCATTATTATGTCTCTCTGAATAGTTAATTTTGGGAAACCAGATAAGCTTTACCTTGAGGCTTTCTCATCTTTTTTCCCTCGGATTCTCTCGCACCTCAAAGTGAATATTTTTCTAATTTTTCTCTTCGGAGCCAAACCTATATAGCAATTTCAGAAGCTGTTTGGGAATAGCAAGAGATTAACGTTTTTGGTTTTGTTTTGTTTTGTTTTCCTGAATGGTATTTTTTTTTCCTAGTAATTTTCCTGGCCTTGCAGCAAAGTTTATTATTGACTAAGTCAGTTTTAGATTATAGATAAGACCTTAGTATTAAATCCAAATTTATAACCATGGTAGCAAACCGATAGCTTCTTTTCAGTGTATTTCTTTCCCCAGTGACCCTTGTGTTCTTATTTGGACAGTCCTAGCATCACTGGTACTTGCTCTTAGAAATATCCTCCCATATTGGGAAAGGGGACAGGTAAACTCTCCCTGAGGCAGGTGAGCTCGTCTGCTAGTGCTCGGCATGTGATGTGATGCTGCTAGAGTTGCTTTTGCTGCCACTGTTGCTGCTCCCAGGCCTGGAATCTCACATTTAGAAGAAGCTTGGCTTTCTCAGCTAAGGATCATAATAGTAATTCCTTAGAGGTGAAGAAAGGCAGATCTTAGAGAGTGATCTCCAGCAGTGATCTTCTTTTTCTGAACTCAGGAACAAGCATGGTTGGAGTATAGGTCACAGTCTTCTTGCCTCTACTTTAAATCAGTTGGTGCACTTACAATAGGCGTGATAACGGACAGGCCTAAACGGTTGGTATTTGATTATTACTGCAGATGTACTAATTCAGTGGCGTTTTCAACGTCATTCTTACAGCAAGTGCTGCCATTTTTAGCACTGGATGTATGACTTTTAAGTTTATTTGTCCTATTTTTGTCTTGTTGTCTGAAAGTTGCTTAAAAACATGCACATGCCCCCATCCCCTGCCCTGCACTTACTGCCTATTGCTGCCATCACAGAGGAATAATTCATATTCCTCTGGCGTGTGGATTATTCTGTATGGGAAGTCATAGTGTAAGTGTTGGCAAAGAGAGGGACAGGAAATATAAAAGGTGTATGAAGAGCTACAATAGATCATGAGTTTTTGGGCCATTCTACAATATGGTATTGGGTTTCTTTGCTGCAGTAAAGACCTAAGGAATAAACTGTATTTGCAAGAGGGTGCACATTTGTGATTGTATATAGTGATAAAAGTGGGGAAATACCTCCTTCAGCATCTTTTGCCAGAGCAAAGACTTTTATTTTAAAGTTTGCTAAAGGTCAGAGGCGTGAAATATGAGAGGCACATTTCACATTAATTAAGATTCTTTGGCGGGATGTTTTCCCCCCTTCGATATCCCTCGCCACCATTACCACCACCAAAAAAGGGGGGGGGGACACCTAGAGATGAAACTCGCATTTTAGAGAGAAGTAATTCCAAATAGATTTATCCTATAAAGCGCTTTAAGGCAAGGGAGAACTAGAATATGGGTATGATAGAGTAAAATGCACTGTATTATAGAAAATTATGCAAATTTAGAGTCTTATGAGCCATATATAAATATATACACTAGAAGCCTGATTAAAGCATAAAGATATAAAATATGTGATGAAGCAATGGATCCATGTTCCAGGCACCCTGGTACTTTGTCTCCAACAGAAGTACCCCAAAAATGGAGCAGAGTTTGGTTGCCTGTCCTGGTGTCAGTGGTGAAAGATTAGCGATCTTGCACCCCAAATCCTAGATTTCCTTGACGATACTTTATGTATTATTCATTCAGTTAAACTTTTAAAAGCTTTAAAAACAAGCTTATTTTGACCTCTCATTATTCATGAAAGATAGGGAGGACAGTTACATATTTTCTTATTCTATGGCAGAGAGGAAGTCCTTCAGTTGTTTTTTTTTTTGTTTTTTTTTCAATTGTCCTATTGACTTCGCTGCTGTTAAACCTTGGACTGATTCTTTCTAAGGAACCAAAATACTCCTCACTCTTGAGCATCTAAACGTGTAATCCTGACCTTCTGTTCTTCATGTCTTCCTGCAGCCATACGTGTCATTGTCTCAGCAGATGGCACCACCCAGTCCAAGCAGCAGTACCCCTAACAGCAGCAGTGGGAGCAGTGGGAATGACCAGCTGAGCAAAACCAACCTCTACATCCGGGGACTGCAGCCAGGCACCACTGACCAGGACCTAGTCAAGTTGTGCCAGTCGTAAGTTGGGGTATACGTGGGGAGGTTTCCAGGGACAGCATGGATTTGGTGATAGTGGCTTTTTACCAGATACTCTGATTCTGAAATGCAGTATTATTTTGCTTCTAGACCATAGTCGCAAGGTTTCTCAGCAGCCACTGTTAAGGAAATGCTACTTACTACCAATGTATAAAATGTTTATGTTTTTCTCTGAGGAAAGCTGGTTAGGGCTTTGTTTCCAGCAGGTACCGAAGAACTGATGGTCTTAGTGGAAAGATTCCTGTCCTTACACCTTGAATAGAAATGCTCACTATCTCTGAAGATACTCACTGGAAGACAGAGCTGGCAGTGAGGATAGAAGAAAGTTGGACTAGCCAACTGAATTACACACCTAGGAGAATTTCTGCTGCTGGAGTTATTCCTAGTGACCCAGAGAAGCCCTCAGATTAGTGGATGAAGAAGAAGATGGGCAGAGAGGTTGTTACTCTGCACCTACCCGCTAAAGGCCTCTGGGGTTCCTCAGCATAGATTTGAGTCATTAGATGGAGATAACACCATGGAATTAACCCAATTAGGAAAGCTGGAAAAATTACAGGAGTGCAGAGATGCCAGCTCAATTCCATTTGGCAGAAAAATATGTGTTTCAGATCATTTATATGGGGGACTGATTAGAGGCAGAAGTCTAGGGTGGGATGGGGACATTAATGGGGAAGGAGAAATTGAGTTTGGAAAGAGAAATAGGAACCTTAGTCTGTGTAAATTTATCATCTTTTAAAACTTTGTTGAAGTATAACAATTTGTGAAAAGTGCACAAATCGTGTTTACAGAAGAGAAAATTTTCACAAGGTGAACACATCCTTATAACAGTCCCTTGCAACCAGATCAAGAAATAGAACATTATCCACTTTTCAGAAGCCCACCTCCGAGTTACAATCTCTCCCCCTTCCCCTAATGGTATCTGCTCTTTGGCTTCTAAACAGTTGATTGATGTGTCTTATTTGAACTTCATATAAATCATAGTGATGTAGCACGTATCCTTTTATGTCTGGTTTCTGTTGCTCAGTGTTGTTTGTGAGATTCATCTACATTGTTGCACGGAGCAAAATTTTCTTCATTCTTACCGCTTTATAAAATTCCATCCTAGGAACTACCAGTTTATTTACCCATTCTCCTGTTGCTGGGCACTTGGGTTGTTGCCAGTATGTGACTACTATGGGTATCAGTAGTGCTGCCATGAGCTTTTTGGTGTATGTGTGTACGCATTTATGTTGGTTATGTACCTAGGAGGAAAATGACTAAGTCAGAGGATATACACTTGCTCAGGTTTTGTAGATACTACTAAAGAATTTTCTGCAGTGGTCAAACTAACTCAAACTCCCACAACAGTGTATGTACGTTATAGCTGTCCCAAAGGCAGAACATCCCCCTACCCGGAATGTAGTTGTGTGAGGCATCAGAGGTATTCTGTACACCCCTAACTCTTCTGAAGTAGTGGTTTTTGGATTTTTGCTAGCATCAGGCTGCACAAAATCAATCTCTGTAAGGCTAGATATGTGTATAAAACTAGATGGATCCTTTCCCTCAGCTTACCTTGCTAGAAAAGTATTTAAATGGAACTTAGGAGACTTAGTCTAGGACTAGTAATTTTTTGAAGGAATGAGAATTGGCAAAAATGTTAGTTGATGAGGGAAAAGAGTATCATATCAGTCTAGTTCCTTGATTTCTTCACCTCGTGTTTCTTGTACTAAATATAATGTGCTACTAAAATCAGTCTTCTTCACAAGACAGAGGAAAAACCCAGTTCTGCTTCACTATACCTTTAGACTTTCATTTTGTCCTTCCCAGTAGTTGCCTTACCTTTTGCTGTGTCTAACGGGATGAGAACAGTCAGGGTCGGCACATAGGATGGAAGTAAGGAGCCCAGTAGGGGACTGTGGAGAGGTAGGAACGAGGCAGGGAAAGAATGGGTGCAAGGAGGGGTTGTGAGGAAAGGGAAGCTGAGAAGAGCAGGAGGTGGAACCCTCATGGCTGCTATGAGGGAGGAGGCAAACCTTTCTACGAAGGGTGTTTCCGTGCGTAGAGGGACTTCTTGCCTTTGTCCCAGTTGTCTCTTTAGGTTGTAAGGGAAGTGAGCTTTGCTGGATCCTAAGCCCTGGTGGGTGGGAAGGAGAGGCGTGGAGGCTGGGCCTGGAACTCCTGGTTCTCTTGGAGGGGCTCCTTCCGAGAAGGAAGCAGCGCGACCCAGCTGTTGCCAGCTGCAGTGGAAATTCTGAGCGCAAAGTCTCAGGCTGCTCAGACCACAGCAAGCTCCACCCTGGGGCCTTGATAGGGATAGCAGCATGTGTGTCCTCTGGCTTACAGCCTCTTGCATCCCTTCCCTTGCCTAAATTTGGGAAAGAATCCAAGGATGTAGCCCTGAAGGGTTAGGATCGCCACATCCATTCCAGCCTCCAGGGCATTGCTTGGCTTGCTCTGTGTGATCCACTGGGTCACAGAGCCCCACTAAAATAGTCAGTGAGGGGCCACCACGGAGCGAAACAAATACATCAATCATATATTCTTCAGATCCCTAAATGAGATGAGAGGTAGAAGAAAAAGTTTATTTGAGGTCTTGGTCTCAAATTCAGTCCCTGCCAACTGCTTTCAGTTAAATCTTATACTTCTGACTTTGTTAGTGATCTCTGTTCTGTGTCTTTAATATCTTCCCTCTCCTGGAGTGGAATGTAGAGACTGCATCCTGGTGGCACACTTCAGATATAATCCCTGACCTGTGATACTCCCCTGCTCAGGTTTGGGGAACTCCTCGTGACTCTGCTGCCAAAGTATCATTTTCAAAAAGTTGAAAAACATAATTCTTGGACAAATATAGGCAAACACATGCCAAATGTTTATTTTACTCATTCATGAGAAAACTAGCAGGATGGTAAAATGGGTTCGAAGTGTTTGAGGGACTGAGTATTTATGGTACTGAAGAAAGCTTACTGAACTTACTGAAGAAAGATTACTAGGTTACAGACAAAACTGGTTCATACCCTATAGGACAATAAAGCAGTAACCTTTGAGATGATCTTTTCTACCGGGCAGAAATTATTTGCATTTATACCGGATAAAAATCTACAAGTTAATACGTGTTTTCACAAAATCTGGGCTCTCATCAGTAGTAAATAGTAAGTCAAACAAAGAAACATCCCCCTAGATAATAAAATATACCTTGAATGGGCCTTTTAGACAGTGCTCCAGAATTACATTGAAAGGCTGTGCGGTCCTCATTTTGCCTTATCGTCAAGTTTTGGATAATTTTCTTAACACAGATGTTGCATTTGGTCTTATGCCCATTCCCCTCCCTAACACATATCTTGACAATAAGGAATAGAAGTCTTAGAATGCAGTGAAGCAGGAAAGAGCCATTTGCATTAGGTTAAAGTTGAAATCCCTTGAATATAATAATAATAGCAGTTAAGAATTTTCAGGTGTTTAACCACGTGGTAGACATTAGTGCTTTATATTCATGAACTCATTTCATATTCCTAACAATCCTATCTCAGTTTTACAGATAGTAAGACTGAGGTAAAGGATGAATAACTTGTCAAAGATCACACTTAAAGTGGCAGAACCAGGAGTTGAACAAAAGCAGTTTGACTCAAGTTGACCTTCAATCAGGGGGCTAGTAGAGGGGTGAGGAATGGGGTGTCAGAGAAGAGAAACAGTTTTTCATAGGAGGAGTGGTGTTTGTCCAAAGGAAGATAAGTAATATCAAGGATTATTTTTAGTCCTCAAGGAATTCTAGCCAGAGCTCTGCCCTTACACACGCTGCTGTGTGGATGTGGCCAAGCTTCCTTCCTCAAAAGACAGTAGTTTCTTTCTAACTTGTATCTGAGTCTTATTTGGGGAAGAAGAGAGAAAGATGTTGATATTATAGGGACTACAGTTACCTTATTTCTTGTAGCTACCTTGAGGGAATGGGTTTATGTAATAAGTATGACATTTTAAATTTACTTCTTTGTTCTAAGGTTTGAGTAGGTACAGTTGTCCTAGTGGCAGTGAAGAAAGGACATGGATTCATCTAGATGTCTCAGTCTCTGTCCTGTTCTAAACCCCTGCTCCCAGATCATCATTTCGCATTTTCCTCTCCCTTAGATACGGCAAGATTGTCTCCACGAAGGCCATCCTGGACAAGACCACAAACAAATGCAAAGGTGAGAGAACAGCTGTGAGCGAGGCCACCCCTTGCCTCTGCCCTTTCCTGCTGAAAGGCCCTGGTATTCAGTGCCAGAGAGGGGTTTCTGAGGTTTTCAAGCCCAAAAGGCTCGTAGATGCTGACTCGGCTCCAGCCGAAAGCGCTGTTCTGGGGGCCCAAGGCTGGCAGCCTGCGCAGGGTGCCGCTGAGTCCCTTGGGCTTACTTTGGATGTCAAGCTTCCCCAGATTGGATGGTGGATATAAGTATAGATTATTCCTACTTAGCAAAGCACTGTAAATGCCTTTTGGTGGTGGAGAAGGAGTGAAATAGTTTTGTTGGTGTTTGAGCAATTCTGGATAGGAATGGAGGAGTGCAAGGGAGGGGAGAGGGCTGTGCGTTGGGGTAGGAAGGGGCCCCTTCCAGCAGGTGGCTGGTTGTCTGCAGTGGAGAGGCTGTGTTTCCTACATGCCTAGTGTGTCGAGCACGGCTGGAATAGAGGAAGAGGTTCTTTGGGGAGTAGAGTGGGGCTGTGAATTTTTAGAAGGGCCTAGTTCTTAAAACCTCACATTTCTTAACGGGGAGGGAGGAAGGCAAGGACACCATAAAGACCTCATTGCCTTTGGCTTTCTTAGCTATAAAGTGGACCAAATATCACAGGTTTTGAGGAACACATGGATAACCACCTGAAACCTCTCAATTTCTCTTCTTCACTACCACGTCTGTTACGTGGACCATAACTCTTCCTCTGTTTCCTGAAAAGCCTGGGCCTCCTGCCTCCCTTACACCCTCACCTCCCCATGATGCTGTTTCCCTGTTCCAGGCTACGGCTTCGTGGACTTTGACAGTCCTTCAGCAGCACAGAAAGCTGTAACAGCACTGAAAGCCAGTGGTGTGCAGGCACAGATGGCAAAGGTAAGGATACTACCCGCTGTCTGTCCCTCTGAGGGCTTGTGATTAGCACCAAAGGCTTCCAGAGGGCTTAAGAGCCATGCAGTTGACGGCCAAGGGCTTATTTACACTGCTTTTGACTATGTTTGGCCGGAGAGTCGGGGCCAGGGTCCCCTTGAGCACCTCTTGGCTTGGTACTCAAACTCTGTGGCAGGTAGCTTTGTCTGTCAACTCTGTTCCTCCCGTCAAGTATTATAAGCAGGCAAGAGGGTCAGGAGGCTCCTTCCCTTCCTCTGGCTGTTTCCCCATCTCCACCCTGGCCCCACTTCCCCACCCGATAGCTTGCGGCATTTTTGCAACATTCTCTGAAGAAGCCAGTTGTGCAACTCAGAAGTTCAGATCAGTGCTGTCCACCTCTCAACACTATTCCCTGTGTGTGTGTGTGTGGAGGAGGGTGGGACTTGGGAGGGGTCTGGGAGAGGACAGCCACAGCAAGGAAAGAAACTGTTCCTCCTTTCTCAGATCTGTCTGGAGCTTTTCTTTTCATTTGGACTACTGGAAGGCTCGTGGCTTTTCTCTCCCTTCTTAGGTGGGAGTGCCCCCTTGCCTTTCTAAAGTCATTGTGAATACTCTGGGTAGATTCTGAAGAGACAGGCCTGACAGCATCCTATTCCGGAACGGTTGAAGAAACAGGAAGCCCTGAAGGGAAAGGCAGAAGAGGGATTAAGGTTGCTGGTGACCCACTGTCTATGGCAAAGTGACTGCTTAAATTTTAATTGTACAGCTCTGACAAGCTATTGCCATTTTGCACATGCTGCCCCCTGGAAGGGCTCTCCCACTTCTTTCTGGAGAAGAGCCCCCTGCCAGTAGAGTGCCTGCAGAGTTCCTCTGAGACTAGAACTTGCAGGGCTCCGTGGCGGCCCAGGGAGCTGCGCGCCTGGCCCTTAGTGCCGCCCCAGCACTTGGCTTCCCTTTACCCTCTCCGCTCTTCCTGCTTTCCCTCCGTCGGGGAGTGCGCAGGGGCAGCGCGCAGGCCTTCCTCCTCTGAGGAGTCCGCTGTGACCGGAAGAGGGGGGAGGGGGGACTACTCAGAACAATCTGCCGGCTGGGAAGCAAAGGCAGTCCCAGAGAGTCCGGCCTCTGGGACAGGCTGCTGGGCTGCTGGGCTGCTGGGCTGCTGGACGGTAGAGGGGAGTGCTGTTCTGCCTGGTTCTTAAAGAGACAGCCAAAACTTCATCAGTGACCTGTATTACGGGCTTGCTCAGTGCTACAAATATTAAATCTGCCTCTTTTTTTTGCCTGCACTCAATATAAACTCCGTGGCAGTGGGACTAGGTGTTACAAATAGTTAAGAGTCTCTTTTTTCATATGGATCCCTTCCTACTCTCTTTTCTAAGCTGTCGGCTGAGGGTTGGAGAGGGATAGGAGATGTGAAATTCGCGTTTTCACCTTTATTTCCACAGCAACAAGAGCAGGACCCCACAAATTTATACATATCAAACCTCCCACTGTCAATGGATGAGCAAGAACTGGAGGGGATGCTGAAGCCCTTTGGCCAGGTTATCTCCACTCGAATCCTCCGAGACACCAGTGGGACCAGCAGAGGCGTTGGCTTTGCGAGGTGAGAGATGCCAAGAATAGGAAATGTTGAGGTAAATAAAGAATGTCACTTAGCAGGTCACCAAAAGCCTGTGCCCACCCCCTACCCCACCCCGACCAAACTATTGGCCAAAAGTGCTTGACAGAAAATCAAAAGTTCATTTAATTATAGGTCACAATATTCACAGACCCATTTGCTCCCAAATCTTTATCTTTTTCCCACTACTTCCTGCTACTCTAGCCTTTGTTCCTTTGATCCAGACCCAACCAGAATAAAGCAATTCCGTGACTTCTTACAGTTTACTGAGTGGTTTCTCATCCTACGATCTCATTTAATCTTTATAACAACCTGGTGAAATTAATATTCTTCATTTTATAGATAAAGAAACCAAAGTCCCCGTATGAAGTGATTTGCCCAGGGTCTCTTGGAGAGGGTGGTAGAGCAGAGTCCTTATCGTTCTGGCTTCAAGATCAGTAGGATGGAGTAGAAGATTTGGTGCCTTTTTAAGATCTGTTGAGAGACTTAGATTTTAGAACCAACTCTGCCACTAACTGCCTGTGTGACCTTGGACCTTTGTGAGCCTTGGTTACTTACTCTGTGAAGTGGAGATTAACTTAGATGAGTGATTTTCTTAAGGTGTTCCTAGAGCTGCAGTTTTCCAGGATGCCGTCTTCTGAGCTTTGGTGTCACTGTCGTAGCCCACTTAGGGAGTGGTTCTGCTTTTATTTATTTTAAGATTTGCTTAAAAGGAGATTCTGTCACTTTTCTAAAAAGTTTAAAAACTACTAGACCAAGTGATCTGAAGTTCCCTTTTTGCTTTGTAATATATTGTCTGGTCCGAGAATACACCCTTACTCTGGAGTCTTTCAGACCTTGGGAGCCAGGGGTAGGTCCTCTTCCCTTGCCAACTCAATCTTGGTAGCACCACCTGCTGGCAACCCCAAGTATAACCAAAGGGAAAAGGTTTCTAGGCTTGTGTTCATCAAAACTTGTTTTGCTCCTGTACTCTCTTAAAGCAGATGTTCCAGCTAATGGTACCTTAGTTGTCCTAATAATTTTTTTTGGCCCTAGACCAAAAGAAATACTTCACAGTTCAATTTATTAAGTAATTAAATGGTCTAAACAACTCAAAAAGTGTTTATTACCCTAACAGTTTTGTAGCTATTTGAAAAATACATTGAAGAAGAAAGTATTTTTTATTTCATGATTAAATAGCTCTACTTACTAGTGCGATGTGCGCCTGTTGGACACTGCACAGCTTCTCAAACATTTAGAATCAGACGGGACACTTACACCCTTTTCCTGTTGTACGTTGGTTTACATTGGTTTTCTTGTGGTACTTGCTTTTGTCATAGCAACTGTTGAAAAACCAGCTTTGCAAAAACACATTATCTGAAAGAGTGTAGGGTAATCTAATGTTGAAATGATGAACTATTTAGAGGTAGTAGTCCTTATAGTAGAGATCCAATAGCTTTTGCTGTGTTTTCCTCAGAAAGTTAAAATATCCCTTGCTGAGCCTCTCTGAGCTCCTTGCAGTGGCCCAGGGCACCTCAAAGTCCAGTTTGGGAACATGGCTTTGTAGGCTTGAAAAACTATGAAATCTTTTACATGTTTCTTTTCTAGTACTCATAACTCTTACATCATTCTTACAGCATCATCTTTTTTTCTTCTTGATCTTGTATTTCCATTTCATTTCTCTACAGAATTGTGTTAGAGTGTAAAATGTTTTTTATAGTTGAAAGCATTTCTATGGACCATTCTGTTATGCTTCTCTGCAACAAACATATGTATATAAATTAAATTTTATTCTGTGGCCCTGAGTCTGTATGCATTAATCCATAAGAAAATTATCTTTATAATTGGTTCACAGTTACCCCAAAGAACATAAATATGTTAAAATCTTGATACGAATTTATTTTATATTAGGTAAATTTTATTGGAAATGCTCCTTTTTGATTTTTATAATTAGGTCATATAGCCATCAGTGAATATTGTTTACTACTGTAACAAGATGGGGTTTAATATCGGTTCTGTTCTTCTGTTTTGCTTTCATGCTGAGAAACCTTGTTCACATAAATAAGTAAATGGAGATGGAAAGAATTTTGCTAAAATAGAAATTCTTTGAATCCCTTCTGAATTATATGCCAAGAACCAGGGTGATAAAGCATCAGAATTGACTTTTGTTGTGTGCCAGTTAACAACTTGTTGAGTCCTCTAGCTTTGTCGGAAGGGAAAATTGAAACATCTGACTTACAGAAAGATTTGTACCTCAGTCATTAGTGCCGTGTGTTGAGCTTTGGGACAAGTGTGAAGCAGATTGAGCAGAGAGGTTGTGAAAGGGAACTTTAACCCTGATCACGAGTGATCTGAGCTCTCCCTCGGGCAGATCAGTTATAAGAGAGAGTTTATGAGGAAGTTGAGGTTCCGAAAGTGATTTTCTTAAAACCTTTCCTTGCCTGCTCACCCTTTTGAAAGACTAAGGAGTAGGAGTAACCCAACTGAAGGCTACTTGCTCTAGGACATCTAACATGTTTTTCTTTAAAAGGTTCCATCTGAGGTTATGTTTTTTGGGTAACTGCCTTCGTAGGAATGCTTCATATTTTTAGTAGTTACTGGCATAGAAAATATACTGAGACTTACTTTAAATATGGAAAGAAGGGAAGATACTGTACCCTGCATTAGATAGACCCTCATGGTTTTTAGAACACTTTTATATACATGATCTCATTTGATCTGCATAGATAGTAGTAAGGTAGATGGATGTTTGGAGTGGAAATGAGTGAGTCCTAGGGGTTCTCGAGGATGTTCTGACTCACAATGCCTTTGGGTGGTTAGCTGACACTGGAATCCAGATTTTCTGATTACTTACTCAGTCCTCTTTCCCCAAAAAAGACACTTGAACTCAGTAGTTCCCAACATTTTTTTTTCCTATCACGATGGACCATAAACCCTGTCTTAATACTCTTTCCTCCTACAGACTCACGAAATCTTAATGATGTTGCCAGTAGCTAATTAGACCTTGATAATTATAACCAGAAGCAAAAAATAAAATATTGGCAAATTCTTAGCTTGTGCAGTTTTATCAGAGTGAATGAGCAATTTCTGTTAGGAATTCTGTAGTAAAAAAAACAATGGGAACGGCCACTATTTATTGTATTCTTATTTATGGACCCAGAAACAGTACTAAGCCCATCCCGCAGGATCTTCTTTGGAACAGGCGTGGCTTGAAGACCTCTGTTATTCCTTTCAGGACCCCTACAAGCGCCAGTTGGAAAAAAACCTTACAGGCTTCGTTAGAAGCTGGGGTTCCCTCTTCAAGATACCTTGAATCTGTGTGGAGGAAACTCTTTGTTTCTATAGTGACAACATTTGGAGCATTTGTGGGGCTGGGAACTTAGAGCTTTCTCTTTGAATGTAGGGAGAGTACAGATCCTGCAGAAGCTAGAGCCTAACCCCTCTTGTGCTCCTCAGGATGGAGTCCACAGAGAAGTGTGAAGCCATCATCACCCACTTTAATGGAAAATATATTAAGACACCCCCTGGAGTCCCAGGTGAGGCCTTTGGGAATCAGGCTGAGAGGGCCACAGGTTATTGCTTCCTGAGGAGCTTCCGGAGGATTTTTGCGTGAGTGAGTGAACTGAGGTGGGGCTCAGCTGCCTGTCCGCTTTCTCTCTTGGCAGCCCCATCTGATCCCTTGCTTTGCAAATTTGCTGATGGTGGTCCAAAGAAACGACAGAATCAAGGAAAATTTGTGCAAAATGGACGGGCCTGGCCAAGGAATGGAGACATGGTAAGAGGCCCTCTGGGAGGGAAAGGAATACTAAGGACATTGAAGTGGAGTGGAAGTTACCATGGCGTGATGTCTGTGAGCTTAGGTGGCAGCTTGAGAGCTGCAGTGTGTAACCGAGAGATGCTGGCTGCTTAGCGTGCTCTTCAGTGTGTGTCTTGAGTGGGATTTTGCAGCCTGAACAACCAGAAAAACTTGAACAGCTGTAGTGCGACTTGTCCAGACCTCACCTTAATCAGTTGAACCAAATACCTCCCCAGCCTTGATGTTCTGGGCTTGCTCCTGTTCTCACCTAAGGGCTCACAATATGCTGCTGTGCTCTTTCTTGTAGGGCGGTATGGCCTTGACCTATGACCCCACCACAGCTCTTCAGAATGGGTAAGGGTGTTTTATATAAAGAGGCCACCTGAAAATGACAACAGCCTGTGTCCAGGCACTCGGATGCTTCGTCTTAATTTTCAAACGGCAGTTAGTGGGAAGTGGCTGTGTCTGTCAGTGGGGCCTGGCCTTGTAGTTCCCTGTGACTCTTCACTGATGAGGTCCCTTCCTACAGGTTCTACCCTGCTCCTTACAACATCACCCCCAACAGGATGCTTGCTCAGTCTGCACTGCCCCCATATCTTGCATCTCCTGCGTCTTCATATCAGGTATGTTCATGCCCAGAAGAGGTTATGGGGGTTTTCCCTATCATTGCGTGTTAGGTGAAGGAGTATAGGGCTGGAAACGATTTTTTTCCCTTTATGCATATTATACACAAATAATTTTACATAAGCACGTAGCATGTCATCATATTACATATATGTAGAATATATGCAGAAGCAGCCTTTCACTCTGTCCCCTGCTTCCATAAATGCACCCATGTTAATTTCCACTAGTCTCCATATTTCTCATCATGGACATGTACACAGATGTATAGGGTTTTGGAAGTCATTGTTAGTGTCACAAAAATTCGACCATGTTAAATATGTTTTTTTTACGTTTCACTCTTCTCACTTAACAGTAGCTCAAATTAACAATTCTCAAAGTGTGGTCCCTGGACCAGCAGTATCAGCGCCACCTGGGAATTTTTAGAAACACAAATTCTCGGACCACACCCCAGACCTACTGAATTAGGAACTCTGGGGACAGGTCCCAGCAGTCTGAGTTTTAACAAGCCCTCCAGGTAGTTCTCATGCAGCTAATGTTCAGACCCTCTGTTCTAATTATTTCTTTTTTTAATAATCATGTTATATTTTGTGCTGCATATATACCAGAATTCTTTAGCTATACCCCGTGAAGGGCATTCATTTGGATTTCAGTCTTTTTTTCTGGTAAAATAATGCTGTAGTAAACATTCTTTTGCCTATATCCTTACATATGAGTGCTTTTGTTTCTGGGGGCTAGAATCTGAGAGGTGGGGTTACTAGGTTGAATCACACACAGACTTTCAGTTTTATAGATGTTGCCAGATTGCTTTCCACAAAGGCTGTTTCAATCCACATTTCCATTAGCAACGTCTGACAGTACCCAGGTCTCTCCAGCCAGAGGTGACATTGCTCTTTTAAAATTTTTCCTATTTTTTTTTTTTTTATTTTGGTGGGGGGAAGGTAACTAGATTTATTTATTTTTAGAGGAGGTACTGGGGCTTGAACCCAGGACCTCATGCATGCTAAGCAAGCGCTCTACCACTTGAGCTATACCCTCCCCCCCTTTCCTATCTTGATGGATGTAAAGTACATTGTTACTTTAATTTGCACTTCCCTGACTGTAGCTGAGTTTAAGCTTTTTTGTTGTTGTTATCAAATTTTGATTTGCTCTTCTCTGATTGCTTTTCATACTGTTGGCCCATTTTTCTGTTTGGTTATTTGTTCTTTTCCCATCAATGTATAAAAACTATCAATATTATAAGTATTAATCCTCTGAATGTTACCTTTGTAACAAGCATTTTTTCCCATATTTAACTTTTTTCCATTGACTGTGGTCCGGAGACTTCAGGTGTGCATGAGAATCACTTGAAAAGCATATTAAACCTATACTTTGTAGGGTACCACGCCAAGAATTTGATTCAGTAAATCTAGGGTGAAAAATCTGTATTTCTGACATTCCCAGATGCGATGCTGCTTCTGCTGCTGGTCCAGGGACCATACTTTGGGAATTACTAATTTTTGCCATGGAAAAGTTTAAAATTTGAATATAGTCAAATGTCTGCTTTTTCACTTACAGCTTTGGAATTTCTTGTCTTAATTTAAAAGGTCTTCCCAGTCCCTATATTGTACATATGGTCTCCAAGATTTATTTCAGTGTTATATCTTTAAATGTGTGATCACCAGGAATTTGTTTTTGTGTGTGACATAAGATAGGAGTCCTATTGCATCTCCATCAAAATGCTCACCAGTTGTCCTAGTACCAGATTATTAAGTGACCCATCATTTTCCCACTGAATTGAAATGCCACCTTTGTTATATAATACATACTAGAATTTATTTCTGTATCTTTTATTCTCCTCCAGTGATAATTGTATCTGTTCCTATTTCGGCATATTGGTTTGATTACAGGGGCTTTCATAATATGTTCTAGGATCTGGTAAGACAGAACCCGCTTATCCACTCTTTCTTTTTTATACTTTGCTATTTTTTGGCATTTATTCTTCTGTATAAAGTTTATGATTGTTTTATCTAACTTTTAAAAATCTGTGAGGGAGGATTTTAATTGGAATTACATTAAACCTGTTTATTAGTTTAAGAGAATTGGCTTTTTAAAAAATACTAAGTCTTTTCACCCAAAATACATTTCTTTTCATGTTTTCAAACTTTTATGTTCTTCAATAAGATTTTAGTTTTGCTTATGTAGGTCTTATGCTTTTTTTGTTAAATGTCTTCCTAAGTGTTCTGTGATTTTTATAAACATTTCTAGATGCTGATTGATACACTGAGAATTACGTAATTGCAATGGTTTTAATATTTCTCTGTTTGAGTTAATGTTAGCAGCTAATTTTTGGTAATAGCCTTTAATATATGTAAGTAGTTTATAGTCCCCTATTTTACTTTTGTGATTTTTAAAAAAATAAACGGCTGCTGAGAATTTTATAAAATGTCTTTTCAGCATCTCGTATTACACTATAGCTTTTCCTTCAATTTTGACTTATGTTTATAGAGTTTCTGATCTTGAGTCCTTACGTTTATGGAATAAACCCTACCTGTTTATCGAGATGCATTTCTAGCTTTTTGTTGCTTTTTTTTATTCATTTAAAAATTGAGATATAATTTATATACCATAAAATTTACCCTCTTAAAGTGGACAAGTCAGTAGTTTTTAGCATATTTATAGTTATGCAACTGTCGCCAACATCTACTTCCAGAACGTTTTCATCACTTCAGAAGGAAACTCTGCTCATTAGAAGTCATGCCCCATTCTCCCTTATCACCCGCATAGAAAGTACACTTTCTCTGTCTATAGGTTTACCTGTTCTGGACATTTCATATAAATGGAAGCACACAATATATGTCTTTTGTATCTGACTTCTTTCACTTAGCATATTTTTAAAGTTTATCCATGTTGTAGCGTGTATCAGTACTTCATTATTTTTTATGATGGAGTCATATTCCATTGTATGAGTATATCACATTTTATTCTCCATTTATCTGTTGATGGCCATTTGAGTTGTTCCCACCTTTTGGCTATTATGAACAATGCTACTATCAACATTTGTGCACAGTTTTTGTGAGGACATATGTTTCCATTTCTCTAGCGTATATACCTAGAGGTGGAATTGCTGGCTTCCATAGTGACCCTGTGTTTAACTTTCTGAGGAACTGCCACACTTTTCCAAAGCCTCTGCACCATTTTACGTTCCCACTCACAGTGTAGAATGTTTGTTATTCTACTCCTTTTTAGTTACAGCCATCCTAGTGGGTATGAAGTGGTATCTCATTGTGGTTTTGATTCGCATTTCCCTGTTGACTGATAATGTTGAGCCTCTTCTTGCTTATTGGCCGTTTGTGTATCTTCTTAGAGAAATTATTCAAATTCTCACCCACTTTTAAATTGAGTTATTTGAGGTATGAGAGTTGCTAATATTTTAAAACAGTTTATTCTTAATATTTCTGTTTTCTGAGGGGGCACTCCAACTTCTTTTGGGTTTGGTGAGCATTATCAGATCATTGGGTGAAACAGTAGTTTCTAGGCAATTAACATTTTTGTTTATTTTTGCTTGCATTAGAGAGTAACTCAGACATCTCCTCTACAAGTACCTAACCCGTCTTGGATGCATCACCAGTCATACCTCATGCAGCCTTCAGTGAGTGTTCAGAAGTGGGCAAAAGCCAAAGAGGCGGTTTGATGTAAAGAGAAACAGTGGGGTTTGATGACAGGAGATGCGGGTGTGAGTTCTGGCTCAGTCTCTTGTATAGCCCAGGTGTATGGCCTGAAATTCTGTGAGTTTGCTATTAGACAAGGATTCCTCCAGACGGATGGGCAGAGTGCCTGTTCCTGTTGCATAGCTGGGTTGTCGCTTGCCTGTTGTTTCCCAGGATATTTGAATGTCTGTTGTCAATGGTTCTGGTAGCCATGAACCACTGCTTCAGGCAGCCTTACAGGATGCTGCCACCCAACCTTGTCCTTTGCTGCTGCTTCTAGGGTTCAGTTCTGACACCGGGAATGGACCATCCAATTCCTCTCCAGCCTGCCTCCATGATGGGGCCTCTCACCCAGCAGCTGGGCCACCTCTCCCTCAGCAGCACGGGCGCGGTAAAGCGGGATGTTTCTGGTTATAAGCTCCCACCAAGCAAGAAATAGCTATGTAATACTCTTTGGTATAAATACTCTTGAATAAGGGTGGGACTCACTTCAGTGTCATTGAGGGCACACTCAGGACAGGAGAGAAACTGAAAAGGTAATAATCCATGAGCCAGGAGTGCAGCCATTCTGCTCTCCAGCTCGTTCCTTTTAACTGATTCTTCCTCATGAAACTACATGCATAATGTTTGTCTACATACTAGCTTGTCTAGGAGTTCATACACGTTTCTTACAAGTCCTTATCAAATAGCAACAAGAAGAGTGGGTGAAGCTTGTTAGGGCTCTTGTGGGTGGGGTGCATTCTGATGTGTACGGGGGGCTTGAAGCAGAGAAGGCAGTGCATTGAGAAAAAGCAGGAACTGGAAAGAAGACGAAAGGTAGTCTTACAGGTGGAAGTCTCTCTAAGCCAGTGTACTTTAGAATCACCTGAAGTGCTTTTAAAAAGCACTTCTAATTAAATTAGAATATCTGGGGATGGAACACAGGCATTTGTCGTTTTTAAAGCTCCCCAGGCGCTTTAAGTGTAGCCGAGAATCACCACTACGCCTGCTGATCTTTCTCATTCTAGTACATGCCAGCAGCCGCGGCGATGCAAGGAGCGTACATCTCCCAGTACACCCCTGTGCCTTCTTCCAGTGTTTCAGTTGAGGTAAGAGCTTTCTAGTCTCTTTGGATCGAGGATAGGAAAGCGAACAGGCAGACTTGCCCCTGATCAAGATCTTCCTTTCACAAGGTTGCTGATTCTGTGTTCACAAATAGCTGGTAGGTATGTGAAGAATGTAGGAAGGAAAGACTGTCTGTGTCTTTGAATGAGGCCCTTCCTCTCATTTGGCCAGGATGCTGGCTTGTATTGACTGGTGTGTCTAAATATTGGGGAAGTGATGCTGTGTGTGTGGATACACGTGCATCTGTGTGCACTCACAGGTGGGCGGGAGTGGGTGGGTCGGGGAGGGCACTCTAGTCCGGGCTTTAGCTAGGCTGCTTCAGGGGGAGGTGAGGAAAGGATGCACAGGGTGACTCTCTTCGCCCTGGCTGTGGTACAGGAGAGCGGCGGCCAGCAAAATCAGGTGACGGTGGAAGCCTCCTCAGACCACGGGGTCTATTCTTTCCAGTTCAACAAGTAACAGCGGTAAGAACCTCATGCCGAGGGCAGGGTGGGCGGAGCAGCCTGAAATCAGGAAGGCGCTCATGCTTGTTGCTCCCCCTCTCTACCCTCTCTGGCTCACGCCTCCTTTAGGATTTCCCTCCCTGTCTTTGTTGATTACAAGGGAATTCTTGGAGATGCAGATTCTCAGGACGGCAGAGGGCTACCCAGGATTGCAGCCCCGTGTGGGCCCTGCTGAAGACTAACGTTCGGCCGTCATTTGTCGCAGGCCTGGGCCTGGAGAAAGAAATCTCTGCACTTCTACCCTCTGCTCTTCCTCCTGTCCTGACGGAGACTGGGAGAAAGGTCACTTTTTGTGTGTGCAACAGTCAAGGAGATCAAAAACTTTTTCTCTTTTGTGAAGAAAGTTTTATGTTTTGTTTTAAACTGCAGTATTCTCTTTCCCTACTCCAAAGAGACATGGTGCCTGGAGCTTCTTCTCATCTTTATGAAAAACAATTTTGATGTGTTGGACTTACTTGGGAAGGCTTTTTAAAAAAAATTCTTTTCTTAAAAGGAAAAAGAAAGGTGTGGTGCTAGAACATTGATGAAGGAGTCTTACTGTGGGCCCTTCTTACCGAGTTTAGTTATGGACTATTTTGGGTGTGTGTGTAAGAAAATATGCAGACTTAAAGTTTTGTTTTATAAAGCTCTTAGATTACACATCCCATCTCTCCTTCACACACATTTTATGCCTTCTTTCTCTCATCTGAATTGTTTTTTTTCTCTTTTCCATGTAACAGAGCCTGCCTACTTTGCCTCTTTACAGTTTTTAATTTTGTTTGTTTAAATTTCCCTTTTGAATGAAATTTCATATGGGATTTGGGGGCAGGGGGCTAGGCAAGGAACAAGGTGGATCACTAAGCAGGCAGTGGAAGTGGCTTTTCCTCCCTCTGCCCTGCCACATCCTGAGAGGAAAGACTAGACTTTGCCTTCAGGAAGCAGAAGTGCGAGCTAGGCTCACTGTGGAGACAGTTCCACAGCCGTTGGAAGTCATCCTTGATCTAAATTTGGATAAAGACTAGGTTTTCCCTGGCAAGTTCCAGAGGGATGGACCTACTGACTTCTTACTAATTCTTCTCACTGCCGAGGCCAACACCTTCTGAGGGAGTGTGTTCTCTGGGAACAGCTTTTTTGGAATATCTGCTTTTCTGCTTCCTGGAGCATCTTCTTTTCTGCCCTGGGTCTCAGGGCCTCTCTCTTCCCTATTGCACATCCTGTGCTCAGAGCCCTCGCATTTGTGACCTTGCTGAATCCATGCAGGTTCCTTCTCCACCGTCGATGATCAGCTGCTTCACCTCAAGATCAGTGGTTCTCAAGGAGTCGGTTTTGTCCCCTAGAAGCCATTTAGCAGTCTCTGGAGACTTTTTTGATTGTCATGCCTGGGAGTGGGGACTGTGTGCTACTGGCATCTTGTGGCGAGAGACCACGGACGCTCCTGAGCACCCTCCAGGGCACATTACAGCCCCAGCTGCCCCAACAAAGAATGATCTGGCTTGAGATGTCAGCTGGTGCCAAGGCTGAGAAACTCTGATGTAGACGATATTGTCCCTGCCTCCTGTACCAGAGGACTTGGTAAGTTCCCACCCCAGCCCTGACACACAGTGCCTTTTGATGCTCATCCAGCTAGTTGAGAGGGACAGAACTGAGGCCCTTGAATTGTCCCCAGCCTTTGATCTTTGGCATCTCTGCATACAGCAAAGTTGTCCTTGAAAGGCTTATGCCACCGTGCACATGCCATAAGCACACAGGTGGGGACTGTTCTGTGTGTGTGCTGTGTAGCTGGGAAAGGACAAAGCTGGCCGGAACTGTCCAGAGCAACCTGCCCGGCCCTGGTGTCTTTGGGTCCCTTTTCCGGGGAACTAGGATATCAAAAATAATTTTCCTTCTTGTAGAAGGACAACAGGGAGCTAGAACAGAAAAGGGCAGCAAATCCCATATCACTATTACAAGGTCAGGAGTCCTTCAAAAAGGGCTATATTTTGCTCTTCAACTCCATCTCCTTCTGCAAGCCCTGCATCTGTGCACATGGAGACAGACAGGAGGATGCCTTTGTCCACCTTCTAGGAAGTAAGATCCTGCACCTGTCTCTTTCCAATCACTCCCTTCTGCACTGAAAGGAGAGTCCTGCTCACTTCAAGGTCGGTGCCTTTTCTCCGGTCAGTCAGAAAGCCCAGTGATGGCGAATGGAGAAACAGGTGTTCATTAAGCTGACTCTGGGGGAGGAATGAGATGGTACTGAGGGGCACGAAGCTGCAGTGTCAGTTGTTGTGCAGAGAGCTTGGGCCCAGCTTCCCCTCCCCTCCACCCACCCCAGGGGTGAGAGTGCCAGCGCTTCCGACCCCTAGAATATCCTTTTGTGTATCCCTGGAGGTAAGGGAGTGGGGGGAAGTGCATGGGATACAAAGTGCAACGGACAGAAGTGCCACTATTGGTTTTCTCATGGGTGCTTCCGGCCTCAGGAAGGGTTTATCTAATGGAAAACAGCCCTAGCCCAGTAATCCTCTGGACGGATTTGGCTGGGCACGTAGTTCTTGTTGCTGAGTCTCTAGCCCTTAGTCAAAGACAGCACACCATAGATTTCTTGTCAGTGGCCTCAAAGAAAAAGAGAAAAATCAAGAATCCTGTTCATTTAATTAACAGTAATTTGGGAGAGCCTGGTTTTGCTAGTTTAGTGAAATGAGGGCCTTTCACATGTATAAGCTGTTGATTTCACTGCCGCCCCTCCTCTGCCTCCCAGAACTCCTGGTTCTGTCTACTTTCTTTGTATTTAAATGTCTAAATGGCTGTGATTTTGCTTTGTTTTGTTTTAAAATTCTGTAGTTCCCTTTTGTGGGTTCTCCTGTGTGAATCCACTTAATAGATTCTGCTAGTGCTTCTGTTTTGGGCAGGTTGGGGCAGGGCGAGTGATGGAGAGCCTGACGTTGTTTCTGTAGTAGCTAACGGCACTGTGGGATTTTTTTTATGGTGCTCTTGGGTTACACTCATGATATTTTTCCCCTAACTGTTCATTTCTGACAGTTCATAGCATGGGTGAGTGGTTGGAGAAAGGGGAGAGGAGTGAGGGACAGTTTGGTGACAGTGGTGGCAGGGGAACTGTAGGGGGAGCTCTCAAGCTCACGGCCTAGGGCTGGGCTTTTAATTTTTTAATTTATATTTTTAAACACCTTTATTGTGGTATGGTTCCTGCACCATAAGCTATACATATTTCAAATGAACAGTTTGATGAATTTTGATTTACCAATGAAACCACTACCACGATCAAGATAGCTAACACTTCCATCACTCCCCAGGAGGTGCAATTTTCCAATTCCCGGTTCATCCCTTCCCACCGCCTTTAAGGGCTGGCCTCTTTGAACACTATACCTCGTGCTTTCTGAGTCCTGTCTTCACGGAGCCCAGGTCGTACTGTCTCCGCACTTCACATTTCACTCCCACTCGTTACAGATGCTCATGCGTTCTTAAAATATTTGAGTACTTTGTATTTTTCTGTTTCCAGTCAACTAGAACATACCAGAATCCCTTTCTCAGGTGAGATAAGCCTTTACCAGCTCAGAGCCTGCCCGTCCCATCTCATGCCGGTGGTGTTAACTGCTCCTGTCTCACTCTGAGATGATACTCAGCCCGAGGCTGATTAGTTTTTTGGAGGGTGTGGGTCAAGGTTAGGGAAGATGTGGGAATGAAGATGGGGAGAGGTTTTATTTTTAAAGAGTGTTTTTAACCAAAGAATTTGAAAAGCTGCCCAGACTAGGAAGCCTGGTGGCTCTGAGGTAATAAATAGCCCTTGTCAGTAGAGACGGGAGTGGTAGGGGGCATCGCTTGCGCTTGAGTAAGGACTCGACTTTGCTGCTCCACCAACCATGCCTGGGTCGGGCCACCTCAGCCCAGTTCCGTTCCTCTTCCTTTCCTAACTTACTGATCCGTGAGCTCATTCAGCCCCTGGGTGCCTGCAGTGCTCATTCTCTGCTGCTTCAGTGTCAAACCTTTGGGGCCCTACATGTGGGTTGTTACGTTGCTCCACAAAGACACTGAGAGGCCTTGCTGCAATGGAATGTTGCAGGAATCCCAACAGTAGAATCCATTCTTCTAGGAAAAAGAATCATTGCTGCTCTCTTGTGCACGTGCCCCACCTCCTGGGAGAGCAGCAGCATTGCACACGAGGCGCTCTCCTGACTTTCCTGGCCAAGGGCAATAAACTTGGGTGGGTGATCAGGTCTGAACTTGTCCCCAGGCGCTACTAGACCAGCTTCAGAGAAGGGTGGGCATTGTGGAAGCTCATCTGTAAGGGCTAGATCTGAAATCTTGTGCCTTATCAGACTGATTCTTCCTGATTCCCTCTTAAACCAACTACTCCATCTCTGTGCTACCTGCATTTTAGATCATGTTTACTCAGCTTTCACCCCTTCCTTTTGTAGGAGGGTCCTCCTTCAGCAGCCGAGACTGGCCAGTGAGCTCTGTCACCCTAGTCATCTTTGCTGAATTCTCTTCACCGGCCGCCTCCCTGGGGGTGGTCCCTGCGGCTGCAGTCTTGAGAAGGCTAGGTCCCCCTCCCGCTTACGGCGGCTCCTTCTCCCCGGCATATCCGCTTGTTTTGAATAAGCCGTCGTTCTCCAGGCGTATCCCAGAACTTCCTTGTCCTTGTTACATATCTACCTCAGTTTCCCAGTTCAGCAAGGGCACAAGCACCTGGTTTACGTCTTTCCTTCCTTCCCGGCATGAGGTCTAAGAAGCTGGGAACTAGAAAGGGGCTCATGATTAAATACAAAACTCTTGGTTATTTGTTTCTGAATGTCTTGAGATTTTTTTTTACCTCATAATCACTAGAATAGTGTGAACTCTTCAGTTAAGTCTTGCTGTGACAGGCCAGGAGGCAGGCTAGGTCATGACTGCTTAGAATACTAACGAATGCTTGGGAGCCACCCCAGGACAACCAGCACCAGGGCAGAGCTCAGAACCTGAGGACGAGAGCTGGCCGTGGCTGCCCTGCGGCTGAGCAGGCAAGCATGCGCCCAGCGGGAGTTCGGGGTTTGTACAGGGCTGGAAACAGAGATGTTCCTTCTCCACCTTATTCCAGTTAGTTTAGAGGGTTCACCAAAGCAGAATTTCCAGCCTGGAGGGTGATAAGCTTTCCCACCCTGAGTAAAGAAAGTTCTTGCCCCATTATTGGTGTCCACATCCTCCAACACATCTTTTTTTGGGTGGTTAGTGCTCTCTTGCATGCACTTACCACTTTAGACAGGAAATAAGCTTAATTTATACTCAAACACGTTTTGTACATTTCTCTTCATCCAGAGGTTTCTGTAGTAGCATACTCTGGCCATGTCTGTGCCAGTGCCACCCATTCTTCTTTTTCTGACCCTTGGTATTCTCATGTTCCTTCTCTACAATTTGGTAAAGCTTTATTTTGTCTTATTTCAACTTTTGTTTTGAAATAAAACACAAAATTCTACCTCCTGGTGTCTTATCCATTGGGGGAAGCTGGGAAGGTGGTGATGGGCACATACACTCACTATAATGGGAACACAGGGGGCAGGGGAGGAACCAGGCACACTTGGCTCCTTTGTTCTAGCACCTCGGTCAGGAGCACCTGCTCCATCCACAGAAGCAGGAATTCTGCCTTTGGTGCCTCTTGCACAGGAAGGGCCAAGCTGGGAGTTGTAGGGGCATAACAGCTCGCCTGCCTGCTGACTCCTACATCAGGTCAGGCATACTCACCCTGCGCCCCGTCTTCCCCTTTAGGTAAGTATGAGAACATAAGCTGAAGATAAATACACGGAGTCTTTTGAATCTATCAAATGTGGTTTTTATTCAACTGACAAGCACTTTCTACAGCTGCACTTGTGGAACATCACATGGCAAAAACAGGAGTTTTTTTCTCTAGACTTTTTTTTTTCCTTTTTTAACCTTATTAAAAATGAGATTGGTCCTAAAAATATAGAAAGAAATAAATTTAAATTCACAAAAAACTGTACATTATCAAAAAGTCACTAAAACACCACATTTGGTTATATAAAAAGTCAAGTCCCTTTTGTTGTAAAAGGAACATGGAAACTTGTTGGTGTTGATGGTGTGGTTTTTCCTGTTAACCAGACTGATGGGGAGGGGAAACAAAGGGGCAGGGGGTGGGTTTTATTTACTTTATTAACCTGCCTTCCCTACCAAATACTCTTATCTGTCAAGAAGAGAAAATCCACCTAGCTCAAGGGGCGGTGAAGATGAGGAAAGAAAAGTGAGAAATGGCCCCTTTGATCATGCCCTACCCCCACCCCCTTCAGCCCCTACATCTTCAAACAGGCTAGGACTCCACCCGACCTTAAGAGTGCCTGGTCCCTAGACAGAGATGGAGCTGGGAGAGGAACACAGAGCAGGAACAGTTGAGATTTCACTCCCCCATCCACCTAACCTCCAACAGTAAAATTAATCTAGTACATTTTACACCAGGGGAAAACTGCTGTGGGGAAAAAGAAGAGCCCCACCTATAACAGTTCCAAACGTTTGACTAACACAAAGTTTGTTACAGCGCAGTTATTTAGATAAAATATAAATATTTATGCATAATATAAAGTCAATTCAAATATTCTTCAATCCACCTCTTATTTAAAAGCAAAAAAAAAATCTCAAATAAAATTAAGTTTTGAGGTTTATCTGACAGAAAAGGCGACTTTAGAAATAGGCTATGGGGCAGAAGGGGCGTAAAGGAGTAGGAATGGGGCTGCCCCAGGACCTACACTGCCCCGTCTCCTGGCTATTCAGTGCTGCCAGAAGTACAAGGAATGTTCCACCTCACCTGGCAGCCCCTCTCCCACCAATGGAACATTTCTTGGATGCCTCAGCTCTCTGCTTGGGCCAGCCAGCCGCCACCTCCCCAGTGCAAGTACCCGTAATCTCTGATGGGAGGGGCTCTGCTGAGCAGGAAAGCAGGGGGCCAGGGGCCCATGGCTATAGCTGGGAGTTAGCAGCTTTCCTCTCACATGTTGGGGCTTAACTTGGGCGTAGTCACATGTAGGGCAGTGGTGGACCCAGAACCCATCCTCCCTACTCTCTTGTGCTCCGGGGTCTCTGCTGCTGGGGAAGGGGGTCCCAGGGCATGAAGTAGAAAAGGGAAGGAAAGCACAACTAAACCCACAGAAGCTCATGGGATTAGGAAAAGATCCAGTTCTACCCCTCTCCCTGCAAAAGCTTTAAGACTCAGAGCTACTGAAAGGAGAGGGAGTTCCTGCTGAAAGATTGCACAGTTTGAAGAGGCTGGAACAGAAATGACTGGGAGAGAGGGGGAGAGACACAGCCTTGTACCCAGAAAAACTGTTCCTGTGGTTTCCCAAAGACAAAGTGATGGTTTAAAACAAGGGGGAAAGTGGGAAAAAAACAGATACTTGGGGAAACTGAATGGATGCCACCAAACAAAACAGGGGCACAATCACAGCACCCTCTCACACACACATGCACACACCTCTCTCTCTCTCTCAGGCCAGTTGATTGCTACCTGGCCTCCATCTTGGGGATGTGCCCAAACTCAGCAGTAGTTGTCCCTGAGGAGTTCCCAAGAGGGAGGTTTGGGTAAGAGGTGGGGAAGGAAGCTGGAAGGCCCAAGGTCCTGGGTGCCTCCCTGCTCTCTCCCCAGTTGCTAAGTTTCAGAAAAGGCTAGAAACTCAGCATTTGAGGAGTATCCAACATTACAGAGGGCATAACTATTGGCAGGAAGATCAAGGACAGAGAAAAGACAGGGACCTCTGAACTTTTTTTTTCCTTTGAAGGGAAAAAAATTGGTGAGAGAAAAGGAGGGAGGAACCCGTACACAACAGTTTTACATTATTGGGAGAGAGAAAACCTGCAAGAGGGGAGAGGAAAGGAGAGAGAGAAAAGCAGGGGAGGGACTGAACATGGAAGCAGCATGTTCAGGGCCCGGTGTCCGGCTCGACACACTTGGGAGTTAAGTCCACTTTACTGGCCGTCACTGCGGGTCCACACACAGTACAGAGTGTTTCTCGGTTTCACACATTCACTAGAACTATTGCTATTGTTAAATAGCCCCAGAATGCTGGGGCACGTACAGGGAAGGTGAGGAAGCTGGGAGGAGGAAGTAGGGACTTCTTTCCTCCTCCTTTTTTAATTAGGAAACAAAACAAAGGAAAAATTATTTTTTCTTTCTTTTTTTGGCTTTCAGTCCAAAAGGACCTCATCTCTGGCCCTCTTATTTGAGGAACAAGAGGAGGAAAGGGAGAAGGGGGTGTAGGGATAAGATGTGGGGCGCTGCCAAGGATAGGGTCAAAAATCAGGGCTATGTCTCTGACTTGAGTATGGACCCAGGGCAGCATCAGCAGGTGAGAATGGCAGGGTTGGTTGGTTTGGAGGGCAGGGGGTGATGCCGCAAGGTGAATCTCCCCACCCTTGCCTCACAGATTGGCCTGTTTTCCCTGATAAAACTCCTCCCAGCGGCTCTCGAAGAAGCGGCGCATGATGTGCCCTGCCTTGCCCACTTCAGAGTCATCCTCGTTGAAGGTCTGGCAGTTGTCAAAGACCAGGAGTGCATCAGCCGCGAACTCCTCTGAGCTGGTGTACCTGGGCAGGGGTGGAGGCAGGGCTGTGAGGTGGATGGGAGGCACGGCAGTAACAGAGGAGCTGGAGAGGCGCCGACGTCTACTTACCCTCCCCGGAGCAGCCGCTCCCGCATGGTGGAGAAATCCATAGGGTTTTTGATGATGCGTCGGTACCCACTCACCAATCGTGGGTTCACAGGCTCCAGGAAAGGCCAGGCTGCATCATGGGACTCCATCTCCATCAAGATAATCCTATTATGAAAGAGACAGTGATGACTGCATTGTCGGGAAACAAACACACTGACACCTCCCAGCCCTTTACTCTGGCGAAGGAAGAGACAGCTGTCCAATGAATTCGCTCAACTCACTCGCAAAATGTGAGATCGCTGTGGTGGCTCCGCATGGAGAGCCGCCGCCGCTTTGAGGGGGACAGCCCTTCTTCTGAGTACCGAGGCGCTGTTGGGCTTTCTCGGCCCCTCGACAGTACCCGGCGCCGGCGGCTGTCACCCTCTGGGAAGTTCAGTGCGTAACTACTCTTCCGCTTCTGGCCTCGTTTTGGGAAACCAGGCTTCTGAGTCAGTTCCCCGTCTACCTGCTAAGGATAAGAAAAAGGTGAGATCAGCAACAGCTGAACGTGTGCTCTGCTTGCCCTCCAGTTAATTACAATCCCTCCTTGTCTAAGTGTGAATACGTTCATGCATGAGGTAGCACGTGAATTTATTCACATAACCCAGTAAGGCAGGTAAGAGGGAGAGCATAATCGTTCCCATTTTACAGAGGAAAGCAAGTGAGGTTATAGAATTTAAGTGACTTTTCCAAAGGACCAGAACCCAGGTCTCCGAGCACTTAGTCTGGAGTCCTTCAGGAGGGACTGAAGCCATGGTAAGAAGTGGTGTCTGTTGGACTGGAGGCAAACGGAATGAGAAGAATCTCTGATTTCTGCTTGGGAGTGGAATGAGAGAGCAGAAGGCTTACCTGGGCCAAACAGACAGCACAGAACCAGTCTCCTTCTGGGACAGCCTCCATCTTGGGCCGATGGCAGTAAATATGGCAGCCACGGTCACATCCATCACAAAGTAGAAGAAACTCATCGTTGTCACCCTTCCGGCAAACTAGACAGGTCTGGACCAAGGTTGTGAGGAGGCAGGGTGAGCCTTCAAGTCTCTGCCTGCCAATGACCCCACCCACCCCAGCTGGCCATCTCTTCAGCCTCCCCAGGCTTTCCAGGCCTCTTACCACTTTGTTGACGGACTTCTCCCAGGCAATGGACCTCTCCAGCTGGCCTAGGCACAAGCACACCTGGGCCGCACTCCGGCACCGCTCTAGCGTTTGGCGCCAGGCCCGAATGCGAGGGGTGATCTCGTATGATCTGGAGGGAGAAAGTGGAGATTTTCTGATGAGGAGCAGGATCCAGTAAATTTATCCAAGAATAGTATATGTGGCAGGGGGCACTCACATCTCTGTAGTGGTGCACTGGGGGGCACTACTGGGCGTGCTGAGCAGGGCCTTCTCCAGCACAAATTCATGAGCTGGCCAGAGGGGCTCCCGCAGGTACCGCCTCTCCACATTCTGCTCCAGGGCAGCAAGGCGCATCACTGCCAGGTCCAGAGGGTTGGTAGTTTTACGCTGGGGTGCCAGTCCTTCCTTGCCTCGACCTCTCCAGGTGATATCCTCCTGGGAGTCAGGTAGGTGCTCACAGTAAGCCAAGTCTTCACGAGTAGAGTCTGGGCTGGGACATGTCCAGCCCTGCAGGTGGGAGAAAGAAAGAAAACTCATTATTAAAGGAAGAACATTAAGCATAGCAAAAAATATAACCCACTTAGGGTCATGATAGGTCACTTGTGAAGCGGGAATGCAGGTTTTTCCTAATACGTACAAGATATTAATACCCTCTCCTCAACAACCCCCTGCCCAGTGCCAGCCCCAGCGTACCCGGATCTGCAGATCAGAGAGGATCACCCGCTGCTCCAGCTCTTCTACCCACTGAAGCACAGCCAGGTCTGTCTCAAATGTCTTCTCTTTGGGGGACCAGCTCATAATCCCTTCTTGAGAGGCAGGTAGCTGATTGGGCTCAAAGATGGGGTCTGAGATGACAGAAAGCAGCGGGAAAGGCCTATCAGGCTGTTTACCATCCACAGCAGCAGCTCAACATCTACCTGGGCTCTTCAGCTCAGGTTGGGTCAAGGTATTTGTCTTACCAGCTGAGGGTCGTAGGCAGACTTCCTGTAACAAGTCCCTGTGCTTGTTTAGGTGTTTGTGAAGTGCCTTCTCTCGGATGCCTCGGGGGTGTAGGGCCTTGAGTGTGGCATCCAATGTCTCAGGATCTCGGATCCACCACCAGCCCGAGCGCATTTCTGTGAAGAAAGTTTATGTGTGTGTGGGGTGTGGGAACCAGCTATGAATCACATGGCCCACATCTGATGTCCCTCCTGCCTACACCCTCACCGCATCCTACCCCAAGATCACTCACCAGGGGGCACAGGCTGGGCTGTCAGCTGGGTCAGGTAACGCTGCTCCATCTGTTTGAAGAACTTACTGGGGGGTCTCCCTCTCCGTTTGGGCTGTCCCAGCCCTGTGGGGCTCTGTGGTGTTTCTCCAGGGTCTCCTGTTCGCCTTTTAGGAGCCACACCTGGCAAAGGGGTGGAAGAGAGCTGCACTGGAGGACAGGGGTTGGCAGCACTGGGTCTATTCACCTGTGAATGAGATGAAACATAAGAGGAAGAGGCTGTTTTTATGTTTATAGGACCCCAATGGAACCATCCCTTCCCTGAACTTCAGCGACAGCCCACAGCTAGGGGTAAGATGAAATCAGGTAAATACTAGTTCTGGTTACTTACTGGCTTGGAGGAAGCAGGTAGCTGAGGGGAAGAAGTGGGCTGGTCCTCAGAAATTGCAGGGGGTGGTGTAGGGGCGACATTGCAGGGCATCTGGGCTGAGAAGTTAAACCAGGGAGCTTGAGATTCAGAGCTGGCTTCTGCCTCATCAGCTTCTGGCTCCTCCAGGGGCTGTGATGGGGTCGGGTCCAGTTTTCCGGGGCTGCTATCAGGTGTGAGAACTGAGCTGCTGAGCAGGGAACCATGGCTCTGAGTCTGGCTCAGCCACGACAGGAAGGCTGACTGGCTGAGGTCATGCTGGCTCTGACCCAGAGACAAAGGGGAGCCTTCTGGCTCCAGGAACCCATTATGAGACTGAGGATGCAACTGAAACTGGGCCTGGGGCTGGGGCTGGGGCTGGGGCTGGACATGAGCCTGAAGCTCATGAAGATGGGGCTGAGCCTCAGGCTGAAGCTGGGCCTGAGGCTGTTCTGAACCTTGACCCTTGACCAGAGATTTCAGGCGCCTAGATTGCATAGACCCTGGCTTAGTTTTCCGAGGTCGGCCTCGGGCCCGGGCAGGAGAAGTGGCAGAGCTGTTGGAGCCAGCTAACTCCCTCTTCAGACAGAAGGAGACTGGGCTGGTTGCTGAATGGGTTGCCATTTTTAAGGAGTCATTTTCCTGCTTTATTACATCCTCAGGAACTGTAAAGAAAAGTGAAGAGCATAAGACATATACTGATATATAAGGGAAAGAAAGAGGGTATACAAACACAAGACATACACTTTTTTCTCTTGGACTTAAGTGCCCCCTTTTTGAGGTGCCACTGAAAACAACTTACATGCCAATGAACACAGTATCTGGAAAAGAAACACTTCTCCCAAGTAAGAGTCATCAGCATCAGTGTAAGCTAGCATTTACTGAGAACAGCTATGCGTTCAGCTCTGTTCTAAGACTCTGAACTCATTTTAGTCCTCTCAGTAACCCTATGAAGTACATACACTACTATGAACTCCACTTTACAAATAAAGAAACCGAAGCAAACAGCTGGTAAATGGCGCAGCAGGTGGGCTGGCATTCTCATTCCAGAGCCTGTGTTCTTAACCACGGTGCTATAATGATTCTCATAAAATGAAGAGGCCCGAGATGATTAGGTAGAGGAAAAGGAATTGTTTAGTTTTTGTCAGACAGGAATCAATTCAGGGTCCCACAACACACCTACCTAAGCTCCCCTCTGTTCCTTCCACAAAGATACCAGTCAAATAGGGCAACACCCAGTAGCGGCGTCTGTAGCGGTCTTGACCCAAGGAGACGGCTCGAAGCATCTGGGATGAGTGAAGCAGCTTTTTGCGAAAGAAGAGCTGACGCTGGGTAGGCAGTGGAAAAGGAAGATGAATGAAAAACACATTTCCAGGGTGACAGTGGTGACTTTGTCCAGTATATGGAAGAGGTCAGTGGCTCTCAGCTTCCCTATAAAAATGATACCATCTCGGCCCAACTCATAAGGTGATCAGTTCTTGCCCAGCCCCCATCTCTAGCTCCTGGGAGTTAGAAGCACAATACCTTGCTGAGTTTTTCTATCTGGCGCTCTAGCTCTGGGATGCTAGATGTTGTGATATCAACCTGGAGAAGAAACAAGTGGGCACCGCAAGAAAGAGAATCATCAGATTCAAGAAAAAGAAATGTTTTCCAACTCCCACTTTCCTTGATCTGGGCTAGTACCTCTCCATCCCTTCGGCCCCTACGGCCATGGACCGCAGCCGTACTCTCCTCCTCTTCCTCCTCTTCCATGCCACTGGTCTCCTCCAGGATCCGAGAACTGCGCCTCCGCCCCAGGCCTTCCTCTGGCCCCTGAAGCTCTACCTCAGGTCGTCCAGTTCTCTTGGCCAGAGCAGTTTTCAGTCTTGAAACAGATTTAAGGGAAACCGTGGTGAGGGACATAATACCACTACAAAAAGAAACACCTTTAATCTAAGCCATCCTGAGCCCTGGGGTAGCATCCCAATCTCAGGGGAGGGGCCAAGAACATCGAGATCCAGGCAAAAGTCCTGGTTATGCTTCACCCTTTCCCCCTTCTCTCCTCTCTCTGGGCCCTACCCTCTGTCCTGTCCCTACCTCCGGAGCCGGCCTTCAACAATCCACTTGTTTTTCCTGTAGCTGGACATGCTCTCCAGGGTCTTGTCAATCTCACTGCAGGGGAACAATGCATGGGATTTTGAGGCAGAAGCAGCAGCACACACACAGAAGGGAGGCTCAAGGGTAAAAGGGCTGCAGCTGAATAGGGAGTTTCATCCCAGAGCCTAGATTAGATGAACAGCAGAGTAAGGCTTCGGTTCTCCCAGGGGAGGAAATGAGATTCATTCTCAATTCACACCAGCTTATCCAGAGCATGGCAGTGGACACATCTCCCAGGATTCTGGATGGCTAAAACCCTCCCTGGCCCCATCCTGACCACGGCATACAATAACCATCCCAGCCCAGCCCCTCACTTGATGATAAGGGTGGAGCCGTTGAGCTCATGCACGAGGAAGGCCAGGACAGCAGCCTTCTGTTGGGGTGGCTGGGCCTGAAAAGGCTGGGTGCGCAGGCTGTCACAGAGGGCTGGCTCTGCTCCATATGCCATGAGGAAGCAGCGCAGGATCTCGGACACATTGTCTCTTGTCAGTGGGATCTCAGACACCTTCTCCCCCAAGATCTTTAAGGACTGTTCGGAGGAGAACACAATAGGAGTGAGGAGAGACAGAGGAACTATGGGGTTAAGACAGGAAAAGGGAAAAGAATGTAAGTTGCTAGGATAAGATGAGAGAAGAAAAAGAAAAGATGCAAAAGAAAAGAAGTAAATAAAATGAACAAACTATAAGCAGAGGGAGGTCTGGAAAACAGAAACAGGAAGAAAACGTATCTTCCTCCCCTTGTTCCCGTAGAGAATGACAAGGGAGCCAGGACCTAAAATCTTAAAGTAGTGGTAGAGGTAACCTAGGAAAAGAGCCAATAAATTACAAGAAGAGCTAGCAGGTAGTATACAGATCTTCTTCAACTTATGTTGGGATCACATCCCAATAAACCCACCATAAATTAAAAATACTGTAGGTTGAAAATGCATTTAATACACCTAATCCACAGACCATGATAGCTTAGCAAACCCTCCAAACACTTATGTTAGCCTAGAGTTGGGCAAAACCATCTAACACAACGTCTTTTTTATAATACAGTGTTGACTATCTCAGGTAATCTACTGAAGACTGTACTGAAAGTGAGAAACAGAATGGCTGTGTAGGTTCAGAGTGGTGCTAAGTGTGTCAGTGCCTGCAGGACTGCCTGGGAGGTGTGACTTGCTGCTGCTGCCCAGCGTCATGAGAGTGTGCTGCACTACATTTCTCTAGCCCAGGAAAAGATCCACACTCAAAATGTAAAGTACAGTTTCTACCAAATGCGTATTACTTCTGCACCACTGTAAAGTCGAAAAATCATTAAGTCAAAGACTGTAATTTGGGGACTATTTCTGAATCTCCCTTTCCTTGTCCTGATCACTTTGGGGAGGGGCTTCCATGCGTTTAACTTAAAGAGAACACAAGACTGAGAAAACTACCGGATCCCAAGCCCTCCAAACCTGCCAGGGAAAGGACCTCACCTGACAGTAGGGGGGCAAGCCAGGGTCATAGAGCGCAGCTTTCAGAAGCCGCACCAGCAGATCCTGTACCTCGCCCAAGCTGTCACCTTGACACAGAAGTCCCTCCTGCAGGACCCCCAGGCTAGGTACATCTTTGGCAGGGTCAAAGCCCAGCACCTTGCCGAAGCTGTGCAGGAACTCCACGATGGTCAAGCAGTCTGAGAAGGCCCCACTAGGCAGGATCAGACCAGGGATGCGTGAGAAGTCAGGCAGGGGCTGTAGGGATAAAAGTGGTAGGGTGTTCTGTCAAACATACGGGATATTTAGGAGGTTCTTCCTTTACTACAAGTGTCTCCACAGACGGCCCCTCCAGGATCTGTTATTACCCCCTTACTACCTGGTGATCAGTCAGACACATGTCCTCTGTGGGCTTCTTCATCTCCTCCAAAATCATCTGCTGCCTCTGCCGCTCCTCCAAGCGCCTCTGTGTGGCCAGTGTTTTATCTGCTTTACAGGTTGGCTTGGCTTTGGCCACCTCCTCCTTTTCCTTCATTTTTACCTTCTCTTTCTTCTCCCTCTTGACTTTTTCCTTCAGTTTTTCCTGCTTTGTCTTTACCTTCTCCTTCTCAGCCTACCCACCCAAGGGAGAGGGGAACCAAGAGTGCCATAAAGATCTGAATCACCACCCTTCCCTGGTCCCCATCCTCCCCACCTTAGACCCAGAAACATGACTATAAAACAAGACCAACTCACACATCTTGCAAAATCAGTTTGGTGACTTCAAAGTTATGCTTGTGTGTACATGCACCTACCTTGGACTTCTTCTTTGCTTCCTTCTGCTTTAAGCTCTTGGTCTCTTGTTTCCGCTTGTTTCTGGCCTGTAAACCATAAGGGAAGTCATTTCTCCTCAAACTCTGAAAGCATCACTGCTTGGGCTAGGATTCAAAAACAAACAAGGGTGCTGGGGAGGAGAGTGAGAGATGGGATGAGGGACTGGCAATGGATCAATTCTCTCATCCTGGAGATGCCCACATTATTCTTGAACAAGCCCAATTCTCTAAATCAAGACCCCCCCAAATCCCAGGTAAGGAAGGTATGCTGCTGCATGGCGGGTGGCAGCCGTGGGAGAAGGAAGAAAAGATGGAGCAGGCTGTAGGAAAAATTAATCTCCTGTGTAATCTCTCTGATGTCCCTCACCTGCCCTTGGATAGTAGTCTGACACTCTCCACGTTGCACTTTCTGCTTCATCTTCTTCTTGATTTTACTCATCTTTGCTTTATCCTCCTCATTCAGTGTTTCTGTGAGGGCAGAAAGGAAAATGAACAGTGAGGCAAGCAGACCAGCCTCCAGCATCTAGAGCAGCCTGTCACAAAGCTGGCCTCCCAAGCGGCTTCCTGAATAATCTAGAAGGCTTTTTTTTTCAAGTATATATAAAATTTTGGGAGGAAAAAATGTAGGAGAGGCACTGTGATGAGGGCAGCACAAAGAACTTAAATGGTATCTCCTGCCCCAAAGCACCAGACCCTGGAACACATAGGCCTGCTTTAGAGGGGGCCTAGAGGCCAAAACAGCAGGTAGCCTTATAGCCTGTCTCTCTCCCAGGCCACCTGACAAGGGCAGCAACCCCCAGACTAGAGCAAAGAAAGGAAACAGAAAAACTGCCAGGAAAAGAAGGTAGTCTTGAGTTGGAAGTGCCAAGTAAGCAAAAACGTGCCAGAAAGAAAGGTCCTCAGATTATGGACACCTTAGTACAATCAGATCAAACCTGACATAGCTATTGCTTATGCCCAGCTCCTATGTCTTGCTCCACTAAAAGATCTGAATTTCTTCCCTTTTAGAAGGGAAGTGTGGTTCTGTAAACAATAGAGTGTTTTAATATGACAGTACCTTTTCTGTTCTGGCATAGAAACACTACTACCACCACATCTGCACAGCAACCCTCTAAGTTAGACAGGTATTATCTATAGTTGAACCACTATAGGCTTTTATTAAATATAAATGACTTGCTCGAGGTCAGTCAGAATCTGGCAGAGCTGGAACTCTGAAGAGGAGTCAGACAACTCTGAAAAATCTCAAATTCTTTATACTATATCAGAGTAAATGCAATATTTACTGAAAAATTAGACATTCCTACCTTTCCCGCCACAAAAAGTGCTAATTTAATTATCTTTTGGATTCAGATGTGAATTCTGAACCTCCATGATGGTGGCAATGAATAAGGTAGGAAATATACAAGACAGCTCAAACCAGTAAGACAGGTGAGAAAGGACGTGAAAACTCTCTCCTCACCTAACTACCTCTGAGGACTGCCCAGGCTCCACCAGTAACAGCACCTCAAGAAAGACACTGGTTGTTATGGTTGTTAAAGAGTCACAAAAGTACTGGGATCCTGAGGCTGCTTTCCAGGAGGGGAAATTCAGATTCACTCTGTCCATATAATGTCAGTCACTCTCCTGGGACACTCAGCCATTAGCAACCCATCAACATTTCTGATACATTTCTGAACACTGAACATTTCTGAGTAAGTAGAATCCCAAAATAAGAAATATCACTGTACCTTGGGTCTCCAGTTTCTTTAGGAGGCGGTTGTCTGTCTTATTTAACAGCTCGGTGATTTTGACCTTGGGTGGCCGACCTCGGCCCCGTTTCACCTTGGGGACTTCCTTGGTCTTGGCCTTCTCAGTGTTTCGAGGTCGGCCCCGTTTCCCAGTAATTGCCTGAATCCTGGATGG
This sequence comes from Vicugna pacos, assembly GCF_048564905.1. NCBI lineage: Eukaryota > Metazoa > Chordata > Mammalia > Artiodactyla > Camelidae > Vicugna > Vicugna pacos. Next base: position 7,705,575 of record NC_132998.1, read on the forward strand.
GATCTCCTCTGCTGAGAGCTGTACCCACTGCAGGCCCTAAGGTAATGAGGAAGACTTTGTTACAACAAGAGGGAGTTAATGTAAAGCACCAAGCCATCTGAACCATTCAATGCCCTAGAAACGCCAAACCCCATGAGAGGAAGCTGTGGCTTGTCCACCAACCCTTTCTCAGGCACAAAAAGCATATTTAACCCTTGGGCCTGCACCTCTGGTGTGTCTCTCTCTTCAAAGAAATCTCCAACAGGCATACGGGGACTGAAGCTGAAATGCTCCCGACGGACGTTGTGTACCACATTGCGGCTCAGGTACTACAAGGAGGAGATGAAGTGGCGTCAGTGACATCAGAGCCCTACCATGCCTTTGGCCAGCAACAGCACAAGCAGAACAAGCCCCAGAGCAGACACTGCCAGCCTGTTGCCACTGGGTCCAAAAAAGGAGTCTGTGCTTTCCTAAAAAGCCCACGAAAGCAGTATTACCTTGATCACTTCCGGGAACTGTTTCATTCTCTTCCCACAGGGGCCGTAGTACCAGGTCTCCCCTTGCCATCGGTGGCTGCCCTTCTTGATGCGCACCTCTCTCCTCCACCTGCCAGAGAAACACATGGGCCCTGCCGCCAGGTCACACCCCTACCCACTCACACCCAGGAGCCAAGCCCACTGAGCAGACGGCTCTCCCCGCACCTGTCTCACTAGAATTGCATGTAGATGCAAAGGCATCCTGAGATACAAGCCTGGCCAGAAGGCAGGCCTGAGCCACAAGCTCCTCAGGGCTTTAAGGGAGAGCAACACACCAAACTGCACAAGCCCAGAAAGACCTCCACCCCTCCCTCTACAAAGTCAGTGAGATGAGATGCCAGAAACCCCCTCCCTAACACCATTCAGGGCAAATCACTAGGTTTCCAGTAAAGAGGATGAAGACCTAACAGAATGAAGGCAGCAAAGACAGAAGGTGGGGAGGCAAGCAGAAGAGTAAACTCACTGCTGACTCCATGAAATGACTCCGTTGGCCAGGGTTTAGTAAGGAACTCTGTGTTCTGAGCAACAGATTATTCTAAGACTAAGCCTTATCTTTCTCTCAAAATTTAAAGCAGAACTCAGACATCGTGACCACAAGCAGCCTAGAGGGGAGGGGGTAGGGAAGATCAGGAAGGCAGTTATTCCTACAAAGCCCTTAGTGTCAGCTGGCTTGTTCACGCTGGTCACATACTGTTCTTGCCCTTACCTCTCCAAAGTGCATTAAAAAAAAGAAAAAAAATCCCCCTTTCATCACGACTAAGCCACTCCCCATTCACTGCTATTCCTTCTCTAAGCATACAGGACAAGGTAACTAAATTGAACATCCGAACCCTAGGCTCACTAGCTGAGTTTGGAAAAGTTAATAGCCATAGCCCCTGGAGGGAAAAACTGAGTGGCCACAAGACAGGAAAGAATGGGTGAGGGGAGGAAGACCCTGAGACAGGAAGAAGGAAAGCCTAGGAATCTCACACCTAGAAATTTTATCATCGCAGATAACTATCCTTTCATCCATTCTTGTCTAGCCCACTCCTCCCCACCTCAGATGAGAGGAGCTCCTTCCCTTCTTCCTACAGCCATTCATTAAATGTGTCAAAGGTCGATCACGTAGCAAACCAGAGCATTTACCCATGTTGGAGAGGAAGACGAACTTCTTCTGGGGTAGCAATACGTCTCCTCAGAACATCACCTTGGGAAGAAGACAGGGGACACCCAAGTTAAAGAGTTCAAGCAAAATACTGAAACAACAGGCCAGCAGGGTAGGGCTAAATGCCACATGAGACAGAAAATTTTTCTGGAACCAGCTAGGGGTGGAGAGAATCCAGACACTCACCACTACCAGAGGTAGTGACTCCTTCTCCAGTGATCTCTTCCAGGTCAGCAGTCATTTCAGGGAAGCTGCTGACATCCTTATTCGCTGGGGAGGCTGCTGGGAAGCCAGCTGCTGGGGAAGCTGCAGGGGATGGTTTTGGGGACGTCACTGGGGAGGCCATCAAGGAGACTTCTGAGGAGGCTGGTGGGAGGGCTGCTGAAGAAGCTGGAGAGACTGTTGGGAAGGCTGCTGGGGAGACGACCGGGGAGATTTCCAGGGAGGCTGCTGCAGAAACTGCTGGGGAGACTTCTGGAGAGATTTCCGGGGAGGCTGCTGGAGAAATTGCCAGAGAGACTGCCGGGGAGGCTGTCGGCAAGACTGCTGGTGAGGTTGCTGGATGTAGCTGAATAGTGGATGACTGGTCAGGGGCTGGCCGGGTCAGAGGTGGTGGGAAGTCTGAAGCCTCCGTCTCCATTTCTTCCTGTTCTGCATCACTACCATTATTCAGGTCAAAGCTGTTATCTAGAATCCAAAGGGACAAGATGGATAAAGGAAAGATGATTATATAAAACAAGAGAATCTACTCTGACAGACCTGGACTAAGCCAAACAAGGTTACTTCAAGGGCTTTCCCCTAGGGTTGGAAAAAGAGAAGTAGCCTCTGGCTGTCCTCCCCTACCCTTCATGAAGGTTAAAGAGCAAAACTGCTTCAGCTGTCATTGTGTGAAGAAATATTTTACCTGGAGCCAGTAAAGGCCTCTGGCCTCCTTTTTCCTGCTAACTCGAAGTCTCAAAAGTTCTTTTGGGCACAGGGCAGAAGTCAAGAGTGCCTTTTCAGCCCCACCATACACTATCCCATGGCCCACCTCAGCTCCCAGCAAGGTGCTCTCATACAGTTCCTAGCCCTAAGGCCTGTTCTCTTTTTCCCAGGTAAGGGCTCTCTCTGTCCTACCTCTCCTCACTCACCTTGCAGAACAGACTCCCCAAGGACAGGTGGAGAGGTGGGGCTGGCAAAGATAGAGGCTGAAGTTTGGCTGTCATCTGCCAGGAGACTGAAGGCAGTGGCATTATTGAGGGAAGGGCAATCAAGGGCAGAGATCACAGGGCTGTCCTCAAGAGGCAGCTTGTCCTCTGCACCCATCAGCTCCGTGTCATCTATCCCGTAGAGTCCTCCACTCACTGGCTCTTCAGGGGTGGAAAAAATAAGAAAGCAAGACTTAAGAAATACTAGTCTGAATATATCCAATTTTAGTTCCCATAGTGTATGGGTTCTTTCTAATAATAGGCAAAGGAAAGGCAATGGTTCTGTATCAATCCACAGACTGACACAAAATTCTAGCATCTGTCATAAATAGGCCTTTCTTATATTTCAGTGGGTAAAAGGTAGTCGTTCACTGGCTACTGCCTTCTTTTCAGTTAGTGAGAACCCAAATAGACCAACGGTGTGGTAATTAGTCCCTGCCCAGTACTCTTGGCCAAAAGGAACACTGGGAGAGAACCTGGGAAATGAACCAATTCAGCTCAGAGTGCAGCTGGTCCAGTCAGGCCAGTGGCGGGAAGCTGTGGTCTGCCACAGGATCAGCTGGAGGCCTCAAGTACCTCAAATTCCCAAACATTTCTCCTGGCTTACTATCTCTCCAAGGTGGTAAAAGCAGGCTACCCTCTGCATGGATAAGTTGAAGGGAGCCTACCTGGTGCCAGAGTGTTGAATGGCTCCAGAGAGACTTCACTGAGGATTGGAGTGTCTTCCAGTTGGTCAGGAAGATGTGAAGGATCATCTAAGCAGCTCACTGTGGGATCAGGGACCAAGACTGAGACCTCCTGGTGCAATGATTCCACAGAAGGGACGGAGCCATTGTAGCCACACATCTTTAGTTCTAGGAAACCCCAGGAGAGGGCAAACGTCAAAACCAGTGACTTCAACAGGTCCACTTAGCTATAATAGACAATCTTTGGGGGGATGGATGTTCATTCTGAAAGAACATTTATGGGTGCCAGTCCTATGCTGGGTACTGATCATACCAAGAACTTTAGGTGAGTAAAGATGTACTAACAAAATCCTACAGCAGGTAAAGACGGGAAAGGAGAGTGGGGTCTGAGACAAGAACCCCTTTAGGTTCTCAGCTATTTCTCCCATTCAGTAGGAACAGGTGGTAAACAGAAAACATTCTGTGATTTTACAGGATGGTGAGGGAAAAGATAAGAGGGACTGTCTCATGTACCGATACTAACAACAACAAAAACCAAAAACTGTGAGCAGACAAGCAATGGTATGCTCTGCCTGCTTCCTTCTCCTCCGTGTGCCAGTCACTACGAGAACTCAAGCCCACTTTAGCAGCCAGTCTGGCCCTGATACACTCAAACCAAATTGGCTTCTTTGCCTCCTGCTGGTGCCCCAAACCCTTCCTATATTTTAGAAGAAGCCCTTCTTGATGCAGGGTGTCTGTTGGGGCTGTTTTGGGCTCGCCCACCTGCCCTCTCCAGGCCAGCAGCTCTGCATGAGCTTGAAATAATTTGCACTCCCACTCTTGAGCTGGTGCTGCTGCCACAAAAACACCAGCCACTTGGCTCTGCTAATCACCACATGCAAATCAGCCTCCACTGCAGAGAGCTGGAAAGACAAGTTTTCCTCACCTCAAAAAGCCACTGGCCCCCAACAACCCCATTTTCCCTCTTCCAACCCAGCTCGCAGACCCACAGTTATACCTGGCTGCTCTTCTTCCAGCTCCAGGCTGCCTACCAAGCCAGTGCCATTCTCTGCCACAACTGAAGTCAGCTCCTTTTCTGCCGCCTCATCAGGATGGATACCAACGCCTACCTCCTGGGAGGGTGCAAAGGTCTGGATGCTGGATCCCAACATAGGAGAAGTCTGTGGGGAGGTGAAAAAACTAGGGGGTCCATTGGGTATCACCTCAAAATTCTGGTCAGGAAAGGAATCATACAGTTCCTGTGAATCGAAGTTAAGCCCCATGGGGCTCTGGGTACCGTTGGCCCAGAACTCTTGGCTCCCAGCCCGAAGGTTAGTGTTGTGACTTGGGGATGAAGGTTGCCGGCTGCCCCCAAGGATGCCGTTGAGTGGGTATTGTCCCCCCGAGAACTGGGAGAGAAGGGGTGGGTCCTTGAGGTTGCTGCCAGGATTGGCAGATGGGTACTGTGAGTAGTTCCAGAGACAGTCGTAGGCCACGTTGGGGTGATGGAGGTGTGAGGTGCTGGAGGAGTGGGGAGCAGAGTTCAAAATCCCTGAAGTAGTAGTGTGAGATACAGTAGATAAGCCATTAACATTCACATCCCCATTCAAACCTGGCAGAGAAGGAGGGAAAAGGGTCAGTTACAGATATGTATGCAAGTAATTCTACCCATTCTACTAAAGGAACAGCACTGACTAGAAAAAGGGAAGGTGAGGAGGAGGGGGATTCCCCCTCTACTATAGTTATAGTTCATCAGTCTCCAGGGAACACCGAACCCAGATATGCCTGGATATAAGCTTAATGGCTGCTGCTGCGGCTGCTGAGGAGGGGCTGGGGAACCCTCCCGGCCTACCGCAGAAGCCCCCAGCAGAGGACTGGCTGCTGCTGACGCTCAGGGCTTTTTAATTTTTTTTTTAAATGAAGCTGTTTGCAGACTCCCTACAGTGACTTGCATTCTTCCCCACCCTCATTCCCTAGAGGAATTCTTCCCTTGGAGTGGCATGACTAAATTCTCCAGAATCAACCCCCAACACACACACCCTGCCTTCCTCAGTGCCTGTTTGGCCCCGCAGTGGCACCAGAAGGGACAGCCTCCACCTCACTGGCTCATGCAGATCCAGCACTTTGTGCTGGGCTAAGAATAGAATTTGCAGTCACCACAGCAGCAAGATCCCAGCTCAGAAGGCTAGGCTTGGCCCCTCCCCATAGGCACTGGAGGGTAATATGCAGGGAGGGAAATCTCTGCATGACCAGTACCGCAGACTTCAGTTCTAAACACCAAAGGCAGCCTCTGGACTAGAGGACAATCAAATAAAAGAAATCAGGATACTAAGGAAGCTCCAGGGAAGATGTGGAGGGGGTAGGGGGGTCCTCCAGAAATAAAGGAGCTTCTATCTATCTGCATCCCCCTTGTGGAAGACAGGAGGGAGAGGTGGTTAAATATAAGCCTGTGGCAGTATTCTTCTGCTGCCAGGAAGGAGGGAAGCATTTGGGCTCCCCTCTGCTCCCAAGTATAAAGTACCTGAAACCAAGGCAAGATTAGAGAGGTACTTGGCAGAGCCATGGTACAGAACAACTGATAAGCCAAATCCAGGAAAAGACCTGATCGTGGCAGCAACACTTCCATCTGGGATTATAGATGTTTCTCTCTGGGGAACTAGGTAAGCATTAATACTCTCCCTTTCCCTATCTTCTATCCTCAAGGACAGGAGGTGGCACAGGCACTTCAAGCAACTGCTCTCTTCTCTGCTGCACAATTGAGAGGTTGGGATGATTCTGCATTCACCATTCCGCTCCACCCTCAGTCCCATGGGCAGCTTCTCCAGCCTCTAAAAACAGCTTCTCAGAGGGCTGGCCCTTTATCTCTCTCTTACGGGTCCAACCTGGTTATCAGAAGCAGTAGCCACCTCATCACTCTCTGGCAGTAGCCAGGGAACAGGGCTTACAAAAGAGCAAGCTAGGATGAAAAACCCAGTATGTTTTTCTAATCCCTTCCAACCTTAAAAGTGTTGCTTCCTAAACCCCTACAACTTATTCTTAGAAGCTTAACTTCTCTCCAGCAGCTAGAGTTCTGAAGATTCACTTCCTTCTTCCCACCTGACACAAAAGAACTGTTATGAGGTAGTTATCCCAGAGGGGAGCCAAATCTTATCCCATCAAACTGCTCTAAAGGAATGATGCCCACTCCCTCCCCAGGCCGTGTGGCCCTCACACTCACTTTTCCCTTGCTGGGGGAAGTTCATGGGAGACCCGTTAGTGTAGAGGCCCTCCCCTGAGGAGGGAGAGGGTTTCAGTCCTGAGGCAGCAGGTGCAGGGGGAAGGCCAGTAAAGTTAAAATGGTCGTTTGCCTCCATTTCTGTAGGAGGGGAGAGAGAGGGGGAAAAAAATTACTGGCGGTTAAACAAGGTTATGTCACCTGGAATCTTCTAGAGGGAACGCCCCCTCCCCTCCATCTACTTACCCTTCTCCTACCTAAGTACTGGGGGAAGGGAGGTAGGGGCAGGTAGGGAGAGTGGAGGTTGAAAAAAAGAGAAGAGAAGGAGGAATTATACCCCTAACCTGGGCAGTGACTCTATAGAAATAGTCTTTAAAAAAGTAAGTCTTGTAGAGATACAAAGAGTTAGTGAGAAAAAACAAGTCACAAGCCTGGAGGAGTATTCTCCCTGTGGAAGCTCCGCCCTCTTAACGCCTCGCCCAGGTTACCCCTCTATGTTAGATATTAGCCCTCTATGCTAACATTTAACATTCTCCATCTGTTTGTTTCCCCTCTGCACCCTCAAGGGAAGGCCAGAGTCCCACTCTCAGGGTCTATATAAGGTTCTCAAAGCCATCTTTTTGACAGGAAGTCATGGAAGTGTTGGCAGAAAAGGTGTATTTAAAATGTATCCTCACAACACTGTTAACCGACTATACCTCAATAAAAAAATGCATCCTGCTTTGTTTTATTATTATACTTGAGTTAAGCAATTTCCACATTATCCTCTCCATAGCCCTAGACATCTGAAGAAGACAGTAATAGTAACTTCAGTAAAGTTATATGAAAAGGAGAATACATTTCAGAAAATGTGACCTAATGACAAAACTAAATCATCTGACAACACTTCTACTCTTTTTTCATGGGAAATAATATGCTCTCTAAGAACATAGCTCAGAACAATGTCAGAGGTGATTAAATGAGAGAGCGTCCCAAGGAAGAGTATTCTGTTATGTCTACCATGGTTACTTCCTCATGTTTTGGTTTTGTGGCTTAAATGTAATGGGTCATAGAGAGCTAGATACTTATACTTGTAAAGTACAGTGGCTCAATGGGGAGTAGTAGGGTTAAAAAGCTCTTCAGTCTCTCCTGAATATGAGGTGATATACTACTAGGAATGATGAGAAGTGAAGCCCTTGATCTGAATAAGTTTAACTTTGACAGAGCAAGAGAAGGAAAAAAGGTAAGGAGCAGAAGCCAGAATTATTGGCAGAATCTGACATTTCAATCAGATATTTATGATGTACTAGAGCATATTAATTTGATATGTGAGAGACATGATCTGTCTTGATAAAGAAAAAACAAGTCCTTTAGGTTCCTATACTTTTAAAAAAAGGGCAAAAGAATTCAGGTAGAAAGATTTCTTTATCAGGCTCCCAAGATGAGGCAAATAAGCAGATCTAGGTGATGTTTTAAATAACCTCTTAAAAAAAAAAAGAAGTAAAGCTTTTAAAAGAATTACTAGATCAGTTAAGAACACACAGGATCACTCCCCAAGGTTTGCAAGAGTCAATGTTCCTGAATATGCTAGATTATGCAGATTAGCCACCATCAGAGACACAAGTGAATCTAACATAAGTCTGAACATGAAATATAAATGCTATATAGTATGTAGCATGATAGCTGTAAGATTTCCCAGGTTACATACCATAATTGTCTCTACCTTTATCAATTTTAACTAGAATTTGAAAAATAAAAGCAAACTGTATTTTGTTGACTGATTTCCCATATAGGATTTCCTATCTTCAATCTAAAATAAGCAACAGACCCAAACCTGGTATGCATCAAGGAAGAAATTGGGTCTCTACAAAGACCTCAGGGGCCCCCAGGGCTTTCCTACAGTTAAAGGCAACACCTCAGCAGTAAGGGGTCTGAAAAATAAGCATCATGAGATCAGTGATCCTTCCAAAATGAAAGACATCAAGGAGGAAAGTTCATTCCCTATTCTTCTAGGTTAGGTTCTTTCCAAAGATTACATCACAGAGCAAATAGGACATTCAGTAATTCATTTCAGAGGTCTTAGAATGATCCCCACCTCTCCCCTCCCTCAGTTTTATGCACAGGCACACCTCGCTGGTTATGTGTGTGAGACACACACACCTCTCCTTTGTGCACAGGACTATATCTTCCCACTCAATGATAGGCCACAGTTCATTTTTCCATTTTCTATTTGAATCCATGAGGAAACTAGTGACCTTCTCCACTCTGCTACTTTGGGACAGGATAGCATTTCCTGTCTCATAAACCACATACTAATAAGAATAAATGGATGGCTTACAGAAATCAGATAGGTAAAAGGAACGGAAAGTCAACTAGTGCCTGAGATCTATTTCCCCAATAGCTTCTACTAAGGAGTCATCAGGACCACAATCAATTCATTTATAAGAAGCTTCCTAGAAACATAAAACACTCTATACTGTGCAGTGATCAGTGCAACAATAGTGGGCTCTATGTTCAAATCCCAGCTCTACTACCATTAGCTGTGTGACCTTGAACAAGTTGCTTAATGTTGCTGAGCCTCAGTTTCATCATTAGTACCCACCTCCAGGGCCTATGAGGATTAAATGAGAAAATCTATACAAAGGACCTAGCACAGCATCTGTCACCGAACAAGCACGTAATAAATTTTAGTTATTACTAGACAAAAAGAGTAAAGACTGTTTTGTGTCAAAAATAGTTTTTAAAAAGATAATCAGATCCAAAAGGTCAAAGTATAATATAAATATAATTTAAAACTATTATCAGTATGGGAGATACTACAAAACCAGGGATGATCCTCCCAGCCAGACCTCCCTATTGCAATTAGACTCGTTATTTCATGTATCACTTAACTATGGGACCCAATATAAGAAAGCAAAGAAAATGTGGACAGATCCTCTCAGCAATAAAATCAAGGTTATTTTATTTTAACCTTCATGCCCAAGATGGTTTTCACAATAAAACCTGAAGGTAAATTATGTCCTCCCATCTAGAGCTAATAAGGAGAACAGTAAAGCAAAGGAGTGTCTTCCTTTGAACTAATAGGATTTTGGCCAAGTGAAAAAAGAAATCAATCAGTGCCCCACCCCCAGACAGTAGACAGCTCTCCCGACCAGGAAGTACAATCAGGCCAGCACCCAGCCCAGTCCCAGTGGTGTGTAAATGGATCTCTTAAGAGCCTCTAAGCTTCATCTGTAAGAGTTAAGGGACATTGCCCCTTAAGCTTGAGGCAGTAAAGCTCTTGCCACATGGTCAGATAGACAGCTTTTTCTCTCAGCTGCGACTGAAGAGTTACTACTCTGTGGCCCTGTGACAGGGTTTTAACAGAAAAAAGCTTATAATGTACAAGTGCTGAAATAAATATTACAGATTTCAACACTGTTGCAGGTGCCCTGACCAATTCTAACATTTAGACCTCTGAGGCTACCCTGAGAAAGACAAGACACATTAATAACACCAGCTGGACACTTTTAGCAGTCCCTGGTTCATTCAGCTCCTTGGTTCATTCTTCCTATATTATATATGAAAATTCCACAAATAGAGAGGTTGCTGTATAGCAAATAAATCAGGGGGGAAGGTATAGCTCAGTGGTAGAGTGCATGACTAGCATGCATGAGGTCCTAGGTTCAATCCTCAGTACCTCCATTAAAAATAAATTTTAAAAACTTAACTACCTCCCCCATGAAAAACAAACAGTAAATAAATTTTTAAAAATAAAAATAAATCATACCACTACATTTTAGTTCTGTAACTGTGAATGTTATAAAGGATACTGCTGAATTCTACACATCTCTAGAGTCACCCACCATATTCTAATATAGTGGTTCCCAACCAGGGTGATTGTGCCCGAGGGGACACTTAATTATGCAAAAAAGATTGTGCTACTGGCATCTAGTAAGTAGAGGCTAGAGATGGTCCTAATGATCCTGCAATACAATACATAAGACAGCCCACCACAACAAGATTATCAATAGTGCCAAGGCTGAGAAACCCTGATCTAATATAAAAGCTGCCCCATTTTCCACTCCTATCCCATACCTTGGGGAAGTTCCAAAAGTTTTCACCACTCCCAGTTCCTGATGCTGCGAATAATGATGCCTTGACTTTTATATCTAAAAAATCCCTTCCTTGGCTAAGTTGTTATCCTCCACCAATACAGAGTTCCAAGTGCCAAGCTGCAAAATCAACACGCCTTCTTCCCCAGTCAAGACAGCCCATTCAGACAGCCCTGCTAACAATTTTCCCTTGCAACTCTGACTCGGACTACAGCCATACCAACTGAGGCTCATTCTCTCAAAATGTCCTTTCCTTAACCCCCTTTACTAGTCAGGCCAGTGAGGCAGAAGATGAGAGAAGGATGATTATACTAACGGGGGCTATTCAAAGACAACTACCATGTCCAAGGCTGCTCACAAGAACACGAAGATGATTGTTCTCTGTCTTTATATCTTCTATACAACGCGGGTCTACAGAATCAATCAGGTACTTCTACCATCATATCTCCAGCACTTAATTTACTGCTGAGTATTAAAAAATGAAATATTTGTTGAACCCATAGACTGAACAAATGAATGAATAAATCTATCTTTTCTGTCACTATTAGCTTTTTCATCCAATAAAGGTTGTGGTTTTTGATCCTATCATTCTCAGGAAACTAAAAAATTCAGCTTCATTCTTCATAGAGGTGATTTCTAGAAGGACGAAAGATCCCACATCTTGATATATCTTAGACAGCTGTCTCATGCAGAAAATAAGGCCTGGGAACAGGAAGCATGATTTAACTGAATACTCTATGTTTTAAAATATTTGGTGACTGAATAAAGGAACTACATGCTAACAACCTAGGCTAGGTTTTCTGCCCCAGCTCTGGTTACTTCACTGTCAGAGGACTAGAGATACCTCTAAAATTGCAGGACACTAAAAGCCACACTCCAGAGGTTGAAAGGTTATTTCCCTCTTTCAGCTCTGTTTTTCAGAATTTCAGCTCTAACAGTTAAGGACCCTACTCTTTCCTTCAAAAAGATATCCCCCTCCCTCAAAAAAACTGAGCTAAGAAGGCAGGTTAAGGATCCCATCTAGTGAGGCAGGTTATACAGTGTTCAATCCCAGGAGACCAAGTGCAGCGAAACTACCTATCTCTTAAGAACCTCACGTTTTAGTTTTTGATAAATATTTGGCAAAAATATTGGTAATATTTTCAGTATGCAAAATGCCCCCTTAATTGTTCTTTATAACTAGGAGGAGGGCAAAATACCACATAATAACACAATGCTACTTTTACTCCCAGTGAACCAATCTAGGAATAATCTCCAGAGTTCTTCAAACAAGACAAGTTTTTTGTTTTGCACAATTTTATACATTTCAAAATTATGCAGACAAGCAAGCTGGTTAAAAACGGTCCCTCTGACCCATGTGCAACAATGCTGAGAAAATATTAACTTTGGCTATTAGGTATATGAGGACATCCATATCCCAAAAAACATTATCAGGAAGATAATTTACCCCAGGAAGTAACTCTAGAGTTTCATACTTCACTCTATGTCCTATTTCATACTTCACTCTATGTCCTAGGAAACAAAAACTTTGGCATTATTGCCTCACTATACACATCTCACACAAGGTCAAACATTACACCAGTTATTGGACTAAACTCCACACTATTTTAACGGTAAAAGAATATAGCAGACCTCTTCAGGTGGTAAGAAAGGTCAACAGCAGCAAGACAGTAACCCTAACAAGCTTTGCTTCTGTCTTGGCAACACCTGATTCCAGAACCACAAGACTGCAAGATGAGACTCTAAGGGCATTCTAGATTTCTGACTGGTTCTGAGGGTCAGCCCACATAGTTCTCTCTCAGTTATCTCTACACCTCAAAAATTTTCCTTTATGGAGAGGCTTTTTAAAAAGGTAAATATTAAGAAATCCACTTCTCTGATAGAAAAATGCATCCATTTTACAAAAAGGCCATGAAACGTTTAGTTCATTCAGCTTTCAGATCAATCCGGTATCAAAGGAAGCAATATCTATCTACTTTCTCAAAATCAACTTCCATTCCTTTTTAAAAGAGTCCAAAGAAATAAGAGTGGTCTTTCTCCGGGGAGGAGGGATATAGCTCAGTAGTAGAGCACGTGCTTAGCATGCATGAGGTCCTGGGTTCAATTCCCAGTAAAAAATTCCATTTAATTCCATTAAAAAAAAAAAAGAAAAAAAAGTGGGGGGTATAGCTTAGTGGTAGAGTGCATGTTTGGCATGTATGGGGTCTTGAGTTCAATTCCAAGTGCCTCCATTAAAATAAATGGATAAATAAACCTAATTACCTTCCCCCACCAAATCACAAAATGAAAACAAAAAACAAAACAAAACAAAAAGAGACAGTTGTCTTTCTCCTTGCTTCATTCTTTTAATCTCAACCAGAGAAAATCAATTTACTATTCTGTCAGGACCCAAGTTAGGTAAACAAAGGTTGAAGAAAGGGGAACTTAAAAATCAGTGTCAAATCAACCCTATCAGAAAACAACTCAAAGGAACTAACCAGTTAAGTAGAGGCAAGAAAAAGAACAATGACACTGAACTGTTTTTACGGTTTCCAGAATATCAACCCCAACAGCCCCAGTGAAAAGAGCAATGATGCTATCAGTGATGATGCCACTGTCACACAATCATCATACACGTCTAACTGTTCCTATCCTGAATTTTTAATCTAGAAATCTACAATTCAATTGGAAAATACTGAAAAGATTATTTAAATGTTAGGCTTAAGCAGTTTTCAGGATAGCCCAAATGATCTCAATACCTAATCTCTCAAAACATAAAATCCTGTGGCCAACTCACCTCAGACTAAACGCAGTGTCTAACAAAGTGCCTGGGGAAATAGTACACACAGTCCATCACTTTATGCCATGTCCCGGAGTTATCAAGTGGGAGAAAGAGAAAATCTGGCCATATGACTGCAGAGAACAGAGGAAAAGTTTATCACTCACTCTCCAAGGAAGGTAATAAGAGAGATGTCTTTCGTGGACTGAAGAGTAAGTCATTATGATAGCTAACTCTCCTAATTAGTTGATTCTGCAGCAGGTAAACCCTCCAAGCCCCTATGTCAACTAACAGGTTTCCCACAGGGATTTATCCTTAGGCTAGAATCACCAGTGAGGAACAAGCCCATCTTCACTCTGCAATCAGTCCCTACCCCAACACACAAATCCTAATCAGTTTAATCCTCATGCCCTCCTCTTCTTCCACCTTTCAGACTCTACCCTTCTTCAGGTCACAAGCTCACTTGCTCAGGTGTTCTGTTAATACAGAAACTGTCATCTTAATAATATATTAAGCAAGATCCCCCAAAAGCCACTCTCCTGACAAAAAGATCCCAAGTCTTCCTGGCAGCACTCTGTACTGAGGGAATTTGCATCATTTGTATTGAAAGTGTAGCCCTGCTAGAGGATGACTGAGCTTGCTTTTCTATGACCTCTAGCTCAAGGGAAAAAAAATCCAGACAGGGAGACAGAGATGCTCTGGAGAGGGGGGATTGGGATCAGTGAGTCAACTGCAGTGACTACTTCCAGTTAGCAAATTAAGCTCCCCCCCGCAAAAAGTCGAACGAAAGGATTCCCGAACCACATGGTTGGCATGATCCAAGCTTGCCCAGACGGCCTCAGAAAATGAAACCAAATCTGATTAAAATGGACATTTCAAAACAACAAGAGACGCAGCAGCAAACGCACAGCTGCCATTTCCCGGCCACTTCCTGCGGGAGGCTTGGGGGAGGGGCTGTTTGTGTACAGATGGAGGTGGAAGCTCCCCCACCATCGCCCCTCCAAAGATGCAAATCTCTCACTCCAATAAATCCTACAAAGGATGACTGTTGTTGGCATTGCTTCCCCTGAAAAGTGGGAACGTCAGGAAAAGAAAGGGATGATGCGGGGTCATCTTTTCTGCCACGGAAATGGGGATCCCCTTAGTGCGGGATCCCCCTTGTAAAGGGATCCCTCTTCATTCCTCCCTCCAGTCTGTAAGCCCAGCTCAAATCCGGACGCCACAGCACCACCCCTATCAAGCCCCATCTCTGGAGCGGGGGATTCTCCTGGGACTGGAGGGCCCCAAGTCAAGCACAGCTCCACTCCAGTAAGGCCCTCTCCTGCTCGCCACGCTCATGAGGACGTGCACCCCACCCCCACCCCGCCCGCCAAGGAGACACCCCGAGACCCTCCGAAACCCCTCCTATCCCATCCACTCACCGTTGCCAAAAAGCTCTAACCCCCACAAATGGAGTGTTTAACCCGTCCAGGGAACCCCCTCACCTACCCTTCGCACTCGGGCAATCCCCACCCAACCCGAGGAGGTGGAGCCCCTCCCCGGGGATTCCACCCCGAGTCCCCCACAGGAGTCATCTCCACCAGCCAGGCGGCTTCTCCGCCTCCTCCTCTTCGCCGCCGCCGCCGCCGTCTCCGGGAGCCTCCACAGCTCCTCCCGCCCCCGCCGCCCCATCCTGAGTCTCTGCAGACCGGCGGGCCCCCTTCTCCTCCCAGCCCCCTGGGCAGGGAAGACCCCCCCGCCTGCGGCTGGATCCTAACTGGAAATAAGCTCAAGTCAGCGTCTTCCCCGCAGGCAAGGCTCTAGGCGGCTCCGGAGCCTCGGCTCCCTGAGGGAAGCCTCGGATGAAAGCGGGGCTCCCTCCCTTCAAGCCCCCAGCCACAAACCCAACAGACCTGAGGCGGCGGCGTCCAGCCAGGCTCGGGGCTTGTCTCTCCCCAGGGGACAGGCGGTTCACATGGCCTCGCTCGGGGCGCCAGGAGGGGAGGGGAACGCGGGGGAGGGGGTCTGGGGTCCGGGAGGGGGAGGGGGACGCGGCTCAACCGCGGGGCCCGAGCGGAGCCAACATGGCCGGCGGGGGAGGAGTGAGCCGAAGCCGGAGGGGGCGGGGAGCTGCGGTCGGAGAGAGCCGCCCTCCACGGCCTCTGCCACCGGGTCCTAGCGCCGGGCATTTCGATTCCCCAACCCGGAAATGGGTCCTAGCGCCGCGGTGTCTCCCTAGCCTACCGGGAAGCTCCCTCAGCACTGTGTCTCATTGTGGGCGGTAGTCCTGCTTCACACTGAGCAAACTGAAAGGCGTGCCCTGATCCCAAGGTTAACCTAAAAGACTAGAACAGATGTCTAGGACCGAGGCAAGTACCTCTCCCCTAACGGGGGGGGGGGGGAGGAAGATGGGGGGGGGAAGATGGGGAGGAGATAATTTCAGGGCAGTTATTCCACAGGCTGGGTAGTAGAAAAGTGGAAGTGGAGAAGCAGAAAGGTTAGTCAGGAAAGTTCAGTCCTGGTAAAGGGGTTGAAAAAGGCAAGTACCTGCTGCCCACTCACCTCTGTCCCGTGGGGGCAGCCTGGTCCTGCCTGGATCACCACTTTTCTGGAGACATCTGCAGGTCCCTGAGGGTCAGGATGATTCCTGTGCATAGGAAAAAGAAGCTTGGCTCTCAGACCAGACAGGGAAGGCCTGAGTCTAGCCTAAACCTGGTCAGAGGGACAGGGGAGGAGCAGGAAAACTGACCAACAAATAAGGTGCCAAATGTCCACCTATTCTATAGTTCTAGTACTTTTTCTAATAGGGCTATAGAACTGTGTGAAACCTTCTGAGAAGAGGAAAGAAAAATCTAGCAGGGGACTAGAGTTTAGCTATTACCTAAAATGTCTTTTGCAGGGGACCCAGAATGGGGAACAGGGTTATATATGTTAGAAATTAGAGAATTTCTAGTTCAACCTTCTCTTGTTTGGCGATTAAGAAATTATGGCCCAAGGAGGTTAACCAACTTGTTCAAGGTCAAACAGTGGATAAAATGTGACTAGAAACCAGGTTTCCTTTCCTTGCAACTCAACAGACTTTGCAGGCTTCAAGATAATTCCCATTCAATTCGGTGCTATGCAGTTCTACAAACAATTGCCTAACTGTGCAAAACACAGGCTGAAAATTCTGGAAGAGGAACAGAGTGGGGATGATGAAACTCTGGCAGGTTGGGGGGGTGGTCAACAAATACCTTTTCCTCTGGGAGTCTGGGGAGGAAGATCTGAAAACTGGGTGGGGCCAGGGTAAGGCAGAGCCAAATAACATCAGCCTAGATTGGATTTCCTTACAGAAATCCTCCTTACAGAGTGAGTTCTTCCTGAGTTTTCGGGACAGACTCCACGCCCCACTACAAATGGCTCAGAGAGGCTAAGAAGGAAGGGAGCTTCAGCAAACCCTCGAAGTGTGTGGGCCAGAGAGAAAGAGAGAGAGAGAGTCTAAGGAGAGTTAGGAGGGTTTCTCTCCCTCTCCTGAGAAAAGTAGATTGCCAGTGGAAAGGAGTAGACAGGCAGAAATCAAAATCCTTCTCTCCTCCCTGACTAAATAATAGATTTATTGGGTCACCTTGGAGAAAAAATAAAGACACTCCGCCCCCAACAGCCTACTGACCTCAAGTCCCTGAGTAAATAGGGGCCACACACAGGGAGAGAGGTCCTTCCTTCTGGAGAAAGCAGGGATTCAGCAAACTTCTGCAAAGGAATTCCTGCCCCATCCCCAAAGTAAAGGCAGGTGAAGAACAGAGCTCAGGGCAATGGAAGTGACTTTCTAAAAGGCCGGAGGAGAGAGCTGGGTATCTTTTTTCTCCTCCTTTTTCCGGGGCAGAACAGGGAGAATCTTCCTACTTCCCGCCCCCAGTCCTGGGGCTGGCCAGTCAGAGGCGGGCAGCAGGGGCGGAGCCTGCGCCAGTCAGACGGGTGTAGCCACGCCCCTTCCCCCCACCACACACCCACACACACCCACCCGCTGGCTCCACTCCGCTCCGGAAGAGCCGGTTACTCCTGTGCCCTACTGGCTGCCCCCACCCCTTCCGAGCCCCAGGCCTAGTCTCCAGGGCAACCCCTAGGACTATCCCAGCCAGGAGCTGTTGGGAAGAGCAGAGCTGGATAAGAGAGGGCCACCTGGGATTAGAAAAGAAGTGGGGCAGGATCCATTCTTTCCCATCTGGTGCTGAAAGACTACAACCACCTTCCTCCTTGAAAGAGACCCCTCCTCATCCCATCTAATCAGAGGTCTTCCTTGCTCTTTGAGGAAAGATGAGGGTGGGGTGTGGATATGCCCAACAGCTGGGTGTCTACTTCTCACCTGAAGCCATCCCAGGCAGCAGCTGTTGCTTCTGCCCCCAACCAGAGGACAGACTGACCCTTCTGTCTCCAAACATTCCTCAATCCCATCAGATGTGGCCAGTCACCTACCCCATCTCCCTTTAGGAAGCTACTAGAAAGGGGAAGAGACAAATGGCCATTTTGTTCAGCAACTTGTGAGAAAGGTACCTAGGAAATACTCTGAACCTCTGTCAAGCCAGGCCTGTGGGCAGGGGTAATAAAGAGAATGGGGAGGGAGAAATTAGCACCTGCTCCCCCTTTCTCACCCTCCTTGTGTTTCTGCTGCAACACCCTGACTCTGGGGTCAGCTGCCACTGTGCGTGGCTCCACTGAGGAGCCAGATTGCTGGGGAGGGGGAAGAGACAGAAAGGGACAGTGGGGGGATTCGTTTGCATCCTTCCACCTATCTTCCTCTCCGCATTCAGGTACTCCTGGAATTCAATCCCAAACACCACTGCTGACCACCCACTCCTCCCCCCAGCTCTCTCTCAGCTTCAGACTCTTCTGAAGCCAATCCAGACACCCTGTCCCTTCATTCTGGAGTGTAGGGGGAGGGCAGGTAGAATGAGAGCGCAAGGAGAGAAGGGACAGAGCTAGGGTCGCAGCTGGACTTGGAGGGAGGGAGAATTCCCCAACGGAGGTGGGGTAATTATTAAAGACCTCCCTTGCCCTCACTGGCTGAATGGTTCACAGTGTTAACAAGGTCTAGTAGGGAGATGGCCCTCAACTCTGTAACCATTCCAATTTGTCTCCCTTCCCTCTCCAGGTTAAGTGCAAAACAGTCTCCTCCCTCTCTGTATTTTGGGAAGGCCAGATTCTCCTATAACACATCAAAAAGACCATAACCCCTCCACTTCACTCCAAATTGGTATGTGCCCCTCGGATGCAGTACAGTCTCCTTTCAAACTCCCCCCACGAGCTTCTCCTCGGTTGTCTCAGGAGAGGACAGAGAAAGCCCTAATTTCCTTCAGACTCTCTTTGCATCTGAATAGAGAAGGCTGGGCTTCCCAGGCCATTCTTACCAAGCCCAAACCCTTAGAGACTTAGTCCTAGCCACTCACCACTGTCCTTAAGTCCAGTACCACAATATTCGGGGTGCGACCCTCTCCCGATTCCTAGGCTGGACCAGCCCGCCCCAAGCCCAAGAAAAGGGCCTTCTCCACCTGGGCTGGTTGGCGGGTGCTGAGGTCGCCCCCCAAACTCTGGGAGAGGTAGGGTGGGGTGAAGGCTACAGAAAAGCTTTGGATGGGAGTTAGTTGTACTTGAAGGGCTAAGCAGATCAAGGCCTGAAAGAGACTCTAGTCTATGATAACACCCAACCCCCCTTACTATGGGGAAGGAGAGGAGTTGGGGTGGCGGTTATTCCCCCTCCCATTGGAGGTTAGGATGGCGTGGGAAAGCGATGGTTCCAGAGGGAACGAGGCGAAACCCAGACCGCGGGAGATTTTTCTGGCGAGGAAGGCGCGGGGGAGGGGGAGATCCCGGGTCCAGAATAGGAGGGGTACCCGGGAGAGGTTGGCCGAGAGGCGTGAGAAGCCTCCGGATTCCGGTCGCAGAGGACAGGGAAGAAATGGGCGAGTAGATAGTGCAGGGGAGAGGAAGGGCAGCTCCCGCAGGGGGAGGGTCAAATCCTGAGTCCAGGGCAGCGGGGATCCCGGGGCAGGGGACTGCAGAGGTGGCCCGCCTGGGGACTCCTAGACCGGACGAGGGTGCAGGGCCTCACCTGGAGCAGGGCCGGGCGGCGGCGGCGGCGGCAGCGGCGCAGGTGGCCCAGCCGGGCGGCGGCGGCGCCTCCTCCCCCAGCCGTGGGCCGGTGGCGGGGGGGGGGGGTAGCACTTAAAGGGGCAGGAGCTACTGGGGTAAGGACGAGCGCCAGGGTAGGGCTGTCGCAAAGAATCTGCTGGGGGAGGGGGAAGCGGGTGGCGTCTCCTAGGGGCCAGAACCAGGAAGGATCCCAGATGGAGGAAGAGAACAGATCCCAGGAAGAAGAGACAGAAACTTCTGCCTTAAGGTGGGGGATGGTGGTGGGTCCGAAGTGGAGGACTTGGGAGAGCTCTGCCCGCGCTCCGAGGGCGCCGGCAAAGATCTCCTCACAAAGGAGGGCCAGGAAGGCAGTTAGAATCACAGGGACTCCCGAGAAATGGAGGTGCCTGAGAGGGAACTCAAGGCCGAGCCTGCTGAGGGTAACGCACAGCGGCCCTACTAGGTGAACAGGTTCCAGGTGTTTGAGCTCCTCAGGGGCCCGATCGCTACAGCTGTGGAAAGGCACAGCCTCCGTCCCTCAGCACTGCTCAAGTTTCAAAGCCTCTGGAATCAGGAAGCCACGAGTGCAAAGACTTCCTAGGCCTTTTAACCTCAATCCTACCTCTGTGTCTTTTCAGTGACTGGAGCGTGGGGGGCCGCCAGTAGCAGCCCTAAAGAGGCTGATGTGGGACCGTGAGAATCGGCTTTATTATAGTTCAGTTTTCCCCCAACCACCACCACCCTTGCAGCAACCTCTGGGGCAACAGGAAGCAGCTGCTCAGTGCAGCCCCCACCTGGTGGTGGGTCAGGGTGGGGGAGGAGAGAAGACGGACTTAAAAGGCCTGGGAGAAAATAAGGGGAGAAGCACCTTAAAAACCCTCCAACGCGATCAAAAATGGTATTTACTTTAAGGGGGTAGGCCAGCAGTGAGTACTGTAAAATATCACTTGAATCTCAGCAGCTTAAGTGGGGAAGCGCTGGGGGATAGGGTTGGTAAGGAGAGCCCCCACCTAACGTGCAGTCTCAGGCTCTTCCCTGGAGCTTGAGCTTGCCAAAGCTCATGATCCCTTGGTTGGCAGCCTCACCAGCTGAGCCCTGTGCCCCTATACTCCGGTTTCCCTTCCTTCACCCCTCAAGAGAGCAAAGGTTAGGCCCCACCCCTGCTGAGTCAGGCAGGGAGGGAGGTAGGCATCCCTCAGGCCTTCCCCGGGGGCTGGTCCTCATACTTACCCATGTCAGGCTGGCAGGGCTCCAGGGCTGGGACCACCCAGCTCCTCACTGTCCTTGGTTCCCCCTTCACGTGAAGGCTGGTGTTAGATCCTCCCAAACTGTGAGCTGGGAACTAGCACGAATCAAAAAGCCAATGTATGCTTCCTGCGAACCACAGCCTGAACTGCTGTAGGGTGATGTCCCTGTGTGACAGACTGGGGTGGGGAGGGAGGAGGGAAGGGCGGGGCTTTCTCTGGGTGGAGAGGGAGGAGGCTGTGAGGACACGGCAGAACCAGGAGAAACATGGAGGAAGGTTAGAGCTGTGTTGACACTCCAGTGGTGTGGTACAAGAAGAGAGTGGTGAAGGGGGAAGGAAATAAATAGTTGCAGCTTATGAGAAGGTTCTCGATGAATGCTGAGAGACGTATATGTGTCGGGGGAGGGAGACAGAGAAATGACCTTTAGGATCACAGTTCCCAGGTCTGCATCTGGATGACATGGGAAAACAGAGCAGGAGCTGACCCATTCCCTGGGGCCTTCTGCACCAACTTCTCACCCACTCTTCTGTCAGAACCTAGAGGAAGTGTCCCCACCCCCATAACTCAGCATTTCCCCAAATCCAGGTTTTTCTGGGAGCAAACTACCAGGCACAGGCGGCTCAGGGGCTCCACCTTCTGTCCAGATCACGACACAGGGAAGACTGGTGCCAAGGACGTCATAGGCAGATGGGAGGAAACTTAGAGGCCCCTACTCCACCCCTGGCGCCTCTCCCAAGGCCCCTCCCCAACCTTCAGCCCCCAGGGGCCTCTGAATTGGGATCTGTTTGTCCTGCCCTGCTTTTAGCCAACCTGAGTGCCTCGGGGTGGAGCTTATAGATTCAGACTCCTCCTCAGGACAAAAGCCCCAGCTGGTTTGTAAACAGTTATTAGCTAAGAACCACATCCCAGCAAATGGCCTTCATGGATTTCAAAATGGTGAGATCAGAGTTCTTGCAGTCTCTAGTCCTACCACCAGAGGGCACTGGGAGACGGGTCTGGACCCAGAAAAGAGTATGTATTTAAAGGGTACCAAATACAACCTTGCACTATTAGCAAGTATTTGAAACTGAAAGGGTGGATGTACTTTTGAGTATTCTTTATAATCCTTCACATTTTAGTGGGCTAAAATCAAAGGGAAATTATCTAATTCCATTATTTAGTTCAGAAACCTAAGCCCAGCAACCCTGAAAATTACTTTTTCCCTTTAACACTTTCTCCAACTTTTTAAAAGGGATTTAACTGGGTCTCAGGATAGGCCTCATGGTACTTTATATCCTGCCCTGCCTCAAGGAATCACAAACATACAACTCTTGCCCATAATATAAGTCAGGAGGCAAGTAATTAGGAACACCTTCTGAAAAAAAAAAATGAAGGTGGTAATAGATGGGGCCCTCTTGACTCAACTTTTGCATTTTTCAGTATTAATTCTTCAGATTTCCTAAAAGTTTGATTCAGTGATTAACCTGTCTTCTTTTAGAATAGCAATTATTTTCAAACCATCTTCCCCAATATGCTCTTCTAAACAATCCTTTTGCTTTGAACAATGACACAAAAGGGCCAAAACTGAGGCCCTACTATTAAGATCACATCATCCAAAGGAAGACTGCAGTTGTTCATCAATCCAAGACAATGGCTTTTCTTTTTCAATGACCCCATTTCAAACATAAATGGCCTATTTTCTGCTGTTTCTTGTGGCTACCCTAAAATTGTTAAAAATGTCAATGTTGGCTGTGTTGTCAGGACCAAGAAAAAAAGACAGATGCTGAGGGATGTACATTTTATTGGAAACCTTAAATATTCTTCAGACAGAACACAATGTCTTCAATCAAGGCTCTCATGTGGCTTACAGAAAAAAACTGCAATTTTTGGATTAGGGGCATGGAGAGACAGCACAGAGGATGAGTGCTTAGTTTGCCAAAAGGACCCCCTCACGAGTGCTCTTCAGCCAGCTTATCAGCTTTTGCCACAGCTTCTTCAATGGGTCCCACCATATAGAAGGCCTGTTCTGGGAGATGGTCATATTCACCTATATGGAAAAAAACCCCAACTGGTGAGAAGCAAAGGGATATCAATTTTCTGTAGTGGGTACATACCTCACCACTTGAGGCCACCAGTCAGAATGTAATGAAAAGTCATCTTCAAAATTTTAACAAACTTCCCTTAAAAATCCAATTTACAATACACGCTACAGTACAGATTAAGAACGAATGGTTCAGAGTCACGTAACTTGAGTTCAAATTCTTGCTCTCTACTTCAGCTGTATATTGGGATGGATTATTTAAAATTTTCTGTGCTTCAACTTTCCTAACTTGTAAAACAGAATAATGCCTTCCTTGTAAGGATGTTGTAATTCACTTAGAAGGGTACCTAGCACTGCAAGCACTCAGTGTCTCGTTCTCAGAAGTTGAGTATTTCCAAAGAAAATTGATGGGAAATAACTATTTTTATATAAAAATTATGTAAGTAGGCACTTATGTGTTTCTTGATGGTTGCTGGAATAGAAACATAGCACAGCAAGTATTTAAGGGATTTTGGCTTCTTTGCCATTTTATGTTCAGCTTTATACCTGAAACCTTACCTGCCAAAATCTGCTGGAATCCTTTGATGGTCTCCTTCAGGGGAACCAGTTTCCCCAAATGACCTGTAAAGACTTCAGCAACCTGGAATGGCTGAGACAAGAAACGCTGTATTTTTCGTGCACGGGACACAGTCAACTTATCTTCCTCAGAAAGTTCATCCATACCCAGGATGGCAATGATGTCCTGAAGGGATTTGTAGTCCTATGAGGAAAACAAGATAAGAGAAGCCCTAATAAGCGTTTACATTTCTTTATTTGGACAAAAACCTAAGAGTTAATACAACTTTATATTTGCAATGAGCTTTGTACAAAGCATTTTAGCACCTTACCTAACTTCATAACTGAAACTAGTTACTTGGGAGTCACGAGGGCCCTCAGCTAAGATCAGTGTCTTGTTCTCCCTACTCTTAGTCTGTTAGGTGTTAGAAAAAAACTGGATTCCAAAGAACTAGAAACCCAAAAGACCTCATTAACAGTCACTAGGAACTGCTGATCTCAACTTTCCTTGCTCTAAAGCAAATCACAGGTCACCAGGCAAGATTTGGTCCTAATATAGTCCCCAAATTCCTTCTGTACGACTTTATGGCCACTGATCTCACCTGCAATACTCACCTGTAGGATCTTTTGCACCCCACGGGCAACCTCATAATGCTCATTGCCAACAATGTTGGGGTCCATGATGCGAGAGGTGGAGTCCAGAGGATCCACAGCTGGATAGATGCCCAGCTCAGCAATAGCACGGGACAGCACAGTGGTAGCATCCAAATGGGCAAAGGTAGT
Organism: Vicugna pacos; assembly: GCF_048564905.1. Lineage (NCBI taxonomy): Eukaryota > Metazoa > Chordata > Mammalia > Artiodactyla > Camelidae > Vicugna > Vicugna pacos. The sequence continues at coordinate 7,729,820 of NC_132998.1, forward strand.
GGCAGGCGCAGGGTCAGTCAAGTCATCAGCAGGTACGTAGATAGCCTAAAGTGAGCCAAGAACTCATGTAGAGCAGCAGGAAGGCAAGTAATTCTACTAAAGCCATCCCCTTTTCTGACCTCTCATCATCCACTCTATCTTCCTCCCATTTAAGAATCCACTTCAAAGAAGGTGGACTCGTACCATCCCTAAAAGCTGCTGAGTAAGCTTACAGATTATCCGATCCCTCCAAGTTGTGATGAAAGAATTTTCATTGTTATTCCTTTTGTTCTTCATTCTACATTTTAATTCTATGGTAGTGATACTCACTGTTAGAGTAAAAAACAAAAAACCTGGTGGTACTGTAATAGTTTACCAGAAAAGTGAACCATTAAAGTTAATATAATTTAGACAAATTTTTAGATGATTTTATTATATATACTATCTGTTTTTGAAAATATATAGTAGTCATATTTAATGCTTAGTTTCCATGCAACTTCAGATGCCCCCTCAGGCTAGAAACCACAACTTCGTGATCTACATTTACATGAATACCTTCAATTAGTTAAAGACAAGGGGTTTCTTAATCTTTTAGGGTCTTTAACATGCACAGACAGAATTTTACACAAAGTATCAGGGAGCTCCTGAACCCAGTTGAAAACTGTTGAGATATAAGTAACTAGGTTTTATACTTCTCTGTATGTGCCTTTATACAAATTATTTTCATCCATTTAATTGTTCTTACCTGTACAGAGGTGATAGATCCCTTTTTGGTGGTGGTGATTCTTTCCTGCATAGTACCCATGTCAGTGGCCAGGGTAGGCTGATAACCCACAGCAGAAGGGATTCTGCCCAATAAAGCAGACACCTGAAAAAAAAAGAAAGAGTAAGAACATCTTTAGCCTCATCTGCATCATTCCACAGAAAGGTCAAATGGACCACATCCTCAAGCCGTCTCTTACCTCTGAGCCAGCCTGGGTGAAGCGAAAAATGTTATCAATGAACAGGAGTACATCTTGACCTTCTTGGTCTCTGAAGTATTCAGCTACAGTTAGTCCAGTCAGAGCTACCCGGGCTCTAGCACCAGGTGGTTCATTCATTTGACCGTATACCAGCGCCACCTGCAGCAATAATCCACAATCAGAAATCCTGGCCAAGGAGTATGAAAGCAATATACCCATAGTCCCCAAATCAAAAAAACAACCAAAAAATGCTCCTTCTCAGAAAGTATCACTTGTGACTGCTTTTATTCAAAAATTTCTTTTCCCTTTTAGAGATGCAATTCAAAACAACATAAAAGATAATTTCTTATATTACTGAGGCAAAATACCTACAGTAGAAATGAAATTAACTGTAAATAAGTCAAAGGCACAAAATAGGGTTATCTGAGACATATGAACCACCTTCAACTCCCCTCACCAAAGTTTGGTTTCAAATGACGGGACTATCTACCAAAAAACAAAGACTAGAAACAAATAGGGAAAAAAAAGTTACATTAGTGTATTAGAAGCTGGGGGGAAAACACTACCAAAAAGTTCCTTTGTAGGTCCTGGGACATTAAAATGAAAATACAAAGCATGGCTTCAGCTAGCAACACAGTTAACTGCTACAGTTTCCTGGCACTACTATATGGAACACCAGTCACCTCAGTGCTCACCTTGGAGGTAGCATCTTTTAAGTTGATGACACCAGACTCAATCATTTCATGGTATAAGTCATTGCCCTCACGGGTCCTCTCACCAACACCAGCAAACACAGAGTAACCACCATGGGCTTTGGCGACATTGTTGATTAATTCCATGATCAGTACCGTTTTGCCAACTCCAGCACCACCAAAGAGTCCTCAGAGAGGTTGAGAAAATAAGAATGTTTAGGAGATCTATGTTCCCAAATAAACTTAAAATTTCTTTTTGTTTCTTTCCATCTTTTCCCTTCTCAGGAACGGCATCTGGCTTCAGCAAACTCAGAAGAACGAAAGTCAGAAGCTACTCATCAGTGAGGGACAGATCTCAGTACCCACTCCTAACATGGTAGGATTTTTTCCCCACATTAGGTTTAGAAAATATGCACCCACCACTAACATACCAATTTTGCCACCCTTGGCATAGGGAGCCAGGAGATCCACAACCTTGATACCAGTAACCAGAATTTCCTGCTCAACACTCATTTCCACGAATTCTGGAGCCTCAGCATGAATAGCAGCAAATCTGTAAAGGCAGAAGATAAGATCAGTGTCTATTCATCTTATTGAAAGGTTCCTCTCATTTCTCAAGTCTAACTCTTTACTCAGCTTATCTTATATAACTTTCTAGACAAATTGTCACCAAGCATCTAGCCCAACATTCTGCAATAAAGGGGACTGACTTTATTATCTCAAGAAGTAATAATCCCATTCTCTGACAACTTTCACTGTCATAAGGTTTTCCTTTTACTGACCCTTAACCTAATAGCACTTCTCCACATACCAATAGGAAATACAAAAGCCATTGGTATTAAAATTCTAAATAATGAACTTGGGCCCTAAGTAGTTTTTTGTTGTTTTTAAATCAGAACTTCTGCATCCTTAATTTTCTTCAAAAGAAACTGCATTGTGTGGTTTTAATAGAATGTATCGGCACTTTAAGTATTCTCTGCAGGAAAATTCTGCTATACTAGAGGTTGTCACCTTAATGTATAAAACTAGGAAAAAGTTTCTTTGTGTGTAGATGCAACAAGTACACTTAACTGTTTGGTTTTGATGGGACCTCTCTCATCAATAGGTTCTCCAATGACATTCATGATTCTGCCCAAGGTCTCAGGGCCAACAGGAATTCTGATTGGTGCACCAGAATCCAGGACTTTCTGGCCTCTAACCAAGCCTTCTGTACCGTCCATGGCAATGGTCCTTACTGTGCTCTCACCTGTCAGATACAGGCATTGCAGGGTTATCCATAAAGACAAACTGGCTTCATGACATTAAATGAAATGTAGCTGGCAAGAAATACCTAAGTCAACCAAGACTCCTTCTCAGTATAGAAATATGGCTTCAGCAAACTCAGAAGAACGAAAGTCATTTTGATAAAATCATCACAGAAGGAAGACAACCTGGTTTTGGGGGATACTTGGGCCAAAAAATATCTTCAATATTCCTAACAAATTCTACTTACCCAAATGCTGGGCCACCTCCAAAACCAGCCTGGTCTCCCTGCCTTGTACTTCCAAGGCATTTAGGATGGGTGGCAGTCCCTCATCAAACTGGACGTCCACCACTGCACCAATGACCGCCACGATGTGCCCTGTGGCGGCGCCTGCCTTTGGCGACGGAGATGTTTGAGCGGCATAGTCTCTGGCTAACAGACAAAAAAGATATTGGGAGGAGTTGAGATTAGAGCAGTTAAAGGTTATCGGAAGCCCCAACTTCACTCACAAGGACTGGTGAATTCAGGCCAGGTCCGGCCTCCCCCGCTGGCACGGAAGGCGTGTCCAGGGGGAGGGCCGCGCTGGAGCGGAGAAAGCGGCTGCACCATCTTCCTATCTTCTTCCACAAAACCCCATTATGCGAGAGCTCGGTGCCCCAATTCCGCGGGAAGGTCAATGCACCTGCCCACACGATTCCGTCACACAGCACCCCTTTTGCAAAATGAGACGGAATCCGATCGTTCTCGTTCTTGTTCTCCCGCAGTTGGAGGGCACGGCGCTGGCCCTGGCGTCCTTCTAGCACCAACAGATCCCTTAGGCCTGAGAGACTAAGGCCCCCGTCTCAAGGTCATGGGCGGCAGAAACAAACCCAGCTCCTAGAGCAAGGCACTTACCAGGCTGGAGCGCTGCCGGGGCGGCCCGCAGTAAGAGCTGGGCTTGGGGTAGCGGCGCTGAAGGGCTGAGTCCCCGCAGGGCCCCGGAGGCCGAGGCAGCGGCCACACGACCCACAAGTCCCAACATGGCGGAGCCCGGGTGGAGACTGAGCGCTGCAGCTTGTCCGGCCGCCAGTTCACCGCAGCTGAGGGGGCGAGGCCTACTCTGCAGGAGGCATGTCTATTGGATGAGCTTGCTGCTCATTACTGTCAGCGCTGCTTCTACGAGCTAATAATCTCTCATCTTCTCAACCATTGGCCAAAATTTGTGCTAATCTGAAGTCCTTTTTTTATTGGACAGTGTCTGGTTAGGTGCAACCCTCAGAGTCTCGAAACATAATTGGACAACAGAAATGTCAATTGGAGAGAGTACTTGGCGGAACTGCGTTTAGGAAAGGGGCCGAGTTCCTGTGGGGAAGCATGTGGTCTGTCTTTGGCTGTCCTTGGGCTCTCTCCTTAGAAAGGACCTTGAGCTAGGTGAGAGTCTCAGGGGCGGGGTTAGGGAAGTGGTAGTGCCGTGAAACACCACCGACGGTGACCTTGGCTAAGTCAGGAGCCTTCTCTAGAGTCAAACACGGGTTTTTTTGTTTTTTGTTTTTTGTTTTTTCTTCGCAGTAATGATGTTGGAAGCTTCCAGACAACTCAGCAGGTCAGGAATCTGGACAGAATTTATATCAGTTAAAGCTACAATGAAAGAAACTAATGTAACCAGTCGTTTAACAAATGTGTGCTAGGCACTGAGACGCCAAAGATAAGTAAGACTTAGGACCTCACTTTAAAAGAGACAGATGAGCAAAAAATGCAGTAAAGTGTGATGGGTTCTGGTTAGTATAGGATAAAGTGGATGCACGAAGGAGGAGAGGATACGTTTGGGTCACCCAGAAATGTAGGAGGAATTGCCTCAAAGCGGAGGAGGCTGATAGAACTGTTGCGAAAGACGAGCAGATATTCCTAGGGTAAAGTAGGAAGGGAAGACGATTCCAAGCACACATTTGCATTAAACAGCATGTTCTTTTTGTGGAACTGCAGGTGGGGAAGGCTAGAGGTGAGGAAGGCAAAAAGAGAGGAGAGTAAAGAAATGAGTGTAGAGAGAGGAGCAGGAACCAGCCTTGGATGGGAGTGGAGGCTGGGGAGAGGTACGTGTGTGGTCCTTGAGCATGGAAAATCATAAAATAAACAGGGTATCCTGTCTTTAGTATTGATTTTATTCAAAGCTATTTGGGGGCAGGATGGATGAGACCCTTAATCCTAAAACAAACATGGCTAATGGGAGTAGTTCAGCATGGAGCAACTTCACCAGACTTTCTCCTACCAGCCAACATTTGTTCTCATTTTTCTGCATGTTTGTGAAACTTTCCTACTGTTTGGTAGCGTAGAACTATCAAATAATTTAAAGGAGAAAACAGAAATAGAAGAGAATGTTAAATTTTGAAATGCCTATGGTTATCTTGCCTAGTAAGAGGGGAAGAACTCAAGAAAACTGCATCATGTATGGAGCAGGGAAAAAGAAACTAGCAAAAGGAAGCAGCAGAGGAATGAGAGGACCGAAGAACAGTGTTAAGAATCAAAGTGGTCAATAGAATCAATCACATAAACATTCTATAAAATAGGGGCTGAGAAGAACTAATTGGGCTTGGCAATTAGGAATTTATTTCATAGGGATGTGGGGTCAAAGGTGAGTTCAGTGGGCTGCAGTGTAACACAGGATATACATTTTTGTTTTGTGATCTGTGCTCTTCCCATTATACTGGGCAGCATCCCATTTAATAGGGACATATATAAGAGGGATCTATTTCATTTGCCTCCCTCAACTGTTACAGTTGAAGTTTCTGTAAATAGGAAAGGATACTCCTTAAGACTACCGCCACTGGAGCCAGACTGGGTTTAAAATCTTTTTTTTTTTGCCACTTAGTAGATGTCATTGGGCATGTTATTTAAAATCACTATACATACCGTTCTCATTATAGGAGGTGATAGAATGGGGATAATCTCATAGAATTGTTTCAAAAACTAAGTAGATTAAAATATGAAAGAAGCACTTAAAACAATGCCTGGCACATAGTTAGCACTGTATTTGTGTTGGCTAGTATTTTTACTATTGACTTAGTGTTAAGATCCTTTGGTTTTGTATCATCAATTTTGGTCTTGGCCAAAACTTTATTAACCGTCAAGCACATTTAAACTGACAATTTACTTAATCCAGGTGTAAAAGTAAAGATTTCTATATCAATTTCCACATAACTCTGGCTCATCACTTTTTGAAATGTATTGCACATCTCTTTTTAGCACATTATCAGGAAATTCAGCTTTTTCTTAGACAGTTGGGTTATCATTAAGCAAATCTTTGTATCACATCACAATGCTAAATGTTTTCAGTGTTAACTGAGGTGGATATATAGAGCTTTCTCTACTATGCTCAAGTGTGTAAATTTTTAAATTTTCTAACTCCTTTGCTGTCAGTGTTTGACCTTAGCAACCGTCAGTCCTCTATCTGAAATCAGATAACCTGCTAAACCTGCAGTACTGTCTAAAATAAAAGTAAATAAACATGATTAGCTTGGGTTGAGATAGGCCTTAACAGCCTTTCTGAATAAATGTCATTTAATTTCAGCCTTCTGACATGTTTTGGTCCCACTTCATATTTCTTTATTTTCAGATAGCCCCAGTAGTGTTTCATGTAAAACACAAGTTACTTTTCATGGGAAAATAGAGACCACAAAGACCTAATCTGGTTTCTTACCTGAAGTTAATTCCAAATGACTAACCCCACAATTTATGACTGAAAACTTTACCAATTTTAATGTAAAAATAGCATTTTCCACCATCTCCTTATTTTACTACCATCTGTAATGGTTATGCCCCATATTCTTTCAATACTCTAGTAAATGATAAAATGTCTTTGTCTCTACTATATTTCTTGACAATCATCCTGGGTGATTTGAAATTCCACAAGAATAATCCAATAAATACCCTAGCTTCAGAGTTTTTTAATCTTTTCAATTCCTACTAGTTTCACATGGACCTTTCACTTAAGTATCCTGCTCAAGTTTGACCTCAAGAATCCAACATTCTCTTGTCAGATCACAACTTTGGTTTTTGTGGGTTTTTTAAAAAACACAAGTAATACACAAATTTTAAGTATACAGGATGAGAATAAACCCTTTCACCACTACCCAAATCTCACTCCCAGAAATAACCACTGAAAAACACTTTGCAGAGGGTGGGAAATAGCTCAGTGGTAGAGTGCATGTGTAGCATGCATGAGGTCTGGGTTCAATCCCTGGTACCTCCATTAAAGAACAAATGTAATTACCTCCCCCCCCCAAAAAAACTGCTTTGCATATATCCCATTCACTTTCTACCCATTCCATGTACATAGAAGTTACACGCATTTATTTATTTATTTATTTAATTTAAACAGAGGTACTGGCGTTTGAACCCAGGACCTCAGGCATGCTAAGCATGCACTCTACCACTGAACTACCATCAGGCATGGTAAGCATGCACTCTACCACTGAACTATTTCCCTCTCCTCTTAAAAACTTCAATGGAAGCACGCTACAGAAAATTTGTTTTCTGATCTCCTATATTCTGGAGAACTTTGTGTCAGTACATTTTACTTTATTGAAAGTGGCTACACATTATGCCATGAAAATGTGTAATAATATTTCACTCCATTAATGGTTATTTGGATTGTTTCAAATGGCTATTATGTGCAGTACTGCATGAAAAAAAAGGAAATTTCATACACATCTATGTCTGCCATCTAGTACTTCTTTAATAGATTCCTAGAAATAAAATGTTGGCTTAAAACTTTGTCGTTAAAAAAAAAGGACAAAAATTAATGGGGAAAAAAACCTTTGTCATTTAAATGAGATTCTGCCAAGTGGCCTTCTAAAACATCTTGATAATTTACCAGGTTCCCAGAATCCTTGCCAAAACTTTTAAAGTCGCTAATATTAAACGTATGAAATTATTCTGACTGAATTCGTATTTCTCTAATTTCTAAGGAATACTTTCATGTTCATTGGCAATTCATGTTTCTTCAGTGAATACTTGTCCCTACTTTTGCCCATTTTAAAAAATTGGCTTGTCATGATTAAGTGCTCTTCAAAACTGCTTTTTTTTTTCACTTTATTCAAGTATGTCACTTACCTTTTAACCTAATGGTTATCTTTTGACCTATGTAATTTTTAATGTCGTATTTGTTTACCCTTCCTTGTAGCTTCTAGATTTTGTATCATGCTAGAAAAGATTTCCCTCTATCATTTGGTAAGAATTTGTTTTCGGTAACACCTGCATCAGAATCACCTAAATCTGCATTATCTACTATGGTAATCACTAGGGGTTAAAATCAGTTAAGATTAAATAAAATTCAGTTTTCAGTCACACTAGCCACATTCCAGATCCACCATGGCTGTATGTGACCAGCCACTACTGTATCAGGCAATGGAGAGATAGCACATTCCACACAAAGTCACAGTGGACAAGGCTGGTATCTCAGTAGGACCAACTGATTCAGAATCTACACTTTAGATTTAAAAGAGCATGTCATAACTTTGGCACACATCAGAATCACGTAGAGGGCTTAAGACAGATCGCTGGACTCTATCCTCTCAAGCTTCTTTTTAGTAAGTTTTATATTTCTAACAAGTTCCTAGGTGAGACTGATGCGGCTACCCCAGGATCACACATTGATGGCTGATCTCAAGTTATCTGTTAAATGGCAAATTCCCGGGCCCAACATCACCTACTAAAGCCTATCTTGGGGTTGGGACTTATGAAATCAACAGTTCCGTTATTTTGAGTGTCCAAGAACCACCAAGGTGGTACTATAGTCACAGGACTATAGAAACAGGGAAGGAACTAGAGCTGAGTCTAATTAGTTGTGAGAACAGAAAAAATAAAGAACAATGGTTGAGTGACAGGTATACTCCTCATGGAGGCCATTACTTGTGGAAGCAGCTTTACAGCTCTACCTCTCGAAGTTCTCATGAGATACAGCCATGGGAATGGGGTGCTAAGGAGACTATGTAAGTCAAAGTCATTGGACTTGAAGCTAAGAAATTTAGGTTATAGTTCTGGATAGGTTCTTCACATTCACAATGAAGTTATCCAGGCTGATATTACTATAACTTGTAAACAAGCAATACGATTTGGTTTTCACTTTGTCACCAGATCATATTTGACACCTGTGGAATCTCTCTCCAGTTCCCGTCGCCACTGCCTAAGTTTACCCTTTTACACTTTACTCTGAATTACCACACTAACTTTTCCTTACATCCAGACCCACTAGTGAAACATTACCCATGCAAGATGTAATAATTCAACAAGTATGTACTGAGTCTTCAACACATTGGGTGCTGTACTAAGGGCTGGAGCTTTAGTAGTAATATACATCCTTCACTCTTCTAGAAGAGACTACCAACTAACGATCAACTGTGGTTAATGTTTAAATTAAGCCCACAGACCCTAAAGAGGTATGAGGATAAAATTTAGGAGTTAAGAGTAGGCCTTAGACAGGTACCTGCTTCCCCATTCCTTCCCAGCCTATATTGTTCTCAAGGGTTGGCATAATGCTGGGTGAGCCACGGGGAACAGCATTTGATGTTAGCAAACAAGTAAAGTACACTATCACTCGTTTCTTGTCAAAATCATTCCTGCTTAACAGAAAAAATTAACACTGGCGCAAAACTGAACTGGTAAATAAAACTGTCATACTACTTATGGCAACTCATCACCTTCCCTTCTTCCTTCAGATTCCAGATTTGAAATCCAAAGACAAATAGTTCTCCTGAAGTTTTGGCCTGTCAATTCATCACCTGGCATGAAATACTCCAGTCAGAGGACTCAGATAACATACACAAGGCTTCATACTTGACTGAGCAGTAAGGGGTTAATGAAATTCCATTCAAGTGTTTGAACACAAAATAGACCTTTAAAAATTGTAAGTACCTTGAAGACAGAATGAAATCAGAAATCATGTTACTTTCTTTTCTTAGTTGGAAGTACTGGGAATTGAGTCTGGGATCTCCTCCTGCATGCTAAGCATGTGCTCTACCCCATCCACCATGTTGCACTTTCTTAATGCTATAGCCTAATGGCTGGCAGTAAGCAAACGTATTCCTTAATCAATCTTCAACTTCTAGAAGTGACATACAAAGATTTTTTGATAGAGTAAGAATAAAAATAGAAGGGTTTTTGAAAATTTTAAGTTTTATCCTAAAGTTAAGAACTATACTACTTATCAGTCATAATGATGCCTCTGGCATGCTCCAGAGAAAGGACAATAAGTTTAATTTTTTTTAAAGTACAGAAGGTTCACACATACCTCCCAATGTGGAAAAATCTAGGGCTTTGAGGAAACTGTATTCCCTCAACAGGACCAGAACCTAAGTTATACTTCTGCAACATAACAAAACAGAGCTGAATACTAAATGCTGTTATGCCCACAGCTCCTAGAAAGTAGGATTTTCCAGTTGCAGCATTTCAAGAAAATGGTTTTGAGTATCACTTGCAACAGTCATATACTTAAACGGAGGAAGGAAAAAAGGTTGTTTCCCTTCTAAATCCCCACAATACCCTATGTATATCTATTACTACACTTTCCAAGATTTTTGTTTAATGTTTGTCTGGAGGCCTAGCCTGTGACATAAGCTCCCTGAGCACAGCAATTACCTGAAGGCTTAATCTTTGTATCCTCCCAGCACTTTTAACACTGCCTGTAACACAGATCCTTAATGTCTGACATCAAGTACTGAAATACAAAGCATTTCTATGCTATGACAAATACACAAAAACTGGAGGGAATAAAAACTGCCAAAATGCAGAAGCTCAAAGATTTAGAGGAGGACAACACATTAAGTTTTATTTCAAACAAATCACAACACTTTCTTTTCCAACTGTTGCAAAGTGCGTCTACAATTTTCTATTACAGATCCATTTTTAAAAGGTTTCCTGTGACATTACAGCAAGCCTCTTTTTTTTAGAGGAATATTCCCAAATTCTTCCTCAAGTAAAAATAAAAACTCCATTCCAGTAAATGGCAATACATGAAATTACAGTAAACCAGACACTTAGAAGGATAGCCAAGAAGTCTTCCAACAGTTTATTAGAAAGAATGTAGACATTAAAAAAAAAAAAATCCCCACTGTCATGAACAATAAATTGAGGTTCTCAGCCCAGGTACAAGCTGAATCCAAAAGAAAGAAAAAAAAAAATCCAATAGTGTATGAACATTTTTTTCACTCATTTGCCATACTGACAGTGCAAATACAAATTTGGTCTAAATGTACAGACTCTCAAGCAACAATGTACAGCCTTTCTTTGTCCTCCATGCTAAGAGATGTAAAAGTTTAAGGGTCAAACAATACCAAATGTACAGGCTTCAAAACCATCTAAGTTAGGGCATTCACTAGTTTTAGCTAAGATACATCTGGAACACTGACAAGTGATCACTTACATACAGTAACGTAAAGTAAATTCTTTGAAAAAACTTTAGTGGAACAATCCTGAAAGATATACCAGAGGAACAACAGGTTACCAGTTTAAGGTATCAACCAGTTTGTTTCAGCCACTGAGTCCATGTTCTAAAATCTAAAATTTAGTTACTTTCCCAAAGCCAAGAACTTCCTACCATGTCAGTATCTTCTATGTTATGAAGTAAAGGAGACTTAAGTGAAATGTTTTTATTTATTTATCACAACTGCTGTTTCAATTGCCTAGGACCTCAACAGCATCATGGAAGTCTGGGAAATGTTCATGCATAAGGTTATTGCCTTAGCTGACCTAAAATTGCCCCATACAATGGTACATATCAACCCTTAGTGAAGCCTTTTAAAAAAAAACAAACAGGTTGAAAAATGGGTTAAAGAAGGCAAATTCAGCATCTGCCTTTAGAGCTATCAACTCAGGAATTCTCTCACTTATGAAATCTTGCAGGGAAGTTATTTTCCTTTCCAAAATCCAGCGATGACAACATTCCTTACTCCAGATCTGGCATTTCTGAAAGGATTTTTAAAAGATCAGTATAAATTACAAGGGAATAATCTAATAACTTGAAGTCTTATAATAGGAAAGAGCAGACAAGAGAATTGTTTTTTTCAAAAATTTGAATCTCAATTCATTCAAATTTCTGCTTTGGCTATATTAGCAGTCATAAAGAAATAATCATGTGTCTTCCAAGACTTGTAAAGAAGTTAAACTTCTCTATTTGGAGAGTTTGGTCTTTGATGTGAAATATCACTGTGTAAACATACTTTTTACAAAGATACTTACTTTCATCATCACTGTCTTGTGAATCCTGCAGAAAGGGAAATTTAAGAAGTTACCAAATTGATCAAATATTCCTCTGCTAACTGAGCAGTTTGCCTTAAAAAGCTGAAGTATTTTTGACTAAAGTAGCAAAGGTATGTGGTTATATCAGTCTTATGAATTTATCAATGGACTTAAGAACAGGTTTACTTAAGACAAACAGATGTATTGCCAAGGATCTAGCTTTCTATAAGATGTGTGCCTTTCGGTGGGAATTGAGCCCATCCTTTAAATCCTTTCCTATCAACCAAACTGAATCTTGGTATAAAATGGTTTCTCTTCTCTCTTGGGATTCAATGGAAGAGGAAAATGGCTCAATATGAAGACCGCTGGCATAACAGAAGACAATCAACTCTAATCCTAGCTGTTGAATCATCATACAAATTGCACTGAACAACCTTCTTAAAGATGTTAACAGGATGCCAGGTGGGGAAATGTTGAGAATAATCATCTAGTATATCCTTCTTTAAATTCACAACATCCATCTGTTTACTCTAGGTCTCTCTGACCAATTCTGCTGTAAAACCTGTTCAACTTTCTTTGTCCAAATAATTCCTAAACTAACTCTTAATTAAAGGCATATAATGTCTCTATACAATAATTATTTTGAATTATAAATCTAGGCCCTTTAAGAATGGTTCATGGGACACCTGTTTCTTAGAAGGTACCCATCCCTTAAAAATGGGCACATTAAAAAAATTACTTCTCCCTGTAATATTTTTTTTGGGAAAAAAAAAAGTGGCAAAAAAAAGCAATCTTGAGTCTATGTAAAACAACCTGTAAATACATTGTTTCTTACTATTTAAGTAAACATAGAAAAGAATTTATAGACTTACATCATCTGCTCCATCTACTTCTGGTAAATCTACATCCTCATCACCACCCATGTTGTTCATCATCTATTTGAAGTGTAAAAATTAGTTTTAAAAATGATGTTAAATTAAGCCCTAATTATTAGGTTGCACGCTCCAGAATAAACCTTAAGTCTGCCATAGATTTCCACCAATTGAAAAAAATCAAATTAAATGTTAGGTATCTTCCTTTCTAGAAAAGATAAGGTTATAGGTAATTAAAATCCTGGCAACTTGTAGGGATGTTAAGAGTAAATTCTCACTGAAGAAAAGTGAAGTTATTAAAATTCATACAAGGTATCTAGGTATGATGTAAAAATTAAACACCAAAATTCTGAATAGCAGTTACCGTTGGTGAAAAGGAAAAGAATGGGATTTATAGTTGTAAAGTTCCATTATCTTGAACTAACTGGCACGTGTATTATAGTATTCTCATTTTAGTTCTAAATATTGTAAAGAACTGATAAATAATTTAAAATAAAGTCCTTTGGGCTGATTAGTTTGTATAAAAGACGTGAATATTAAATCAAAGGATAAACAGCAGTAACTAAGTTACAAACGAAAACAAACATAATCCTTGAAAGAGAAGGTACAGACTGTGGAAAATACCTTTGTGTACTTACAATAAACTGAGAACAGAGCATACTTACGTAAAGAATTTCCCATCTTTAGTTGTTTCTCATCATAAAGCAAGTAGTGTTATTATTTAAAGAGGTACAAATAACCAGACTAAATAACTATTAATAGGTGGGGAATTCAAAAATACATGCTTACCTAGACCTCTGAATTAGAAGCGGCCTTAAAAAGAAAGCTACTCAAGGGAGGTGGGGTAATAGCATGTGGTTGGCATGCAAAAGGTCCTGGGTTCAATCCCCAGCGCCTCCGTTTAAGGGGAAAAAAGTAAATAAATTACATTAAAAAGATACCTACTCAAATCTCTCGGTATAAAAATTCTGGTGGGGAAGGGAGGGTATAGCTCAGTGGTTGAGTGCATGCTTAGCATGTATGAGGTCCTAGGTTCAGCCCCAGTACCTCCATTAAAAAATAAATAAAAAATGTAAGTAAATAAAACTAAATTACCCCCTCAAAAAAGTATTAAAAATTAAATAAAAAAGAGTAGTTCACAGAAGAGTATTTAAGAAAAATTCTGGGCAGAGGGGAGGGTATAGCTCAAGTGGTAGACCACACGTACGAGGTCCTAGGTTCAATCTCCAGTACCTCTTCTAAAAATAAATTAAGTAAATCTAATTACCTCCCCTCCCAAAAAAATTTTTAAAAGAAAAAAAATTCTAGGCAATCTACTTTTGAATAATTTGAATAACTAGTAAAGAGTTTCTCTACACCTGAAAACACCTACTGAATACTGGTTAAGTTTCTTTGAGCAGGAAAAAAAATGCTCAAAATGTGCCAAGCACAATGCTAGGTCCTGAGAAGCAATGGCAAAAGACAGAACTGAATACGTCCAAGAGCTATTTAGGAGGTAAAAACAATACAGACAACAAAGACAGCAGTTAATATTACATTGGATAGAGAGAGGCAGTGAAAAAGAACAGTGTTAATAAGTTGTGACTTGCATAGCTGGGTAAACGGTGGCACCAATTACTACAGGTAAGGAGTAGCACAATTTAGGAGAATCACATGAATATCCTATCTCCCTTCTCTCTTTTGAAATCAAGGTGCCAGAGCCACATGAGGAGAGATGTCAAGTAAGAAGCTGCATAGATGACACTGGAAACTTACTCCTTTTAACTCTTTGTTTTCAAAGAATATAAAAGTATACAGTCAATTAAAATTTCAAATCACAATGAGAAACAGATTTCACAGATTTATCTTCTATTTACAGTCTAATGTTCTCTTTCCTGAATAGCTTTACTGTAGCACATTTGAGAAGATCTTGTCTACCTAAAAGAAAGCAATGATTTTTTTCCTTTGGCCATGGCAACATGTATTTCAATAACATTGTGGAAAAACAAGCTTCTTAAAATTTAAAACCCTGTTCTTGATTTTGCAACCAAAATAGCCCTACATTTAATAATAAGCTATAGTTAAAACATCTAATGAAATAAAACAAATAAAATATTCCTATAGACCATTCATCATACACATCTTACCATGATTCTTGTGTATATTTATATTACATGGCTCTAAAATGCAAGCCAATTACTATATTCATATTCCTTAAAAAAAAAATCTGTTCCAATGCTAGAAAAACTAGCTGTGTTGCACTGACTATATGGTTTATTTTTTGTCTTTATGAATCAACTTTAGAACTTAACACTAATTTTTAAAAATTGATAGAATGTTAAATGAGCACTGTTAAGATCTTCCTTGGTTTTACTGTAGAATGGTCTTACAGTAAAACAATGCATAGCTTAAATTTATCACTAGGTTTTTAAAACCAAATTAAATTGACTACACAAAAATATACTGGGAGGGAGGTGGAAGAATGAATTTAAAAGAACTTACCTCAGAGAAACGATCAAAATTAGACATGTCTTCATCTGAATCATCTTCCCAGTCTTTCCAATTATTGAAGTCCACACTAAGCCAATTAAGCTATAGATCAATACAAATACCACCCTATGATTAGGTTATCCTGTACTCTTTGGCCTGTATCTTAAGACTACATTTTCTGAACTGTGAGTTCATACTGACTAGTGAGGCATGGAATTAGCACAAAAAACTACACTAGAAAAATTAGCATGAAGTAAAATGAAATACTGATAAATATAGTTTCATGAAGCTTTCCTCAGCTGTTAAAAGCAAAACTTGATTAATGTATTATTATTTTTTAATGGCACGAAGATGTGCTCAGATCTGACACCTGAATAATTTATACTTCTAAGCAAAGTCTGACTCTTGAATGCAGAAGATTCTGCATCAATTACTGACTGATCTTATTCTGACCACACCTGATATTAAGTTAATGCCAATAAATCTTAAAATAGAGAAAAATATGCAGAATACAGGGCCATAATATTAATAGCACCTAGATATGAAACAAGAACACTGTTATTCCTTACACTAAACAAATGTTTTTAATATACTTTTAAAAATGAAAGTTTCAGGTGTACAACATTGTATCTGTAACCCACAAAGTGATCATCTTCCAAATTCACTTACTGTCACCATGCAATTGACCTCCCATAACTCCTTTCACTCATCCCTCCAGGCCCTCCCCTTTGGTAACCACCAATGTGCTCTCCGTCTCTATGAGCCTGTTTTAGTTTTGTTTGTTCATTTGCTACATTATTTAAAATTAGATTTTTTTTCCTTTTGACTTATTTCACTTGGCATGTTACCCTCAAGTTCCATTCATGTTGTCGAGAATGGCAAGATTTCTCTTCTAATGGCTGAGTAGGATTCCACTGAATACATACACCACAGCTTATGCATTACCCATCAATGGATATTTTGGTTATTATAAATAGTGCTGCAATGAACATACGGGTGATGTGTATCTTTCCCAATTAGTGTTCTCATATTCTTCAGATAAATACCCAGAAGTCGAATAGCTGGATATGGTAGTTCTATTATTAATTTTTTGAAGAATCTCTATACCGTTTTCCATAATGGCTACACTAATTTACAACCCCAACATCAGTGTACTAGGGTTTTTTTCTCCACATCCTCTTCAACATTTGTCATTTCTTGTCTTTTTGATATTAGCCATTCTAAGAGATATAAGGAGAGATTATCTCATTATGGTTTTGATTTGTATTTCCCTAATAATTAGTAATGTTGAACATCTTTTCATGTGCCTCCTGCATATTTGTATGTCTTCTTTGGAAAAATGTCTATTCAGATCTTTTGCCCGTTTTTTAACTGGGTTGTTCTGTTGTTCAGTTGTATGAATTCTTTATATATTTTGGATATTAACCTCTTATCAGATACATAATTTGCAAATATATTCTCCCATTCAGTACATTGTCTTTTCCTTTTGTTGACTGTTTCCTTTGCTGGGCAGAAACTTTTTAGTTTGATGTAAATGTACTTTTTATTACTTAAACATATTAAACTTTCAAACAAAGAAAAAGAAACCTACCTTTGCCCTTTCTTTTGTTAGCCTTGGCCATGACTGGCCAGATTCTCCTTTTCGTAAACAACATAAAATTGATCTGTCCGTTCTTTTATGCTTGGAATCCTAAAAACAAAAACAAGCACCATCACAGCATTTCTCTCTCTGATATCACTACAGGATTCAAAGGAGCTTGTTACTCATTATTCATCACTTCTCCTAATTTCTTCCTCTACACTTTCTCTAAACCCTGAAACACCCCCTAGACTACTAAGGATTTCATAAGCTATCCAACTGCAAAAAAAAAACAAAAAACAAAACAAAACCACAAGGTGAACAAAGCCTTAAAAAAATTACTTCCTCTAAGAATAAATAAGTAAATAAATCTAATTCCCTACCCCTATCCCCGCAAAGAAAGAAAAAAAAATGCAGAAAAGCAGTTAGAAGGGGAAAATAATGCAAAACACTTAATACCTAATTAGCCTCTGAACTGTTAAGAAAATTGGGATTAAAGCATAATGACTACTTACATTTGGATCAATACAGTGAAAAAGATCAATTTCATTTAAATGTTTAAAATTATCACTTCCTCCAAGACAACTGTAAAAAAAAAAAGGGAAAAATAGTCTCTTCAAAGAGGTAAAGATTAACAATAACTTCAGTGAAAACACAAAACAAGTAAGCCAAAGTTATTCAAGTTGTTTGACACAAGCTTTTTACCCAATAATGTAAAATGGTAATTTACCTGAATGTAAGTTTGGATTTTTCAAAATTTACATTAACATCTTTACTGTCTTCAACACAAAATTCAATGAAGACATAGTCCCTTCGGTCGTACCACTTTGCAGAAGCAGGCTGCCTACAAAGAGATAAAATTAGACAAAGGTAAGCTGGAATTCACTAACTGAATATTTACATAACCTCCAAAGTTTAGCATGTAAGTAACCTATTTCTGTACTCCCTCAGAACACTGATTATTTTGAGGCAGTTTATCACAATTTTAAATGGAAACTACATTTTTACCCTAAAAGCTGCATTCAAGTTAAAACATGATACATTTTCATCATAGGAAGGATTTTTTAAAAATGAAATAAAATGCTCAATAATCATTTAGGTAGCCCTGTCAAAACCTATGTGCTACTCCTTTAGAGCCATGCTCCTAAAATTCAACTTAACAGAACTTAGAAAATCAAGAAAGGACTAATGGCACCATCAACTGAAATACAGCATTCAACATTTCTACTTACAATGCTAGGAACTGAGGGAAGAATTAAGAAGTATGAGAAATGGCAGTATTTGTCCTCAAAAAAGTTCTCACCTACAGCTGACTACATAAGAAACTTTTATGATTCTAAACAACGACATTAGGTAAAGAATTAAACTTCTTTACAGCCTCATCTTTTAATCTATATCTGCATCCAATATTCACTATACTAGAAGCAACCTGGAATAGTTGCTTTTTCCTTATTATTCATCAGCTCCTGTCCCCTGTAACAGACTCCTGTATTCTTCAGTGTCAGCTGCCCATATTTCTATCCATCCACTGAAATTATGTTTTAGATACAGCTAAAAATTCACTAGAAGCAAATATGGTCAAATACGGTTGGTTAACAGGCAATAAAGATTGTATGCGGTAAATACTTTAAAATTTTTCTTTGTCATCTTTAAGACTTGTTAGATTAATATTTACACATGCATAAAAATTCCAAGGAGAATAACATACACACAAATTAACAGCATTTGCCTCTAAAGAATGAGTCAGAAAGATGACAGAAAAGAAGTAGAACCACATCACTCAACTGTTTCAATTATTTTTTAAAAATAAGCGTGTGCTGCTTGTCTAAAAATCAAAGTTATTGGCTATACAGGAATTCTTTGTATTTTTGCAACTTTTCTGTAAACTTAAAACTTCAAAATAAAATTTTAAAAAATTAGTTCAAACACTAAGTCACTGAAAGGAACTGTTTTGTTTTTGAGCTCTGAAATTCCCAACTCTAAGGAGTACAGTTTCAAGTTCCAAAGTTGCAGCCAAATGCTCATTAACATTTTTACACAACTGATAAACGTGACTAGTCACACTCTACCCTAGAACACCGATATCAGATCTTTAGTTAAAAATTATAGATGGCAATTTCCAAAGCCTAAATACTAACAATCAGCAAGAGTAAAAGCTATTTCTTTAGGCATCTACTGGCAGATTTAAAAGGGAGAGAACTATATTCAGTATCTTGTAGTAACTTATGGTGAAAGAGAATATGAAAAGAAATGTATGTATGTTCATGTATGACTGAACCATTAAGCTGTACATAAGAAACTGACATTATAAACTGACTATAATAAAAAATGTATATATACAAAAATTTTAAAAAGGGACAGGGAGGGGGACATTTTAAAATGCCTTTGAAAAAAACATCTAACCTAAGGAGGACTAAGAGTCACAACTTCTAATGTTGTTATGTTAATATATAGCTAATAAACAATTAAGGAGTTTTATGAACAGGTCAGGTCCCAATATGCCAAACATTATTTCTAGTTCATTTTCTTGCCAAAAACAGTATTCTCAATGCGGTAACATGTTCAGAGTTTAACTTAATATATAGTTAAAACTTTAGCAGGGGAGGGTATAGCTTAGTGGTAGAACACATGCCTACCAAGCACAAGGTCCTGGGTTCAATCCCCAGTACCTCCATATAAATAAACAAACTTAATTACCTCCCCAAAATGTATGCAATGCTGCTGTATGTCAATTATACCTCAATAAACTGGAAAGGAAAAAAAATTTTTTTAATTTGAAAATTTATGAAACTTGGCATTTAAAGTTAAGTAAACAGATCTCTTAAAAAGCACGAACAATAAAAATATAGGTCAATGAACACTCCAGTGCCAAAATACTATTTATTTTCAACTAAAAGGAAATAAATTCCTATAGTGAAATGGTTGACCTCAGCCTCAAAGTGGAAAATATAACTGAGCTCAAGACATCCCTAGTGCAAATGAAGGTATTAAAAATCATGAGATCAGTCAAAACAGGAGGCAACAACTAGGGTCTCCCTCTCCTTGACCAAGGACAACCTGAGCACCAGAAAGAATGACTGCAAACTGATCCAAGCACACTGAATAAAATAAACAATCTGAGTTTATATTGATTAAAAATATAATACAAACCACCCATAACTCTGGATCAATGGAAGAGAGTATAGTTTCAATTCTTTACAAACAGGCAATTAAAGAGAAAGAATTAGGCATTTATCCTCCTTTCCCTTTATGAGTCTTTATTCATAATTAAACAGGACCAGTTTATGAAGGAAACTTCTTTACAGAATTCCAGCTTTGGTGTGGAATAAAATGTGAGGAGCAAAAATTTTAAAAATCACTATTTTGCAACCTTTACACTGATTTGGCAGTGTTCATCAATGGATGGGACCATTAACAATGATTAGATGAACAGTAGATAAAAACTTAGGATCTTAGCATCATTAAAAATGGGACAACTAGACATTCAGCTACTGATTTGATCAACACGATGTATTTCACAGTAAACTTAATTCCAGTCCACAGGAAATATGAAGAAAGAAACAAGTTAAATGACACCACAAGAAGAGACAATTCATAATATTTTTTAAATCAATGGCATAAAGAAGAGGGAAGACTGTTCTAGATTAAGAAAGACATAAGAGTTATCAAACAAGTGCAATGTGTAAATGTGCTCTGCCTCTTGATTCAAGCAACTGAACATAAAGAACACTAATATTCCCACAACCAAAAAGAAGAAAAAAAAATACAGAAATTGTAAAGACCTGGATATGGACAGATTATTAGATGACATGTAAACTATTAGCTTTGTTAAGTGTGAAGGGCATTGTTTTTATGGGAAAAAAGTCCATTCACGATGAAAATAGAAGTACATGGGGTTTGCTTTAAATTAAGGAAAAAAATAGATAAAGCAATGTGGCAAATGTGGATAGACAAAACAAAAAAGTTTGGTAAGTGTTTAATCTGGAAGATGAGTAGATGGGGATTATATTCATAATTCTTCTATAAAATAATATTACATGGTTTTTGCATGGAATACTTTCTTCCTTTAGAGCCACCCAGTCTAACTGTAAAATTGCATTATTAAAAAATTTAAAAAGCCAAAAAAAACCAACCTCTTCCATTCAATTAAGACACAAGAAAACAAAGAATGCAACACCTACAGCTCAAAAAATCTGGCTATGACTGATTGTCTACTTGTCATTTATTCTAAAGTTTTAGAAGAATGATTTATTTTTTTATTTAGTTTGGAGGGGGGATTAGGTTTATGTATTTCTTTATTTTTATAGGAGGTACTGGGGATTGAACCCAGGACCTCATGTATGCTGAGCATGTGCTCTATCACTTGGGCTATATAAACTCTCCCCTTATTCTAAGTTTTAGAAATTGTTTTTATGGTAAATAAGAGTTGCCTTTTGCCAAAGGTATCCAGATTGCAGATGTTCCTTATTTTAAAGAACCATGTCTGGGATTTTCTTCAAAATAAAATCCATTGGGAAGAAAGGGGTAGGTAGAAAAAACAAGAATGATCCTGGACTGATAATGCTGAAGTAGGATAATGGGTTCGTGAGGATTCATTGTAGTATTCTTCCAACCTTTCCTGTTTGGGGAAAAAAAAAGTGTGTGTGTGTGTGTGTATAAAGAAAAAATATATATTAACGCTAAAAATAATCTGATTAATGAGAGGATTCTTCTCCCAATATGTTTACAAAAAGTTACTTCAATACTCTGGTAAACATGCTTTTGTAGCCACATTTAACAACATAACCTGAAGATATTTAACAATACTGTTTACAGTTTGTTAAAGTCAAGCTGCATATTAAGAACCTATAGTAATAGAGGGGGCAACATATGAATGGTGACCTGATTATTACAATGGTTCTATCAAAAACCAAGTATATAAGCACTTCAGTTTCTGTTCATATCAAGGACACTGGAACCAGGGGAGAATCTTTTTTCTTTCGTTGAATTTACATTAAGTAATCTAAACTTGTAACACTGTTAGGGGCTGAATCATGTCCCAAATTCATATATTGAAGTTCTAAACCTCCAATACCTCAGAATGTGTATTTGGAAAGAGGGTCTTTAAAAAGATAAGGTAAAATGAGGCCTTAGGGTAGGCAATGACTGGCATCCTTATAAGAGATTATTAGGAGTTACAGAGGGAAGATCCTGTGAAGAGGCCACAGAAGAAAGTCATTTGCAAGCCAGGCAGAGTGTCCTCAGAAGAAATCAACTGTTCTGATACCTGGATCTCAGACTAACACCCCCCAGAACAGTGAGGAAATAATTTCTACTGTTTAAATCACCCACTCTGATACTTTGTTATAGTAACCCTAGCAAACTAATAAAATCAGATAATAAAAACAAAATTAAATGATACAAACCACGGGTTGGCCCAGGAGCCAAAAATGGTTTTTATATTTTTATAGTTATAAGAACAAGAATGTGCGAAAGAGGTATTTGTGGCCTGTAAAGCCTAATATTTACTAGGTGACCCTGATCTAAACCATCAAGAATAAAAGGGGGGACCTCTACGCTTAACTTAAACCAGAAATAAACACATATATTCACTCATTTGAAAGGGAAATTCAATGTGATGAAATCCCTTTTTGTCTTCCATGAGAATCACAACACTTCTTTTTCTCCCATTAACCCAAAGAAAGGTTGATTTAGCTTATCTCTAGCTTACACAAACACCAGCAAAATCCCTAACTAGTATGCAAATCTGTTAATTCATTTTAACAGTAACATACCTATAGATGAAAAAACTTCTTCCACCTCTGCACATGTTACGTGAATAAGCCACCACTTAAAGCAAAATTATACCCAAAAAATCCACACAGTGGGATAGTCTAAGTTCTTCTGACAAACACTTCCAAGCTCAACATTACGGCCATGTCAATTCAAGCAACTAAATTTTGCATAACCTAAATCTCTCCTCTGTAGTTTTGATTAAAACTTCATTGTCTTAAAAGGGCAGAGTAAAAATCCCATTTGTTTCCAAATACCATTTTTAATATGCTAGAATCTGGTGTGTTCTACTTTTAACTTATAGAAAATTACAATCACCCTTTAAAGACTGTATGAACCAGTACAGTGATCTGAAATGCACGCCCCCTAAAATTCTTATGTTGAAATCCTAATACTCAACGTGACGGTATTAGAAGGCGGGATCTTTTAATAGGTGCTGAGGTCATGAGGGTAGAACCCTCATAATGAAATTCATGCCTTATTAAAAGAAGCTCCGAGAGGGTGGGTGGGTAGAGCTCAGTGGTAGAACACATACTTAGCATGTGTGAGGTCCTGGGTTCAATCCTCAGTACCTCTGACTTAAATAAAAAAAAAAAAAAAAAAAAGAGGGGGGACACCAGAGAGACCTCCAAGCCCCCTCCCACTGCAGTGAGGACACAGCAAGAAGCTGTAAAACAGGAAATGGGACCTTTCACCAGAAGGTGACCATGTTGGTGTCTAAATCTTGGACTTCCAACAGTGGGCAAACAATTTTTGCTGTTGATAAGCTACCCAGTCTGTGATATTCTGTTGTAAAGAGATGAAGACAACCAGTAAAGCTAAATGGAAAAAAATGTGCTAAGGAACGTTTCCCAATTATTGCAACTTTTCTGATAGTTTACTATGTGCAAGGCAGACTGAACAATAAAAGACAATTAGAACACTTCAAGCCTGAGGTAAGTTCAAAAAACTTAAGGTTGAAAACCAAGTTAGGACCAGGTCATAGATGTTTCTGGAGACAGTGGAAAAGAGTTTAGTCTGTAACTGGGTAGTTAAAAAAATGTTAATTGCACCATCACCCCTTTAGAACTTTGTAAATCTTGAGAGGAAAAAAAATTTTATTTGTAATAGAATTCTATAGCACATGACTTATCTCTATAACCAAAACTATGGTCAAAGTGCCAACATTTTCATTTTCTTTTTCTGTCAGAATTTCCAATGTTCAAGTTTTAGTAAATAGGTACCCTGGACCATTACATAGAAAACATAAAAAATTGTGAGATCTGTATGTGAGAATTCAGCAAAACAAAAAATTCTAAGTATTCAACTGAGAGGCCTACAAATCTTAGTTAATACCGTAATAACTCAAATTTGGCTCCCTGAAATGTATGACTTAGATCAACCTCATGGGATATATATACACATGCTTATCTGATAGAATCACACACAATTTCATAACACTTTGGCTTATTTCCCATCCAAATTTGTTTATCTGTCATGATAGTGTCCAATCAGATTGGTTTCTTTAATAAAAAGTTTTTACCATACACATATGTGACAAATCACTGGTAATACCTAAATTCTTACTCTAAATCACTGGAAAAAAATTAGCATACTATCATTTGGTCACAAAATACTAGGCTCTTCAATACACAGAGACAAATGTACTGGAGAAAATAATAACAATAACAACCTTTTAATAAGAATGCTTATTTATTTTTTTAGAGGGGAGGCAATTAGATTTTTAAAAATTTTTTTGTTTCTTTGAGGGGAGAGGCAATTAGGTGTACTCATTCATTTTTAGAGGAGGCACTGGGGACTGAACCTAGGACCTGACACATGCTAAGCATGCACTCTACCACTGAATACCCCCCCACCAAAATGCTCTACTTTTGTAAAAGTATATAAGGAACTGTAAAACGTGATATAAAGACGTGCTAATTGACAACAATCTTTATGATAAAATAGACAAATACTTTTAAGCCTATTAAATTTTCAACTAATGGACTCATACAGAAATTAATCAAATAGAAAAAAGTCGGGGGAGGACATAGCTCAAGTGGTTAGAGCACATGCTTAGCATGCACAAGGTCCTGGGTTCAATCCCTGGTAACCACTCCAAAAAATAAGTAAGAAAAAAGTGAAAGGAGGATTAATTTTTCACTGAAAAGCCAACTTCTTTAGATTTTTTTTAAAAACTGGAGGGGGAAGGGTAGAATCTGTTAATGGGGAGTCTGCGGTAATCATCTACAGTCAAGAAAAAGATGAGTCTGACCAAAACATAACCAATAAGCTAAATATTTCTAAAATAAACATTTCCAAAATAAAGGACTCACAAACAAGTCAAATGTACTTTGAAGGTATATACTGATTTTGTGGTCTCTCTTCTCCAGATTTCCCAAAATACAGCAAAGTCTCAATTAACAGAATCTAAAAATCAGACATTTGATTTATAGATGACTCTCAGAAACTATCTTTCAACTACTGACCACCAACCTACTTTTTAATCTATATGACATAGTTGAATCTGACTGAAGATGTGATACAGCACAAGACCAACAGTAGAAGACCCCACTTAGTCCCAGCCCTCACCATCAAGCATCTCAAATAGCAGAGTTGCATAGCTAAATTAGATTTAGAGTTTGAATGTTATTCAATAAACAAATATTTATGGAATATCGTGCCAGGAATTGTTCTGGAGATACAGCAGTCAACAGAACAGGTAAAACTCTTTGCCCTTAAGAAGCTTACATTCAAGTTGGATGAAATTTAGACCAAAAATCATCTAAGAAATATGGGGGTAAAGGATCTGATCCATTACTGGCTATGCTTTATCTTTCTTAACATATAAATAGGTTATACATCACAAAATAATGTTCTTTCATTGTTAGTACTTCGAAAGAATTCATTTATATATTTAAATTTATAAAGATACATTATATTACGTTATCATATTCTGTAATAGTATACAACCTCACATACTTTATTCAGAAGTAATGATATTCCCCTTATGAGTTTATTAATTTTTTAGTATTTTTGGTGGTTGTTACTAGGTTTATCATTATTATCATTTTTTAATGGAGGTACTGGGGATTGAACCTGGGACCCTGTGCATGCTAAGCACTACACTCTACCACTAAGCTACACCTTTCCCCACTATGAGTTTATTTTTTAATGGAGAATCTTTTGAATTGAAAGATCACTTTGAATTCTAAGACAGAACAACAGTAATCAGAAGACTAGCTTTTTACTAGAGCTTAATAATGGAGTAAGCATCCTCTACGTTTAGGAATAAGCTAAACATTTCCAGTTAAATGGAAAGCTTCTTAAAGACTAGATTCACTAATCTTTTATACATCTGAGAATATTTTTAAATATCAAGGATTATAGAAGAAAAAGAAAACTCATTAAAATCAAGGGGAAAAAAGTCAGCAGTGAAAAAAGATGTTATTAAAGTTCAGAGTAATTGATTTTTTAAAACTAAGTTTGTCAACTGGTCTGTCATCTGCAAAAGACAATCGAGAATCTGGTAAATCTATTTCAGTTCGTACTATGTGAGGAATGATACGGAAACATGAAAATTCTGCTAAAAAAGAAAATAGTTTCACAGACTGAGCAATTTTTCCTTGTTAAGCATTATCAAAGGCCCTGCTGGTAAATGTCTAAAGCCAAACTCTCTCTCACACATATTCTTTGCTCAGAGAAATCCATATGTAAAACTTTCTGGAAACGTGATTTGAATATATATCCAAGTCCAGTGATTCCCAAATTACACTACATGGTAAGGTGAATCAGAGGACTATGGAGGATGGCTGCCACAGGATATTTCAAATTTGAGAGGAATTCAGTGATACTCAACTTCAGTCAAGACAGTAAGTGGTTCAGTTTCAACGGCAGACTGCACTATATCCCTCTCCACTAACTTCATCTTTGCAAAACTGGATGTTCAGTGGTTGCTATGGTTGCTATAATTAAGAAAAAGAGACACCCACAAAAAAATCAATGGGGAACAGGAAACGAGATGGAAGTATCCAATCAATTTCAAGGTATAAAGTTATACAGTGCCCAAAAGGCATACACCTTCCATTACTGTGGTTATACAAGAAACTACATTTTTCTTCCGATTTATATGTACTAGCTTTTCAAAGAGCTACCAGGCTGTTAGGACAAAATACTAAAAGTTGTTTGAACCCAACCAACTATCTAATAAATGGAACTGGTAGGCTACTCCTTTTGGCCTAGCAACACCATTAAAAAAAAAAAAAAAAAGCAACAAAACCCCAAAACACTAAGACACCAAGGGATGAATTAAGAATGTCTGTGAACCTCTGTGCCAGTTCCTTCCTTTGGTACTTCCCACTCTGAAATAGTAAAGATGAAAGCTGTACTTAAAGATACTACTACCCCATACCAAACTTACTGCCTTTTTTTAAGCAACTCTATGACCTTCTCACATTCCTACTTTTGTGCATACATCCTTTTAAGATCCCTAAAGCAGATAAAATAATTCTCTTCATACAAATAAGACTCACACAAGGTCACTCACTCATTGCCTCCAATACAGACAAATTTCAGAGCCTTGGGACTTAAAGTATGTAAAAAAGTGGCACAAGTTTTAACAAAAACAGTTTAGGGTAGATAATAAAGCTGAACTAGAGACATTTACTTAGAATTAAAAGGACCACCTGGAATAGCATTCTCGCTTTTTGTAAAGTGGAAAAAATAAGCCTTCTGTCATAAATTCTGGGTTCCAACCTCTTTTGGGACAGCCCTTTATACTAATTAGCAGTGCCGTGAATTCTTATTTGAAAAGCTAGATCCGGGAATGCAATGTTAAAAGTTTTAAAAACACCTCTCTGTGACTTAGATCCTTCCAGCACAGAAAGATAATTGAGCATGCTGAGTTGGAAAGGGCCCTGACATAAACACTTTTTAGCAATAAAGTGTGGCTACATGAGATCAACTATTGCACAGAAAAGCCACAACAGCACATTTTGTTTGGCTTTGGAGTACAACACGGGTGAGGGCATACTGCTCAAGGTAACGTTTAAAGTAATTGGCATCTTCCCGGAAAACCAGAAGTTTCAAAAGTGTCCTGGGGAAGTCAGCTTCAATTTAAAATTTACCACTGCAATAAAAAAAAAGTTCTATCAAAAAAAATTTTTTAAACATATAAAAATAAAATCTATCATTGCCAATCTACACAGTAAAATAATAAAAAGTTTGTTAAAACACACTTTGTGTTTCTGTAGTAAAATACACTAGATGCAGCAATTCTCAATTTAAGAACTCAGATAAAACATGATTATAAGAGTTTCAGAGCTAAGCTGATTCTAAACAGTTGATATTGCAGATATTTTTCTTGAAAAGCAACAATCACTAACCACCTAAGACCCCAAAATAATACAGCCTCTAGAAGATTTTAAAACTGAGAAAGTACAGTTAAACAGGAGAATCTTAATTAACAATAATACATACTGGTCTGCACTCAAGTGATTTGTCATTTCCAGTCTCTACTGCCTTCTAGTTAAAGTCTAACTAAGCATAGAAAAAAAGAAAAAAGAAAATCCAGTTGCCAGGTTACAAAATCAACACTGAACAAAAGCTATCATTAGTTACTTTTCCTTAACTTATAGAAATTAACCATAAATTGTATGGTCATAATTTGTTTCAGAGGTTAAAGATCGATGATTTTATTCTGGGGACTCAGTCCTACAAAGCTGCATGATGGCAAAGCAAGTAAGATTTTAATCAAGCTAGAGATGGTCACAGTATATTTCTGGACAATTTATTAATTTAAGTACAAGATACCAGAAAGAATGACTTCAAATACCTCAAAACTAAATAAAACATTTCACTTTATACCCACTGTTAATAGGTTCAACTTAAAATTAGAACCAACTACAATAATTAAAAAAAAAAAAAAAGGCAAAGTAGCACCCCCTGAAGGGGACTTGGACAGCTCTTAAGAGGAGAGGTCCTAAAATCTCAGCCTTTTCTAAAGCAGCTGAGAGACTGAGAGCTTTCATGCAAACTACTGGACAAAAGTTTAAAAACTTAAGAGAAATTTGTCTAGGAAATCACTACTAAAGAACAATGAAATGATTAAAAAAAAAAGGCTCTTAAATCCTTAAGATGTCCAGCAATGATTGTCTCCACATATAAAATAAGGTCTATAGCCGATCAATAAAACCATCAGCCAGATTTTTCATAAGACTGGATGACCCATTAAGTCTTTTCCAACTCAAATAACTGACTCATAACATTCATCCTGTAAATTCATTCAAGTTATTAATAAGACCCCCTAAAGAATTTGCAAGGCGGTATATATTGAAAGTTTTAAAGGGAATGAGAAAGAGAATTTGAAAGTAGCATTCCTCTAATTATACTCCTTTCTAGAATACTACTAACACTTTTCATATGAGTTCTTTATCTATTTCACATAACTTAGTATTTCTTACCTATTAAACTATTTTATATGACCTCCGTTAAGTGTTTCTATTCCAAACCATATTAAACATGCAATTTCTTCGTGGAAGACACTTTGGCTACATTAATCCATTAAAAGTTGGTAATGCTTTTTCTGAGGATTCATTTCCTCCTCATAGATGCTGTAACACTGACAATCATTTTACATTATTTGGAATAGTTTTCAAAAGGAAAAAAGCAAAAACACAAGCTATTAAACATAGATTAAAATCTATTAGATACTTTTTTGGGGGGAATCCTCTCAAAATTCTAATATGTCATTTTACAGTAATACATGCTTCTTCTCCACCATCAACTGACTGTAATGTATCCTTTACTTTCCACTTAGACTTCTAGGCCAATATACTCACTGCAAATTTCCTTATTTCATTTAGTAAACCCTTGAAAGTGCACTACTTTTTAAAGGAATAAAAATTGTTCCCTTCGCCTGGGCGGTCGCAGGGTGGGGAAAAAAACTGTTTCCCTCAATTGCTCTTCATATTTAACGTTTAAGGAGCACTTAGTACCAAGAAACGATAAAACCACCAATTCTCACATCGGAAAAGGTAAAGCTTTTCCTAAGAATGAAAAGCCTGGAATTGGCAGTGCCAAAAATTCTTCGGTTAAAATCACCAGGATTTTTGTTTATCATATAAAAGACTGCTAAAAAAAAATCTGCAGTTACCTCCACGTAAATTTAAGGCAACAAGAAGGCAATCCCATACCTGCTCCATCCTTAAGATAGAATAATGAAATCTCGCCTAAAGTTTAATACAAACACAAAAAATATCCACAAGTATCTTTCCACTCCAACACGTGCAGAACTCCCTGCTCTATCAACGGTAACTCCCCGCTGCCAAGGACACCGCTGAGTTTTGGCAACCTTCACTCCTTTCGAGAGACTGGAGTTAGGAGAAAGCCTGGAAAGACCCATACTCAAGAAATCACGACACCCTGGAGCGAAGTAAGTTGCAGTGACACTATGGCCTCCCTCCAGTTGCCTAGCAGTACCTGTCGCTCGCGGTGGCGGGCCGCGTGGTGCTCTCCCGAGTAGCACCAGCAGCCTGTGGTAGCACCTACCTCAGGTGCATTTGGCCCCGGGCCTGTTCCCAGCATCACAGAGCGGCCGGAGTTGAGACCCACGAGGGTCCACGCCTCCAGGGCGCCCGCATGGCGGAAAGCTCACGGGAGATTAAGGCCTACGGCTAAGTTACGGAGAGTTAGGAGCAACCCGCACTGCCGAGGTGGGGAAAGTGGGATTTCCCGCACGGGGAAGCCGAGGGACGGTTTAGAGGTGGGGGAAGCAGCTATCTGGAGTAAAAATGTCCTCCACCCGCCAACGGTAACCGGAACAAGGACACCGGACCTCCCACCCCCAGGCAAGAACGATTACCACCGAGAGGGAAAAGCCGAGGGGGCCGCAAGAGGGGGAGGGGAGGGAACGGCTTCCCGGCAACCCCCTCCGCGCGGCCTCGGCCTCCCTCCTGGACGATCTTTCTTCGGCGGGGTGTCGCACTCACATCGTGAACGGGGCAGGGGGACGGGCGAACGAGTGGGCGGGCTTCTCCGGCGGCAGCTGCTGGGCAGTCGACTCCTCTCCGGTGGCGACTCCGGCGTCTTCTCCCCGGTCGCGGCCTCTTCTCGCTTCCCTCAAGCGACGGCGGCGGCGGCGGGCTAGACCTGGGTCCCCAGAATGCACCGCGCGGGGAGCGCGACTCCTCCGGTCGGGGAGAAGAGGAAAGTGTAGGAAAAGGGGCGCGAGGACGGAGAATGAACGTGCGTGCGTGCGAGCGAGGGGTGGTGAGGCCGGGCGGCGGCTGGTGACGCAGCAAAATGCCCGGGCCCCGCCGCCGCGCGTGCGCACTCTTTGTTTTCGGGCCCCTGCGCGGCTTTCTAGAGATATCTACGGAAAGGGCGGGGCCTCCCAGCTCTTTCGCGATCCTTCCCGGCGCTGGCCCCGCCCTACGTCCGCTGCCTCCCGCCCAACTGGTTCCCGCCGGTCCTCCCGCGCTGCCCCCCTCGCGGTGGAAAACCGTTGGCAACCCAACCGCCCGGCCACGCGCTCTGGGCGATCTCCCCCAGAAACGGCTGGGCTGACTGCGGGAGGAAGGCTGAGGCGGAGAAGCACGGAGTCCGGAGGCTTGAAAAGTGAAATGGGGGATTGGTTACTCAGGAGGGAGTAAAGCGGCCCACTGAGCAAACATTCCACCGCAAAAAAAATGGGAAAAGCCTCTGCTGGTGATATTTATGGAAAAGGGCTAAGTTCCAGAACCAAGGCCTGGGTCCACCCCGCCATTTTTCTGAGGTTGGCAACCCTGTTCGGGGCAGCGGAAATTTGAGGTCTTTGATCGAGGAGAAACATTTACCATTTGGGGCCGTCATTGGCAGCTGCTTTGAGGTATTAGTGTTGTAGGTGTGACAGGAAGGTTATTAGATCCTAGGTTTGCGGTAATGGAGAGGCTAGGACACTCAGTGTTTCCGGGCACATCAAATGTGGGGGGGCTCCCCATTTTTTCCTCACTGTTGTCTGTCGAAGTGCCGCTTTGAGCAAGGCACTGGGTTAGGCTCTAATGCGGGGTGGTAACCAAGAGGAAAACAGTACCTGTCTCTTCTGGAGGGTGACTTAACTGTGGAGTAAGGGAGAAGCACGCCAGTGCACCGCTCATTAGAACACAAAGGAGGTTTAAGGAAAGTGCCCTAAGGTGTTTTGGAAAAAGTATTTGGGGCTTCATATTCAGCATAAAGGACTTAGTGTCCATGATGTGCAAGGCAGATGTTGGGGACTATAGACATTGGACGCTATGCTCAAATCCCTTTAAAAGGGGAGGTTAAACCCCAGCTCTCAAACACTGATTCAAAGGCGCCTACTGGGAAAACAAAGCATGGTACAAAACCCAAGATATTTGAGTCCTATAATGGAAGTACAGAAAGTAATGAGAGCATAAAAGGAGGAGAGGTGGTTATTGGCTGGAATGATTAGAACGGGCCTTGTTAAGAAAAATTTACTCAAAACACGGAAATAAGGCAAAGAGTGGAGAGATGACCTTTCAGTTCATACTGGGACATGGTTAAACTTGTCTGCCCAAGGATGATCCTCTAGGAGAAGGTAACCTGTGTTTGATTTTTCTACTTAATGATTAAAGCTCGAACTTTGTGAAATTACTTAAGTTGTAGATTTCTGACTGACAGAAAAGCTAGTCCCAAAGTTATGATTTTATCGCCCTATAGGACACTAACCAGTTTTGTTTAACCTGCAATCTTACGCTCATTATTCTTATTTTAATGCCTATAAATATCTAGTTCCTTAAATACTCCTGGAATCAGCTTTACCATCTTACTGGTTCCCTCAGTGAGTTAAAATGCTTGGCTCATGTTAATCTTATATTTGTGGGATAATCACGTTTCGAAGGTTTTTGAAATTTTTACTTTGATAAATAAAAAGCATGCTGTAATTTTAATTTTTTATGTTCATGTCACATGATTGTCTTTTCCAACCCTTTAAGAATGTAAAAATCATCTTTACCTCGAAGGCCATACAAAAATTAGCAACCTGCTAGATTTGGTTTGCAGGCTGTAGTTTGCCAATTCCTGGCCTAGGCAGTCCAGAGTCAAGGGGAATGTAGATCACAACCAATGGTGGCACTGAGTATCATGCTTATTGTTTTCTACTTAATTTCTCTTACAATGGGAAGCTTTGAATTTTTTTTTTTGAAGAGTAACATTCTTGTGGTCTAGAAAGATTAATTTGGCAACAACATATACGGTTAACTGAAAATGGAGGGACCAAATTGAAGATAGCATTTAGAAGACTGAAACCTAAAATAACTGGCGATTTCCCTTATCAAAAGAAGTGCTGTGAGAAAAACTGCCTTTCACACAAGAAATTTTTGAAAATTGAAATTCATTGCACCCTAATTTATAGTTTTATTTCCTACTCCCATTGGATATATTTCAAGGGATTTCCTGTTAGTGTAGCTCTGGAAATGGCTTCTCACCCAGAAGTAGCTTGTAGTCAGGTTTATCCATGCCTTTATCTCATCCATTAGCTGATGGGGACCCAAGTTGTACCAAATCTCTTTTTCAAATTCACCAAAAAGTTCTAAAATCTAGATTCGGACATGTATAATTATATTGTCAAGTCTTTGGGGAGAAAAATCTGCAACTGGAATTGGCAGAAACTAGAAAATAGTTGGTAATAGATGCCATTTCACAAATTTAATCCTAACAGTCTCCTAAGAGAAAAAAAAAATTCCCAGGCCAATTTAAAACACTAGTAAAAAGGAAAACAGAAACAGTTTGTCAGTTTTAATTGTAGCAATCACCTTCTCCCTGATATTTTTCTGAGGACTGAATTTAAATGTATCCATAGACACTAATAGCAAAGGAGAATTTTATAGATTGACATGAGCAATTAAAAATTTTTTTAGAAAATTGTAACAAGTGAGAAAAGTTCAGTTTTATGAAGGAGCTTTCTAATAAGAACTTAGAGATTGTTAATTTTGTAACTGTAAGGTAAATAAAAGGAAAGAGGGCAAAGTAGTCATCTGTTCTAGGTACTGGGAATAAAAAATTAGTTGTAAAGTTTAACGTAGCTAAATGTAAACATCACATATACCATCTTAAATTACTTTATGTTCTCTGATGCCATCATACCATCATCTTCCTATAATTTAGAAGCATACCCTATCAGTCTGGTTTGGCAGTAATAGGAAGGGTTAAAAAGTGACTGTCTTGTTTTGAGCTTTTTCATATTCTGAATTTTGCTACCAGTCTCTGACTGTAGGGTGACAAAAGCATGAACAGCTCTAAGTGATGGAAAAGTCTTTAAAAAGCTAATTTATGGTGTGGCCATTATGGAAAACAGTATAGAGTGTCCTCAAAACTAAAAATAGACTTACCATATGATCTAGCAATCCCACTCCTGAGCATATATCTGGAGGAAACTCTAATTTGAAAAGATGCATGCACCCCAATGTTCAAAGCAGCATTATTTACGATAGCCAAGACATGGAAACAACCTAAATGTCCATAAACAGATGAATGGATAAAGAAGTTTTGTATGTATATGTGTACAAGTGTGTGTGTGTATATACACATGCACACACACACACACACACATATACACAATGGAATATTACTTAGCCATAAAAAGGATTAAAATAATGCCATTTGCAGCAACATGGATGGACCTAGAGATTATCATATTGAGTGAAGTCAGACTGAAAAAGACATATGATGTATCACTTATATGTGGAATCTAAAAAAAATGATACAAATTCTATTTGCAAACCAAAAACAAACTCATGGACATAGAAAACAAATTATGTTTATCAAAGGGGAAAGGGTGGGGAGGGATAAATTAAGAGGATGGGGATTAACAGATGCATGTTACTATATTATAAAATAAACAAGGACCTACTGTATAGCACAGGGAACTATATTCAATTTCTTGTAATAACATACAATGGAAAAGAAGCTGAAAAGAAAAAATATATGTATATGTATAACTGAATCACTTTGCTTTACACCTGAAACTAACATTGTAAATCAACTACACTTTAATAAATTTTTTAAAGCCCATTTACATTTTTAAATGATGTACATTGGAATATTCCAAAAATGGTCTTCTACCCACAACATCACCTTACAGCATATAGATGTAGACATATAGATTCCAGAGTTTACATTGTAGAAAATAAGACAGTAGAGTGATATACACTTATCTCTATGTGAAGTAGCAATACTGTGGGATTAGAAGAAATCAGGTAGTAGTTTTCTTTGAATTTCATGGTTTTCATGAAAGAGAATGTATACACTTCTTGATTAACTCTGTTTGCCATAAGTAAATACTTTATTGTGCTCTTTCCATTGTGTAAGGTAGGAAGTGATCAGAAGAAGGTTACATATACATTCAGACATTAGATTTTGGTGGACTATTAACATTTTGTTCAGCATCTTGCAGGATAACAGTATATAACGGGATAATGGAGAAGAGGATTACTTTCAACGTTAAGGGAGCCTTCTTTTTTTCTGATTTTTTAGTTGTTCACCTGAAATTTTCTTTTAAATGCTCCCTTTTCTAGGAAATAAGAGCCATATAATACCATGTAGGGGAAAATAAGAGAAGACCAAGTGCTAAGTGAGTCATTTAAATTTTTTTTGGAATTTAGAGCCTACCATATGCCTGATATGGCAAAGCAATATTGTTCCTAACCTCCAGGAATTGTAGAAAAGGTAAATAAGTAAATTACAATGCATTGCAATAAGTCCTAATGTTAGAGCTATAAACAGAGTACTCTGGGAACAGCAACCCGAAGAACTAAGTAGGGGAGTCCGGGAAGGCATCAAAAAGGGGTAATGATTAAGGGCTGAATTTCAAAGGCTGAGTAAGTCTCTCCCAGACCAATGATAAGAGGCAGAAGAGGGTATTCCAGACAGAAAATACAGCCTATATAAAGCAGAAGCAATAGAATTTTGAGGGATCTGTGCAAAGTTCAGTGTAGCTGGAGCTTAGGAGAGCCTGTAGGTAAAGGGGAGTGGTGAGAGATAAGGCTGTAGATTCAATGGGTTCAGGACAATGTTAAAGGGCCCCATATGCCTGCATAAGGAGTTTGGACTTAATTCTATTGGTAACAGAAATTTTTAATAGAACTGATGCTATAGTGTGGATGGACAAGTTTCTTGACTATAGGGACTGGTGTTATATATTTGTCTTTTGTGTTTCCAGTAGCAGACACATAATAGGTGCTCAAAAGTTTGTGGAATATAATATGCTGTCTGGAGTGGAAAAAGACTGCAGACAGACCAGTTACAGTAACTTAGGCAAGAGAATAGACCAAGAACTAAAGCAGTCACTGTAGGGGGGAAGAGAAATGCTCAGCCAGAATTTTGATAAATTTCTGACCTTGAAAACACAGACTGAAGAATATTTTGTACTGAAACAAAGACAATGTTACATGTTAATTATATTGTAATAAAAAATAAAAATAATAAATAGTGAAGTTTTACCACTTTAATATTTCTATTTTCACTAAAAAATTATAGGTTCTGTAAAGTCAGAGATTTTGTTTTGTTGTATTCCTAGGGCCTGATGTGTAATAGGCATTTCTTTCATTTATTCAACACATTTATTGAGAACCTGCTGTGGCCCCCACATTGTTGTAGATGCTGAGGATATAACAAAGAACAACACAAAAATCCTTGCCCTCACAGAACTTGCATTTTGGTGAGGGAGACAAAAGTAGTAAAAAATATGCTGAGATGCATTATTCAATGTCTTTTACAAAAAGATTTAAGAAGTTACAATCATCTCCCCGATTATCTAATATATATTTAAATTACACATTATCAAGTATGTGGCCAAAGAAGGTTGCAAAGAAATAAAATTACAGATAAATTGTAGTTATTTGTGAAGACAAGGTCATATGACCATTGAAATAAGTAGCTCAGATATGATGAAAGACAATATCATTGGAGGAGAAGAGATTAAGGAACTTAAAATGCCAAAGTACTGAAGGAATATTGATATCACCAAAAAGTCTGATGGTTGTCCCTGGAGAGAGTGATAGCCAAGATCTAAAACCTTAAAGGAATGAGTAGAAGTAACCTAGAGGAAGAGGCAATAAATTACAAGAGTTGCATGTTGTATACAGATCTTCCTCAATTTACAATGGGGTTATGTCAAATAAATCCATTGTAAGTTGAAAATATCGTTAGTAAGTAAAAGATGCATTTAATACACCTAACCTACCAAACATCATAGCTTAGCCTAGACTGCCTTAAATATGCTTAGAACACTTACATTAGCCTACAGTTGGGCAAAATCATCTAACATAAAGCCTATTTTATAATAAAGTGTTGAATATCTCATGTAATTTATTGAATTAGGCATGCATTGGAGATATTACAGGTTTGGTTCCAGACAACCACAATAAAGCAAATATCTAAAGTGAGTCACATAAATTTTTTGGTTTCCCAGGGCATATAAAAGTTATGTTTACACTATACTGTAGTCTAAGTGTGCAATAGCATTATATCTAAAAAAAAGTACATACTTTAATTTAAAAATACTGCTAAAAAATGCTAACCATCATCTGAGCCATCAGTGAGTCATAATCTTTTGCAATAGTAACATCAAAGATAAAGATCATTGATCACAGACCACCATAATAAATATGATAATAATGAAAAAGTTTGAAATATTGCAAGAATTACCAAAATATGACCCGGAGACATGAAATAAGTGTTGTTGAAAAAAATGGCGCCAACAGACATGCTAGATGTAGGGTTGTTACAAACCTTTAATTTGTGAAAAATGCAGTATCTGTGAAGTGCAATAAAGTGAAGCACAATAAAATGAAGTATGCCTGTACTGTGCTAAAAGTGAAAACAGAATGGTTGGATGGGTGCAGAATGGTTGTGAGTGTATGGATTGTTTACCTTTGTGATCGCATGGCTGACTGGGAGTTGTAGGTCCCTGCACTGCCCAGCATCACGCGAGAGTATCATACCACATATGACTAGCCCAGGAAAATATCAAAATTCAAAATTTGAAGTATGTTTTTTATTGAACGTGTATTCTACAGTTGAAAAATCACTATTAAGTCAAACAATTGTAAGTTGAGGTGTGTCTGTAGTCTGATAACTTATGATTTAAAGAGGACGCTTATCCTACCTTTGGGCCCAATAGTACCAAGGAGTATAGGAGAATAACTACATTCAAGAGGACTGCAGGGGAAACGTTGCCATTAAAGGGGAACCAGGTTACACTTAGAGTAAGAATTTGTATTACAGTCCCTCTTGGCTTCTCAGGAACATCCACACTAGGCTTATAGAGAGGCATTCTTAATTCCTAGCACATGGGCCACTCTCTTGATGCCTGCAGATGCCAACAGTGGTCTTTACAGAACTTGTTTTATTCCTAGTAGGTTAATCTTGATTCTTGTTCAATAAATAATTTGTTGAATGAATGCATCAGGTGCCAGATCTGTGAGAGAAATAGTTTTTTACCTCTGAGGAACTCAGATCACTTGAGTTCTGTGTTTCCAGGTTTGTTAGTTACTTCAATGTGGAAATAAAACTAATATCACACAGTATCTAACATACATTTCTATATAGGTAACTTTAAGGGTTTTGAAATCCTCAAGAAAATGCCAAAGAAGCCCTATGTTTTTAGTTCCTCTGCTCAGCATACATGGCTTATTATTGCCGGATGTTCACGAATAGAAAACTGATTAAGTACTAACAGAGACAGATATTTATAGCTTTCATCAATATGATGAAAGAGCAGTGATAAATGTGATAATTGGTAAATTATATCCATATCTAGAATTATTTTCTCTTATATCTTCATATCAGCTATATTCTCATCCAAGCTTCATCTGTTTAATTCTTCATGTTAGAAAAATGTTCCTGAAGTGACATTTTTAACTTCATGTATTTCAGTTTTTAAATACTATATCTTAAGAAGAGCATATTAATATTACACTGAGCTTTAGTTTTCTAGGGCAACCCAAGGTTTATGAAACTTGAGGCTGCAGAAAGAAATATTTGAATGCAAGAATAGTGCAGAGCTACCTTCATCATCACTGACATTGAGAACATCCACAAGTGCCATTTAAAAATTGTGAAGTACACACACACACACCCACATATACATACACACACAGGGGCAGTCTGGAAATGGCATGGAGACTCTGAGGTACCATCAGGAATCCAAGTTTTCCACTCCTCCATCCCTAAAACCCTTGTCTTTATTGTCTAAGGTATCTGTTGGAGCGCCAGCTAACACATTCATGTTCCAGGCATTAGGATGGAGAACTGGGGGAAGAGGGAAAAAGAAGACATGCCAGCAATCTTTTAAATCAACCTGCCAAAAGCCACTGTAGAACCTTTCTACTTGCATCTCACTGGCAAGAATTTATGTGGCTGCATCTTGCTGCAAGGGAGACTGGGAGGATGAAGGTATTTATGCAGGTGATTATGTCCAAGCTGAAATCAGAGATTGTATGATTTAGGAAGATAAAGAGATGTTGGAATAGGTGACTAACAGTTTCTACTTTAGACATTTCATACATCATACTTTTTTAAAAGGTGGAGGAAAAGTGCAAATAACTGTGACAGCAACAGATTACCACATGTGTGCCTAGGTTTTCAGTATTTGATGTTTTACAATTTCTAGGATGAGAAAGAGAGTAAAGGAAGATTCTAATGGATAGGAAAGGTAAAAATGACTGCCCAGTCTTAGCACCTAGCAAGGTTATGTCCTGAGTAGAGAAACAAAAGTTGTGCCTAACTAAAGTAATCCCCATTTTAGTGGCATTGTGGTTTCTCTCTATGATTTTGTTGGAGGCTTTCCCGAACTATTTGAGCAATTATAGAAATTACCAGAAATGCTCACTGGGGAAGTCAAGAATTCTTATTATTAGATCCTAATTTGACTCTTAAGGGCTTTTCTTATTGCTAGAGACACAGGCTTTTGGGAATTGCTAACCGCAGTCTCTTAGTTTTTATTTTGAATAACAAAAGGTGAAATTTCTTTGCTTCCGGATAACAGCTCTCCATCATACAGTTGGTCAAAAGCAGTTAGCAACTTTCGTCCTTAGTTTGTGTTCTCTGGGAGCTGCTGCTTTCCCAGTGAAGGTCGCTAACTGGATCTAGGCAATGACTACCTCTTTAACCCAGAATCATACAAAAATGGAAAGACAGAGAAAGATCTGACTTAATGATAATTTCCAAGAACTGAATCAATAAATTGGTGGGACTGCAAGAGGCACTTCTTGGGACAGAGGTCAGGAATTTTTGTGCTTAATTCAGAAATAAAAAGTCTGTGGATCATAATCCTCATGCTTGATTAAATACTGGTTTGAAAAAAAATCAGCTATAAATGTCATTAGAGAATTTTGAACAGAGATTTAGTATTCAATGATTAGTGAATTACTGTTAGTTTTGTCAGGTGCAATAATGCTATTGTGATTTTGTGAAAGAACACTTTTTTTTTGGAGATGCATGCTGATGAAGTGCCATCACATCTTGACATTTGTAATTCTTAAAATTGTTCAGCAAATAAATATGGCAAAATATTCATTGTTGATTCTGAAGGGAATATTTATTGTTCTAATCTTTCTACATTTCTCTATGTGTGAAAGTTCTCAGATTAAGAATCCCCCCAAAATATATATATATGGGAAAATTCTTACAAGTAAAGAAACCAAGAAAACAATCTCAACCATTTTCCTATGCCTACTTTAACTCCCTCAAAGAAGTGAGAATCCATTCCTCAAAAAAAAACCAAAACAAACAAAAACCCTTTGAATCTACCTACTTCAATCACCATTTCTCCCCTTCACATTCTGTCTTTGGAAACAAAATTGATGCCTCTCCTTTGTATTTGAAGATTACTTTTGGGTTTTTCCATCAGCCTCCTTTCCTCTACTTCAGGAGAAGCAACTCCTGATTCCTTACATTCCTTCTCTCTGCATAATTGGGGGAGGGAAGGGAGAGGAAAGATATTTTGTGCCTTGATTTTATCACATTCTAAAGTATGGGATAACTGGTAAAGTTGGCACTGTCTACTCAATGCTTAAGATGTATTGTTGAAACGAAGTTTAATTTTAAAATATTTTTTTCTAATACTTTAGGGCTTCTTTTCCCTGTTGGATTTGAGGAGGGAATGAGATGTCATTTTAATAACATGTCATGGGTAAAATATAATGAGGAAAGTGAACCTCAGTATACTCAAAACAAGATAGAAAAACAAAACAAAAGTAAAAATATTTTTTCTCAGATAAGCTTTAAACCATATCTTACTGGCTTTAACTTCCATTACCTGGACAATTGGGAACTGACTGTAGTTTCAAATGCAGCTTGATATTTTGGAATATTCTCCACTCAATTAAGTGTTAAGTTTCTTACCCAGGAGGAGGGAAGCTGCCTCTTTGTACCTTGAAGCCAAATTCATGGAGTAAGACATTTAAGTCTGAGAACCTGTTCCCTTGTTTGGCTCAGGTCCAACAGATGGGAGTATTGGACAAAATGAGATACACTCACGTTTTCTTACATGTGGTCAGAAAAAAAAAAGGGAAGATCTCTGTATCTGGTTTTCTTTTAGCTAGTTTTGGTGGAAAACCTATAGCTGGATAAGACAAACTCAAATCAGCCACATATTTTACTTTATTGCCTCAAGCTTTTTTGTAGATATCTCAAGAACAGTCATTTCTTTATCTGAAGACAACTCCCAAGAATGTGGCCATTCTATCTAAATGTTTCTGGCCCACCACATTTCAATTAGCCTTTGCTGCATTAATGACCACAAAACCTAGTCACTTAAAGCAACGATTTTTGTGAAGTATTTCCCCCTTTTATAATTAAGGAGACTGAAACTCAACGTGATCAAATTACATTCATATCCAATATTACATAGCTTTTAAGTGGCAGAATTAGTATTTAAATCCAGTGTTACAATATCCATAATTTAGTTTAAAGTATTTCAGTATGGAGAGTGAAATATGGGCATATTAGGTTAAAATATAGTATACTCCAGGTGTAGCTAGCATTCTAATTGGGAATTTACACTCTAAAGGGATTACCAGAAGTAGTTCAGGTGTCTTGGTTCTGATCAACATTAGACATTTTGCACATTAAACTAATGAATGTCAGAAATTAATTTATATTGGAGACATTAATGAATTGTTAAACAGAAAAATGGTTGCTAGAAATGGGCTCTCATTGAAAATAGTAACACTGTGGATTGGCTAAAATACTTAAAACACTCCCATGCTTACATGAAGTGGTAATGGTACACAAATGATAAAACACAAAAATATTTCAGTTAAAATCAAGCAAGGCCTATAGCCTGTGTTCTTAAGGATGGAATTTTACTCAATATCTGAAAGATTCAATGTCTTGACACTGCAGTGGAGGATTTGTGGTTGCCTGATACCAACTCTAATGATAATAAAATCTGATTTTGTAGTATTATTGTATCTATGTTGATTGAAGCTTCATCCCAAATATCATGGGATCACAGAACATACCACTTAGATTTTTAAAAATTTGTTTCACTTTGGCTTGCTAATATTGACTTAACACTGTTGACCTAAAACAAAGCAGCCAGTTATTTCACAAGCCAAATGGGGTTTATTCAGAAGTGGCAAAGAATTGCAGTTTGGGACATGCAACTATATGAACCACAAGCAAGTCTGAGTGAAAGCAAAGAAGAGGTAACTCCTTTGTAGAAAAGAAGGGGAGGTTGGGAGAAACCTTATGAACAAAAAGTCCTTTGGAAGAAACTAGGAGTTCAAAGTATAGTGACTTTTCATTGGCTGAGTTGCAACAATCTCACTGGCTGAGCTGTTGCCAGGCCAGGAGAAAATATTTCTTCCTCCTGCTGGCATTAGCAAAATAGTGTTAGTTCCTTCTGGAGATGCAAAGTAGATCTCTTCCTGTTGGGATCTGTAGAGATGTCCAGTGGTACCTGCTTGAGAGCTCCCTCTTCTGGCCCTGCCACTCAATTTCAGTGAGGTTTCCCTTTATTTTCACAATACTAAATGTCATCTTCTGACTTATAAACTTAAGTTCTTTTTATTACATCACAGCTATTCCGGCTTCTCCACTGT
The DNA here is from genome assembly GCF_048564905.1 of Vicugna pacos. NCBI lineage: Eukaryota > Metazoa > Chordata > Mammalia > Artiodactyla > Camelidae > Vicugna > Vicugna pacos. The sequence continues at coordinate 7,772,661 of NC_132998.1, forward strand.
CCTGCTAATTTTTTTTTTCTCTCTTGTTTAGGCGGTGCTGACTCCGAGGCATTTGAGCTGGCTCACCCACACCCATACACCCACAGATCATTTCAGATCAAGGCCAACCGCAGAACAACCCAGAATTCCCCGGGGCCTTCCTAGCCATGGAGGACGGGTTCTACGAGCTTCTAGACCCAACTCCAGAGGTGCAGATGAAGCTGGAGAATGTCTCAGGGTTGAAGCTCAAGCTGCTGGTGGAGATCCACCACCTACAGGAGGAGCTCAGCAAGCCAAGAACCACGTGGAGGGTCTGGAGGCCAATGAGAGCAGTGAGACCTTGCAATGGAACTGGAACGTGTGAATGGTTAGGAAGAACTTCAACAGGGACCCCAAGAAGGGGGATCTAGTTCTTGGTGGGGAACAAACTTCCCCAGTGCACCCACAAGGGGGTCACTTACTGTTTCCGGTTCAAGGGCAAGATCCTGAACAAGACAGCCGTGGGGACTACAGAGGGGAGATGGAAGAGCTGAACCTGGCAATGCCCCACACCTTTATGGAGCTGAATGCCTGTTGCAGACTCTCAATTTCTGTGGAGAGGCCCAGAAGATAGACAAGATGATGGATGCCTTCAGCCAGCAATAATGCCTGTACAAGCCTGGGGCTTTCCAGTCCACAGATGCTATGTGCTGTCCTTTGCCCAGGATCCTAACATCCGGGACAAGTCAGACCTGGAGCACTTTGTGGCCATGAACCAGCACATCCAGGAGGGCAGGACTTGTCTGAGGAGCTGATCAGGAATCTCTAGGATTGCACCCAAAAGGAGCCCTTCAAGATTCCTGAGGATGATGGGAATGATCTGACCCACGCCTTCTTCAGCCAGCATCTGGAGGGCAGGCTCCTTACGCTGGGAGGGGCTAGATGAAGACTTGGAAGCAGCACTGGTTTATCCTCATGGACAACTGCTTGTACTGTTTTGGGTACACAATGGACAAGGGGCCAGGAGGAATCATCCCCCTGAAGAATCTGAGCATCAGAGAAGTAGACGACACCCAGGAACCGAAGTGCTTTGAGCTTTACGTCTCCACCAAGGGGCAGCTCATCAAAGCCTACAAAATGGAGGCAGGTGGTTGGATGGTTGAAGTGTACCTGACCCGGGCCCCCATGCAGGAGGAGGACCAGTGGATCAAATCCATTCAGGCAATTGTGAGCGCAGGCCCCTTCCATGAGCTGCTGGCCGCAAGGAAGAAAGGGATTTCTGTTAAGAAGAAGCAGGAACAACCCTGCCCCTTTGCCCCCAAATCCATTATTTATTACGGAGCTGCCTGCCCTGGTAGCTGATGGGGGCCTGTGGCTGCAGATTCTAGTGCCCCATTTAGAAAATTCACCACCTCTCGCACCTCTCTCATTTGTAATCAACACACTGTTGGTAATCATTAATTATTTAAACACCAAATAAATAAATAAACAAATAAATAAAAGTAAGATTGTTCCTACTTGGTGGGTTCTAAATAAAACACTAGCCAAAGAGAATCCATCAATCTATAACTAAGTAAATATTATTTTGGAATACAGGGGTGGTTTAATATTAAGAAAACCAATTGCTATAATTTATTTTGATCATATTAGGATTATTATACTATTAATAAATGCTGAAATACTTTTCACAAGTCAGTGTTTATGCATAACAATGTAAACAATAAATAATAATAAGTTAACAAAAACCAAATAAGTATGCTTATTGTAGTATTGTTCATGATGGCAAAAACCCAGAAATAATGTGAATGTCATCAATAGTAATGGTTGAATAAATTATGCCACATCCTCACTATTATGCACCTAACAAAAAGAGTTATACTAGTTGCTTTGAATAGATTCCTATGAAGTAGGGGTTAAATGAGAAAACATGCAGAAGAATGTTTAAGGTAGGCAGCTTATGGAATCCAAAGTGGTCAGAAAGGACCATCTCCTCTAAATATTGATCTGTGCTCTGACCTCTGACTGCAGCTTCTGATCACAGAGGTGCAGACAAAGACGCGGGTGACCATTGTTGTTGCACCTCCCTTCATTTTCCTCCTTCCTCTTTCTAGAAACCAGACAGTGAAGACAAGGATATTCAAAGGCAACTGCATACATAGGGAAAGCTAGAAAGTGATGGCACATGCCCAGAGAAAGGTACAGGCCCAGAAAAGATTTGAGAAAACCTTAAGTTTACACCTAGGCTGATTTTGGCACAGAGAATGTGCCAAGACCTTTATCTTACACTATGTACAAAAATTAGCTCAAAATGGATCAAAGACTTATCATGTAAAAGCTAACAGTATAAAATGGTTAGAAGAAAATACACGTGTAAATCTTAATGACATTGGATTAGGCAATGGTCTTTTTATTTTTATTTTTTTGACACCAAATGCATAAGCAAGCAAAGGGAAAAATAGATAACTGGACTTCAGTAAAATTTAAAAGTCTTCTGCTTCAAAGGATACTATCAACAAGGTGAAAAGGCAACTCAAAGAATGGGAGGAAGTATTTCCAAATCATATATCTGATAAGGGTCTGTCATCCAGAATAAAGAACTATTATAAGTCAACATTAATAACACAAATAATCTAATTAAAAAACTGGCACAGGATTTGAAGAGACATTTATCCAAAGAAAATATACAAATGGCCAGTTAAATACATGAAAAGATGCTCAACATCAGTCATAAGGGAAATGCAAATCAAAACTACAATGAGATACTAATTCACACTCATTAGGATGACTAAAATGAAAAAGAGAAACAATAAAAAATTTGGGGGAGGATGTGGAGAAATTGGAACCTTCATATATTGCTGATGGGACTATAAAACAGTGGATCCACTTCAGAAAACATGTTCTTGAAATGTTAAACATAGAGTTACCATAAGACCCAGCAATTCCACTCCTAGGTATATACTGAAAAGAAATGAAAACATATGTCCACACAAAAATCTGTACATGAGTGCCATAGCAGCATTATTCATAATAGTCAAAAAAGTGGAAACTACCCAAATGTCTATCAATTGATAAATGGATAAACAAAATGTGGTATATTCATATAACTGAATATTATTTGGCCATAAACAAAAATGACATACTGATATATTCTACAACATAGATGAAAACATTCTATTAAGTGAAAACAGCCAGACACAAAAGACCACATATCGTGTAATTCTATTCACATGAACTGTCCAGGATAGGCAAATTTATAGAGACAGAAAGTAGATTCCTGGATGCCTATGGTTGGAGTGGGGAAGCTTGGGCACAAATGGGGAATAATTCATTAATAAATGAGATTTCTTTCTGGGCTGATGAAAACATTCTAAAATTGATTATGGTGATGGTTTCACAATTCTTACTAAAAACCATTGAACTGTATACATAAATCGGTAAATTGTATGGTGTGTGAATTATATCTCAACAAAGTTGTTAAGAAATGTCAGTGGGGTGGTTGCATGAATCTATACATGTGAGAAAACTGCATAGAATACTACATACTCATCTCACATGTAAAACTAGTGAAATCTGAATAATGACTATTGACTGTACAAATGCCAATTTCCTTGATGTTATATTATACTGTAGTAAAAAAGTAAAATGTTATCATTGGGAGAAGTTAAAGGGTACATGTGACCTCTCTACTACTTTTACAACTTTGTATGAGTCTATAATTAGTCAAGAAAACTAAGTGGATGGGGAAAATGTATATACAAAACTAAAATAAATCAAAATACAGTTTGAGAGGCTATATTAATATCAGACAAAGTAGATTTCAGAGTAAAAATTATTACCAGAAATAGAGTCACTTAATAATGATAAAAGGATGAATTCAGCTGGAAGACATAGTAATCCTAAATGTTTCTCTTCCTAATACCAGAGCTTCAAAATACATGAATCAACAATTGGTAGAGTTATAATGAGAAACAGACAAACCTACAATTAAAATAGGGGATTTCAACACCCTTTCTTTCAATAAATTAGTACAGGTAAAGAAGACTTGAAAAACATTACAAACCAACTTAAACTAATTTATATTTACAGAACACTCCACCAGAACCCACATTCTTTTCAGGTGCACATAGAACTTTTACCAAGATAAAACATATTCTGGGCCATAATATAGATCTCAATAGATTTACAAAGATTCCAGTCATATAAACTATATTCTAGGGCCACAATGGAATTCAAATAGAAACTAATAGCAGAAAGCTATCTAGAAAAATCCCCAAATATTTTAAACTAAACAAAACAACTCTAAATAACCCATGAGTCAAAGGAGAAATCAGAAGGGAAATTTAAAAATATTAAATTGAATGAAAATATGAAAACTTATGGAATTTAGTAAAGCAGTACTTTTCAGGAAATTAGTACCAAACCTACTAACTACTCAGTATTTAAAAGGAACTACTGTTGATTCACACAGTAACATGAATGCATCTCAGTTATTCTAGGTGAAAGAAGCCAGATAAACAAGTGTACCTTGTATGATTCTAGTTTCAATTTTTAAAAATTCTGGAAAAAGCAAACTTATTTCTAGTGACAAAATAGATCAGTGGCTGCCTGGAGCCAAGTTTTGGGATGGGGAAGAGAAAGGGATTACAAAGATGCATTAAGAAACTGTTGGAGTGATTGATATGTTATTATTTTGGTTTTAGTGATAGTTTATGAATGTATGAGTATGTCAAAACTTATCAAATTGTACACTTTAAATATCAGCTGTGTGTTGTATGTCAATTATATTTCCATAAACTGCCTAACATTAAATTAAAAAACAGAGTCCAGAAATCTGCATAGAGATCTTGAGTATTTGAATACTAAGCTGTACATGTGAGGATACATTTCCATTTAGTTTTAACTTTTCATGTAACTGGCCTGACATTGCCTGACTAAGCCTCCAGTGCTGACACAATGCCAAGATTTTATTTATTCTTTAAAATATCTGAGCCCTATTATGGTGCATCCACTGGGAATGCAGAGACTAATAAGCCCCATTTCCATAAGGCATGTATGTAAGTGTGTACAGCTACCAGACAAGAAAGTACAAAGACTAAAGCACACTAGAAATGTCAAGTGTAAAAGCAGTAAAATCCAAATAGTATATTTAAACATTTCCATACTGATCAAGCAGTTCTGTGGGTTGAATTTGGCCCACCATTTTATTACTCTTATTATAGATAGATAAGGGCAAAAAGGACAGGTACTTTTTAGCAGGTACAAGGTATGCTGGTATATTAGGAAAGAACATAGAGAAAGGAATGCAAAATAAAACAGCTTGCCTTAATCAAATAGTTTTATGTATTTGGGAAGCCTAGAACATAAGGCATAAGTGACAGAAAGTCAGTATTTGTTCCTTTATAAATATACTGAAAATTTAAACTATTTGTGTACTTATTTGCCTAGCTCTGTTACCAGGCTTTATAATGGCAGTTGAAGAGAGGTCTTGGAGCCTATTCCAATGCCTGAAACACAGGCTGAATAAACACTCCTTGAATGACTCCTTCAGAGATATGTAGAGCCTTGCATGGAGGCCAAGCTAAGGAATTTAGATCGTCATATTTGCCTTTCCCATTAGACTGTAATTTCCATAGGGCAGGTACTTATTCTTATTGGATCCTCAGTACTTAACAAATAGTAGGAACTGATTAATTTATTGAATGATTAAATACTGATTCCCACTAGTTTTCATACTCTATTTCAATGAAAGGGACATTGTAAGGCTGAGGAGGAAAGGCTCCAGGCCTAATTTCTTCAACCAGAGTTTTATGTTAGGATATTAAGACTTATTTTAAACAAAAAACTTCATGACTAAAGCTTCAAAGTTCAAGAATTCAATAGGGCTTTAAGTGGGAGAGGATTTTAGAACCCACTTCTTGGAGGCAAGTGTGGAGTAATTCTGAGTGGAGGGCAGAAGAACAGTTTGGAGTCTCGATAAGGCTATATATTGAGACCCAGACAGTTCACAGTTAAGGCAACAGCATTGGGAATGAGGACGGGGCATAAACTGAAAATGTTTAGTAGGACGTGAAACTAGTGAGGTATAGCTATGAAGAAGGGAGGCTGTGTGACAGGATTAGGATGAGGTTTCTTTCTTTAAAATAATACAATTAACAAAATTTACCATCTTAACCATTTTTAAGTGTACAGTACAGCGGGGTTAAGTATGTTCATATAGTTGTGCAACCATCAGCATCACCCATCTCCAGAACCTTTTTATCTTCCCCAGCTAAAATTCTGTACCCATTAAATACTGTCTCCCTCCCCTTCTCCCCCAAACACCCAATCACCTCTGGCAACCACGATTCTATTTTCTGTCTTTATGAACTTGACTAATCTAAGTACCTCATATAAGTGGAATCATACATACTTGTTTTTTTATAACTGGCTTATTTCACTTAGCTTAATATCCTCAAGGTTTACCCATAAACCTTGCAAACATGTGCCAGACCTTCCTTCCTTTTAAGTCTGAATAATATTCCATTATATTTATCTATCTATCTATCTGAGAATTTTACAATTTTAGGTCTTACATTTAGGTCTTTGATTCATTTGTAGTTAATTTTTGTATATGGTGTAAGATAAGGGTCCAACTTCATTCTTTTGTATGTAGATATCCAGTTTTTCCAACACCATTTGTTGCAAAGACCAGGTTCCTTTTTTTTTTTTTAAATGTGACCAAATATATAGCTGTGTCATTAATTAGCTATGTTAGCAGGAAATACATATGAGAAAATTTTGACAGAGTAGATAATGGAACTAATTTTGGGTATCTTGAAACTTAAGATGAAACAGATTTAAGAGAAAACAAGGGAAAGAAGTTAAGAAAGCTAACTTGAAGAAAGAGACAAATGCAGTCATCTATGAAGTGTCCACTGGAAATTAGGATCTAGATGAGAACCATCTGGTGGAGAAGTAGAGGTAAAAGGTAGATTACAGTGAACTGGAAAGGGAATGAATTCATTTACATTATTACCATAGATAAAGAAAAATAGTTGAAGTGAAAAGCAGTTTGCATGAAGATATGTAATGCACAATTTTATTTAAAATTTTAAAACTTGCAGAACATTAACTTCTTTGTGTAAAAGTTATGTATTAAGAATATCAACTCATGCACACACAGGAATTATAAATGTCAGTTCATGGTAGTGGTTACTTTTGAGGGAGGGAAAAGGACTAAGGAAGAGTATACAGGGTTCTCAACCATAATGTATAATTTCTTAAGAACAAAATAGCTGGATAGAAGGCACACACAGCTTTTCATTTGCATGTTTTAAGTACTTCCCAGTTTAAAAAAAATCAACTTTTAAGTGAATGGTAGAAATGTGAGCATATAGCAAAGTAAGTAAACTGGCTTATTAGGAGGATTTTGTTTTTTCTTTTCAATCGGAGGGGTCATTTAGTAAATAACCTGTGCCAATTTCACAAATTCTTATCAAATGCTTATAACCATTCTACATGTGTTTTGGGAATATTAGGTCTATTTTTACAGATGGAGGCAGAGGTTACTTAAGATATCATTGTTATATGGCCTATTGAGTATCTGAACACAGGCACTTCATCAACCTGAGAACTGGGAAGGAGTAATTCCTCTTCAAGATTTGTTCAAACCATACATTCCCTAATTTGATTTAATCATTTAACCATTCTGTGGCAGAGGAAGTTGTACAATTCAAGTATGGTGGGAAAAAAATGATTGAGGGAAAGGAGTTACAGGCATAACTCCTTTTATTGCACTTCACAGATTTTGCATTTTTTACAAATTGAAGGTTTGTGGCAACCCTGTGTCAAAGAAATCGGTGCCCTTTTTCCAACAGCATTTGTTTACTTCATGTCTGTCACACTTTGGTAATTCTTGCAATATTTCGAAACTTTTCATTATTACATTTGTTATGGTCATCTGTGATCAGTGACCTTTGACGGTACTACTTTGTTTTAGGTCACCACAAACCATGCTCATATAAGACAGTGAACTTGATAAATATTATGTGTTCTCAGGGGTGGTCAGAGATTTAAGATGAAAACCAGGGCACAAAAGCCACTGACAGAGGAACAAGTGACATGGTTAACCTTGGAAAGAAATGGATAGATGGAAAAAAAAAAATTGTGTTCTGATTGCTTTACTGACCAGCTGTTCTCTCTCATGATTTCAGTGAAGGAATAACTGCAGATGTGGTGGAAATAGCAAGAGAATTAGAAGTGGAGCCTGAAGATGTGACTGAACTGCTGCAATCTCATGATAAAACTTGAATGGATGAGGAGCACTGCAGAGAAATCGTTCGTGAAAGGGTCAATTGACGCAAATTTTGCCTTACTGTAAGAAATTGCCACAGCTACCTCAACCTTCAGCAACCACCAATCAGCGAGTAGTCACTAACATGACGACCCTCCACCAGTAAAAAAAATTATGACATGCTTGAAGGCTCAGATGGTTAACATTTTTTAGGTAAGGTACGTACTTTTTTTAAGACACAAATGCTATTGCACAATAGACTAGTGTCATGATTCACTATATTGCAATATTTGCTTTATTGTGGTCTGGAACTGAACCCACAAAATCTGAGGTATGACTGTAATACATGGTGGAAGGGGTAGCAATACTTTGGGGTGGGAAGAAACAGCACCACAGCATTGATGGCAGTAATAGCCTTGAACATGTTTACCAAGAACTGACAGTTTATTAACTAGGTAGAGGAAGGGTAAGAAAATATAATATCCCTAGTGTCTTCCTGAAATGAGAATTATTTGGCTGACACAAACTTGGCAGCCAAGGGGACTACCTTTAGCCTGAGACTTTTGTTCATCTAATGATCTAATCTGTTCTACTCCAGTAAAATGGAAGATCATCATTCTCAGCCAGACGCCAATCTGTGCTTCTTCAGGATAGCCTAACACAACAAAAAGGCTCTAGTCTTCTTTGGTTGCTTTTTGGGGAAGTCATTTAACATCTCTGGTTCTCAGCTTTTAATCACATCTGCTTAAATGCCTACTCTCTCATAGGGAGGGAGAAAATAGAATGAGAATGTTTAAACTTCTTCAGTTCCAAAAGCCTTCCATGATGTTAATTTATTCCTAGTCTAACGTTTCTTCTACGTGTATTATCACTTCCTCATTTTAGGATTCTTGCTATGTTTACTTGCAGCCTTCCTATTTCCAAATTTCAGTCCTCTGCTTCCCACTAATCCATTTCCTAACAACCCACACTCAGAAATGTTACTCTTCTTAGGAATTCTACAGAGCTATCTGTATTTATCATGAAGCAGCTACATGTATGTACCAGTTTGCCTAGTACAGTTCAGGTTTTCCCTTACCCTAGCATAATTATAGCTATCCTACTCATAATTTACTTTGTAGATTAAAATGTTTGTATATGTCTAAGAGCAGAGCATTTGCACTGTATACAATAGTCAAAAATCTCTCCTTAATGAGGTATCCTTTTTTCTTTTTTACAAAGTAGTGTCATGCACATTTATCATGCACCTTCTCTAAACCTGTACAAAGCTCTTAAATACCAAGATGTAACCAATGTGAAATACTTCTCAGAGGCCAGATGAGGCTCAATATATATTCAGAAAGATCACAGGTCAGAGAATGGGATAATTATTAAATAAAGAAGCAGGATTTGCTAACAGTTAACATCTGGGAAAGAAATAGGAAACAAGAAACTTTACGATTAAGCTCTATTCTCTGAAGACAAGAAGTTTCTAACAGGTAGCCTAGTAACAATACCTTCTTACAAGAGGTGAAAAGGCTCAGGCTTTAAGAGGGGACTCTGAGGCCCTGAACCTCTTCAGTTGAAGCTGAGGTCTTAGGAGTAATTAACAATGTGTTCTCATTTCTAGTGCTTTCATGCTTTTTTAGGGGGAAAAGATCAAGCATCCACTGAATTCATCCAACAAGAAGCCATAACTTTATTAATGATAGAAACAGTACAAATTTCAAACCAAGCTGCAGTTACTCTTTTGAAACACCAAAAAAAGTCCTCTTTTCAGATGGTTACATTGTTAATTCCTGTAAGAGAAAAGAGCATCAGAGGTCATTACAGGCAAAAACTGAGAGAAGTCAGGGCACTAAAAACCCCCAGGCAACTCAGAATACTTTGGAATAAGGCTTCCTAATTGGCTGATACTAAGCACAGAGCACAGAAGATAAAGTCACCCATAACTGGTCAGGGCAGAAGGAGTCAAGGAATAAAGGCTCAGACACTTACCATAATAGCATTTACAATATCATTACTGTTGTTCTTCAGGGCTCGGACTGCCTTTGCCCTCGACACATTTGCTTGTGACATGACCAATTCTATGTCCTTAACTTCCACACCTGTTTCATCAACCTGTAAGAGTGGGAGGGAAAACAATAAATTAAAGGCAAGAACAACTTCAGTAGTTCTTAGAAGTCAGGCATCTCTTGAATATAGTTCGTAACATTACCCAAAAGCTACTTAACTCAAAGGAGTTCAAGAGTCTCAAACAATATAGAATCCACCCATCAATACAAACATAGTATTATTTGGAGAGTATTAAAACTACAAAAGATTTCCTTATATACCTCTTCCTCTTCACTCTCCTCTTGTACAGTTGGAGTCTGTGTGTTTTCTTGAATGTTTGAGACAGCTTCACCTTGAACTTTGAATTTCTCAGCAGCTGCTAGCTGTGCTTGCTGAGATAAATCCTCGATCTACAGGGCAGAAAAAACATTCATGTGAGTAGATCAATCTGCAGGAAATGAAAGAAATCATTTATCTTTTCCAAACTCCTACTCTAAACCCACTTCACATTAACTAACTTTAATTTTAATTTTAGCTTTAAATTGCTGGCCTCATTCAGATTATATATCACTGTCAGACAAAGGAGTAGCTTAGGTCTAAAGCAGTGGTTCTCATCTAGGGGGTGATTTTGTTCCCTAGGGGACACCTGTCAAATGCTAAGAAATTTTGCTGGCTATCACAACTGGATGTGATACTGCTGGTAGACATCTATAATCCACAGGACAGTCCTTCTACCACAAAGAATTATTTGACCCAAAAAGTCAATAGCCCTGAGGTTGAGAAACCCTGGTCTAGAGCAACTCCCAAGAAAACTCTCCTTACCTTGGCTTCCCCAAAAACTATGTAGGTATCTGAAGCTGGGCTCTTGTAGACATCTGGTTTTGTGATGACGAAGAGGATATTCTTAGATTTCCGGATAGTGACTCTAGTAACCCCTGTAACCTGTCGAAGACCCAGTTTGGACATAGCCTAAAGAATAGACAAGAACATCAGGTTTTCAGCTTCTTTAGAAGCAGCCTCAGAAAGTAAGGAACTTAATAATAAATAATACTACATACTAAGCAAAGACTTTTTGTGGACTAAGAAAAGTTTACATAGGAATATGGAATTGATTTTCCTGGGTTTTCTGCCATAGTAACTTTTATTAGTTTAACTATACATGATTCTACCACTACCAAGAGTTCCACAACAGTTCCCCATCTCTAAAGTTGCTTCATCATAACCTTTAATCTTTGTTTGTAACTTAAACTCTTACCTTCCGTGCTTTCTTTTCACTCCGGCTCTGTTTTGCTTTACTGACTGGTTCTTCATCGATTTCAGCTGCTGCTGCCAGCTAAGAAGATCAAACAGCTACAAGTAAACTGGAATGTAAGACCTGGATACCACAATCCCCATGTGGTTTTCCCCTTATGAAGGTTCACAGCTCCAAATACATTAAGACAGCTTTTCTGATCAACACTGGTTTTCCAACGCTTCCTTGACCTAAGCATTTACACTAGTAAATAACACAATACACACCTGGGCTTGTTGTGTGGTTGTCTGTGTGGAATCCTGTTCCTCGAGCTCTGGTACTGATTCATCACTGTCAGATTCTGTTCCAGACCCTAAGATGACAAATAACGTTTACTATTTTAGAGTAGAGATTACAAGCAAGAGGCACCTCACCATGGCCTGCTCAGACTAGAGGTCAATAGCTTAAGCTGGACCTCACAAAATTAAATGTAAATCAACTGACTTGTATGAAGCCAGTCTGACAGCCCCCAATTTAGTCACAAACTAGTGTGTACACATCCATTAAAGACCCAGCCCCAGACCTGAGAAGTAATGAATTAATAGATACAGCTAAGCAGTTAGTATACTGTAACTGCTTCCTTTCCCTCAAGGTCTTCACTTCTTGGCACAGGCAAATACCAAGGATGTATATAATCCCAAATTCTACCCAACAGTCCAATCATCCCAGAAAGGTTCTGGCAGACAAGGTGCCTCCAGAAATACTATTTAAGGGAAAAAAACAGTAAGATCACATTGTGGAGGAAGACTGGGGTTGGGGGAGGATACACTTTCCCCTCATCCTTTAAAGTGGGTTGGGTGAGGCCAGAAGCAGTTGTGTACACACATTTAGCCTTATTTTCAAACCATTTTCAAACCATTTAGACCAGTTTGGTCTAACATAGGTTGAAGGTTTTACTCAGTGATGCCAATCTATAGTTCTAATAGTCACTTCTGCTAGGTACTGCCCTGTGACCTCTCCCATTTCTTCCAAACATAATTCACAAATTTTAAGTTTCCCTCAATTGAAAGGCCAAGCATCAACAGACTACTGAAGGAAAAAGCAAACACCTGTACCATTCTCAGGTTAGGAAAAATAGGTCTTTTAAGAAAAGGGAGTCCCTGGGCACTGGTTATTACTAAGTCTAAGAAGTGAAAAATTCAGATAGTTCCAGATTTCCTAATAGATTAGCAAATCCCAGGCCCAGGGACAAGGTTAGTGACGTGACAGAGATTAGAGCAAATTAAAGGTCTAGTAGGTCTTGGTTTTCAACATCAGATCAGTTAGGTAAAAATGACAGCAAACCCAGGGTTAGTCTGGACCACATTACACAAGAGGATATACAATCGACTATCTGAGGTGAAAACCAAGATTCTGTTTCACATTCCTAGAGCTTTTGCCTTTAAATTCACCATTCTATGTTCTATGTCCAAACACAAGCAGATATACCAGAAAAAGCGGCGCATCCTACTGTTAGTATTGGTGGGTGGCCCCCAGGAGGGTTGTGGGCAACACACCATGCACACGGCAAACCAAGGCAAATACCCTTATTGTTCTTCAGAACAGGTTGCTTGGCAGAGGGGGTTGGGGCAGGGATCCCAGCAGGTTTGGGGGTGGGCATGTTGACGAGGACCGGCTGGAAAGGCACTCGCCCTGAGATTGGTTCCGGGGGAATCAGAGGCGGCAGCTCATCCTCATCAGCAGGGGCTGAGAGCTTATGGGGTGATTCCAGCACCAGCCCAGGTGAGGACGGCAGAAACTGCTGTTTAGGAAGCAGAGGGGGAACTGGGGAGGGAGCAACAGGCAGAGAGACTGATGGAGTAGGTGCTGGAGAGACAGATGCTGATCCAGCTTTATTAGGAAGGACCTTCTCAGAGGCATCTGTTGCTGAAAGGGTAGATGTCTCAGACTCAGAAGCCAAGGGGCCCTTTGGGGAATGAAAAGAATCTTTGCCTTTTAAGGGAGAAATAGGGAGGGGTTTTGGAGTCTTTGGAGCAGAAACTTTCTGAGTGGAGACTGTTAGGAGAGGGACTGGAGCCACTGTAGAAAGGGGTCCCTTAGTACCATTCTGAACTGAGGGATCTGGGCATGCAAGAGGTGAAACAGCAGAACTCTTCTTGGCTGGTGGAACTTTGGGAGCTGTGAGGCCTTTCTTTACTGGGAGCTCTTTAGATGCCTGAGGGGCAGTGGACCCCAAGGGACATGTGACAGGAACTGGGGAGGTAGGGGCCTTCTTGGGGGAGGGAGGAATCACAGCTGAGGAAACAGGGGCCCCTTTGGAGGATGGGGTAGCTGGGGCTCTTTTGGGGGATGAAGTTGCTGAGGCTTCTTTGGGGGCCAGAGACTCTTTAGGGGAGGGAGAAATCACGGCTGATGCAGTGGGGGCCCCTTTGGGGCCTGGAGTTGCTGGAGACTCTTTGGGGACTGAAGAGGCTCTTTTGGGCGAAGGTGGAGCCACAGATGGTGGAGTTGCTAGGCCCCCTTTGGGGGAGGGAGGAGCCACAGCTGGGGGAGTAAGGTCCCCCTTTGGAGGTGAGGCTCTTTTGGGAGATGGGGCTGCTGAGGCCCCTTTGGGGGTAGGAGGGGCTCCTTTGGGAGGTGGGGTAGCTGGGGATCCCTTGGGGGATGGAGGATTCACAGCCAGAGAAGCAGGGGTCTCTTTAGGGGATGGAGTTGTTGGCTCTCCTTTGGGGGGAGGAGGAGCCACAACTGAGAGAGTGGAGGCCTCTTTGGGAGATAGAGTTGCTGGGTCCCCTTTGGGGGAAGGAGCCACAGCTGGGGGAGTAAGGTCCCTCTTTGGAGGTGAGGCTCTTTTGGGAGATGGGGCTGCTGGGGCCCCTTTGGGGGGAGTAGGGGCCCCTTTGGGAGGTGGGGTAGCTGGGGTTCCCTTGGGGGATGGAGTTGCTGGGGCTCCTTTGGGGGAGGAAGGAGTCATAGCTGGAGGAGCAGGGGTCTCTTTAGGGGATGGGGTTGCTGGCCCCTCTTTGGGGAGAGGAGCCACCACAACTGAGGGAGTGGGGGCATCTTTGGGAGATAGAGTTCCTGGGTCCCCTCTGGGGGAAGAAGCCACAGCTGGGGGAGTAAGGTCCCCCTTTGGAGGTGAGGCTCTCTTGGGAGATGGGGCTGCTGGGGCCCCTATGGGGGTAGCAGGGGCTCCTTTGGGAGATGGGGCTGCTGGGGCTCCTTTGGGGGTAGCAGGGGCTCCTTTGGGAGATGGGGTAGATGGGGATCCCTTGGGGGATGAAGGATTCACAGCCAGAGGAGCAGGGGTCTCTTTAGAGGATGGAGTTGTTGGCTCTCCTTTGCGGGGAGGAGGAGCCGCAACTGAGAGAGTGGAGGCCTCTTTGGGAGATGGAGCTGCTGGGTCCCCTTTGGGAGAAGGAGCCACAGCTGGGGGAGTAAAGTCCCCCTTTGGAGGTGGGGGTCTTTTAGGAGATGGGGCTGCTGGGGCCCCTTTGCGGGTAGCAGGGGCTCCTTTGGGAGGTGGGGTAGCTGGGGATCCCTTGGGGGATGAAGGATTCACAGCCAGAGGAGCAGGGGTCTCTTTAGGGGATGGAGCTGTTGGCTCTCCTTTGTGGGGAGGAGGAGCCACAACTGAGAGAGCGGAGGCCTCTTTGGGAGATGGAGTTGCTGGGTCCCCTTTGGGGGAAGGAGCCACAGCTGGGGGAGTAAGGTCCCTCTTTGGAGGAGAGGCTCTCTTGGGAGATGGGGCTGCTGGGGCCCCTTTGGGGGTAGCAGGGGCCCCTTTGGGGGGCAGGGTAGCTTGGGCCCCTTTGGGGGGTGTGGTAGCTGGGGCTCCCTTGGGGGAGGAAGGAGTCACAGCTGGAGGAGCAGGGGTCTCTTTAGAGGATGGAGTTGCTGGCCTCCCTTTGGGGGGAGGAGGAGCCACAACTGAGGGAGCGGGGGCCTCTTTGGGAGATGGAGCTGCTGAATCCCCTTTGGGGGAAGGCGCCACAGCTGGGGGAATGAGGTCTCCCTTTGGAGGTGGGACTCTTTTGGGAGATGGGGTTGCTGTGCCCCTTTTGTGGGGAGTAGGGACTCCTTTTGGGGAGGAAGCAGTCACAGCTGGAGCAGGGGTCTCTTTAGGGGATGGGATTGCTGGCCCTCCTTTAGGCGGAGGAGGAGCCACAACTGAGGGAGTGGGGGCCTCTTTGGGAGATGGAATTGCTGGCTTCCCTTTTGGGGAGGAAGGGGTCACAGCTGGAGGAGCATGGGTCTCTTCAGGGGAAGGGGTTGCTGGCCCCATTTTGGGAGAGGGAGGATCCACAGCTGAGGGAATGGGAACCTTTTTGGGAGATGCAGTTGCTGGGCTCCTTTTGGGGGAAGTATGGGCCCCTTTGGGAGATGGAGTAGTGGGAGACTCCTTGAGGGTCGGAGTTGCTGGGGCTTCTTTGAGGGAAGGAGCCATAGCTAGAGGAGTGAGGGTCTCTTTAGGGGATAGGGTTGCTGGTCCTCCTTTGGGAGAAGGAGGAGCCATAGGTGGGGGAATGGGAGACTCTTTGGGGGATGGTGGAGTAGGGGAATGCTTCTTGGCTAGTGATCCTTTAGGGACATGAAAAGAAAGACTGGTCTCTGGAAGAGAGGATGCTTCAACTGGAGAAATAAGGGATGACAGATTTCCAACAGAAGTATCAGGGATAGCAGGTACACTTTTAGAAACAGAAGGAGTAAGACTTAAGGTAGTAGTAGTAGAAGCTGAATCCTTCTTGGTTGGAGGTCTTTTAGACTGAGGAGACACACTAGTCCCTAAAGGAGATGGGGAGTCAGCTAGGAAAGTTCCTTTGGAAGATGCAGTAACAGAAGCACCAGAGTCCTCAGCTGGGCATCCTTCAGGAGAGGAAGTTATAGGTGCCAATGGTAAGGTTTGAGAAATATCATGAACTTTCTTTGCACCTTGACGAGTACCAGCTGGAGGAAGAGAGGGAAAGGACTCAGATGTGGGAGTTTCAGGGACGTGTGCCACAGTAGCTGGAGAAGGAGAAAGATTCTGGGGAGATAAAGTTACAGCTGGAGCCACAGGACAACTTTCGGAGGCTGGAGGGATCAAAGGTAAAGTAGTAAGAGTGGAAATACCCTTTTTGGTTGGGTGGCTTTTAGAAGCTAAAGAGACAGTGCCTTCTATAAGAGGGCTGGCTGTAGTTGTAAGAGTGGAGGTTCCTTTGACAGTTGTAGGAGCCATCCCATCAATGGCAGCACTTTCCAAAGGAAATGCAGCTTCAGTTGTGGTAGTGAGAGAATTTTTGAAAAGCAGACTAATGGGGTCTGGGTTTGCATAAGAATCTGTCTTCATTGTAGAGGCTGGGGAGTTAACACCCAGAGGAGAGGGAGTAGCACTGCCCGGCTTAACTACGGGGAGAGGCTCTACATAGCTTTTCTTTGCTAAAGTGGCTTCAGGAGAAAGAGCTATCTCCAGAGAAGATGATGTACTCTGGAGACAGGGGGGAGTTTTAGGGGCTACCAGGGCTGATGAAACTCCTATAGCAGAGGCAGGTGCAGTTTGGAGATCTTGTGTTGGGAACTTCACTAATCCTGAAACAGGGAGACATCTGGGGTCCTCAGTGGGAGCTGGCACAGGTGGAGAGACTGGTATCCCCAGAGTGGTGGTTACTTGAGAAACAGAAAGCTCTTTGGGAGCCACAACCATGGCAGTATGAGAAGATGAATCCTTACTACTTATGGGACCTGATGAAATTGGAGGAGAGACACAAGTGGCTACCTCAAAGGTAACAGGTGCTCCAGAAATTGTAGAGGGGCTAGTCATCACAAGCGGAGTGGTTCCAACAGAAGAAACAGGAGCTTTCTTCAAGTCTGAGCTCCCCGGAGAAGCAGCAGTAATTTGGGCCACCAAAGGCTGATGCGAAGCATTAGGAGAGTCTTTGAGAATGAGAGAGGCTGTAGGAGATGAGGGAGAAGAGGTAGCTACATTTGAGGAGCCAGAAGGGCTGCAGGAGGCTATGCCAGTGATGGTAGAGGGGCCTCTGTCAACAGTCAGAGCCAAAGGGGAAGTTGGAACCCCCACTGGAACCACCTCACCAGCAGGAACCATCTCATTTCCGGAAGGAAGGGGAGGAATCACAGATCTCTGAGAAGGGCAAGAGGCACCTGTAGAAGAGTGATCTACAGAAACAGTATCTTCTATAGGATCTGACAGAACATTAGAGACTGTTTGACCTGAAGGTGGGACTGGAGAACCAAGAGAACTCTGATGAAAAGGTGCAGGGTGAGAGCCCAGAGAACTGAGGAAAACTGGGGGGACATCAGGGGCCACAGACTGAGCTGAAAGAGATAAGGCAGCAGGTGGACTAACGGGTCCCTTTAGGCTGAGGCTTACTGGATTTTGTGGAGACGTCAGAGCTGAGGAAACAGGGATACCTTTGACCTGAGGGGAAGGGATGTCCAGGGGAGTGGCAGGTGGCATCTGAGGACATGAGGCTATTCCAGATTGAACAGAGGCCAAAGGAGTCACAAGATGGGAAGGAATAGTACTGACTATACCTGGAGGGATGGGGATATCTTTTGGATTAGGGACTACATGAGAGGAAGTCTGAATGGGAGAGGTCTTTGGTTTTGTGGAAGCAATGGGAGTTGATGGAGATGTCACTGATCCCAATTCAGCCACTGCAACCAAAGGAGGTGAACTAAAAGGGTTAGGTGGATAGCCAGAGCTCTTCTGAACTGAGTGGGGTGCCAGGGCCACCAGAGACAAGGGAGCTGAAGAGGAATGAACACCTTTCATAGTTATCATGGGAGAGGCCAGAGCTAAGGCAGCTGGGGAGATGGGAGGCCCCATTAGGTTTGGTAGGAAAGTTGGGGCGTCAGCAGGGGGTGGGATAGCTCCCAAAGGAAGGGCTGTCCCAGTGGATGACTGGGGAAAAGGAGCTTCAAAAGGGGTTGAGGCAACAGAGGGAGAAAGTAACGGGGAAGGCTGATGAGGGGTTCCCAGGGGGCACTCTTGAGGGGCCAGGGAACAAGGAGGGGTAGGGGTAGGTTTAGGCTGCGCTAAAGCAGCAGTGACACTCAAGGCTGAAGACACAGGAAGCACAGCTGGAAGAAAGGAAAAAAAAAAGAGGGGGGCGGGAAATAAAGAAGGAAAAGGGAGGGAAAAAACAAAGGTGAGTTATACAGCCAAACTTGCTACAACATGCCTCTCACAGGAAACACTGGAATTTTAAATTTGAGTATGAAAGTCACCACACAGGATTAGACAAAGGTGACAAGCAACAGCAACCTTCCCCAAACATACTTCAGTGGTCAAGTAACAATACACTCCGTTCCTCATCTCTTGTTTCCCAAGTTCTACCAAAATAAGTGAACTATTTTAGGGTGAAGAGAACAGTCTTAACAGCAGCCTAATAGTCTCTAAATGGGGAGCACAGGCCCAGGAATGAGTTGGGAATAGCATGCTTTCTACCTTTTCCCAGTTGTGCCCTTCCCTTTCCTCCTCAAATGAACCATGTCTTCTTCACAGGCCAAATAATTACCACTAGAACAGTTCTACCCCGTCCACCCAAGGAGCATGAATTGAAATACTGAAAACTGGAACAAGGAAGCTAGTGAATGATGATAATGATGGGGAATCAGATCTGAATGAGAAAAAACAGGTCTTTTAGTGTTAAGGCTTCCACTAGGTCAGGAAAAATCTGACTCTTAGAATTTAATACTAAGTATTAAATACTAAGTCACTTAGCCTCTCTATACCTCATTTTACTAACTCCAAACAATCAACCACAAACGGCTGGACTCAGTCTCTAAAGACCTTTCTAGGTAATGTTACCCCTTCAGATGAATTAGATCACAAGGGACAGAGCTTAGTCACAAGGATAGGAACTGTATTATGAAATTGTAATCCAACTTGTTAAACCAGACTGTGGTTCTATTTCGAACAGGAGTGGAGAGAATACACTGGATCTCCACCCCTTAATCTGGATAAGTATGTCATTCTGCCAAAATAGACCAGTATTTGGCACTAGTGTAATGCTAAGCAAAAGATTTTCTGAATGATGAAAAAAATCATGCTTACTAATCAGTAGGTAACACAGTATTAGATCAACAAACGCTTAACATCTAGATGGGAGTATTAAAAAAGGAAAGCCTATAGAATCCAAATTCACAATGTACTCAACTGAGAGTATCCTGCTACAGAAAAGACTAGTGGCTCAACCAGTTTCTCCTGGAGAGTGAGTAGGTCAAAGTCCTATGATTACAGTGCAAATGCTCTCAAACATATTAATCAGAACTTGCAACTTGCAGAGTGTTTTCCTCTGCCTGGACCTCAAGATGGGATTAGCCCCACATTACTTGCTTTAGATACTGTACCCGATACCCTGAGTCAGCTTCCTCATTCAAATAGTTATTTAATTATAGTTATTAAAAAAACAAAACAAAAAAACCCAAGTGATCATCACTAGCACTTGCTTTTATGTAACCTACCGTGCAATCTCAGAATATACAGGAATAAATTTAACAGCACTAAGGATTGCTTCAGAAGCAAACAGCGTTAGTTTTGAAACCTGAAACCACATTATTCTAAGTTCATTTGAATTTCAGTCTCCACATTTGTAAAATCAAGCTGTTCACCAGATTCTCTAAAATTTTGTTCAGCACTGACATTACAGGTTAGAGACCAGTCCCTTATCTTTTACCTTTCTTAAATCCACTGTAGTTTAAGGATTTCACATAGCTCATTCCGCAGCTCAGAGGCCCCCTCCTTTCTTTTCCAGCAGCTGTACTAATCCCTCCAGCTGCTAAAATCAGACAGGTGCGGAGGGAGAACCTTAATGCTTTCTACTATAAACAACTCTATTTTAATTCCAGGAGACAAAAATTGCCCTTAAGTGACAGGTGGAGGTTTTTTTTTTTAAATGAATTTACCATAAAGGGGGAAAAATGAGTTAAGGATGGAGGTCACAGGTCACAGCCTGAAAATTCCCTTCATCTAGTTCTGCACAACTGACTCAGCAAAAAGACTATCATAGTTTTTCCACTAGCCCCTCTCAAGTTTTAGAGAGATGTATTTCAATCAGAATTCAAAACTTGCCTTTACACTATGCTCTACATTCAGTAATTCCAAAGCTGAAAAGCTGTTAAAGGAAGGCTTTATTTCAATCCTGGGTTCCAGACAAGCTGTTGATGCAGACATTCCAGCACACTAGAAGCATCTCAGCACCAATGCATAAAATAAGGTAACCCATCTAGGAGGGCCCTGAGGCCCGGTATGACACATTTACCACCAGCACATCTCATCCAGACATGTGATGATGGCACAATGCCAAGCACTGCCATCTAAAACCTTGATGTAACTTGCTGGCTGGAACTTCACAAAAGCTCAGGTCTCCTTGGCCTGCCAGTGTGTCACCTAGTTCCCATAGGTAAGAATCACTGACCCCCTTCCCTGCTCAGTTTTCCTACGTGAGGGGAGGATTTCACAGAAGAGCTCTCTTTGGGGCAGCTGCCATGACCTATAAAGCAAATCAGGGAGCTTTCAATGTTCCTGAATCTTAAACATACTGTTTTTATTCTACTCCCTAACGAAGTCCCTTCAGGACATCAGTTAATATTACGGACTCTCCTCCACGGTAAAGCTACGGTCCCGTCTTTAATGAGTGTTAACACTAAGACAAAACTGTATTCGTCACTTTACCCACCAAATGCTTTCAGGGTCAATCTTAATTAACGGCAAACGGTCTAGGGGAACCTACCTGTCTCAGCCTGGGGCTGTGGCAACTCCTGCTCTGTAGCAGGGACGGTTTCTGTGGCTTCACCAGGCATTTCTGAAGGAAGGGAATAAAAAGGAGGCCTGAATTGACTGGGATTCGATCCCAGCTCCCAACCGACAGTCAAGTATTCTTAAAATTCTGCAGAGGACTGTTAAGAAAAAAATCGTAAGGGTGTTTGGGACAACCCTCCCCAAAGCAGCGAGCATAGGTGAACTATGACGTTTTCAGATCTCTGAACGAGAGAATCACCTGCTTTCGCCGCTCCTCTTCACTCCGCACAGAGCGGACTTCCCAGTGCCCAGAAGTCCAAATCCACACTCCAAATCCCACAAAAGAGCAACACCACTGCGTTCTCAATCCAAGGGAGGGGATGCCGGTCTGGCTCCCGAGCACGGGAGACTTCGGACGCTACCGTGAAGCCACCCCCACCCTCCCCCGGGCTCGGACTTTCAGGACTCCCGTTTGCCGACTATCGGGAACCAAGAGAGAAAAGAGGATGCCTTATGTCTCAACACTCGTTGGTCACAGTAAAAATCGTGTGTGTGTGTGTGTGGGGGGTCCTCGCGCGCCCGCAGGGAGAGGAGTTTCCAAAGCTGTGACCCCTTAACATCTTCTGGGTTCTCGTGAAGCCGTTCCCAACAGCAGACGTTCCCACTTCCACCCTCAACACTGCACCTGCTCTCATCTTCCCAGCCCTGGACTCCCGGCCAGCAGCCTTTATGCCCTGCTTTTGCCAGGACACCAACAGCAGACCCCATTTTGTCCGGAGGCCCCCAAGGCCACACTGCCCAGGGCCGAGTGGGAACTCAGTGGCCCCATAAACCCTCCAACTTTCCTTAGCTCCCAGTCCTCAGGGCAGCTCAGCGCGCAAGAAAGGCGGATGGCTGTGGATAAAAAGTAGCGGAGAAGATACCACTTACTGTGCGGGAAACGCGGAACCAAGATGGCGGCAGAAAGAGAGCGAGCGAGAGCGTGACCCACGCCTGTTGCAGGAGGAAGTCTGGCGGAGGGGGCGGGGCCAGGATCCGATTCCGGGTCAGGAGCTGCCGGTAGTCACTTCCTTTAACCAGTGACCTGTCTGGTTGTTTCCAGACGGGCGTGGTGACGAGGTCTAAATAAGGGTAAGAATTCAGGACAGGACGCGCAGGTTTGGCAGGAACTGTTGCTCGGAGCAATGCAATCCTTAGATAGCCGACCCCTTCCCATCCCCCTAGTTGAGGCGTTTTTAATACGCGAAGGGCGACTTCGTGAGAAGCAACCTCTGCTCCCCTGTCGGCAAAGTAGTGACGGCGGTATTATCGCTACTTCCTGACTTTGCTTTCTCAAATAATGTAGGGAATACAAGTTATTAAACAATACCAGATGCCACAGAGATTGTGTTTACACCGTTTGAAGGTAGCCGTGACCAAGGGCAACCCTCAAATTATTTTGCTCTTGGAATACAGTTTAGACTGAAATTATTATGAAGGTTTAAATTCCCCTCCTCAGGAAAAGGAACATAGGCACGGAAACAATTCCTTTCCCCTCTATTTTGGATGCGATATCCTGAAACTCAACTGTTCTAGGGGCCCAGGATTCCAGTTTATACAGCAGGATTCTTGAAAAGGCTAGGAGTCCTGATTCCCATATCCTCCCTACAAAAGAACCTAAACTAGCTAACGATATTTGAGCTACTTACTGGCTTTAAAACAGTTGTGGCCACCTTTTAAGATAAGCAGGAACATTTAAAATGTTTTGAAAGCTACTTTAAAATTTGTTGTGTCTTTACAAATAGTCAAATGAATATTAGTGAATTAAGATTAAATGAGATAATGGAGTTTCACAGCAATGAAAAATTCTTAAGTTCTCTTCAGATGGGAGAGGCAATATTGTGGACTGATACAAGAACATGGATTTTGACTCCAGACTTTGTCTGAATCTCAGCTTGGTTACCTAATGGTGACCTTAGGCAGTTTAATATACTTACGACTCTGCTTCCTTATCTGTAAAATGGGGATAATAGTAGCTACGTCATAGGATTGTTAGGAAGATTAAATTATGTACAGAAAAAGTTTTTATTGTTATTATTAAAAACTGTTGATAGAATTTCTACCTAAGTAAATAAGGATCTGGAAGATTTGTCCATGCTATCCATTTACCTTCAGAAGGAAGGGCCAATGATAGCCAATCAGCTCCTTAGACAAAACTACATTTTGACCATTTCCCTTTCTTTCCCAGCAAGCCCACTGATTTTTCTAATTCTTGTTAATAATTAGCTAAGGAAGGATATATTTTCTTTCTTTGGGTTTCTTCATAAACTGGGCAAGTGTGGAGATGGAAACCAGCTCTGTGCTGTTAGTTTCTACAATTCTCATACATGGACGTGTTGGCAAATCAGTAGTCTTCGAGCATCTTTCTGCTGTCTTCAAGGATTAAACACTCTTACACAACCAAAAATATTCCATAATTTATTATATGGGCTAGTATACCAGCTTTTATCAAGAGCTATAATATTAAAGCATTAAAAATGCTTCAGTGCTAAACATACTGGATGCCTAAAACATCTCTTGTTGAAAGCGTAATACCAGTCCTTCTGCTCTTGTTCTGAGTACTTAAGATGGACTGATGAGTCTGTAGTAATTTTGTATTCAGGAGTTTTAATTG
This sequence comes from Vicugna pacos, assembly GCF_048564905.1. Lineage (NCBI taxonomy): Eukaryota > Metazoa > Chordata > Mammalia > Artiodactyla > Camelidae > Vicugna > Vicugna pacos. The sequence continues at coordinate 7,796,554 of NC_132998.1, forward strand.
ACCAGTCACCATTTTCCAAACCTGAAGACTGAATAATACATAGAAAACAAGCTCAAAAAATGAGGAATTTTGCACAATCATCTTTAATATTTTTTTCTTAAAAAATTGGAAAAGAGAAGGAAATGCAAGGCATTTCAGTGGGCTGACTGAATTATGGAATCTGTTTTATATAAACCAAAAGATAAAAAGAGACTGGCTGTGGAGAAAATAATGTTATAGGAAATGCAAAGGAAGGAAAATTTTCATAAATCACAGCCTAATAGCTTGCTTCTCAGTGTTTGTCAAAAGACTGAATGTAAGCCAGAATGACTGTTCTGTTTAGACTGGCTGTAAAACAAGGCAAAAAAAAAAAAATCTGACACTTCAGAATCTGTCACACAAAATCAAATACAGAAGAAATGAAACCTTTAAAATTAAACAAGTGGCTGGAGATACAGAAAATCCAAGTGTTTTGACAAGTTCGAAAGGTTTTATGCTGGTCAAGTTGGTTATTTTCTCTAGGTTGCTTAGAAAATTGTTCTCTGAGGGAGGAGTTAGGAGCTATAATTGCCAACAGTTGTAAAAAATACTCTACTAGTTCCTGATATTGTAACATAATAACTCATTAGTTTTGAATTAAAGTTTTAGGTATGGATGACCATTTAAAAATGATTTTTAAATGACAGGCAGTGGAGTGTGACCTGACCAATAAAAATATCAGTAAGCAAAATTAGGAAGTGACTGAATACATACTCCAGGTATAATTAACTTAAGCATCTTAAGACAAAACCCTCATTCACCTAGAAATATGGAGGCTGTATCCAGTGAGCTGAGGTTAAAGTCTTGGGCATATTACTGCTCACTTACCTCTATATATGGCAACTGTAGAAGTGAGTATCTATATCAGAAATCTTAGAATTATAATATTAAATTTTGCAAATTTATCTGCAGTCCACTTATATCCTCCCATTATCGCTCATTCCAGGAACTTAAGACACTCTTCTTTGGTGGTCTCAAGAATATTTTAACGTAATTATTTTTCAAGGAAAGGAAATTTTGCTTTGAGCATTAAGACACATACATAGTTCTGCTATATTTATTAAATGGCTTCTGAAGTATTTGATTCTTGGTTGAAGATAGAAGATATCCATGTTGGTATGAAGGGAGTTATCTTCAGAAGTCTTTTTGTAAGTCTAAAATAGAAAAGATTTTTATCAAAGGACAGTAAAGGAAAATAAAACAAAGCCCATTTATTTCACATTCTGATTTGCTTAATGCTTCTATTAAGTTCACATCATGCATAAAGATCTGCTTTCACATTTGCTGAAGCCCACATTATAGGCTAAGCTAGTACAGAAGAATACAAAGGACTTAACATGGCCAGTTGGAATGGCAGCTTCAATGAGGCTTTCCAAGTTCAGAGTCATCATTGTTCATTCAGTAAGCACATATTTGAGTGTCTACTGTGAGTAGAGAGCATTATCTTAAGCACTACTCTTTAACCATCAAAAATGAAGTAGAAAGGGAGTTTGTATTTCTATAATGTTGCCAGTTTTCTATGGTATGTATCAATCTCTTGAATAATATTCATTACTGATTTTTTTTCCTTTTGGCTTACACACATGCTCAAGGAGACACAATATGTCTCCTGCTCAAATGACTCTGACACTGCTATCCTCTTAGCACCTCCTTCTAGTTCTCAGATCCAGCAGGATTTTATCAGTTCCCTACTGTGTTTGACACTTGATACATCTCCTTGAAACTTGCCTTTCATTTGGCTTGTGACACTTTTACTTTCATCTTTCATCTCTCCAACTTCCAAAAAATCATTTCTAAGTCCCAAGGATGGCTCCAGTATTTGCACTTTTTGGAGATCTCCAATGCTGCTGTCCTAATGCTAATAGCTCAGCTGACCTCTCGGGCTCTAGTCTATCTCCCACCTCTCCTCAGATACACTGTTGCTAGATTTATTTTTCTAGATAAAACTACAAATCATGACACTCCCTTTCTCAATCACCTTGAATAGCTTCCCTGTCCCATTTGAATTAAACTCTCAAGACTGGAATTCAAGGCTGTCTATACTCTGGCTTCAGACTGTCTCTTCAGATTTCCATCCCATCACTTCCTCACACATCTTATTCCTGATTAGCTGTACTACTCGACGGCCTCTAAAGTGATCTGATACTTTCCCTGCCTCTATGCCTTTGTTCCTTCAAGAGGGAACAACCTGTCTCCTTTTTCCACTCATGTACTTTTATTTCATCAGATCTCTGCTTGCAGAAATCCTACTCATATCTCAAGGCATGGTATATTGGCATTGGGGATGAGAATTTGTACAGCAGTTCACTGAAAAGAGTTCGAATACCATCCTTTTCATAAAAAATCTTCTTAGGTTATCTCAGTCAGATAAGATCTCTTTCTTAGCATTTTGTACTTTGTTTTATACCAGTTAGTGCTCTCTAAAGGTAGGGAGCTATGGTATGGAATTCATCTTTGTATTATTTATCTTTGTTTCCCTTGTAGTACTGTCACACAGAAGGTTGTTATATGAGTATGTGCTGAACTGAATTAAGGGGCTTCAGTATTCAGAATACTGAGGATAATAAGATAAATTAATAACTTTGTGGGATGGCAAAGACTAGAGCTCTAAAAATTGTTCACTGCCCATACTAAGATCTAAATATCTAAAAGGGAAAGGTGTAGAGCCTTACCACTCTTCTTGAGAAGTTCTCCTTTTCGGGATTTATCCAGGTTTTCAAGAAACTGTTCAAAAACTTTTACAAAAGGAGCTAGACTGGTCTTCTTGTAATCTAAATTATGAAGACCATGCATTATAATTAGCATTTTGACAGCAAGAATAACATTAAAGTATAACTTTTAAGTTTCTTGTAAGAATTCTTTAGAATAGTGGTGTCCAATAGAAGTATGAGACTTGTAATTTTAAACATTCTAGTAGCCACATTAAAAAGGTGAAATTAATTTTAACAGTATATTTAACCCAGTAGATCTAAAATATCACTTCAACATGTGATAAACATTGAAATATTTTACATTCTCTTTCCTTCTAAGTCTTTGAAATTTAGTATTTTGTACTTAAAGTACATCTCAATTTAAACACCGTATTATCATTAGAAATACTTGATCTATGTTTAGATTTAAATTATATAATATACAGTTGAAAAGGTAGGATACACACACACACACACACACACACAATACAAAACAATACATAATTAAAGGCCAAACAGGCATATGGATAATAACAAGTCCAAAGATTGACCAATGAAAGTTGACTGAAGTGGCTGTGAACTGGGTCTTAGAATAAGAGATATAATTAGATAATCAGACAAGAGAGTGGAGAACATTCTAGGATTTGGGAAGTAGAAGAGAAGGAGCAAATGATACTAATTTGAAAAAGGGCAAAGGTTTAGAATCACAGAAACTAAAGAAATCATAAGGAACTTATATATCATCTATTCCAGCCTCCCACCACCTCTAACACATTTCTGATTTACTGATGGCTACTAGCCTTTATGAACACTTGAAATGATAGGCAGGTCAGTTTATTTTTGAACATTTTTATTTATTAGAAAATTCCTCCTTATAGGGAACCAAAACTTGCTTTTTAAAACCTCTGAACATACAAAAATGAATATATGTATACTTATGTATGACTGAAGTACTGTGCTGTACACTAGAAATTGACACAACATAGTAAACTGACTATACCTCAATTAAAAAAAAAATCTTCATCCTCTTGAATGGCAACTGCTTTTTTCTTTTCTAGCACTCATTTCTAAAAATGAGTACTTCCATTGTTACTTAGAAATCTAAGGCCATTCTTCCTAGTTCTATGGGTTGTTTTTTTTTTGTGGGGGGTGGGGTAGTAGGAAGGGGTCTGAAAGCTCTTAAGATCTTCTGTTAATTCTTAGTGTTAAATTTCAAAATGCTGTGCCTTGGTGTAAGTCTGTTTTATTATGCTGAGCCCTTTCAATAAAGGGCTGATTTCTGGGATATTTTCCTATATAATTTTGACAATTTTTCCACCCTGTTTTATTTATTTATTTTCCTGAAACTCCTGTAGTCAGATATTAGATATCCTGAACCAGCCTTCAATTTATCTTTTTCCTCCTTAAAACCACAACAAACTTGTCTTTTTTGTACTTTCTGGGAAATCTCAACTTTTCTTTTCCAGCTCTTCCACTGAACTTTTCATTCTAATGATTATCTTTTTGATTTCTAAGACCTCTTTCTTCTTCTCTGAGTGTTCCTTTTTCATACCATTCTGACCTTGCTTCAAGGATACACTATCTTCTCTTGTTCTTTGAGGATATTAGTGTTTTTAAAAAAGGTTTCCTTTGTTCCTTGCATTGCCTGTTTTCCCTGAGTTCCTTTTTCCAGTTTATTATGACTTTTTTAGTTAGAGACTTTTTTCCATTATTTTAAACAGAATGCTTGTAAATCACTCTACAGACATTGATGGTGGAACGTACTATATTTAGGTATTATGGTAGAGCTGGAATATACGAAGTGAAAGGTCGTTCAGAGATCTGCACTGTTCATTATAGTAGTCACCAGCCACATGAAGCTATTAAAATTAAAATTAAATGAAATAAAACATCTAATTCTCACATTTCAGGTGCTCAAAAGCCACATGTGGCTAGTGATGATCATTTGGGCAGTGCGTAACATTTCCATCGTCACATAAAGCACTATTGGATTCTATCGCTGTAGAGCGTCTCTTGGTGTTGGTGTAAGAAGATCTGACTTCCATGAACAGGAAATTTTGTATTCCTAGCTCCTTCAAATTCTTGAATATACAATTCAATCACAGTTTAGACATATATTTAACATAACACCCATGTGGATGTAAAAACAAAGAACAGAACAGAAGTATTGCATACACAGTTAAATAGCTGCTGAATCTAAGACTGTGAGAGTCAAATAACTATCGATACCAATCAACAATTTAATCTTACAGTATGGATCCAGATGTTACTTAGTAAATATCTGTTGGATTCAACAGCACCATTTGGGCAATTGATAAATAACAGAAACATTGCTGTAACATTATTTGTTACTGAGCTGGTTTCAGGATAAACATTGATCCATTTTGGGCTGAATCCAAGAAGAATCCATTGCTGGAGTGACAGAAGGATGTCCTTATAAAAAGCTTATGTTAAAGTGAGACTTCAATATGTTAACCTACCTCTGGTTCTACGTTTGATATCTGATTCAGCTCCATTCTCTTTTTCGTCTTCATTAGTGGAAATGGCATCCAATTCATGGCAGATGGAACTACAAATAATAGAATAAGAGAATTTTAAAGTTGGTTCTTGGTCAGCATTACTCAGTGTATGATAGCACATGAATCCTACAAGATTTTCTGTGAAAAAATTATGTGGCCAACTAAATTTTGGAGATTCCAAAAACCACAGTCTCTTCTTTGAGTTTTCCATGCATATTAGCATATTAAAGACTGGGAAAGACAGTAAAGAACTTTTAATCTGTTTAAGTCAGCATTTCCCAAACTTATTTGAACTTAAAATCTTTTTGTTTTTGCATAACAGCAGCTGAAAAACTTGTGTTCTGTGGAACTTACTGTGAAATGTTGCTCTGCTAGGGCATCAGCATATAGCCTCAGATAAGCTGCCTCTCTGGGAGGGATTTCATTGTATATATTGCAAATTTAGAACAATAATCACAAAGGAGTGATCAATGATTTGGAACATACCTTATGGTTGGAACAGTAAATGGATCAAACTGATCCACTTTCTGTAAATCAATAGGCACAGAAATGCGACCTGTGAGAACCAAAAGTTATAAATTGATGACTGTGGGATACAACTCATTATAGGCTGTCTCCTATGAATTATTTTTGGCTAAAATTTTAATCTAAGGCTTAGAAAGAGAGTTAGACTTATCTGTTAAGTACAATATTTAGAAATATAAATTGAAAGTATTTTCACATTAGCTATGCCTTTTATTTCTCTCAACAAAATACCAAAAAAATAGGTGTGAAAGTCTGTTGAGATTTAACCTACTTGCTCTTATTTCTATTTTTATTTCTATCTTTCTCTTCCCTATATCCTCCTGTATTTAAGTACAGAACAATCTCAAATTTAGTGAGTCCTGAAAATGGAACAGAATAGATGGAAATAATTCATTTCATTACTTTGATTTATTTGCTGAGATCAAAACAGACACCTATATGTTGGACATCTTTGGAAATAAAATAGATGACATTGTATTACCCTTTTACAGTATCTACAACTGGGGCACCACAGAAAATTCACCATATTTCAAAAATGAGATAATGAGTTTAAAGAATGCCAGGTGACTAACAAATAAAATAATAAGGGAATTGGGAGCTACTGTTTGAAGACAGAGTAAAAAGACTGCAGCTATTTAATGAGAAAAGGATATAATAAAAATGTACACACTTATGAATGAATGTAATTATTTACCCAAACCTTGAATATTAGAATAAGGGGATACTCACTGAAGCTTTAAAATTAAGCTTAAAACAAATATTAAGAGAATATCTAAAAGAAATGTGAAAGAGGAAAAGCTACGCCTATTGAAAAAGAACTGAGGGAAGCAGCATAGTGAAAAACGCACAGAACGCTGAGTTTTAAGACCTGAACTCTGCTCCTAGCGCTGACACAACTTGTTTTAAGACTGTGGACGAGTCATTTCTTGGGTCAGTGTTTTCTCATTTGTACAATGAGAGCTGTTGTTCTGTGATTTCTAAGATCCTCTCCAACTCTAAAATGGAGCCTCAGAAACCCAGCTGCAAATTATTTACATACTGGAAACTCATCTGGTAGCTACTAATCGACAACTGAAAAATAAGTTAACAGGTATTAGCTGACAGAGTAATTCTTCAACCTTTACTATTTCAGACATTCACCCCCAGTGACATGCTTTAAAAAAAAAACTTTGATTTTTCTTTTAGTTTTCCTTACTTCCTTTACATAGTACCTGTTTTAGGATGAACACTAAAAGGGCTCTTCAATAAATGATTGATTCCTTTGCTAACATTGACATCCAGTCGTGGAAAACAGTACTGGAGCATGATCTCCCACTCAAGCCAGGGTCCACATTTGTCATTTTTGTTGTTACTCTGAAAACAGATGCAAATCCAACATGAGGAGCAGTAGGAACTTTTGAGGATTTCGTTAAAGTGGTTAAAAAATGACCTTCAACCATCTTTAACTTACTTAGCAAAATAATCAGAATTTGATAAAGAATTGTATTATTGTATTTGTAATACAGATTTCAGTGGAATATACCTGATATTTGCTGATTGCTTTTTTCAAATGCTCCCAACGCTGAAGTGAATTGTGATCCTTTTGAAAGTTCTGTTGAAGTTTATCATGCATTGGTGATGGGTCATTAAGGAACATACTCATTTAGGGCACATCAATGAACAGCTTATTTTCATATGCATTACCACAAAGATGTCTAAAGTTTAAAGTAATCAGTGTTTTGTAAAATGCAAATATTAAACACATATCCTTAAAAACATTCCCTGTAAGAATATATTAGTGATATAATAGAAAGAATGCCAAAAATAACTATATGGTTTAAGGTAAAACCATTCCCTAGTCTGTACATATTTTGATGATGATTTAGTATCCTTTAAATAGTCGTTAATTTTAGGAGGATCAACTTCCAAAATGAGGAAGTTTATTTACAAAATGGCCTCACTTCTTATTGTATTCCAGACTAGAGATAATAAAAATGCAGAATATAGATGTTTTGTATAAAAAAGATTAAACATAAGAATAAGTATATGGGAAAATGCAGGCAGAACATACTTATAACAGCATAGATCAATACAATTAGCTCTCATAGAAATGGTTTTGGGAAAGGATATTTTCAGGAACAAGGGCTAAAATCTTATCCCAGCTTTCTTTATTTCCAAGAATATCTTGATCAACCAAGGCATATCTTTCAAAGTCTCTTTCAATTATGTTTATAGATTTTCTGTAGGAAAAACAACAGTCCCAACACTCTTAGCCACATATACGCCACATAGCTTGCTTCAGCATCTCAACAATTATATGGTGCTTAGCAACTTGCAAATAGACTTCACATTTACCGTATCATTTAATCTTTGCCACAACTCTGTAAGATAGATGGAGTGGACTTCATTCTCCCCACCAAACTGATAAGAAACAGAGGTTCTGATATTTTGTCAGGGTTGTATTAAAGTGGCAGAATATGGGTTCTTACTCCTAATGCAGTGCTCTTTCCATTACCCCAGAGGAGTAGTGAATTCAGTGGAAAGAGTATGGTTTTTGGAGTCAGGCAGACTAGGACGTGAATCGGAATTTAAAAATTACTTATGTGAAGCCAAGCAAATTACACAATCTCTCCAAATCTCGCTTTCCTCATCTGTAAGTGGAGATACCATCATGTCCCTCATGAGGTTGTCGTGGAAACCAATGAGAACATTTATGAAGCATGTATCATGAATACTGGAGCATAAAACAGAGACTCAATTAACTCTACCCATTATTACTGTAAAATGCTACCCCAGCAGGGAAAATTGATAAGGTAATTCCAAAAGCACATGCAGGTAAATCAGACACAAGTTAAACTGCATGGAGTCTTTTCCGACAGACCTGACAAAAGGGTGAATTTTTTCACTTAGGTGAACTTTCTTTTTAACATCTTGACCACCCTGAAAAACAAGCCATCAAAAGAGAACTTCATGTAAATTATATAACATAAGTGAATGAAATAATTAAAAATTTCTTTAACATGTTCCAAGATATTAATTAAATTCTGTGAAAGTATAGAACCTTGGGTGCTATTTTATATGGTCTCAATAGCTGTAACTTTCTGGGTTAACTCTACTTGACATACTTGAACCAGAACATGCTCCTAGAGAATGTCATTCTAAGTGAAGTAAGCCAGAAAGAGAAAGAAAAATACCATATGAGATCGCTCATATGTGGAATCTAAAAAACATAAACAAAAACAAACAAACAAAAACAAAGCATAAATACAGGACAGAAATAAACTCATGGACAGAGAATACAGACTTGTGGTTACCAGGTGGGTAGAGGGTGGGAAGGGATAGACTGGGATTTCAAAATTGTAGAATAGATAAACAAGATTACACTGTATAGCACAGGGAAATATACACAAAATGTTATGATAAATCACAGAGAAAAAAATGTGACAATGAGTGTGTATATGTCCATGAATGACTGAAAAATTGTGCTGAACACTAGAATTTGACACAACATTGTAAAATGATTATAAATCAATAAAAAATGTTAAAAAAAAAGTAGCTACTATGATTTTAATTGACCTACTGATAAAACATCTACTCTGAAATGTGGATGCTATAAAAGATAGTTCAATTTTGTTACCAAACATACCAGTCTTGGTAATATCTAGCAAACAAAGAACTGTAAATTGTCATTAGGACCTTACCTTTACAAGACTCAAATATTCAACTATCCCAGAACGTACTGCAGAGGACAGTTTTCTGACTGATTCATCACAGACCCAACAATGAACACCTCTCCTTCCGGAATATACCCAGAGACGATGCTTAAATCCAAAGTCCTCTGAGGAGGGGAGAAATAATAGGTTTTAAAACAAATATATAAACTTCTGGTTCCTGCTTACTTCCTTAGCTTCATTTTTTCACCTCCTATCCACATGTACTTAGCTTAAGTAGACTACCACTGACCCTTGACCAAAGTGGGGGGTTTGGATGCCAACCCTCTGCAGATGAAAATCTGTGTATAACTTAGAGTAGGCCCTCCATAGAAACAGTTGCTCTGCACCAGCAGATCCTCTTTATTCTCATTCTATATCCGTGGACTCAACCATCTGTGGATCATGCAGTACTCTAGTACTTACTATTGAAAAAAAATCTGTAATACGTGGACCCGTGCAGTTCAAACCCATTGCTGTTCAAAGATCAACTGTACGTTACTTGTAGCTCTTGCCTTCAGCTATTTACCTATCCTGGTCTCTCTGCTAAGAATTTCTTCCTGCCCGAGTACTTTCATTTCTCTCTCTGACCAACTGCCAGATATATCTTCAAAGACCTAGTCTAGGGATATTAAGAGTTGATAATTTTAAAGTGTTTAGAACAGAGTCTGGCACATAATAAGCCCCTATATAAGCGTTAGCTATTATCATCATCATCATCCTTTCATCACCTCTTCTAGGAAGCCTTTTCTGATCTAATCTCTTCCCATTCCAGTATGTACTCCTGCTGTTCTATATTCCTATAGCAGCCTGTGCATAATAACACAAATGTAACCCTCAATTTTCTTATTTGTTTCCTCCTCAGATTGCATAACCTACGTGAGGTAAGAATTATCTTTCACTGTTTCCCTCATCTGGGACAGTACCAAGCATACTGAGTTGCTCAAGAGATAAATGAGTTGGGGAAAAACTCAGTGATCTGATCAATAGCTTTACTGAAGTTTCAAGTACAACTTTATTCTAATCTTTCATTTTCCTATCACGTTTCAAAGAAACATGTTAGATATTTATGAGATTTGATTATAAAATGGTACAGATAGACTAATATTCAGCAAAAAACAGATTCTTGCATTTGACCCCACTCAGACACCGTCAATACTTGCCTTTCAACGCTCGGTCGATGATGTGTATGGCCATCGTCATGAGGGTCCAGCACTTAGAACATATGTCTGCAGAACTGGAACAGAATCATCATTACCTACTGTCATATTATCCAACCTACCAGTAAACCATGCGAAACTCACCTACAACATCTCCTCACATCGTCATAGTCTGTCATGTCAATGTCAAATACCAGTTCTTTTTCCTGAGCCTGGAAAGCTCCCAGCTTCACTGTATTGTGCTGATTGGGCTACAAGTACAAAATATCAGTCAGTTTGTATAAGAAGTGCCATGCTGCCAAATATGCTTATCTTCTACCCACACGGAAAAAGTGGCCAAAGAGAAGTGAAGAAATCATATAATGCTAAGTCCATGTCAGGTGAAGCTCATTCATTCAGATCCTATACATCCAGAAATGATGACAGTGTAACTTTCATCTACTTAAAAAAAAGGGTTTGATAAATACATGTTACCATAAATATTTAGTTTTTTCTTGTTCTACTGAGATATAATTGACATATGACATTGTATAATAAATATTTGTTGATCTATAGAAATCATAATAAAGATTTTTTAGGTTTCTGACATGGAAAAGTACATACAAATAATTAATGACCTATTACAAGGTGTTTTGAAGACCTTTAATTGTTATTGGGCATATAAGTAATAAAAATGTATTTAAAAAGTTTCAATAATTCAAAGAGATCTCCCCAGTTAGTTTGGCTCAAACTGTAAGTAACCTCCTTTGAGGCTATGGACTACTAGGTAAAGAAGGCGGACTGAATACAAATACTTGGTTCTTTCCATATCTGTGCAAAAATAACAGGTTCATTAAATTAATAAATATATTAATTAATTAAAGAAAGGCACAAACTTTTTAAAAAAGAACCAGAGAGGAGACAATACCAGAATTTTTATAAGGAGGCCTATAAAAGCTAAATTTTCAGCTCTCAGTAAAGAAAGATTAAGAAGCAACCCAATTTACATCTCAGCATCCCTAAAAGTCTCAGGAATAAGTTAACAACTGGTATCTCTGCAGCTGGGATTAAAAATAGGAGGATTGGTTAAAAATCTATTTATGAAGCAGTTAGTTCCCATAATCCTACACTTACTCTGCAGAGGCAGGTGACTATACCTCCATTTCCCTGGCAAAGACACCTGAATTATTATCTGGAGAGCATAAACAGATGGTCTCTGAACTGAGGGAACAACAGGCACAGCTGAAGAAGGTTGTATTGTACTGCTACTCAGGGGATTAATTAGACATTTATGTGTAGAATGTTGAGCTCCAGCCTTCTCCTCTATACCCTTCCACTGCCACCCCAGGCAGGAGACAGAAGATTCCTTTCTGAAGGCTCTGACTGGGTGTGTCAGGCACTATTATAGGCTCTAGGAATAGATCAGTGATCAAAACAAAGATCTCTGTATCAGTGGAGTTTTCATTCTAACAAAGATCTAGGGAAACTGACATCAGAGCTTGTCTCCCCAATAAAATGGTCCAGCCAGATCACTCTATAAATCTCAGCCATGTATACAGAGCTTCCAATCAGCTTTTTAGTACTCTATTTTTTTTAACATTTTTTATTGAGTTATAATCATTTTACAATGTTGTGTCAAATTCCAGTGTAGAGCACAATTTTTCAGTTATACATGAACATACATATATTCATTGTCACATTTTTTTCTCTGTGAGCTACCATAAGATCTTGTATATATTTCCCAGTACTCTATTCTTAAATATAAGCCACAAGCAAGAAATTACCAGACATACAAGGAAAGCCTCTGATATAAAAGAGGAAACAGAAAAAAAGCAACTTAGAGAAAACAGACTGTGTAACAAAAGAAAAATTAAAAAACTATCATTGATATCCTCAGTGAGATAAGACATACCAATGAGAAAAGTACAGAATGCTTTAAAAAAAAAAGTTCTTGGAAATTAAAATATAATAGCCGAAATGGAAACCCAAGGAAATTCTCCAGAAAGTAGAGAAAATGGAAATAGAAAATAGGAAGAAAAATATGGAATTAGAGGACCAGGCTAAGACATAACATCTGACTTTAGGGTTTTTAGAGAGACAAGAGAAAATAAGTAGGAAAAATTATATTCAAAATAAAAAGGAGAGGGGAGGGTACAGTTCAGTGGTAGAGTGTGTATTTAGCATGCCTAAAGTCCTGGGTTCAATCCTCAGTACTTCCATTTGAAAAAATAGTAAAACAAAATAAAAAAACCTAATTACCTCCTCCCCCTAAAAATTTAAGAATAAATAAAGTAAGATTTAAAAATAAATTTAAAAAAAAGCTTAAAAAAAAAAGAGAGAGCCTTAAAAATAAATAAATCAATAAAAAGGAATATTTCCCAGGATTGAACGACACAAGCTCATGATAAAGGCCCATCAGTTATCCAGCACAACAGATGAAAAAAGATGTACACCAAGGAACACCACTGTGGAATCATAGAACGCTAGGGACAGAGGGGATAGACAGAAAATTCTAAGAGCTTCCAGGTCCAACACAGTGGGACAAGAATCAGAATGGCATTAGTCTTCTTAACAGCAATACTAGAAACTGGAAGACAATGTAGCAGTGTCTTCAAAATTCTGACGGAAAATGATTTACAAACTCAACCATTAGTTAAGAATAAAGGTAGAATGAAGACATTTTCCAGATGAAGAAGATGTCAAATATCTTGTCTTCCATGCACCTTTTCTTAGGAAGCTCCTCAAGGATGTGCACCACCAAAACAAGAGCATAAACCAAAAAGGGAACGTAGGATCTAGGCAACAAGAGATCATAGGAGAGAGGTGAAAGGAAACCAAGGTGACTATAAGATCATATTTACCCTTCAGGCTTAGAGAGCAATCAATCCAGACTGGAAGTCAGAAGGCAGCAGGAGAAATTTCTTCAGGATAAAACTGACAAATTACCTGACGGGTCTGAATACATCAGGAGATTTAGACAATTGGCAGAGTTTGGGGTTGAATTAGTGATCTAACCCTAATTCTTAATCTAACAAACATACTAGGAGCATGTGGGAATAGGAAGGTTCTATGTGTGGTGAGGGTAGGGGGTAAGATTAAAAAAACCCCTAAATCCTCATCTGCTAGAGTAGAAAGTTAGTAGACAATGCTTAAAATTGAAGAAATTTTATTTATTATTGTTTTTTTGGGGGGAGGTAATTAGGTCTATTTAATTAATTACTTCTTAATGGAGGTACTGGGGATTGAACCCAAGACCTCATGCATGCTGAGCATGCACTCTACCACTTGAGCTATACACTTCCCTGAAAATGGAAGAAATATAAGCATGTTATTTAGAGACATGGAGGAAAATATCTTAAAAATTAACTAAAAGAAAGTGGTTGCCTCCGGCCAGAAACTAGGGGAAGAGTAGGAGACCTTAAAAAAAAAAGCCTAATTAATAGAAGTAGTTGATTTTGTAAACTATGTGCATATATAACTGATAAAAATCATAAAAAAAATACACAGAAAAGGTCTATAGATGCCTCTGTCTGGGCCCAATAAAAAAAACGAGAATTTTCCCCTCTTCAGTGTTAGGGGAAAGTTGCAGAGTGACACCTTGGCTGGTCTATAGACACTTCAGTTTTAACCTCCACCCCTAAAAAAGTAACTGTTCCAAAGCATTTTTCCTGCCTGCCTTTTCTCCTTTTTCTCATCTGTTCTCCTCTTCCCCTGAGTCAGAAAACCCAGGTTCAGGTCCCATCTCCCTTGTTTAGAAACTGTGTGGCCTAGGGCATATTTATTAAAAGTTCTCCAGTCTTGTTTTTCCCTTTGTAAAAAGAATAATGAGGATGGATATGAAAAACAAGTTATACAACATAAGAAAAAGCTCCATAGAAAAGCCATTATTCCACGTGTGTATTTTTCCTCCTTGTGTGTATCTTTAAGAAGAGGAAGAGGGTGATTTTGGTATGTTCATTCATTCAACAGATATTGAATGTATTCTAGGTATTCTAGGCACTTAGAGTATATCAGTGAGAGGCGGGGGTAGGAGGAATTGCAGGCTGCAACAGGCCTTATTGAGTAAGGACTTGAAGGAGGTGAGGGAATGAACCAAGAAGATATTTGGGGAAATGGGTTTTAGGCAGTGGAAACTGAGCAAGGGCCAGTGTGGCAGGAGCGGAATGAGTGAGGGGGACAGAGGGTCATTTATTGAGTGAAATGGGGAGCCACTGGAGAATGGTTTTGAGCAGAGGAATCACAACAATCTTACTTGTTTTAAGAGTCCTTCTGGCTGCTGTGTTGAGAATAGAGTCTAGGGGTCCACAGGGGCAAATTGTTAGGAAGTTTTTACAGTATTTCAGATGAGAGATGATGATGATGGTAGTAGCACTGGTAGCAGTGGTTGGATTTTAGATATTATGGTAGAGCTAAAAGAGATTTCCTAATGAAACAGATACAGGTATGAGAGAAGTAGAGGAATCAAGAACGACTCTCTCCAATGCTGGGAGAAAATGTAATTCTTTCCCTTAAATCATGCTGACTTCCTCATTTAGTCTTTTAGTCAGATACTCAATTTTTTTGTCCTTGTAAGAATACAGTTCACTTCCGAATGATTTCCATTCAGTAATGTACAGTACCAAAGAACAAAAAAATTACAATCTACTTGCAAAAACAGTTAAAGAGTGGCTCTTCAACTAGAAAAAACTCTTAAAATTTATCTCAAAATACCCGGGACACCATTCCATTCTTAGTTTAAAAAACAACAAACGACATTAAAAAAAAAAAACAAAACAGATTTCTTACTCTGTGCGAATATACCGCGCCTATATCAATCTTATATGGATTCATTTTCTGCATCTCCTTTTCCAGATCACTCTGGTTGTTGAAGGACTGGTAGCGAATGTAAATATCATCTTTCAATGTGAATGAAAATTCACGGTGTTGAAAGTAATTCTTTACCACTGCAAAATAAATGTACATTTTAAAGTTAATTTAGTACTTTATCCAGCTCAGAGCATTAAAACATTAACTACTGAGAAGATATTTTTAATGAGCTCTCCGTGCCCAACACTGTGCTACATGTTTAAAACAAACAGAAGACAAGAGCTCGTCCCTACTTCGAAGTTTACCATCCCGCATCTAATAGGAAAAAATAAAAATGAGGAAACAGGTGCTGAAATATTTTCAATATGTAATACCACGTCTCTTGGTGGGCACTAAAGAGTTCAGCTGGGAAGAGTTAAGGACCTCTTCTCTTCTGGGAGCTGCCCCTCTGACCCTGATACAGATCACGCGTCTGCAGCTTCCTGCTACGACGCAGTAACTTCCCATGGCTCAGACACCGCGGCAGGTAAACACTGCACCTACTAGGTCGTGGTAGGAGCAGCGGCTCTGCCTTTCAATGCGTGGCGCAGACTGCTCATTACATCCTCTCGGCTTATTTACACCTCGGAGGTGGTGGGGAGGGCTCGAGATAACGCACAATGCCTGGCGCACAGGAGGCACTTCATACTGTCATCCCAAGTTACCCTCCCGGAATCTCCTTATACTCCCCTCGCGACCCACTACTCCCCCCCGCCCCCACTCCCGCTCCCGGCCTCCATCACCTCCGCCATAGTTGAGCCAGCGATAGTACTGGGCGTAGGGAAAGAGCCTCCGATAATAAAGCTTAAGCAGCTCGGGCAGCTCGGCTGGATCAAAAGTCTCCATGAAGCGCGGAATTCAACTCAAGTAACAATACCGCAAGAATTGGCGGGAACCACGCAGCCCGAGCCCCCGCCACTGCGCAGGCGCGTCGTGGTCGCGGCCCGCGGTTTGCAGGGGCCGCTGGGAATCGTAGTTCCCATTTGGAGACCGGCCTGAGCGTGAGAGGCGCTCCCGGGGTCTCCGCCCACCCGCTTCCACACTAGGTCCACCGCTCCCGTCGTCAGAAAGAGGCCGCGTTCGTTCCTGGAAGATCTGCGGAAAGGTGAACCTAGAGTATATTGATTTAGGTTATAAGATGAAGTAAAAAAGATGTTCTCCACTAACTTTATGACTGTTTTAGAAAAAACATATTCAAACATTGTTAACCAATACCTGTTTAAGAGGGTTTGGCAATTAGTTCTTCATAGAATTACTAGGTCCAATATGTGGAAATAAACCATGACCAACCAACCATGAGAAAAGCAAAGACTATTTATTCAAGAGCTTGCTATATAGAAAGGGAGTCTACCACCGTCCCTTGCGTTTTGGCAGAGACTCAAAGGCAGGCAGAGAAGTACGAAACCTTTATAGTGGAAAAGGGAGGCTTCCGGTATGTCCGGATTCAAGACTGTTTGCATGGGGAAGCCGTAGGTGGACCAACTCCTATGTGATTGGTTAGGGGTGCATATTTGACTTTCTCTTGTTGATGCTAAGTTGGAAGTGGGGACAAAATTAGGAAAGCTGTCAGTTATTTATTTATTTATTTATTTATTATTTTTGTTTTATTTTTTTACCATGGATATCATGAAAAATTTTTTACAATGTCAGTTACAATGTGTCAATTTCTGGTATACAGCACAGTGTCCCAGTCATGCATATACATACATATATTTGTTTTCATTAAAGGTTATTCATTAAAGGTAGTTCCCTGTGCTATACAGAAGAAACATTTTTAAAATCTATTTTTTTATGTAGTAGCTAACATTTGCAAATCTCAAACCCCCAAATTTATCCCTTCCCACCCCCTTTGTCCAGTAACCATAAGATTGTTTACTATGTCTGTGAGTCTGTTTCTGTTTTGTAGATTACTTCATAGTATCCTTTTTTTTTCTTCAAGATTCCACATGTGAGTGATATCATATGGTATTTTTCTCTTTCTGGCTTACTTCATTTAGAATGATGATCTCTAGGTCCATCCATGTTGCTGCAAATAGCATTATTATTATTTTTATTTTTTGTTTTGAGGGGAGATAGTTAAGTTTATTTATTTATTTTGGGGGAAAGTAATTAGGTTTGTTTATTTACTTAAATTAAATTATTTAAATAAATATTTATTTAAATGGAGGTACTGGGGATTGAACCCAGGACCTCATGCATGCTAAACACACACTCTACCACTGAGCTATACCCTCCCCCCTAAGCTGTCAGTTATTAATCAAATCCTGGCTATATTGGGCCAATTGTTATAGGGGTCATTGTTTGGTTTCCTAGACTATCGCTAGAGACAGCAGTCTGACTTCTTACAAGTCTGACTTAAGGTTAGCTTCTTGGGCTGTCTATTATAGACAGGGGGTTGGTTTCCTGGGTAGGCTTCAGGCAGATTGTGGGTCAGTTTTGTTTTATATGTGGTCAGGTCATCGATTATTTGTATATTCAGTCTCTCAAATAGAACACCCAGGAATATGAAAATCTGAATCAGAGGAATATTGCAGAATCACAGAGAGCTTTACAAGTATGAAAAGAGCCTGTTTGGTATTCATGTGCAGATCTGCCAATAATTCTTACCAAGTAAAGATACATCCCATTGCAAATGTGGACTAGGGTGGGCACTCTGATAATCACATTATGTCACTTGAAAAGTATCATTTTCATGAATTTTATTTTTACAGTAATAGTAGGAAAGCAAGGAGAAAGTAGTCTCTAGTAAGTTATTATTAGCCAAATCTTGAAAGTGATCATGGTCCCTTAGTTCCTATGGGCAAAGTGGTCAAAATGGGCTCTGGGCAGTTCATATTTATTTGAATATTCCTAGAAATGTGGTTTCCTGCACAAATTCTAGTTGATTTTCACAGTCCCCATGCATCCTGTTTTGGGTAGGATGAATTTCATTGCTGGAAAGTTCTTCACTCTAATGACAGTAAAAAGAGTGCACTGTAGAATTTTCTTCTCCAGAGCTACATGTCCTTGGACACTTTAATGGAGGAGTCTCAGTTTCTTTAATGGAGGTTCCTCATTGCTGTGTTTAGGAACTGACTTCTTTGGACTTTTGGGAGTCCCCCACTTAAATTTCAGGACTACCAAGAAGGGCAACACTTTAAGGAACTGAGACATAAGGGGTGAAAGCAAAGTAAGTTATATTTATTGAATTCCTACTGTATGCTTGATTTACTTAACATTAGTTTTCTCATCAGGAAAAAGGGCATAATAATAGCTAACACATATAACACTTGCTATGTCATCAAGTACATGCATGGTAAGCACTAATATTATCCCTATTGTACAGATGGGGAAATATGTAGAGAACTTAAGTAATTTGTCCAAGGTCACAAAGTTAGTAAGTGGGAGAGCCAGACATCCTGGCTGCAGTCTGGGTGATTAACCCCCGTGCTACATGCTATATCTCTACAAGGGACTGTTGTGAGGGTTAAATGAAATAAAGAAAGAGGTGCCTGGCACAGTCATAGCCCAGAACCACTCAATGTGAGAAAGCCATTATTTTGTGGAAGTGCTCTGGTACAGAGAGTTTTATACCGAGTGCCACTGGGAGGCAGTATTGCCATTCAGTTAGTTACCCCTTGTGATTTCATCCTCGTGGGTACAAAATCTCTTTGTCCTTCAAGCTTTACACTATCTACCATCCTCTTTACATTTACTACTTATATTTACTATCTACCTCTTTGTGTAATCTGTCAGGCCTAGGTCTCTCTCCCCAAGTTCTTTGCAGACTTGGACACTTACAGACTTCATTATTCTGGATATTTTTTACCATGTAAAAGAATGATCTGTTTTCTTGTAGTAGCTCACAGTGAAAAAGAATATGAAAATGAATATATGTATATTCATGTATGACTGAAAAATTGTACTATACACCAGAAACTGACACATTGTAAACTGACAATAACTCAATTAAAAAAAAAAGAATGATCTGTTTGGTGAAGATATGGTTCATTCAGTCACTCTAACTTACTCATTTATTTCACAAACAATTAATGAAAATTTGTGTTGGATATTTAGCAAGGCTCTGGGGAGAAATTTTAATGACATGATTTCTGCTTCCAAGAAATTAGTCTAGTTCGGGCAACTGACACAAATCAAAAAGTATAATGAAGTGTTACAGATGAATTTATAATCCAGCTGTCCATTGGTGTCAGCATTTGTTTTTAATGCTTGGACAAGATTGGCACAGGGAGCACAGACACAAAAGTGTAAATGGCGTGGTACTTTCAGGACGCTGCCAATAATAGTTCCACATGGTCAGAACTCAGACTTCAAGGGAAGGCATAGTAAGAGATGAGACTAAGAGGCAAGCTATGGCCAGAGCATTGCATGCCAAGCTAGAGAGTGTGGAAATAAAATTTATTCGTCTTACAGTTTTATTCAGCTTTGGTTAAAATTAAAATGAGAAGTCTTGGGAGTAAATATTCTTGAAACAAGTAAGTTGAAAAAAAATTTTAAATTGAAGTATAGTTGATTTATAATGTATTAGTTTCTGGTGTATAGCAAAGTGATTCAGTTATATATTCTTTTTCATATTCTCTTTTGTTAATGGTTTATTACAGGATATTGAATATAGTTTCCAGTACTATTTGGTAGGACCTTGTTATTTATTTATATATAGTGGTTTGTATCTGACTAATCCCAAATTCCTAATTTATCTCTCCTCCAACCCCTTCCCCCTTTGGCAACCATAAATTTGTTTTCTATGTCTGTGAGTCTGTTTCTGTTTTGTAAATAAGTTCATTTATATCTTATTTTAGATTCCACATATAAGTAATATCATGATATTTGCCTTTCTCTGTCTGACGTATTTCACTTAGTATGATAATCTCTAGATCCATCCATGTTGCAGCAAATGGCATAATCTCATTCTTTTTTATGGCTCAGTAGTATTCCATTGTGTGTATGTGTATGTGTCTATCTATTTATCTATCTATCTATATCTTCTTTATCCACTTATCTGTCGGTGGACATTTAGATTGCTTCCATGTCTTGGCTATTGTAAATAATGCTGCTATGAACATTGGGGTGCACGTATCTTTTTGAATTGGAGTTTTCTCCAGATATACACCCAGGAGTGGGATTGCTGGATCATGTGGTAAGTCTATTTTTAGTTTTCTAAGGAACCGCCATACTGTTTTCCATAGTGGCTGCAACAGTGTCGGAGAGTTCGCTTTTCTCCACACCCTCTTCAGCATTTATTATTTGTAGACTTTTTGATGATGGCCATTCTGACATGTGTGAAGTGATACCTCATTGTAGTTTTGATATTCATTTCTCTAATAATTAACAGTATTGAGCATCTTTTCACATGCCTCTTGGTCATCTGTATGTCTTCTCTGGAGAAATGTCTTTTTAGGTCTTCTGCCCATTTTATGATAGAATTGTTTGTTTTTTTGTTATTGAGTGGTATGAGCTGTTTGTATATTTTGGAAATTAAGGTCTTGTCTCATCATTTGCAATTATTTTCTCCCAGTCCATAGGTTGTCTTTTCATTTTGTGTGTGTGTATATATATATATATATATATACATACAGTGGAATATATATATATATTTTTTTTATTGAAGTATATTCAGTTTACAATGTTGTGTCAATTTCTGGTGTACAGCATAATACTTCAGTCATATATGAACATACTCATTTTCATTTTCATATTCTTTTTCACCATAGGTTACTGCAAGATATTGAATATAGTTTCCTGTTCATTTTGTTTATGGTTCCCTTTGCTGTGCAAAAACTTATAAATTTGACTAGGTTCCATTTGTTTATTTTTGCTTTTAGTTCTTTTGCCTTGGGAGACTGACCTAGGAAAACATTGCTATGATTTTTGTCAGAGAATGTTTTGCCTGTGTTCTCTTTTAGGAATTTTATGGTGTCATGTCTTATATTCAAGTCATTACAACATTTTGAGTTTATTTTTGTGTATGGTATGAAAGAGTGTTCTAACTGCATTGATTTACATGTAGTTGTCCAGCTTTCCCATCACAACTTGCTGAAGAGGCTGTCTTTACTCCATTGTATATTCTTGCCTCCTTTGTCAAAGATTAATTGACTGTAAGTGTCTGGGTTTATTTCTGGGCTCTCTATTCTATTCCATTGATCCAAATGTCTGTTTTTGTGCCAATACCACACTGTTTTGATTACTATAGCTCTGTAGTATTGTCTAAAGTCTGGGAGGGTTATGCCTCCAGCTTTATTTTTCCTCAGGATTGCTTTGGCAGTTCTGGACCTTTTATGGTTCCATATAAATTTTAGGATTATTTGTCCTAGTTCTGTGGAAAATATCATGGGTAATTTGATAGGGATTGCTTTGGGTAGTACATCTGTTTTAGTAAGTTGAAGATGTGAAGCACTCCTGTGCTAGTTATTTTCCTCTGCTGTAAGATAAGAGAAGATTAGAGAATATATGTTGACAGAGAGCATAATAAACAAAGGGAGACTATCTAGGTGGGGCCATGGTCATATTTAAGTTTAATTAGGATAGGTTTTGTCTCTTATTATCATAAACTACTGAAAAGTAGTAAAGAGTACCCTCATATTTGTTTAAATGCCAGTGTTTTAGTGTGCTCTGCTGTCTGACCTGAGCCTTCGCGAGCCCCGGCAGCCCTTGTGGCCGAGTGGAAGTAGGTGCCGGGCTCCAGGAGCGGGCTCTCCCTTTGCTACCTGCGCCCAGGCTGAAAGTCAGCAGCCACTTTCTCTTTCTTTAGATTTCTGTGTATATGGAGACACTCGGGCCGAAAACACCTTAGACTCAGAAACTGATGCTGTGTATAGCGTGCTTTATTTGTACAGTTTAAAACTGGGACATGTAGATTACTTACACATTATGTCTATTAGAGGCCGAGATTTCTGTTTCAGAATTCTTTATAAGAAATGAATCTACTGTGACTGTACTTTTTTTTTGGTAATTCAGAAGTTCATTTCTGCAAACTATACATGTTTTTGAGCCAGGCAGTTCAGTTACTATAGCATCATTGTGGTTTATGTCACTGGTTGTCTAATCTCCCTGAAAGTATTTTTCTCTTCATCTCTAAAGAGTTAATTTTAAAGATTCTTTTCTTGACGAGATTGATATGGGAATAACTGATGTCAGTCAATTTTACTTGCCTTTGTGAGTCACTGGAAAATACTCTGTGTAACTCAAGAGTCCATTTAGGAGTTTAAATGTTCTTGTGTCTGTTTTTTTGTTTGTTTGTTTACATATTCTTTTTCATTAAAAATAATTACAAGATGTTGAATATAGTTCCCTGTGCTGTACAGAAGAAATTTGTTTTTATCTTTAATATTTGCAAATCTCAAACTCCCAAATTTATCCCCTCTCCCAACCATAACATTGTTTACTATGTCTGTGAGTGTGTTTTCAGATAAGTTCATTAGTGTCTTCTTCATTCCTTTTTTAGATTCCACATATGAGTGATATCATATGTTATTTTTCTTTCTCTTTCTGGGTTACTTCACTTAGAATGACAATCTCTAGGTCCATCCATGTTCTGCAAATGGCATTATTTTTTCTTTTTTATGGCTGAGTAGTATTCCACTGTATAAATATGCCACAGCTTCTTTATCCAGTCATCTGTGGATGGACATTTAGGTTGCTTCCATGTCTTGGCTATTGTAAATAGTGCTGCTATGAATATTGGGGTGCATGTATCTTTTCAAATTAAAGTTCCCTCTGGATATATGCCCAAGACTGGGATTGCTGGATCATATGGTAAGTCTATTTTCAGTCTTTTGAGGAGTCTCTATACTGTTTTCCATAATGGCTGCACCAAGCTGCATTCCCACCAACAATGTAGGAGGTGGTTTTTTTTTTTTCTCCACACCCTCTCCAGCATTTATCTTTTATGAACTTTTGAATCATGGCCATTTTGACTAGTGTGAGATGATATATCATTGTAGTCTTGATATGCATTTCTCTGATAATTAGTGACATTGATCATTTTCTCATGTGCCTGTTGGCCATTTGTATGTCCTCATTGGAGAATTGCTCGTTTAGGTCTTCTGCTCATTTTTGGATTGGTTGTTTTTTTTTTTTTTAATTAAGTTGGATGAGCTATTTATATATTCTGGAAATTAAGCCTTTGTCAGTCTCATTTTTTACAAATATTTTCTCCCATTCTGTAGGTTGTGTTGCTTTGCTGTGAAAAAGCTTATAAGTTTAATTAGGTCCCATTTGTTAATTTTTTATTTTATTTCTATTGCCTGGGTAGACTACCATAGGAAAACATTGCTAAGATTTATGTCACAGAATGTTTCTCCTATGTTTTCTTATCGTGTCTTGTCTTATATTTAAGTCTTTAAGCCAATGTGAGCTTATTTTTGTGTATGGTGTGAGGGAGAGCTCTGACTTCATTGATTTACACGCAACTGTCCAGTTTTCCCAGCACCACTTGCTGAAGAGACTGTCTTTTCTCCATTGTATGTTCTTGCTTCCTTTGTCAAAGACTGTAGGTCTGTGGGTTTATTTCTGGGCTCTTTATTGTGTGCTATTGATTCATATATTTGTCTTTATACCAATACCACACTGTTTTGATTACTGTAGCTCTGTATTATTGTCTGAAGTTTGGGAGGGTTATTCCTTCAGCTTTGTTCTTTTTCTTCAGTATTGCTTTGGCAGGTCTAGGTCTTTTGTGATTCCACACAAATTTTAATATTATTTGTTCTAGTTCTGTGAAAAATGTCCTGGGTAATTTGATATGGATCATATTAAATTGGTAGATTGCCTTGGGCAGTGTGGCCATTTTAACAATATTGATTCTTCCAATCCAAGAGCATGGGGTATCTTTCCATTTTGTTAAGTCATCTTTAATTTCCTTAATTAATATTTTGTATAAGTCTTAATTTGTATAAGTCTCTATGTATAAGTCTTTCACCTCCTTGTTCAGATTTATTCCTGTTTGTTTTTGATTCAATTTTAAAAGGGATCATTTCTAAACTTTCTTTTCCTGCTAATTCATCGTTAGTGTAGAGAAATGTACTGATTTCTGTATGTTAATCTTGTATCCTGCTATCTTGCCAAATACTTTCACCATCTCTAGTAGTTTTTGTGTAGAGCTTTTAGGGTTTTGTATATATAGTATCATG
This sequence comes from Vicugna pacos, assembly GCF_048564905.1. Lineage (NCBI taxonomy): Eukaryota > Metazoa > Chordata > Mammalia > Artiodactyla > Camelidae > Vicugna > Vicugna pacos. The sequence goes on from NC_132998.1 coordinate 7,821,104, forward strand.
TCTTCTGCATAAAGTGACAATTTTACATCTTCTCTCCAATTTGGATCCCATTTTATTTCTTTTTCTTGCCTGATTGCTGTGGCTAGAACTACCAAGACTATGCTGAATAAAAGTGTGTAAGAGTGGGCATCCTTGTCTTGTTCCAGATTTTAGTGAGAAGGCTTTCAGTTTTTCACCACTGAGTATTATGCTGTCCGTGGGTTTGTCATCAATAGCTTTTACTATGTTGAGATATGTTCCCTCTATACCCACCTTGTTAAGAGTCTTTATAATAAATGGGTGCTGAATTTTATCAAATGCTTTTTCTGCATCTATTGAGATGATCATGTGGTTTTTGTCCTTTCTTTTGTTGATGTGGTGTATCACATTGATTGATTTGCTTATGTTGAACCATCCTTGTATCCCTGGAATGAACCAACTTGATAATGGTGTATGATCTTTTTCATGTGCTGTTGGATTCTGTCTGCTAATATTTTGCTGAGGACTTTTGCATCTATGTTCATCAATGATACTGACCTGTAATTTTCCTTTTTGCTTGTATATTTGTCTGGTTTCAATATCAAGGTGATGGTGGCTTCATAGGATGAGTTTGGGAGTACGCCTTCTTTTCAGTCTTTTGGGAGAGTTTGAAAAGGACTGGTATGAGTTCTCCTTTGTATGTTTGGTATAATTCTCCGATGAAGCCATTTGGTCTTGAGCTTTTGTTTGTAGAGAGGTTTTTGTTTGTTTGTTTTTATTGCTGACTCTATTTCATTTGTACTGATTGGTTGGTTCAAGTGGTATATTCTTGTTTCAGTCTTCATGGACTGAATATTTCCAGAAACTTGTCCACTTCTTCTAGGTTGTCCAATTTGTTTCCATGTGGTTGTTCATAGTATTCTTGTATGGTTTTTTGTATTTCTGTGGTATTGGTTGTGATTTCTCCTTTTTCCTTTCTTATTTTGTTCTTTCTCTTTGTTTCTTGGTGAGCCTAGCCAGAGGTGTGTCAATTTTGTTTACTCTTTCAAAACAGCTTCTTGGTTTAATTGTTTTTTTTTCTGTTTTTTAATCTCTATTTTATTTCCTCCCTGATCTTTATTATCTCCTTCTTTCTGAGGAATTTAGGTTTTGTTTGCTTTTCTTTTTCTAATCCTTTTAGATGGCAGATTAGGTTACTTGAGATTATTCTTGTTTTTTGAGGAAGGCCTGTATCACTATGAACTTCCCTCTTAGGACTGCTTCTGCTGCATCCCATAGCTTTTGTGTGGTTGTGTTTTTCTTGTTTATTTCAAAGTATTTTTTAATTTCTTCTCTGATTTTATCATTGACCCATTGTTTTTTTAGTAGCATGTTGTTTTATTCCTCCTTTGCTTTTCTGTGGTTGATTTCTAGTTTCATGGCATTATGGTCAGAGAAGATGCTTGAAATAATTTCTATCCTCTTGTCTCAGTCCTAGAGTCTAAAATACTGAGATCAAGGTGTCACCATGGCCATATTCTACCTGAAGGCACTAGAGAAGAATGTGTTCAAATCTCTCTCCTTGACTGTGACAGTATAACTCCAATCTGAACATGGTTTTATTTCTGTGTTCTTAACTAATTATTTCTGTAATGACCCTATTTCCAAATATGGTCACATTCTGAGGTACTGGGAGTAAGAACTTCAACACATAAATTTGGGGGGTCACAATTCAGCCTGTAACAGTAGTGTATTAATTAAAATAATTTTCTTCACAACATCTGTTCAGATGCCTCCTCTGCACTAATGAAATACTATCATATTTTATTTGTACTTGTTAGTTTTTAATGAGCTTAGTGAACTCTGCACTTGTGATAGGCACATTTTATTATATATAAATTCAACAAAATATATTGGGAGTACATTTAAGAAAAAAGAAAGACATGGTAAGAACTTTGAATAAATATATGTAGAACTAAATTTCTCATCTTCCTAGACCCTCAAAACTCTAGACTTAAGTGCACTTTAAAGAATGTATGATAGTAATTTTGTGAGCCATTTACCATCACTGGGGGTCAGTTTCTTTTATTTCATTTCAACAAACATTTATTGAGTTCCCACTCTGAGAAAGACTGAAGGATAATGGTGAAACAGACAAAAGATTTCCCATCATCAAGTAATTGTCTAATAGAGTTTGAAAGACTCCAGAAAAAACTATTTCAAGGGCAATTAAAAAATATAAAAAGGTTCGCTAGGACAGGTGACGAAGTATAATCATTATAGTAGAACCTAATATTGTGCCTGAGATATAGGGCAGAAGAAACTTGTAAAAGTGTTATTACAGAGTAATTAACACTTGAAGGCAAAATTAGGAAAAATGGGTACAAACTGAGCCCCTTACTCCTATTTGAGTCCTTTAGTACAGCAATGTATCCAAAAACTGGTGGCTGTAATATTTTAAAACAGCTGTGAGTTTGGACACTAAATGCAACACACTAAATGCTCTTGAGGCTTTTTCTGTCATAACTAGTAAAGGAAATGGTGTGAAAGAGGGATTAAATTTCCTAAGTAAATTTCTAGGTAAACTTTGTAGGCAAATGGGAATTTAAGTGCTTTTCTTCGGAGGACTTTGATCTTTCATTTGCTTTCTAGATAGTAAAGCAAAATATACAATGACAAAAACAGCAATACCTACCAAAAACTGTAGTAATTAAGAGGCTTAGAATCCTGTCTCTGCCACTTATTATCTGTGATCAAGTCACTTAGTTTCTTCTTAGCCTTAGCTTCTCATCTGAATATGGGAATAACTGCAGTGCCTACATCACAGAGTGTTTCTGAGGATGACATGCGTTCTTTATATAAACAACGTTGAAATTCTTCAGGGCATAAATAGTCAATGAATATTTATTATTATTAGCTAAAGAGTCACATGTCCTTTTGCATACTGTCTAGCATTTGGGACAACTTAATATACATTGTTATAATAATATTCATTACTTTAAACTTCACTTTAATTAATAATGATTATTATGATTTTAAATTCAGCACTGCCTATGAGTTCTGATATAACAAATATGTACTCAATAAATAAGCAAAAACACACATCAAAAAAAGAAACTGAAATTGTCAAGTGACCTGACTTTTTGTAAAGCAAACTAACACTTTTCAAAATAAATTTTGGACATATAATTCAGTATTCTGCAAATGACATATAGACTAATATAAAATAAAAACATTTTATGTGGTAAGAAAAAGAAAAATTCTCATGCAAAATGATATAAATTGATCAGGAAGTATAATGGAATAGAGGGTCTTTTTTGAAAGCAAAATCAATACTCTGCTGTAAAAGATTATGGCTCATTTAAAGTGAGACGATGCACAGAAAAATACACTAGAACACATGTGAGCGCTGGAAAACAAGTCAGGACTTGTCAAAGGAAGGAAATATCAGCAATTCAACTTGTAACAAAATGGCTCATTTTCCCCCCATACATTTTAATTTAGAGCAAAATGACGTTAAGGAAGCCAACAGAATGCTGAAAGCAGCATCAGTAGTAGGAATGTGAGATGTAAAAGCAAAACATGGTAAGTGAGGTTTGTTTGATGTCAGATTATCCAGTTTCAGTTATTGACCTTGACTGTCTGCCAGTTGTCAATCTACATCTTTTCTGTTTGCCAGCTGATCCCTGCAAACCATGTACCTACACACACACACACCCCCACACACCCACACACACACCCTTGAATAGAACATGAAACCCAACTCACTTGAAGGGAGAATCCATAACAGAGACCTGGAAACCACTCTGTGGACAGCAGAGTTGTGAGAAAAGCAGAAAGTTATCTCCCTGTGAAAAAGCACCTATTCTGGAGGCGACCAGGGGACTTTGTCCTGGTTATTAGATTTTTTTTTTAAATTTAAAAGAAGTGGTTTTTTTTCTTGTTTTTTTCAATTTCTTGTGTATAACACAATGTCCCAGTCATGCATATACATAGATATATTCATTTTCATATTCTTTTTCATTAAAGGTTATTACAAGATATTGAACATAGTTCCCTGTGCTATACAGAAGAAACTTTTAAAACTCTATTTTTATGTATAATGGCTAACATTTATGAATCTCAAACTCCCAAAATTTCTTTCTGGATTACTTCACTTAGAATGACGATCTCTAGGTCCATACACGTTGCTGCAAATGGTGTTATTTTATTCTTTTTTATGGCTGAGTAGTATTCCATTGTATACATATACCACAACTTCTTTATTCAGTCATCTGTCAGTGGACATTTAGGTTGCTTCCATGTCTTGGCTATTATATATAGTGCTGCTATGAACATTGGGGTGCAGGTGTCTTTTTGAATTAGAGTTCCTTCTGGATATATACCCAGAAGTGGGATTGCTGGGTCATATGGTAAGTCTATTTTTAGTTTTTTGAGGAATCTCCATACTGTTTTCCTTAATGGCTGCACCAAGTTACAGACTCACCAGCAGTGTAGGTTTGATAGCTGTGGGCCTCGAGAAATTTTCAAAATGTTTTCAGAGGCATGAAATGTTATACCAATTTATGAAACTGTGAGTGTTAGTGATTGGAAACACAGAATTCCCTCAGGAGTATGAGATTTGAGGACAGAAAGGTCTGCACTGGAATGAGATGTCACTTAATAGCTGAATGGCTGAAAATTAAATGGTCCAACGTATTTAATTTCAGAGATGTTGTTTCCTTTTCTGTAAAATAAGGCTATTCATTTTACCTGAAAAAATTCTTGGAAGTTTTAAATATTATAAAATTCTGGCTCAATACTTCACCTATATATGTTCCACATTTGTTATATATAGAACATGTATTATAGAAGATAATTTTTGCATTATTTTCCCAAAGAAACCTATTACAGTTTTTGTTAGAATGTCTATCTTTTTTAATTACTTTTTTTTTTTTTTTACTATTTTGCACAATGCCTGCAAGGGAGAGAAAGCCAAAGAAAGTGGAGAAGTGCAGAGGGAAGAAAGGGAAAGAGGATGAGCAAGAGAAGAATGATTTCTGGCACCCCAGGCACACAGAGCTGCTTAGCCTTTGGGTACAGCATGAAGACTTCTGCAGCTCTGAACTTTTGAACATTTTGGAAGGGTTACTTTGCATTTAAAAGTGCAAATATGACTCAATAACTCTGAACTGTTTTGTGTAGTTGAATACTTCATCCACTGGATAAAGAAGATTTATCTATCTATCTATCTATCTATCTACACACACACACGCACACACACACACACACACACACACAATGGAATACTACTCAGCCATAAAAGGGAATGAAATAATGCCATTTGCATGGATGGACCTGGAGATTGTCATTCTAAGTGAAGCCAGAAAGAGAAAGAAAAATGCCAAATGATATAACTTAAATGTAGAATCTAAAAAAAGACACAAATGAACTTATTTACAAAACAGAAAAAGATTCACAGATAGAGAAAACAAACTTATGGTTACAAGGGGGGGAAGACATCTTCATGTGCCCCTTCCAAACAACAAAGATTTAGCATCTATTTACAGACTAAAGTGCCTTGAGAGAGTTATGGGATCCAGCACCATATGCCATGGGACCCAGGAGGAGCCTTGCCCACCTGCACAGTGAGTAATAGGCTTGTAGACCTTGATCTTGGCTGTTGACCCTGAAGTGGTCCATGAACTAGCTCCCGTTCCTCCCAGCCATGATCCAGGAGCCCCTGGAGAACCCTGTCTCAGACAATCACTCACACATGAATGAGCCTATCTGGAAGTCCAGGTTTCGAATGGAGAAGTGTGCTGGAACAAAAAAGTATGAGTTTGGATGCATTGGAGATAGAAGAAAATTTTGACTTGACCCACATCAACCCTTCCCCAAGGTGGCACAGTTCAGGGCCAAGAGAGATCATTTCAGCTCATAATTTCTCCTACTTCAGTACTTCACTTTCAATAATGAATAAATCATCAAGATCGAAAAGCAATAGGAAATATTGGACTTGAACTATACTTTAGATCAAATTGACCTGACAGACATAAAGAGAACATTCCTTTCAACACAGGCAGAATGAATATTCTTGTCGAACACACACAAAACAAAACATTCTCCAGATAGATATTATAGTCTTTTTTTTTTACAACTCAGCCTCATTTTTTCAATTGAAGTATAATTTATGTACAATATTACATAAGTTACAGGTTTACAACATAGTAATTTAAAATTTGTAACGGTTATACTCTATTTATGGTTATTATAAAATATTACCTATATTTCCCGCATCATACAATATATTCTTGTAGCTTATTTTATACATAATAGTTTGTACCTCTTAATGCTCCATCCCTATATTGTCCTTTCCCCCTCCTCTGTTCCCACTGGTAACTGCTAGTTTGTTCTCTATATCTGTGAGTCTGATTCTTCCTTATTGTCTTCACCAATTTATTGTATTTTCAGATTTCACATATAAGTGATATCATACGCATTTGTCTTTCTCTGTCTGACTTCTTTTACTTAGCATAAGACCCTCCAAGTCCATCCATGTTGTTGCAAATGGCAAAATTTCATTCTTTTTTATGGATAAGTAATATTCCATGGAACTTTCAGAGAATTAGAATAATTTTAAAATTTGTATGGAAATGCAAAGACCCTGAATAGCCAAAACGATCTTGAGAAAGAAGAACAGAGCTGGAGGAATCATACTCCCTGACTTTAAATTTTACTACAAATCTACAATAATCAAAACAGTATAAAACTGGCACAAAAACAGACACACAGATCAATGGAACAGAATAGAGAGCCCAGAAATAAACACACACACCCACAGTCAACTAATCTTTGACAAAGGAAGCAAGAATATACAATGGAAAAAGACAGTCTTGCAGTAAGTGGTGCTGGAAAACTGGACAGCTACCTGTAAAAGAATGATACTATAATATTATCTTAACACCATATACAAAAATTAAAAAAAACTAAAGTGGATTAAAAGCCTAAATGTAGGAACAGAAACCATAAAGCTTCTAGAGGAAAACATAGGCAGACTATTCTTTGACATAGATCATAGCAATACTTTTATCTGTTTCCTAAAGCAAAGGAAATAAAGGCAAAAATAACCAAATGGGACCTAATTAAACTTAAAAGTTTTTGCACAGAAAAGACGACCATCAACAAAACCAAAGACAATACTGAATAGGAGAAAATACTTGCAAATAATATGACTTATAAGGGGTTAAAATTCAAAATATACAAGCAGTTCATACAACTCAAAAAAATTTTTTTAAATGAGCATAAGATATGAACAGACTTTTTTTTTTTTCTCCCAAAGAAGACGTGCAGATGGCCAACAGGCATCTGAAAAGATGCTCAGCATCACTAACCATCAGGGAAATGCAAATCCAAGGCACAATGAGGTACCACCTCACATCTGTCAGAATGGCTGTTATCAAAAATCACAAAAAACTAATGTGGAGAAAAGGGACCCCTCACACACTGTGGCCAGTGAGCCTGGCCGCCGGGACCTTGAGATGACCAGTCCCTGGGCTCCCACTGGGGACTGCCCCGTGGAGTGACTGCCCCCCTCCGCCAGCCCCACCTCCACACCCCTTCCCTGACATCACTGAGCTGAGCCTGCCGCCCCCCACCCCCGACCCCTCCCGCCAGCCAGTGAACCAGCCCCTCCGAAGAGATCTCAGACAACACCAAGGCAGCCCTCAAGGCTGCCCTGCTCAAGTCTTTGAGGAGCTGGCTCCGGGTGGCCCCAGCGCCCCCCTGGAGGCCCCTGAGCCTCGGAAGCCGGTGACACCCGCTGGAGCGGGAGGAGAAGCGGCCGCGGCGGCGGCAGGAGCAGGAGCGCAAGGGGCCTCCTTGGGCCCCTCCGCCGACCCTCTGGCAGGGCTGGTGCTCAGCGACAATGACCGCTGTCTGCTGGAGTGCTGGACTTGCATGGCCCGGCCCCCAGCCACCCTCCCCCCCGCAGCCTGGCGCACCCCTGCCCTCCTGCCTGCCCCCCACCACAGCCTGCCTGACCTATCCCAGCCTGCGCCTGCCCTTCTCCAGGCCACCACCACCTCCGGCCTCCTGGCCCCCCAGTCGCTGGTGCCATCCCATCCCCCCGCCCGGGCTACCGGGCCCCAGCGCCCTGAGTGTTCTGCCTTACTTCCCTTCTGGCCCACCCCCTCAAGATCCTGGGGGCCCCCTCAGCCCTCCGCCTCAGAGTCACCCGACAGTCAACCTGGTGACCCAGCTACTGTCTAAGTCGCAGGTGGAGGACCCCTTGCCCCTGTGTTCTCGGGCACACCAAAGGGCAGTGGGGCTGGCTAGGGTGTTGGCCTTGACCTGGAGGAATTCCTAAGCCACTTTTTCGGTGTGGGTGTGGCTGATGGGCCCCAGGATGGCCAGGCCGACTCGCCGGCTCTTGGCCTCCCTCCTTGCTGACTGGCTTGAGGGCCATGGCATGATCCCTGCAGACGTCGAGTCCCTGCAGCGTGAGATCCAGATGGATGCCCCTATGCTGCTGCCTGACCTGCCTGTCCTCCAGGAGCCTTGAGGCCCACAGTCTGTGCCTTGCTGCCAGGGGTGGACCCAGCTCCAAGACCGCAGGAACGTTCCCCAGGGCACCAGCCCGGCAGGGGAAGCTCATCTCAGAGCCACCCTGCAGCCTTAAGCAGTCCCCTGAGCCATCAGCGAGCCATGGGCAGGATTGGAAGAGCCCTACCTCCGAGAGGGTATAAATTGGTGTAGCGACTATGGAAAGCTGTATGGAAGTTTTTCAAAAAACTAAAACAACCATATGATACAGCAACTCCACTCCTGGGTACATATCTGAAAAAAACAAAAATACTAAACTGAAAAGCTTCATGCATTCCAATGTTCACGCTAGCATTATTTACAATAGCCAAGATATGGAAGTAACCTAAGGGTCCATCAACAGATGAATGAATAAAGATGTGGCATATACACACAAAATAACTCTTAGAAAATTTAATAAGATTGAAATCATACCAAGTGTATGCTCTAAGCACAAATTGTGTAAGACTAGAAATCAGTGATAGAAACTAAACTGGAAAAGTCCAAACATGTAAAAATTAAATAACACACTCCTGAACAAAAGAAACACACTTCTGGGTAGAAGAAAAAACAAAAAGAGAAATTAAAACATGTCTTGAAAGAAATGACAATGGAAATTCAATATAATAAAACCTGTAGGATGCAGTAAAAGCAATTGTAAGAAGTTTATCACAAACTAAGCAACAAACAACAAAGTAAGTAAGTAACTAACTAAATAACAAAGAAACTAAGCACAAATTTAGCAGAAGAAAAGAAATAAAAAAAAGATCACAGTAGAAATAAGTAAGAGACCAGAAAACAATAGAAAAGATCAATGAAACTAAAATCTGGTTTTATTGAAAATATTTCTTATATTGACAAAACTTTTAAGTATAAGAACTAAAAACAGAGAGAGAAGTCTCAAATAAATAAAATCAACAATGAAAGAAGAGACATTACAAGAATACCACAGAACTACAGTGATCATAGGAAACTACTGTGAGCAGTTATACACCAACAAAGTGGTTAAGCTAGAAGAAATAGATAAATTCCTGGAATCATACAATTAACCAAGACTAAACCATGAAGAAACAAACAAAAAAACAAAAAACAAAAAATGAACAGATAAATAATGTCTAAGGAGACTTAATCATCATTAAAGATCTCCCAACAAAGAGAAGTCCAGGACCAGATGTCTTCACTGGTGAATTCTATCCAAAATTTAAAGACGAATTAATACCAATTCTCCTCAAACTTTAAAAAAATAAAGAGGAGTGAACATTCCCAAACTCATTTAATAAGGCCAGCATAATCTCGATAGTAAAGTCAGATAGGGTAACTACAAGGAAGCAAATTCCTAGCCGGAGCAATTAGTCAAGGAAAAGAAAGAAAAGGCACCTGAATTGGAAAGAAAGAAGTAAAACTATCTTTGTTTGCAGATGATATTATCTCATATATAAAAATCCTAAAGATTCCACCAAAAAACGGTACTAATAAACAAAGGTTAAAATTGCAGGGTTGAACATCAGTGTACAGAATCAGCTGCATCTATATACACTAACAGTGAGTTATCTGAGAAAGACACAAATAAATGAAAAGATATCTTGTGTCCATGGATTGGAAGAAATAATATTGTTAAAATGTTCATACTACCCAAAGTCATATATAGATTCAATGAACCCTTTATCAAAAATTCCAGTGGCATGCTTCACAGAAGCATAAAAAAAAAAAAAAGAATCCTAAAATTGATGTGGATCCACAAAAGACCCTGAATAGCCAAAGCAATCATGAAAGAAGCTGAAGGCATCACACTTTCTTTCAAACTGATTTGAAGCTATACTATTTGAAACCCTGTGGTACTGGCCACATGAGACCAATGGAACAGAATGGAGAGCTTGGAAATAAACCCTCTCACATGTGATCAAGTAATATTTGACAGTGGAGCCAAGTTTACTCAGTGGGGAAAGAATAGTCTATTCAATAAATGGTGTAGAGAAAACTGGGTAATCACATATAAAAGAATAAAATTAAAGCCCTACCTTATACCACTCAAAAATAAACTTGCAATGGATTAAATACTTAAATATGACATGAAACTCTAAAACTTCTAAAGTAAAAGAGGAAGAAAGCTTTTTGACTTCAGTATTGCCAATGATTCTTTTGGATATGGCACCGAAAGGAAAGGCAACAATAACAAGAATAAATAGGGAGGCTATATATTAAAAAAAAAAAAACCTGCACAAAGATACAACCAAAAAAGTAAAAGACGAATTATGAACGGGAGAAAATGTTTGAAAAGCATGTATCTGGTAAGGGCTTAATATCCAAAATATATATGGAACTCATATAATTCAAATGGAAATAAAATAATCTGTTTTTAAGGTGCCAGAGGAACTGAATAGCCATTTTTCTCCAACAACTACGTACAAATTGCCCAGATTTGAAGAACTGCTCAACATCACTAATCATCAGGGAAATGCAAATAAAAACCATCATGAGATAGCTTATCTATCATGTCTTACCTGTTAGAATAGCTACTTTAAATAGGAAAAAGATGAGTGTTGGCTAGGATGTGGTGAAAAAGAACACTTGTGCATCGTTAATGGAAATGTAAACTTTTGCAATCATTGTCTGAAAAAGAGTATGGCTATTCCTCAAAAAAGTTAAATATAGAGCTATCATATAATGCAGCTAAAAGTGTTCTGTACCCCAATTTCCAATGTGTGTGTGTGTGTGTGTGTGTGTGTGTGTTTGTTTACAACAAGCAATTTGCCTATCCCAGCTGGATGTCCTACAATTCAACTCAGTTCTGACTACCAATCAACAGACAGCATCGGATTCCACTGATTAAGAGTGCAGACCCACAAGACTGTCCAATTTAGATGCCAATAACTAGCTGATGTTTTCACTTGTGCTCCTGACCAACTGGCTACTGATTGGAGGGTCCCATGACCCCTCCTTGTATTTAATTAATTTGCTAGAGTGGCTCACAGAACTCAAGAAAGTCATAGATATATTTATTACAAAATATATATATATATTAAAGAATACAAATCAATAGCCAGATGAAGAGAACAAAGGAGTTTCTGTCCTCATGGAGTTTGGGGCCCACATAGCAAAAGAAAGAAAAGAAAAAGACAAATGAACATAAATACAAAACAGAAACAGACTCATAGACATAGAATACAAACTTGTGGTTGCCAGGTGGAGGGAGGTGGGAAGGGACAGACTGGGAGTTTGAAATTTGTAGATACTGACAGGTATATATAGAATAGATAAACAAGATTATACTGTATAGCACAGGAAAATATATATAAGATCTTGTGGTAGCTCATGGTGAAAAAGAATGAGACAATGAATATATGTATGTTCATGTATAACTGAAAAAACTGTGCTCCACACTGGAAATTGACACAACATTGTAAACTGACTGTAACTTAATTTTAAAAAATGTTGTGATATATTTATACAATGGAATACTACTCTGCCATGAAAAAGAATAAAATAATGTCATTTGCAGCAACACAGATGGACCTAGAGATCATCATTCTAAGTGAAGTAAGCCAGAAAAAGAAAGAAAAATACCATATATCACTTTCAATTTTTATTTCATATGTGGTTCAAAAAAGTGTAATGAATGGATGTTGTTTGATCCAGGTTTATGTGTACTCATGCATAACAGCACTGCCTGTGCGAGCAGTACAGGCCACCGAAAAGGCCATAGGAAGGAGGTTATAAGTGGAACAAGTTTCCTTCCGGTTCAGCTGTGGTCTTCAGGCTGTTTTGCATTAAAATTCTCTAATGAATTTTGAAAAACTATGAACCTCTTTATTCTTTATAAAGTGTGGCATATAAATATTTTAATTCAAGATTAGATACTTGCTGTCTATTTTTTGCTCTTCTAAAAGCATCCATCCATAGAAATTCAGTGTCCAGGATCATTCATATAAATAAGCATATGATTAGCTCTTGCTCAACAGTTGAATGTTTAGCATCTTTCCTCTCTCTGAACTCCTGTTTCCATTCTCTTTCCCTTATTGGTATTTATCAGGACGTAATTTATGTTTGAATATCTTTATGGGCAGAGACGTCACCTTATCATTTATTTATAAATCATGTGTGTACATTTCATTGCGGTCTAATCTAGAGATCGCTAACCTCTAATCTTTTTAAAAAATCTTATTTTTTCTAATCTCTAAACTTCTCTTGCTCTAATAGTAAAGATTTCTATTTTTATTTAAATCTGGAAGCCACTGACTCTTTCCCACTAATCTGTGTTATTTTCATGAATAACTGTAATATAAATTAACTACAAGTAACTGCTTTTTGAAACTGCATTAGGTGCTGGGCTATTATTTATACTGGCATAGAAACTGTGTACTGATGTATGCACAAAGGACAGTGATATATTTTGGTGACTAGTTAGACTCATGTGTGTGAGTAAGACGTTTTGTCAACTCTGTGAAACTCAGTGCTGTTTCGTCCCATTGTGACCAACCTCAGGTTTATGTCAGGCCCTGCTGCGTGGAGTGCCCGGCCAGGTGGGCCGTGTTGCCCCCTCGGGATCAGAGGACACTGACTCGGCCACTCTCTGGTCTCGCAGCTGGTCGAGGACGTGAGAGGGGACTCTGCTGGGGTGGCTCCTGGGAGCTGGATCCCACCCCACCTGAGCTGCCGCCCCGCAGTCCCTCAGTGCCCTACTAATCACCGATTCTCAGCTCCGCCTCTTGGAAGCAGCCACTTCCCTCCACGTCCGCCAGCACCCTCTGGTCTCCCAGTTCCCACCTGAAAGCTGCTCTGCCTTGCTCTGTCCAGCCAGCCCTGCTCCTCCAACCTAGAGCAGCCAGAGCAAGTCCGCCCCCAGTCCTGTAGGTCTTCTGTGGCTCTAAGCGCATGGCCAGCTGTCTGCGCCCCCTCTCCCCGTGCCCCCACCCAGCAGCAGAGAGTAGAGCTCCTGCCTCTGGTCCCTCCCCCGTGATCGATCATCCAAGGCCTGCCCCATGCAGGACCCTGGGGTGGAGGGGCACTGCCGCCGTGGCTGGAGGGCAGAGCCAGAACGTCAGGTGGAAACCTAAGTTTTGCGACCAACTGGCTGCCTCAGGCCGGAAGCAGTCTTTGGAGAAACACCGGGAGCAGACCTGCCAGCTGGTTTCTCTCCGTCCAAAGGCACCCCGCTCGGCGCTGGCACCAGGAGGTCGGGCAGGGTGTCGTGGTGCTGGCTCTGTAGTTCACAACCACGGAGGCACCTGCCTAGTGGACACCAGCCCGCTGAAGGGTGTGAGGACTCTGTGCGATGCGGTTCCCGGGGCCCCCATCACTCGTGGACACGTTTTGCATTCCAACACGTTATTTATTGACAATCCACATACATGGGAAGCTCTCCTCCCATGCCCCCCCACCCCCTTCCCCCCCAACTCACCCCCCCACCCGAGGGGAGAGTTAAAACACCTCGTGGAGCAAACCCTCCAAGGCCCTTTTGATCTCATTGACCTCAGCCTCCTGCTTGCACCACCACTCCTGCTGCTGCAAGGCCTCCGCCTCCCAGTCCAGCTCGTAATTCCTCTCCAGCAGCCTCTGGAGCTCAGCCAAGGACTCCTCCATGCTCAGGGCCAGGGGCTCCGATGGAATGTGCCCACGCCCCTCCCTCCCTGCCACGACCCGGGGCTCCTGTTCTGCTGGACCCTTTCTCCTCCCCAAGATGACTCTGAGGACAAAGATGACCCCGCAGGTGTTATGGAACCAGGACGGTAGGTGGAATGTGGCCCCAGCCCAGGGGCCTGCCGGCGCCTCGGCCCAGTGACCCATGAGGAGGAGGACCACGCTCTCAAGGGTCCCGGGCACCGAAATGGTGACGTTGGAGTGCCTGCCCTTGCCAAAGCCCGTCGCCGCCTCCTTGGACCGCCACTGACGTGACTGCTCTGGCCACAGCAGTGGTATATCGAGCCTGGCCTGGGCTGGTGGCCTGGGATGTTTCCAGTCCACGTCAGGGACAGGACGGCCTTTGGGTCCAGGTTTCCGTTTCCGGTCTGTGTCTTGGGCTCCGGTCTGGCTGGCTGGCTGTAGGGCAGGCTGGACTGGTGCTACCCGTTCTTCCCTTCGTGGAAGAGGTTGGGGCTGAGAGTCAGGGAGGGAACCAGGGCCAAGGGAGCCAGGGCCAAGGAAGGGGACGGCACGCGTGAGGACCGGCAGGATGTCTTCCTCATCCACTGTATAGCAGCCTCTTCCTGCCAGCTGACCCGGGACCGGCAGAGGTGCCGACGGCCAGAGGCAAAGGATGACGCGCACTGCGTCCACATGAGGCTTGGGGCCGGATACCCGCAGCTCAGTTGGAGGAGGTCCTGGGAAGTGCGGCACAGGAGTCAGCAGCTGCCCTCTGTCCAGTGTGTCTCCGTGGTCACTCGGCTGGCTGGTGTAAAGCCGTGTTGGGACAGCAGAGGCCTGGGAGGGACAGTCCCAGGATGGGCAGGGGTTTGCTGTGGTCTTGTTGGTGCCCGATCCCCCACCATGGGGCTGGAACCAGGAGAGGAGCCAGGCCAGCCCATGCAGGTACAGGAGGCGCCGGCTGCGGGTACGCGGGCTTGCTGGCCCGCAGAGGGGCCCGAAGGCGGACCCTAGCGTTGGAGTAGGGTGCTCGGTGTGGGTGAGGGGCCCGGGGCAAGAGGAATGGGCATGGAGTGTGTCAGAGGTGGGTGTGGAGAAGGCGGTCGAGGACGTGGCCACAAGTAGCAGGAGAACCAGAAAGGCCATCTCTGCTATGGCTCACCTTGGCAGCAGCGCCGGCTTTTATAACCGCCCGTGGTGCATCACAATGCCTCCCTGTGACCCCTGCGTCCTGTCCGGCCAATCACCAGGCTGCTCTCAGCAGGCCACGCCTCCGGCCAACTGCCAGGAGGCTGTCGCCGTGTCCCTCTGTAACGGAAAAGAACAAATGGGACTCCATGTTGGATCTGTTCCTGTGGCTTTCACCACTGTGCCTTGTTTTCCAGGCTTCGTCTTGCTAGCTCTGCACCTTTTGTAAAGCAGTGTTGCCTTTAGCCTGAAATGTATAGGAGAGCCTATTCTCGGGACTCTGACCTTTAAGGATGTTAGCATTTCTGCATTTATGTAGAGATGGTAAATTGCAAAACAGAAAATAACCTTTGTTTTGTTGGAGGTTTACAGGGACACCATGGCCTGACCCACATGGACGGCTGCAGGAACAAAGACTTCCTGCAGCGAGAACTTTGCAACATCCACACCGCCTCCCCTATTTTTCTGTATAAAAGGAGACTGTACTCTGACTGGAGTAGGATGGTTCTCCAAGACATTAGTCTGCCAACCTCTTGGTTGGCCAGCTTACTGAATAAAGTCGCTATTCTTTGCCCCAACACTTTATCTCCCATTTTATTGGCCTGTCGTGTGGCGAGCAGAACGAATTTGGACTCAGTAACAATTGGGATTTCTGGTCACTGAAGATGGGCACCACGGGAGGTGCAGGCTTTAGGGGCGGGAAAGCAAGGGCGAGCTTTACCTCAGACGAGCGAGGTTTGAGGTGCTATTACACGTCCGAATAGAGCTGTCAAAAGCACAGTTGGAGATATGGGTCTGGAGTTCAAGAAAAAAGTTAGAAGGACAAAGATGGTAACTTGGAGGCTCCCGAATTTCCCTTCTACCACAGAGGCACAGAGTACATGGCTTTTCATGTAGCAATTGCCTCTGAGAGAAACCCAGATCCTGGCTCAGTGGTTCCTACACATCGCGTAACAGAAAACACCCACATCAGAAGGGGTAGGAAAGGCACATCCCCACCATCAACCCCACCCCCAGCGCAGTGCCCTGCAATTGAGGGGCCCCCCAACTCCCAGCTTCTCCCTGTGGAGCGAGGGGTCTAAACTGAACAACTCACACCCTCCTCAACTTTAAGGCTTCCATCCAAGGGGTGAGCTCCAGGTCACTGAGCTGTGAAAGTCAGCAGGGCCTGTGTCCACCATTCCCACAGGAATGTGGCAAACAGGAAACCAGTGGGAGCACCAGCACCCGCGGGGCTACTCCCCGAGGCCCCAGCTCAGAGGTTGCAGGTAGAAATGTGATCTTCCTGCTTCCACTTGCCTGGAAGGGGTTTGGTTGCAGACTTTGCAAAGGGCCGCCTGGGGCCCAGCATCTAGTTAGCACACACCCTGGTGCCAGCTGTGACCCTCCCCAGACCCCTGCCTTCTCCCTCTGGCTCACCCCAACAGTAAAACCAAGCATCTCCCTGGGAGGAGTCTGTCCACACAACTAGTGCCCCAGCTTTTACAGCTGCCATTCGAGGATTGGGCCCCCAATCACCCAGGTTTGGTAGCCTGCAGGACTTACACTCCCAAGTCCCACAGAGCTGAAACAAAGACACTGACCACCCCCACCCCCCAAGAGGCCTTCTTGCCTCTCCTGTTAAGCTCGGTCCTCCCTGGAGATGGTGACAGCAGGTTAAGTCTTCACATCTGGTTCTCAAAGCCCTGCTCTCCTCCCTTATCCACCCCAGTCGTTCTCCCTCTGCCTTGCCCAGTTCTCCACCTCTCTCCTGCACCTCCCTGAGCCTCTTTCCGAATTTCGGGATCTGTCTCAGGTCTGGCTGAAGCTTTGGGCAGGGCTGGGGCTGGGGGTTGTTCTTGTATCCACGCCTGTCTTTTCGCTTCCCAGGAGAATGTCAAAGACAAGCTTCGGGCCATTGTGGTGACCCTGTCCTATAGTCTCCCAACCCCTCGGCTCTGGCGACAGGCTCCTGGCCAGGGGCTGCCCCCAGTGGCCCCCATCCTCAATGCCCACCAGCCCAGCACCCAGCGGACCGAGGTGAGCATGGGTTCCAGCTTAGCCCAGGAAAAGGAGCCGTGGCCCCTCTCCAGTGACACTCACTCACAGCTTGCAAGACTCTTTCACCTGTTACCCCAGTATTTCCTCCTGTTTCTAGATGCTGTAACAGGGTGGACCCCAGATGAAACATGGCCCAAGTGATCATGAGTTCCTAGTTGGAGGGGACAGGCAGGCATTCAGGGGCCCAGGGTTGTGGGGCTCTGCCGTCTTCAAATGTGGTCTCCAAGGCCATCTCTATCCCAGCCTGCTGGAGGGGAGCGTGGCGCTCCTTGCATGGGATTCACGGCCGGTCTGGCAGTGGCGCTCTTCACTTCGCGTTCTAAGTCTGGGGCTCAGTTACATGGGAGAAAGGCCGAGGAAATATGGCCTTGCTCTGGACTAGCCTGCTAGCCTCTACTGCGACATCGTAATACTCCCATCATTTTGCTGATGGGGCCCCAGCTCAGAGTGGTTGAGTGACCAGCTCGATATCACACAGCTGGGAAGCCGCAGATCTTTGAGTTGAACACAGGCTATTTACCCCTGTGATCCTCCACCCCACCTAGGCAAGGCACATTCACCCCCTAGTAATGACCCTCCTCGAATCTCTCCTCAGATCCACTTCCTGAAGCAAGGCTGTGGGGAAGATAAGATCTGTCAGAGCAACCTGCAGCTGGTCCACGCCCGTTTCTGCACCCGCATCAGTGACACCGAGTTTCAGCCTCTGCCCATGTGAGGCGGAGCAAGGGAGCAGGCGGGGTGGGAAGGCAAGAGCTCCAGGATCGAAGGAAGTCCCCTCAGGAGCGCCAGTCTGCAGGGAGAAAGCGGAAGGCTGGGGGGGACCAGCTGATAATTCAGAAGTTTGCAGATGAGGGCAGTGGTGGACCCACCGGTGCTCCCCTGGCAAGGAATGACAGGCCTTCACTATATATATACATATATATATATATACACAAACATACAGTTCACATATCATATCTCTCTCTTTTTAGTCTTCACGACCCTGTGAGATAGGAATTCTTGTAAATCCCACTTTATAAATGGAAAATGGAGGCCTAGAGAGGTTAGGTTACTTGCCCAAGGTCAGTTAGTGGTGGAGCTGGGACCAGAATGGAGGTCCCCTAACTCCAAGTCTTGATTCTCTTAAGCCTGAGATTTGGGAGACCCAGGCGGGAGGAGAGGGGGCATGACCTGGGGGAAGGAGGCAGGAGAGGGGGAGGCGGGGGGAGGTGTTCAGATCTTAGAGTGAGTGGGATCTGACCCTCCAGGGACGCGGATGGGACGACAGCCCTGTTTGCACTGAGTGGGCAGCCAGTCATTGGCCTGGAGCTGAAGGTCACCAATCTGCCCTCGGACCCAGCCCAGCCCCAGGCCGACGGGGATGACGCTCACGAGGCCCAGCTCCTGGTCACCCTCCCTGCCTCTCTGCACTACTCAGGAGTCCGGGCCCTGGACCCTGCGGTGAGGACCTGGGCAGGGTAGGCGTGGGGTGTTCAGGGGCTCCAGCAACCCAAGCTGACCTCTCCTTCTCTCCCCACTCCAGGAGAAGCCACTGTGCCTGTCCAATGACAACGCCTCCCACGTCGAGTGTGAGCTGGGGAACCCCATGAAGAGAGGCGCCCAGGTTGGCACATCTGCCCCTGTCCGTATCCAAGTGGCTCTCTATCCCCCGATCCTTCCTCAAGCCCCTTGCCCTTCTGAACTCTCATCCTGCTCCGTCCTTGGTCCAGGTCACCTTCTACCTCATCCTTAGCACCTCGGGGATCACCATTGAGACCACAGAACTAGAGGTGGAGCTGCTGTTAGCCACGTAAGTCTGGTGGGGCCAGGGTGGGTGATGGTGGGGCAAGTTGGCTGGAAGTCCACCTAGAAGGGGCTTCACTGTCCTCACCTGACCCCTTGGGGTGGCGTCTGTGCCCGCTGCCCACGCCCGCTCTGCCACACGCCAGGATCAGCGAGCAGGAGCTGCGTCCGGTCTCTGCCCGAGCTCGTGTCTTCATCGAGCTGCCACTGTCCATCACGGGGTAAGCCCTGCCCAGGGGGGCACTGCCGCCAGAGGGGTGGGCACTGCTACTCCCAAACCCAGGCCTAGGCTCTGCCTCACCCTCCATCAGGCCTCAGGCCTCCTGAGCCCCCGTTTTGACCCCTCCTTGCCAGGGTGGCTATTCCCCAGCAGCTGTTCTTCTCCGGTGTGGTGCGGGGTGAGAGTGCCATGCGGTCTGAGCGGGATGTGGGCAGCAAGGTCAAGTACGAGGTCACGGTGAGTGTCCTGGTGAGGCCCCTCCTTCTTGGCACAGAGGAGGGGCTGAGGTCTGCCCCAGGAGCTGTGGCTCTTCTCCCATATGGCCGCATGGTGGTCTAGCAAGTTTGAGGCCTTGCTCAGCTCCTGGGCCTTGGCTGTGGGCAGGTGTTTGTGCTGGGGCCTCAGTTGGCCATTTCCTGCTCAGCCCTGGCCGGCCGTCTCACCTGCTGGTCTGGGGAGCCCATGAGGGCTCAGGGCAGCTGCTCTGCCTAGGGCCTCAGCTGGGGGCTGGGGACTCAGAGGCAGGGCTGCTGTCTCTCTCCTGGACTCTGCCCTGGCGCGGCTGGGCCTTCCCACACCTCTAGTGGCATCTCTAGGTTTTCCTGGGCTTGGCGCGGGCAGAGACTGGCTCCTGGATCTAGGATCCTGGGTCTTTGTCGAGACTCTGCTCTCCGAGGCCTCCCCGCAGCCCGCGTGCTCTCCATCCCCAGGGATTTAGTGGCCTTCACGCTCGCTTGTGCCCACAGGTCTCCAGCCACGGCCAGTCACTCAGCACCCTGGGCTCTGCCTTCCTCAACATCATGTGGCCCCACGAGATTGCCAACGGAAAGTGGCTGCAGTACCCCATGCGGGTGGAGCTGGAGGGCGGGCAGGGGCCCAGGCAGAAGGGGCTCTGTTCCCCCAGGCCCAACGCCCTCTACCTGGTGAGGCTTAGGCCGGGTGGGCGGGGCTGCTGAAGCAGGGTCGGGGATGGGGGGTAGACTTGGGGAAGGACGCTGTGGGCTGGGAGTGTGTGGGTAGGAGATGCCATCTCAGGACTGCTGCGTTTGGAGGGACCCTCACTGGGCCCCCTCCCCACCTCAGGATGTGGACAGCAGGGACAGGAGGCGGCGGGAGCTGGGGCAGCCGGAGCAGCCGGAGCAGCCCGGCCCTCGTGAGCAGCCGGAGCCCAGCACGTCCTGGTGGCCAGTGTCCTCTGCCGAGAAGAAGAAAAACATCACCCTGGTGCGGGCAGGGCAAACTTGGTGCAGCCAGGATGGGGGAGGGGGCGCGTGGTATGATAGAGGATGCGGGTGGTGGGGAGGGAATGGTGTGTCAGGATGGTGGGTGGTGCGTGTGGAGGTGCGATGGTCTGACACCCGGGCAAGTTGACAGGACAGTGCACAACACACCTGTGAGGCAGCTGCGGACGCCAAAGTACCACCCCTCCACGCTCAACAGGTGCTTACTCCAGGGCAGGCACTTACCTATAGCCTTTTCATCTTGTGGATGAAAGTTCATGGTTTATAGAGGTGGGATGGTCTTAGCCACCTCTGAGATCTCTTTGTTCTTCTTTTGAATTCTTTTTCGACAAAAAGTCAATTTGCATAAGGAAACCTGCTTGATTTTCACAATGTCAAGGACACTTTAGGTTTTTGACAGTTCTAGCAATTAAATTGGTAGTATATTTACGTGATTTATTGTCTCTCCTTTTTGAGCAGTGTTGCCCCCCCTTTTCCTACTTGTGTCACCTAGCTTTGTTCCACAAGCAGACTTATTGAGCAGATTAGCGCATGCTCTGTGCTGTCCCTTGTAGGGCGGTGCTGGCAGGGAGAGTGAGCAGGGGACATAGGTTAGCGGGGTACTTGGTCTGGTGGCAAGGGGGTGAATCCCAGGTGTGGAAGGAAGGACAATAGAGGCAAGAAGAGTCAAAGAGGCCTTTTCAGGGGAAGCTAAGCGGCAGGGCCAGCTCTGG
This sequence comes from Vicugna pacos, assembly GCF_048564905.1. Classification (NCBI taxonomy): domain Eukaryota; kingdom Metazoa; phylum Chordata; class Mammalia; order Artiodactyla; family Camelidae; genus Vicugna; species Vicugna pacos. The sequence goes on from NC_132998.1 coordinate 7,842,367, forward strand.
TGTCAGCTGTCTGGGAGGGAGTTCCACTGCCACACCCCATCCCTCTCGGGGCTTCCTCAGCTTCTCTGCTGGCCCGAGAGCATGACCTGAAGCAAACGAAGGCGCCTCAAGGATAGTAAGAGCTTGTGTCATCGCTGTTTCCCTGACATATGGCTAGTCCTGGCCTTCCCCATGTGACTGGTTTCCTCGGAAAGCCCTCCCTTTCTGATAATAACTTTGAAATGGATTCTTTTACTAGAAATGGCATTTAGACAGATTGACCAAGGATTCTTGAATTGCACCAAAGCGGCAAAATAAAGGATGACGCAAGGAATTCAAACACTGTCAAAGCCAGTCTTCTGTATACGAAGTGTGATAAATAGAACATTAATCTTAGGCGAACAGGCCATTAGCTGGGATTAGGTCAAATGGATTTAAGTCAGGCCTGGAAGGAGCAGGGCCTAAGTCCCCTGCCCCCCAGCGGCTCTGGGGCAGCCTCATCCTCCTTCAGTGAGTTTGGGCTTAGCAGAGGAATGCGGCTTTGCCCGCTGTGGACCTGGGTTCAAATATCTGCTCCACCTCTTAGCAGCTTTGTTAGCTGTGTGACCTGATGGAGGTCACCTGGCTTGTTTGAACTTGAATTTCCTAGTTTGAAAGATGGAGATGATGGTAATATGCACGTTGCAGAACAATAGCACATTTAAATGGGGTAAGTACCTCGCAGATAGTAGATGCTCAGTAAATGGGACCGTCATTAGGTAGCAGAAGCGGCACCTGGGGAAGCTGCTCTGCCTGTTGCTGTCCTCCCTGCTCCCCATGCATCTCAAAGCCAAATAGCCCAGAATTGGGGTAGGCTGCTGTTTTGGACCAAGGGTTAGTTTGGGAAGACTTCCTGGAGGAAGGGGGCTTGAAGCCAAGTAAGGAAAATGGGATAGATATTGAATGAGGAGGCAAGGGAAAGGGGGGCTCAGGGAGGGATGGAAGGAAGGCTCTGGGCAGACTCAGTGTCTGTGTGAGCACGACTGTGAGGGTGCTGGGCCCTGAGCAGCTCAGTGGGGTGGGGCCACGCGGCTCAGAGCCTCGCCTGTCCTGGTCCCCAGGACTGCGCCCGGGGCACGGCCAACTGCGTGGTGTTCAGCTGCCCTCTCTACAGGTTTGACCGCGCGGCTGTGCTGCACGTCTGGGGCCGCCTCTGGAACAGCACCTTCCTGGAGGTGAGCGCACGGCCGGGGCACCGGACTGGGCGTCCTCTTCCCCAACAGCCCCTCGGGGACTCACTTCTCCTCCCACCTCCTCTGTGTCCAAATGCAGCAGACTGGGCCCAAGACAGGCGGAAACACCCTCTTCCATTTACAGCTTCAGAAGCTGGGGGAGGGGGGCCTTAGGCATTTAGGAGGAGGGTCTCCTTCCCTGCTCCCCTAGGAGTACTCAGCTGTGAAGTCCCTGGAGGTGATCGTTCGAGCCAACATCACCGTGAAGTCGTCCATCAAGAACCTGCTGCTCAGAGATGCCTCCATTGTGGTGAGCTGCAGGGCTGGGGAGGAGGGGCTGGGGCGTCTCTTTTCTCCTGCCGCGCCCGCCCTCATTCTGTGAACCCCTCCCTCCCCAGATCCCAGTGATGGTATACTTGGACCCCGTGGCGGTGGTGGCAGAAGGAGTCCCCTGGTGGGTCATCCTCCTGGCTGTCCTGGCCGGGCTGCTGGTGTTGGCGCTACTGGTGTTGCTCATGTGGAAGGTGAGGCTTGGGGAGGGGGAGGCCGGCAGGGGCTGGGCTCCTTATCAGTCAGGTGGCCTCTCCAGGTGTGGTTCTCTCACCCACACTTCCATTTCTTCAGCAGATCTTCACTGAGCCCTTACCCTAAACGTACCAGGGACCCTGTCGGGCCCTGGACCATTCGGAGATAAGGCAGGCGCAGATCTTGTCAGAGGTTTTATAGTCTCGTGGGGGAGGGGAGCCTGTGGTGAAGGACAAGGCAGTGGTACTAAGTCAGGAGAGTGCAGGGGGAATTCAAGACGGGAGCGCTTGAGAGCCGGGGGCCTGGAGCTGGGCCTTAGCAGGTGGGGTAGCAGGGTCTGGATGTGGGGAGGTGAATGGGTGGGTCTGCGCCTTTCAAAAGGACCATGGGAGGCAAAGCCATGGAGGCAGGGAAATGTGGGCTGATTTAACTAGAGCATGGCAAGTAAGGCTAGGAAGGAAGCTGTGGCCAAGATAGCCAACCAGTGTGGAGAACCGCCTCCAGGGAACTGTCTCCAGGACCGAACTCGGATCCTGCACATTCCAGGCTCCACGTGGAACCATGCTCGTGCACAGAGTGTAGCCAGAACCACGTGTGCATCTGGGGCTGCACTGGGAGCACATAAGAGCACATGTCAGTACAGTCACACCCGTCACCTGCGGTCATCCCCTGAACCACATGCTACGTTTGCGGAACCACGCACGCCCTTGGGGCTTTACGGGGAACTGCCCCTCCCCTCCTCCCGGGGACCACAGACCAAGCACACGCTCTGGCACATGGGAGTCATCAGGGGACCAGGCCTCTGGGCGTCCAGGGTGTTGGGAACCTTGCCAGCTCTTTTTAGGGGAGATTGATGCCTGGGAGAAACTGGCTCCCGGATCTCTGCTTCCTGCTCGCACGGAAGAGGGGCCGAGCAGAAGTGGGGGCCCCCATCTTTCTCCAGTCTTCCCATCCTCCACCTCTTCTGCTCCCCTCCTCCCTTACATCCCAGTGTGGCTTCTTCCATCGGAGCAGCCAGAGCTCATCTTTTCCCACCAACTATCACCGGGCCCATCTGTGCAGCCCTCGGCCATGGAAGCTGGGGGTCCAGGGACTGTGGGGTAATTGTGTGTGAGCATGTGTGTGTGAGCATGTGTGTGTGCGTGTGTGGGGATGTATGTGTGTGAGTGTGAGATACTCCCAGTAGTCACGGGAGCGGGAACGTGCAGGGTGAAGGAATGAGATTGCACGGGGGCCGCGTGAGTTCTAGGAGCTGGGGTGGGAGGGCCTTACCAGGGTGAGGTTATGAGGGTGAGTATACACAGCCAGGGGCACGCACCAGGGTTGGGTGGGCTCCTGGGGTGTGAGCATGTGGGAGTACAGGGAGGTGCCATGCATGTCTTCTGGGGGCATGAGTGTGCAGACAGTCGTGCAAGGAGGTGCCGTGCAGTCTGAGCATGTAGGAGTCTTGGGCAGTCCTGAGTGTGAGCAGTCCTGAGAGTGAGTGTGCAAGGGGCGCATTTCCATCTTGGTGTGGAAGGGCCAGCATGTTCATGATTTAGGGAGGGGCCAGGCCATTTTATTCACAGATGGGAGGGCCCAGCCCGAGGTGGGTGCTCCCAGCGCATGAGCACACAGGCTTGAGAGGAATTATTCTGGAGCTTCCACGGGTCTCGGAAGCCATGTTTTCCCTCCAATCTCGTTTGTGTTCCTGGGGATGCTACTGGGCCTCTTAAAAGCTTCGGGGGGTGTGGGAACCTTTGGGGTCAGCGGTCCTGATGTTCTACCTTCAAGCCCCTCTTTCAGGTGCCAAGGGAGATGTCCTTGGTCCTGCACCTCAGGCTCCCTCCTGGTCTTTCTCTTGCTGTGAATGAGGACCTGGGGACCCAGCATGGATGGTGGCCCTCGTTGGGGCTGCTTGCTGCGCTGGCTGCCGCCCAGCCTGTCTCCTTCCTGCTGCCGTTGGTCCTTTCTGTCCCAGGGACGGTGGGGGCAGGCAGCTGGCTGTGCTGAGCATCTGCCCCAGGGACCAGCCCCGCAGGCTTCTCACGTCTGGCCTGGTGTCCTTCCAGATGGGATTCTTCAAGCGAGCGCGGTACCCCGAAGCCGCCGTGCCCCAGTACCACGCGGTGAAGATCCCGCGGGAAGACCGGCAGCAGTTCAAGGAGGAGAAGATGGGCACGATCCTGAGGAACAACTGGGGCAGCCCCCGGCGGGAGGGCCCCGACGCGCACCCCATCCTGGCTGGGGATGGGCAGCCCGAGCTGGGCCCCGATGGCCACCCTATGCCAAGCACTGCCTAGCCTCCTTTGTCCCAGCTGGCCGGGGGCCCCCGCCACCCCTTCCCCAGAGATGGCTCCTGGGGGTGAAGAGGGGGGACCCGGTCGCTGGTGTCCCATCAGGATTTGGCAAGATCTGCTTCCTCAGGGCACAGACCTCTCCCCCCATGAGGACCACCCCCCAAACTTCCCCTTAGGATGCTGTTAGGTGAGAGGGGAAATCAGGGGTGGGTCATGGGGGAGGGTGAGGAGGGCAGCGATGTTTTTATGCAAAAGTGGGGAGAGGGGACCCTAATCCTTCCCTCTCCTATTCACCCTGTATAACGGAACCCCAAGGACCTGTCTCCCCAAAAGTGCCTTAAGCCCAGAGGGTGGGGAGGAGGTTATGTCGCTGACTCAGGGGCTCTTCCTTCCCTAGCTTCCCCTCTCCTCTGACCTTAGTTGGCTGATCCAATCTAGCAGATTTTGTCTATTTATTAAAAAATACTTGAGGACAAAACCTGGCTTCTTTACTGAGTCCGGCCGCCTCCTGCCCAGGGTCTGCAGGAGAAGGCAGATTTTCTCTGCACACACACAGCTCAGGACAAAGGTGGTGACGGGAGGGAGTGCTGGGGGCCTGGCACAGACACACGTATCATGACTTGTGTGACCAGGTCCTGGGGCACTTGAGTGTGGTCTCAGAAAGAGGAAAGGGCAGCTGTCCTGGGGTGGGTGGGCAAAAACTGGGAGACCCAGTCCAGGAATTTGCAGCTAGGGGTACGGCAGGGTGTAAGTGCTCCCTCCCCGCGGTCAGGGGAGCAATAGCGCTTTTCCACTGAAGAAGGAAGGGTTGGAGATTCCCCTGGCAGAGGTGGGGGTAAGGGTGGGGGGATGGCTTCTCTCTGCCCAGATCCTCTCAGGAGAAGGCAGACTCAGCAGATGGGTGGGATCATTCCGACCGCAGGCAGGATTTGGGGAAGGCTTACTTCACGGCCTTCCCCATGATGTGCGGCCCAACAGGCAACCACTTTAAGGGAGGGGGCTGTCGTTCCATTTGGAGTTCAGAGAACTGGGCACTTTCCAGATCTTTCCAGGTCTCTCTGGTGAGGCGGCAGCCATCCCCGATGTGCTTCCAGGTGGGCTCGGCAACTTGCTGCCACAGGAAGGCCCAGCTCCCACGCGGCTCAGCCACGTGCTCCCAGAAAAAGAACAATCCTCCCTGGGAGAGAAGAGCGTGTCACTCACCTGCTCCTCCCGCCGCCTGCCTCTAACCTCACCTCCGTCCCGCCGGCCACGCCTGCCCGAAACCTCTTGGTGAAGAGGGAGGAGCTGGTCTTCAAGTTCGGGGAGCAAACTGTCCTGCTCCGTGACGCCTCCTGCGCTCCGGCTCCGGCTGCCCGCCCAGAGCATGTGACAAGCCTCCCGTGACTGAGTGGGGACGACTGGTGAGACATTCTCAAAGGGCGGCCAGAAGGACAGCATAACCGAGGGCAGACAGACGGGCAGGCGGAGAACCAGGAGCATAGGTTTCGCTGGATACAGAGATGCTCGCCCAGAGCCCCCTCCCGAGAGCCAGACACATGTGTCCTGGACATCTCAGCCAGCATTTTGGGGAAAACTTGCACTGGGCTTCTGATTAAACTCAGCTTCCTCCAGCGCTTTGCTCCTCGCTGTGCCTTCCCTAGGTGATCTCATACACCTGTGTGATTGGAATTTACCAGCTAAACCTGGTGACTTCCAAATCTGTATCTCCAGGCTCCCTCTTTTTCTGACTTCCAGATCTGGACCTCCAGCTGCCTCTGGGTTCTCTCTGCCGCCATGGCACCTCAGACCTAAAGAGTTCAAAGCAGGTTTCTCCTGTCTTACAAAAGGCATTTCCCTCTACCGTCCCTCACTCCATCAGCTGCTCATGCCAAAAACCTGGAAACTGTCCTAAACTCCTTTGTCTCCACACCCAGTTCCCAATCTTACTGGGATTCTACTGCCCCTAATAGCTCTACCTGGAACACTGTCACTTGCCCCACTCCCTCCAGCCCCTGCTTAATCCCTTGGATCTCAATGTAAGCATCCCATCCTTAGGTGTCCTCCCCTCTTCCCCGACTTCACTGGGTAGCTCCCTTGTGGGCTTCCGCATCCAGCCCTGGTCATCTTTCCTGCTCACCAGCAGATGGGGGCGGACGTGTGTGAGATGCACTAGTTCACGGGATTCCCCGTCCTGGGCGCCCCGGGCACTGGGGTGGCCGGTGCTACGTTTGCTGCCCCGCACCCATACCCTTCCCCCTCTGCTCACCGGCCTCAGCACTCTCTGGACCTCCTGCAGGACCTTCCTCGGGCTCTGCACTGAGCAGAGCACCAAGGTGCAGACCACCACGTCCATGGAGCCATCGGCCAGCTGCTTCATGTCCTCTCCGAAAGCCACCACAAACCGTTCATATTCGAGGTGTCTATTCTTGGCCATACTTTTTGTCAGGAACTTCTCAAAGTTGGGGTTCGGGTCCAGGCAGGTGATCCTGCATCCAGATGGGTAGAACTGGAAGTTGGCACCAGTGCCGCAGCCCAGCTCCAGCAGGGCCACCTTGCCCGAGGCCCCCGCAAGCCCCTTTATCTGGCTGAAGAGCTCCCGCTTCTTGCCCTCCATCTTGCGGTTGGTCTTGGCCACCAGCACGGCCATCAGGTAGGGGAAATAGCTCTTGCACAGGGGCTCCCAGAAGCCCAACAGAGCCATGATGTGCAGGGGCAGGGTCAGGAGCAGCACCAGCAGCTGCAGGAGCCGGACCAGGGCGTCCATGGCAGCCCGGCTCGGAGCAGTGCTTCCCTGGGGCCCGGTCTTCCCGCTCTGCCCGGCCGCTGCAGACGCGCGTCTCTTTTTGCCCGGCGGTAGGACTTTGCTCCCTGTCTCCTACTTGGCAGTTTCCTCCTCGCCGGGTGGAGTGGATCTGTGAAATCCCTCCAGAGGGCACAGGTCCCAAGCCCCCACAAGCTCTTCAGCAGATTTTACGGGAGGCGAAGGAACAGGTGGCGCCAGTGTGTCCTGAGATCGGGGCACTCTGCCCACTTGAAGAGGATGGTGTGTGCTGAGCATCTCAGAAGGGAGAGAAGGGGGAGGGGGGTATGTCTCTGATCACAGTTTGCGGGGGCCAAGTGCCCAGGCAGAGCTGACTCATGCTGGCCCGCCCTGGCCTGATTCTGTTCTCAGGTTCTGCTCGGTTTACGCAAGCTGGAAGTTCTGGTTGGGTGCCACTGGCACACCCCCAGGGCTTTGTAAACGGTAACCTGCCTCTGCCCCAGATACGAGCCAAACACAGAGAAGAATGTGTCCTAACCAGGGGGTGGGGGTGGGGGTGGGAAGGGTAGGGGTGTGGGGGTGGGGGGTTGTCACAGGAATTTTCTGCTGGGCAGCGGCACAGGGGCCACTCAGGCTCCAGTGGCACAGTGCAGGAGACGCCTTCCTGAAATAGTTCATCCCCGCCTGACTCAGGGTTTGTCCCCAGACCTCTTCTCTGAGGCCCCCAATGGCCGGGATGGTGACATCAGTGGGTTTGACCGGTAGGACAGAGGCAGTGGACTTTGAGCTTCCGTCCCAATCAGGGACTTTGTTTAAAATCAGTCCTTCCCCAGAGGTCATCAGTGGCCCTGGAGAATGGTCCTTGTGAGATTTCAGATTGTTATAATCCCCCTCTTGTATAATGCTAATGCATAATGGTGAAGGAAATTTTACTTAAAGAAAATCAACAACTTGGCATTCATTTTATTGCTGAATAGTATCTCATTTTGTGGATACACCACAAATTATATGTCCATTCAGCTGTGGATGGGCCTTTGGTTTGTGTCCAGTTTTTGTCTATTACAAACAGAGCTGCTACGGACATTTATATACGTGTCTTTGTGTGGACAAATGTTTGCATCACCTGCTTGTGGAATGGATATTTATTCATTTATTTAAAATGTGTAACTATTCTTTTGTTTTGACTGTGTCATTGAATTTTGTTGTTGTGGTGGTGGTTAGAGACACATAACATAAAACTTACCATCTTCACCATTTTAAGTGTACAATTCAGAGATATTAAGAACATTCACACTGTTGTGCAGCCACCACCACCATCCATCCCCTTAACTCTTTTTATCTTGTAAAATGGAAACTCTGTGAAACAGTAACTCTCCATCCTCTCCTCCCAAGCCCCTGGCAGCCACCATTATACTTTCCATCTTTGTGATTCTGACTGCTCGAAGTACCTCATTTAAGTGGAATGATGCTGTGTTTATCTTCTCGTGACTGGCTTATTTCACTTAGCATAACGTCCTCAAGCATTGCAGCATATTGAAGAATTTCTTCCTTTTTCAGGCTGAATAATGTTTTGTTATGTATATACACCACTTTTGCTTACTCATTCATCTATCAGTGGACACTTGGGTCGCGTCCATGCTTTAGCTACCGTCAGTCATGCTGCTCTGCACGTGGCTGTACAAATGTCTGTCTGAGACACTTCTTTCAATTCTTTTAAAGAGCATGTACCTAGAAGTGGAATTGTTGGATCATATGGCTTTTTTTTTTTTGGTATTCTATTTTTGATTTTTCTGAGGAACCACGGTACTGTTTTCCACAGCGGCTGTACCATTTTATATTCCTACCAACAGTGAACAAGAATTCTGATTTCTCCACATCTTTGCCAACACTTGTTGTTTCCTGTTTGTTTTTTTTTTCTTTTGATAGCAGACATCTTGATGGGTTTGAAGTGATATTTCATTGTAGTTTTTTAAAACTTATTTGTTTATTTATTAGTGGGGGAGGTAATTAGGTTTGCTTGTTTATTTATTTGGTGGAGGTACTGGGGATTGAACCTGGGATGCTAAGCAGGCACTCTTACCACTGAGCTATACCCTCCCCTCTCACTGTGGTTTTGATTAGCATTTCCTTAATGCTTACTGATGTTGAGCATCTAGCATCTTTTCATATGCTTATTGGCCATTCGTATACCTTCTCTGGAGAAACGTCTATTCAGGTCTTTTCCCTAGTTTTGAATTGGGTTGTTTGTTTTTGTTTTTGAGTTTTAGGAGTTTTCCATGTATTCTGGATAATAAGCCAGTAACATTTATGATTTGCCTTTTTACTCTGTGGATAGTGTCATTTGATGTACAAAATTTTAAAAATTTCACAAAGTCCAATTTGCCTATTTTTCCTTTTGTTACCTGTGCTTTTAGTGTCTTACCCAAGAAATCATTGCCAAATCCAATGTCCTGAAGATTTTGTCTTGTTTTTTCCTAAGGTTTATTGATTTAGGTCTTACATTTAGGTCCTTGATCCATTCTGAGTTAATTTTGTGTGTGTGTGTGTGTGGAGTTAGGTAAGGGTCTAACTTCATTCTTTTGCATGTGGATATCCAATTTTCCCAGCACCATTGGTTGAAAAGACCGCCCTTTCCACATTGAATGGTCTTGGCACCCGTGTCAAAAATCATTTGACCATACAGTTGAGGGTATATTTTGGGGCTCTCTACTCTATTCCATTGGTCTATACATCTGTCTTTATTCCAATATTATAGTATTTTTTTCTTTCGTTTAATTGAAGTATAGTTGATTTACAAAGTGTTAGTTTCCAGTGTACAGCAAAGTGATTCAGTTATGCATATCTAATATCTAGCTACCTATATATCTATTTCTCTGTCTATTCTTTTTCAGATTCTTTCCCATTACAGGTTATCACAAGGAAATGAATATAGTTCTCTGTGCTATACAGTAGGTCCTTGCTGTTTATCTGCTTGATATATAGTAGTGTGTGTATGTAAATTCCAAACTCCTAATTTATCCTCCCTCCCTCCCACCCACCATGGAGTTTTGATTACTGTAGCTTTACGATAGATTTTGAAATCAGGAAGTGACAGTGTTCCATTTTCAGGTTTTTTTTTTTTTCAAGATTGTTTTTGCTATTTGGGGTCCCTTGAGATCCCATATGAATTTTAGGTGAGTTTTTCTATTTCTGCAAAAAATATCACTGGGATTTTGCATTGAATCTACAGATCACTTTAGGTTGTGTTATTGACATTTGAACTATGTAAGTCTTCTAATCGATGAATCTGGGATGAATTTCCATTTATTTATGTCTAATTTCTTTTGACAAAGTTTTGTAGTTTCATTGTACAAGTCTTTAACTCCCTGGTTAAATTAATTCTTAAGTATTTTATTCTTTTTGATACTGTTGTAAATGGAATTGTTTTCAGATTGCTCATTGTTTGTGTATAGAAATGCAACTGACTTTTGTCTCTGCCACTTTGCTGAATTTATTAGTTTTAACAGTTTTTTCCTGGAGGAATCTTTAGGGTTTTCTACATGTAAGGTCAAATCATCTGCAAACAGAGATAATTTTACTTCTTTTCCAATGTGGATGTTTTTAAAGCAGGCTTCCTCTTGTTCCTTATCTTCAACGAAAAGGTTTCTTTCTTTTACCATTGAGTATGATGCTTGTTGTGAGCATTTTATTAGGATTGTATTAACTATAGTTTAGAGAGAACTGACATATCTTTACTTTTTTTTAATTTGTGAGATATCTTTTTATACAAGAGTATATCTTTCCAAGTATTCACATCTTGTGTCCCCTCAGCAGCATTTCAAAGACACTGAACATGTCTTTGGTGATTTCTAGTTATTTTACTTTTTTGGTTAATATAAGAGGGAGTCTGTATCCTCTAATTGGTTGCTATTTGCGTATGTGTAACATCCTTTTTGATTTCTGTATATCCATTTTGTACCAAGTCATCTTACTGAATTCTCTCATTGTTTACAATAATTGTTTCTATTTAATTCTTTGGATATTCTGGGCATAAAATAATCTGTGCAAATAAAGATAATTTTACTTCTTCCTTTCTAATTTTTATATCTTTTCTTTCTTTCTTTTGCTTATTTGCTTTAACTAATGCCTTCAGAACAATGTTAAATAGTAGTTTGGATACTAAATTCTTTTTCTTGCTCTTGGGATTAATGGGAATACATCAGTGCTTTCCCCGGATTATAACTATTTTCTCTTAGCCTTTCCCCCGCCTTTTTATTCTTTGCACTATATTGCTGGGACTAGGAGTCTGCAAACTACATTTACTTGGCTTTCATCCTTGTGAGTTCTGCCAATGGTAAGCATTTGAGGGAGATCAGACTGTGGGAGGCACAGGGCATCTTCCTGCTTCCAGCTGGACAGCGTGGCAGTTGCTGGTAGTGGCGGTTCTGTAGCAGCAGTGAAGGTGGGTGAGTCAAGGCTCCATCAGCCTGACCCAAAGGCTGCAGTTTTTCAGCAATTCCAGCTCTGCCCTCTTTGGCAGATGGAGAACACGTGACAGTGTTGGCGACAGGACAGCAGCGGGGGTTTGTGGGATCCAGCTCAGGGCTGTACACAGCTGGTGATCTGTATTTCATTTATGCAGTGGTCAGTTGATGTTCACTTGGGTTGCTACCACTTTTTGGGTATTATGAACAGTGCTGCTGTGAATTCTAATCTTAGTTTTATCTTCTCTCTCTCCTAAGTCATCAGTCTCTACCTCTTCATGGATCTTTCAGCATACTAATATGCTTTCACATATGTCAGGTTAACAGAAACTCAACTCTCGGGGGGAGGGTACAGCTCAGTGGTAGAGCACATGCTTAGCGTGCACCAGGTCCTGGGTTCAGTCCCCAGTACCTCCTTTAAAAACAAACAAACAAACCAACCTAATTACCTCCCCACCCCCACCAAATTGAAATTAACTCACTTAAAAAAAACCTTCAACTCTCTCTTGACTCCACATCTCCCTTTGGCTACCAGCTCACTTTGTAGGTTGATGTTGGAGTCATACTTGCTGAGTCTGTACTCATGTTATCTCAGTTTCCTCGCCTCCCATGTACTTTTCCTCTCTCTGCAATCCATTGCTCTAATAAAAACTGTTCTCATCAAGACCGTCAGTGATCTCCACATCGCCAGATCTAGTGGCTGTTCCCTGTTCTTGTCTTATTTGACCCCTTAACAGCTTCAGAAATGCTGGCTAATACTTCCCCCTTGGAAGTCCCATCTAGGCTACCCCAGCAACACAATCTTCTTTCCACACCATTCCCGCGGCGTTCCCTCTCAGACTCCCCACCACCCCTCCCTTTAAAGGTCTTTCTCATCTACTCAACCCTCTAAATTTTTGTTTCTTTGCATTTAACAATTTTGTCTATGTTTCAAAATCTGCTGTTTTTGCTAGTGAGTTCGCTCCACGATGCCAGGCAGCACATGTTCCTCCTCGTTGCTGTGTCCTCGGGGCCATTTCCAGTTTCTGTCTCAGGGACCACTCCACATAGCTTTATTGGATGGATGAATAAAAAGTCCATATCGTTGAGGGCCTGATATGCCGACCCAATGGATTTGGATCTTTTCCTACAGGCGATGGGAACCAGTCATATGGTCTGATTGGCTTGTTGGAAACATCTGACAACTGATTTAAGGAAAAAAGACTGGAGGCTGGGACACCAGTTGAGTGATAATTTGTAATAGTCTGATGAAGGGATGGAACACCTATGGAACAATGGTGGTGGGGACAGACAGGAAGAGATTTATCTCAGAGGTGTTAAGAAGGTAGCACTGATAATTACTTTTTTCATTAAAAAATTTTTGTTAAAATATGCATAACACAAAAGTAACCATTTAAACCATTTTTAAGTGTATAGTTCAGTGGCATTAAGTTCATTCTTGTTGTGCAACCATCACCGTCATCCACCTCTAGAACTTTGTGCTCTTCCCACCTGAAAGTCTGTACCTATTAAACATTAAGTCCCCAGTAGCCTTTGGCAACCACCAAGCGTTTGTAATTCTTAGCAGATTACTTTAAGGCTTCTAACTTGGGTCACTGGATTCAATTTATCAGAATAAGAGATTTGTTTTTGAAAGATGGTGAATTTGGTTTTGGCATGCTTCAGGTGATCTGTCCAGTGAACAGTTAAATATAGGAATTTGGAACTTTGAAGAACATTTTAGGCTGGAGATTTGAAACTCATTAGCTTAGAGGCTAGGTTTGGTCCTGAACTCCGAACAAGCAAGCCTTCTTGTCCTCTCTGACTTGGGTCGAAACAGAAAATACCCCAAGCCAAGCGCTGGGAGCCCTTTGCCCTGTGTTATCCCCCTGTTGCCATGCAATAAAGCACTAGATCTTGCCATGCATTTCCAAATGCCTTCTAAATAGATCTTGAATCTGTCTCCTCTTTTCTTTTTTTTTGGTGGAGGTACTGGGGGTTGAACCCAGGCCTCGTGCATGCTAAGCACCCGCTCTGCCATTAAGCTATATCCTCCCCCGTCTCATCTTTCTCAGCCCAACCACCAGTGCTTTAGTTCAGGCCCAGGTCATCTGGTTTCTGGACCCTGAAAAAAGCTTCCTAATGGGTCCCCTTGTTTCTAGTTTTGGCACCTTGAAGTCCATTCTCCACACAGTCCCCAAACATGCTTTACCTAAAACCCAAACATAATCATGCCACACCTTTATTTAAAAATCGGAGTTGTTTCCTCGTTGTCCACAGGATGTAGCCCAAGCTCCTTAGCGTGGCAGACAAGGCCCTGTGTGACTGGCTCCCGGTGGAAATCTCAGCCTCTCCTCTGAGGCTTCCCCCCTTGCTGACTGTGGTCCGCCAGCCCGGAGCGTGCGCGGCTCCCTCCTCTCCGGCTGTTTCACACCAGAACCTGTGCCAGGCGGGGCCCCTGCACCTCACTTGGCTCACTCCTGGCCTTTGTTAGATTCAGCTCAGGCTCTTCGGTGCCCAGAAAGGCTTTCCTGATGACTCCCTGACCTGATGGGCTCTAGACCTCTTCTCCCTCACACTATATACAGGCACTATATTCATACTCACTACATTGTGCGGAAATACCTGTTTACATATCTGTCTCCCTTAATGGCCCGTTGAGCACAGGGACCATGTCTTATATCTTCCTCTAGCCCCAACACAGGAATACTCGATAATGTCTGCAGAATGGATGAATGCTGTAAAGGAACCAGGTGCCTGAGTAGTAAACGAAATACACCTGTAGGAAACTATTAAGTGAAATGCAAAGCAGAATTGCATGTGATTAGCGCCAAGTATGCAGGGGCAGGCTCCGGACGCTGTGGGCAGGAGCGTTCTGTGAGGGAATGACTCCCTCCCCTTGGTGGAGATTAGGGCTCTTATTACTATGAAGTGGGGTTTTTTTTCTTTCAATTTTGCAAAACTGTAGTAATTAGTATTCTGAAATCTTTCTCCTCAATTGTGTTCCCTGGACCAGTGATGTTGGCTTCGCCTGGGCATTTGTTAGAAATTCAGGGTCTTGGGTCCCACCCCAGAGCTGCTGAATCTGAATCTGCATTTTGAACAAGACCCCAGGTCATTCATATATGCATCCATGTCTGAGATGCTCTCTCTGGAGAAAACATTTTGTTGGCTGGAGCTCCACTAGATGGAGTTGTGAGCTCAGGGTCCTTGGGCCCTCTCGTTCCTCTGGGAGGCAGTGCTCTGTGTGGCTGGCTGGAGGTTCCAGGGCCTGACTTCAAGGGGTGGGTGGTGGCAAAGGACTCAATCTAGCAGCTGTGCCCAGGTGGGCAGGTCTGCAGACGCAGCCCCTCACAGGCAGGGTCAAGCAGGAGCTGCCGGGGGCCTGGGACTGGCTTCGGCTGTATCGGCCCCAAAGGAGTCCAGCAGGATCAGGCAGGGGCGGTGTGGCAGGAGGTGGACCTGGATGGAACTGGTAGGCGAGACAGGCAGAGGCCAGGTCAGTGAGCGTGGGTCAAGGCTGGAGGATCAGATGAGAGTTCCTGGGACTGAGGCAGGGGCTGGGGTCGGGCCCTCAGCTTCAGGAATGGGGCGAGGCTCAGGGCTGGAGTAAGGGTCAGAATGTCTGGTGTAAACATCGTTCCTGGTGATCCGAGGCAGCCTTTTCACCGTCTGAAGGCACAGCTGCGCTGAAACGCCTGCTCTGCGCCGCAGCTGGCCGGCTTTCAGCTTAGGTCTCCCCCGGTCCCAAGGACACTCGCAAGGCACGGGGAGGGGAGGGAAAGAAGAGTGTGTGTCTTCCGGTGACCCAACGTGCCCTTCCTGATCCGTAGGTTTGTTGTGTGACCTCTGCACGCACCCTCTTATGTTCAGATGTGGTGTTTAGTATTTCATAGCAAAAGTAATGGAAGCCACTGGATATGAGTTAGAATGGGAGCTATGACATGTGTTAAAATGTACTGAGATCTCTTTTTCCCTTGTGTCTGGGAGGAGGGTTGTGGATTGAAATTTGAAGGTGGCACCTGACCTGGGAGGGGCTGAGGAGCCCAGCAGAGTGAGTGTGGGCTTGGGAAGAAGGCACGTGTTCCTTAGGACAGTTATGTTAGGGTTATCATTTTTCAAGGAATAGCATCAAAATCTTATTAGGGATAATGTGTATTTTTTTAGGAAAAAAGTTTACTTTTTATTAAAATATAATCTTTAAAATTTTTATTATAGTATAATTGATTTACAAATAATACTGTGTTTTAGGTGTACAGGAAAGTGATTCAGTTATATGTATATTTATGTATATATGTACATTTTTTCACATTATTTTCTATCATATGTTATTCTAAGATATTGAATATAGTTCCCTGGGCTGTATAGTAAATCTTTGTTGCTTATCTATTTTATGCATAATTTGATCTGTTAATCCCATACTATTAATTTATCCCTCCCCCTCTCCCTTTCGCCTTTGGTAACGATGTTTGTTTTCTGTGTCTGTGAGTCTCTTTCTGTTTTATATATATATTTGTTTGTATAATTTTTTGGAGGCCACATGTAAGTGATATCATATAATATTTGTCTTTCTCTGTTTGACTTATTTCACTTAGTATGATAATCTCTAGGTCTATCAATCTTGCTGCAAATGGCAATATTTCATTTTTTATGGCTGAGTAGTGTTTCATTATACACATAATGAACATTGGGGTGCATGCATCCTTTTGAATTAGAGTTTCTGTCCTTTCCAGATTCATGCCCATGAATGGGATTGCTAGATCAAATGGTAGCTCTATTTATATTTTTTAAAAGAAATCTCCATACTGTTTTCCATAGTGGCTGCACCAATTTACATTCCCACCAGCAGTGTAGGAATCTCTACACCCTCTCTAGCATTTATTGTTTGTAAACTTTTTGATGATGGCCATTCTGACAGGTGTGAGGGGTGATACTTCATTACAGTTTTGGTTTGCATTTTCTAGTAATTATTGATGTTAAGCATCTTTTCATGTTCCTGTTGGCCATGTATATATCTTCTTTGGAGAAACGTCTATTGAGGTCTTCTGCTTGTGTTTTGATTGAGTTGTTGTTCTTTTGATATTGAGTTGTATGAGCTGCTTGTATATTTTGGAAATTAAGCCTTTGTGGATGGCATCAGTTTGGGTTTTTTGTTGTTGTAGTTGTTGGGGAAGTAATTAGGTTTATTTATTTATTTATTTTTAGAGGAGGTACTGGGGATTGAACCCAGGACCTCATGCATGTTAAGCATGTGCTCTACTACTTGAGCTATACCCTTTCCTCTTGGGTCGCATTGTTTGCAAATATTTTCTCCCATTCCATAGGTTGTCTTTTCATTTTGTGGATGGTTTCTTTTGCTGTGTAAAAACTTTTAAGTTTGATTAAATCCATTTGTTTATTTTTGCTTTTATTTCTTTTGCCTTGGGAGACTGATAAAAGAAAATACTGCTATGATTTACTGTCTCAGAATGTTTTGCCTACGTTCTCTTTAAGGAGTCTTATGGTGTCATGTCATATTTAAGTCTTTAATCCATTTTGAGTTTATTTTTGTATATGGTGTGAGGGAGTGTTCCAACTCCACTGATGTACATGCGACTGTCCAGCTTTCCCTACACCACTTGCTGAAGAGACTGTCTTTTTTCCATTGCAGTATATGCTTTCTCAATATGAAATCAGAATTTATGGATTTGGGAGAAAAATTAATCCCTGCTATGGTGAGATGCGCTTGCTTTTTAGATAACTTGTGGGGAAACTGGCTACAGCACACAGCATCTACTCCATTTATGAAATCAGGGAGCTCCTCTCCACTTTGGATCTGGTAAAATCTGGACAGAGGAAAACTTCTATTAGCTTTTGGCTAAAATCTGAAGCTTGAACATGGGTTGATAAAGAAGGCTCCATAAGAAACCCTTTCCATCTTAAGATCTAGGTCTACAAGCGCTCCTTTGCTCGTGTGATGCAGGGAAATGAGTTATTTAGATAAAGCAGCACGTCTAGTCCTTTTATTCTCGACTGCTCTGCCATAGTTCCCCGGCCAGACAGCAAGGAATGGTGCAGATCTCCACTGTGGCACCGGGAGTGACCTTTTCCCCTGGGGAGGCCTGGGGGAGGGCAGGAGGATGCTGGCAGGGGCTGAGATACTGCTCTGTGTGGAGCAGGATGCACTTGTCCCCACCTCCTTGGGTTTGCTGGGAGGAGCCACCACGTTGATCTACTGAGCTGCAGGTGCTCTCCTGGCAAGAGAGAACTTGAGGTTGATTTATCGAATTCTTGTTCCCTTCCTCCCATGGAAGCAAAGAAATCGCCAGCAGGACAGAAAAGAAGGGTCGTGTCACTCCAGCAACCGGGTGAGCTTATTGACCTGGGCTTTGCATTCGCGACGGGCTCAGCTGTAGACTGCTGTTACTGCTACACAAGGTCGCCGTGCCTTTGTATTTACTGGCTGTATTCAAAGTTTGGGTGGTTAAAAAAATACCTAAAATACAACAACATTTTAGTAACTCTGTTCTGGCATTTCTTCATTTCCTAATATACCCACAGTCTGAAAAGTGAGAGACTAGTCCTCTGTCACCCTCTGGGGGGCCTTGCCTGCCACATGCAGGTTGTAGACAGAAAGTGCAATCATTTGTGACAACTGTAGAAAGTTAACTTCTGGTTCTGTATGTTCTGAACCACTGTCAAAATTGCATTTCCTTTTTCAAGAAAGGCACTAAAAACAATGGAAAAACGTATTCGTATCACAAAAACTTGTGACCTCGCTCCTCACCCAAGCAGCGCCAGTCCTGCTTGGCTCCTGAGGCGGCCCCAGAGAGCTGACCCCCAGAGAGCTGTCACGGGTTGACCTTTCTGGGAGATCCCCGGAAAAGCCCGCTCGCAGGGCTTGTCCTCATTTGGTCAGTGAGGAGAGCCCTATCCTCAGGGCACTGGTCAGTCAGCGACACTCGTGCTCAGGGCTGCACACCCCTCACTTCCGGGGGAACTGAGGCTGCACGTGAGCAGAAGGGAGGGTTAAGGTCGAGCTGGAAACTGCTCCAGCCCACGCAACAGCCCCTCGGAAGGGCTGGGACACGTAATGGTCAGAGGCATGTAAGGAAATCGCTCTTCAATTATTAGCTGACTCCTAAGCTAGCCAAGTGGCCTCACATGGCACAGAATACAGACTTTATAGAGTTACTTCTGGAAAGTCACAAACAAACGAACAGCAGCAGCAGCAGCAACAAACGGCAACACTAATCCTTGAGGGGATGACACTCTGAGCTCCAGGGCTGCTGTATATATTATTTAAAATGTCGAGTTTAACGAAATATTGTGAGACATGCAAAAAAATGGCCCATATACAGGGGAAAAAAAGTGATCAAAGGATGTTCCCCCAGGAAGGCCAAACATTGGACTTTCTAGACAGAGAGCACTCCCTTACAATCCTTTTTTCCCCCTGTAAGTTTGGTGGTGATGTCCCATCTTTCATTTCTCATTTTAATACTTTGATTCTATCTTGTTCAATCTAGCTAGAAGTCTGTCGATTTTGTCTTTTCAAAGACAACTTTTTGTCTTGAACTTCTCAATGTTTTTTTCATTCTCTATTTCATTTATTTCCACTTAATGTCTATGATTTCCTTCATGATATACTGAATCTCTCATCATTACAAGAGCCTTCTTTATCTCTAGTATTAACTTGTGTCTTAAACCCTTTTGTCTGATGTTAGTACAGCCACCCAACAACAGAGCCTCAAAACACAGGAGACAAATCCAGACAGAATTGAAGGGAGAAACAGCCGATCATCAGTGACAGCTGGAGGCTCTGACACTCTGCTCTCATTACTGGAAGCTGAACAAGAAAACAGGAGAGAGACCAGAGCAACACTGTAAACCAACAAGACCTAACAGACACCTGCAGACTGCGTCCCCCAGCAGCAGAACACATTCTTCTCAGGTGCACATGAAACAGCCTCCAGAACAGACCACACAGTAAGCCAGAAATAAGGTTCAATCAATTTAAAAGGATTAAAACTATACAAAGTGTCTTCTCTGACCACAATGGAATTAAATAAATCTATAACCGAAGGAAATTTGGGAAATTCACAAATATGTGGAAATTAAACAATATGTTCCTAAATAACCAATGTGCCAAAGAAGGGAATTTATAGATGTAAACACCTGTACATTGAACTTCATCAAAATTAAAACCTTTTGTGCTTCTAGGGGCACCATCAATGAAGTGAAAAGACAACCTATATAATAGGAGAAAACATTTGCAAACCATTATCTGATAAGAGACTTGTATCCCAGATTTATAAAGAAGTCTTATAACTGAACAATAAAAAAGCTAAATAACCCAATTGAAAAATGGGAAAAAGATTTAAAGACATTTCTCTAAAGAAGATAAACAAATGGTTAATAAGCACACGAAACAGGCTCAACATCATTACTCACTAGGGACATGAAAATCAAAACCACGAGATGCCACTTCACACCCACTAGGATGACTGAAATAAAAAATAAAGAAAATAGTGAGATGGATGTGGAGAAATTAGAACTATCATTCATTGGTGCAGGTATTTTGGAAGACTGGCAACTGGTCAAAATATTAATCTACCACACCAACAATTCCATTCCCAGGTATATGCCCAAGAGAACTGAAAACACATCTCCACTCAAAAATTTGTGCATGAACGTTTATGGCAGGGTTATTCACAGTAGTCCCAAAGTAAACAAACCAACCCCCTTAAAACTGATGAATGGATAAATAAAATATGATACATCCATACAACGGAGCATTATGTGCCAATAAAAAGGATATAAATACTGATGCATCTACAACGTGGATGAACCTGGAAAACGTCAGGCTACGTGGAAGAAGTCAGGCCCAGAAGACCACATACTGCATGACTCTATTCATGTGAAACGTCCAGAAGAGGCAAACCATGGAGGAGACACTAGGGGGAGGGACGAATGGGAAGTGACTGCTAAGGGGTAAGGAGTTACTTTTTGAAGTGATAAAATTGTTCTAAAATTAGATAGTGGTGACGGTTACACAGTCCTGTGAATATTCTAAAACCCACTGAACTGCGTACTTTACATGAGTGGATTTTAAGGGAAGGGTGTAGCTCAGTGGTAGTGTGTGCTCAGCATGCATGAGGTTCTGGGTTCAATCCCCAATACCTCCTCTTAAAATAAATAAATAAACCTAATTACTAACCCCCCCAAAAAACCCTAAAAAATGAGGGGATTTTAGGGTACATAGATTATACTCATAAAGCTGTAAAAAATAATAAAAATGCAACCAAGTTCCTCTTTGCCGCTCCATATTAAAAAGGAAATAAAAGGAATGATTTCTATCCTTGGATCAGTGGTTCTCAACTGGGGGTGATCTTGTCCCCCGAGGGACGTCTGGATACTGCTGACTGCCCTGCAAGGCGAGAACAGCCCCCATAACAAAGGATGATCTGGCTCCAAACGTCAGTCACACCGAGACGGGGCGCTCCTGCCCAGATGCGGCTCCGGCAGGACAGAGCAGGGCGCGCACTGCCTCCCGTCGCCCCCACACCTGCTGAGGTCCTCTGGTGCGACGGCATCCCCTGGGTCGAGGACCGTTATGAGAAGCCATCCCAGGAAACTCACTTTTAAGGCAACGGTAAGGACGTGAGGCACAGTCGTCTCTCTAGGGGTGTCCTTGGGAGAACCTTCTGTCCGGTCTTGGCTCCGAGAATGGCTGTCCTGCCCTGAGCAGCCTGTCTCTGCTTTGTCTCACGGACACCGTGAACTCTGGGCCTGACCGCACTCTCCTTTTTGGGTTCGCTGTTGAGCCAAGCTTGTAGCCCACCCTTAGGAAGGGCGTAGGTCTTGGTATTTTGCCTGTTTAAGTTTTATTTCTGGTTCCATTTTATACCCCGAATTTCTTTTTCCTTTTTTAACATTTATTTTCTCTTTATTTCCTTTGTTCCTACTTTTAATTTTTACCATCTTTTTGTTTTGTCTCGTTGACACGTCTTGGGTCAGCTATTGACACTGCTCAGCGAAAAACAAGGCACGACTTCGACACGTGTAAACGGCGAGTCTCAGCGCTGGGAGGGGAGTGGGAGGCAGGAGAGGCAGTTTATCGGGCAGAGTTGGGGGGTGTGACGGAGGCAGTGAGGGAGCCCAGTGACCTCCCCATGGGGTGCCCTGGTTCCTGCTCCAGAAGCCCGGCTGGGGGTGCGGGGGGCAGGGGGTGATGGAGTCAGGGGACCCTCGGGGGAGGCCGGCTGTTCCTGGGCTGCTGTGTAGGACACTGTGGCCTCTTGGTGCTGGAAGGAGCTGCGCTTTCAGAGGATAAGTCACAGACGTGGGGACAGAGCTGGTAGGAGAGGGGCCCCCGAGACGGGCAGGACTGGGTGGTGTATCAGGGTGTCCTGGACCGGGAGCCAGGAACTTGGCTTCTTGGTCTGAAGTCCCGGCTCCACCCTCGTTGGCCAAGGGGCTTTGCAGCCACGTGGCTCCTTAGTTTTCCTGCCACTGAAACATGGTGGTCACGCTTGCGGGGCCTGTCTCTAGGGTTGATGTGAGGACCAAGTGAGATGATGAAAGGAAATTGCTGAAGTGCTCTATTCATTGCTAGGCTGAAAACTTTTTCTTTTCTTGTTTTTTTTTAGTGTTGTGGGACAAAAATAATGGAGGCGTTACTGCGGCTGTGATCGCCGCTGCACTTGGGGAGACGTGTCACTGGGAGGTCATCACTGTCGCGGGCGCCCTGGGGGTTCCAGCTCCACGGAGCAGGCCTGGGCGAGACCTGGCTGACCCTGGGGAGCTAGGACTTACTCAGCAACCCTGGGGAGGAAGTTTTTGTTAGTCATTCAGTTGCGTGTGGACGTCTGCAAGAGAGTGCCGAGACTTTCAGAGCCGACGGGATCTCAGGGGCGTGGAGAGGCCGGCCTCCTGCCCAAGCTCTCTCTCCAGAGCTCTGGGAGCCCCGAGCGCTGCGCCCTGTGTCCTCCACGGAGGGAGCTCGGCCCGCGAGAGTCCAGAAGGGCTGGGGTTCGGGCACACGGATTTCCTGGCCTCACGTGGTTTTTGTTGTTGTTGTTTTCATGATCTCTGGGGTGGACGCTGCTACAGTTCTGGCTTCCCGGGTCTAATCCTGCTGTTTTCAGCGCAACATGGGACCAGCTTCATCTTTGGGGTTGGCTGACAGCCACGAGGCCCCTTTCTCTCATTTTCATGTTATTCTTCAGTTCGTTTTCCCTCTCCTTGGCTCCCCACAGGTTCCCCCATCAACACACACCCCAGATATTGCAGCCGACCAACTTCTGTTTTCACCTGAGTAGAAGTGTTCTTCGGAGGAAGGTCGCAGGATGTGACCAAGGAAGACGGCTCCTTGCCCTCGAGGCTGGGTGGGGGGGGCCTCCTAAACCTTCCCTCCACTCAAAGTAGTAACTTTCAAGGTACTTTTCCTTCAATCCTCTACTTTCTTCGACCTTGGTATCCTTTGGGTAATTTTCTTTGGCTTTGAAATCTTGCTGTCTTCCCAGACCAGGGTGGACATGGGCTGGTGAGCTCGCCTCCTCTGTCTCCCCCGAGCCACGTGACGTGACCCTGACCTTCGTCACACCCCAGACGTCGTGCTGAGCGCTCCTCCTACACTGCGTTACTTAATTCCTACAACAACCCAATGAGGCAGGAATTATCTTCGTTTTGCAGGTGAGAAGACCAAGTGTCTGAGAGCTTAAACCACGTGCCCACGGTCACACGCTTGTCCGTGGTGAAGCCCGGAGGCTAGCTGGGGAAGGGGTCAACGGCACACAGCTGAGGTAGAAGCGGCATTGGCCTTGGGGTCAGAGGCTTGGGTTCGCATCCTGGCTGGATACTGACCAGCGGGATCTCGGCAAGTCACACCCATCGCACCCCTTGGCCTCAGCCTTCTCATCTGCAAAGAGCTAATTAATTGGCTCACTAACTAGGCGGAGGATGAGAATTAGCCGCAGTGATTACCCAGCCTAGGGCTAGACTCAGCAGATGCTCGGGCCGTGTCTGCCTCACAGGGCTGCGCACGTGTGGCAGGCAGCCCCTAGCCGGCCCCCAGACACACTGCCTCCTGATGCTCTGGCCCTCGTGTAATGCCCTCCCCTTGAGTAAATGGATACGTCACTTCTGTCATGTGGGAATCACAACATGACAGGTGCCTTCCCTCTGTGTAAGGGAGGGAGAGAGAGAGAGGCTTTTTTTAACCTGGACCTTCTGGGTCTAGAAATAGGGACTTGCTTCTGAGTGTGCAGGGCCGATCCATGTAGAGGCCCAGTGAATTCTGCTGCTGCGCGGGGGCATGGAGAAGGCTTCTTGGTTGAGGCAGGTCCTTTTTTGTGTCCCTGGGCTTCTTGTCCTGGGGGCAGCAGGGGGTGTGTGGCTTGAGCTCTGACTATTAATAGGATGTCTGACCATCTAGTGGCTTCTTGTGTCCCTCTGAGTCTTGCACACTGGACTTTTTGGCAGTAGGTCCCTGACACTACACCCACTGAAGCACCCTCCATCCCTCAGGGCCCCAGCTGTGGAACCTTGCCCCACCCACGGCCCCTTTCTTCCTTTAAACTCTTTCATCTCTGACTCTGACTTCAAGGCTCTGCAGTGGGGCAGGTGCTGATCTGAGAAGGTCCTGGTACTGGTGGGGATTACCCTGGGGCTTTCTTGGCTACCCTTCCCACTGTAGGATGGTCCCTGCACACACACACGTATGTAACACACAGGGACACATGCACACACATGCAGGCACACATGTGTGTACACAGAGCTGCAGTAGGACAGAGGCCCAGGGGCGGCACTGGACGAGGAGCCTGGAGACGGGGGCTCTAGCCCGGGCTCTGACCCTTGGTGACTGTGGAACAGCACATCTCCCTTCCATCTGTTTCCTCTTTTGTAACGTGAAGGAATTAGAGCCGGTATTTCCAAGGCATCTTTTTCTGTGATTTAGATGAAGACATGTTATAGGGACACTCAGGGTGGGTGTTGGGTTTAGAGGCTGGGAGGGGGTTTATACTGTTCAGTTACACTGGCCCTGGGGACAGACTGTGTCTGAGTTCTGGCTCTGCTGCTGCTGGGCTGTATG
Organism: Vicugna pacos; assembly: GCF_048564905.1. Classification (NCBI taxonomy): domain Eukaryota; kingdom Metazoa; phylum Chordata; class Mammalia; order Artiodactyla; family Camelidae; genus Vicugna; species Vicugna pacos. Next base: position 7,866,618 of record NC_132998.1, read on the forward strand.
ACCTTGGAAAAGACACTTCACCTCTCCCGTTTCATCAGTAGGGTGGGGTTAGTTAAACCTCATTGTGTCAGGATCAGGTGAAGTGATTTTTGCCACAGCACCATGCACTGTGAGTGACGCGTGTTATTACTGGGCTCAGCTCTGCCTTAAAGTCACTGAGCGATCTTGTGGAAATGGAATGAGCTTTTCTAGACCTCAGTTTCCTCCTCTGTAGACTGGAGTTTGGACAAGTAGAAGATCTTCAAGGCCCCTTCCTTTCATCATCTCCTCACCCAGAGCTCAAATAGAGGGGATGACATTGAAAGTGGCTATTTAGAGATTCACCACACGGGGGCGATGAGATCCTATGCCTTGTATCCTTGCCACCATCCTTGGCATCGCGAAATCCCAGGGACGTCGGAAAATCTTCTCTACCTGTTCCTCCCACCTATTTGTGGTTGTGCTCTTTTTGGGACGGGGACAATTGCCTATATGAGGCCAGGCGCAAGCTCCTCTCAGGACAGGGACCAGATCCTTGCCCTCTTCCACACGGTTGTCACTCCCATGTTCAACCCTTTCATCTACACTCTGAGGAACAAGGAGGTCACAGTGGCAGTGAGGCAGCTCACGAAGAGATACCTTTGGAGCTCTTGACCACTCAGGTTCTTGGAGATAAGGGCCTGATCCTTGGGGATTCTCAAGGAGGAGGGAGCAGCTGGCGGCTGCAGCCCTGGCCCACTCGGTGTGGTCTGTGTAGGGGCCCCTGCCTGCCCAGCTCAAGGACCCAGGGCTCTGACATGCTGCTCAGAACTCAGCTTCTGGGGCCTGTTCTTACGGCCTTGACCTGACTTGTTTGCAGGTAGAAAGCTGGAGAGACAGGCACTTGAGGGGTGGTTGAGGAGGGAAGGCGCTGTGCCCGTCCTGTGTGATGACTGAGCAATTCCTGGTCTTCCCTGTGGTTTGGGGTGCCTTCCTGGGCCTAAGATTCCTGGAGACACTGCTCTTCCTCCTTCTCTCAGAATCCTCACTGCAAAACTTTCTCTTTCACACAAGTCACCCCTGATATGACATGAGCGCCTTTGCTCCAGGTGGGAGGTCTGACCAGTGTAGGAATGGGGCAGGGAATAGGTGGTCTGGCTTTGGCCGTTCAGGTGCTGTGTCTTGCCCGATGCCGCTTTAGGTCTGGAAGCTTCTGTCTAGTCACTTTTCTCCTGACTTACAGCTCCTCTCCTGGGATCCCTGAGATGTTGATATTCTCTTCTGGGCTTCTTTCTCACCTGCAGGCTGGCTCCCTGGTCATCTTCTCGTGTGGTCCTAGGGTAGAAATGCACCTACATCTCTTGCCTCTGACTCAGATCAATCAGAATGGCTGATCTGGCCCCTGGACTCCCAAGATGATGCTTTTGTTTCTTGAAAACTGTCCACTCTTTCTACTTGGCGCCACCTTCATTTAGTTGTCAGAAGAACCTAGCACCATTTTACTTTCCCTGGGAAGCCCATTCTTGCTTGTTCATAAACTCTCCCTTACCAATAAGCTGCCAGAGGAAGGGGATACACAGGGAAATCACTCTAAAGGCACAATAAATGAGGGCCTTGAAAATCGCATTGATTTTCTTTTCCAATTTACAAAAGTAACACTGTTAATTGCAGAGAATTTTGCATTCAGAAGAAATGAAAATAACTATTAACATTTTGGTGTTAATTATGTCTGGTTTCCCTGTGTGTGTGTGTGTATACACATATATACATATTTTTAAAAACTAAAAATTGGATGATATTGTCTAAATTGCTCATAACTTTTGTTTTCCACATTATTAAACTATATTGTAACATTAAGTAGGCTTCTAAAGCATCATTTTAATATCCATATAGTATCCTACTATAGGAATGTACTAATTTTAAACAATCTTAACACACTCACAGACATAGAAAACAAACTTATGGTTACTGGGGGGAAAGGAGTTGGGGGTATAAAAAGGGAGTTGAGGATTCACAGATACCAACTACTGTATACAAAACAGATAAACAACAAGGTCCTACTGTACATTATAGGGAACTGTATTCAATATCTTCTACTAGCCTATAATGAAAAAGAATATGAAGAGAACATATACATATGTATAACTGAATCACTATGCTGTACAGCAGAAACTAACACAACATTGTAAATTGACTATACTTCAAAAAAAAAAAAAAAAAACTAAGGCCGAACCCCACAATCTTCTATTATTAGAATTAAAGCTTTTTGTTATATTGCTGAGAGAGATGTCATTGTGCTCATATCTTTGTATGTTTATGCTTTTCTGAGCACCATCTTCTAGAAATGGAATTGTTGGGTGAAAACATATGCACAGTTTTAGGGCTTTTGAAACATATTGCCAAACTGTCCTCCAAAAAGAATTTTTATAGCTTTACAGTCCAACTGAGGGCAGTCCCATTTGCAGGGGAAGGAAATGGACTAAGAGTCAGGAAGGAGTTAGGTTTAGGAGGCCCGGCGAATAGCAGAACAGGGGAGATATGGGATATTTAATATTCTTGTAGTGCAGAAAAGACCTTACAAGGAGGACACAAACTCATTTACCCCCAGTCCACCAAGTACTGTGTGAGACATACTTGGACTGAGAGTGCAACATGAGGCATCAAAGTTAGACTCAGGCAATGACTTCCCTATAGAGTTGGTATCTGAACAAGACAGGGGGAGAGGCTTTTTCCTCATTGTTGTGAGCTGAGGGCGGAGGCAGGAGGAGGACATGAAATCCGACTGGCTGGTCCCTAAGTGGTTTTGTGCGTCTGTCACCTGAGATGGTGACCATCAGTTCTGGAAGCTGAGGCTCCCTATTTACAGGGTCCCCAGACAGAGTTGCCAGGAAAATACTGGATGTTCAGTAAAATTTGAATTTCCGATAAACTACAAGTAATTATTTGGTATAAGTGTGTCCCATGAAATATTTGGCCAGAAGGATTTTGCACCACTTTATCTTTCTGGGGAAAGAAATGTTTGAAACACAGATACATTAAAAATTATTCATTATTCATGAGAAAATAAAATTTAACTATATGTCTTGTATTTTTATTTGCTAAATCTGGCAACTGTATCCCCAGGTGCTATTCAAGCAGGGCTGGAACTGCAGTTGGATGTGAGGATCTAAGCGGAAAGCTCTGATCACCTCCATTCAGGAAGAAGGAAACTACTTGGGAAATAGAGTGATTTCCCCTGATATGAGTCCTTTGTTGGACCAGAGACTCACTCTTGTTACTTGTGTGAATGTTGGCCATCCTATAAGTGGAAAAGAGGATATGGGAGGCTAGGGACGGAGGAGTCCGTGTCTATCCTTGGGAATAAGGGACATTAAAGAGTGGAATAGTGTCCCTTATTGTATTGGAAATTCTAGGAGAGGAGAATATGGAGCTGCCTAAGAAAGGTTGACCAGAGGACTGGATACAGATGGCACTATGACACAGTGGTTTAGAGCATGGCTGTGGTGCTAGGAGGCTCCAAAATCGAATCCTTGGAGGTTTCTTACCATTTTTATGCCTGAATTTCCTAATCTGTAGAACAGCAGTTACAATAGTTTCTATGCTTCACGGAATAGTTGTGAGAATTTAATGTAGACCCTCTCCAGGCATTCTTTGTTGCACAGTCACTTAACATTATCGGAAATCAATTTGTTAATGGTTTCTCATCTCTCACTACATGTCCCGTAAAGGCAGGGTTGCTGCCTGTCTTGTTTACCAGTGTTTTCCTAGTGCCTGGCACATACTAGATGTTGAAGAAATAGTCGTCGAATAGATTACAAAAAAAACTGCTTGGCAGTGCATGGCAAGTAGTGAAGCGGTAGTTACTTTTGATTAATAGTAGGAGTGCTACTGCTATCATTTGCATTTCTATGAACTTCAGTGATAACTTTCATTGAGGTTTTTAGATGTCTTAAACACTTCGGGGCAGCGTAGGCCTGAGGCCGTTGGCGTATACGCCTCTTCCCGGGACCCGGACACGCGGCGGCCGGTTGAGCGGCCGAGCGGGAGGGCGGGGGCGCGGGGCCCGCGCGCGGGGAGGGCAGGGCCGTGCGCGGAGGTTGTCGAGGGGCAGCGCGGAGTCGGGGGCGGGAGGCCGGCCTGCCGGGCGGGGGGGCGGGGCCGCGCGGAGTTGGGGGCGGGGGGGCGGGGCCGCGCGGAGTTGGGGGCGGGGGGCCGGCCTCGGGGCACACGGGCCGCGGCCGCTGGCGCCGGCGCGGGGGCTCCGGGCGCGGCGGGCGGTTAGGGTGAGCGCAGAGCCCGGGGGCCGGGGGTGCGTGCCTCGCGCCCACCCGCCTCGGTGCCGCCGAACCCGGCCTCCTCCGCGCGTCCCCGCCGTTTTAAACGGCACATCTCCTGCGAGCGGGAAGCGTCGTCCGGACAAGAAAGCGTCGCCGCTGTTAAGGCCTCCTGCGGGCCTCGGAGGTAAGCGTGGGCGTGGTTGGGGTTTCGGTGGTGAGAAGAAAGCCCCGCGACCCTCGACGGGGCCCGGCCGCCGCGGGGGGACGAGGCTTGGTCCCACTGTCCCCGCGCCTTCCCTCGCCCGCAGCCGCGCGTGGGGGGTGGACTCGCCTTGGGACGTGTGTACTGCCCGTGTGAGTGGGCCGAGGATTAACTTGACAAAAACGTTGGGACCTTCTCCGCTAAGGAGCCTCCCAAAGTTGCAGGAAAGCCGAAAATGTGTTATGTTGTGTTACGTCAGGCGGAAGCTGTGTGTGGACTTTTCGAAGAGAGGGGATTTGGAAATGCGGAAATCCTGGTGCAGGCTGAGTGCAGGCAACTCCGCAGGGGGCATGTGGGCCCCTTCCTCTGGGCCTTGGGAGGAAGGGAAAGGGGTAGCAAGTGAGCAGTTCTGGGGGGAGAAAAAGTGACTCCGCTGGTCGCAGAGCTGATAGGAATCCTGGAGGACCAGGCTTGGGGAACGATCTGGAACCAAGAGACACCCAGAGACGGGAGCCAAGTCAAGTTTTTACCACAGGGGTGGTCTGGCTAGGATGCTGCTGGCGCGGCCACCATTGGTTCTTGGTGCTTCTTTGGCATGTGTGGTGCTGCCGCCTCTAGGTCCTGGGTGCCCCCACTGCCGTCACCAAAATGAACTGTGAACTTTCCTCTACTCTCTGCATCACTTGCACCTGATTGAAAGTCTTAAGCAGATACATCCACGGGGACTAGCTAAGGTCACAGGCCTGTGACTTGGCTGCTAGAGTTTAGGGAAAGCCAGTATTTTGGCCGTGTTGGCTTCTGTAGAGGATGGGGGAGTTCTGTCTTCTCGCAAAGCTCTTAACCACCAAATAAAAGTAAATGTCAGAGAAAGAAATATTGTATGATATCACTTGTATGTTGAATCTAAAAAAAAATACAAATCAACTTATTTACAAAAAGACTCACAGATGTAGAAAACAAACTTATGGTTACCAAAGGGGGAAGGGGAGGGGGAGGGGTAAATAAGGAGTACGGGATTAACAGATAAACACCACTATATACAAAATAGATAAGCAACCAGATTTACTGTATAGCTCAGGGAGTTATATTGAATATCTTGTAATAACTTTTAATAGTACAAAAGAATCTGAAGCTGTACACCTGAAACTAACACAATATTGTAAATCAACTATAATTAAATTAAAAAACCCACCAAACAAACAAAAAAACACCAAACCACAAAATGTATGAAAGATTTTTAATGAAACATTTGAATAAAAAAAAAAAAACCAAAGTGGAATCTCAGCGGTGGGGTCAGTGGGTTGGCTGGTGAGGAGAAGCTGCTTTTGTGGAGTTCATGCCCGGCCTCCTTTCCTGCCATTATGGCCGTTCTATTCACAGGCCCATTCAGAACGAACTGAGTATGATTTGTTGAGGAAGGAGGTAGATGCAACTTTCTTGTGTCTTTAGGATGTGTGCTTGGGCCCTGTCTGAATTCAGCACTTCTGCTTTTTGGTGAAGTGCAACTGGAAATTCCTAATTTTAGGCTGGATGGATCAGCTATGTCCAATCTATGGTGACCAAAAGAGTTCAACAGATGGTCACCTGGTCTTCAGTGGTCAGATGTTCAGTATGTACTGTTGCCTACAACGAGCCCAAGAACAGTTTCACAAAAGGATACTGATTATTTGCCCCACAGGCCAGGGCTTGGCTCTCAAAACCTGGGTTTGGTTCCCAAACCTGTGATTTGCCTCTTGGACTTACTAGAGCTTCCAACGCCATGATGTTGAGCATCCTAAGGTGTGCTGGGTGTTCAGGAGGTCCAGATGGCAGAACTGCAGCCTGGACCAGCTAGAGAGCGTTTTCTTGCTCTGACTTGTGAGACATCTGCTAGAGGGTTTGAAGCAGCACACCCAAATGGGCTGTATGTTGCTTCCCAAATCCAGAGACCCGCAGGAGGTCATTTTCTTACCCTACAGAGAAAAAGGTGAGGCAGCTTGTCCTTAACATTTGAGGAGATGTCTTGACATTTCCAGAGAACCTTCACTGAGGTGCCAGGTCTCTGAATTTGATGGGGCTTATCTCCTCCCCTCTGGTATGAGCGTACACCTAGCATACCTGCTGTGTGCTTCTCTCCAGGTGCTGTCAGCTTAGTCTTATCAAAATAATGAACTGGTGTGGTTCCTAGAGGAAAATGAGATGCTGAGGTTGGTGTGGATTAAATGATGGTGCAGAGTGAGAGCTGGTGTGACTCTGAGGCAAGACAAGAAAGGCTAACTTCCGTCCCTGCACTGATTCTGGAGTGTTTTCCACTTACAAGGTAGTGAAGAAATGCATTTCTTACTCAGTGTTTGCACATCTGGTCCAGATGAGGAGAAGTGGCTTTCTGGTGGCCCAGGCTGTCCTGCTCCTCCTCCTCTGTGCCACTAACCTCCTTCCACCTGTCGTTCTGCTTATTTTCATCAGCTCTTTGTTCTCATCTTTCTACTTTCTCTAAACTCACATTATCAGAGGGAAAATTAATAATGTAGAGAGTGAAAGTGCCAGCTGTAGAGTTGGAAACTCTAGTCGTTATTTCCTAGCTGTGTTACCTAGGGAAAGTTGTTCAACATCTCTGTGCCTTGGTTTCCTCATCCTGTTGAGATTGGTTTAATAATAGAGCCTTCTTAGAGGTGAACTTACTGTGAAGCTTGAATTCTGGGGACTCCAAACTTGTATGGGCTCCTTAAAAGGGCCAGGAATTGCTAGCAGTTATGTTCCTATGGTCACATTTTAAAATATAAATTGCCAAGTTTTATTAAAAATTGCAAAGTGATCTATTTTAACTGAAGTCTTTTGTAGCTTCTGTCTTTCTCCTCTCTGACTTTCTCTGTCACATTTCCCCTTGTGATGGGTCATGTTGAAGTGACCATGGATACTTTCGGATCTAAGTCTAAGTTGAGTTGGTGATTAAGTTTAAGTTTTATGGGATGGTAGCATCTGGGTTTGTGTGGTTCACAGTCACTTTTGCCCATAGTTAAGTCATTGCCAGCTGTCTTGATGCAGGAATGACTTCCAGGAACACACCTTCTACCCACGGTGCCGTATCATCAGCATTATGACACAAAGTTTAGCACCGGATGTTTAATACAGCAAAAATGTGTCTGATGGTGCCGGGCACTGAAAATATGTGGTAAGTGGAGGAGAAACCAGGCTGGAGATCTAGGGATTGATAAGTGAGTTTCTGGCAAAAGACCTTTCCAACCATGACATGTGTAAAGTTGTCAGCAGGATTTGATTTTCATCCTCTAAGTAAAAAACAAGTTCTCTCCTGTCAGAAATATCCTTGATGATGCAGGAACATATACACTTATAAACAAAGCATTAATTTTACTCTTTTTTAAAAAATGGGAATGGGGTATTTGATTAAACTTAAATACTTCATTTTAACTGAAATTTCAAAAGATGTTTTGAGTGTTTCAGTTAAAAAGTGAGAAATTAAAACCACCTTTAGAGTGCTGGGTATTTGAGCTTAGCCACCTGTTCTCCTTGCCTGACCCTGAATAAACCTGTCTCTGCTCAAAAACAGAACAAAACCCAAAACAACTTTTATGGATTTGGATGTACATGAAGGTAACTGCTTTGGTCATCCTCAAATTTATTTTTAAAAGAACTAAGAGATGAAAATAATGAAATATGAAACAAAAGCAATAACAATGAGTGATGAAGTTATTCTTACATTCAGGAACGAATTATAATGGAAATTTCAAATTGTATTAAAAGCTGAAGTTTGTTAAGAGGAAGAGAGAGATTCTGCATGAAGTATAGGCTCGTGGATTACTTGATAATCTGTCTCTGACATAGTGTTTTCCAAAGATGGCAGCAGCAGTATCTCCCGTCCCACATGCACGTTTGCAATGTGACCTTGTCACCCTCCTATATCAAGAGGCGGGGTCTAATCCCCCTACTCTTAAATCTGGGATTGTCTTAGTGACCCACTTGTAACCAACAGGATGTGCTGGGAATGATGCTGTGTGATTTCCAGGGTTAGGTGGGCAGAAGCCTTGCAGCCTCTGTCTTGGCTCTGGGAATGTTTGCTCTGGATGTCTTCTTTGGGGACACTCCCTCTTGGAATCCAGCTGCTAGGCTGTGAGAAGGCCGAGCCACATGGAGCGATCACGTGTAGGTGTTCTGGTCAGTAAACCCAGTCATTACAGGCACCCGACATGGGAATGAAGAAACTGTTAGATGATTCTGCTCCCAGCTGTTCAAGTCACTTCTACCTAGTGAGTCTGATGACAGAGACATTGTGCTGCAGAGACGAGAATCCTTGTGCTCTGTCTAAATTCCTGACCTACAGAAATTAAGAGCACAACAAACTGATCATTGTTTTATGCCACTGGATTGGGGTGGTTTGTTATGCAGCAATAGGTCACTTGAACACCATCCAATTAATGAAGAGAGTGAATCAAATGAACACATTGGGAAAAGATTTAGATTTCTTGCTGATTAGACATAAATACTGACATCAAAGTAGGAAACATAAAATTTAATATGCTACTGCAGTGAGACCCTGGAGAGCAAAATGGCTAATGAGTGAGGTCAGTTCAGAGACTACTTAAGATAATTCATTGTACAGGAAAACTTGAAACATTGTGAAAATTTACAGCTAATATATGAAAGAAATTTGATACAGGTTTGATCAAATTTGACAACAGTCCTAAAATCTAACATAAAATTGCCAAAAATGAGTTGTGAAGTTAAAAACTTTTCCCCTAAACTACCAATTAAAACAATACATTTCAGTCAACCATGCAAGGGGTAGGACAAATCATCTCTCTAATCTCTTTACAGAAAGTATATAACAAAATCATTGTCCTGTGAATAGGAAGGCAATCAAAGAGTGCACAGCAAAAAACATAAGAAAAAATGAATTCCAGAGGTGAGCAGGGAAAACAAAAATATATTGTTTTCCTGGATTGTATCATTTGTGGCATCTGCCAGTTTAAAAAATTTTCTAATTTTAGTAATATATTTTTTCCTTTAAATGAACATTGTACTTAATTTTATATTTCTGTCTTGTTTTATTAAATAGGGCTGTCTCAAAGGATATAAGCTTTAGGCCCCACATGTCTGGGATCCATCCCTGCATCTACCACATAGGGTTTTTATGGGAGTTAAATAAGATAATCAAGTCAAGGGGTTTGTATTGTATGTATTATGCTCTCAAACAATCTTAGCTGTTGCTATTGCTGTTCATTATAGCTCAGATGCCCTTCTGTGCTTCCTGTTCAGGCCCTAATCAGTTACTTTTTGCCTCGAATTCCCACCGGCCCAGTGTGGATGGCTCTAGGGGGCAGCTGTGACGTCTTGTCCCGAGTGCCATCAGTGTGCGCTGGGCAGTGGCATATGAACCGAGCTCCTCGTGTCAGTGGTGTGGGTCCTGGGCTGTTGAGTGTCATCTTTGCTGCACCACTGAGGACCTTGGCTCTCTGTCCCCACCTTGGAGATTCCGTGCACTGTTCAACCTTCAAATAATTCCCCTCTGCTTGAGATGAGCAGATTGGAATCTGTTGTTGGCAACTGGGCACCATCGCTGATAAAATGGTTAATGATCTCCACGTCTCTTTTTCCTGCCACTGTTACCTACTTTTCACACCACTAGAAAGATTTTTAAAAAACCTCACATCTGGTCTTGTCACTCAGGATGAGTCCCCAGATTCTCAACTGACCCCCACATCCTTCATGATCTGTACGGGGTGGAGGTGGGAGCACAGCTGTTACCTGGCTCCTTAGGTTTTCCATGAGATGAAAGGATTTTTTATCCCACTCCCAGAAGGGAACAGGGCTGGAAACACTTCCTGCCTTTCTCTCTAGCCCCTCACTCACTTCTTCAGGGGAGGAGGAGTGAACAGCCTGGTGATGCTGTAGAAAGCCCTCTTTGGCTTTTGTCTCGGGCTGGCCTGTCTTAGGCTGTACACACTCTTCTCCTTCAGGTGGTGAGCTGGGGGCCGGCCCGCTGGGGTGACCAGCAGTTTGTACAGAACCCCTGCCTGTAACTGGGGGTGGTGGTGAATGTGGGGAGTAGGAAGCTCATTTTGACCTTGGGTTCAAGCCGTCTCCCCCAGCTCAGCCTGCCTGGTAATAAAGCTGACCTTGTGCTCTCTCCCTAACTCCAGTGTATTCTCCTCGTTGGCAGAGAACCCAAAAGGGCGAGCTGTGAGGTTCACTGGGCCTCTTCAGACCCCAGCAGATTTGGGCACTGCTTACATTTCCCTCCTCTCTTGTCAGTTCCCCGTTGCCCACCACACACACACACACACACACACACACACTCGTAACTGTAATAATCACCCTGCGGTTCCTGGAGTGTGTGCCATGCTCCTTGTCACTGATGGACCGTTGCACATTCTATTCCCTTTCTTACTTCTTTCCCTGGATAACTCCTCCCTGTTATCTAGACTTCAGCTAAGATATCTCCTCCTCCATGAAGCCTGCTCCATCCTCTCAGGCTGGATTAGGGACCTTTCCCTTGTGCTCCTCACCGTCCTGTCTTGCTGCTGTGTTTGGCACATGTCTCATATAAAATTGTGAGACTGCAGTCGACTGTTGGTCTGTCTGTCCTGTTTGGTTGTGTTTTATTCCCCTTTGCCCCAGATCCCTGGCACACTTCCTGATGTAGTATTTTCTGAGTGAGTTATTGAACTTGAGCATTCCAGTGGGTGCATCATGGCACGCTGGGGGACCACACGGATTGGAGTGATCTTCTCAGGCCTTGGTTTCTGCACGTGTGGACTCTTGGAAAGGATGGAGCTCCCAGGCCCACTGCATCTGGTCATAAACAGCCTTGCCTGGGACCCTCATGGGGAAGCCCAAAAGGAGTGGGGTTTGGCATTAAACTGAGTTTCCTGAGGTCGCTGAGAAAAACGAGCCATAGCCACTGCTTGGCCTCGGTAGGAGGAGGCAGCCCATGAAGTGCTCTGAAGCCTTCACGTCTTCTCCTGGGGCCAGCTCCCCGCTGTCCCCTTACCCTCTGTGGGCGAGGGGCCTGTGGAGCTGTGGAGGAGGTGGGCTTCCACGTGCCTGAGGAGCACAGTGCACAGCCCAGCGTGTGGCCTGCGGGGGTCGGAGGGTGGGGAGTCCGAGGGGCGTCCTGAGAGTTCAGCTCTCCGTAGTGGACCTGAATCTTGTCTGCTGCCTGCTCACGTGCCCTGTGGCGGTGTCTAAGCCGGCCCCGCGTTCTGCATGTTAGCGCTCCAGCAGTGCTGCACCGAGGCACTTGACGTGAAAAAGTATGATTGGATATGAAATTCTTTTTCATTATTAACAAGAATTTTCAACACTACCTTTGCCCATGAAAGAAAAGGAAGATCTAGTAAATATAAATATATATATATTTATGTATAGTTTCAACTATTGCAAAATTTTGAATGATTTTGTAAAAGGTTTTACATTTTTTATCACCCATTTCTGTGAGTAATTTTCATTCACAATGACCATAGTTATTTTAAGAAATCAATACTTAAAAAATCTTGATCAGGAAGTGTTTACTGTGTCAATTTTTAAACACAAAACCTAGTATAATATAAAAATTATGTTTGCAGAAGCAAGCTCAAGTTTCTTATAAAAATTTAAATTTTTATTTGTAACTTTTATGTAAAACCAGTATTTAAAAACTTCCACAGTACTGTATACTTTTTTTCTCTTATGATTGTATTATAAGAAGTGCAATGAATTTTTTCCATGAATTCCTGTCTAGATGCCTTCAAATCCCCTTCTGTTTACCCTGGTGTGTCACTCAAATCTCAGCACTTCCTATGTATGCCATAATGGGAGGAAGGTTGGAAGTACTGCACTGAGTCACTTCTTCCAGGAAGCCCTCCAGAAACACCTGCGAACTGTAATCGACCATTAACCTTCTACTGCATGATTGCACATTTTGTAGTTACTCATTACATGTTTCTGCTGGTTTGTTTGTTTTCACTCTATTCTCTCCATGGCCACCCCCATTAGATTAGGAGCCCCATGAGGGAAGGACCTTCTCAGTTTTGTTCTGAAGATTAGGAGAGCTGTATAGCTCTTGGTTCCTTGACTCTGTGTCTGTCTGAGGATGTTCTCTGACCCAAGTTCCTTTGAGCTGTTTTCTCTAAGCGGGGGCTAGACGTTTCATTCCTAGGAAACCAGGGTTAAGGTTTTCCCTCTGCTGCCTCCAGCCGCTCAGCTGATGGTATCAGTCAGAATTCTTGACGGCAACAGAAGCAAGCTGTCTGGATGATGAAACTGAGAAGTAATTTATTAGCAAAATATAGTGTTGGGAGGGTTGAGGACCATGTCAGAGGCTAAGCTTCCAGGAGTAACTCCCAAACATGAACTGGCCAGTGGAGGAAACCACTGGTGCTGCCACTAGGGACCAGATGGCACTTGTATGCCAGAAACTTGCTGCTGCTGCAGCCTTCTTTGCTATTGCCAGAGAGACAGGGAGAGAGCGAGAGCGAGAGCGAGAGCGAGAGCGCTGCTCTCTGCCTCTTGTGGGCCCGGGCTACTCAAGGTCAGGCAGCAGTGCATCCAGTTGGTGGTACCAGCTCCCATACGTTGGAGGGGTGTTGGAAATGTTCTCAGCTCACAGAGGGAGGTGATTTTTTCTCCTCAGCAGACTTGTAAAGTGGAAAATTCTCTGAACATTGAAGGAGGGTCAAATGCTGGGTGGCCACAGTGACTGTTAAGTGTCCACTCTCTGGTTCCTATCCAGGACGGCCTCAGGGCTTCGCCTAGTCTAAGAATGCACGGGATCCGGCTGATGATGCATGTTGGAGAAGGACAGGGAAGCCAGGGAGATGCTCTTGTCCAGTTGGACATGTTATCACCAGTTAAGGATGAGGTCAGAAATCAAGGATGGGGAAAGGCAGGGAAGAATATTCACATGGAATGTCTCAAGGAGGTAGCAGTTCCCTCTCTTCTAAAAGGCATCAGGGCCTAAGACTGCAGTGTGTTTCTGGGAGAAAACTAGATCAAAGGGCCAGGTAAACTCCGCCAGGGGTTCTTGGGGGGGTCACTGAGTTGGATGTCAAGTTCATAGACATCTGCCTTCATGACTGACATGGACCTCCGACTGCTGGTATACCATGGCAATCAGCTTGCTCAGGGATCCGGAATTATCCAGAAGATGTTAAATACTCTTCCCCCTAGGCAGTATTCCCTTCCATTCTCCCCTGGTCTAATAACTCATGCTCTGATAGTGAGGCTGGAGTGTGGGAGAGGAGATAAGATACACATTTATCTCTGTTTTAACTCCAACACTTTCTGCAAGGAGGCCTCATCTCTTTGAGGTGCTGCATGGTTTCTGTTAGGCTAGGGTTTAAGTCCAGCACCTGAAGGCTGAGAGGAGGAGCAGGCAGTGAGTCAGCAGACAACCCCTGAGTCCCTTCAGGGTGAGGGGACCTGCCTCTTCACCACGTGCCGCAGGGCCCTTGTCACCTCCTTGTTCCGAAGGGTGTGGATGATGAGGTTGAGCATGGGTGTGATGATTGTGTAGAAGAGGCTGAGGATGCGGTCTGTGGTGACAGAGGAGCCTTCCCGGGGCCGGATGTAAGTGATGCTGGCCGTTCCAAAGAAGAGGGAGACCACAAGCAGGTGGGAGGAACAGGTGGAGAAGACCTTGCGGCGGCTCTGGGTGGAGGCCATTGCCAGGATGGCACCCAGGATGTGGGCATAAGAGGTGACAATCAGAGAGAAGGGGACCATGATGAAGACCACGGTGGCTGTCATCACAGAGATCTCACTCCTGTGCTTCCCAGCACTGGCCAACCTCAGTACTGGCAGGATGTCGCAGAGGAAGTGTAGGATGGTTGGGCAGCTGGGGAAAGGCAGGGTGAAGATGAGGGAGGAGTGTGTGGTGGCCATGATGATGCCCACGAGCCAGGAGATGCCTACCATGGCCACGCAGGCCTGCTGGCTCATGAGGGTGGAGTAGTGCAGGGGCCGGCAGATGGCGACGTAGCGGTCATAGGCCATGGCTGTGAGCAGGCAGCACTCTGAGATGCCCAGGACAATGAAGTTGTACATCTGGGCTGCACAGCCCCAGAAGGAGATGGCCCGGGGGTGCGGGGAGGCCAGGTCAGCCAGGGTCCTGGGCATGATGTCGGTGGTGTAGAGGACCTCCACCATGGAGAGGTGATGCAGGAAGAAGTACATGGGCGAGCGCAGGGCGGGGCTGACCTGTGTGAGGAGGATGATCAGGAAGTTGCCCAGCAAGGTGACCAGGTAGACCAGAAGCACCACCCAGAACGGGGGGCCCTGCAGGGCCTTGAGGTCAGAGAATCCCAGAAGGAGGAATTCAGGCAGAGTCTGATTCGCATTAGCCATCACTTCAGGCTAAGACCTGTGGCACAACCAATAAAAGAGAAGTTTATAGAGGAACAATCAGCATTTCTGTAACTTAGTAAAGCACTTTTCATATAGTCCCTCTAGAATCAACGGAGACAGTTAGGGTCCCCCACTTTATGGATGAGACCATGGGTCTCTGAGGGGTTAAATAATTTGCTGGAGGTAATAGGCAGGGTGTGGCAGGCATGACTTGAATCTAGGTTTCTTGACTCCAAGTTCCATGAATTTGCCACTGTTCCCTGTGCTCTGGGTCCTGTGTGCAGGGCCCGACTCCCATGTGTACTTGGGCCTTTCTCCAGAGCAGGGATGGAGCAGCTGCCATGTCTACCCCCTTTGTACTCCTGGGACAGAAACCCCAGTCTGGAAGAAACTACCCAGAAACCTCTGCTGTGGACTGAGCCAGGGACTGTCCCAAGCCTATCTCTAGTGATCACTGCGGTGGGCTGTGGATTTCGAATGCCACGCTATGTTGTGACTGTGTGTGATAATACTGCCCAGTTGTATCACACTTTGGGATTCTACAGACTCTTTTAGTAGGTTATCAGGTTCTGTCACCTGCCCTGTGAGCGGAGTTGGGCAGAGACTGGCCATGTTGCACGTTGTCCTTTGCTCTCCTCTTATCTGGGCCCTGTGATCAGCTGTACCAGCTGTCCGCACTCTGTTCTCCCAGGTCTCCATGCATTCCCTAGAGACTGCCCCCGACAGGGCATGTTACTATGCATTCTCTTAAAATCCCACTCCTCCTTCAAGCTCAACTCAAGGTCTACCTACCCCATCGCAGCTTCTCTGCTCCTCATGGTTAGAAATAACTACTCAGGACAATTCAGGATTAAAAGTGACCTTAAAGATCATACAGTTCAGCATGACAATGCTCCAATCTTATCTGCAACATCTTAGAAGGTTGCTGTCGTGTCTGTTTGAACATCTGCAGGGACAGGAACTCACCATCTACTGAGGTAGCCCCCTTTAGCTTTGGCCTCCTCTGCCTGTAGGAAGAGTCTTCGTTATATAGATCTTGGCTAAATTCTTAGTATTTTATAGAATGTCTAAGCCCTTTTGCACCAGACAGCCCTCCCAGTATTTAAAGAAAGCATCTTCCTGCATGCTCTCACGAGACATTACTTGTGCCTGGGTGCAGAGTCTCCACTGTAAGATCCTGCAGGGCAACTTGGATTCTTCTTTCTTTCTTTTTTCTTTCTTTGCTATTTTAGATAATGGTGCAAACAGTATCTTTGTAAATGCCTCATTTTGCTTCTGTTAACTTATCCCACTCCTGGAAGTTCTGCCCCAGGGAATAAGTGGCTAAGGGCATGGACTTTTTAATGGGTCTTGCCACGTGCTGTGTGTTTTTGGCTTTCTTGTACGTGGACGCTAGTGGCAACCCAGCCGCCTCTCCTTCCCCGAGTAAAGCTGCGGTTCCTCTTCAGCCTGCCCTGGGCCTCCTCAGCCACCTCATCTTTGCCGCACTGTGAGTGCCTTTCTCCTCTGTCCCCTAGGTACGTTCTGCCCAAGATGCCGTCTGTGAGGGTGGACAGAGAAGTTTCTCCTGGGTCGTCGACTCTTCCCTTCTCTGTTCCTCAGCTCCCATCACCCCTGTTTCCACTCTGCCTCCGTTAGTTTCCCTCTTCAGCTTCCCTTTACCTCCGACGCATCCTGGCAGAGTTGGGACGATGTTCAGAGAGACACTGGCCCTGAGGCCCCAGGTATCCTTTTCAGTCTCGCAGAGAGACAGGGAGCCCTTCTGGGTCATAGAGAGGGGCTGAGGCTCTCTTTAAAATAAAATTTATTTTTTATTGTGGTAAAAAATACACGTGGTGAAATTTATCATCCTAGCCATTTCTTCACATATAGTTTGGTGGTGTTAGTACCTTCCTTGTTGTGTAACACATCTCCAGAACTTTTTCCCTATTGAAAAATGAGTATAACTCTATGCCAGTTAAACAGCAACTCCCCATTTCTCCCTTCCCGTGACCCTTTTTAATGCAGACCCTCCTCCATCTCCAAGTATGCTTTCAATAAGTCTTAATGAGACAGGGAGATGGAGATGGATAAACTGGTCAGTTAATGGGTATATCAATGGAACAACAGGTAACTTGTGGATAAATGGCCAGGTGGGCAGAGGGTGAGCGGACGAAGTTGTGGCTGGCTAGCTGTGCTGCTGGTCGCTCGGAGAGCCCTGAATGCAGGGGCTGAGGCTCCTAAGGGGCCCAGGAATAGGAAGCGGCCCTTGAGGGGGAGATTCGTCATCTTGTGGGCGAGGGAGCTGGGGTTCTGGAGCCTGCTGGGGGATGTGGGAAATGGGGGGAGGACAGCCTTTATTAAGTCAGGGAGATCTTGGGGAGCACAGGCAGACAACTTATCATCGTTCTTTCAAATTTCGTGGTTTTCTCTGAAGTATTAACGGGAGCTGTGCATGGGGGAGTGTGTGTGTGTGTGTGTGTGTGTGTTGGGGACTATATGGAACAGCAAAGGGGGAAACAGCCAGCTCTCTGTGGGCTCTGAGATGAGGACCATTAACAGGAACCTGAAAAGACTGTCCTAAGTTTTCATCAGACACTGACCATAGGCAGGATGGAGGCTATGAATGCCTAGCTGATGTACATACCACTTATCATCTCGCAGACCGGCACTCACTATCCACTGCCTCACCCCGACCACGTCACCACACACACCCCACCCTACTAGACCCACTTCACACCTGCATATCACATGATCGCCACACTTATCACACAGGACGGCCAATCCCACAGCACAGCTGCTCGCTCATGTCATACCCAGGTTTGCATGATCTGAACATATATGCACTTGCTGTATTGTGTGCAGTTTTATCTGGGAGAAATTGTCCTAGGCTCCCTGTCTCCTCCTCATCCCTTCTCCCTGTCCAGCCAGGCTGGTGGCATCTGAATCACATCTTTGCACATCTTTTTACGTGTCTTTGCAGTCGTAGGGATTTGGGAACCCTGCCCTGGACTCTTCTCCCATGACCAGGTGCCGTTATTGGCTTCCAGCCCAGAGAGAGAGGTTGTAGGCCCTAAGTGGGCCCTGATATACCCACTGTTCCTTTTCCACTCCTGTCCCTGGACGGCCCAAGGCTGCCCAGCACTGTGTGGGCCGCTTACCTGGGGCCGATGGAAATGGCCACCCAGCCAGGGTGGGGCCTGAAGGGCGCAGGTTCGGGCTCTGCCGATTCCCTCCTCCTCTGGAAGACTCAGCCCCGGTGGTGCCCACAGTTATTCTCCAGCTGCTGCTGTAACTCACCCTCTGGGGGCCTAGGAGGCCCTGACTCTTGGGGGTTCCCTGAGTATCTCTGTGCTGAGGTGTGTCATGGGCTGGTGACTCTGTCGGGGTCCCCCATGACTGCTGTGTCCCCTTCCCTTTCACTCATTTTTTCCTGGCCGACCTGTGTCCTTCTCCCTTTCCTCTTACCTTTCTCCCTCTCCTGCCAACGTTTGCTGCCTCACTCATTGTAGGGTCTCCTTGGTCACAAATGGCAGGAGATTTGAGAGTCCTCCTCCCTTATGTCTAGAATCTCACCATGGGTAATTCATTTCTCTATGTGAAATCTTGGCTCCCTTTTAAATGTAGAGGCTTCTGGAAAATTCTAGAAGTTAATGACAGTGAGATGTGGTTAAGTCACATTGATTTCCATGCCTGGTTTGCTTTTGATGAAAAGTGTTTCCAGGGAAGACACTGCCTGTCTGGTTACCCATGGGCTCATGGCGGGGGTTTCAGGGTTCCCATCAATCTCCAGGTATCTCATGCTCCTGCAGATGTGCTTAGTGGGGTTCTTTACAGAGGGTTAGCCTTCTGAATGGCTTTAGTCTGGGGAGGGTGGTGGAATTTGGGAGTAGAACAGAGGTGCTACCTGGGATAGCCTGGGCCTTCCCCTCAGCTCCTGGTATCTTCTGGTTGACACGTGCTGTCTCTACTTTTTACCTCCCATTTTCTCCATTTGTCCCTATATCAACACTGACTCTTTCTTATCAAGGTCACCAACAGCCCTCATGTTACCAAGTCCAATGGATAATTTTCAGTCTTTATCTTATTCAGTCTCTCAGCAGCATTTGAAATATTTGATCCCCTCTCATCCTTGAAACACTTCCCTTTTTAACTCCTGTGACTCCCAGATATACATCTTTGGCCCTGGCCTCTCGTATATAGAGTTAAGTATTGCCCCTTAGATGTCTTAGAGGTATCTCATACTTACTTTGTCTCAAACAGCTCTCTTGTTCTCCCAAACGTCCTCATCAGCAGTAAGGGCCCTGTTATCACCCAATTGCTCAGATCAAAAATCTGGCTGTCCATTTAAATTCATATATTTTCTTAATATTCCATATGCAGTTTCTCAGCAAGTCCTGTTAGTTCTGCATCAACAATTGAATCCCAGGCAACCACCTCTCACCTTTATTGCTGAATTCCCAGTCCAGCAAATTGTCCTTCATCAGAGTCATTCTTGTTCCATATCTTGTCTCCACCTAGCTCATGTGATTTTTCTCCAAGTGTAAGTCAGATGATGTCAGTCTTCTTTAAATCCTCCAATAGCTCAATAGATTCTCATTGTAGGTAGAATAAACTGCAGGCTCCTTCACTTGATCTATAGAACCCTAGTGATTTGGTCCCTGTGTTTAAGCGTGTCTTTTTATTCTGATGTTTTGACATGTAGAATCCTACTAACCCTGGGTAGACTGTCCCTCCCAGAGTCAGCTAATTCCTAGAGGTAACAAATGACTTACCTGCAAGCATGCCTTTTATATGCAGACGAAGCAATCCAGAGTCCATACCCAGAGCCACCACCTTTACCGAGTTCTGATAGTCTGGGCCAGTATCCTCCTGCCCTAATCATCCCAAAGCCAGGTACCAGACAACCAGAGACAGCCCCTAAACCCAGAGCCCACTGAAATTCAGATTAGCTAGTCCTAAACCTGCCTACCCTGCCTCACCCAGTCCTTCCCATGAAAAGCACAAAAAAGTCTCTTGCCCACATCATCCCCTAGCTCCCTCTGCCTCCTGACTGACTGTGGTATTTCTTCATGCAGCTCCACGTGGTGTGGCATGCCCCCTCCTCTTGGGAACTGTGAGCAACAGACTATCTTTTCAATGGCAGTTATCTCCTGATCTGTAACCCTCACTTGTTTTGTGGCCTAGCATGTGATTGCACATATTTTTGAATGTTTGATACTGTCTCATTGCTCTAAAATAGTCTGCTTTTTTCTCACACATTTTCCTCTTTGCTCCTAATTTGGATAATTTCTGTTGACCTTTCTTCAGTTTCATTGATTCTTTCCTAAACTCTGTCCAGTAGGCGTATGAGCTCACTACAGAAATTCTTAATTTCTGTTGCTGTGTTTTCTAGTTCTACCATTCTATTTTACTTTAAAAAAATGTTCTGTTAAAGTTCCCCAGCTGATTCTTCATGTTGTCTGCCTTGTTCATTAGATATTTTAACATTGGCCTCATAATGATTTTATAGTCCCTGTAGGATAATTCTGATACATGTGTCATTTCCGAGTCTGGTCTAAAACTTTATGTTTTATTAATGGGTTGTTTCTTCTGGCTTTTTTATGTGTCTTGTAATTTCTGAATGCAGGTTTAATATCCTGTGTAGGCAAACCATAGAGACTGAGGTAAATAGTATTTGTACACAGAAATGGCCATGCATTTTGTTGTGTAAGGCTGGTGGTCGATAGCACAAGTCCACTGAGTCAGGAATTTAGTTTCAGATGTTTAGTTAGTTGTTTAGTTGCTGAGTTGAGTTTCAGTTGTTGCTCTCGATAGTTTCAGCTCACTGCAGACTTCAAAATCCTTCAGGTGTGGGCTGGTGTTACCTTGTGTGTAGTGTGGTGGCTCAGTTTCTAATTGAGATTCCCTTGTGTTGATCTGGAGAAATGTCCCAATGGAGAGGAACACAGTGGCAGATGTGATGTTGCAGGCATTAGAAAAATACAGAGGAAAAATGTCCAGAAAGACAGTAGAGTTGACTGGTTGATGCTAAGTTGTATTGATGCCTCGAGGAGGGACGAGAGTCTAAGTGCTGTTACCAGTCAGTTCCTGGGTAGGTATGAGAGCTGGGGGCCTACCTCTGCGGTGGGTTACAGAGAGGCCCTTATCTCTGTAGTGGGAGGACAGACATAGTTGAGTGGCATGTTCATCTGCTTGTTAGAGGCACAGAGCTCCAGAGGCATTTGAATGCTTAGCCAGGCAGGCCTGTTAGGAAGCTCAGGATCCTGATGGTGGAGACATGGAAAAGGCATATCTGGATGGATGCTTCCGAGAATTTTAACTTATCAACTTGTTACGAACACCTTGGATTTGCAGAGGTGGCCTCCCTTCCTTACTAAGAGCTGCTGGAAGATGCTTAGGAGGCCTCTTCCCCACAAGGAACCAGGTGCTTCCCTCAGGAGCTGTCCCCAGCTCCTCTCTGAGATGCCGGGCTGATGATTAGGGTTAAACCCAGCATAATCCAGCTGAGTACATGCTGGGCTTGGTAAAGGAGGAAAGATCCTGTACACTGAAGGAATGAGGGAAATGGGCTAGCTTGACTGGCTCAAGTCAGAGACGTGTTCGAGGGATTGGCTTTTGATGAGGGCCCCAGAATGTACTACTGGCTGAGCAAGAATTTACTGACTTGGGAACACGTTCTCAGGGTGTCGGATTTAACACCCTAGCAAGGATTTCACCACTGCTGGGGGGGACTCCTAGTGCGTGAAAAAGTGACGTCCAACACTCAGTGACACGGAAATACGTGAGTTGCTCTGGAAGGTGGTAAAGGAAGGAATAAAAAGGCTGAGGGAGGTGGGAAAGATGGAATGAATATATGAGGCAAGAATGTAGGACCTCCTAGAAGATTGTTCCATAGGAGGGCCCGAGGACGCATCTGTCACCTAGGCCAGGAGAAGTGTGTTGTGGAGCGGGACACCAGCATTATGAAAATGTTCAGTGATGGCTCTCACTTACCGGAGATGCTGACAGGACAGATAGTCATGGAGACGGGCTTGTTAGTATTCACAGGAATGATGGGGCCTGAAGTAGTAAGGCCAGGTGGCTCCACTGAACTGTCAGATGCAGTTACCACATGATTGGCAAGGTCAGAGGGGCAGTCAAGGGGCTTCAGGTGCAGGAAGTTGTGGAGGAATTTGATAGACCACAGCATCCTAGGTTTCCCTAAGAAGCGTCTGTGTAACACTCCTAACCTCCTCAGGTCCGTCTGTAAACGTAGCTGCTGAAAGTCAGGTGTGCCTTGCCACACTCTAGGTTCTACAGATTTTGATCATTGCCAACATGGCCTAAGATATCTCTTCACCTGAATTTTCCTTTAAGTGAAGTCCAAATGATTCCTTGATAATAGTTTTCATTCTAATTTCAGCCCTCAAATGAGAGTTAGAAATACTCTTATGAACAATCACAAGGTCCCACACTGTGCCTTACAGTAGGAAATATTTTCTGTAGGAGATGCCAGAGAGATGCAGTCTTTAAGAGTTGCTGGAGGGAGAAGCTTGAGAAAGAAAGTTGTTTAAAACCTGAGAAGTTTATATGAAGTAGACTTCTTTTGTGTATGTGACATCATGTATAATCTCTTCTGAGATAGCGATTGGTAAGATTAAGAGCCCTTCATGGGAAGGTGGACTTAGTCACTCAGCTGATCACCACAATTATGATGAGTAAAATCATTTTTAATCAGACAGTTCTGTTTTTTATGTACTCTAAATATATTACTTTCCTAATTTGTCTTCTTTATTAAGAGATACCTAATAGAAAAAAAATCTGAACTTTTTTGAATACCTCTCTCTTGCTGGCAGGTTTGAAACTAAATTTCCAAATGCGATCACAGTTTATCTGAGAAATAACTTTTACAAAAGCAGATATCAGAAGCTCAAATTATCATTTGGAGTAACTTCATGAATCATTCAGAATTTCCATTGATTTTGAGGCTATTAAAATGAATAAAGATGCCCTATTTTTCTGGCCATATTATTGAAGGCTTGTTTTACTTGCTTATTCCTTAGGGTGTAAATGAAAGGGTTGAGTAAAGGGGCAATTAGTGTATTGAGCACAGCCACTCCCTTATTGAAGGTAACTCCTTCTTTTGCTGAGGGTTTTATGTACATGAAGATGCAGCTGCCGTAAGAGAGGGAGATGACAATCATGTGGGAGGAACACGTGGAAAAGGCCTTCTTCCTTTGCTGAGCAGAGGGGATCTTCAGAACGGTCCAGATGATGTTTGCGTAGGAGAGAATCACCGTCACCAGGGTGACCACCAAGGTCACAACTGCTAAGATAAAGTCAGCCAGTTCCAGGAGTCGTGTGTCTGAGCAGGATATTTCTTTGAGAGGTCCATAGTCACAATAATAATGATTCAGCATGTTGGAGGCACAGAAATCCAGTTGACTGGTTAGGACGATTGGGGATACAATGATGAGGAATCCCCCCAGCCAGGAGCAGAGAACCAACTGGATGCAGACTCTGTTGCTCATGATGGTCGTGTAATGCAGGGGTTTGCAGATGGCAAAGAAATACTGAGTGAAGCAGCCAGCAAAGCTGATGCTCCTGTTTCCGGTTGAGATGCTGAATAGTAGCCTAGGAGTAAAAGGGGTTGTAAAGAAAATTTCTAGGAAGGAGAAGTTCCAGAGGAAGAAATACATGGGAGTCTGGAGATGGGAGTCCAGTAGCGTGAGGGTGATGATTGTCAGGTTACCTAAGATGCTGAATACATAGGTGAGGAAGAGAAGTATAAAGATTACAAATTGAATCTCTGGAATGTCTGTCAGTCCCAGCAGAATGAATTCTGTCATATAGGTGTGGTTTCTCATTGCTGCCCTTTGCTGCCTATGAAGGTACAAAGGAAAGAAGTCAGTGATGAGAACGGAAGAGGAGCCCAGGAGCATTTAGAAGAGGTTAAGCTTTTCTTGTTGAATTGGTTCAAATGCCTTTTTTTCCTGTCATTTTGACATGGATGAGGTTTTCTATGGGACAGAGGGTGACTCGTCACGAGAATGATTTCCCTGAAGTCTCACGTGGGAGGGTGTCCTCCACGGCCCCTTCTCAGGCTCCTCCTCAGCTCTCCTAGCCTGTCTTCTAAACCAGTGCCTACGTGATCTTTTTCTGTTTTCTATTTTTATTTCCATTTTGAATGATAGCCCTAGTTTTGCTCTTTCATTGCTTCTGCTCATTTGGCAGTGACACCTCATTCCTGTAACTTTCTTGTTCTCTGTGTGAGAAGGAAAGCTCACCTGTTAGCTGCAGTTGAGGAGCCTTTAGGAGGGAATCAGCAATGCTGTTGTAACTGTGGTGACCAAAGATGGCCTAACTTCCCTTTGATGTTTTTGAATTTGTGGACCATTGTAACTAATATTATCAGTCTGTAAATCTTTGCTGCCAGTGTCAGCTTTCCCTCAGGCCCTAGTTCTCCTGTCTTAGATGGTTTTAGCAGAGAAATAGATGGTACCTCTCCAATCAGATCCCTGCTATAATTTTCTTCCGTATCCATGTCTGTTATATTAATAAGTATGTGATATTCCTCTGGCTAGAAAATATAACTGGAATCAAAAGTTGCAAGCCTCATTTACAAGTTTCTCATGAATAACTTGAATGATTAGTTAGCCATTTATACCATACTTTGAGAATTCAAGTAATTAGTTTTTGCTTATTGATAAGGAACAGGTTTCTGAATATTTACATCTTTTTATTATACATTTTACCATAAATTTATAATAAAAGTTACTTAACTTCTGTTTAAACTTCTCCACAATTCTCAAGTTCTCAAAGCCATTTTCAGCAGATAACTTATGTACAATATTTGTCTTTTTGTGACTGGCTTATTTCGCTTAGCATAATGTTCTCAAGGTTAATCTATATTGTACCATGTGATAGGATTTCCCCCCTTTTGAGGTTAAATAATATTCCATTGTACATATATATTACATTTGTCTGCCTATTTATCTGTAGTGGATGTTTGGGTTGCTTCCATCACTTGATTATTGTGAAAATGCTGCTGTAAACATGGGTGTGCAAATATATCTTCAAAATTCTACTTTCATTTCTTTCGGGTGTATACCCAGCAGCATATCTTGCTGGATCCTATGATAATTCTATTTTCAGTTTTGCTGGATACCACCATACTGCCTTCCAGACTGGCTGCACTCTGTGTGGAATTTTTACATCAAAATGAGTATCTGAAAATCTGTGACACAGAATAAATGCAGAGAGATGTCTGATTCTAAGATAAGAATTAACACATAGGATGCATTCTTTTCAGGCATTGACCATTTTCTGTTTTCTGTGTATATGTCACCTTTCCCCAAAACAGACTGTGAGTTCCTTAAATGCAGAGGAAAGGCAAGAGAACCAACACCTGCTGAATGACTGTAGTGTTGGTTTTATGCCAGGCTCTTCATAAATACATTCTTTCTCTTTTGATGTTCTTTTACTCCTCAGTAACATTGGCAAAAACACACAGTATAATCAAAATACATGGTTATTAAATAAATGAAAAAAGGTGGTGCCCTTCTCTTTCTTTTACCCCCTCCCCCCATTTTGTTCTCTGTTTACCCTTTGTCCATATAAACTGTGCATTTTCCTAGCTTTTTTTGGTCTAACAGTGAATAGGAACTTTCAAGAGTTAGTCTAGGGTAAAGTCTCTTCAGTCTTTAAATTGATGTTACCACTTCCCTTCTCTCTTCCACTGATGAATGATCAATGAGTCATGTCGTCTCTGGTGAGATTTTAGGAGCTGAGAGCCAGGCCTCTGTTAGCAAGGCTGTATTTTGAGATTTTCCATGTTCATAGTTGGTGCTCCTCTATCCCCAAAAAATAAAAATCTGTATTTCTGTTATGTGTTACTGAGGGTGAAGGGGGATACAATAATTTTAAAATGACTTAATGCATGTAAAGTTTATTTGGGCACAGAACTCCTTCATGCTTTGTTTTCGTAATACTGACCTGTGACTGATGGAAAGAGAAACCTCAGAGAGCACATGATTTCAGGAGGGGCTTTCAGGAACTACTTTAAATTCTTACCCCTGACACTTAGAGGGAGGTGTTCATTTGTACCTGGACTCCTCCATCTGTGCTCCCTAAGCTCCCTGGATGGGCTGAGTCACTTTCCATAAGATACAGGTACAGCCCGAACACAGAACCAGGAAGTGGGCTACCAGATTATGTGGTCATAATATTCTTTTTCAGAAATGTTGGCATTTATTCCAAGAAAGAAGCTTTGAATTTTAGAATCAATTAGGCATTTTCATATTGTTCTGATTTTTTAACTTTCCTGAAATAAAGAAATCCTTAGCCCCGCTCCGTATATCCCTGGCCCATGTGCCTATCTGGAACACCAGAGAGCCATCTTTGCCATTGTCCCTAAGAATGTCCCAATCACAGGATGTGTGGAACCTGGAAATGTCATCCAGTACCTGAATGTCCAGGTTCTTGCACTTCCTGGTCATTAATTGTTGGTCTTTGGTGAACAGATATATGTTATCATTCAAAATTTCACATCCATATTCTATATAAATTCTATGATAATTCTGTTTCAATCATTTTACAAGGACGTTCATTATAGCCTTGTTTATAAATGTAAAAATTTGGAAACAGTTAAAATTTCCATCAATATGGAAGCGACTAAATAACTTTGGCACATCCAAACTATAAAATGCAATACACCAATAAAAATAAATGGGAAATATTTATGTGAACTCACTTGGAAAGATATATTTGATATATTGCTAAGTGAATAAAGCAAGCTGCTGAACAGTAGTGTATTATCCCATTTGGGTTAAAAAGTATATATCATACATGCTCTAAAACTATATTTTTATGTGCGTGATCACATAGATCTGGAGAAATTTTCAGTATTGCTTTTATGGAGTTAGATGAGGAAGTGGAGGACATAAGGGGAGCTGTCTCTTTTTACTTTATATTTGTCTGTGTTCCATGAATACTGTAAAACAAGAGTGAGTTACTTTTTAATTAAGAAAAATCACAGTAATATATTTCATGCTCTATAATCACAAACAGGTAACACTGATTTAACTGGAAGCTGAGAATATACTTACACTTGACTTTCAGGGCAAGTTCTGTAGGGTTTTACCCGTGCACCTCTATGGAATGAATCGCAGTTTAGAAGTCAGATGTGGAGGAAAGGTGGCATAAAACTGAACTTGTCTGCTTTCCCACCGCTACTTACTGACCTAATTCATCTCAAAAGTTCACAAACTTATGACAATTTGGTAGAAAAGCTCCTACTCCTCCTGCTGTATATCAGCTTAGCTGTCATTTGCCACTTGTTATCTCCACATTAAATGTAAAATGCCCCCCAGCCAGCAGGTAATCCTTTGAGGTGTGATTTATTTAAGTTAAATGTGTTTATGGTAGTGATAATAGAAACCACCCTCCCTTCAAAGTCTTGTTTCCTCCATTCTGACTCATCTGAGCCTGGATATGTGCTGCTTCTGATTTTACACCAGATGGAAGCATATTTTAAATATTCTGTTCTGGGGAGACCTCAGCATAATCAGATGAGGAAGGAGAGAAAAGATCCCAGGAGACCCCATTCAGAGCGTGCTAGTGAGCCCTATTTGCTGAGAACTCTGGAATTGAACTTTTAATAAGGGACTGGGGAAGAAGTCCAAAGAGACGCTGAGGAAGTTAGCAGGAGAGCATCAGTATAGTTCAAAAGCCTCGTGGAAGCTGGAGTAATGACAACGATGAAAAATAATCGTGGGAACTAGAACAGTATATTTTTTGAGCCATTTACCATGTGCTACGCATAACACTACACAACACACCTTCATTATATTGTGCATAATGCTGGACAACATACCTTAATTATTTGTTTAATGTTCCTAACACCATATGCCTCCTAAAGAACAAGGTGTAGGAGGCCATTTGCCTTCTGTTGCCTTAGTAATCTTACATTGGTCAGGTAACACGAGCTATGTAGAGGGTTTAGCGTTTTCCCCATTAGCCCCTTTCCCTTCACTTTAGTCTTCTGTGCCCTGAAAAGGAAAAGTCTACCAAGTTTCTGATGTGCGTGGTGGATGTGTGTGTTTGCTGAAGGAGACTTACGGCGAGCACTCAGTCATAAGGTATTACAAGTGTCCTCAGCTTCAGTCACACTGTGAGAGGTCCATCCTTGTTCCTCTGCCCCAACTTTTTTTTCATTCCAAGTCTCTGATTATATAGACAAACCATTATCTTCTAAGCACTGAATGGTATAGGTCTAACCCTCTAGACATCTCTCCTTCCAGACAGAGTGACAACTGTTAATATCAAAGTTCTGCTGGTGGGATGATTTCCCTTCCCAACTACTGTTCATGGCCATGCCTCATTGGTGTTGTAACACCATGCTAGTCCACCGCTGGCTCATGTCAGTATATTGCACAGAGCCATCTGTAAAGAAGGCTTTATTTTCTCTTCCCTAGTCCATTAGTCATTGGGAACCCGCCTCCCTGACCCCCACCAAACATGAAGTTACAGGTGTGGTTTGAGGTAGGAGAGGCACCAGAGGAAGAGTTAATACATCAGGAGTGCGAGCCTTCTGCTTGTGCACGTTGCTTCTGCCTTGAAGGGTCTGCATGAGCTTCATCTCCTATGTCTCACTTCCACTTGAAGCTGGGGCATTTTCAGACACTTCTATTTTTATGACTTAGTGAAAAATATTCACTCAGTTCATGATGAGTAGTTCAAGGTGCATGTTTTTAGCTTGCCCCATGAATAGACATTCAGTCTGTGCTAGGCCCAGTAATGAGCAAAACACTTATTTCTCAAAACAGCAAGTTAATTGCTAAAGATGGTGTGGATTTATCTTAGGGGGTTTGTATTCAGACTTACCTACGGGAGCATGCCACAAATTCTACACTGTGTCCTGATCTCCCACTGACACTTTGAATACAGTGAAATCCACAGAGTCATAAGGACTCTGCTTGCATCAAAGTCTGGGCCATCTGGAGAGCTTTCCCTTATTATGAGCAGTTTTATGGATTACTTAGTACGTGGGCCAGAACAGCAGTCACCAATGTGGTGTATGTTACCTCATCAATGTAGTGTATTGTACTTTTTGATTCCTCTTAGGAGGTACAAAATGTAGTAATTTTTATTCTAATTTGAAGGTATACCCTGATATGCCCTTAGACACCCGGAATCCCAGAAACTTCACTGAGGAAGCAGGGAACGACAGTGTCTTGGAATTTATCTTCTTCCCCTGGGCAAGCGTGTGTCTTACCATGGAATCCAGCTACTTGTTTCTTAGGTCCTCTTGTCCTCAGTGTCGTGAACAGACCCACAGCTTGAAGTAGAGCCAGCCAGCTGAGCCAAGCTGAGTTCACCAGCCCACAGAACATCACACTGGTTCAGTGCATCAATCTCTGTAGCTATTCAAGTCACCAAACAATCAAACCAGGAGTAAGTGGTAGAGTTGGGGTAAGCCAGTTGCTAAATTTATCAGTGAACCAACAAGATACCTGTGGGAGTAATTGAACAAGGAGTGAAACAATCTGATGACATGTGCTTTAACGGAATTACAGGTTTTGAAAATAGAGGACGATGGTCTGTAAGAGGCAATGGAGAGAATGGAAAAGAATCTGAAAAGAAAAAAACCATGTATGTGTATGTATAACTGAATCGCTTTGCTGTATACCTGAAACTGACATTGTAAATCAACTGCACTTCAAAAATTTTTTTTAAAAAGGAAAAAGAAATATTAAATTTCTCTTCTCTCTCCAATAAGATAATTAGTTTTAATATCATCCATGTGTATGATAATGAATGGGAATATGACAAAAGAATGGAAGAGAATTAAGGATAAGAGAATACATATATGAGATGCTCCCTAACTTCTCCAGGTGGTAGTATCTGCTCTGTCCTCTCCCTTTTGATTGCGTTGGTGTATTTCTGCTATAATACTTACCATGAGGTCTCCTACTGGTTATAAGGGCCTTGAGGGTAGAACCATGACTTTTCACCCATTTATCTGCAGCGTTTTTTGCAGTCTTGGTGTAAGTATACCATCAATAAATGTTACTCTACTGACTATCTCGTGAATTAAAAAAAAAAGGCAGTGGAGAGGCAGGAGGGTACCTGCCTCCTCTCCAGGATCAGAAATATGTGAAGGACAGGTGTGCTGAGAATTTTCAGAGGATTTTGAAGATGACAGATCACTCGGGGGTAATGAAGGATGATCTAGAGAGTTTTCTGGTAGTGATTAAGTTGACAGGGAGGAAATAACAGGATGTAATTCGTTCTGAAGTTCTCTTAGGAGAAGGAACATCACCTGTAATTGTTACCTCTTCTGGGCCTGTCAGTCAGTGCCGAGGGCAGAGTGTTGAAAGAGCTGGGCCAGAGCTAGTTGAGGTAGTGCCTTGTGGACTGTGGTGAAGAATTTGGAATTTAAGTAATGGGAAGCTCTCAGAGGGTTTTAAGAAAGAAAGTGACATATGATTTCTATTTTTAAAAGATGAAACCATGAGACATTGTTTTCCTCAGTCTGTCTCACTACAGTTTTTGTTGTTTTTGTTTTTTTAACATTTTTTATTGATTTATAATCATATTACAATGTTGTATCAAATTCCAGTGTAGAGCACAATTTTTCAGTTATACATGAACATATATATATTCATTGTCACATTTTTTTCTCTGTGAGCTACCGTAAGATCTTGTGTATATTTCCCTGTGCTATACAGTATAATGTTGTTTATCTATTCTACAATTTTGAAATCCCAGTCTCTCTCTTCCCACCCCCACCACCTTGGCAACCACAAGTTTGTATTCTATGTCTGTGAGTCTATTTCTGTTTTGTATTTATGCTTTGTTTTTTTTTTAAGATTCACATATGAGCGATCTCATATGTTATTTTTCCAGTTTTTGTTTTTAACTGAAGTATAGTTGATTTACAATGTTGTGTTAGTTTCAGGTGTACAACAAAGTGATTCACTTATACATAATATATATGTATGTTCTTTTCAGATTCTTTTCCATTGTAGGTTATTAGAAGTTATTGAACATAGTTCCCTGTGCTATACAGTAGGTCTTTGTTGTTTATATATTGTATATATAGTAGTGTGTATATGTAATCCCAAAATTAATTTATCCCCTGCTGCTCTCCTCTTTGGTAACTATAAGTTTGTTTTCAGTGTCTTTGAGTCTATTCCTGTTTTGTAAATAAGGTCATTTGTATCATTTTTTTAAGGTTCCACCTATAACTGATATCATGATTTCTCTTTCTCTCTCTGACTTACTTCACTTAATATGATAGTCTCTAGGTCCACCCATGTTGCTGCAAATGGCATTATTTCATTCTTTTTTATGGCTGAGTAGTTTCCCATTGTATATATATATGCCACATCTTCTTTGTCCAGTCATCTGTTGATGGACACTTAGGTTGCTTCCATGTCTTGGCTGTTGTAAATAGTGCTGCTGTCAACACTGGGGTTCATGTGTCTTTTTGAATTAGAGTTTCCTCTGGATATATGTCCAGGAGTGGGATTGCTGGATCATATGGTAAGTTTATTTTTAGTTTTCAAAGGGACCTCCATACTGTTCTTTATAGTGGCCACCCCAGTTTACATCCCCACCAACATTTCACTACAATTTTCATGGCGGTAATTTGCTCTGCCAAATTTCTTTAGCCAGTTTTGTTTACAGGACTTGGCTGTCATTTGGAAAGAAAAGGTAACATATCCTAGCCTATAAGGTGTTTTCATCTTTTGCTCACAAGTTCTCATGTTCTCTTTTCCTTCTGTATGTGTGGGGAGATCACACTGCTTGGATCTTTTGCATTTGTTGACACGTTTCGGCCAGTGGGTTTTAGGTGGAGCTTTGAATTGCAGGTTTGAGACATTTCCTGTTTTGTGTGTTTCCTTCTGTGACCCTTGAAGCATCTCATGTGGGGATGGCAGCATTATAAGATGATGCAGAAGTTACCATGTGGAGCAGAGTTGGCTGCTGACCCACACTGAACATATAGTATGAGAGGTTATAAACTTTGGTTATTTAAGTCACTGAGATTTTGAGGCTGTTTACTTCTATAGTACACTGGTACACTGCTTCTCTTGATTGCATTTTAATAGGAAGAAGACTCAAAAGAAAATAATTTAATTCCTAATAGTAGATCGTAGATATAAGGGATAGATTAACGGGGAACACACTTTTATAAAAGGGTATGTGCGTCTCTTAGACTCCTGAAAACATGCTTAGACAGCTTTTGTGAAAATCTGATTCTCCTTTTAATTTATTTACCTATAAATATCCCTGAGAAAAGGAGAAAAAAACTCTTAAAATAATGTTAAACAAGGTGACATTAACAGAGGATTTGTCTGTGGATATCTCTACAAAGAAATAACTATGTGGTTCAAAATAGGCTTTAAAGTGTTCAGGAGAGAAAGAGTTTGGCCCTTTAAAAAACTAGTAGATGATAAAAAGGCTTATGAAAGCTTACTTGAATCCTATGTAATAAAGACATCATTTACTCATTTTTTAAATTAATTGAGCATTTATTGAGTGCCTGTTATAGGCGTGGCACAGTGTTACATGCCCTCAAGTCTAGGAACCAAAGCCTCTGACCCATACTCTTGAAATTCCACGTTACCATTTCTAGCTTTTCAGCTCCTAACCACCAGTATCCCACTGTAGTCTGACTTCTTCCTACCCCACCCCCAAGTTCCACATTTTCTGAAAATGGCTGTGATCAATAACAGTAGCCTAATTGTCAGTTCTCACGCTTTCATTCTTCATATTAATTGCTCTCTGCAGCATTTCACATTGCCAAATAACCTGTGTTTCTTGAGACATTCTCTTAGGAATCGCACAGTTCTGTGGACTTTCTTATCTTCTGCCTCTTGTGCTCTTCAAATTATGAGAGGATGCTAAAAGTTTAGTATTTGAACTTCTGTACTTGCTTCTATTCGTGGCCGCCTCTGTTTCCACATCAGTTGCCATCTACATGGTAAGGATTTCTAAATTCACAGATCTTGTCCCAAATCCAAATGGCTTGACATTTTGAGCATTTTATTTATTTAAAATGGGATTTAACTTAATTCAAAACTAAAACTTTTATCTCCACAACTCTTTTCCTTCTCTGTTTTATTTAACTGAAATGAATGACAACATTTCCTCAATCTTGTTGGACTGAAAATTTGTGCTCCCACCCCCAGTATTCTTTCTTCCTGTTTCTTTCTCTGTTGTTGCTTGCTTAACCTATTCCTACTTGTTAAGACTCAATTTAAATGGCACCTGCTCTGAAAACTTTGACTCACTAACTCAGATTGAGCTGCTTTTTCATTAATAAAACCTAATCATTGCTTTATATGAACACTTAGGTTGTACTTTTTTAATTTCCAAGTCTCTCTCACTGTCCTGGAGTTTAACTCTTCATTGAATATCTAGTAACTGGCAGAGAGTTTGGTACGTAGTAAGGATTCACCCATTCAGGTTTTAATTCTGAAATTCTTTAAAGTTTCATAAGCTTCTTGACTGTATCCTTGAAGGCTTGTTTTACCTGTTGGTTCCTTAGGGTGTAAATGAAGGGGTTCAACCAAGGTGCAGCTGAAGTAATGAGTAGAGCGGCTCCCGTGTTGAATGAATCCGCTTCTTTTGCTGTGGGCTTAACGTACATGAAGAAGCAGCTTCCATGGGAGAGAGAGATGACAATCAGGCGGGGAGAACAAGTGGAAAAGGCCTTTGTCCTTTGCTGGCCAGAGGGGAGCTTCAGAACAGTCCTGATGGTGAACGTGTGGGGGAGAATCACTAGCACCAGAGTGACCACCAGGGTCACTGAGGCCACAAGGAAGACAACCTTCTCTATGAGGCTCGTGTCTGAACAGGAGAGTTCCCGAAGGGGCTCATAGTCACAGAAAGAATGATTCAGCCTGTTGGAGGCACAGAAGCCCTGCTGACTCATCAGAGTGATGGGTGGTATAATAACCATTAACCCAGCCAGCCAGGAGCAGAGAGCCAGCTGGGTGCAGGCTCTGCTGCTCATGGTGGTCGTGTAGTGCAGGGGCTTGCAGACGGCCACGTAGCGGTCATAGGACATGGCGGCCAGAAGGTAAAAGTCTGTTGACCCAAGGAATATGGCAAAGAAATACTGAGTGAAGCAGCCAGCAAAGCTGATGCTCTTGTTTCCTGTTGTGATGCTGATCAGGACCCTAGGAATGAAGATGTTTGTGAAGGAAATTTCTAAGAAGGAGAAGTTCCGGAGAAAGAAATACATGGGGGTCTGAAGGTGGGAGTCCAGCAAGGTGAGGATGAGGATCGTCAGATTTCCCATCATGCTGAGCAAATAGGCAAGGAACAGAAAGGTGAAAACCACCCCCTGGAGTTTAGGGACATCTGTTAGACCCAGCAGGATGAACTCAGTCAATACGGTTTTATTTTGCATTGCTGAAAAAATTTTGAGTCTCAAGGTAAAATGGTAATAATAAAAGGTGAGAAAGGAAGAGGTGTTCTGAAAGGGACGTGAAATCTGAAGAGAACAAAAGGAGAGGGACCATGAACTTTTCCTCTGATGACATGACCCAGCCCAGCAGCCCATTTGAGTGGTGTTGGGTTCTTGCCAGTCCTGTTTGCCTTATATAGAAAGTTCTTACTATGATTTCTCCAAATGTACTCTCCCCAGTGCCAATATGAAATAATCGCTTTGTAGATGGTGTTTAAATAGTTTTTGAAAAGAGTTAATAAAGGAATGCCTGCAACAGCTGTCTCCTTCCAGAAGTTACTAACTTTCTTTCCCCTGTATTCACTTTCCTTACTTCTCACTGGTTCCACTTATTGCCCTGCTTCCTTTGCCTGCCTAACTCTTCTTAGATGAGCTCGTTTTCTTACGCTTCTCTGCCATTTTTGTTTTATTTTTCATACAATCATATCAGCCTCTCATTTTCCTTCCTGTTCAACTCCCTCAATTCCCTCGATGCCAAGAGTACCAGCTCCTCACTTCTTCTTCAACAGACCCTCCTTCTCTGTCTGTTAGAATTCAAAGATTGTGTATTAGAATGAAAAGTCTTCTGTCCTTTGAACCATTCCATATACCTGTCTACAGTTCAGCAAATATTAGATTAGAATAAAAATCTCCATTTACGCAAATGCATTCAGAATCTTTAGATCTAGAACTTTGCTTTCCTTTAAGGACAGGCAGATGCTATTACATTTCAAGGAAATTTTAGGAGCTTCAGAATATTTCAAGCAGGAGTTCTAAACTAGGGATCTGTTAATTCTAGATTGGATTTACCATGTCTATGAGCCCACTAAATCGTGTAAAACATTTTGGGTATGTGGGTATAGAAATTTTACAGGAAAAGTATATAAAAACTATGATCCGGGGTTTTCTAAGGAGTCTTCATGTTTAAGCACTTCAAGAACATTTCAAGTCTCTACTGATTTGTGAGCTCATGTTGTTTAAGAATCACATTATATGAGAGCATCCTTGCTGGCTTATTCAAGATTTTCTTTATGTATTGTTTTTACAAACATTTATAGGGCAGCTGCTTTCAAGCATTTTGACCATAATGTATTCTGCATTTTATATCATTTTCTGGTGAACTTGTATATGTCTAACTTAAATAAAGATTTTACAGAACACTCCTTATTACTGCATGTGGTACAACATAGTATTTTAAATTTTATTTTACTAAAAATTTTTTTTCAAATGCTGATTGCAACCCATTAAATTGATTCCATAAGCCACTAGTGCGATGCAGTCCACAGTTGGAATCAGGGACCAGGAAAAGTTACACAGTGCTCTGGATGCCCTTGCCCTCCTGGTTACCAACCTGAAATCTTCAGGGAAAAATTGAATATTCACATCTGCATTGGTTTCAGGCTTCGCGGCCACAGAGAGGTAAAATCAATGAAGCTGTAAAGAGGAAATATACCTCCTCACTTGACTATCCAAATGGCTATAGTGAGGTTTTAGTCCTAAATATTCTTAGAGGTATAGAAAAATTATAAGGGTATATTATTATAAGATAAAATAAAATGTATTGCATTTTCAATGTTATCTGCCACCACATCCTATCCAGCATTTCACAGAAGTTACAAAAACTTCCAGGGCTTCTCTTGGTAAGAAATAGTCTTTTCCACTTTCTTACCAGTTTAGTGGGGATTTGCCCATTTCTGTTTTTCCACTCATTAAGACTGGGACTGCATCAGAGTTTTTGGATAGCCTGTCTTTTAAAAGTGGAGCCAGTATAAAGGTTAAAAGAAGGACTTTGAGGAGCAGAGTAGCCCTGGATTTTTCTGTTCTAGGAAAAATGATGTTAATGACCTCAGAAGGCAGAATATAAACTCCCTCTCCCACCTCAGCTGTCCTTTACCCAGAGTGACAAAGGTGGTATTTGCTCTATTGAGAGAGTGCACTGGGGGAGTCAACTGAGTGAGGAAGCACAAGTTGCCTTGGGGATTCTTGTTTGGAACAGGCTAATGAAAGTTCTTTGTCAACAACTCTGGGAACAAATTTTAAATATATGGCTAAGCGATGAGATCCACAGAGACTAGCTTGGAGTGGGGTGGGTGGTAGCCAGAGAGCAGGGAAGACTGTGGAGTCATGACATTTGCCTTTCGCCTTGGGTGGGCAGGGCTGGACTTGGCTGTAGACCAACAGCTTAGGTAGAACCGTTTGCAGGTCACAAATGTCCTGAAAAGTCACATTTGATAAACATTGTTAACCTGGTTGTAATTAGCCCATTTATAGACTACTGGCTAAAGACAGTAAGCAGTGATTTTCATTTTTCGAAGTATGTGCATAAATGAAACATAGAACATATAAAAGGGGAATGCTCAGATTGAGATAGGGGTGGGATCCCATTTGACTTGTGAGTCTCTTCTGAGAAAACACTTGCAAATTTCCAGTTTAAGGTAGTGAAGAACTTAAGATATGTATATATTACCTGGGAGGGCTAACCCTTTGCTACCCGAAGACATCTTCATAGCAGTTAATTTATCAGATTCATCACCTGTTTTTCAATAGAATTCAAGCATCAGAAGAACCAATGCTAGTGAACAAAATGCCAGAATTAGGAACAAAGTACCCACCGTACAAATATCTTATAAATGGCTTCCTTATACATGGCTGCATATAATTCTCATAGCAGTGGTGGGGCCCAGAGAACGAACATGGTCTCACCAAATTTAACACAATAATCACCTCCACCTTGAGTGACACAGGAAGCTCCATCTCTCTGGTTCTCACTATCCTCTCCTATAAAATGGGGACCATGGTGCCCGTCAGATAGGCTTATAATTGCTAAGTACCAGCTACACAGTATGCGCCTCACAGACGTTTCCCACTTTCTTTTCTCCAATGAGGGAATTACTATACAACTGTATTTAGCAATTTTCAGTTGTTTCTTTCAAATGTGTTTACAGACAAGAAAGCCAAAGTTACCAGTGGAAACTGCTTGAGTCTGACAGATTGCGAATGGTCTATTTGGGTTAGAGTGAATCTCTTCTTTAGAAAGGGGAGGGAGAGGAAGTAAGTTGAGTGACAGGTCATTGATGAGTCAGTCTAGGCTGCAAATTGGGCAGGCTTGGAATTTGGGAACAAAGATCAACATAAAATAAAACGAGAGCAAGAGGTGGAAATCTGCTTAAGAAGTGATTCATGGAGGAAATTATTTGATAATGAATTATTTGGAAAGGCTACACTTTTTTTTATGGCTACCCTTCTTTTTTCTAAAAAATTGAATACAATTTTAAATCTTAGTCCTTAAATTAAAAGAATTTATTTCCTCCATGATCTTTATTATTTCTTTCCTTTTGCTGGCTTTAGGTTTTGTTTGTTCTTTTTCTAATTTTTTTAGGTGGTAGGCTAGATTGTTTAATTGAGATTGTTCTTGTTTTTTGAGGAAGGCCTGTACCACTATGAACTTCCCTCTTAGGACTGCTTTTACTGTATCCCATAGATTTTGTGTAATTGTGTTTTCATTGTCATTTGCCTCAAGGTATTTTTTAATTTCTTCTTTGATTTCATCATTGACCCATTGGTTTTTTAGTAGCATGTTGTTTAGTCTCCATACAGTTGTTTTTCTCTCATTTTTACCCCCAGTGGCTGATTTCTAGTTTTATGGCATTGTGGTCAGAAAAGATGCTTGAAATAATTTGTCCTCTTAAATTTGTAGAGGCTTCTTAATACAATTTTTTATAGATTACTTTCCATTTACAGTTATTACAAACTATTGGCTGTCTTCCCTGTGGTGTACAGTGCATCCTTGAGCCTGTCTTACACCCAGTAGTTTGTACCTCCTGCTTCCCCACCCATACACTGTCCCTCCCCCGCTTTCCTCGCTGGGAGCCACTAGTTTGTTCTCTGTGTCTGTGAGTCTGCTTCGTTTTTTGGTTATATTCTCTAGTTTGCTGTATGTTTTAGATTCCACATATAAGTGATACCATAGAGTATTTGTCTTTCTCTGTCTGACTTACTTCACTTAGCAAGGTGTCCTCCAAGTCCATTTATGTTGCTGCAAATGGCCAGATTTTGTTCTTTTTGGGGGGCTGAGTAATATGGAAAAGCTACGCTTCTTTCTAAAGTTTAGGAAGTACCTCGACTGCATGATAAGGAAATGACTAAGGTAACTGTGACTGATGGAAGATGGTTATTTTGGAAATGATGACTTTTTTTCAGGAAGCATTCTAATGTCAATAGTTTTTGCTTGCTGATTTTATAATTAGTATATTTATGATGAAGAAAGTAGAACTTAAATTTTGTGCATGAGATGCTATAATAAGAATTAGTAAACCTTTGGTCATTTCTGATCTGATGTTGGAATATTTTAGTTCATAATGTTACTGTTTAAAGTATTTAAATCACTTGAGCTGATCATGATTAGTGCCTTGTATCTAAAGGGCAGATCTTGATAGATAATAGGATAACACTTTCATTGATGAGTAAATATTTGAGTACTTACCCTGTGCAGGTACTGCTGTGGGCACTGAGTATATAACTGTCAACAAAACCACTGAAGTCCTTGCCTAGACATGGCCTAGGGACAATAAATGAATGCACAGGTAAATGTAAAATAGGTGAGATGATCATAAATGTGACAATAAATAAAGCAAGGTGGGTTCCTGGTGGAGCAGTCCTTTTATCATTACGTAAATGTCTCTTGCTTCCCTTTTGTAATTTTCTTTGCTTCTGTCTACTTTATCTAATACTAATGTAGCCTTATCTGCTTTTTTTCTTGATTTTTCATGGCATAGCTTTCTTTATCCTTTTACTTTCAACCTCAGTATGTTGTTGATTGTGAAGCAAATTTCTGATAATATCATACAGTTGGGTTGTTTTAAAAAATAAATTCACTCTGCCAGTTTCTTCCTTGTAATTGATGTATTTAAACCATTTACATTTAAGATAATTATGTGTACAGATTTGTCTTTTTATCATTTGTTTCTTTTTATTTTCTTTGTTTCTCTT
Organism: Vicugna pacos; assembly: GCF_048564905.1. NCBI lineage: Eukaryota > Metazoa > Chordata > Mammalia > Artiodactyla > Camelidae > Vicugna > Vicugna pacos. The sequence continues at coordinate 7,905,787 of NC_132998.1, forward strand.
TTTTTTTTTTTGCACATGTGTAGGTTGTTTGAACACTTTTTAGGATTCTATTTTGACTAATTCATTAATTTAGTATTTTTTAAAAAGTACTATTTATTTATTTAGTTTTTTCCTTCCAATCCCCAGGAGGTACTGGGGATTGAACCCAGGACCTTGCGCATGCCAAACACATGCTCTAAGCTATATACCCACCCTCATTCAGTAGTTTTGATTGTATCACTTTGTTTGATTTTCTTAGTGGTTGCTCTGGGTATTACAACATACATATATTATCACAGTCTATTGGCATAGATGTTTTAGCATTTCAGGTGAAATGTGGAAATCTTACTACTATTTAGATCACTTTACCCACCCCACTTTTAAATATCATTGTCTTCAGTATCAGATGGTGTTAATTTTTGTTTGTCATCATACATGATTTGTAAAACTCACGAGGATGAGGATAGTCTATTTTACTTACCCATATTTCTTCTTCCATTTTTCTTTCTTCTTTCCTGTTGTACCAGGATTTCTTATCTTGTAATTTTCTTCTTCTTTGAAGAACTCTTTTTACCTATTCTTTATAGTATGTCTGCCATGGATAATTTTTCTTTGCCTCCCTCCTTAAATTATGAGGAGAGAATTGCTTGCTGACATTCTTTTTAGAATTTTGGAGAAAAATAACTTTTTGGCTTATTTCAGCTACAATACTTTTAGGTCTTGTTTTTTCAGCAGTCTGTCCTTCTATAAGACTAATATAAAAGTTCATACTATAAGTGAAGTCCTGTCATAACAAAAAAGAAAATATATGACATTAACTCAGTGGATGGATAAGAGGTGGTAAAGAAAAATATATTGCAGCCTTGGAGCTGGAGATTCTTTTTTTTTTTTTAACATTTTTTATTGATTTATAATCATTTTACAATGTGTCAAATTCCAGTGTTCAGCACAGTTTTTCAGTCATTCATGGACATATACACACTCATTGTCACATTTTTTTCTCTGTGATTTATCGTAACATTTTGTGTATATTTCCCTGTGCTATACAGTATAATCTTGTTTATCTATTCTACAATTTTGAAATCCCAGTCTATCCCTTCCCACCCTCCACCCCCCTGGTAACCACAAGTCTGTATTCTCTGTCCATGAGTCTATTTCTGTCCTGTATTTATGCTTTGTTTTTGTTTGTTTGTTTTTGTTTTTGTTTTTTAGATTCCACATATGAGCAATCTCATATGGTATTTTTCTGAGATTCTTAATTTGCCACAATACAACATTTTATAAAATTGTTCCCTGTAGGGACTAGTCTGCTGAGTCTCTGGCTCCGAGAGGCATTGCTGGCGTGGCTGAAAGAGTCAGTATTTGTTCGATGTTCTCTGCTAGGTTCAGCTAATGGTTTCAAGAAACATTTGAACTTGGGCAGTAAGTGGTTGGTTTGCAACTAGATTAGACAGTAAGAGATTGCAAACATTAGGGACATCATAGGTTTTTGCAAAACCAGCTGGTTCTGGACCTCAAACAGTCAGAGAGAAGGTTGCTAACTTCCCACATGAGCCTTCTGTTTTGGATGGTCCCTAGAAGTAGATGCCATTAATGTAGAGAGGCGTGAGGAGAAGTAAGTGAAGAAATAAAGCAGGTGTAAGAATTTAGTCTGGAAAGGGTTTTTGGTTTGGTTACTGGTGCAAGGCACTGCCTGGAGGCAAACAGATCAAAAGCTTCCTATGCTACTTTTATTGTGAAATACGGAAAAAAACAAGTGTCCAAGGGCAGTGCATAGAACACTGCCAGGACCCCACAGGTGCCTTTTGTGCCTCTCCCAACCACTAAAATCCTTCTCGCTCCCAAAGTTAACCACTCTGCTGACTTTAATAGTAACAATTAAAAAGTTATAATTTTCTTTGTAGTTTAACGAAGTAAGCAAGCATTCCAAAATCTGTCATTCAGTTTTGTTCCTTAAATTTTTTTTATACAGGCAGTGATACCGTATGTATTCTTTTTGTGTCTGGATTCTTCTGCTCAGGACTGTGTTCGTGAGATTTGTCCTTTATTTGTGTATAGCTCAGGATTGCCTGCTCTTGTTGCTACCCACTTTGCCATTGTATGAACATACCAGAATGTGTTCATTCCTTCCCTTGTTGACAGGCATTTGGGCTGTTTCCATGTTTTGGCCACTATAAATAAGGCTGCTGTGAACATAATACACAACTCATTATATATGTGTATCAAATTCTTTGTGTAATTTAAGATGGAGATAATTAATTTCTATCATTTCTTCTTTTGTGGTATGATATTTTTCCCTTAATTTAAAAAATTGTGGTAAAACACACATTTAAAAAAGGAAGAAAATTCTGACATACGGTGCAACGTGGATGAACCTTGAGGACATTATGCTAAGTGTAATAAGCCAGTCACAAAAAGACAAGTGCTATATGTTTTCACTTACATGAGGTATTTAAAGTTGGCAAAATAATAAAAACAAAGCATTAATGGTAGTTGCCAGGGGCTGGGGGATTGGGAAATTGGGGATTATTGTCTAATGGATACAGAGTTTGAGTTTTACAGGATGAAAAGAGTTACAGAGATGGGTGGGCGTCATAGCTGGACAACGTTGGGAGTGTATTTATTACTTCTGAACTACATATTTAAAAAGGCTAAGATGGTAAAATAGTATGTGTATTTTACCACAATAAAACAAATTGGAAAGAAAGCATGCAGAATGATAACATTTATGCAAAGTTTAAAACACCCACATACAAGCAGTATTACATATAGTTTGCATTTGCACAGGAATGCAGTCAAGGCAGAAAGGAGCACAAGAAAATCAGAAGTGCTCAGTTCTAGGTGAGGATGCTTCTGGAGCTTGGGAGACCATGGCCGTGATCTTTATAACAGGGACTCGCGTTGTATTGGAAATGTTTAATAAGCTGAGCTTCTGGTACATCATGTGTTTCTTTGTATTATTCTCGGTATGTTTCAGTTATTTTCTAACAGCAATTCAGAATCTCACACAACTCCAGGCTGTACATTTCCCTAGGATCCTACTATGGGCTGGGCTGCATTCTCCTCAAATTCATACGCTGAAACCCTAACCAACCCCCATTACTTCAGAAAGTGACTATATTTGAAGATAGGATCTTTAAAGAGGTAATAGGTTAAAATGAGGTCATTAGCGTGATCCCTAATCCAATTTAATTGTGTCCTTCTAAAAACAGGAGATTAGGCTGATGGTGCACAGAGGGAGGATCGTGTGAAGACACAGGGAGAAGACGGTCATCTACAGGCAGAGGAGAGAGGATTCAGAAGAAACCAACCCTGCCGGCACCTTGATCTTGGACTTCTAGCTTCCAAACTGTGAGAAAACATAGTTCTCTTGTTTAAGCAAAAAATGAAAAAGTGTCTTCTTCATCTTTTGGGTGCATTTCTACATATATCTGTTACTCTCCTTATATACTATAGTGGTCAGATCTTCATTGCACACGCTCATTTCTTTTTCTGCTTGTTCTATTAATTAAGAGAAGGATACTGAAAAGCTTACTGCTCTCTTGCTGCACCTGCACTTTGTAAATATATATGTCATAGGAAGTATGTGGTCTTTGTCCCTGTTCCTGGCACAGCGCTCCTAAAACTCTCGAAATCTTCTGATTGATAGGGGTGTCTTTTGTTACCTTGTGTTTATGCTCATAAGGAAACTTAGGGTGGGGACCCTAGGTAGCCTCAGAATGGGGCTGATCTTTAGAAAGACCAAAGGACTAGAGGATTGAAGCTGGCAGCCCTGTCCACTGACCTCTGGGGTGGGTGGGTGAGAGATGGAGATTAAGTACCACACAAACTCTTGAACAGGGAGGTGAGGGGAGCTTCCAGATTGGGGAGCACATCTAGATGCTGGGAGGGCTGAGCATGGAGACTCCACGCTGCCCCATCCTCCATACTGCACTCTGTGAAACTCTTCCATTTGGCTATTCCAGAGAAGTGTCTTTTATAATAAACTAGTAATAGTGCAGCAGTCACATGTTAATGGTAGGCAGTATTTGGAAGGAGAAACACCAAAATAATAATGTTTATTCTGGATGTTACAGTTTCTATGGTTTTCTTTTTTCAGCTTTTGTATCTATTTTTGAATTTTCTATATTAAATATTGTTATGGGTGTAATTTTAGATAAGAAGGCTATCTTGTTGCATTGCATAAACCATGTGTGAACAAATAATTAGAAACAGGTTTCTGATGGGACACTGGAATCTTCCTGTTTTTGATGCTTGGACTGAGCTTGTTACTACTGCTGCATCTTTTTCTCTCTCAGGAAATTATCTTTATTTCTTGGCTTAGGATTTTTTTTTGTAAAGTGAATTACATTTTTAATTCAATGGAGAGTTTTGAATCAGGTCCTCCTAGGAATTTTTTATTCACACTTATTTTGTGCACACCTGTTGGAAATGATGGAAATAAACAGGGTCATAAATGTAAAAACGTGTTTGAGCAGAAAAAATCAGAACATCCACTTTCGTAGAGCCAGAGTGTCTTCCTAACTCCTCCTTGCCCTTTGGACTTTATCTTCCTTTCAGTTACCCAGAGTGCACAGAGATACATTTTAATTTTGGAGTAGGATGGTATTATATGTTTAGTAACCATGTGTATATATATGGTGACTGTAGGTTCCCGGGTGAGGGGCTGGGAATGCACTTAGACGATCCTACTAGTAACTTTTTGTTTAACTGTGAAGCTCACTGAGGTCATTTGAGGTGTAGCCTCCTGGCGAAACGATGAAGAATGTCAGAGGTGAGTACTGGGGTGTTTTCAAGCCAGGCCTGTTTCAGCAAATAATTTATAGAGAAGGCGTTTGTGATTATGTTTCACTCTAGTAAAACAAATGATTACTAGTTTCAATATTTATTTGTCTTTGATGTTTTATTGAGAAATCCAGTCATTTCTGAGGTTATTTATAGAGCTCATGAACCTTCACCAGTTGGAAACGTGGGCAGGACTCATTTAATGCATCGTTAAGCTGGTGCAACACCATGTGCCGTGGTCTGACTGACACACAGGGAGCCGTTCCTGATTCCTCTCTCTCTGCCGGTCTTTTTAAAATTTTTTATTTTCATTGAAGTATAGTTGATTTACAATGTGTATTAGTTTCTGATGTACAGCATGGTGATACAGCTATATATATACATATTCTTCTTCATTATAGGTTATTACAAGCTATTGACTATAGTTCCCTGTGCTATACAGTCAGACGTTGATGTGTATCTGTTCTGTACATGGTAGTTTGTATTTGCCGATCCCAAACTCCCAATTTATTATCTACCTCACTTTCTCTTTCCTTGTCTGTCTCTGTCTCTTGTTTATCTATTTTGTCTCTATGTGTTTATATTATATACCTCAATTACCATTGGTAAATGCTCCATTTTTAACATCCCCCCATCTTTCAGTACCTGTATCACCTCTTTGCAAACTATTTGTCTTATAAATGCAGGTTAATGTCCCTTTTCTTTTGCAATGTCTGCAACCTGGCAATGCACAGCAGTAAGTCTGTACTTGGTGGGAGTTGATACTTTTCACCTCCCAAAGACAAAAAAGAGCCTCATTTTTTCAGTTTCAGGGAGCATACGCTTGAAAGTTACTTGAGGGTTATATTAAAAAAGAGTGAAAGCCATTTAGAAAATGAACTCATTTGTCTTAGATCCTTTTTTCAAAATTCCACAATGTGAAAGAATTTGAAAACCTAGAACAGTATAGTGCAACAGAAACATAATGTGAGCCTCATTTATAATTTATAGTTTTCTGGTCATATCATTCAAAAGGTAAAAAGAAGCAGATGATCTTGATTTGTAATAATGTATTTTATTTAACTCCATATATATGCAAAATATTAACAGTTCCACTTGTATTCAGTATAAAATTATAAATGGTATATTTTACATATTTGTATTCTAAGTCTTGACATCTGATGTGTATTTCACGGTTATAATACACCTCAGTTTGAACCAGCCACATCTCAAGTGTTAGATATATGGCTGATAGCTATTGCATTGAACAGTGGAGGCCTGGAACATTGAATGAAGAGAGAACATTGAATGAAGACAAATAGCTGAATAGACCAATATAACTATTATTATGGGCTAATGCCCAGATCTTGAATTACCACACACTTAGGCAGTGGTCTCAATATCACATTGAAACATAAACTGAGTAGACAGAAATTATATTAATAAAGAGGTCAGTTACCAGTTTGGAAGATATATTTTATTTTTGAATATGTAGATTAACACGTTTCCTAAAGTAAAAACTATATAAAGAGTATAGTGATTGAAGTGTCACTCCCTATGAGTATTTTTATGGTTTTTTTAAGTATAGGGTCATACCAGAGAATGTTTGTATGCTGAGGAAATAAATCTAGAAAAGTGGAAGAAATTGATGATACTGACAGAGAGAGAGAGAGAGAGAGAGATGTGCTCCTAGTGGAGCTAAATGCCTTCTTGAGATAATGAGAAAGATTGGCTTCAGAAAAAAAAGTGTAATATTAATCATGTGCTCAGTACTATTGTAAACATTCTGCGTGGTTTATCTCATTTAAACATCATAGTAACCCTGTGATGCAGTATGCATTCCCGTTGACTCCACTTTATAGATTAGGAAGTCCGAGTACAGAGAGATTAAATAATTTGCCGAAGGTCGCTCAGCTAGTAGATGAGAGAGAGATGACTTGATCCCAGACAAACTGTTCCAAGGTCCATACATTAGCCCCTGTGAAACATGCATCACACTTCTGCTGTCATGGAGGAGGGAAAGCAAAGTATATCTTGATATCCTTCAGCTATTTATCCTTTTTTACCTATTTCTTCAAATTGCATTAAAATAGTCATGCATTAAAGCTCTCTGCTGAGGACAGAGATGGAAAATAAGGAAATAAGAGGAACTTAGAGAAAGTCCGGAGAAAGGGGCCATCGAATGACTATTTTCTGGGAGAAATCTAACTTGACCTTTAAATAATGCTTCGTTCACTGGAGGAAAGATCTGGAGAGACTCTGCACTTCGGGCATAATGCCATCCTCCATATATTTGCATTTTATCAGGCACCATAACTTAAAGCAAAGGAATTTTAGGGTTTAGCTTTTGAGTACAAATGCTTTGGAATAAAGAGACTCAATGACCAGTCAGAGTATAGCTCAAAAGTGGCCAACTTCTGATCCAATAGGAGATGTCTCAACCGAAGTATGGACTTAAAAAAAAGAGAATTGGAAATAGTGCTGTGAATTGGGAGATCCTAGAATATTTAAAACAATTTTAGTAGCAGTAATTTTCAAAAGAAATTTCCCCGAAGCTTAAACTCCCTGTGGCACATTTCAGTGGATTTGAGGGAATCATCTCACTAAAATCGGATTGTTAAGTTCCAGGACATGCATGTGACTGGGTTTGCTTGGTATTGTAGATGCGGTCTGCTTCTGTCATATTTTGACATTGCTCTTCAGATCTAATTTCTGTGCCTTTTATGTGAAGCAGTCTTGAACCAATGGCCATAGTATGAAGTCAGTGATGAGAAACCGTTCGGCAGTAACAACGTTCATCGCCCTGGGTTTGACGAATGACCCACAACTAGAGATTTTGGCCTTTAGCTTTCTGTTGATCACATATATGTTAAGTGCAGTTGGGAACCTGACCATAATTTCCCCCATCTTGGTGGATTCTCATTTAAAAACAGCGATGTATTTTTCCCTTCAAAATTTTTCTTTCTGAGAGATCTCATTTACAACTGCCTGTGTCCCCACGTACCTCTACATCATATCAAGTGGGAACAAAACCATCACCATCAATGCCTGCTTCAGCCAAATATTTTTTATTGTCCTCTTTGGAGCTACAGAATTTTTCCTCTTGGCTGTGATGTCCTTTGACGTCTACGTGGCCATCTGCAAACCCCTGCACCACGTGACCATCATGAACAGCAGAGTCCGCAGGAATCTCATCGTCTGTTGTGTATCTGGCTTATTGATTATTCTCCCGCCCCTTGGCCTGAGTCTCCACCTGGAATTCTGTGACTCTGTTATTGACCATTTTTTCTGTGATGCTTCTCCAATACTGAAGAATTCATGTTCAGATACATGGTTCATAGAGCAGCTGGTTATATTCTGTGCTGTGTTGACCTTCATAATGACCCTTGTGTGTGTAGTTCATCAGGATGGTCCTAAGATTACCCTCTGCTCAGCAAAGGAAAAAAGCCTTTTCCACGTGTTCTTCCCACATGATTGTGGTCTCCATGACCTATGGCAGCTGCATTTCGGTGTATCTCAAACCTCCAGCTAAGGATGAAGTGGCCCTTAATAAGGGAGTTTCCCTGCTCACTGCATCTGTTGCTCCTTTGTTGAACCCCTTCATTTATACCCTGAGAAATAAGCAAGCAAAGCAGTCTTTCCATGACGTCTTGAAAAGACTTGCATTTCTTTCAAAGAAATATTAATTGAAATATATTTCAATTTTCATATTGGGAATTCAAATGAAAACAGTAAGTTACTGGCATCTGGGTGGAAACTGAGGCATGGCTGTTGTGGATGTGGTCTTCTAATGCAGAGGAGCAACCCGGAAGTTGAGAAGAAAGTCTAAGAAAGAACCGTGAGGAACCTAGCATCATGCAGAAAGGTAGTTCTCTACTTTTCTGAAACTTCTTTCTAATCTGTATTTCAATCTTTTTTGTTTTTAGTTTTCTCAAATACACGTTATTTGTTAATCTTGCATATTGAATCTGTTCTTTCCATGTCATGCTTCCCCTCTTTGTAACACAGCCTCTTTCAAAGTACTTTCCCTTTTCAAGAGGATAAAAACATTGTTTCTTAGGAAATATAAGCTGCCTTTATCTTCAAATCCAACTCATTAATACTGTCTCAGAATAAGTATGTGGACTTTCACAAAATTATAATATTCCTTGCCCCTCCTAATAGGGATTTATTAAAACATATGCCTGAAAAACATAACCAAGTGGTCTTTAATCATAGTTGATAGACTTTCTCTTCTGACTACAGGCATACCTCATTTTAATGTGCTTCACGTCTGTGCTGAGTACTATTGTAAACGTGTTATGTGGTTTATCTCACTTAGACCTCATAGTAACCCTATGATGCAGTATTCCTGCTGACTCCGTAGCTTATGGAGTACAGAGAGGTGACATAATTTACCCAAGGTCACTCAGCTAATAGATGAGAGAGAGGTGACTTGATGCTTTGCAGATACTGCACTTTTTACAAATTGAAAGTTTGTAGCAACCCTTTGTTCTCAGATGATAGCGTTTCTTAGCAATAAAGTATTTTTAAATTAAGGTAGTACATTGGTGTTTTAGATATAGTACTATTGCAAACTTAAATTACAGTAAAGTGTAAATGTAAGTTTAATATGCACTGGGAAACCAAAACATTTCTGTGACTCACCTTGTTGTGATATTTGCTTTATTGTGTCTGGAGCTGAACCCATAATAGCTCTGAGATATGTCTGTAATTGTCTCAAACAACCAGCAAATACGGGTAAAACACAAAAGTTACTGACTTACAGTCAGACTGTGTTTGAAACAATGAGGGTCAGAGGGGCTGAGATCCTAGAAAAGACAGAGCTGTGGGAGGAGGGGCTGACGTAGACGGCTGCTTTGCCTCTTGGCCCTGGTGGCCCTTGAGGTCCTTTGCAGCTTCATGACTGTGAGGGGTAGTTTCTTCCCTCCCCCTTTTCATCTTGACTGGCTCTGTGAATTGATTTTGACATTAGTTATAGAAGTGAAGTTGTGTCATTTCAGAGTTTAGATCACTGGAGACTTGTAGCTTCTCCCTTCTGTTTTGGAACATGTGCTCTGTGGGGATCCAGGAGTCATGAAAAAGTTCAAGGGGGAGAGCATAGCTCAGTGGTAGAGCGCATGCCCCGCACGCACAAGGTCCTGGGTTCAGTCCCCAGTACCTCCATTAAAAAACAAACAAACAAAAAAAACCAACTATTACCCCCCATCTCCCAACAACAACAAAAGTTCAAATACTGTGAGATTGCCGTGCAACGAGGACGCTCAAGCCAGCCTTGCTGAATAGAGAGATACTTGGTCAGCCCCCGCCTCATTCAGCCGTCTTAGCTGTAGTGACCTGTGACCTAAGTCATCTTGGACATCAGCTCAGTTGAGCCTTTCCATGATTCCAAATGCCGTCACCACCAATTACAGCTAAATGAAAGGCCCATGTGAGAGCCACCCAGCTGTCCCGTCTCCTCTCAGAATTATAGTGATAAAAATGTATCTTTTCCACCAAAATTTGGGGTGACAGTGTTACACAGCAACAGATACTAACGAATAAGATAGAGTGTTTTGCCCGGGTGGTGGGCCGCAGGGACCTGGCAGGACACGGTTGGTCTTGTGAGGCCGGGGAAGCTGTGCTGGTCATTTGAGAGACCTGAATGGAAAGTCTTAGGCTTTAGAATTTTGAGATTTTTTTTTCCTTTCTGTAGGTACAATATGTTCAAAAAATCTTGAAAGAAAACAACAGTGTCAGTGTCTCCATCAGGGCACATGATTTCTTTTCTCTCTCTTTCATTTGGCTGGGCTTATAATTTACTTTTGATCATCAGAGCAGAGTAGAAATAAAGTTGCAAGATTTAGGATGTCATTCAAGAACGGCCCCCACCACTGGGGTCCTTGTAATTAACTGATGTTTGTCAGCATTTTGGACCATCTGCAATTTTGTGCACCTGTTTTCACAAAGCCTTCCAGCAATGGGCTGATAGTCAAAATATTTATGGGCATTTTATATATCCAAGTGGTTGTAGCTGCTACTCTGAATGTATTTTGGAACTAGATGTTTTAAGCATGTGAAATACTTCTCCTGTTCATGTGGAATGTTTCTAATAAGCAACTGCTACCATTAGGACAGTGGCAATGGGATGAGTGCATCACCTGTGTACCTCTGACCTCCCCTGACCCAGACATGTGGTCAGTGTAAATCCGTGAAGGATAGTAGGGGCGAAAGAAACTACTACATTGATTATAGAGATGGTAGAAGCAGGTGTGCTTAAGAAGATCATCCAAATAATTTTACAGAGCACCCTGCAATCAGGTCAGTTAGTCTTTTTCTAGGGACGGGGGTGGTGTTTACCTATCATTTACTCATTGTGATGAGTAAAGTCCAGGTATTTCCTTAGTGATAGGTGGTAGGAAATCCTGGGCTCTAGACAAACATAGCACCAAATTAACACTTTCTGTCCATTCCATTTCATAAATTAGTTACATTCAAGCAAATGACTGCTTTAGCATACAAATAGATATGAATGAAATTTTGCATTTTCATTAAAATGTCTTATTTTTAAACAACTTTCTGAAACTTTAATAGTAGCCTCTAACTCCTGTAGACCCAAAGTGCTATTTTCAGTTCAAACCCTTAATTACCAGAATACATGAAAGTAAAATTTATAATTTTGGTAAAATAGACTTAAGTGTGTCTATTATATATGATACATTCCTGGATTTATTTATTATTGCTTTTAACCCAGTTTGAGTTCTGTGTCTTTCATTATGGGATTCACTGATATGTTCTTCCCATGATGACTGTTATATAATTGGACTGATGTCTGCCATCTTATTCTATATATGCCATTTATTCCACTAGTTACTACTATTAAAAATCCTTTCCTGTCTCTCATTGGGTGGGTACTTTTTGTTTTGTTGAGTTGTAAATTATATTTTATTTTTGGGATTGATACCTTAAGATTCAGTTTTGTTTATTTTCATCTACTGATTTCTTAAACTTAGGCATTTCTATTTCTTTCTTGGATCACAACAAATATATTACCATTTTTGTATGTTACTTTGGTCTTTCTTCACAACCCCACCATTTACATGTTTTCTAGAATTTTAGTTCTGCTTTGGATATAGATTTTCTTTTATTCACCTTTGAGTCTTCTGCCGGGGTCCAGCCCCAGCGGGTTCAGGAACCTGAGGGAGGAGTAGCGTCGGCGCGAAGAAAGACACACTTCAGCAACTCATGGTAGCAGGTTCTCCGCCAGTTTTATTCATGCTGTGATATTTATACTTATGCTTACAAGCACTTGCGGTTGCAAAATACAGAGGGGGAAGTACAGTACTAACAATTTCAGCCTTTGTTACGCTTCCGCGGTTAGCTCTTCCGGAACAGTTCAAACAATCTGCGCCTTCACTGTCCTTTTACTTGTTCCACTTGGCCGCTTCAATGTTCATGAGGATCTTGATTTAATCTTATTCTCTTCCCATTAACTCTGTTGTACCAGAACGTTTAGACTGACCAATTTCCCTTTATTCTTTTTGGCTCTGATTAACAGGTTGACATCAGAATTCTTTGAAGCCTGATTTAAACTTTACTTAACCCATTCAGTTAGAGTCCTCCCTTCAAGATACGCAACAATAACTATAGCAGCACCACGGAACATTCGATGGTCCTCCAACCCAAGCCCAATTTCCTCTAGGTATCCTTTTCGCCCTTACTCTGGCTCCTAATAAAAGAGACAGCTCTGCACAGATTTCTTGGGACACATTTATATGGAATTGCCCCTTAGTCATGTTTGCCCCAGTCTTCCCCTGAAATCCCCCATCTTGTCCCCGTAGGGACTCCCTAGAATCATAATTCTTAATATATCCACATAGCAAAGCAAATATTGAGCAAAATCCCAAGAAGATGCAGAGAACCTCGCCACAACTTTTCTTACCACTGCTGTGCAGTGGCCCCCTCATAGGCCTCGCTGTGCGTACAGCCTCAGGGTCCGGTGGCGTGGCTCCCGACAGTCTTCCTTTTTTAAAAGTTAAAAATAAACATTATGTAATTAATATGTTATATTGTAATTTTTATGTTTCATATTATTTGCATCATCCTTCTGTTTATTTATCCTTTTATTTGAGTATTTCTTTTAGAAGTGTTTTGAATTTGTTCTTTGTGCAGTAAGCCTTCTAAGCCATTCTTTTATTTTACTATCACATTTAAATGTCTGGTTTCTTGAGGTGTAAATTTTCTCTATCTAGCTTGTCTCAGCGTACTCAGACATACCCACCTTTCTCTAGTATAGGAAATATATTATTATTTCATTTTTTCTCTTCTCTTCACCTGCAATGCTTATTCTCTGGATTTTGGCATCTACAATGGTCTTTTGGTGCCTATTTATCTACCTACCTACCTAATTTAATATCTTTATTGTTTTATGTTATCTACCTAATATCTTTATTCTTTTCTGTTGCTTTTTGGGAGAGTTTATCAGGTCTGATCTTTTTGGGGGGCGGAAGGTAACTAGGTTTATTTTATTTATTTGTTTTACTTTAACGGAGGGCCTTGTGCATGCTAAGCACGCACTCTACCACTTGAGCTATACCCTCCCTCCTTATGAGGTCTGGTCTTCTAGCTCAGTTTTAATGAATGTTTTAGTTCCTTCTCTCTTGGTATTAGCCTCATCTTTGTTTCATTTATTAGGTTTTTCAGCCATATTTTTTACCTAGTTATTTTTATAATGTCTTGTCCTTCATGTTACCAGTATCATTCTTATCTTTTTGAGATTATACTTAGTAAAAAAAATTTTGTATATGTATATATATATTTTTTTCATTGAAATATAGTCAGTTTCCAGTGTGTCAATTTCTGGTGTATAACATAATGCTTCAGTCATACATGAACAGATATATATTCATTTTCATATTCTTTTTCACCATGTTACTATAAGATATTGAATATAGTTCCCTGTACTATACAGTATAAACTTGTTAAATTCTTGATGTTTCTGTTCCTATAATTCTTCCCTTCCTCTGTTGTCTTGTGTGTAATCTTGCTCCCCACCCCAGCCCCCAATTCACAGTGGCTGTATTCCTCAGATGGGTGGTTATTGTGGCTTCTGAACTCATAACCCCTGCAGAGCTTCAGCAATACTGTCTAGTGATGTGTAAGGGCTGAAGCTTAAGCCCTGGTTTGTGACCTTCTGGGTGAATCTAAAGAAATGACAAAGATGATCCTTAGGCTGGAAAACCCAAATCATTATAGAACTGTTGTTACCTTGCTTGACTTCTTAAAAAATTCTCTCCTTCCCTTTTGAATTTTATTTTAAACTCTTTGCAAGAAGTGGCTTTGGGTTTAGATTTATAATTCATAAGCCCACAAGCTCTGGGGGCTCAGGGAGAGAGGAGAGAGGAGTGAACGCTTGGCGCAGTAGGTCCGGTCTCACTTGCTTTTATTCTCCCCTCACCCCAGCCCTGCTGATACTATCCTGGGAATATGAGGCTGTAGAGCTGTTTCTTTTGATTCTTTCAACAGCGGTGACAGGAGGATGAAACCCATCAACTTAATTAGACCCTGAATGCCCTAAAGGTTCAGCTGCAGAATTAGTAAACTCATTCCTTTGCTCTTCTGTGACTTGGGTTACATTCCAAGTCAATATTAACATAAAGATAGCCAGGTGGACAGTTTCAGAAGAGCATGACTTGTCTTTTTCTTTTGTCTTCTGGGCAAGCTCTTGTAGAAGGTAACACATTCCCTCCTGATTTCATTTCAAAATGCTTTTATTATGAAGACTGGGTGGAGCCCTGGCTCATATTCCTGGACTTTGACTTGCACAAGTAGTCTTCTTCTTTCTCTTGGCATACTTGGCGTCTGGGGCGCGGGGAGTCTGTGGTAGCCCAGTCCTAACAGTCCGCTGCCGGGTGTTCTGATTGGCTTTATCTGAAGCGCGGGTTAGACCTTCACTGACCTGGCTAACCGAGGATGCAGCTGGACAGAAGAGGAATGGAAACAAGCTGGCCTTGCGGCAAGTAGAATGGCCAACATCTTTACAGTCTCGGGTTAAACCAAACAATTTAATACTTATTCTTACCAGTTAAGCCTGAGTTTCTTGAAAAGGACATTGGTTATTATTACCATACTGTTATAATGGATATCATTTATTAAACACTTAATAATGGCTTTAAATTTTTTAATACTTACTATCTCTTTAATGCTCAAAACGATCCTAAAATATAGACAATATTATTATACACATTTTAGAGTTGAGAAAAGTAAGCTTTAGAGAGGTGAAAAACTGTTGCAAGGAGACTTGGGTAAGAAGGTTGAGAATCCGGGATTTGAGCAAAAGCCTGTATTTTCAATCACAATGTGGCTTTGTCTCCCACTTCATCATAGGATTGGTAGAAATGTCGATTTGGGGGAACTTAATGATTCAGGAGTGGCTGTTTAAAAACATTTCTCTATTTATTAACAGTTCAGTGAAGTTGGAATAAATTGAAAGTCACCACTAATCTCTTAGCTTATCCATCAAGGAAACCCAGATATTCAAAACAGCAGTGGCTTTATATAAAAGGCCATTTATTAAAACTACTGTACACTCTTCAGTGCTTTCTGGGGTTCTGGGAGTTTGGTCTCACGATCAGTCCAGTACAGTTTGCTCCTTAAGTGCTTGAGGAGCATTGTGCCATTCAGTGTTCCTACCACGTATAACAGGTGTGAATACATCAGATGATGTTCCATTTGTACCCCAAACAGTAATCAGCATTCTGCAATGAATTAGGATAGTACCAAACAATGTACAAATACTCAGATTTCTAAAATGTCCTGTTCCACTGACATTGATTCAAATTCAATTTGCTCTCCCTTTGACTCCATGTAGAGTTCTTGGTAGGGTAGTCTATTTCCAGTTGGTTGCAGAGACTCAAAATTTGGAACATTCTAGACATAAAACTGTATGAATACCTTATATTCTTCTCTACTTTATGAAACAGTTATCCATGGCTTATGCTTTTTTTAAAAAAAAGCAAAAATTTGGGAACAAGTTAAACAAATGAAGTCATATCACAGAATTTGTCCTCTATAATACCTAACAAAATAAACAAAAAGATCAAAATAAAATCACAATAGAAAAAGAATTATGCGAGACTACAAAGAGGGAGAGTCAGTGATTCATAACCTTAAAAAATGTCAGTTTATGAAAACCACCAATAGGAGAAGTGAGAGGATTCTAACCTTCCCTCTAGAAACCTAACCATAACTTCTAGAAAACGGATGTGTAAGTTGACAAAAATCTTGAGAATTTTCACCTCATTTGGAGAAAAGTGGATCAAATGTAAAGCTTTTTTTCTTTATGGGAGGATGGAAGTTGCAATGGCTACAGTTGAAACAGAAATGAAAAAGGAAAGGAGAATAAAAAATTATTGACACTTTGATAGAAGCATGGTCTCCAGCGCTCCACAGTGAAGAGCAGTGCCCATGCCAGACCGCCTTGCAGACAATGCTGATAACATCACCTCCTTTCTTAAACGTCTCTTGGCTCACCGAGATCCAGCTAACTCCACACTTTGTAATAAATACCTTTATGATCTGGCCTCTCTTTCTTGCTCTAAATTTTTACTTTCCCACTCTCCTAAATAAGCAGGATGTTTGCCTCTTAAATTTCAAGTGATTTCCAGAAAGCAGTTAATTCTTTCCAATTGTTCTTTTCAGGGATCCTCAGTCAACTTTCTCTAATAACACTTGCCATGTTATTTTTTTTAACTTATGACATCAATTTACAGTTTATACACATTTCTATCACATTAGATCGTAGGTTCCTTGAAATTAGGGCATATTCCCTTTATACTTTTGTCCTCAAGTGCTGGTTCAGCACTTGAAATGTAGTAGACATTCAGTACATATTTATTAAGTGGAATGTATTTCCTTGAGATATAAATATATAAATATATATATTTAAAGCTTCACGGTCTTTTTGATGTTGTCCTTGAATGCTTGCTTCACTTGCTGATTTCTTAGAGTGTAAATGAAAGGGTTTAACAAGGGAGTAATTGAAGTAACGAGCACAGCTATTCCTTTGTTGAAAACACCTTCTTCTTTTGCAGAAAGATTAATATACATAAACATGCAGCTGCCATAAGAGAGAGAGATGACAATCATATGGGAGGAACTATGGAAGAAACCTTTGTCCTTTGCTGTCTCAGGCCAGAAGCAGTCTTTGGAGAAACACCGGGAGCAGACCCTCCACCTGGTTTCTTTCCATCCGAAGGCACCCCGCTCGGCGCTGGCACCAGGAAGTCGGGCAGGGTGTCATGGTGCTGGCTCTGCAGTTCACAACCACGGGGGCACCTGGCCAGCAGACACCAGCCTACTGAAGGGTGTGAGGACTCTGTGCGATGTGGTCCCCAGGGCCACCATCACTCATGGACACGTTTTGCATTCCAACACAGTATTTATTGAGAATTCACATACATGGGAAGCCCTCCTCCCATGCCCCCCCACCCCCTTTCCCCCCAACTCACCCCCCCTACCCGAGTGCACCCCCTGCTGCCGAGGAAAGAGTTAAGACACCTCACTGAGCAAACACTCCAAGACCCTTTCGATTGTAAGGACCTCAGCCTCCTGCTTGTACCACTCCTCCTGCTGCTGCAAGGCCTCCACTTCCCACTCCAACTCACAATACCTCTCCTGCAGCCTCTGGAGCTCAGCCAAGGACTCCTCTATGCTCAGGACCAGGGGCTCCCCTGGGATGTGCCCACGCCCCTCCCTCCCTGCCACGACCCGGGGCTCCTGTTCTGCTGGCCCCTTTCTCCTCCCCAAGATGACTCTGAGGACAAAGATGACCCCGCAGGTGTTATGGAACCAGGATGGTAGGTGGAATGTGGCCCCAGCCCAGGGGCCTGCTGGCACCTCGGCCCAGTGACCCGTAAGGAGGAGGACCACGCTCTCAAGGGTCCCGGGCACCGAAATGGTGACGTTGGAGTGCCTGCCCTTGCCAAAGCCCGCCATCGCCTCCTTAGACCACCACCAACGCACCAACGCGACTGCTCCGACCACAGCAGCGGTATATGGAGCCTGGCCTGGGCTGGTGGCCTGGGATGTTTCCAGTCTGCGTCAGGGACAGGACGGCCTTTGGGTCCAGGTTTTTCTTTCCGGTCTGTCTCTCGGCCTCCCGTCTGGCTGGCTGGCTGTAGGGCAGGCTGGACTGATGGTACCCGTTCTTCCCTTCGTGGAGGAGGTTGGGGCTGAGAGTCAGGGAGGGAACCAGGGCCAAGGGAGCCAGGGCCAAGGTAGGGGACGGCACGCGTGAGGACCGGCAGGATGTCTTCCTCATCCACTGTATAGCAGCCTTTTCCTGCCACCTGACCCGGGGCTGGCAGAGGTGCCGACGGCCAGAGGCAAAAGATGACTTTTGGCGCGTCCATATGAGGCTTGGGGCTGGATACCCGCGATTCAGTTGGAGGAGGTCCTGGGGAGTGCGGCCTAGGAGTCAGCGGCTGCCCTCTGTCAAATGTCTCTGCGTGGTTGCTTGGCTGGCTGGTTGGAAGCTGTGTTGGGACAGCAGAGGCCTGGGAGGGACAGTCCCAGGATGGGCAGGGGTCCACTGTACTCCTGTTGTTGGAGCCCGATCCCCCACCATGGGGCTGGAACCAGAAGGAGAGGAGCCAGGCCAGCCCATGCAGGTACAGGGGGCGCCAGGTGCGGGTACGCAGGCTTGCTGGCCCGCAGAGGGGCCCGAAGGTGGATCCTGGTATTAGAGTGGAGTGCAGCATAGGGGTCAGCGGCTGCCCTCTATCGAATTTCTCCACGTGGGCACTTGGCTGGCTGGTTGGAAGCTGTGTTGGGACAGCAGAGGCCTGGGAGGGACAGTCCCAGGATGGGCAGGGGTTCGCTGTGCTCCTGTTAGTGCCCGATCCCCCACCATGGGGCTGGAACCAGGAGAGGAGCCAGGCCAGCCCATGCCGGTACACGGGGCGCCGGCTGCGGGTACGCGGGCTTGCTGGCCTGCAGAGGGGCCCGAAGGCGGACCCTAGCGTGGGAGTAGGGTGCTCGGTGTGGGTGAGGGGCCCGGGGCAAGAGGAATGGGCATGGAGTGTGTCAGAGGTGGGTGTGGAGAAGGCGGTCGAGGACGTGGCCACAAGTAGCAGGAGAACCAGAAAGGCCATCTCTGCTATGGCTCACCTTGGCAGTGGCGCCAGCTTTTATAACCTCCAGTAGTGCGTCACAAAGCCTCCCTGTGACCCCTTTGGCCTCTCCAGCCAATCGCTAGGCTGCTCTCAGCAGGCCACGCCTCTGGCCAACTGCCAGGAGGCTGTCACCGTGTCCCTCTGTAACGGAAAAGAACAGGTCGGACTCCATGTTTGATCTGTTCCTGTGGCTTTCACCACTGTGCCTTGTTTTCCAGGCTTCGTCTTGCTAGCTCTGCACCTTTTGTAAAGCAGTGTTGCCTTTAGCCTGAAACATACAGGAGAGCCCGTTCTGGGATGTTAGCACTTGCACACTGATGTAGAGATGGCAGGTTGCAAAACAGAAAATAGCCTTTGTTTGTTGGAGGTTTACAGGGACACCAGGGCCTGACTCACATGGACAGCTGCAGGAACAAAGGCTTCCTGTGGCAAGAAGTTTGCAACAACCATCCACGCCGCCTCCCCTGTTTTTCTGTATAAAAGGAGACTGTATTCTGACTGGAGTAGGATGGTTCTCCAAGACATTAGTCTGCCAGCCTCTTGGTCGGCCAGCTTACCAAATAAAGTTGCTATTCTTTGCCCCAACACTTTATCTCCTGTTTTATTGGCCTGTCGTGCAGCAAGCAGAACGAGTTGGACTCGGTAACAAGTGGGATTTCTGGTCACTGAAGATGGGCACCACAGGAGGGGCAGACTTTAGGGGCGGGAAAGCAAGGGCGAGCTTTACCTCAGACGAGCGAGGTTTGAGGTGCTGTGACACATCCGAACAGAGCTGTCAAATGCACAATTGGGAGATACGGGTCTGAAGTTCCAGAAAGAACATAAAAGGACAGAGATGATAATTTGAGGCTCCTGAATGTCCCTTCTACCACAGAGGCACAGAGTACATGGCTTTTCATGCAGCAATTGCCTCTGAGAGAAACCCAGAGCCTGGCTGAGTGACTCCTACACATCAGGTAACAGAAAACAACCATGTCAGAAGTGGTAGGAAAGGCACATCCCCACCATCAACCCCACCCCCAGCGCAGTGCCCTGCAATTGAGGGGCCCCCAACTCCCTGCTTCTCCCTGTGGAGCGAGGGGTCTAAACTGAACAACTCGCACCCCCCCTTAACTAAGGCTTCCATCCAAGGGACAAGCTCCCACGTCACTGTGCTCTGAAAGTCAGCAGGGCCTGTGTCCACCATTCCCACAGGAATGTGGCAAACGGAACCAGTGGGAGCACCAGCACCCGCGGGGCTACTCCCCGAGGCCCCAGCTCAGAGGTTGCAGGTAGAAATGGGATCTTCCAGCTTCCACTTGCCTGGAAGGGGTTTGGTTGCAGACTTTGCAAAGGGCCGCCTGGGCCCCAGCATCTAGTTAGCACACACACAGGTGCCAGCTGTGACCCTCCCCAGACCCCTGCCTTCTCCCTCTGGCTCACCCCAACAGTAAAACCAAGCATCTCCCTGGGAGGAGTCTGTCCACACAACTAGTGCCCCAGCTTTTACAGCTGCCATTCGAGGATTGGGCCCCCAATCACCCAGGTTTGGTAGCCTGCAGGACTTACACTCCCAAGTCCCACAGAGCTGAAACAAAGACGCTGACCACCCCCACCCCCCAACCGCTGTCTTCTTGCCTCTCCTGTTAAGCTCGGTCCTCCCTGGAGATGGTGACAGCATGTTGAGTCTTCACATCTGGTTCTCAAAGCCCTGCTCTCCTCCCATCTCCACCCCAGTCGCTCTCCCTCCGCCTTGCCCAGTTCTCACCTCTCTCCTGCACCTCCCTGAGCCTCTTTCCGAATTTCGGGATCTGTCTCAGGTCTGGCTGAAGCTTTGGACAGGGCTGGGGCTGGGGGTTGTTCTTGTATCCACGCCTGTCTTTTCGCTTCCCAGGAGAATGTCAAAGACAAGCTTCGGGCCATTGTGGTGACCCTGTCCTATAGTCTCCCGACCCCTCGGCTCCGGCGACAGGCTCCTGGCCAGGGGCTGCCCCCAGTGGCCCCCATCCTCAATGCCCACCAGCCCAGCACCCAGCGGACCGAGGTGAGCATGGGTTCCAGCTTAGCCCAGGAAAAGGAGCCGTGGCCCCTCTCCAGTGACACTCACTCACAGCTTGCAAGACTCTTTCACCTGTTACCCCAGTATTTCCTCCTGTTTCTAGATGCTGTAACAGGGTGGACCCCAGATGAAACATGGCCCAAGTGATCATGAGTTCCTAGTTGGAGGGGACAGGCAGGCATTCAGGGGCCCAGGGTTGTGGGGCTCTGCCGTCTTCAAATGTGGTCTCCAAGGCCATCTCTATCCCAGCCTGCTGGAGGGGAGCTTGGCGCTCCTTGCATGGGATTCACGGCCGGTCTGGCAGTGGCGCTCTTCACTTCGCGTTCTAAGTCTGGGGCTCAGTTACATGGGAGAAAGGCCGAGGAAATATGGCCTTGCTCTGGACTAGCCTGCTAGCCTCTACTGCGACATCGTAATACTCCCATCATTTTGCTGATGGGGCCCCAGCTCAGAGTGGTTGAGTGACCAGCTCGATATCACACAGCTGGGAAGCCGCAGATCTTTGAGTTGAACACAGGCTATTTACCCCTGTGATCCTCCACCCCACCTAGGCAAGGCACATTCACCCCCTAGTAATGACCCTCCTCGAATCTCTCCTCAGATCCACTTCCTGAAGCAAGGCTGTGGGGAAGATAAGATCTGTCAGAGCAACCTGCAGCTGGTCCACGCCCGTTTCTGCACCCGCATCAGTGACACCGAGTTTCAGCCTCTGCCCATGTGAGGCGGAGCAAGGGAGCAGGTGGGGTGGGAAGGCAAGAGCTCCAGGATCGAAGGAAGTCCCCTCAGGAGCGCCAGTCTGCAGGGAGAAAGCGGAAGGCTGGGGGGGACCTGCTGATAATTCAGAAGTTTGCAGATGAGGGCAGTGGTGGACCCACAGGGGCTCCCCTGGCAAGGAATGACAGGCCTTCACTATATATATACATATATATATATATACACAAACATACAGTTCACATATCATATCTCTCTCTTTTTAGTCTTCACGACCCTGTGAGATAGGAATTCTTGTAAATCCCACTTTATAAATGGAAAATGGAGGCCTAGAGAGGTTAGGTTACTTGCCCAAGGTCAGTTAGTGGTGGAGCTGGGACCAGAATGGAGGTCCCCTAACTCCAAGTCTTGATTCTCTTAAGCCTGAGATTTGGGAGACCCAGGCGGGAGGAGAGGGGGCATGACCTGGGGGAAGGGGCAGGAGAGGGGGAGGCGGGGGGAGGTGTTCAGATCTTAGAGTGAGTGGGATCTGACCCTCCAGGGACGCGGATGGGATGACAGCCCTGTTTGCACTGAGTGGGCAGCCAGTCATTGGCCTGGAGCTGAAGGTCACCAATCTGCCCTCGGACCCAGCCCAGCCCCAGGCCGACGGGGATGACGCTCACGAGGCCTAGCTCCTGGTCACCCTCCCTGCCTCTCTGCACTACTCAGGAGTCCGGGCCCTGGACCCTGCGGTGAGGACCTGGGCAGGGTAGGCGTGGGGTGTTCAGGGGCTCCAGCAACCCAAGCTGACCTCTCCTTCTCTCCCCACTCCAGGAGAAGCCACTGTGCCTGTCCAATGACAACGCCTCCCACGTCGAGTGTGAGCTGGGGAACCCCATGAAGAGAGGCGCCCAGGTTGGCACATCTGCCCCTGTCCGTATCCAAGTGGCTCTCTATCCCCCGATCCTTCCTCAAGCCCCTTGCCCTTCTGAACTCTCATCCTGCTCCGTCCTTGGTCCAGGTCACCTTCTACCTCATCCTTAGCACCTCGGGGATCACCATTGAGACCACAGAGCTAGAGGTGGAGCTGCTGTTAGCCACGTAAGTCTGGTGGGACCAGGGTGGGTGATGGTGGGGGAAGTTGGCTGGAAGTCCACCTAGAAGGGGCTTCACTGTCCTCACTTGACCCCTTGGGGTGACGTCTGTGCCCGCTGCCCACGCCCGCCCTGCCACACGCCAGGATCAGCGAGCAGGAGCTGCGTCCGGTCTCTGCCCGAGCTCGTGTCTTCATCGAGCTGCCACTGTCCATCATGGGGTAAGCCCTGCCCAGGGGGGCACTGCCGCCAGAGGGGTGGGCACTGCTACTCCCAAACCCAGGCCTGGGCTCTGCCTCACCCTCCATCAGGCCCCAGGCCTCCTGAGCCCCCGTTTTGACCCCTCCTTGCCAGGGTGGCTATTCCCCAGCAGCTGTTCTTCTCCGGTGTGGTGCGGGGTGAGAGTGCCATGCGGTCTGAGCGGGATGTGGGCAGCAAGGTCAAGTACGAGGTCACGGTGAGTGTCCTGGTGAGGCCCCTCCTTCTTGGCACAGAGGAGGGGCTGAGGTCTGCCCCAGGAGCTGTGGCTCTTCTCCCATATGGCCGCATGGTGGTCTAGCGAGTTCGAGGCCTCGCTCAGCTCCTGGGCCTTGGCTGTGGGCAGGTGTTTATGCTGGGGCCTCAGTTGGCCATTTCCTGCTCAGCCCTGGCCGGCCATCTCACCTGCTGTCTGGGGAGCCCATGAGGGCCCAGAGCAGCTGCTCTGCCTAGGGCCTCAGCTGGGGGCTGGGGACTCGGGGGCAGGGCTGCTGTCTCTCTCCCGGACTCTGCCCTGGCACGGCTGGGGCCTTCCCACACCTCTAGTGGCATCTCTAGGTTTTCCTGGGCTTGGGGCGGGCAGAGACTGGCTCCTGGATCTAGGATCCTGGGTCTTTGTCGAGACTCTGCTCTTCGAGGCCTCCCCGCAGCCCGCGTGCTCTCCATCCCCAGGGATTTAGTGGCCTTCACGCTCGCTTGTGCCCACAGGTCTCCAACCACGGCCAGTCACTCAGCACCCTGGGCTCTGCCTTCCTCAACATCATGTGGCCCCACGAGATTGCCAACGGAAAGTGGCTGCAGTACCCCATGCGGGTGGAGCTGGAGGGCGGGCAGGGGCCCAGGCAGAAGGGGCTCTGTTCCCCCAGGCCCAACGCCCTCTACCTGGTGAGGCTTAGGCCGGGTGGGCGGGGCTGCTGAAGCAGGGTCGGGGGTGGGGGGTAGACTTGGGGAAGGACGCTGTGGGCTGGGAGTGTGTGGGTAGGAGATGCCATCTCAGGACTGCTGCGTTTGGAGGGACCCTCACTGGGCCCCCTCCCCACCTCAGGATGTGGACAGCAGGGACAGGAGGCAGCGGGAGCTGGGGCAGCCGGAGCAGCCCGGCCCTCGTGAGCAGCCGGAGCCCAGCACGTCCTGGTGGCCAGTGTCCTCTGCCGAGAAGAAGAAAAACATCACCCTGGTGCGGGCAGGGCAAACTTGGTGCAGCCAGGATGGGGGAGGGGGCGCGTGGTATGATAGAGGATGCCGGTGGTGGGGAGGGAATGGTGTGTCAGGATGGTGGGTGGTGCGTGGGGAGGTGCGATGGTCTGACACCCGGGCAAGTTGACAGGACAGTGCACAACACACCTGTGAGGCAGCTGCAGATGCCAAAGTCCCACCCCTCCACGCTCAGCAGGTGCTTACTCCAGGGCAGGCACTTACCTATAGCCTTTTCATCTTGTGGATGAAAGTTCACGGTTTATAGAGGTGGGATGGTCTTAGCCACCTCTGAGATCTCTTTGTTCTTCTTTTGAATTCTTTTTCGACAAAAAGTCAATTTGCATAAGGAAACCTGCTTGATTTTCACAATGTCAAGGACGCTTTAGGTTTTTGACAGTTCTAGCAATTAAATTGGTAGTATATTTACGTGATTTATTGTCTCTCCTTTTTGAGCAGTGTTGCCCCCCCTTTTCCTACTTGTGTCACCTAGCTTTGTTCCACAAGCAGACTTATTGAGCAGATTAGCGCATGCTCTGTGCTGTCCCTTGTAGGGCGGTGCTGGCAGGGAGAGTGAGCAGGGGACATAGGTTAGCGGGGTACTTGGTCTGGTGGCAAGGGGGTGAATCCCAGGTGTGGAAGGAAGGACAATAGAGGCAAGAAGAGTCAAAGAGGCCTTTGCAGGGGAAGCTAAGCGGCAGGGCCAGCTCTGGTGTCAGCTGTCTGGGAGGGAGTTCCACTGCCACACCCCATCCCTCTCGGGACTTCCTCAGCTTCTCTGCTCGCCCGAGAGCATGACCTGAAGCAAACGAAGGCGCCTCAGGGATAGTAAGAGCTTGTGTCATCGCTGTTTCCCTGACATATGGCTAGTCCTGGCCTTCCCCATGTGGCTGGTTTCCTCGGAAAGCCCTCCCTTTCTGATAAGAACTTTGAAATGGATTCTTTTACTAGAAATGGCATTTAGACAGATTGACCAAGGATTCTTGAATTGCACCAAAGCGGCAAAATAAAGGATGACGCAAGGAATTCAAACACTGTCAAAGCCAGTCTTCTGTATACGAAGTGTGATAAATAGAACATTAATCTTAGGCGAACAGGCCATTAGCTGGGATTGGGTCAAATGGATTTAAGTCAGGCCTGGAAGGAGCAGGGCCTAAGTCCCCTGCCCCCCAGCGGCTCTGGGGCAGCCTCATCCTCCTTCAGTGAGTTTGGGCTTAGCAGAGGAATGCGGCTTTGCCCGCTGTGGACCTGGGTTCAAATATCTGCTCCACCTCTTAGCAGCTTTGTTAGCTGTGTGACCTGATGGAGGTCACCTGGCTTGTTTGAACTTGAATTTCCTAGTTTGAAAGATGGAGATGATGGTAATATGCACGTTGCAGAACAATAGCACATTTAAATGGGGTAAGTACCTCGCAGATAGTAGATGCTCAGTAAATGGGACCGTCATTAGGTAGCAGAAGCGGCACCTGGGGAAGCTGCTCTGCCTGTTGCTGTCCTCCCTGCTCCCCATGCATCTCAAAGCCAAATAGCCCAGAATTGGGGTAGGCTGCTGTTTTGGACCAAGGGTTAGTTTGGGAAGACTTCCTGGAGGAAGGGGGCTTGAAGCCAAGTAAGGAAAATGGGATAGATATTGAATGAGGAGCCAAGGGAATGGGAGGCTCAGGGAGGGATGGAGGGAAGGCTCTGGGCAGACTCAGTGTCTGTGTGAGCACGACTGTGAGGGTGCTGGGCCCTGAGCAGCTCAGTGGGGTGGGGCCACGCGGCTCAGAGCCTCGCCTGTCCTGGTCCCCAGGACTGCGCCCGGGTCACGGCCAACTGCGTGGTGTTCAGCTGCCCTCTCTACAGGTTTGACCGCGTGGCTGTGCTGCACGTCTGGGGCCGCCTCTGGAACAGCACCTTCCTGGAGGTGAGCGCACGGCCGGGGCACCGGGCTGGGTGTCCTCTTCCCCAACAGCCCCTCGGGGACTCACTTCTCCTCCCACCTCCTCTGTGTCCAAATGCAGCAGACTGGGCCCAAGACAGGCGGAAACACCCTCTTCCATTTACAGCTTCAGAAGCTGGGGGAGGGGGGCCTTAGGCATTTAGGAGGAGGGTCTCCTTCCCTGCTCCACTAGGAGTACTCAGCTGTGAAGTCCCTGGAGGTGATCGTTCGAGCCAACATCACCGTGAAGTCCTCCATCAAGAACCTGCTGCTCACAGACGCCTCCACAGTGGTGAGCTGCAGGGCTGGGGAGGAAGGGCCGGGGCATCTCTCCTCTCCTGCCGGGCCCACCCTCGTTCTGCGAACCCCTCCCTCCCCAGATCCTTGTGATGGTATACTTGGACCCTGTGGCGGTGGTGGCAGAAGGAGTCCCCTGGTGGGTCATCCTCCTGGCTCTCCTGGCCGGGCTGCTGGTGTTGGCGCTACTGGTGTTGCTCATGTGGAAGGTGAGGCTTGGGGAGGGGGAGGACGGCGGGGGCTGGGCTCCTTGTCAGTCAGGTGGCCTCTCCAGGTGTGGTTCTCTCACCCACACTCCCATTTCTTCAGCAGATCTTCACTGAGCCCTTACCCTGCACGTACCAGGGAACCTGTCGGGCCCTGGACCGTTCGGAGATAAGGCAGGTGCAGATCTTGTCAGAGGTTTTATAGTCTCGTGGGGGAGGGGAGCCTGTGGTCAAGGACAAGGCAGAGGTACTAAGTCAGGAGAGTGCAGGGAGAATTCAAGGGGGGAGAGCTTGAGAGCCGGGGGCCTGGAGCTGGGCCTTAGCAGGTGGGGTAGCAGGGTCTGGATGTGGGGAGGTGAATGGGTGGGTGTGCGCCTTTCAAAAGGACCATGGGAGGCAAAGCCATGGAGGCAGGGAAATGTGGGCTGATTTAACTAGAGCATGGCAAGTAAGGCTAGGAAGGAAGCTGTGGCCAAGATAGCCAACCAGTGTGGAGAACCGCCTCCAGGGAACTGTCTCCAGGACCGAACTCGGATCCTGCACATTCCAGGCTCCACGTGGAACCATGCTCGTGCACAGAGTGTAGCCAGAACCACGTGTGCATCTGGGGCTGCACTGGGAGCACATAAGAGCACATGTCAGTACAGTCACACCCGTCACCTGCGGTCATCCCCTGAACCACATGCTACGTTTGCGGAACCACGCATGCCCTTGGGGCTTTAGGGGGAACTGCCCCTCCCCTCCTCCCGGGGACCACAGACCAAGCACACGCTCTGGCACATGGGAGTCATCAGGGGACCAGGCCTCTGGGCGTCCAGGCTGTTGGGAACCTTGCCAGCTCTTTTTAGGGGAGATTGATGCCTGGGAGAAACTGGCTCCCGGATCTCTGCTCCCTGCTCTCACGGAAGGGGGGCCGAGCAGAAGTGGGGGCCCCCATCTTTCTCCAGTCTTCCCATCCTCCACCTCTTCTGCTCCCCTCCTCCCTTACATCCCAGTGTGGCTTCTTCCATCGGAGCAGCCAGAGCTCATCTTTTCCCAACTATCACCGGGCCCGTCTGGCTGTGCAGCCCTCGGCCATGGAAGCCGGGGTTCCAGGGACTGTAGGGTAATTGTGTGTGAGCATGTGTGTGTGCGTGTGTGGGGATGTATGTGTGTGAGTGTGAGATACTCCCAGTAGTCACGGGAGCGGGAACGTGCAGGGTGAAGGAATGAGATTGCACGGGGGCCGCGTGAGTTCTAGGAGCTGGGGTGGGAGGGCCTTACCAGGGTGAGGTTACGAGGGTGAGTATACACAGCCGGGGGCACGCACCAGGGTTGGGTGGGCTCCTGGGGTGTGAGCATGTGGGAGTACAGGGAGGTGCCATGCATGTCTTCTGGGGGCATGAGTGTGCAGACAGTTGTGCAAGGAGGTGCCGTGCAGTTTGAGCAAGTAGGAGTCTTGGGCAGTCCTGTGTATGAGCAGTCCTGAGCGTGAGTGTGCAAGGGGCACATTTCCATCTTGGTGTGGAAGGGCCAGCATGTTCATGACTTAGGGAGGGGCCATTTTATTCACAGAGGGGAGGGCCAGCCTGAGGTGGGTGCTCCCAGCGCACGAGCACACAGGCTTGAGAGGAATTATTCCGGAGCTTCCACAGGCCTTGGAAGCCATGTTTTCCCTCCGAACTCATTTGTATTCCTGGGGATGCTATTGGGCCTCTTAAAAGCTTGGGAGGGTGTGGGAACCTTTGGGGTCAGCGGTCCTGATGTTCTACCTTCAAGCCCCTCTTTCAGGTGCCAAGGGAGATGTCCTTGGTCCTGCACCTCAGGCCACCTCCTGGTCTTTCTCTTGCTGTGAATGAGGACCTGGGGACCCAGTATGGATGGTGGCTCTTGTGGGGGCTGCTTGCTGTGCTGGCTGCCGCCCAGCCTGTCTCCTTCCTGCTGCCGTTGGTCCTTTCTGTCCCAGGGACGGTGGGGGCAGGCAGCTGGCTGTGCTGAGCATCTGCCCCAGGGACCAGCCCCGCAGGCTCCTCACGTCTGGCCTGGTGTCCTTCTAGATGGGATTCTTCACGCGAGCGTGGTACCCCGAAGCTGCCGTGCCCCAGTACCACATGGTGAAGGTCCCGCGGGAAGACCGGCAGCAGTTCAAGGAGAAGACGGGCATGATCCTGAGGAACAACTGGGGCAGCACCCGGCGGGAGGGCCCCGACGCGTACCCCATCCTGGCTGGGGATGGGCAGCCCGAGCTGGGCCCCGATGGCCACCCTTTGCCAAGCACTGCCTAGGCTCCTTTGTCCCAGCTGGCCGGGGGCCCCCGCCACCCCTTCCCCAGAGATGGCTCCTGGGGGTGAAGAGGGGGGACCCGGTCGCTGGTGTCCCATCAGGATTTGGCAGGATCTGCTTCCTCAGGGCACAGACCTCTCCCCCCATGAGGACCACCCCCCAAACCTCCCCTTAGGATGCTGTTAGGTGAGAAGGGAAACCAGGGATGGGTCATGGGGGGGGTGAGGAGGGCAGTGATGTTCTGATGCAAAAGTGGGGAGAGGGGACCCTAATCCTTCCCTCTCCTATTCACCCTGTATAACGGAACCCCAAGGACCTCACTCTGAAAAAGTGCCTTAAGCCCAGAGGGTGGGGAGGAGGTTATGTCGCTGACTCAGGGGCTCTTCCCTCCCTAGCTTCCCCTCTCCTCTGACCTTAGTTGGCTGATCCAATCTAGCAGATTTTGTCTATTTATTAAAAAATACTTGAGGACAAAACCTGGCTTCTTTACTGAGTCCGGCCGCCTCCTGCCCAGGGTCTGCAGGAGAAGGCAGATTTTCTCTGCACACACACAGCTCAGGACAAAGGTGGTGACGGGAGGGAGTGCTGGGGGCCTGGCACAGACACACGTATCATGACTTGTGTGACCAGGTCCTGGGGCACTTGAGTGTGGTCTCAGAAAGAGGAAAGGGCAGCTGTCCTGGGGTGGGTGGGCAAAAACTGGGAGACCCAGTCCAGGAATTTGCAGCTAGGGGTACGGCAGGGTGTAAGTGCTCCCTCCCCGCGGTCAGGGGAGCAATAGCGCTTTTCCACTGAAGAAGGAAGGGTTGGAGATTCCCCTGGCAGAGGTGGGGGGAGGGGTGCTGGGGGGATGGCTTCTCTCTGCCCAGATCCTCTCAGGAGAAGGCAGACTCAGCAGATGGGTGGGATCATTCCGACCGCAGGCAGGATTTGGGGAAGGCTTACTTCACGGCCTTCCCCATGATGTGCGGCCCAACAGGCAACCACTTTAAGGGAGGGGGCTGTCGTTCCATTTGGAGTTCAGAGAACTGGGCACTTTCCAGATCTTTCCAGGTCTCTCTGGTGAGGCGGCAGCCATCCCCGATGTGCTTCCAGGTGGGCTCGGCAACTTGCTGCCACAGGAAGGCCCAGCTCCCACGCGGCTCAGCCACGTGCTCCCAGAAAAAGAACAATCCTCCCTGGGAGAGAAGAGCGTGTCACTCACCTGCTCCTCCCGCCGCCTGCCTCTAACCTCACCTCCGTCCCGCCGGCCACACCTGCCCGAAACCTCTCGGTGAAGAGGGAGGTGCTGGTCTTCAAGTTCGGGGAGCAAACCGTCCTGCTCCGTGACGCCTCCTGCGCCCCGGCTCTGGCTGCCAGCCCAGAGCGTGTGACGAGCCTCCCGTGACTGAGTGGGGACGACTGGTGAGACATTCTCAAAGGGCGGCCAGAAGGACAGCATAACCGAGGGCAGACAGACGGGCAGGCGGAGAACCAGGAGCATAGGTTTTGCTGGATACAGAGATGCTCGCCCAGAGCCCCCTCCCAAGAGCCTGAGACACGTGTCAGCCAGCATTTCGGAGAAAACTTGCACTGGGTTTCTAATTAAACTGGGCTTCCTCCAGCTCTTCGCTCCTCGCTGTTCCTTCCCTAGGTGATCTCATACACCTGTGTGCTTGGAATTTACCAGCTAAAGGTGGTGACTTCCAAATCTGTATCTCCAGGCTCCCTCTTTTTCTGACTTCCAGATCTGGACTTCCAACTGCCTCTGGGTTCTCAATGCCGCCATGTCACCTCAGACCTAAAGAGTTCAAAGCAGTTTTCGCCTGTGTTACAAAAGGCATTTCCCTCTACCGTCCCTCACTCCATCAGCTGCTCATGCCAAAAACCTGGAAACCGTCCTAAACTCCTTTCTCTCCACACCCAGTTCCCAATCTTACTGGGATTCTACTGCCTCTATTAGCTCTACCTGGAACACTGTCAGTTGCCCCACTCCCTCCAGCCCCTGCTTAATCCCTCGGATCTCAATGTAAGCATCCCATCCTTAGGTGTCCTCCCCTCTTCCCCGACTTCACTGGGTGGCTCCCTTATGGGCTTCCGCATCCAGCCCTGGTCACGTCTCCTGCTCAGCAGCACACAGGTGTGAGATGCACTAGTTCACGGGAATTCCCCGTCCCGGGCGCCCCGGGCACTGGGGCGGCTGGTGCTATGTTTGCTGCCCCGCACCCATACAGGGGCGGTGTGGCAGGAGGTGTACCTGGATGGAAGTGGTAGACGAGACAGGCAGAGGCCTGGTCAGTGAGCGTGGGTCAAGGCTGGAGGATCAGATGAGACAGTTCCTGGGACTGGGGCAGGGGCTGGGGTCGGGCCCTCAGCTTCAGGAATGGGGCGAGGCTCAGGGCTGGAGTAAGGGTCAGAGAGTCTGGTGTAAACATCGTTCCTGGTGATCCGAGGCAGCCTTTTCACCGTCTGAAGGTACAGCTGCGCTGAAACGCCTGCTCTGCACCGCAGCTGGCCGGCTTTCAGCTTAGGTCTCCTCCGGTCCCAAGGACACTCGCAAGGCGCGGGCAGGGGAGGGAAAGAAGAGTGTGTGTCCTCCGGTGAACCAACGTGCCCTTCCTGATCCGTAGGTTTCTTGTGTGACCTCTGCACGTACCCTCTTATGTTCAGATGCGGTGTTTGGTATTTCATAGCTAAAGTAATGGAAGCCACTGGATATGAGTTACAATGGCAACTATGACATGTGTTAAAATGTACTGAGATCTCTTTTTCTCTTCTGTCCGGGAAGAGGGTTGTGGATTGAAATTTGAAGGTGGCACCTGACCTGGGAGGGGCTGAGGAGCCCAGCAGAGTGAGTGTGGGCTTGGGAAGAAGGCATGTGTTCCTTAGGACAGTTATGTTAGGTTATCATTTTTCAAGGAATAGCATCAAAATCTTAATATTAGGGAGAATATGTATTTTTTTAGGAAACAAGTTTACTTTTTATTAAAATATAATCTTGAAAAATTTTATTATAGTATAATTGATTTACAAATAATACTGTGTTTTAGGTGTACAGGAAAGTGATTCAGTTATATGTATTTTATGTATATATGTACATTTTTTCAGATTATTTTCTATCATGTTATTCTAAGATATTGAATATAGTTCCCTGGGCTGTACAGTAAATCTTTGTTGCTTATCTATTTTATGCATAATTTGATCTGTTAATCCCATACTATTAATTTATCCCTTTCGCCTTTGGTAACGTTTGTTTTCTGTGTCTGTGAGTCTCTTTCTGTTTTGTGTATATATTTGTTTGTATAATTTTTTGGAGGCCACGTGTAAGTGATATCATGTAACATTTCTCTTTCTCTGTTTGACTTATTTCACTTAGTATGATAATCTCTAGGTCTATCAATGTTGCTGCAAATGGCAGTATTTCATTTTTTATGGCTGCATAGTGTTCCATTATATATATAATGAACATTGGGGTGTATGCATCCTTTTGAATTAGAGTTTCTGTCCTTTCCAGATTCATGCCCATGAATGGGATTGCTAGATCACATGGTAGCTCTATTTATATTTTTTAAAAGAAATCTCCATACTGTTTTCCATAGTGGCTGCACCAATTTACATTCCCATTAACAGTGTAGGAATCTCCACACCCTCTCCAGCATTTATTATTTGTAAAATTTTTAATGATGGCCATTCTGACAGGTGTGAGGGGTGATACTTCATTAGTTTTGGTTTGCATTTTCTAGTAATTATTGATGTTAAGCATCTTTTCATGTTCCTGTTGGCCATGTATATATCTTCTTTGGAGAAACGTCTATTGAGGTCTTCTGCTTGTGTTTTGATTGGGTTGTTCTTTTGAAATTGAGTTGTATGAACTGTTTGTATATTTAAGGCTTTGTGGGTCACATCTGTTTGGGTTTTTGTTGTTGTTGTTGTTGTTGGGGGACATATTTAGGTTTATTTATTCATTTATTTTTAGAGGAGGTACTGGGGATTGAACCCAGGACCTCATGTGTATTAAGCATGTGCTCTACCACTTGAGCTACACCCTCTCCCCCTGGGTCGCATCGTTTGCAAATATTTTCTCCCATTCCATAGGTTGTCTTTTCATTTTGTGGATGGTTTCTTTTGCTGTGCAAAAGCTTTTAAGTTTGATTAAATCCATTTGTTTGAACTAAGAAAATACTGCTACGATTTACTGTCTCAGAATGTTTTGCCTACGTTCTCTTTTAGGACTTTCATGGTGTCATGTCAGATTTAAGTCTTCAATCCATTTTGAGTTTATTTTTGTATATGGTGTGAGGGAGTGTTCCAACTCCACTGATTTACATGCGACTGTCCAGCTTTTCCTACGCCGCTTGCTGAAGAGACTGTCTTTTTTCCATTGCAGTATATGCTTTCTCAATATGAAATCAGAATTTATGGACTTGGGAGAAAGAGTAATCCCTGCTATGGTGAGATGTGCTGGCTTTTTAGATAACTTGTGGGGAAACTGGCTACAGCACACAGCATCTACTCCATTTATGAAATCAGGGAGCTCCTCTCCACTTTGGATCTGGTAAAATCTGGACAGAGGAAAACTTCTATTAGCTTTTGGCTAAAATCTGAAGTTTGAACATGGGTTGAGAAAGAAGAAGGCGCCACAAGAAACCCTTTCCATCTTAAGATCTAGGTCTACAAGCGCTCCTTTGCTCGTGTGATGCAGGGAAATGAGTTATTTAGATAAAGCAGCACGTCTAGTCCTTTTATTCTCGACCGCTCTGCCATAGTTCCCCGGCCAGACAGCAAGGAATGGTGCAGATCTCCACTGTGGCACCGGGAGTGACTTTTTCCCCTGGGGAGGCCTGGGGGAGGGCAGGAGGATGCTGGCAGGGGCTGAGATACTGCTCTGTGTGGAGCAGGATGCACTTGTCCCCACCTCCTTGGGTTTGCTGGGAGGAGCCACCATGCTGATCTGCTGAGCTGCAGGTGCTCTCCTGGCAAGAGAGAACTTGAGGTTGATTTATCCGAATTCTCATTCCCTTCCTCCCATGGGGGCAAAGAAATCGCCAGCAGGACAGAAAAGAAGGGTCGTGTCACTCTGGCAACCGGGTGAGCTTATTGACCTGGGCTTTGCATTCGCGACGGGCTCAGCTGTAGACTGCTGTTACTGCTACACAAGGTCGCCGTGCCTTTGTATTTACTGGCTGTATTCAAAGTTTGGGTGGTTAAAAAAATACCTAAAATACAACAACATTTTAGTAACTCTGTTCTGGCATTTCTTCATTTCCTAATATACCCACAGTCTGAAAAGTGAGAGACTAGTCCTCTGTCACCCTCTGGGGGGCCTTGCCTGCCACATGCAGGTTGTAGACAAAAAGTGCAATCATTTGTGACAATTGTAGAAAGTTAACTTCTGGTTCTGTATGTTCTGAACCACTGTCAAAATTGCATTTCCTTTTTCAAGAAAGGCACTAAAAACAATGGAAAAACGTATTCGTATCACAAAAACTTGTGACCTCGCTCCTCACCCAAGCAGCGCCAGTCCTGCTTGGCTCCTGAGGCGGCCCCAGAGAGCTGACCCCCAGAGAGGTGTCACGGGTTGACCTTTCTGGGAGATCCCCGGAAAAGCCCGCTCGCAGGGCTTGTCCTCATTTGGTCAGTGAGGAGAGCCCTATCCTCAGGGCACTGGTCAGTCAGCGACACTCGTGCTCAGGGCTGCACACCCCTCACTTCCGGGGGAACTGAGGCTGCGCGTGAGCAGAAGGGAGGGTTAAGGCCGAGCTGGAAACTGCTCCAGCCCACGGAACAGCCCCTCGGAAGGGCTGGGACACGTAATGGTCAGAGGCATGTAAGGACATTGCTCTTCAGTTATTAGCTGACCCCTAAGCTAGCCAAGTGGCCTCACATGGCACAGAATACAGACTTTATAGAATTACTTCTGGAAAGTCACACAAACGAACAGCAGCAGCAGCAGCAACAAACGGCAAAACTAATCCTTGAGGGGATGACACTCTGAGCTCCAGGGCTGCTGTGTATATTATTTAAAATGTCGAGTTTAACGAAATATTGTGAGACATGCAAAAAAATGGCCCATATACAGGGGAAAAAAAGTGATCAAAGGATGTTCCTCCAGGAAGGCCAAACATTGGACTTTCTAGACAGAGAGCACTCCCTTACAATCCTTTTTCCCCTGTAAGTTTGGTGGTGATGTCCCATCTTTCATTCCTCATTTTAATACTTTGATTCTGTCTTGTTCAATCTAGCTAGAAGTCTGTCGATTTTGTCTTTTCAAAGACAACTTTTTGTCTTGAACTTCTCAATGTTTTTTTCATTCTCTATTTCATTTATTTCCACTTAATGTCTATGATTTCCTTCATGATATATTGAATCTCTCATCATTACAAGAGCCTTCTTTATCTCTAGTATTAACTTGCGTCTTAAACCCTTTTGTCTGATGTTAGTACAGCTACCCAACAACAGAGCCTCAAAACACAGGAGACAAATCCAGACAGAACTGAAGGGAGAAACAGCCGATCAGCGGTGACAGCTGGAGGCTCTGATACTCTGCTCTCATTACTGGAAGCTGAACAAGAAAACAGGAGAGAGACCAGAGCAACAGTGTAAACCGACAAGACCTAACAGACACCTGCAGACTGCGTCCCCCAGCAGCAGAACACATTCTTCTCAGGTGCACATGAAACAGCCTCCAGAACAGACCACACAGTAAGCCAGAAATAAGGTTCAATCAATTTAAAAGGATTAAAATTATACAAAGTGTCTTCTCTGACCACAATGGAATTAAATAAATCTATAACAGAAGGAAATTTGGGAAATTCACAAATATGTGGAAATTAAACAATATGTTCCTAAATAACCAATGTGCCAAAGAAGGGAATTTATAGATGTAAACACCTGTACATTGAACTTCATCAAAATTAAAACCTTTTGTGCTTCTAGGGGCACCATCAATGAAGTGAAAAGACAACCTATATAATAGGAGAAAACATTTGCAAACCATTATCTGATAAGAGACTTGTATCCCAGATTTATAAAGAAGTCTTATAACTGAACAATAAAAAAGCTAAATAACCCAATTGAAAAATGGGAAAAAGATTTAAAGACATTTCTCTAAAGAAGATAAACAAATGGTTAATAAGCACACGAAACAGGCTCAACATCATTACTCACTAGGGACATGAAAATCAAAACCACGAGATGCCACTTCACACCCACTAGGATGACTGAAATAAAAAATAAAGAAAATAGTGAGATGGATGTGGAGAAATTAGAACTATCATTCATTGGTGCAGGTATTTTGGAAGACTGGCAACTGGTCAAAATATTAATCTACCACACCAACAATTCCATTCCCAGGTATATGCCCAAGAGAACTGAAAACACATCTCCACTCAAAAATTTGTGCATGAACGTTTATGGCAGGGTTATTCACAGTAGTCCCAAAGTAAACAAACCAACCCCCTTAAAACTGATGAATGGATAAATAAAATATGATACATCCATACAACAGAGCATTATGTGCCAATAAAAAGGATATAAATACTGATGCATCTACAACGTGGATGAACCTGGAAAACGTCAGGCTACGTGGAAGAAGTCAGGCCCAGAAGACCACATACTACATGACTCTATTCATGTGAAACGTCCAGAAGAGGCAAACCATGGAGGAGACACTAGGGGGAGGGACGAATGGGAAGTGACTGCTAAGGGGTAAGGAGTTACTTTTTGAAGTGATAAAATTGTTCTAAAATTAGATAGTGGTGACGGTTACACAGTCCTGTGAATATTCTAAAACCCACTGAACTGCGTACTTTACATGAGTGGATTTTAAGGGAAGGGTGTAGCTCAGTGGTAGTGTGTGCTCAGCATGCATGAGGTTCTGGGTTCAATCCCCAATACCTCCTCTTAAAATAAATAAATAAACCTAATTACTAACCCCCCCAAAAAACCCTAAAAAATGAGGGGATTTTAGGGTACATAGATTATACTCATAAAGCTGTAAAAAATAATAAAAATGCAACCAAATTCCTCTTTGCCGCTCCATATTAAAAAGGAAATAAAAGGAATGATTTCTACCCTTGGATCAGTGGTTCTCAACTGGGGGTGATCTTGTCCCCCGAGGGACGTCTGGATACTGCTGACTGCCCTGCAAGGCGAGAACAGCCCCCATAACAAAGGATGATCTGGCTCCAAACGTCAGTCACACCGAGACGGGGCGCTCCTGCCCAGATGCGGCTCCGGCAGGACAGAGCAGGGCGCGCGCTGCCTCCCGTCGCCCCCACAGCTGCTGAGGTCCTCTGGTGCGACGGCATCCCCTGGGTCGAGGACCGTTATGAGAAGCCATCCCAGGAAACTCACTTTTAAGGCAACGGTAAGGACGTGAGGCACAGTCGTCTCTCTAGGGGTGTCCTTGGGAGAACCTTCTGTCCGGTCTTGGCTCCGAGAATGGCTGTCCTGCCCTGAGCAGCCTGTCTCTGCTTTGTCTCACGGACACCGTGAACTCTGGGCCTGACCGCACTCTCCTTTTTGGGTTCGCTGTTGAGCCAAGCTTGTAGCCCACCCTTAGGAAGGGCGTAGGTCTTGTATTTTGCCTGTTTAAGTTTTATTTCTGGTTCCATTTTATACCCCTAATTTCTTTTTCCTTTTTTAAGATTTATTTTCTTTCTCTTTATTTCCTTTGTTCCTACTTTTAATTTTTACCATCTTTTTGTTTTGTCTCGTTGACACGTCTTGGGTCAGCTACTTACACTGTTCAGCGAAAAACAAGGCACGACTTCGACACGTGTAAACGGGGAGTCTCAGCTCTGGGAGGGGAGCGGGAGGCAGGAGAGGCAGTTTATTGGGCAGAGTTGGGGGGTGTGACGGAGGCAGTGAGGGAGCCCAGTGACCTCCCCATGAGGTGCCCTGGTTCCTGCTCCAGAAGCCCGGCTGGGGGTGCGGGGGGCAGGGGGTGATGGAGTCGAGGGACCCTCAGGGGAGGCCGGCTGTTCCTGGGCTGCTGTGTAGGACACTGTGGCCTCTTGGTGCTGGAAGGAGCTGGGCTTTCAGAGGATAGGTCACAGACGTGGGGACAGAGCTGGTAGGAGAGGGGCCCCCGAGATGGGCAGGACTGGGTGGTGTATCAGGGTGTCCTGGACCGGGAGCCAGGAACTTGGCTTCTTGGTCTGAAGTCCCGGCTCCACCCTCGTTGGCCAAGGGGCTTTGCAGCCACGTGGCTCCTTAGTTTTCCTGCCACTGAAACATGGTGGTCACGATTGCGGGGCCTGTCTCTAGGGCTCATGTGAAGACCAAGTGAGATGATGAAAGGAAATTGCTGAAGTGCTCTATTCATTGCTAGCTAGGCTGAAAACTTTTTCTTTTCTTGTTTTTTTTTAGTGTTGTGGGACAAAAATAATGGAGGCGTTACCGCGGCTGTGATCGCCGCTGCACTTGGGGAGACGTGTCACTGGGAGGTCATCACTGTCGCGGGCGCCCTGGGGGTTCCAGCTCCACGGAGCAGGCCTGGGCGAGACCTGGCTGACCCTGGGGAGCTAGGACTTACTCAGCAACCCTGGGGAGGAAGTTTTTGTTAGTCATTCAGTTGCGTGTGGACGTCTGCAAGAGAGTGCCGAGACTTTCAGAGCCGACAGGATCTCAGGGGCGTGGAGAGGCCGGCCTCCTGCCCAAGCTCTCTCTCCAGAGCTCTGGGAGCCCCGAGCGCTGCGCCCTGTGTCCTCCATGGAGGGAGCTCGGCCTGCGAGAGTCCAGAAGGGCTGGGGTTCAGGCACACGGATTTCCTGGCCTCACGTGGTTTTTGTTGTTGTTGTTTTCATGATCTCTGGGGTGGAGGCTGCTACAGTTCTGGCTTCCCGGGTCTAATCCTGCTGTTTTCAGCGCAACATGGGACCAGCTTCATCTTTGGGGTTGGCTGACAGCCACGAGGCCCCTTTCTCTCATTTTCATGTTATTCTTCAGTTCGTTTTCCCTCTCCTTGGCTCCCCACAGGTTCCCCCATCAACACACACCCCAGATATTGCAGCCGACCAACTTCTGTTTTCACCTGAGTAGAAGTGTTCTTCGGAGGAAGGTGGCAGGATGTGACCAAGGAAGACGGCTCCTTGCCCTCGAGGCTGGGTGGGGGGGCCTCCTAAACCTTCCCTCCACTCAAAGTAGTAACTTTCAAGGTACTTTTCCTTCAATCCTCTACTTTCTTCGACCTTGGTATCCTTTGGGTAATTTTCTTTGGCTTTGAAATCTTGCTGTCTTCCCAGACCAGGGTGGACATGGGCTGGTGAGCTCGCCTCCTCTGTCTCCCCCGAGCCACGTGACGTGACGCTGACCTTCGTCACACCCCAGATGTCGTGCTGAGCGCTCCTCCTACACTGTGTTACTTAATTCCTACAACAACCCGATGAGGCAGGAATTATCTTCATTTTGCAGGTGAGAAGACCAAGTGTCTGAGAGCTTAAACCACGTGCCCACGGTTACACGCTTGTCTGTGGTGAAGCCCAGAAGCTAGCCGGGGAAGGGTCAATGGCAGACAGCTGAGGTAGAAGCGGCACTGGCCTTGGGGTCAGAGGCTTGGGTTCGCATCCTGGCTTGATCCTGACCAGCGGGATCTCGGCAAGTCACACCCATCGCACCCCTTGGCCTCAGCCTTCTCACCTGCAAAGAGCTAATTAATTGGCTCACTAACTAGGCGGAGGATGAGAATTAGCCGCAGTGATTACCCAGCCTAGGGCTAGACTCAGCAGATGCTCGGGCCGTGTCTGCGTCACAGGGCTGCGCACGTGTGGCAGGCAGCCCCTAGCCGGCCCCCAGACACACTGCCTCCTGATGCTCTGGCCCTCGTGCAATGCCCTCCCCTTGAGTAAATGGACGTCACTTCTGTCATGTGGGGCTCACAACATGACAGGTGCCTTCCATCTGTGTAAGGGAGAGGGAGAGAGAGAGGCTTTTTTTAACCTGGACCTTCTGGGTCTAGAATTAGGGACTCGCTTCTAACTGAGTGTGCAGGGCCGATCCATGTAGAGGCCCAGACAGTGAGTTCTGCTGCTGCGCGGGGGCATGGAGAAGGCTTCTTGGTTGAGGCAGGTCCTTTTTTGTGTCCCTGGGCTTCTTGTCCTGGGGGCAGCAGGGGGTGTGTGGCTTGAGCTCTGACTATTAATAGGATGTCTGACCATCTAGTGGCTTCTTGTGTCCCTCTGAGTCTTGCACACTGGGCTTTTTGGCAGTAGGTCCCTGACACTACACCCACTGAAGCACCCTCCATCCCTCAGGGCCCCAGCTGTGGAACCTTGCCCCACCCACGGCCCCTTTCTTCCTTTAAACTCTTTCATCTCTGACTCTGACTTCAAGGCTCTGCAGAGGGACAGGTGCTGATCTGAGAAGGTCCTGGTACTGGTGGGGATTACCCTGGGGCTTTGTTGGCTACCCTTCCCACTGTAGGATGGTCCCTGCACACACACACGTATGTAACACACAGGGACACATGCACACACATGCAGGCACACATGTGTGTACACAGAGCTGCAGTAGGACAGAGGCCCAGGGGCGGCACTGGACGAGGAGCCTGGAGATGGGGGCTCTAGCCCGGGCTCTGACCCTTGGTGACTGTGGAACAGCACATCTCCCTTCCATCTGTTTCCTCTTTTGTAACGTGAAGGAATTAGAGCCGGTATTTCCAAGGCATCTTTTTCTGTGATTTAGATGAAGACATGTTATAGGGACACTCAGGGTGGGTGTTGGGTTTAGAGGCTGGGAGGGGGTTTATACTGTTCAGTTACACTGGCCCTGGGGACAGACTGTGTCTGAGTTCTGGCTCTTCTCCTGCCGGGCTGTGTGACCTTGGACAAGACACTTCACCTCTCCCGTTTCATCAGTAGGGTGGGGTTAATTAAACCTCATTGTGTCAGGATCAGGTGAAGTGATTTTTGCCACAGCGCCATGCACTGTGAGTGACGCGTGTTATTACTGGGCTCAGCTCTGCCTTAAAGTCACTGAGCGATCTTGTGGAAATGGAATGAGCTTTTCTAGACCTCAGTTTCCTCCTCTGTAGACTGGAGTTTGGACAAGTAGAAGATCTTCAAACCCCTTCGTTTTACCATCTCCTCACCCAGAGCTCAAATAGAGGGGACGACGTTGAAAGTGGCTATTTGGAGATTCACCACACGGGGGCGATGAGATCCTATGCCTTGTATCCTTGCCACCATCCTTGGCGTCACGACATCCCAGGGACGACGGAAAATCTTCTCTACCAGTTCCTCCCACCTATTTGTGGTCGTGCTCTTTTTGGGACGGGGGCAATTGCCTATATGAGGCCAGGCGCAAGCTCCTCTCAGGACAGGGACCAGATCCTTGCCCTCTTCCACACGGTTGTCACTCCCATGTTCAACCCTTTTTTCTACACTCTGAGGAACAAGGAGATCACAGTGGCAGTGAGGCGGTTCACAAAGAGATACCTTTGGAGCCCTTGACCCCCTCAAGTTCTTGGAGATAAGGGCCTGATCCTTGGGGATTCTCAAGGAGGAGGGAGCAGCTGGGGGCTGCAGCCTCGGGGGTCTGGTCCACTCGGTGTGGTCTGTGTAGGGGCCCCTGCCTGCCCAACTCAAGGACCCAGGGCTCTGACATGCTGCTCAGAACTCAGCTTCTGGGGCCTGTTCTTACGGCCTTGACCTGAGTTGTTTGCAGGTAGAAAGCTGGAGAGACAGGCACTTGAGGGGCGGTTGAGGAGGGAAGGCGCTGTGCCCATCTTGTGTTATGACTGAGCAATTGCTGGTCTCTCCTGTGGCCTGGTGCTCCTTCCTGGGCCTAAGATTCCTGGAGACACTGCTCTTCCTCCTCCCAGAATCTTCACTGCAAACCTTTCTCTTTCGCATAAGTCACCCCTGATATGACATGAGCGCCTTTGCTCCAGGTGGGAGGTCTGACCAGGGTAGGAATGGGGCAGGGAATAGGTGGTCTGGCTTTGGCCGTTCAGTTGCTGAGTCTTGTCTGATGCCGCTTTAGGTCTGGAAGCTTCTGTCTAGTCACTTTTCTCCTGACTTATAGCTCTTCTCCTGGGATCCCCGAGATGTTGATATTCTCTCCTGAGGTTCTTTCTCACCTGCA
Source organism: Vicugna pacos (assembly GCF_048564905.1). Classification (NCBI taxonomy): domain Eukaryota; kingdom Metazoa; phylum Chordata; class Mammalia; order Artiodactyla; family Camelidae; genus Vicugna; species Vicugna pacos. The sequence goes on from NC_132998.1 coordinate 7,947,711, forward strand.
GCCTGGCTCGCTGGTCATCTTCTCGTGTGGCCCTAGGGTAGAAATGCACCTACATCTCTCGCCTCTCGCTCTAATCAATCAGAAGTGCTGATCTGGCCCCTAGACTCCCAAGATGATGGTTCTGTTTCTTGCAAACTGTCCACTCTTTCTACTTGGAGCCACCTTCATTTGCCTGCACCATTTTACATTCCCTGGGAAGCCCATTCTTGCTTGTTCATAAACTCTTCCTTAGCAATAAGCTGCCAGGGGGAGAGGATAAGCAGGGAAATCACTCTAAAGGCACAATAAATGAGGGCCTTGAAAATCGCATTGATTTTCTTTTCCAATTTACAAAAGTAACACTGTTAATTGCAGAGAATTTTGCATCCAGAAGAAATGAAAATAACTATTAACATTTTGATGTTAATTATGTCTGGTTTCCCTCTGTGTATGTGTTTGTATATATATATATATATATATATATATATATATATATATACACACACATATTTTTAAAAACTAAAAATGGGATGATATTGTCTAAATTGCTCATAACTTTTGCTTTCCACTTTATTAAACTATATTGTAACATTAAGTAGGCTTCTAAAGCATCATTTTAATATCCATATAGTAGCCTCGTATAGAAATGTACTAATTTTAAACAATCTTAACACACTCACAGACATAGAAAACAAACTTATGGTTACTAGGGGGGAAAGGAGTTGGGGAGGAAAGATGGGAGCTGGAGATTCGCAGATACCAACTACTATATACAAAACAGATAAACAACAAGGTCCTACTGTACAGCACAGGGAACTATATTCAATACCTTGTATTGGCCTAAAATGAAAGAGAATATGAAAAGGCACATATACATGCGTATAACTGTGTCACTATGATGTACACCTGAAACTAACAACATTGTAAATTGACTCCACTTCAATAAAAAAAAAAAACTAAAGATGAACCCCCAAATCTTCTATTATTGGAATTAAAATATTTTTTGTTATAAATATTGCTGAGACAGATATCATTGCGCTCATATCTTTGTATGTTTATGCTTTTCTGAGCACCATCTTCTAGAAATGGAATTGTTGAGTGAAAACATGTGCGCAGTTCTGGAGCTTTTGAAACATATTGCCAAACTGTCCTCCAAAAGAATTTTTATAGCTTTACAGTCCAACTGAGGGCAGTCCCATTTGCAGGGGAAGGAAATGGACTAAGAGTCAGGAAGGAGTTAGGGTTAGGGAGCCCGGGGAAGAGCAGGACTGGGGACATATGGGATAGTTAATATTCTTGTAGTGCAGAAAAGACCTTCCAAGGAGGACACAAACTCATTTACCTCCAGTCCACCAAGTACTGTGTGAGACATACTTGGACTGAGAGTGCAACGTGAGGCATCAAAGTTAGACTCAGGCAATGACTTCCCTATAGAGTTGGTATCTGAACAAGACAGGGGGAGAGGCTTTTTCCTCATTGTTGTGAGCTGAGGGCGGAGGCAGGAGGAGGACATGAAATCTGACTGGCTCGTCCCTAAGTGGTTTTGTGCGTCTGTCACCTAGATGGTGACCATCAGTTCTGGAAGGTGAGGCTCCCTATTTACAGGGTCCCCAGACAGAGTTGCCAGGAAAATACTGGATGTTCAGTAAAATTTGAATTTCCGATAAACTACAAGTAATTATTTGGTATAAGTGTGTCCCATGAAATATTTGGCCAGAAGGATTTTGCACCACTTTATCTTTCTGGGGAAAGAAATGTTTGAAACACAGATACATTGAAAATTATTCATTGTTCATGAGAAAATAAAATTTAACTATATGTCTTGTATTTTTATTTGCTAAATCTGGCAACTGTATCCCCAGGTGCTATTCAAGCAGGGCTGGAACTGCAGTTGGATGTGAGGACCTAAGCAGAAAGCTCTGATCACCTCCATTCAGGACGAAGGAAACTACTTGGGAAATAGAGTGATTTCCCCTGATATGAGTCCTTTGTTGGACCAGAGACTCACTCTTGTTACTTGTGTGAATGTTGGCCATCCTATAAGTGGAAAAGAGGATATGGGAGGCTAGGGACGGAGGAGTCCATGTCTATCCTTGGGAATAAGGGACATTAAAGAGTGGAATAGTGTCCCTTATTGTATTGGAAATTCTAGGAGAGGAGAATATGGAGCTGCCTAAGAAAGGTTGACCAGAGGACTGGATACAGATGGCACTATGACACAGTGGTTTAGAGCATGGCTGTGGCGCTAGGAGGCTCCAAGATCGAATCCTTGGAGGTTTCTTAACATTTTTCTTATGTTGGGGGTTTCTTACCATTTTTATGCCTGAATTTCCTAATCTGTAGAACAGCAGTTACAATAGTTTCTATGCTTCACGGAATAGTTGTGAGAATTTAATGTAGACCCTCTCCAGGCATTCTTTGTTGCACAGTCACTTAACATTATCGGAAATCAATTTGTTAATGGTTTCTCATCTCTCACTACATGTCCCGTAAAGGCAGGGTTGCTGCCTGTCTTGTTTACCAGTGTTTTCCTAGTGCCTGGCACATACTAGATGTTGAAGAAATAGTCGTCGAATAGATTACAAAAAAAACTGCTTGGCAGTGCATGGCAAGTAGTGAAGCGGTAGTTACTTTTGATTAATAGTAGGAGTGCTACTGCTATCATTTGCATTTCTATGAACTTCAGTGATAACTTTCATTGAGGTTTTTAGATGTCTTAAACACTTCGGGGCAGCGTAGGCCTGAGGCCGTTGGCGTAGACGCCTCTTCCCGGGACCCGAACCCGCGGCGGCCGGGTGAGCGGCCAAGCGGGAGGGCGGGGGCGCGGGGCCCGCGAGCGGGGCGAGCAGGGCCGGGCGCGGAGGCTGTCGCGGGGCCGCGCGGGGTCGGGGGCGGGAGGCCGGCCTGCCGGGCGGGGGGGCGGGGCCGCGCGGAGTTGGGGGCGGGGGGGCGTGGCCGCGCGGTGTTGGGGGCGGGAGGCCGGCCTCGGGGCACACGGGCCGCGGCCGCGGGCGCCGGCGCGGGGGCTCCGGGCGCGGCGGGCGGTTAGGGTGAGCGCAGAGCCCGGGGGCCGGGGGTGCGTGCCCCGCGCCCGCCCGCCTTGGTGCCGCCGCCGCTTCCCCGCAGGCTCGCCCCGAACGCGCGGGGTCGCGACCCTCGGCGGCGGCGGCGTCAGGGCTGCGGGGCCGCCGGTGCGGCACATCTGCGAGCGGGAAGCGTCGTCCGGACAAGAAAGCGTCGCCGCTGTTAAGGCCTCCTGCGGGCCTCGGAGGTAAGCGTGGGCGTGGTTGGGGTTTCGGTGGTGAGAAGAAAGCCCCGCGACCCTCGACGGGGCCCGGCCGCCGCGGGGGGACGAGGGTTGGTCCCACTGTCCCCGCGCCTTCCCTCGCCCGCAGCCGCGCGTGGGGGGTGGACTCGCCTTGGGACGTGTGTACTGCCCGTGTGAGTGGGCCGAGGATTAACTTGACAAAAACGTTGGGACCTTCTCCGCTAAGGAGCCTCCCAAAGTTGCAGGAAAGCCGAAAATGTATTATGTTGTGTTACGTCAGGGAGAAGCTGTGTGTGGACTTTTCGAAGAGAGGGGATTTGGAAATGCGGAAATCCTGGTGCAGGCTGAGTGCAGGCAACTCCGCAGGGGGCATGTGGGCCCCTTCCTCTGGGCCTTGGGAGGAAGGGAAAGGGGTAGCAAGTGAGCAGTTCTTGGGGGAGAAAAAGTGACTCCGCTGGTCGCAGAGCTGATAGGAATCCTGGAGGACCAGGCTTGGGGAACGATCTGGAACCAAGAGACACCCAGAGACCGGAGCCAAGTCAAGTTTTTACCACAGGGGTGGTCTGGCTAGGATGCTGCTGGCGCGGCCACCATTGGTTCTTGGTGCTTCTTTGGCATGTGTGGTGCTGCCGCCTCTAGGTCCTGGGTGCCCCCACTGCCGTCACCAAAATGAACTGTGAACTTTCTTCTACTCTCTGCATCACTTGCACCTGATTGAAAGTCTTAAGCAGATACATCCACAGGGACTAGCTAAGGTCACAGGCCTGTGACTTGGCTGCTAGAGTTTAGGGAAAGCCAGTATTTTGGCCGTGTTGGCTTCTGTAGAGGATGGGGGAGTTCTGTCTTCTCGCAAAGCTCTTAACCACCAAATAAAAGTAAATGTCAGAGAAAGAAATATTATATGATATCACTTGTATGTTAAATCTAAAAAAAAAAACAAATCAACTTATTTACAAAAAGACTCACAGATGTAGAAAACAAATTTATGGTTACCAAAGAGGGAAGAGGAGGGAAAGGGGTAAATTAGGAGTACGGGATTAACCGATAAACACCACTGTATACAAAACAGATAAACAAGATTTACTGTATAGCTCAGGGAGCTATATTCAATATCTTGTAATAACTTATAATAGGACAAAAGAATCTGAAGCTGTACACCTGAAACTAACACAATATTGTAAATCAACTATAATTAAATTAAAAAACCCACCAAACAAACAAAAAAACACCAAACCACAAAATGTATGAAAGATTTTTAATGAAACATTTGAATAAAAAAAAAAAAAACAAAGTGGAATCTCAGCGGTGGGGTCAGTGGGTTGGCTGGTGAGAAGCTGCTTTTGTGGAGTTCATGCCCGGCCTCCTTTCCTGCCATTATGGCCGTTCTATTCACAGGCCCATTCAGAACGAACTGGGTGTGATTTGTTGAGGAAGGAGGTAGATGCAACTTTCTTTTGTCTTCAGGACGTGTGCTTGGGCCCTGTCTGAATTCAGCACTTCTGCTTGTTGGTGAAGTGCTACTGGAAATTCCTAATTTTAGGCTGGATGGATCAGCTATGTCCAATCTATGGTGACCAAAAGAGTTCAATAGATGGTCACCTGGTCTTCAGTGGTCAGGTGTTCAGTATGTACTGTTGCCTACAACGAGCCCAAGAACAGTTTCACAAAAGGATACTGATTATTTGCCCCACAGGCCAGGGCTTGGCTCTCAAAACCTGGGTTTGGTTCCCAAACCTGTGATTTGCCTCTTGGACTTACCAGAGCTTCCAACGCCATGATGTTGAGCATCCTAAGGTGTGCTGGGTGTTCAGGAGGTCCAGATGGCAGAACTGCAGCCTGGACCAGCTAGAGAGCCTTTTCTTGCTCTGACTTGTGAGACATCTGCTAGAGGGTTTGAAGCAGCACACCCAAATGGGCTGTATGTTGCTTCCCAAATCCAGAGACCCACAGGAGGTCGTTTTCTTACCCTACAGAGAAAAAGGTGAGGCAGCTTGTCCTTAACATTTGAGGAGATGTCTTGACATTTCCAGAGAACCTTCACTGAGGTGCCAGGTCTCTGAATTTGATGGGGCTTATCTCCTCCCCTCTGGTATGAGCGTACACCTAGCATACCTGCTGTGTGCTTCTCTCCAGGTGCTGTCAGCTTAGTCTTATCAAAATAATGAACTGGTGTGGTTCCTAGAGGAAAATGAGATGCTGAGGTTGGTGTGGATTAAATGATGGTGCAGAGTGAGAGCTGGTGTGACTCTGAGGCAAGACAAGAAAGGCTAACTTCCGTCCCTGCACTGATTCCGGAGTGTTTTCCACTTACAAGGTAGTGAAGAAATGCATTTTCTTACTCAGTGTTTGCACATCTGGTCCAGATGAGGAGAAGTGGCTTTCTGGTGGCCCAGGCTGTCCTGCTCCTCCTCCTCTGTGCCACTAACCTCCTTCCACCTGTCGTTCTGCTTATTTTCATCAGCTCTTTGTTCTCATCTTTCTACTTTCTCTAAACTCACATTATCAGAGGGGAAATTAATAATGTAGAGAGTGAAAGTGCCAGCTGTAGAGTTGGAAACTCAAGTCTGTTATTTCCTAGCTGTGTTACCTAGGGAAAGTTGTTCAACATCTCTGTGCCTTGGTTTCCTCATGCTGTTGAGATTGATATAATAACAGAGCCTACTTAGAGGTGAACTTACTATGAAGTTTGAAATTTGGGGGCTCCAAACTTGTATAGGCTCCTTAAAAGGGCCAGGAATTACTAGCAACTGTGTTCCTGTGGTCACATTTCAAAATATAAATTGCCAAGTTTTCATAAAAATTACAAAGTGATCTATTTTAACTGCAGTCTTTTGTAACTTCTGTCTTTCTCCTCTCTGACTTTCTCTGTCACCTTTCCCCTTGTGATGTGTAATGTTGAAGTGACCACAGATACTTTTGGATCTAAGTCTAAGCTGAATTGGGGATAGATTAAGTTTAAGTTTGATGGGATGGTAGCATCTGGGTTTGTGTGGTTCACAATCACTTTTGCCCATAGTTAAGTCATTGCCAGCTGTCCTGATGCAGGAATGACTTCCAGGAACACACCTTCTACCCACGGTGCCGTATCATCAGCATTATGACACGAAGTTTAGCACCAGATATTTATTACAGCAAAAGTGTGTCTGATGGTGCTGGGCACTGAAAATATTTGGGAAGTGAAGGCGAAATCAGGGATTGAGAAGTTAGTTTATGGAGAAAGACCTTTCCAACCATCACATCTGTAAAGTTGTCATTGGGTTTGATTTTCATCCTCTAAATAAAAAAAGTTATCAACTGTCAGAAATATACTTGATGATGCAGGAACATATATAATTATAAACATACCATTAATTTCCTTCTTTTTAAGAAAATGGGATGGGGTATTTGATTAAATGTAAATACTTCATCTTAACTGAAATTTGAAAAGATGTTTTGAGTGTTTCAATTAAAAAGTGAGAAATTAAAACCACCTTTAGAGTGCTGGTGTTCTGAGCTGAGCCACCTGTTCTCCTTGCCTGACCCTGCAGTAGACCTGTCTCTGCTCAAAAAAACAAAAACCCAAACAGCTTCTATGGATCTGGATGTATGTGAAAGTATCTGCTTTTGTAATCTTCAAATTTATTTTTAAAAGAACTAAGAGAAAATCTAGATGAAAATAATGAAATATGAAACAAAAGCAATAAAGATGGGTGATGAGATTATTCTTACATTCAGAAATGAGTTATAATGGAAATATCAAATTGTATTAAAAGCTGAAGTTTGTTAAGAGGAAGAGAGAGATTCTGCATGAAGTATAGGCTCGTGGATTACTTGATAATCTATCTCTGACAAAGTGTTTTCCAAAGATGGCAGCAGAAGTATCTCCCATCCCACATGCACGTTTGCAATGTGACCTTATCACCCTCCCATATCAAGAGGTGGGGTCTAACCCCCTACTCTTAAATCTGGGATTGTCTTAGTGACCCACTTGTAACCAACAGGATGTGCTGGGAATGATGCTGTGTGGCTTCCAGGGTTAGGTGGGAAGAAGCCTTGCAGCCTCTGTCTTGGCTCTGGGAATGTTTGCTCTGGATGTCTTCTTTGGGGACACTCCCTCTTGGAATCCAGCTGCTAGGCTGTGAGAAGGCCGAGCCTCATGGAGTGATCACGTGTAGGTGTTCTGGTCAGTAAACCCAGTCATTACAGGCACCCGACATGGGAATGAAGAAACTGTTAGATGATTCTGCTCCCAGCTGTTCAAGTCACTTCTACCTAGTGAGTCTGATGACAGAGACATTGTGCTGCAGAGACGAGAATCCTTGTGCTCTGTCTAAATTCCTGACCTACAGAAATTAAGAGCACAACAAACTGATCATTGTTTTATGCCACTGGATTGGGGTGGTTTGTTATGCAGCAATAGGTCACTTGAACACCATCCAATTAATGAAGAGAGTGAATCAAATGAACACATTGGGAAAAGATTTAGATTTCTTGCTGATTAGACATAAAAACTGACATCAAAGTAGGAAACATAAAATTTAATATGCTACTGCAGTGAGAGCCTGGAGGGCAAAATGGCTAATGAGTGAGGTCAGTTCAGAGACTACTTAAGATAATTCATTGTACAGGAAAACTTGAAACATTGTGAACATTTACAGCTAATATATGAAAGAAATTTGATACAGGTTTGATCAAATTTGACAACAATCCTAAAATCTTACATAAAATTGCCAAAAATGAGTTGTGAAGTTAAAAACTTTTTTCCTAAACTACCAATTAAAACAATACATTTCAATCATCCATGCAAGGGGTAGGACAAATCATCTCTCTAATCTCTTTGCAGAAAGTGTATAACAAAATCATTGTCCTGTGTATAGGAAGGCAATCAAACAGTGCACAGCAAGAAACATAAGAAGAAAAGAATTACAGTGGTGAGCAGGGAAAACAAAAATATATTATTTCCCTGGATTGTATCATTCGTGGCATCTGCCAATTTAAAAAATTTTCCAATTTTAGTAATACATTTTTTCTTTTAAATGAACATTGTTCTTAATTTTATATTTGTATTTCTGTCTTATTTTATTAAATAGGGCCGCCTCAAAGGATATAAGCTTTAGGCCCCACATGTCTGGGATCGATCCCTGTATCTATCACATAGGGTTTTTTTGGGAGTTAAATAAGATAATCAAGTCAAGGGGTTCGTATTGTATATATTATGCTCTCAAACAATCTTAGCTGTTGCTATTACTGTTCATTCTAGCTCAGATGCCCTTCTGTGCTTCCTGTGCTGCCTGAGAGTCTGGGCAGAGGTAGTTAAATCCGGGTATTTCAAAACTTTATAGGAAGAGGACTAAATTATTTAATTTAATAATTTATTTGATAAACTGATTTAGTGATTAGCTTATTTAATTTTTGGAAAACTAAGTTTTTTTTTAACTGCTAGAAAAAAACCCTGTACATCTAAAGTAGAACACCACTAATAACGTGTGATTCTCAAGTTAGTAGCTGTGACCTTGCCCACATCTTTTACACCATGTTGTTAAGAGACCCCATAACCCTTTACATTTTAATAATTCTCTCAGTGCAGTCATCATCCCACACTATGGAATCCAGCTAGAAGGTAAGTACCATCAGGCAGGGGCCCTGTTTGGTGTACAGATGAATCTTTAGCACCCAGAACTCTGCCTGGAATATGGGAGATGCTCACCGAGCATTTTTTGAGAAAATGAATATGGAAATTTGTGAACTAAAATATGGCATGCTCCCTGTTGAAGTAGGGAGCTACACATTCCTCTGGTTCTTTCTCCTTTCAAGAGGAAAATCTGACTTGTTGCCCCCATGTAGCATCAAGTGTTTAGTTTGAAACTGTAGACTACACAGCATCAGCAGGCCTTACTGAATTTGAAGTAAGATGAAGAATGAAGTCTGCCACTGGTGTTGGTAAATAAGACAGAGGGAGAGAAGCACTTGGCGTCCCAGCGAGCAGAGTAGTGGGTCCGAGGCTGAACAGTGGTCAGGGCGTGCTCCATGCAGTTAGTGACCAGGCTCAGATTCTTGTCCTTTAGAAACAAGTTTATTAAAATACTGGCAATCTGTTATAGAGGGACAATGTTAGAGCTGTAAAAACACGTTAACATGAAAAGAAGCAGGATAAAATACAAGGTACAAACAGTATTGGAGGGGTGGGAGAGTGCAGGACAAGAAGAGGAGGGCTCTGTGTTCCAGGTCTGATGGCTGGGTGGTGGCTGCTGGAGGGCTCTGTGAGAGGAGGCGGGCACAGGGCTCGGGGCACAGGCTTGCGGCTGTGTTGTCCCGTACAGCAGCCGCAAGCCACATGTAGCGATTTAAAATAAATGTGGCCAGTGTGATTGAGATGTGCAGCAAATATAAAATTCACATTGTGTCTCAAAGACTTAGTATGAAGAAAGAATGTAAAATATCTCAATTGCAATTTTCATATTGATTATTTGCTGAAATGATAGTATTCTGGAAATGGTCTGTTCTGGATTAAATTCACCTGTTCATTGGTTTTTGTTTTTTTTTTTTAATGTGGCTTACGTTTGTGGCTAGCATTCTATTTCTATTGGGCTAATGTCTAGAGCAACATTGCCGGGGTTCAGTTCATCACTTTGCACTGTTTTGCTGAGTGATCTTGGGAAATCACTCAACATTTCAGGCCTCAATTTCCTTATCTGTAAATGAGGACTAGCAGCAGCACTTTCCTTCTAGGGTTATGAAGACTGAGTTAATCCTTCCACAATGCCTCGTGTGTGTTGAGTATGTGTTGGGGCTCAGGGGAAGCCGGCAGCCTGGGCGAGGCAGGAAGGGCAGCAGCAAGTGAGCCTAGTCTCGGACTGGCATGGAGCAAGCAGTCAAGAAGTTTTCTCAAGTTAATAACTTTGCCATCCTTGCTCTGTGGGGACCTAGGAACTTACAGCCTTCAAAGTACTTGTCTCGGTGACTCTCCTTCACCTCTGGGGACGCTTGACCCCAGATCCCCTTGAGTACACCCTGTATATTGTCATGGCAAATGGATGTTTTAAATTTCCCAGGTGCTGTGATAGCAACATGAACACCAAAAGGACAGAGCTCCCTTCTGAAACACAAGGCAAGGGACTGTTAACCAGGGAAACAGCATCATTTTGTGACCTAATCAGTCCCACCCCTTCTTAAACAAAGATTGCTCCAGGCAGTGTTTCAAGAAAGGCATTTAGGTCAAGGAAGAAAATGAAAGAGTACACCCAAGCATCTGGGGAAGACGTTCAAATGAAATTCAAAGGGTCAACACCCATAGACTGCATTCTGAGAAGCTTCAGATCTGGGCTGGAGGCACTGGTGCTGCCTCTTCCTGCCCACCTCACACCTCTCTCTCACAGACCCACCCTCTGTGACAGCTCCTTGAACCCTCAAGCCCCTTCCTGGCCCCTGCCTCTTCCTCTTTACCTACTTGCTCAGTTCTTTTGTGAGGCTTAGGCCTCCTTTGGCCTCTGCTGCACAAAAAGGTAAGTCACCCCCTCATCATTGCCTCAATGCACCTGCACACACCCGTGTCCATATTTGCTGTATACCCACTACAGAAGATTTTCTCCCACAGAACTGAGTTCAGATTCTGGTTTGACCTCATACTTAACCGTAGAGAATCACATTTAACACGCAGGTTTTCTGTAAGGAGTAAATGGAGCACTTGGCACAGAGCTTTACCTTTAAATTAACCCACCAATGTTCATTCTCTTCTCCTGAGAACCATCAGTCAGCTTTAGTGACTTAAAGCACTTAGCTAATAAGGCAAATAATGTGTTAGTAATAAACTCTTAACATTCCCATATGGGATATACATTATATACATAATATTCATATATATATGAATATAATATATATATATCTTACAGAAATACATTAAATTTGTTTGAAACATATAGACATCTTACGGGAATAGCAATAAAACAAAGTAAGTCAAAAGAATATGAAAAGGAGTGTATATGAATATATATGTATAAATGAATTACTCTGCTATACACCAGAAATTAACACAACATTGTAAGTCAACTATACTTCAATTAAAAAAAGTCCTAGTATATTTTTCACATTCTGTAATGTATGACCTTATATTATCAAAAGATTTAGACATTCCATTCCCAAAGTCCTTCATTTCATTCAGCACCAATATATCTGGAACCCAGGCCCATCACTCGCAGATACACTCCCAGCCACAGTCAGGTCTTCTTCAGAGGCTGGTCCTTGCCTCAGGCTGTCAGAAGAGGCTTCTACACCATATTTAGAAATGCAGTCCACCACCCAACACAGACATTCTCCTAGTTGGGCTAGAATCATTGACTGTTCTTCTGCTGGCCTTTCTGACCAGGGGAAGAAAGCTCAAGGTCACCTCGATGAGGCCAATCAAGTTCACATTCAAGATCTTTAAGAAGTCGTCTTTGGTCAGCCATTGATTTGGGACAATAGGCAGGGCAATGCCATCATTGTTCACCAAACCCAAGAGGCCTGGTAAAAGCCAAAGAGTATTAGTTAGAAATAGGAAACTCATTTAAGAATCATTTCAGTGTTCAAATTACATTCTCTTCAGGAAGATAAACAATAAACTCAATAAATTGGTAAGTTATAAAGTATATTAGAAAATGAAAAGTCATAATGGATTAAAAAAAAATGAGCAGGTGAGGAATGTGTGCCATCATACTGAGTCAGCTGTACAGGACAAGCTTCCTTGAAAAGTTGAGAACTGAGCAAACTTGCAGAAGGAAAATGGGTCAAAGGGACAATCTGGAGCAGGTAGTTCCAGGGGAAGAACAGCTGCAATAAATACCTTAAGGCCGGGGGATGCCTGGCCTGTTGGAGGAGCAGTAGGAAGACCAGTGTGTCTGGGGCAGTAGCAATAGTTGAGAAATTGTAGAGAACTGGTCAGGGAAGCCATGGGATGCCAGGTCATGCAATGCTTTGTACGCCATTTTAGAGTTTAGCTTTTACTTCAGGTGAAAAGGGAAACCACTGCAGGGTTTTAAGTAGAGTTGTGACTGATCTAATTTATTTTTAAAAGGTCGTCTGTGTCTGCTGTGTTAAATTGACTGAGGGTAGACAAGAGTAGGTACAGGGGCAGCTAGTAGGAAGTTACTGCAGTGATCCAAGCATGAAATGATGACCGTTAGAACTGGATTGGTAGCAACAGCAGTAGCAAAAAGAAGTCGAACTCTCAACAGATTTTAAAGACACAGTATAAATTTCTGACTTTTTGAATATGGTGAGGGAGAGGAAGAGTGATTTTGCTGAAATGAGCAACAGAATAGAGTTACCACTAACTGAGATGGGAAAGGTTTGGAGACGGGCAATAATCAGGAGTTCAGTTCACTAAGGTTAAATCTGAGACGTCTCCCAGATATTCAGCTGGAAATATGGAGGAAGCTTTTGTATATTTGAGTCTGAAGCTAAGGAGAGAGTTCTGGGTTGGGGTTGGAGGTACAAGTGTAGATACCTTGGAGATCCAAAAATTGAGGCCTGAGGGCATTCTACATTAAGGATCTGGGGGAAGTGGAGGAACCAGCAAAGGAAGCTGAGTGAGAACATTGAGGGAAGAGGAAATACGTTCTAAGAGAGTGGTGTCCTGGAAGCCATAGAAAGAAGATATATATCAAGAAGGAGAGAGAGAGAGAGAGAGAGAGAGAGATCAAATGTTGCTATGGCAAGTAGGGTGAGGCCTGAGAATTGACCTTTAGATGTAGAAGGTGAAGGTCATTGGACACCTTGTTAAAAGCAGTTTAGGAAGAGTGGTGGGTGTTGGTGCATGATTGGAAATGCTCCAGTAGAAAATAGGAAGAGGGTCTGGAGGCAGTGAACATAGATCCATAGAGGAATTTTGTGGCAACAAGAAAAAGATTTCATGGTGGTGATGGAGGTGACAGTCAAGGGACAGGAAGATGGGAGAAATAAATAGTAGAGAGTAAAAAGTTAATGATTAAAAAAAAAAAACGAGAATAGAATTGCTGGAGGGCTGTGCTGAACAGGCTGAAAGGAGTATGCTCTAGAGCACAAGTAAATGGCCTGGGTTTACACAAGGGGAAGGTAGGACAGGCTGTGCTGGTGCAGGTGATGGTAGGCAGGTGGAGGTGGTAGGAAGAGTCCTGGGGAAATTATCTTCCAGTTGCTTTAGTTTTTCTCAGTGAAGTTGGTCATCAGATCAGAGCTAGGATAGGAGAGAACAAGTTGGAGGTATGAAGAGAGGAAAGATTTGAAATGGTTGTTTGGAAATTAGGACAATGAATGGAGTATCACCATATGACAGTAGCGTAAAAGCCCACTAAAGGTTTGTGGCCATGAATTTTTCATAAGACTAATCATGTGTGGATTCAGGTTTCTCCATCCGCAGTCAACTCCGCAAGGTCAGGTGTGGGGAAGTGAGAGGTGGTGGTTGCAAGAATAAGTTGCCTCATGCTTCTAGGAGTGAGACCAGTAGGCCTCAGCTCCACTGCCCTGTCTGTGCTTTGAAAAACTTGCAGAGCTCAAAAAGTATTTATTTTTATAATTATTAAGCTTTGGGTGCAATATCCTGCAGCAGGGTGGTATCATGCCTCAGATACTACCTTTCTCACTCTCCCATACCTGAGAGATAATGGTACTACCCTTCCCTTTCTTTTAAAAACCAATTGGGATGTGATTGGCCAAAAGAGAATGAGGTCATAGATAATTTCAACTCCTTTCCAATCTGTCTTGAACCCCATACATCCTTTGTAACTCAGATGTTAAGTATTAATAAATTGCTGCACTGTTCCCATGACTTTTGACACAGCCTGGTAATTTCACACACCCTGACTAAGAATTGCTGATATTAGGCAGTGTGCAGAGTGATCTGGCGCAGGCAACAGGGTCCTTGCAAAGGGACAGTGACTCAGGGAAAACAGATAAACAGATTGCAATTTGCAAAAATAAACATTCATTCATTATCTCACAATTCCTGGTCTTCTTCCCACTAGCCTCATAACCCAAAATGACTGGAAGGAGAGGGATTTTCTCTCTTGCTTGGTGAAAATGGCCCTCGGGTGCTGACTTTCCAATGTCAGTATTACTTTTTCTTTGACAATAACTGTATTGCCTATTTTCATTTTTTAGAACTTTGCGGGGATGTGGGGAGGTGTGACTAGAAAAGAAGTGACATCTACCACAATTTACGCCCTTGGCTTAAAATCCCAACAGAAGCCACTTTCCGCTAGAGAGAGCCTATGCTCAAAAGGGAGAGGGTGAGGGATCCATGCTGTGTCTGCACGGGCAGACACCTCACAGGGAAGGTTAACTGAATCTTACGTACTGATGTCTTCCAGTCTTATAGGAGACCATATGCATAAATAGGGCATCTGTAAATGTTTTTTAAGACATCAGTCCTTCTCTGAAAGGGATTTAAAACTTGTGATAAAAGTTATGTTGGTAAAGGGGAATACATGAATAATTATTTCAATCAAGATTAAATACCATAAGAGTCAGAAAAGTATATGTAACTAGATTTATAAAGAAGGCTTTATGCTGGGGGGTGGCCTTTAGAGGAAAGACTCCAATTCAGCATTGCAGTAAGAAGAAAAGGGGACCACAGGAAACCATGGACATCAGCAGTCCCCAGACGCATCAGATTTAGCTCCTTAAGTGTAAGAGGCTTATTTCTGAAATGTTGACCATGTGAGGTCTTGTGGCTTCAAACTGTCATTAACACATGCAGACTTGTCTCTGGAAGGGCCAAGCCCCTTTTTCATTTTTCTCCTATTACCACTAGAGAGAGAGAGAAAAGTGTAACTTCAAAGGAGACACGCATCCTGGGGCCTAAGGAAGTTTTAGGTGTTTTTGGAAACGCTGGAGGCAGTAAAAGGTCTTTTATTCACAGTAGGATCTTGAAGTAAAATGACCAAATAGAACCCTTATTGAACTAAATGATTAAAAAATGTGCGTCAGCCTCGTTGATGGTTCACTGTTCTGTAAACAATTCAGGAGTTAAAATTCCTTACATCAACAGATTTCTGAGTGTGTGTGATGATTGCTGTAGAGTCACAGCCAATCACCAATTGAAATGAATTGTGAGTAGTTCCGGTAGGTAGTTTCACTTTTAGCACTAGTTTATTTTCAAATAAAACTTTATTTTAAAATTTATTACTATCTAAGAGAAAATCTTTTTTTTCTACGTGGGTATGGATGCATTTCCATGCATTTGACTTGGTGTGTGATGCATGGCCTCCACGGTAACCTGCTGGGCATCCAGGCTGAAGCGAGGCAATATCTTACCCTGTTTTATTTGGCCTCAGTATCTACGCAGCTCAGACAGAAAATTTAACCAGTTTTCATGTCATGAATTTAAACTGGAAAATAATGCTGCTGTCAGTAATTGTGAACAAGCATTGTTGCAAAAGCCCCAAAGGAAGACATTTAACTCCCCCACCCCAAAATGGTCCCAGTGCCTTATACAAAAATGGTAATAAAGTGTTGTTGTCATCCTGCACTGCCAGGACTGGAGCCCTAGGGAGTGGGAGGACCACACAGCGTGGGCAGAGGGGATTAATTCTTGATCTCCTTCTCAGAACTGGGAGTGGGAGGGCTCTGCAAGGAAGGAACATGCAGGAGAATCTGAGAATGAATTACAGAGAAAGCAGCAGTTCCTTTATGGTTAGCGCAGCACAGGAGGAGGGGCCGACAGCATGCCTTTCCTTGGCACAGCCTCTCCCTCGGGGATTCCCTGTGCTCCCACTCAGAGTTCTTGCCCAGGATGCATTTGGGCCAAGGCCAAGTGAGTGCAGGAAAGGGAGAAAGAGTCAACACCTAAAGCTACTAGTCTACTAGATGCTCACTTAGCTGTCCTTGGTGGTTTCTCTGCTTCCAGTTCCCAAATGGTCCACCCTGGACTTCCTTCTTGAAGACTGGGAAGTTTGTCTGCTCCCTTGTCAGAGGTCAGGCACCTGCTTAGGCTCACAGGAAACCCTCTCTGCTCCTTGCCTGGGTTTCCTCAGAACCTCGTCCCAGGACTGATAAGAGGGGATAATACACAGAAAGATGTTGCTCCGGTCTTGTGATCAGAGTTTCGGTATAACTTGATCTTACTCATTTTCTCAAATTACCTCATCATAAATTCACCTGTGGGCACCGGTGAGCAGTAAAGACATTCCCAGAAACCCTCCTGGATGCAGTAGGTTTTTCTGATTTTCATCATCTGCTGAGTTTGAGAAAGACAGGTTTATACTGTTCTCAGGAAAAGACATATACAGTGACATGCCGGCAGCCTGCACTAAAGGAACCAGAGTTAACATTTTTACTCTGGATTTTCAGAGTATACTACATCTGCTAATTAAAGTTTCTACACCACAGTCACTCTTTCTTTTCCTTCATTGCCCTTCTACACTAGAAGGAATCAGTAGAAAGTATTTGAAGATGTGATAGCCAAAAACTTACCTAACCTGGGAAAGGAAACAGACTTCCAAGTCCAGAAAGCACAGAATTTCAAACAGGATCAACCCAAAGGGGAACACACCAAGACACACTGTAATTAAAATGGCAAAAAATTAAAGAGAATATTAAAAGCAGCAAGGGGAAAGCAAAAAGTTATGTACAAGGAAACTCTCATAAAGCTATCATCTGGCTTTTCAGCAGAAATTCTGCAGGCCAGAAGGGAGTCACATGATACACTCAAAGTGGCAAAAGGGGAAAACCTACAGCCAAGAATACTCTACCTACCTAGGCTGTCATTCAAATTTGATAGAGAGATGAAAAGTTTTATAGACAAGCAAAAACTTAGAGTTCAGCACCACCAAACAAGCTTTACAAGAATTGTTAAAGGGACTTCACGAAGTGAAAAGAAAGACCACAACTAGAAATATGGAATTACAAAAGGAAAAAGGCAGATATACAATAAAGGAAGTAAATCAATCATATCAAAGCTAGTAGGAAGATTAAAAACAAAATAGTAAAATCATTTATATCTATAGTAAGCAGTTAAGAGGTATACAAAACAATTAGATGTAAAAATGATGTCAAAAACAATAATCATGAGGGAAGGAGAGTACAAATGCAGGGTTGCTAAAATGCATCGGAAATTAAAAGATTAGCAACATCAAACAATTATCTATCTATCTGTCTGTCTGTCTATCTCTCTATCTCATGGTAACCACAAACCAAAAATCTGTAGTAGGTACTCACACAAAAAAAGAGAACAAAATCCAAACACAGCATAAAGGTAGTTATCAAATCTCAAAAGAAGGGAACAAAAAAGAACTATAAAACAATCCTAAAACAATTAACAAAATGGCAATAAGGACATACATATCAATAACAACGTTAAATGTAACTGGACTAAATGCTCCAATCAAAAGTCACAGAGTGGCTGAATGGATATGAAAACAAGACCAGTGTATATACTGCTTACAAGAGACTCACTTTAGATCTAAACGCAAACACAAATTGAAAATGAGGGAATGGAAAAAGGTATTCCATGCAAATGGAAATCAAAAGAAAGCCAGGGTAGCATTACTTACATCAGACAAAAGAGAAAATAAAGACTGTTACAGGAGACAAAGAAGGACATTACATAATGATCGAAGGATCAATCCAAGGAGATGTAACAATTGTAAATACGCATGCACCTAACATAGGAGCACCTAAATACATAAAACAAATATGAACAGACATAAAGGGAGAAATTGACAGTAACACAATAATAGGGGACTTAACATGCCACTTACATAAATGGACAGATCATCCAGACAATCAATAAAGAAACAGTAGTCTTAAATGACACATTAGACCAGTTGGACTTAATAAATATCTACAAGGACATTCTACCCCAAAACAGAAGATTACACATTCTTTTCAAGTGCACATGAAACATTCTCCAGAATAAATCACGTGCTAGGCCACAAAACTAACCTCAGAAAGTTTAAGAAAATTGAAATCATATCAAGCATCTTTTCCAACCATAACTCTACAAGACTAGAAATCATTTAAGAAAAAAACTGCAAAAAAAGAAATACAAACACGTGGAGGCTAAATAATATGCTACTAAACAACCAGTGGGTCACTAAAGAAATCAAAGAATATCAAAAAGTACCCACAGACAATTAAAATGAGAGCACAATGATTGAAAAGATATGGGACACAACAAAAGCAGTTCTAAGAGAGATTATAGCAAAATAAGCCTACTTCATGAAACAAGAAAAACTCAAACAACCTAATCTTACACCTAAGTAACTAGGAAAAGAAGAACAGAAAAGCCCAAAGTTATTAGAAAGAAAGAAATAATAAAGATCAGAGCATAAATAAATGAAATAGAGATTTTTAAATACTAGAATAGATCAATGAAACTAAGAGCTTTCTCTTTGAAAAGATAAACAAAATTTATAAACCTTTAGCCAGACTTACCCAGAAGAGGGCCTGAATAAATGAAATCAGAAATTGGAAAGAAGTTACAATAGACATCACAGAAATACAAAGGATAATAGAGAGATTACTATGAACAATTACAAGTCAATAAAAGGAGCAACCTATAACAACTGGACAAATTCCTAGAAATGTGCAATCTCCCAAGGCTGAGTCAGGAAGAAACAGAAACTATAAACAGACTCATTACTGGGAATTAAGTTGAATGAGTAATAATAATTTTTAAAAACTCCCTAAAAACAAAAGTTGGAACCAGCTAACTTCACAAGTGAATTCTACCAAACATTTAAAGAAGAATGAATGCCTGTCCTTCTCAAACTATTGCAAAAATTGCAGAGGAAGGAAATCTTTGAAATGTTTTTCACGAAGCCAGTATCACCCCAGTACCAGAACCAGACAAAGACACCAAAAAAAAAAAAAAAAAAGAGAGAAAATGGCAAGCTAACATCACCAATGAACATGGATGCAAAAGTCCTGAAGAAAATCTCAGCAAACCAAATTCAACAATGCATTAAAAAAGATCATCTACCATGATCAAGTGGGATTGTACAGTGATGCAAAGGTAGTTCAATATCCACAAATTAATCAATGTGATACACCACATTGGCAAAATGAAGAATAAAATCTTATACAGTTATCTCAACAGAGTAGGAAAACCTTTTGCCAAAACTCAGAATCCATCTGGAGAGATAAAAACCATTCAGAAAGTAGGTATAGAGGGAACATAGCTCAACATAATAAAAGCCATATATGACAATCCCACAGCTTACACCATACTCAATGGTGAAAAGCTGAAAGCATTTCCTCTGTGAGCAGGAACAGGACAATGATGTCCACTCTCACCACTTTTATTCAACACAGTCTTGGAAGTCCTAACCACAGCAATCACACAAGAAAAAGAAATGAAAGAAATGCAAATTGGAGAGAGAGAAGTAAAACTGCTACTGCTTGCAGATGACATGACACTGTATATAGAAAATTCTAAAGATGCTACCAAAAAAAAAAATACTAGAACTTATCAATGAATTTGGTAAAGTTGCAGGATGCAAAATTAATATACAGAGAGTGTCTTATTTCTGTACTCTAGCAACAAACTATCAGAAAGAAAAAATAAGAGAATAATCTCATTTATAATTGCATCAAAAAGAATAAAATGCCAAGAAATAAATATAACTAAGGATGTAAAAGACCTGTACTCAAAAACTATACGACAATAATGAAAGAAATGGAAGACAACACAGATGGATATACCATGCTTATGGAGTGGAAGAATTAATATTGTTAAAATGACCATATTACCCACGATTTATAGAGTCAATGCAATTCCTATCAAAATACCAATGGCATTTTTCACGTAACTAGAATAAGTAATTTAAAATTTTGTATGAAACAGAAAGGGACCCCAAATAACCGAAACAATCTTGAGAAAGAAGAACAAAGTTCAGAGATACTCCCTGATTTCAAATATACTACAAACCTACAGTAATTAAAACAGTATGGTACTGGCACAAAAACAGACACATAGATTGATGGAACAGAATAGAGAGCCCAGAAATGAACCCACCCTTATATGGTCAATTAATCTATGACAAAGAAGGCAAGAATATACAATGGGGGAAAGACAGCCTCTTCCATAAATGGTGTTGGGAAAACTGGACAACTACATGCAAAAGAATCAAACTGGACATTTTTCTCACACCATATACAAAAATAAACTCAAAACGGATTAAAGACTTAAATGTAAGACTTCTGCACAGCAAAGGAAGCTATCAACAAAATGAAAAGTCTCCTTACTGAATGGGAGAAGATATTTGCAAACAATATATCCAATAAGGGTTGTTATCCAAAATATACAAAGAACTCATACAACTCAACAACAAAAATACAAACAACCTGATTAAAAATGGGCAGAGGACCTGAATAGACATCTCTCCAAAGAATACACACAGATGGCCAACAGGCACATATAAAGATGCTAACGTCACTGATCATCGGGGAAATGCAAATCAGAACCACAATGAGATATCACCTCACACGTGTCAGAATGGCTATTATCAAAAAGGCAGTAAATAGTAAGTGGCAGGTATATGGCAAATCATTATTCTCTGTACCTTAAATTTACACAGTGCTGTATGTCAATTAAAACTCCATAAGCCTGGAAGAAAAATATGGATAAATCTCATAAACACAATATTTAAATGAAAGTAGCCAGACCTGAAGAAATATATACTACATGATTCTATGTATATAAAAATTCAAAAATGGACAAATTAATCTATGGTAGTAAAAGTCATAATATATAATTTCTTCGAGGGAAGAGATTGGAGAAATGACTGGATGGGATAGTAAGAGAAGCTTCTAGGATACTATTAATGTTCTATCTCTTCATCTGGATTGTAGGTAGCATTTGAAATAATTCATGAATTGAGTTCTTCTGAAAGTGTCTTTTCCAATAGATGAAATCTCCAGGTTGCAAGTTGTGATGCTTAAGGTCTTCATCTCCTGAAAGTCCACTGTGAAAAGATTGCTCTACCAAAGCATAGTTATTTTTAATGGAAACAATTCAGCCTTGGCAATACTGGAGTATCTCTCCTTTTCATCAATTGTAGGTCAAAAGAAGCAGAAGCCAAATGTATTGGGTGTCCTGTGTCTCAGAGGGTAAGAGTTTGTAAGTTCCAGAAGTGGTAGGTCTGAGATATAGAAGGACCAATAGCAATGCTTTCTGCCAAGGTATTTGAAGGCCTCTACCAATTTTGGCAAATGAGTCTTAATAATGTCATTAGTGCATTCAGCTAAACCGGAGAATTGAGAGTAGTAAGCGCAGTAAAAGTGTTACAAAAGTGTCTAAACAGTGCAAACTTGTCAGAGTCCCTGGCCAGCAAAATGGGATCCTCAGTCACTATGAAGGAGTTCCCCAGGCAAGGAGGAGTTCCCCAGGCAAGGATAATCTTTTCCAAATAGACTTCAGTAACAAAAGAGGCAGTAACCTGCCTGCAGTAGAAGGCTTCACTCCAGTGTGGAAACATGCAGACCATGACTAAAACATATTTATATCCATTAAGACAGAAGATGTTGCAGGAAATCCACTTGCCAGACCTCAAATGATCCATTAGGCAGTTTTAAATGTTAGAAAGCAGGCCAAACCCACAGCCAAATGGATATCCAATCCCACCCACCAGCAGGCCAGCACCAGCGCCAGGACTTCCAGGCCGTACAGCCAACTGTGCCAGAACCCAGTCCTGCTTACCAGATGCCCACATTAGTCAGCCCTACCACAACAGGAGGGCCCATGCAGCCCCCATGGGGGGCAAACTTAGAGCATGTAGCTCTGGTGACCAGGAGGGAGTGTAATAAGACCACTTCTCCATGATTGGGAAATAAAACCAACCTACCTAATACATAGAAATAAAAAGAATCAGGCAAAATGAGGAGACAAAGGAACTTGTTCCAAATGAAAGAACAAGACAAAACCCCAAAAGAAGAATTAAGCAATATTGTGAATTTTGCCAATATCATTTGGAGATTTTGTCCATAAGGAGGATAGTAGCTGATTCAACAGGGACAAACAGAATCAGCTAACTAGCTACAGTGTTTCCAGATTCATCTCTAATACCATCAGAGATGGAACAAATGAAAGATGTCAAAGTGTCGTTCAATTCACCTAGTGGTTTACTGTGATGATTATTGTCAAATTCTAAAAATTTTTTCTCCTTTTGAAGGAAGAAAATTCTAGCAGAGTACTTCTCTAAGAAGCTTTGACCTGATAAATGGACAGGGGCAGAGGAACTAAGGGGAAAGGGGTGTTTATCTCCCAAAGGGCCTAAACAAAGAGAACAGGCTCAGAGACGAACCTCCTGAGGTTCATTAGAGATCCCACGTTTGAACTCTTAGTTCTCTGAGGCAGGGACCAGTTTATAGCAGTGGGGTTGAGCACCAAGAGTGTGGCCCCGGTGTCAGTTAGGACTGCAAGAAATTCATCCTCAACCTGGATAAATGTTTCTCAAAGCTGATTAAGAGGAAGTACTGGGGAGAGCCCCTTTAGTTCCTTGGAGCCCTGCCATTAAGAATTGGGAGGAAGCTGGAAAGGCTGGTTAGAGGGCCAAAGGCATCTTAAGTGCTTAAATTTGGAACAATCTCTTTTCCAAAGTCCTGGCTCTTTGCAATAAAAGCAGAAACTAGGAGAGTTTGGGTTTCATTTAGGAGTCTTCATTTTTTAGAATTGAAGATTAAGAATTGTGATGATCTTCCTTGGAGGTGACTCATGTAGAGTGTAAGAAAGCTGGTTTGCCAGATTAAGTAAATCTGGAGTGGAGTTTCTGATTCCATCCTGGTCCTTTTTACTAAGTAAGGGAAAAGCATCCCATTGATAAACATAGAATTAAAACTACCTGGTTGTAATCAACATCTGAAGGTAGGATAGTAAAGAGAGTTAAGTAGAGAAAGTGTTTTAGACCAGAATTTTCTTTAAAAACATTCTGAAGTTGATTATAATCGTTATGAACAGGTTAATCAGATTTTTGTGTGCAAGCGTGAATTTTGTTCCAATCAACAGGCTTTGGAAGAACCCTAGGAATTTCTTGATGAAGAAAAATTTCTAGTGATTGCCTGAGCCTGACCATATAAAAAGCAGGCTGGTCTCCTGGTTGTAAGTCTAGAGAACTTTCAGGACTTTCCCAATTAGCAATTTTCATCCAATGCTGGGCCTGCCCTTCACCAATAAGCATATGAATTGGCTGATACAAGTCAGAGAACCCAGGTTGATATGGTTGAATGACTATATTAAATTCCTCAGCAAATCTATGAGGATTTTCAGTTACTTTGGGAAGAACTTTGCCTGTGGCTTACAGTTCAGCTTTAGTTCAAGGAATCTGAGAAATTAATTTGGTTACCCTCTGGATCCTTAAAAGGCTTAATTTTAAAGGGACAGGTTCTGACAAGTTCAGAGGAAAAGGGAGTGGGAAGAATTTCAGAGAAAAGGGGAAGCTTGTCAAGACAGTATGGGAGATTTGAGGGTATAGAGGAGGCATAGGGCGGGAGGGAAGGAGGAAGGCGGTGCTGGAGGTGGAGTCTGAGTCAGAGATGCCAAGGAGGAAGAGCCTGAGTCTTTGGGCACCATTTTACCTTTCTCTAAACATTTGTCTGCCTCAGTTAGTCATAAAATCTTATTTTGCATAGAGGTAACTTTAGACTCCTAATATCATTGGGAAGCCTCAAAATCCCAATCAAAATAAGCATTCCACTCAGTTCTAGAAATTTTTGAGCTATTGTAGTCCAATTCAGTTTTTAGGAAATTAGGTTTGGAGGTTTCAGAAGTTCCCTAAAATGGCCATTGATATTCTAGGTCGCCTTTGGTCAGGTTGGTCCATTTACTTAGAAATGCACATGAGAAACGACCATGTTTTTTAAACATAAAATCAGCCAGACTCCCTGTAGGGAAGGTGCCCTCAAAATATTTCGATAACTGGGCTCCCATTTCTCAGAGGCCTTTCCCTGGAGTAAAAGAGCGATTTTCAAACAGCTTAAATAGCTTACAGCTCAAACAACTCAATTCAGTTTGTGAGCTAATCTTAGCCAATTCTAAGGAAACAGCTTGGTCCCAGAGGAGCCAAGCCAAAGGCCAGTTTCCAAAGGATAGCCCCCTTCCAAAGGAATAGGCCAAAGGCTGAAAAACTCCTGTTCACAAAGGAATGAGCCAAAGGTGCTTTCAGCCAGCTTCAGTTGAAACAATCTGATCTAAAAATCAGACCAAAATGCCAAACAGGTACTTGCATAGAAAACAAGACCTTAACCAGAAACACAAAACCTTAAAATATATCCCAGATAAAACCTGAAGAACTTCAAAAACAAAGAGAGCATAAGTCTGGATCCAGGTGAAAGATTTATCTTCAAACTCCAGCATCAGCAAGAAATGCAGTGAGCACGATGGGCTCCATGTGTGGGTCCTGCCCCTATTTGCTCACCAGTCCTAAGGCCTTCCGGGGCCCTCTCTGGTCCCTGTTACAGTCACCAAGTGTTGACCTAAAACAAGCAGGCTGCCAGGTATTTCTCTGGCAAAGATGAGTTTATTCAGGATCAGCATAGAATTACAGGGCGACAACCGTGGTGAGCCACATGCAAGTGCCCACATGGCAAGGGAAGGAGAACACTTTTATAGACAGGAAAAGGCAGTTGGGAGGGCTGTAGTAAAAAATGAGTGAGTGGCTTTTAACTGGCTGAGTTCTTGCCAGGAAAAAAGAGGAATCTTTTCTTCTTCCTGTCATGCTCTGTTATCTTTGCAGGGCATGAGAGCTCCCCATTCTGGTCTCCTGCCTCTATTTAATTGAGGTTTTTGTGTATTAATTTTTAATATAATCTATAGATTTTTTAATGTTTACTTTTAAATGTTTAATATTTATACTTAGTTCATCTGGATTTTGTATGTTGTATAACATATGGATCTTATGTTTCTTTCCAATTGGATTCAGTTAGGAGACAGAAACCACACAGGTAATAGAAGGAAGCATTAAGCTGTCATAGAAGACACTGTAAGTGTGTATAAGTTCATTAAGATAACTCCAAAGGCTAGCTGGGGCTGGGGGAGAGTACCCAAGGAAGGATGAACTTGGAACAAGGGCTCTTTCTCCGGGGCCAGGACTCAGGTGTTCCTGCAGTCCATTAGATGGCAGATTTCTTTGGGTTACCCTGGCTAGAGCTGGTCCACAGTTGCCAGGTGAGCAGGAACACATATTGTCTATTTCCAAGAGGGCCATTGGAAACAAACCTCAGAGTGCAGGCAAGCAGTGGGTGGTTTGAATAGACAGAGGGAGTTGGAATGCTATGGCCACAGGCTCAAGGCCTGGGACAAGAGCTGTCTGCATGGAAAAATAAACAAATGGGGCCTAATTAGACTTAAAAGATTTGCACAGTAAAGTAAACCATCAACAAAACAAAAGACAATCTACTGAATGGGAGAAAATATTTGCTAATGATACAACTGGTAAGGGTTAATATCCCAAACTATATAAACAGCTCATACAACTGAAGATCAAAAATACCAGTCTGATTTAAAAATGGGCAAAAGACCTGAATAGACATTTTTCCAAAGAAGACATACAGATGGCCAACAGATTTATGAAAAGATGCTCAACATTGTTAATCATCAGAGAAATATAATCTAAAACCACAATGAGATATCACCTCACTCCTGTCAGAATGGCTGTCATCAAAAAGAATATACATAACAAATGTTGGCAAGGATGTGGAGAAAAGGGAACCCTCGTATAGTGTTGGTGAAAGTGTGAATTGATGCAGTGTGGAAAACAGTATGTTAGTTTCCCAAAAAACTAAAAATAGAACTACCATATGACCCAATAGTTCTACTCCTGGGTATGTATCTGAAGAAAACAAAAAAGCTAATTCAAAAAGATATATGCACCCCCAATGTACATAGCAGCATTATTTACAATAGTCAAGACATGGAAGCAACCTAATAGTCCATTAATAGATGAATGGATAATGGTACAGTATATATGTACACAATGGAATACTACTCGGCCACAAAAAAGAATGAAATGTTTCCATTTGCAAAAACATGGATGGACTTGGAGGGTATTATGCCAAGTGAATAAGTCAGACAGAAAAAGGCAAACACCATTTGATGTCACTTATATGTGGAATCTAAAAAAATAAAACAAAGTGGTGAATATAACAGAAAGGAAACAGATTCACAGATATAGAGAACAAACTACTCCAGCGGGGAGAGGGAAGGGAAGAGAGGCAAGAAAGGGGTAGAGGGTTAAGAGGTACAAACTGTTATGTATAAAATAAATAATCTACAAGGATATATTGTACAGCACAGGGAATACAGCCAGTACTTTATAAGTGAAGTATAACCTTTAAAACTTGTGAATCACTATGTTGTACACCTATAAATTACATAATATTGTACATCAACTTTATCTCAATTAAAAACAATTTTTAAAAAAGAGCTGTCTGCATTGAGAGAGCTGAGGTAAGGTGGTCACCAGGCCTATACTAGGGCTGTGAGGTCCGAATAGCCATGGAACTTATACACACACACAAATCAAAGAGGGACCCCTTTCCTCCTCCCCCTCCCACTTCCCCTTTGGTAACCATAAGTTTATTTTCTATGTCTGTGAGTCTGTTTCTGTTTGGTAAATAAGTTCATCTGTGTCTTTTTAAGATTCTACATATCGTATGGTATTTTTCTTTCTCTTTCTGGCTTACTTCACTTAGAATGACAATCTCCAGTTCCAAATGACATTATTTTATTTTTTTATATAGCTGAGTAGTATTCCCTTGTTTAAATATACCACAACTTCTTTATCCAGTCATCTGTTGATGGATATTTAGGTTGCTTCCATGTCTTAGCTATTGTAAATAGTGCTGCTATGAACACTTTGGTGCATGTATCTTTTTGAATTAGACTTCCCTCTGGATATATGCTCAAGAGTGGGATTGCTGGATCATATAATATCAGTCTATTTTTAGTTTTTTAAGAAATCTCCATACTGTTTTCCATAATGGCTGCACCAAACTACATTCCCACCAACAGTGTAGGAGGGTTTCCTTTTCTCCACAGCCTCTCCAGCATTTATCGTTTGTGGACTTTTTAATGACGGCTATTCTGACTGGTGTGAGGTGATACCCCATTGTAGTTTTGATTTGCATTTCTCTGATAATTAGTGATATTTAGCATTTTTTCCATTTGCCTATTGGCCATGTGTATGTGTTCACTGGAGAATTGCTTGTTTATGCCTTCTGCAAATTTTTAATTAGGTTGGTTTTTGTTGTTGCTGTTATTAAGTTATATGAGCTGCTTATATTTTCTGGAAAGTAGGCTCTTGTCAGTCTCATTTTCTGCAAATATTTTCTCCCACTCCATAGGTGGTCTTTTTGTTTTGTTTATGGATTCCTTTGCTGTGTAAAAGCTTATAAGTTTAATTAGGCCCCATTTGTTTATTTCTACTTATACTTCTATTGCTTGGGTGGACTCCATGGGCAATCATTTTAATCACTTTCTTGTTTATACTCAACTCGCTTGCCTAGCTCTAGGAAAATTGTAGTCACAGCCAAACCTCAACCCTGGTTGAATCCAATTCTGTGTCTGTTCCACACAGCTGAACATTACTGAAGAACAAGTAAGCTGATGTACATTTAAATTGACAGACTTCCGTTGGGCCCTGAATGCTGTCCATCAGGCATATTATACTTCCCTAGTCTGTTATCTCCCTCTCCCCTAGACAACTAGTTTATACCTTCTCCTGGCTCCTTGCACCTCTAATATGTCCCCCACCTACTTTGAGTTAATGATCCTGCTTCCTACTTGACAAAGAAAATCGAAGCATTCTGAAGAGAACTTCCACCACTGTCAGCACTACATCACCCACCCACCAGTGTCTTCAAGGACATAGCCAGACTTCTCACCTGTCCCTGGAGATGAATTCTCTGTGTGCCTGTCTAGAGCCAATCCTGCCTGTGTAGCAGGTCCTCCCCTCTGTCACACTCAGTATCTTCTCTCGCCCTTAAGCCAGGACTTCTGTACAGAAACATGCTGTTATTTCTCCCAACTTACCAAAAAGAAGAAGAGGAAGGGGAAGAGAGGAGAAGGAGGAGGAAACAGTAGCAGGAAACAAACAAGAATGAAAACTTCTCTTGACTTACTCCCCTCCGGGTAACACCTCACTTCTTTGCTCTCTTACATTGATCACTCCCCCGAGTAGTGGTCTATACATGCTACCTCTGGTTTCTTTCTTCCCATTCTTTCTTAAGCACATTCCAATCAGGCTTTGCCCCACCACAGCCCTGGAAATGTTCCTGTTGAGGCCACAAATGACCACAGATAAATCTAATAGTCCGTTCTCAGTCCCCATCTTACTTGACCTATCAGCATTTGACATAGCTGATCTCTCCCTCCTCAATGTGCTTTGTTCCTTGGATGCCACACTTCACATCGTTTTCCTCCTTCCTCCCTGGTTCCTCCTCAGTCTCCACTGATGGCCCCTTCCCTTCTCCCCATCTCCCAGTTGGGTTCAGTGCTGCTCCGTAATGCAAGATGTTCAGCTGGATGTTTGGAAAATGAATCACATCCATGAGCTTGAGGAGTTCGAGGCCTGCAGAGAAGACAGGCAGGTCAATGGTCAGTGACAATGCAGCAAGTCCTCACTGTCTGAATCCAGTGGGCACTGGACTCAGGGAAAAAAAAAACACTGTGGCTCAGAAGGTAACTGTGTTTTGTGATTTCTGACTCGTTAGTCACTGAAATCATCTCTCTGAGACTGGGTCTGTGCCTTTGGCCCAGAAGCTGGCCCAAGGCCTAGCACAGGAGTGTACAACAAATATTGGTTGAAGAAATGCTGATACATGTATAAATATCAGACCATTAGAGAATCAGTAAGGAAGACACGTGATTTCCTTTGGGGCAATAGATCAAGGAGAGACAATGGATCTGAGCTGCCAACTAAGAAGTAGGTGAGGAGAGTGGCAACAGCCTGTGCAAAGGCGTGGAAAGAGGGTTTACAAGAGCTCAAGAGTCGAGGGAAGTGAGTGGCATACAGCATGGCTGTTGCTGAGGGCAGGTCCACAAGAGAGGCGTGAGACTGGGCTAGAAAGAGGCAGCGCTCTCACCTTCCTCTGCCTGAAGTATCTTCAGAGTTTGTAAGGAAACTCATTTCTGTCTTGTGCCTTTGAATTGCAATCTGGACATCTTCCCCAGCTGCCTGGGGTTTACTCTTTCATATTCTTCCCAAAGCACATTGCCTTGGGCATCTTTGGGGGATAGGGCAGGATTGTTCACAGGCATTCCTAGGTTTCCCATGGTTCATACTCTCTTGCCTTGTGTTTCATGAGAGCTTTCTCCTTGTGAAGTTCATGTGGCTATCACAGAACCAGGCAGCTCTAAAACAGATCTTCTGAAACCTGACAACATACAGAATATGCTCCAGGACTGCAGGGCCCCAGCAGCCGCAGCGGGTGAAGGAAAGCTAGGAGACAAGTTCTTTGAGGGCTACAGTTCCCTCTTTGATCGCCCAGGAGCAGGACGGCAAGCATATTTGTTTAAACAGCATTTGTTGAGCACAGTTTCCAGGCTTACTTGCTGCTCCTCCCTTGTGCCTTGACAGGTCTTTTCCCTGAGTCTCAGTGCTCAGTACACTTGAGTTACATGTTAGGCATTGTTCTAGCCACTTCATCAGAGTAACTCAGTACATTTTCACAGCAACCCAGTGCTGTAGATGCTCTAATTATTCCCCTTTTGTTAGATGAGAAAACTAAGGTGAGAAATGTCAAGTTATGTGCACAAAATAACCCAGCAAGTTTTGACAAATTTGGGAATGGAATCCAGGCAGTTGCTTTAAAAAGTTAGCTTTAAAGATAAACTATTCTCCACTCAACAAACTGGGAATAGAAGGAAAGTGTCTCAACACAATAAGGCTGTATATTGAAAGTCCACAGCAAACATAATACTTGATGGTGAAAGACTAAAGCCTTTTCCTCTAAGATCAGGAACAAGGCAAGGATGCCCCCTTTCACCATTTCTATTCAACACAGTAATGGAAGTTCTAACCAGAACAGTTAGTCAAAAAGAAGAAATGAAAGGCATCCAAATTGGAAAAGAAGTAAGATTATCTCTGTTTATAGATGCCATGATTTTTATATATAGAAAACCCTAAAGATTCCACACAAAGAACTGTTAGAACTAATAAACAAATTAGCACAGTTGCAGAATACAGAATCAACACAAAAATATCAATTGTGTTTTTATACACTAACAATAAATAATCTAAAAAGGAAATTAAGAAAACAATTCCATTTACAATAGCATCAAAAAGAATAAAATACTTAGAAATAAACTTAACCGAAGAGGTAAAAACATTTGTACAGTAAAAACTATAAAATATTACTGAAAGAAATTAAAGAAGACACAAATAAATGGAATGGCCTCCTGTGTTCATGGATTGGAAGACTTAATGTTGTTAAGATGTTAATACTACTCAATGAGATTTATAGTGTCAATACAATTCCTATCAAAATCCCAATGATGTCTTTTACAAAAATTTTAAAAATCCACCCTAAGACTTATTTGGAATTTCAAGGGACTCCATATAGCCAAAACAATCTTAACAAAGAAGAATAAAGTTGGAGGTCTCACACTTCCTGATTTTAAAACTTGCTATGTTAATCAAAATAGCGTGGTAGTGGCATAAAGACAGCCACATAGACCAACTGAATAAAATAGCCCAGAAATAAGCCCTTGCGTATATGGTCAGATGATTTTTGATGAAGATGCCAAAACCTTTCAATGGAGAAAGGACAGTCTTTTCAGCAAATGGTGCTGGGAAAATTGAATAGCCACACACAAAAGAATGAAACTAGGCCTCTACCTTATCCCATATACAAAAAATAACTCAAAATGAATCAGAGAGCTATAGAACAAAAACTATTAAACTCTTAGAAGAAAATATAGGGGGAAAATTTCATGACATTAGACTTGGCAATGATTTGTTTTGGATATGACACCAAAAGCATAGGCAAGAAAAGGAAAAAATACATTGGGCTACCTCAGAATTTAAACTTGTGTGCACTTTTGGCTTTCTTATTATATATTTTGCTGCCAAAACAAAGAGTTTGGGAGCTCAGTGTATCCTCTGATGGTTGGGTGACATTGGCAGCTGCTATGTCTATCACAAACACATGACTTCCTCTGAAAAAGAAGAGTAATTGTGCAGCCAGTTATCCACAGATGGCATGAACTCCTTCCTCAATATTTCTTCAGATTTTCAGGGACAGTTTTGATTCATTTGCTTAATAATACACCAACTTTATAATTGACACTATAACAAAAGGCAAATACCTTAAACCATTCCTGCAGTATGTTGGCCAGTTGATCAAAGCATAAATGGAAATTGATGAATCAAATCCTTCATTGGGGTAGGGGGAAGGTATAGCTCAAGTGGTAGAGTGCATGCTTAACATGTGTAAGATCTTGGGTTCAGTCCCCAGGACTGCCTCTAAAAATAAATAAATAAACCTAATTACCTCCCCCGACCAAAAAAAAAAACTGAACAAAAAAAGTTTGACAAAACCTTCATTGGGGAAATTATTTTTCCAGAGATTACCAGTAGTCTAGACAAAATTCTGTTTCCCTAAAAAGTAGTCAACTTACAAGATGTAGTTAAATTAATAGTGATCAATATTGTTGTTCCTAATTGTCATGAATGTTTTCCCATGTTCCAAATACAGATCTCCATGATCTCTCAGTTCACTCTCAGCCTCCCTCATCTCATTTAAACAATAAAAAGATTATGACTGCTTTTATTATCTAGGTTAGGCAAAATGTCCCCTGAGTTTCCACCAAGTTTTGATTTTGTCAAAGAAACTTAATCACAGTTCTTTTAAAAGCCCATCCAAAGTAATCATTCTTCTATGCTGAATTTTCTGACTGCCCAGTTATCTTAACGGTTTAACCAGAACAGGCAGATTTCTTTGACTCATCCTTATTTACATTTAATGAAGAGTCATGCTGTTAAGTTCCTGGTAACTGATAAGAGCTGAAACTAGGCTCCACTGAAGGCCATGGATGGTGCAACTGGTTGGCCCTGAATGACCTCTGAACACCAGTGAGAAGGCAGGAGGAAGCAGGCCCAAGGCTAACCTAGAAGAACAGCCTGTACCTTGGAGCAGGCAAGTCAACAGATTATATGTAAATGGCTCTATACTGAAAGACAGTCACTTCTCCAGGGTAAATTTTCCCTTTAAAAGAAATATGCATTTAAATGAATTTTGAGATTGGTTTCCATCATTAAACAAAAGAAATTAGAGAGGGAAGCAACAGTTGGGCAGTGTTTGCCTATGAAAAGTTAACCTGATCTGAATGTTTTTCTTCCACTTTTTCTAAAGTTGAATTTCTCTGCTGTGTAGCACAGCAGGCCTTAAGTGCAATTCTGTTCAGATTTGTAAGTGATGTTTTCATTTTTAAAATCATTTTTTAAAATTAAAGTATAATTGATCTGGACACTGTGTTCACTCCAGGCACACAACATAGTGACTTGATGTTTTTATAGGTTACAAAGTGATCACCACAGTGAGTCTGGTCCCCGTCTGTCACCATACGAAGTTACCACATTGTTGACTGTAGTGGGGAGGGTGTAGCTCAGGGGCAGAGAGCATGCTCAGCATGCATGAGGTCCTGGGTTCACTCCCCAGCACCCCCATTAAAAAATATTAAACAAATATTATTGACTGTAACCCCCATGCTGTACATTTTATGCCCGTGACTCCTTTATGTTGTAACTTGAAGTTTACCTCTCAATCTGCCTCACATATTTCTCTCATCCTCCCACCCTCTTTCCTTCTGGCAACTACCAGTTTGTTCACTGTATCTATGGGTCTGTTTCTGTTTTGTTATGTTTATTCATTTGTTTTGTTTTTTAGATTCCACACACAAGTGAAATCACACATACGTTGTCTTTCTCTGTCTGACTTATTTCATTTAGCATAATACTCTCTGGGTACATCCATGTTGCAACGAATGGCAAGATTTCATTCTTTTTAATGGCTGAGTTATATTCCTCTTCTTTATCCATTCATCTACTGATGGACACTTAGATTGCTTCCATTTCTTGGTTATTGTTAAATCATGCTTCAGTGAACACAGGGGTTCATATATATATTTTCAAATTTGTGTTTTTATTTTCTTCAGAAAAACACCCAGAAGTACAATTTCTTTATCATATGGTAGTTCTATTTTTAGTTTTTTGAGGAACCTTCATACTGTTTTCCGTAGTGTCTGTACCAATTTCCATTCCCACCAACAGTGCACAAGGGTTCCCCTTTCTCCACATCCTCCCCAACACTTGTTATTTATTGGTTTTTGATAATAGCCATTTTGACAGGTGTGAGAATATATCTCATTGTGGTTTTGATTTGCATTTCCCTGATTATTAGTGACATTGAGCATCTTTTCACGTGCCTATTGGCCATCTGTATGTCTTTAGAAAAATGCCTATTCAGGTCCTTTGCCCATTTTTTAAATCAGATTGTTTATTTGTTTGACCTTGAGTTGTATGTGTTCTTTGTATTTTTTGGATATTAAACTCTTGTCAGGTTCATCGTTTGCAAATGATAAACTTCTCCCATACAGTAGGTGGCCTTTCCATTTTGTTGATGGTTTCCTGGCCCACTGGTGGGCAGGGCTGGGACCTGGCATGGCAGACTGCACTGCCCAGGGAGTCCTGGGGATGGTGCTGGTCCACTGTGGGTGGGGCTGATTTCCACATGGCTGGCTCCTTGGCCTGAGTTCTGGGACTAGTGCCAACTGGCTGGTGGCAGAGGGGGTAAGCCCCCAGCATGAGTAGGCTAGAGAGAGGACTCCAGAATGGCACTTGCCAGCATCAGTGTCCTCATGGTAGAACAAGATCCCCAGAATGGCTGCCACCAGCATCCATGGTCCCAGGGGCATCCCAGTTGCCTCCTGCCTCTCTGGGAGGCACTCCAAGATCAACAAGTGAGTCTGACCCAGGCTCCTTTCAAATTACTGCCTCTGCACTAGGTCACAGGGTATGTGAGATTTTGCATGTGTCCTTAAAGGGCTCTGTTTCCTAAGCCCTCTAGTTGAGGATAGTATTCAAGCCCCACTGACCTTTAAAGTCATACGTTGTAGGGGCTTATCTTCATGGTACAGAGCTCCCAGGCTGTGGAGCCCAGTGTGGGGCTCGGAGCCCCCTCCTTTGGGAACACCTCTGCAGTTGTGATTACCCTCCCATTCCTCAGTCACCTACCAGATAGTGTGGCTCTTGACTATTACAGGTCTCTACCCCTCCTACCTATCTCAGTATGGTTCCTTCTTTATAACTGTAGTTGTGGGAAATCTTTTCTGCTAGTCTTCATGTTATTCTCATCAATAGTTACCTGTAAATACTTGCAGTCTCAGTGAATGTGAGGAGGTGAGCTCAGGGTCTTCCTACTCTGCTATCTTGGCCACTCCTCCCATCCCAGGGGAGACTTCCTTCTTCTGACT
Source organism: Vicugna pacos (assembly GCF_048564905.1). Lineage (NCBI taxonomy): Eukaryota > Metazoa > Chordata > Mammalia > Artiodactyla > Camelidae > Vicugna > Vicugna pacos. Next base: position 7,982,357 of record NC_132998.1, read on the forward strand.
TTTTCATTTTAGGTTTCAAATCTTCAAATGGGATATGAGATTTTGGATTTAAAATGACATGGACTAAAGACAGAAAAGTCTTGCCCCTTGGGAAACCATAGGCAGAAGTAACTAGACATCGAAGACAGGAGTTTGGCCTCACTGGGAGGGAAGAGGTACAGAGAAAGAATCCAGTCATGAGAAGCTCCTAAAGACAGCTCCACCTCAGCCAACGTGGGGTTAGAAAACTTAGTGGATGAATTTAATATACAGCTTGTGGCTATGTTAGTCTTAATCACATTGATGCTTTGGAAAGTTTCTTCTCAAATCCACTCCTTTTCTGTTCCTAAAGTACATTATTCTGAAATAATGTGAAAACATTAATCTGTGAAAACATTAATTCTGAACATTAACCTGCCCACTCAAGATAAACATCTTGATATTTTAAAAGTCTTTTTTAATTCAAATAGTGCATGTGGTATCTCTGCCCAGAGCAATGTGACCCATGACCTATGTTATCAAAACCACCTATTTCAATACATTTGTCAACATATCATGTTTGTAAAAAAGTGTCAGTGTTATGTAAGTGTTACATAAGTTGAGCTTGATGTTTTCCTAACTGGAGTTACTGAATTTTGTCAGATAGTTTATATTCTAACCTAACTCCAAATTACTTTATCTTTTATGAAATAGAAGCAAAGAAACTTGTTTGCACTTATACACACTGAACAATTTACAAAAGTGCACAAATCATATCTTATAGATGAGAATGATGATATTGGTAAAAAGAAACACCTTTTCACCTTTTCATAGAAAAGTATATGGTAAGTGCTCAAGATAATTACACTTGGTCCATTTTAAATCACTGGAATCCATCCTCACCACTTTATATAATGTCACCAAACCCCACTCATTCTTTCCTTGCAGTGCCTCTAGGATGCATTTTTTTCTATCTGTTTTGATTCCTCTTTCTCCAGTCTTACCCTCTTCTTTTCCCACTAATTTGACATAAAAGACCTTAAGTATCTTGGTCACAAGTGTATCTCTTCTCTGGGACATGGAAGTGATAAAAAATATGACAAGCAAATACTTAACAGCTATATCATATAAAGATCCACGCATGTTGGTAGACAAAAACATCAGAACACCATTAGATAAAGGGGCATAGAATTATGTACCATGGGACAGAAAATAAATGGATCTATGGAGACCTCAGGCTCCTTTACTATAATTTAAAGGAACTTTTCTATCTTCAGCTACCTGTTAAGAAGCTATAAAAATATTTATGCTCCCTGACCTCCTCCCAAGAAAATAATACAAAAGACAACAGATCTATAGTCCCAGTGTTGCTAACTGCAACATTATTTACAATCACATATATTTTTTATGTCCTAATGTCCAATTACTAGAAGTTACATGAACTATGAATTATACTACAGTTCATTAAGACATGTAAAGATTGTGTAGAATGATAGATTATTAAGTAAAAATAAAACATTATTTTGACACTATAATTAAAACATTAAAATTATGTCTATGAAGTGACAAGAATTAGAAGGAAATGTGGAAAACTCAAACTCTGATTTTTGGGGGTGTTAAAGTGGCTTCTTCTCTTTCTTTTATTTTCATTTCCATGAATGCTGTTCATGCAAAATTCTAAACTGCTTTTTTTTAAAAAGAATCTAGCTATTGATTATTTGAAAACAAAGTTATTTTGTTATTTTACCTTCTGTAAAATAGGGATAAGAACAATACACACCTCACAGAGATATTGAGGCTTAAAATTAGACTTTTTTTACCAGCATTTTGGAAACTGCCCAATAAAAGGCAAATGTAGAGACTTACTACATGCCACTGTGCTAGGAGCTGTCTGCATTCACGCACATACACACACGCATGCACACAAACACACAATCTCATTTATCTTCATTCTGTTCCTGCCCCTTGCAGGCCCCATCTTTTCTGTTCAACCTGATGTCTCATCAGGGTTCCCCAGCATAAACTTTCTTTTTAGGGAAAGTTCCTTCAGCCCACACACAGCCAGCTGCACAGTCCTGCTCAAACACTTCGACACGTGTTGTCCAGTCTAACAAGTACCTATTGAACAGCCACCAAGAAAAATGATACAAACATATAAAGATTGAGTTCCTTGCCTAAAAGAGTTGTCAGTCTCATCTGAGAAACCAGGTAGACTCTAAAAACTATCTACTTAGGGAGAAAAGTTATCTACAACTTGGAATATATAATTTATCATCCAAACCAATCCATTTTTGAGAGTATGAAGGAAGGTATTAATAGTTATGCTGAGGCAATAGGAGTAAACTGGGCAAAAAAAGGCATACGGACCCCATAAGGAGATCAGATCTGGGTAACTGAAGGACCCTTTGTTTGCTGAGCACCCAGAGGGACCTGGGTTTGCCACCTGGGGCAGGAAATGGGACCAAACTAAATTAATCTACATGATGGAGAAGTTGATGTTTCCAGGGGGAAACCCAGAGCAATGGGAAGAAGTCAAAAGGCTGGAAGCAGGGGGAAAAGCTTCAGGCCGAGAAGCCCCTGTGATGAAGGTAGCAGAGGAGAGGTTTGGGGGAATCAAACCAGCCGATTATGGACTTTAAATTGCTTGCTTCAGGACATGTGAACACCTTCCATCTTCTCCCCTACAAAATCCTCAGTAAAAGCTGTGTTGCCCACTCTACTCTTTTGTAAGTGGATTCTTTGGGAGGAAACTAGCAAGATTCTGAGTTCTGCTTTGGGGTTTATGTGGGGGCAAAACCAAACATTCCTACCAGAGCTAGGATACAGAGCTAGATCAATCAATGAAAGCAACTCTTTTTGAGTTTATCTTATGTTTTAAACACTAGGCCCTTTATATACATTTTTGTTCATCTTTAAACAAGCTTCAGTCCTTGCTTGCCACAGTGCCAAAGTGCATCGTATAGACTGTGAGTTCCACAGGGAGCAAACTAGGAAGGAAGGAGTTGGGGTGAGAAGAGTTAGAAAAGGCTTCCTAGAGGCCCACAAAAGAAAAGGGAAGGGAAGACGATCCAGAGGGGATGGCGTGAACAAGGATGGGGATAAGAGTGAGCTGGCATATACAGGGAAAGCAAGGAGGCCAGTCTTTTCTGCTAAGGAGTGGGGAGCCATGTGAAGGAAGCTGGATAAAGGCTTCAGGATCTTCGGTCAGCAGAGTTAGAGAAGGAAAAAGCACCTGCTACAGCCTGTTCCCCAAATGCCACAGTGCCTCCTTTTATGGCCAGGATGCAGCTCCTCCGTTCCAGAGTGTTCCAGAGCCTGAGATTCCCTGAGGCTTTCATGTTCTGTAGCTTGGCTTCAGCCTCTTAACCCTCAGCTACCCCTGGCTGCTGGCGGTGCTGCCATGGCAGCTCAGGTGAAAGTCTCAGGCAGGGGGGGTCAAAGAAGCAGCAAGTCAAAATCATTTTCAAGCAATGTATCCCCCCACTTTTTAATTATAATTATTTGCATATGCAAGAGAATATGTGTAGTGTGCATAGGTAAGTTCAGAAGCAAAATAACTAAACAGCCATGAGGCCTCCACCAATCTGAGAACTAGAATATTACCAGTATTATTGAAGTCCCACATGACTCCTTCCCATCCCAAGCTCCTTCCTCTTCCAGAGGTAACCATCATTCTGAACTTTATATTTTCCCCTCTTTTTCTTTGTATACTTACCCCCCCACACATATATACACATTCCTAAACAACATATTCTTTCTGTTTTCTTGTGTTTAAACTTGATAGAAATCTTTTCATACTACTGTCTTCTAAACTTGCTTTTGTCCCTTAATCTTATATTTCTAAGATTAATCCACTGATGTTAGACAGGACAGTTCATTCATTTTGACTGCTAAATAGTTTCCATTTTATGACTATACTGCAATGTATTTCTCCATTTTTCTACTGATGGTCACTTTTTGTCTTTTAAAAAATTTATTGTGAGATTACAAATGTAAGATGTATTTGTTGTAGATAATTGGAAAATACAAAAGATGATAAAAATTGTTTGAAATCTCGCTACTGTCAGCATCTTGATTTATATGTTTTCAGTCATTTTGGCTCATTTTTTAACAAAATATGGATTATACTGAACATAATGCACATTTTACTTAACCATATGCCATGAATATCTCACTATTCATTAAGCTTCATCCTTCTACAACTTGATTTTTTTTTTATTTAGAATAAACATCTTTATTACATGGCTAAGGAAGGATTTATTTGCCTTTCTCGGCCTTGATCTTCCTCAGGTAGCACTCCAGCTCCTTGCCCTCTAGCACGCAGCCGTCTGCTCGGCCACACTGGCCCGGCCTTGAAGCTACGCATGCAAGAAGCTTGCCCTGCTGGAACTGCTCCTCTAGAAGACTTCTGAGTTTGGCGTTCTTTTTCCGTTCATCATATTTCTTTTGAATTTTCTTTGATCGTTTTTTGTTTAAGATCTCTTCCTCCTCAGGAGTCAGCTTGGCCCCCTTCCTGCGGCCCAGGGGCAGTGCATAGTGGGACTTGTACCACTGTCGGTACGGTGTGCTGTCAATGAGCACAATGCAGTTCTTCACCAGGGTCTTGGTGCAGACCGGCTCATTGCTGGATGCATTGTAGACAGCATCTATAATCCTTGTCTTGCGTGTACAACACTTGGAGCCCCAGGAGAAGTTCCCCACGTCCAGCCTCAAGGCCCAGTACTTCCTGTTGCCTCCCCGCACACGGACTGTGTGTATGCGGTGAGGGCCAGTCTTGGTGTTGGCCGCGGGACGTCCCGGCTCATACTTGTGATTCTTGTGGTATGGCTTTCTCTTGCCCCCAGTCTTGCTGTGCTTGTGCTAGTTGTCCCGAGAGGTGCCCATTGCTTGGCGCTGGCTAGAAAGAGTACAACTTGATTTTTAATGACTATTTTTTACTCTCTCACAGATAATGGACACCTGAAATTTTTGAGGAAGACAGATGAGGTTGTCATGAAAAAGTATTCTGAAAAGAAAATTGGGGCAGAGGAAGCTAAATGTAGAAGGCCACTTCAGAGGCCATTGTAATTATCTGTGCCCTGGCTGCCTTCCCAGTGCCTTGGGAGCTCTGGGAGAGACCTTGAGAAATGAAAACAGGTCTTAGCCCTCAAGGGCAGCAAAGCAGGTGTGCACAAGAAGATGTACAGTGCAAAGCACCACAGGGGCGAATCCAGGAATAAGTACTGTGAGAACTCAGAAGAGGGTAGGAGCCGGGGTCTGGCAGGGCCTCCCAGAGGAAAGGGACAGGGGGTGGCAAATGGGACAAGAGGGCTCAGCAAGTAAAGACTCTCTTGAAAAATTATGTGTGCACTTAGGCCTTCTCCCTTCTGTCCATCATCTGTTAGTCATCATTTTCTACTCTTTCAAATGAGAGTAGGAAGTCCTCTTCCTTACTCCTCTTTCCATATGGAGACTCGTTCTCATTTATTTTCTCACAACTCCTTCAGAGAAAGACCAGCCTGAAGAACCTACAGCCACAAGGAGGGTGATTCAGCATAACTTTTAACTGATTTAAAATCCTTGAAAATGGTCTTTGGCAACTTCATATTTGATCCATCACCTGCTTCATACTTTGTCAATTGCTACTTATAAGCACACACAAGTCGCTGCTTATAAACACATACAATTTCCTTGGCAGCAAATTTCTGCTTCACTTCCATGGCCTAGCTCATCTCTCTGTTACATTCGCTGAGAAACCTTCCCCCAAGTTCTTTTCTTTCCTCCTACCCCTCTAAGTAATGGCTCCTTTCTCTGAGCCCCATTGTCCCAGTACCAGCCATTGTCACCCCACCCAGGGTTATAGTTGCTTGCTGTAGTCTTAACAATATGTTCTCCCAAAGGAGGGATCCTGCCTCCTTGGCTCTGTGCTCCCAGTGCCTGGCTCCAAGAAGCTTAGTATTGTTAAATGGACACTACTTCAAAAAAAATAAAAGCAAAAGGCATGTAAGAAAAATTTAGGGGGCACAATATTTCCTTGGGTGTAGACTAAATAAAGAGACGTCTCCTCTGGGTAACTTTGTTACATAAGCACATAGAAGTTTTTCATGGCACTATTTTCCATCAAATTGCCTCTGTGTCCTGCATGTTCCACATAAAACCACCATCTTATTATCACTTACACCCATGCCAAAAACCTGCAGCACGTCTCAATAAACAACCCTTCATATCTGCAAAGCTCTGAAGCGCCTGTCTCTGCTTTCTCATTAGATGAATATTTATTAAGCAACTATTATGTTCAAGGAACAATCTCTTTTGATGTACCCTGCAGCCCCATTGAGACCCACTGCAAGAGACAAACAAAAGTGCTATTATAAATGTACACCCAGACACTGAATAATGATGGATGAGGGTGCAGCCAGCTTTACTTCTGCAGCTCATGTTCTCAAAGTCATTACATGCTGTACTTCCTGTGTCCCAGTTTTCCCTGTGTCTTTTAAACTTTAATAACAGGATGGCAGCATGATACAAGCCATCTAGAAACAACTTTTAAAAGTAAGGCTGCTAAAGTTTAGGAAAATTTTATTGTATACACTGTATTTTCATTTCAGCTCCTATAGCTAGTGAGAAGTGACTAGAATACATAAGAAGTAAAGTGTGTCCTCAGACCAGCACAACTAAAGAACTTGTCTGCTGTAACAAAATGCATCGCTCTTCCTCCTAAAATGAAATTGCACAGAAATGGAAGTTCAATTTCTCACTCAATAAAGAAGTTTACAAAGTCGGTTCTTTGTGGAGAACAAGGTTGGTGTGAGGTGAGGGGAGCCTGGGGACACACAGAGGAAGGAGCTTTCCTCAAAAGAGACTTCTAAAGATGTGATGTTAAGGAGAGGTCTCAGGAAGGAGGGGCCAGTCAAGAGACAAATACTATAGCAAGGTCAGTTGAAGTCAAAGCTGATTAGCATCCATTAATCTTTTAATTTGGAGGTTACCAGAGCAGCTGTGGTGCTGGCAAAGAAAAGAGCTAAATTAGACTAGACTGAGGTGGGTATGAGGGTGAAAAATTAGAAAGGAGAGAAGAAACTCCTCCTTTTGAAGAATTTGACTTCGAAGGAAAGAGCAAGACAGGGCAGTGTCTAGAGATACCAGGGTACAAAGGAAGTGTTTTCAAGATGGCACAGATGGAAGTGTGTATCTAGACTTGAGGAAAGAGCCAGTGACTGGAGTGGTTGAGAATAAGGCTAGGGAAGGAGTAATTGCTAGAGAAAGAATGCAGGAAGGGACTGGATTCACAACACAGGAGAAGAAATCCTCCTTACATAGGAGGAGAGACACTTACTGCATCAGACTGTAGGGGAGGAAATTATGTTGGTCAGCAGGGAACTCAGGAAATGGAGGGATTTCTCATTTAGTACCCTCACTTTTCTCTTAGTATGACAAGAAGATTGTGGGATTCAGGGCATTGAAAACTATGGTGAATGTTTGAAAAAACTTCTAGGGAAGTGGGAGGCAGCTGATTAGGGACACAGAAGCTGCTGCAATAGCTTGATATTAGACTTCAAACTCCATATTTTAGTAGCAAGAGACTGACTAAAACAGTGACCCAGATGTCTGTTCTGTCCTGGGAAGAGGTGAAGGCAGCAGCAGGTTCACAGATTGGAGAATATAGAGAAAAGGGTCAAGGAACCTGCAGTCTACATGAGATCAAAGAACAAGAATTTGGGAGGATAGAAAGGAGAGTTCTGGAAACACAGGACCACGTGATCAGAAAGTTGGTACTGAAGTTTAAGACTTCAGAGAAAAGAGGGGAAGGTATAGGCCAAGTGGTAGAGCGCATGCTTAGCATGCATGAGGTCTTGGGTTCAATCCCCAGTACCTCCTCTAAAACAAAAGTAAATAAATCTAGTTACCTCCCCTTTCAAAAAAAAGCTATGAAGAGAGGTGGGGAAAAGTCTCTTCCCCTCTTACACCTCCTCTCAAAAAAAAAAAAACAGAGAAGAAATGATCCTGACTGTTAAAAAATCCAGAACAAGATTATGACCTGTAGTTGCCTGAAATAGAAATGGCCACTGAAGTTAGGAAGATCAAAAAAGTGTTAAACTAAGATATCTTCATGAGCACCGAAGGCACTGAGACTGATGGCAGACCAGAGGCAGAGAATCATGTGACAGAATGTTCTGGAAATGGTGGGCATTTGGTTTCTGACTTCCCAGTCTTCCTCTTTTAATACAGCACCTTGATTTCCTTTGGGGGAGTTACCTCTCCCATGGTCTGCAGACTCAGTGGATGTGCACATCCCAGCTCCTTGCCCTCCTCTACCTGAGGGACTGGTGCAGCACCACAGTTAGACCAGCGGGAATCCCTCTCTCTCTGTCTTCTGTCTTTGTGTCTGTCTCTCTCGCTCGCTCGCTCGACTGTGAGCAGTACAGAGCAGTACAAATGCAAAGGACGGTTGGGACAAATTATTTCAGAGTGGTGCCCTGACAAAACTGACAAGGAGTTCTTGGGGCCGAGAATCCTTCTCCAAGGCTGGCTTTTTAGCTTTCAGTCCTGTACCCACCCACCCTGCAAATTCTTGCCGTAAGTTGTCTTCTTGTTTAGTTAACCGGAGTTGGTTGCTGTTGCTTAACGTCTAGAGAAGCCTGTGAGACGCATTCAGTCCTGAGCTGTAAGTCTAGGGGGCAGTGAGGAATGCAGGTTAGTGTACCTGATAAATGTACAGGAAGCGAACTGAGTGGCGCTGCTGGAGTCCGAATGCTCTTGCTCTCAGTGATCTTGTACGATATAAACCTACAATTTAAAATTTTTTTTTCACTTTTATTGAGGTACAGTTGACATACAACACTGTAAAAGTTAAAAAATTTTTTTTCTTGTGAGAATTCTTAGGATTTACTCTCTTAACAATTTTCACATATAATATACAGCAGTTAATTGTATTTATTGTGTTGTACATTCTATCCCTAGTACTTATTTATCATATAATTAGGACTCTGTACAGTGACTGCCTTCAGCTAATCCCCCCTTCCCCCACTCCCATCTCTGGTAACCACAAATCTGATCTCTTTTTCTATAGGTTTGTTTGTTTGTTTATTTGTTTGTTTTAAAAGTATAGTTGACAGGAACTATTACTAATTATATTTCCCACACTGTATATTTCATACTCGTGAATCATTTATTTCGCACCTGGGAGTTTGTACCTCTTAATCTCCCTCACCGAATCTACAAATACTTATTGTATTGTTTGATATTGCTTTTTTATTTTGCAATTAAACCTTTGGCAGCAGTGAGCTTTAAAAATTCATATTTCATTTAAAATTAAGGGGGGAGGGTATAGCTCAAGTGGTAGAGTACATACTTAACATGTGGTCAGTCCTGGGTTGAATCCCCAGTATCTCCTCCATTTCATTAAACAGTTAATGTAACTTGCAAATATTTGTTAACAACTGGGAGCCATACTAATACCACTGACCAAGCCAGAAAGGCAAAAGAAGCATCTCCATCTACTTCAAAAGTAAGTCCTTCTTTTAAGAAGACTGCACCCAAAGACATAGATTTGCCACCTGCAGCTACAGGTGATACATTTACATTTCACTGTATGAAGAGTCACTTTTCATTTTGAACAAATGACAATTTTGATTTCAAAATTTTTCTTGTGGACATGTGATGAGGCCAAAGTTGTTAATGTGTCAACTCCTTTAGCAGAAAAACATTATAAACAGCTAACTAATGCCATTTTATGTCAGTATTAACATGTGATTCAAGTAGAAAATGAGTTAATTTCAACAATGCTTTGTTTTTTATCCAATTATTAAAATGAAAGTAAAGTTTTTGAGTTAATTCTGTCAAAGTTAAAAAACTTTGTGACATTGTAAATGTAACTGTAAATTCAACTTAAAAGTTCAACATTGAAGGTAAAGTTAATTAGTTTGGGCAGTAATAGTTACAAATACAAAAGTTGATAGAACACACTGTCATAATGAGAGCAAAGTCCTCTCTGAATCAAAAATTATGGGGAAAAAATGTACTTGGCCTTGGTTGTAATATACATAATGTTAATGATTGCTTCCAAACAAACTGTGATCTTCTACCAATTCAAACTTGAGGTTATATCTTTCAAAATTTATAAATATTTTAATCTATATAAAGAATAATTGAACTATAAAATTGTATTGTGGTAGAACTGATATTAAAAAATAAATGCTCTGTATAAAAATTAACCACAGATTAGGCCATAAAGCAAATCTCAGCAAATATCAAATTAAAGAAAATAAATAACTTTGAATGGGTACAGGTTTTCTTTTTAGGGTGATGATAATGTTCTGAAATTAGGCACTGAAAATAGTTACATAGCTCTGTGAATATACTAAAGTGTATACTCTAAATGAGTGAATTTTACGGTATGTAAATTATATCTCAATAAGGCAATTTTTAAAAAATACTTTAGCGCAGCAAGACACCCTTCTTCTCTTTCCTGCCTGCCATTAATTAGATTTAAGAGATGTGTGAGCTTTTGAAGAATTACCTTGTAAATCAGTCTGTGCCCTACATTTTTTGCTTTTTTAAAAATGAGTCTTCTCAATTTTATTGAATTTTGTTCAAAAAACATTTGGAAATATGTATTCAATATTCAACAAATGGAAGAGTGTTATTAAAGCATTTAGTAAACTGCAGCTATTGAAAACACTGTAAAGAGCAAGACTTTTTTTGAATATATATGTTTTTATTGAAGTATAGTCAGTTTACAATGTTGTGTCAATTTCTGGTGTACAGACAGCATAATGCTTCAGTCATACATGAACATACATATATTCATTTTCATATTCAAAAACAAGACATTTAAACTCATCCTTGCAAAACAAAAGAGGAACAAAACAAGTTAAAAGTAAGAATCCAAACAGCATGTAAGTTTTACTTTTGAAAATCTATATTCCATAATTATATTTTGGACTCTATGGATTTATGGGATGAATCTTTTACAGAACTCCAATTTTAATGGATGAACTTATTATATTCTGTACTGGAATGCAAAAAACTGAGGTTATGATTTTGCAGCATCTAGATTTGGTGGAACCATAGAGGCAAGTTTTTGTCAAAAATAGTTTTTGAATGTAGCCCAAAAGAAGTATATATGAAATTATTTGGGCTGAAATACACATACTTTTCAATACAAAAAAAGATTGAAAATAGATTCCATTTAGTAGAATTTCCTCCGAAGTTACTAGTTATGCAGCACCTATAGAGAAAGTATTCTCTCAGTTTTATGAACTACACATCACTAATTATTAGAGGAATATGAATCAAAACTACAATGAGGTATCACCTCACACTGGTTAGGATTGCCATCATCAAAAAGTCACAAATAATAAATGCTGGAGAGGGTATGGAGAAAAGGGAACCCTCCTACACTGTCAGGGGAATGTAAATTGGTGCAGCCACTGTGGAAAACAGTATGGAGTTTCCTTATAACACTAAAAATAGAGCTGCCATATGATCTAGTAATCCCACTCCTGGGCATATATCCAGAAAAGTTGAAAACTAATTTGAAATGATACATCCACCCTGATGTTCATATCAGCACTATTCATAATAGCCAAGACATAGAAACAACCTAAATGTCCATCAACAGATGAATGGATAAAAAAGATGTGGTACACACACACACACACACACACACACACACATACACACATATACACAATGGAATATTATTAAGCCATAAAAGGAATGAAATAATGCCATTTACAGAAACATGGACGGACATAGAAATTATTTGTGTGAAACTAACACAATATTGTAAATCAACTATAACTAAATTTGAAAACCCACCAAACAAAAAAAAAACACCAAACCACAATATGTATGAAATATTTTTAATGAAACATTTGAATTAAAAAAAAAACAAGTGAAATAGGAAGTGAAGCAAGTCAGGCAGAGAAAGATAAATATTATGTATCACTTATATGTGGGATCTAAAATAAAATACAAATGAACTTATTTACAAAACAGAGACTCACAGACATAGAAAACAAACCTATGGTTACCAAAGGGAAAGTGGGAAGGGGAGGGATAAATTAGGAATATGGGGTTAACAGATACACACCACTATATATAAAATAGATAAAGAACAAGGATTTACTTACTGTCTAGCACATGGAACTATATTCAGTATCTTGTAATAACCTGTAATGGAAAAGAATCTGAAGCTGTACACCTGAAATTAACGAAGTATTGTAAATCAACTGTAGTTAAATAAATAAAAATTTTAAAAAATATATTCTGGACTACAGAAGTCAATATTTGTCAACAATTTCAAATTCATTGACCAATTATGCGCAATTTTATGAAAAGTTTAAAGTAATAAGACCATATGGAAAAAACATATTCTTCAAAAACAATTCCAGTCATTCAGTAGAGACAGACATAGCTGATATGCTGATTAAAGAATGTGAATAAGTTCCAAAAATAAGAATTCTGGTTAGGCCATTTTAATGTTTAAATAATCAATATAAAGAATATTTTATGCTTTAATATTCACAGACCTATATTATTACATTTAGAAAAAATATTTTGAGAACAGATTTGACTACAACTACTTATGACTGTATTTGCTCCTTTTGCACTAAGAAGCTGTACAGGTGGTAAGAGCATCAACCTGGCCCTTAAATTACTATAATCTCCCCAACCACCACCCCATCGTCTACTCCTAGTGTCTTTCCCCTGTTCCCTAGAAGCAAAACCCCACCACACTGATTAGCAGACTGGTTTTCTGGCCTGCCAGGAATGTGTTAAATATAAATATCCTCCCACCACAAACACAATATAAGTTACAGAAAACTCAAACAGTATAAAAATGTACAATGCAGAAAGTGTAGGTCCAACCTCCAACCCATCTCTGAGATAAACATCAACATTTGGGATTATTTCTCACACACACCCACAAGCTTGCATATAGTGTATGCACATATATTTATTTTTATGTAGGTTTCATACTATTATAGGAGTTCAGAATAGGCCTCCCCAAAATGGCGTGTGGATTATTTTGAGCTAAAGGCAACGGAGGCCCTGTGAGCTCAAGATAAACTATTGCTCCTCTTAACTACCTAGAAGAATTTAAATTTGGGATTTTTTTCCCAGGGAAAAAAAAAGAAGTTATTGTCAGATACAACTTTTGTCTAAGTGGGCCCATGTATATGGCAAAGAAAACATCTAATTACTAAACATCTGCTCTTCTTACCATCCTATGAATGACCCTCCTGTCCTTGGAAGTGTGAGGCCCCTATCTCATTCCTTAGGTCAGGATGGCATATCTGCCTCTTTTTACTTTCCTGTCTGATCCTCTCATGTCTCTGGGGTTCCCATACATATGAAATTAAATTCAGCTTTCCCCAGTTAACCTGTCTCGTGTCATTTTAATTATTCGACCAGCCAAAAAGAACCAAAGAAGGGAGGGCGTAAGAGAAATTTTCCCTTTCCCAACACTGTATGTGCTACTCTGTATTTTTTGCTGAATAATGTATGTATCTCAGATGCAGCCTTCCACGTAGATAAGAAGTTAATGATTTGGAGATTTTGCTCAAGTAATTCATTAACAGGAAGATCAATGTTTCGTTTATCCTGTCCAGCAGATCTAAGTGAATGTTTAGAGGCTTCTAGCATTGCAAAACTGTCTAATCTATGGAAGAAAACTCCTAAATGTGCATAGAGCTCTCTCACTTTTTTGTGTTCCAGTCAGCAATTTAAATTGTGATTCTTGTTTCTAGGATTGCTAACTTCTCAAGAAAACCTCCCTCCCAAAGCATGAGAAAAACAGCATTTACACGTTATATAATTTTGTATTTCCTGTATTTGCTGGATTCAACAAATATTTATTTAATAACTACTACGTGCAAGGTCCTAGAGATTAAAATTTTATTGACACATTTATTGATGATTTCCTTCCCAAGGACTAAGCTATTTTGTACTGCTGCTACCCTCTAAATATTCTACACTTCATTTACATCATTTGACAGGATAAACCGGTCTTCTTGTTAGTGATCTACTTGAACAAATCTTTCAAAACAGTGTCTGGCTGCAATTAAATTTCCAGCAACATCCACTAAGAAGAACATAGCAAGACAGATAAAAATTACTACACTTTATTGAAAAACTATGGTTTATTTTTTACGTTCAACAAGTGTTTTTTACTATTTACTATACACAGGGCATAGTAATAGGTATTTAAAGAGGTCATTCCTACACTTCGAGATTACACAGATTATGGCGTTTTTAGATTTAATTTTTATTATTACAAAATAGTGTAAGCATTAATTAATACCTGCACCTATGTATCTAACACCCAACTTAAGAAATGCAACAGTATTATTTCAACTGACATCTCTAATATACTCTTCATAAATCATCAAAGATTATTACCATCAGGAATTTGGTGTTTATTATCCTCATAAACTCTTTAGTACTTTTATTATGTAGATTTATCCGTAAACAATATATAGGACTTTCTGTAAGTTTTAATACTTTAAACAGAAGATATCATACCACTATTCATATCTTCTGCAACTTATTTTTTTCAGTCATTGTGTTCTTAAAATTTACCCACGTTAGTATATGTAGCTTAATTTTGTTCACAGTAACCATCAAATGGACGGATAGATTGATAGCTAGCTAGACAGATAGATATAGACAAGCTGGCTGACGATTATATGAACATACTACAGTTTATCCATTCTCCTGTGAATGGACAGATAGGTTCTTCCCAATTTATGATGATGCAGACAGTAGAGCGATGAAGATTCTTGTACAAGTCTCCTTTTGTACATGTATGATATTAATGATCTGTATCTGGGAGTGGAACTGTTGGGTCATAGGGCAAATGTATTTCAACTTTATCAGCTATTTCCCAAATAGCTCACCAAAATGATTGTACAGATTTACTCTTGCATCAGAAGTGTATGGTCTCCCATTAATCTACAGCTTCAATTTTGGTGTTAGCTTTTTAATTTTGGGCAGTATGATGAATGTGAAACTGTATCTCGCTGTGGATTTACTTTGCATTTCTCCAGTTATGAGTTAAAATGAGCACATTTTGCAGTCAAATGCTCTACCACTGAGCTCTACCCCCTAAAATGAGCATATTTTGTATGTTTATTGGTGATTTAGATTTTCTTTTCCTCTATCCATTTTTCTACCAAAGTTTCTTTTGCTTACAAATTTTGAGGAGTTATTTCTATTCTTATTAAAATTTGTGGTTGTCTCTGGTGTTAACATATCTCCCAACTGGTGGCTTGTCTTTTGACCTACATAAGGAGTGTATTTGATGTAGAGAAGTCCTTAATTTTACTGTAGTCAGACTTAATACTCTTCCTTTATGATTCTGTTTGTGCATGTATCTTGTTTAAAGAGACTTGCTTATCCCAAAGACGTAAGTAAATATGCTTTCAATGTTTTAGTTTGATATGTTTAAAGTTTTGCTTTGCACATTTAGGTATTTGTTCCTCTGGAATCCATTTTTGTGTGTGGGATGGGGTAAGGATCTAATTTTATTCTTCTCCATAGGAAAAAACAGTTGTCTTATCACCATTATTGACTTGTTTCCCCACTACATCCTTATGATACCACTGTTAGATCTAGTTCTGCGTCTCTCAGCTCTCCACTCTGTTCTTTACATCTGTTTGTCTATCTTTACTTTCCATCTATTTGTTTATATTATTACAGTTTTATAGTAAGTCTTGATGCTTGAAGAGGCAAGTTTCTCTCACCCTGTTTCTCAAAGTTCTCTTGGTTCTGCATGCCCTTTTGCTCTTCTAATTAAATTTAAAAACCATCTTCTCAATTTGAATAAAATGCTGTTGGGTTTTGACTGGATTGGAATTATTCATAAAGTATTCAGGGGAAAGTTGATGTATCTTTTTCTGATATTGAGAATACCTATTCAGGAATATTGTATGTTTTTACATTAACTTAGGCCTTCTTTAATGCCTTGCAATAAAATTTTATAATTTTCTATGTGAAGATATTGCTTATCTTTTGTTAGATTTATTCCTAGGTACCTTATTTTTTATAGTTGCTATTGCAAATGGTAACATTTGAAAAACTACAGTCCCTATATGATGTCTGAGATTTCTTCAAAATAATTTAGGTTGGACTTAGGATCATGTTAATGTTTTATATATTCAAAGAATAAAATTAAATCAATAAGAATATGGGAGCAGGGGAGGAGGCCAAATTAAATAATAACAGAAGTAGAATGAACCAAACTATATTTCAAATAAATAATAAAAACACACTGAATGGGAAGAAAAGACCCAATTTTGGAAGTTCTGTATATATTTTCAGTTTAAAGGCAAAAAGAACCACAAGTAAATATTGAACTTCAAATAGTAGATTGGATATTTTTAGTGCAATAGGTATAGGAATTATAAAAATATGAAGCATTTAATGACAGAAATAGCTTATAACCAGTTGAATAAAATAAGAATCTATGACTCCATTCTTAATAATAATTTTTTAAAAGGAGATGGAAATTTCAACTTGTAAATGTAGATGAAATGATGGAGTTAAAAATCACCATTTGCAGCCATCATAGTAAGAACTGATTTTAAAAAGAATTATTTAATAATTCTAAGATTAGTGAGTACAAGTTTAATGAGGAACAAGACATCCATATAATGTCAAAATATCCTCACAAGTTACTTATTAATTACAAAGGAAAACATATTAACCTTACAGTAGAAAAACTTGGCACTCTACTTTAACCAAGGGTTCTAACTTAACATCACCAACAATGAGATAAACTTGCATTCTGTGCCTACAGGTGTAATGGCCTGAGAGGGACACTCTATCACTTCTGTGGCGTTTCTGCCAAAATGCGTAACCTGGATATGATCATGAGAGCAGGTCATACAATCCAAATCGAAGGCCACTTTGCAGAATAACTGGCCTATACTCTTCAAAAATGTCAGAAGCATAAGAGATTTTTTAAGTTTAGAAACTATTATAGGTTAAATGGGAGTACAGGGACATGAAAAATCAGTGTGATCCTATATTGGATCAGTTGACATGCAGTGGGTAATTCTATGCTCCATTTAACTGTCGAGAAAATACTACTGGTAGTGTTCTAACACCAGAGAGAACAGCTGAAAAACAATACATACACACACACACACACACGTATATACCACATCTTCTTTATCCATTCATTTGTCAATGGACATTTAGGTTGCTTACATGTCTTGGTTATTATGAATAGTGCTGCTATGAACGTTGTGGTACATGTATCTTTTCGAATTAGACTTTTCATCTTTTCTGGATATATGCCCAGGAGTAGGATTGCTGAATCATACAGCAACTCTATTTTTAGTTTTTAAGGAACCTCCATATGTTTTCCATAGTTGCTGCACCAATTTGCATTCATCCCAACAGTGTAGGAAGATTCCCTTTTCTCCACACCATCTCCAGCATTTATTGTTTGTGGACTTTTTAATGATGGCCATTCTGACTGGTGTGAGGTGATACCTCATTCTAGTTTTGATTTACATTTCTCTAATAATTAGCAATATTGAGCATCTTTTCATGTGCCTATTGGCCATCTGTGTGTCTTCGGAGAAATGTCTGTTTAGGTCTTCTGCCCATTTTTAATTGGGTTGTTTGTTTTTTTGTTACTGAGTTGTATGAGCTGTTTGTACATTTTGAGAATTAAGCTTTTGTTGGCTGCATCATTTGCAAATATTTTCTCCCAGTCCCCAGGTTGTCTTTTCGTTTCGTTGATGGCTCCTTGGCTATGCAAAAGTGTGTACGTTTGATTAGATACCATTTGGTTTATCTTTGCTCTTATTTCTATTGCCTTGGAAGACAATTCTTTTCAAGTTAAGAAGAAATATATTCAAAAACAGCTGGCAAATAGAGAGGAGAAAACAAAATTAAATATTTAAAAAAATTACCAAGTACACCCATTTCAAGTAAAGATAAAGAGACCCACATACTTCTTAATGGTCCCTGAGCAATAGTTCCTCACATCATGAACAGCTATTAATTTACATAAAGAAACAGTATCAAAACAAATTAAATTGTTTTTAGTCACTCTGTTTAATAAGACAAGGAAGAATGATGCATTTTGAAAATATTGTCATCAAAAACTGTTTAAAATAGTAAAGATTCATCACCTATAAGGAATAAACTTTGAATATCTGGAATATAAACATGCTGTTTCTCTGATGATGCCAGATAAATGAGTTTAGGCAATAAAGCTTATTGTTGCCGAAAATATAGATTTTAAGTAAGGATTACTGGAACACTAACACTCAATTTCAGATTTTTGCCTTCTTCATTTCAAGAGCCACAAAGCAAGTTTTCTTTAGACTGCCTGGGCTGGTTTGGGCCAAGATCTAGTCAATATGTAGTCTGCCAGTGATGTAGGTAAATAAGATAGAGGGATGAAGAAAAATTGAGCATCCCAGCCAGCAGAATATCGAGTGCGGGGATGCACAGATGTCAGAGCGTGTTCCATGCAGTCAGTGACCAGGTTCAGGTTTGTGCTACTTTGCAACAGACTGCTTTTCACGTTCTCAAAATCTGTATACAAAAAGATAAATTGTGGTCAGCAATTTTATTCCTTATATTTTAAGATCCTATTGCACTCAGCCACAGAAGTCTAACTATATGTAATTTCCACAAGCATTAGGCCGATCAGACCCGTACTTCCCAATATAACAGTCACTAGACATGTGGAGGTGTTGAGCACGTAAAATACAACTACTATGACTGAAAATTGAACCTTTAAATTTTAATTAATTTTAATTTTAAAACTCCATTTTGTTATTGGAATACTTTTAAGTATCTTTGGAATAATGTAGGTATGTTAATCTACTTTTTCAACTGGAAATTTTTTGACGTCTCTATTGAGACATAATTCATACATCATAAAAATCATCCATTTATAGTGTGCAAGTCAATGACTTTAAGTATAATCAGAGTTTTGCAGCCATCACCACAAACTAGAGAGCATTTTCATCATCCCCAAAGGAAACCCTGTACCCATGAATAGTCACTCCCATTTCCTGCCAACCCACCCAGCTCTAGGCAACTGCTAATCTATTTTCTGTCTCTATGGATTGCCTTTTATGGACAGTTCATAGAAATAGAATCATACATTGTGGTCTTTTGTGACTGGCTTCTTTCACAGAGCAAACTGTTCTCAAGGTTCATCCATGTTTCAGCATATATCAGTACTTCATTTCTTTTTATTGCCGAGTAATATCCCATTGTACGGCTATACCACACTTTGTTCACCCATTCAAAATTTAATGAACATTTGAGCTGTTTCCACTTTGGGGCTATTATGAAATAATGCTGCTGGCAACTATAAATTGTATGAATCTAAATATAGATGAAGTATGTCCTGGGAAAGTTTGGCATCCAAGTTGAGGTGTGCTGTAAGTGTAAAACACATACCAATTTTCAAAGACTAACGGGAAAAAATATGTTAAATATCTTATTAATAATGTTTATATTGGTAATAAATGTAGAAATGGCAGTATTTGGGGGTATATTGGTTTTAAATGAAATGTATTATTACAATTAATTTTACCTGTTTCTTTTCCTCTTTTTAAAAGTAGCTATTAGAAAATTTATTATATATATGACTCTTAGATAGCTATTGGACAGTACTGACCTACTGACCTAGATTATTCTGATCCATTGACAAATAAATGAATAATGTCAACTCCTTTTAAATCATGAAATAAATACATCCCTCCTCTTACATATAGTCACTTCTTAGTAAATTCTATTTTGCTTTGATTTCTGTTGTAAACTATATGTACCCATAAGGGGAAACAAATTCCCTCTTAGTTTAAAACTTTAGATGGGGAGGAGCTTAGAACAATGACTGGCCTCCTGGCATGGTAGGAACCATAGTTCCCTAGCTCGAGTTCTGAGAAGCTCACACAGTTTTTTGTCAGACTTTCCTTGATCCAATTTCCCTCCCCCTGTTGGTGGTGACCCTCTTAGGCCTGATGAACCCAGAAGACAGGGTTGTAGGTCGGAAATCTGTCTGCGCATTGCCCTTCACCTTTCCTCTGTACTAAGACATCGTCCAAGGCCAGGGACAGGGCTACTGCTACCCACCCCACGGCCTTTTTGTGAAATGGAAAGGAGAGCTGCTCCCTTTGGCCTTGGCAAGCTGCTGACTTCTTTGTGTGGGAAAAAAAGCATCCCTTCCCCCAGGAAGGTGCCCCACACCAGTGTGCATGACTTACTTCTACTAGGAAGATTGCCTTCCATCCACCCCCAAAACTGCCTCCTCCTCCAGGTCATCAGAATGATATTCTTACACAAAATTGAACCATCTCACTCTTACAAGCCTGCTGTGGCCTGCACATGAGGTCCAGCCTCTGGGAATGGTCAACAGGGCCCTGCAAATCTGGTCCCCACTCACTTACCTCTGCCCACCTACATACACCCTCTGCCCCCTCACAATGAGACATGGAGTTTGTGGCCAGGCCCTGCTACCAAAAGGGTAGGTGATACTGCAGGCTGCGCTTTCCCTGAGCAGGCCTCCCATACCAGTCTGGCAAAACAATGAAGAGGCACATCCCTCTCAAGACCCAGAGACTCCATGCCTCTAACCGTGTAATACCTCCCTGTGCTAGGCGGCCAGGCCCACAGGTGACAAGGCAGGGCAGGCCCTGGCCCTAGGCTGCCTGTATAGTCTCTTCCCCAGCCGCAGCAGCCATCACCAAGTCAACCATGAGGGCAGTGGGCATTTCTGAGCCCCTCCTATCTTGGGAAGGCTCTGTTTAAGGAGCTTTATTCTCAGAGGATCTGCCAATCAATCCCCACCAACCCTCTTTGCCCTTCTCATGCGAGACTTTCCATGATCTCCTCAAAAGAAAAACTCACAGGCATCAAAAAACTTCTGTCCGTAGGTCTCCTTGATATGAGGAGGGACTTCTTTCCAGACTTGCTTCACTATCTCTGAGGCCTTCTGCAGATCTGTCATTTCTGTTCTGAAGTAGCCAGGTTCAACTATGCTGACTTTCACCCCAAAATGCTGAAGCTCACGCCTAGGGAAAAAACCCTGAAGTTAACGCCTCTGATTGGAAGATACCATAATTTCAGTGTTCTCAGGGAGGAAACAAAACATAGTCATGAAAAGCACATTTACTGAATATTTTAAGGAGAGGAAAAAAAGAAATTTTAAACATCCCTAGATGCAACAGCCGGGACATGATTATACAAACTACCAGAACCATTCAACAGTTCTCAACACATCCACTCTTCTAACAGAGTTATTAAGTACCTACCATATGCTAGACACTGGAAACATGAAGAATATAAGGAATAATAATGAAAATTAGCATTTTCATGGTATCTACTGTGCTACATGCACAATCTCAGTAAATTAAGACTCTGCTCCCCACCTCAAAAAGCTCACAGTGAGTGAGTGCGTCTAACAAGTAAGCAAATAATTGCAATATAATTCAAAAGAAGTCTAAAGGAGAGGTATTCAGAGGGCTACATAAGTAGAGCAGGGGATGCAGACTTTCTGAGGGAGGCAGAGCAGGCTTCAGGGAAGACAAAATGTTTCAGTTGAGCCTTGAAGAATAAGGAAGGACTTTCCCCACGAAGAAAGAGGAGGAGTGGAATATCAGGCAATGGAAACTGCACACAGAGAAGCAGGGGGCTGTGAAAAATTACAGTGTATTCAAAGACTGCAAGAGACCATTAATGGAATAGGATGTGGGCCTTAAAATTACAAGTCATTGGTCATTCCAGAATATTCAAGGCAGTTCAAAAAACAGTTCCAAAAATACTTATCAGAGGTTGTGCATGTCCCAGGCACTGTGCTAAGTGCCGCTTTTGCCAAGTGAAGTAAGATGATCTTGTGCACCATGTTAGACGCATACTGTAGGCACTCCAGGGAAAGTGATGAGGCTCCCTAAACTAGAAGTTCAAGCAGCCTTGCTAGGGAAGATGAGCCCAAGCTGATGTCAAAGAGAAATGTTTGGAATAATGGTCCGTAAGAATGTAAAACACAAAGAAAGCATCATGACCCTCTAAAGCAATGAATGGTTCTCAGAGTGTAGACCCAGGACAACGGTATTAGCATCTGGGGGCTTGTTAGAGACGCACATTATTGAGCCCCAGTCCAAATCAAAAACTCTCCAGATGAGAACCAACAGTCTGTTTGAACAAGCCCTCCAGGTGGCTGTGAGGCATGCCAAAAGTAAAAAACCCCCGTTCCAAAGGAGAATCCTCCCTCATTGAACCAAAACATAAAACCCTCCAATTTAGAGCTTCAGAAAATGATTCTCCAGGTGCTTGAGTGTGCTGGGGAAGGGGAGGGGCTGTGCAAGCCAGGGGCGCTTCTGCCCTCTACATTCCCTTCCCCTTGCAGCTTGCTCACAGATTCCCAGCACATCACAACATCTCCATCCCCTGTCAAACTCCAACTCAGATGTGGGACAAAACTTCCTGTTTCTGTTGATCCCTAGCACAATTAAGGCAAATTGGAACTTTGTAAAGGAATTAGTGATTTGAATGCTGGAAGAGCATATCTTTGCTCTTGGTCTGGGAATGAGTCAAGGAGTCCAAGAGTCATGAGTGGTGGTAAATCAGCAGGGAGAAGCCCTGTGGAGGTGGACAGGATGTCGGGCAGACAGGAAGCCAGGCAAGGTGCCTGCCACATAGTAACAACTTGTGCAGTGTCCTCGGTTATTTCCCTACTCCCTTCCTAAGCAGATAATGTACTTTGCACATTGTAATTGATACATACCAATCATGGTATGTGGTGGTAAATAATGGCTCCCAAAGATATCAGGTCTTAATACCTGGAACCTGTAAATATTTGTTACTGTAGGTGGCAAAGACTTTGCAAGTGTGACTGAGTTAAGGATCCTGAGATAGGGAGATTGCGCTAGATTATCTGGGCATGCCTTGAATGCAATCACAACTATCTTTATAAGACAGGCAGAGGTAGATTTGAAGGCCAGCAGAGGAAGAGAAGACAATGTGATCACAGAGGCAGAGATTAGAGTGTTGCGGCCACAAGCCAAGGAATGCTGGCGGCCACCAGAAGCTGGAAGAGGCAGGCAACGAATTCTGTCCGAGAGCCCTCAGAAGGAACACGGCCCTGACAACAACTGACATTGTGCAAATGATACTGACTTCAGACTTCTAGCGTCCAGAGCTCGAGAGAATAAATATGTGGTGTTTTAAGACACCATACACCATAGATAAATTACTTCTGGTAATTTACTATGGCAGCCATAGGAAGTTTATACGTGGTGCCTGTAATATTTACAGCTCGTTTCCAAATGGAATTGCCCTAAGGTCAGCCGCTGCTAAAGGGTAGTTTGTGCAGCACCCTAATGTCTACAGCTGACTAGATCGGGAAGGGTGCTTGATGGGAGGGGCGTCCCTCCCAGGCCTGGACAGTGACTCTGCCTGTTAATACCTATATGGCTATGAGAAATTACTGAACCTCTGTACCTTGGTTTCCCTAGATGTACAATAAGGATAAAAATAATTCCTTCCTCACTGGGTTGCTATGAAAATTAAATGATTTAATAGATGCAAAGTACTCACAACAGTGCCTGACACATAATAAGTGCAAAATAAATCACGTGATGTGGTGTCACCTGGCATACACAAAAGAATGAACTCAGCTAACAGGATTCTCTCTCTCAGAAATTGAAATATCAAGGGAAATACAAAAAAAAAAAAGCAGCTGATAGACATGAACCTGAAATGATGTATTAAAAAAGATCCAGGAGGTAGAGGCACAGCCATTAAGGGTTGTGGCAAACTGAAGTTATAAGATAGAAAAGAAGCTGTTAGATAAAGAAAAGATACAAAAAGTAAAGCAAAGGAATAAGTTAGTTGGAAGCAGATAAGCACCAGAAAGAGTCGCCATGAAGAAACAAAGACAAGTGGAGGAAAGAAGACAGTCATCCTCTCTTCAGAAATGAAATTGTATCAAGGGTAAATCTTGAATTAAAGTGTGATGTGGTTACACGAGACAAAGACTGCAGACAAAACACAGGTCTACCAACTCCTGATTGTGGCAGGTGAACGTTGATAAAGATACTAAAATCTGAGGCTCACTTTCCTGTGTGAAATAGACCAGTAACAATATCTACAGATCGGATTTTGAGGGTGATGAAATAAGATAACGTAGGTGAAAGTGACGAGCATGGTATCGGAGACATGTTTAAGTGCTCAGTCGTTGCTTCTGTTTTAACTTAAGAGTGTTACCTCAGGACATCTGAAAAGGCTTCCACTCCATATTTGGAGCAACAGTAGACTGTTCCAAAGAAAGCAAGCCTTCCCAGAATGCTGGAGACATTGACGATCCTCCCCTGCGCTCTCTTCACCAAGGGAAGCATGCTCAAGGTCACCTCTATCAAACCAATGAGGTTGACTTGGAGGGTACTCATGCAGGCGTCAATCTTCAGCCAGTCAGTGTAGCCAAATGAGTGAAAAGTGCCTGCGTTGTTGACCAGACCCCAAAGTCCTAAAACAATAAAGGCAAAGCAGGAGTTTAGTTTCAGACAAAAATGAGAGACTTCTACCTTGATCATTCTTCCTGCTGAAAACAAAATGCTAGACAAAATATAATTTTTCAATCTTCTTAAACACATCTATCAGTAAGAAAGTATAGAAAGGTCAGGCTAAAAACTAAAACAAGGTAGGAATCCAGGGAAGGTAAACAGAACACTGATGCTAGCTTTTTGATTCAAGAAAATTTGCCAACCAGTGTGAAATTGAAGTTCAGTACCTATAGCCTCAAAAAACATACACATTAAGAAGGTATGAAGTCCAGGGCCCACCTAAGGTAGGGAATCTAATGAAAGACACTTTCTTCATTAAACTGGGATGCTAACTGGCTACACTGTCACATAAGGGTGAGATAGAAAGTCCTTCCAAAGGACTGAAAGTATAACTGCCTGTCTTGAACTCTGGTGTTGGGAGAATTGGCCCTGAGGAATCATAACCACAGGTCATCCCTCATAAGAGTTTGTGGCTGAATTCACACTGAGAGGCCGAAAAGGCAAAAAACAAAAAACTTCAAGACAAGAACTAAGTTTAAGGTGGCCAAGTGCCCCCTGGCACCTGATGGAAGCAAATGTAGATCCTCTCTGAAGGAATCTTTACGTCAGGCCTTGAAGAATCACTGAGAGAGTTACTAAGAAAAATAGCAGTTCATTGTCATCAGTCACTACATACGCAAGGTTAACAAAGCATCACAGGCAAAAAAAAGCAGAAACCATAGGCAACAGAGAAAGGCTCACAAGGACTTTAGATACCAAAATTTATAAGACACATAAAGTAAAATATGTTTGCTAAATGTGAGTTTTAAATAAAAGGAATTGAAAATATTAATCAAGACAAAATACTATCAAATTGATCAAGAAGATTTAGAATGAACCAAATAGAAGTTCTAGAAATAAAAGTTATAATAGCTGACATTCAGTGGACGGATTAATAGCAGACAGAAAGAGCAGAAAAGAGAAAATAGTGAGCTGCAACATAGAAAAAAGGAGACATTTAGAATACAGTCCAAAGAAAAAAGAGATGGAAAAGAGCGAAAGAAAAGAGACACAAGAACAAATTAAAAACATCTACCATGTATCTAATCAGATTCAGGAAGAAAAAAGAGGGAAAATGGAATAAAGGCAATATCTGAAGTCACAACAGATGAGAATTTTCCAGACTCGACAAAACACACTAACCCATAGAATCCAAAAGCCAAAGAAACCCCAAGCAGTATAAATAAAGAAATTCACATCTAGACAGACTAAAACAAAGCCTTAGTAAGACCAAAGGAAAAGAATATCCTTAAATAGTCAGAAAGAAAAGACAGATTTACAAAAGGTGAAACAGGCTGACAGCTGACTTATCAATAGTAACAACAGAAACCAGGGGACAGTGGAATGGGATCTCCAGTGGGCTGAGAAAATAACTGTAAACTTACAAATGCTTATCTAGGCATGAAGGTAAGGACATTTTAAGAAATGTAAAAAAACAAGAAGAAGAAGGAGGAGGAGGAGGAGAAGAAAAAGGAGAAAAAAAAGAAAATGAAAGGAAAGGAAGAAAAAGAAAAAGAGAAGTTTTACCCCTAACATCTTCTAAATTCTAAAGAATATACTTAGTCAGGAGGAAAGTAGTTTTAGATGAAACATTCAAGAAGGAATGATGAAGACAGAAAACAGTAAGTAGGGAATAAATCTAAACATCGTATATTGTAGGGCCAAAAAACAGAACTAAAATACATACTAGCAATAGCATGTATGTCAGAGGAGGTGATTGAAGTTCAAAGTGTTCTGAAGGCCTTAGATTAATCAGGAGAAAAAAATAATAAAATGACAATTGGTAGAGTAAAGATTCAGTTAAAATTTCTAGAGGAACCACTAAGTACATAGGAATAGAATATGTTACTTTCAATTTAGTAATGGAAAATGTGTAATAAAAATCCAGTCAATTCACAAGAGGGAAAGAAACAGAAAAAATAGGACAAATAAGCACAAAATAAGATGATAGAAATAATTCAAACATACCAATCATTAAGTAAGTGTAGATGAATGCAATGTTCTCGTCAAAAAGGCAAAAACTGTCCAGCTGAATTACTTTGTATATCTAGCTGTATGCTATTTACAAAAGACTCATATAAAATATGGAGATATAAAAAGTTTGAAAGTGTAAAGTCAGAAAAAGGCTCTGAGGCAACAATCTTTGTCAGTGAAGGGATGGTAGCATACTCCCCTGAGAGAAGGGCCAAGGAGAAAAGCAGGTGTGGTGAAGAGAAGATAAAAAGACAGAGTCCTCCTTTAGATTTTATGAATTTGAGGTTCCAGCAGAATTTGCAGATGAGAAAGCCAGCAAGCAGTTGGGAGTTCAGGTGTGAAGAACAAGAAATAACATAGAAATCAAGGGCGTAAAGGTAATGGTTAAAACTGTAGGTAGGTGGGGTCCATTCAGCGTTGGTTGAGCCCGTAACATGTACCAGGCAAGATGTCAGAAACTGGAGTTATAGCAATGGGTAAGAGAGGTCTGTGTCCTCAGGGAGCACACGCTCTAACTGATGGGAAAATAATGACAACAACAACACTGTAGAAATAAACTGCTCCGAACAGCACAGCACAGAGGCTGTGACTACCTGTAACTCCTGGTTCTGCCTGGGGGAGTCAAGAACGAGCTCAGGTGGGAGTAATAGTTTAAAATGAATTTTCATATTTAAAGTACATTAAAAAAAAATTAAACATTCTGCAACCCAAGCAAAACAATTTTATTGCCAGTTTGCAACTCCTAGGTTGAATAGACATTTAGGAGGTCCAATTAATAAGATGTATTAAATCATAAAACAAGGGGGAGGTACAAGAAAGAGGTTAAAGAGGATTTGGATAATATCCAAAGAAAATGCAACTTAGAAAAGAGGATTTCTCATAATTGCCAAAAATTGAAAACAACCAAGATATCCTTCAATATGTGAATGAAGAAATAAACTGTGGTAACTACAATAGAATATTATTGAGCAATAAAAAGAAATGAGCTGTTAAGCTACAGAAAGACATGGAGGGACCTTAAATGCATATTGTTAAATGAAAGAAGGCAGTCCAAAAGGCCTTACACAGCATGATTCCAAGTATATGACATCTGGTAAAAAACAAAACTATGGAAACAATAAAAAGCTGAGGAGTTTCCAGGTTTGGGGGAAGCTGGTGACGGAGGAAGAGATGACTAGATGGCTCACAGAGGATTTTTAAGGCAGTGAAATTATTCTACATTATGCTATTAATGGTAGATATGCAATAATTTCTATTTGGCAAAACCCATAGAACTGTGTAACACAGTGTGGATCCTAATGTAAACTACAGACTTCAGTTAATGATGATGCAGCAATATTGAGTCATCAAATATAATAAATGTGGCACGCCAATGCAAGACGTTAATAATAGGAGAAACTATAAGGTGAGGGCTGTATATGGGAAATATGTACTCTAGGAACCACTCTAGGAAATGCAGTTTACTAATTAGAAAAAATATAAAATAAAAACTTTTTTTTAAAAAAGAAGAGGACCAAAGGCTGACTTTAGTGAATGTCTATATTTTAGATGGCAGCCAAGGGAAGAAGAATTGATTTCTAAACAACACTTTGAAAATTCTTCAAGCAAAGAATTGTGGTTGTAAACATTCCAGTTGCAAGGTGGGATAATAGCATCAAATCCATTGGGTTCATTTTTCGACGTGAAATTGTTAAGAAAATGAAACAGCACAGAAGATCAAGACTGTCCTTCAAATGACAAAGACAGCATTTAAGCTCTTCTTTTGAGATTTTATATATATCTAAAATATGTGATATAGTATATATATACACATTATATATTTGAGATATATATATATATATATATATATATATATATATATATATATATATATATATAACTTTAACATCTTCATGCCTAAGTAATGAAAGAAGAAAATAATTCTCTATACCTCTGTCCCCCACACGCTCTTTCACCCACTGGGTGGCCGCAGCGATGCTGTGTGTGTTGGTGACATCCAGGATCACCGTCTCCACCCTATCTGACGTCTGGCCCTTCAGCTTCTGGGCCCCCTTCTCCGTCAGACACGCAGCCAGCACCCTGAGTCCTCGCAGGTCCAGCTGCCTGGCCAGCAGGTTCCCGAAGCCCGAGTCACAGCCCGTGATGAAGACGTACTTGTCCCGGAGGTGGCTCACCACCTGCCTCTCCCGGTACCAGCGTAGGAGGTAGAACAGGCCCACCAGGGCCGCCAGGTACAGCCACATGGTGAGAAGATCTCCTTCCCTTTCAAAAGAAAAAGAACAGTTTTATTTTATTCCTTCCTTTTTTCTCTAACCAGTATTGAGTATTTACTATGTGCCAGGCATTGCACGAGGTGCTGGGACTCTTTATTAACTAATATTTAGTCCAACCCTCTAGTCACAGTCCAGGGAGGGAGTCAGGGAAGTAACCAAATAAATGCACTGCCTTGTGATAGGTGCCAACAAAAGTGTACACACAGTCTAATGAGGCTGCAGAAGAGGGCCAGTGACCCACTGCCTGCAGAGTTAGAAACAGCTCCACAGAGGCGGTGATTTTGGAGCTACTTCCTACAAGATAGTTGAGTTCAAAAAATGGACAAGGATGAAAGGACACTCCAGGCAGCAATAATGTGCATGTGAGTGGAGTGGTGGGCAACATGAAACTTGCTGATACCGACATGCAGCTCAGCACGGTGAGGCAGAGAGCACACAGAGGAAGAAGTGGAAGGTAAGGTAGGGAAGAGTCGGGCCAGGAGGGGCCCGTGGGCTGCACTAAGGCATCAGGATGCTGTCTTGCAGGCCACGAGGGCGTGCTACTAGAAGGTATTAAATGCAGGAGTAAGATGGCCAGACTTAGCTTTAGAAAGCTCTGCCTCACAGTGGGGAAGGAGGAAAGATTAAACAGGGGTGTGGTGAAGGCAAAGAGATTAGTTAAGAGACCCACAATTTCGGTGAGAGATAGTTTATAAATATAGACCAATCAGTTGCATTGTTCAGAGATGAGTGCTGGGTGTCCAGAGATGCCTACCTGTCTGTATGTAGTTCTGGAGAAACATCTACCACTTTGGGGCAATCTACAGTTGTTGGCTGAACTAATACATGATTCGTAAAGTTATAGGTAGAGGTCAAAGGCGGGCTTGGGCCCACTAGGACATCATAAGGCCCACACAGTGCCTGCCTTAGCTTGGCTTTACGGCCTTCCCAGTGCTCTGGCCCTTGACTTCCCCCTTAGCCTTCTCTTTGACCACACTTCTTTTACACCCTACTCTTCAGTCATAACACACACCGACCAGTACCCTACACACTACAGGCTTTTCATGCCTTGGTACACAATTCTATGTACAGTTCCTTCTTTCCCAGCTCTCATCCCTTTGAGAAATAACATTCGTCTGTTCAGGCTCCACTGAGTCATCATTCTCATTCGGCAGACGTCAGTTCAGCAACTACTATGAGCCAGACACAATGTTAGGCACTGATATGTGACAGTGAACAAAACAAGGTTCCATTTTCACTGAACTCACAGTCTTAAGTGTAAAGACTGGCAAGAAAACAATGCGGTATACAGTCGTCCGTTGGTATCCACAGGGAACTGGTTCCAGGACCCTTCGCAGATACCAAAATCTGAGGGTGTTCAAGTCCCTTGTGTAAAATGGCATAGCAGTTGCATTTAACTTATGCACATCCTCCCATATACTTTAAATCACCTCTAGATTACTTATAATACCTAATGCAATGTAAACGCTCTGTAAATAACTGCAAATACAATGTAAATGCTATGTAAGTAGTTGCTGGCCTGCAGCAAATTCAAGTTTTGCTTTTCCGGAATTTTTTCCTAATATCTTTGATCCACAGTTGGTTGAGTCTGCAGGTGCAGAACCCGTGGATATGGACAGCTGACTAACTGAAGTAAGGGAAGGATGCTGCTGGAGCACTCAGGAGAGGCTTCCAAGCCAGTCTAGGGAGATCTGAGAAGTTTCCTAGTGAGAAGTAAATATAACTTGGGATCTAAAGCACAATCAAATGGCAGTAAAGGGAGATAACACTTGTGTAGCACTTGGTATGATGTCTGTACCTGAAAAGCATTCAACCTACTCAGTAAAATCTAAGTCATCTAAATCCATGACTGGGCCTCAGCCTTGTCTCCCGCTGCTCCCACTCACACAGCCTGTGTTCCATGCACACCGAGGAGATTCCTGCTCTCCATTTATTCGTGCGCTGCTCTTTTCGTGCTCCAGATCTGTGCTCTCACTATACCTTTGCCTGTAATGCCCTTCTTGCTCATCTACGCATGTCACATACTACCGATCCTGCAAAGCTCAGCAAATCACAGTTCCTCCATATAAAGCCTTCTCTGAATTATCAGCAGTAGATCTGCTCTCCCATAACAATATACTCAAACCGCTCCTGTGTAAGTCATCACTCCAACTGGGCTGGTACCCCTGGGGCAGTTCTGTGACTGATTCATCTTTGCAACGGACGAAGTACCTACTTCGGGGCTTTGGTCCAGCATATAACTAAATTGGATAATGACCACTTCTGAAAGAGCCTGTTAGTAACACATATTCAGCACATAAGGCTACTTTGCCCAATTGATGGGCTATAGTTAAATGTCACTGATTTTTGGGGGGGGGTAATTAGGTTTATTTATTTTTAATGGAAGCACTGGGGATTGAATCCACGACCTCGTGCGTGCGGCGCATGTGTTCCACCACTTGAGCTGTACCCTCCCCCCATATGTCACTCTTACGCCCTGCATTCTTTTTCTTTTTCTTGAAAGTAGCAACAACAATATAATACATAGTAAGTGTTTTTACAAATCTTTTACTTTTCCAAAGATGTTTAGAAAGTGTCTAACTTCACAAAGACACACAGAAGCAAATGTAAGCTAAGACTGTGCTTATTCAACCTGACCATTCCGCTGGTACCTGGGGACAAAAGCCTTTGACTAGTTTTTAGCATCTCCATCTTCCTCATTCTTCATTTTCAGGCACATTCCAAACCCTGCAGATTCATTAATATTCTGTCTCACATCTCCGCCCTTCCTTATGTTCTAGCTTGATTTTCACCTTCACTCTGCTCTCCTGGCCTAAAGCCTCCTACATGGTCCCCTCACCTCCCACTCATTCTGCACACAACTGCTGGATTAATGTTTCTCGGGCCCAGTCTTAGTCAGGCCATTCCCTCCAGCAGTCCCCACTGTCCACCAAAGGGCAAACTGACCAGGTAACTCTAGGCCCTCCACCTGCAGTCCACTCACAAATGTCCGCTTGCAGTCAAGTTGGGAAACTCGCCATTTCTCACACCTGCCAGCACATTTCGACCTTTGGAGCTTTGCTCTTGCTATTTCCTGTGCTTGTCCAATGAATCCAATATTTATTAATTACAACCGTGGACCAAGTCCTGGGTCAGCGCTGCGAGTACAAAGATAAGTAGAACCCAGTGCCTACCGTTAAGGAGCTCACAGAACTAGTGGGGGATATACAAACAGAATTTGACACAACAGTGTAAAATGACTACAACTCAACAAAAAATATTTAAGAAAATAGATAAAAAACCGTATTTCTTCTGTGCAGCACAGGGAACTATTTATAATACCTTGTAATAATGTTTAATGAAAAAGAATATGAAAACAAATATATGTATGAATATGGATGCCTGGGACATTGTGCTGTACACCAGAAATTGACACATTGTAACTAACTATACTTAAATTAAAAAAACGCACAATAATTTAAAAAAATTATTTTTAAAATGTGGAAGGGCGGAGGGTATAGCTCATTGGTCGAGTGCATGCCTAGCATGCATGAGGTCCTGGATTAAATCCCCATTACCTCCATTTAAATAAATAAAATAAATGTAATTACCTCCCCCCGAAAATTAAAAAAAAATTTTTTTTAATGTGGAAAGGACAACAAGAGAAGGTGCTTATTTTTGACTAAGGTGTCATGGAAAAGGTCGCATTAGAGGTGAACAGAAGTTCAACAGCCTGAACAGGGTGAAGGGGAGCACAGCCCAGGCAGAAGGAGCAGGATGCGAGATGGCGCACAGGTTTATAAGGAAACATAGGCCACGGAGTCGCAAGAGGCAACGCTAGAAAGACAGGTAAGGGCCTGATCAGGAAAGCCCTTGGATGGCATGCTGAAGAATGTGGACTGTGTCCTGCATTTTGTCATTCATGCATTCAGTGAACATTTGTGAGCACCCCCATGTGGTAGGCACTGTGTTACACTGCTGGTGGGAAGGTAAAGTGGTATAGTTGCTTTGGAACCTTGCCAACATGCTCAGTTACAAAAGACCATATATTGTATGAATCAGCTTATATCAACTTTCTAAAATAGGCAAATCTATAGAGACAGAAAGTAGGTGACTGACTGACTAGGGAAATCAGGGTTGGGGGAAATTAGGGAGGGTTACTGCTAAAGTGTAAGGAAATTGTTTGGGGGTAACGCAAATGTTCTAAAATTGATTGTGGTGATGGTTACACAAGTCTGTGAATATGTTAAGATCTACTGAATTGTATACTTTAAATGAGTGAAGTGTATGTGTAAATTATATCTCAATAAAGCTTTTAAATAAAATAGACATAATAAATGTTAGAAGAGGGTGTACACTTTGGACAAAAGAAAAAGAGCAGAGTAAGGGGGATCAGGAGGGCTGAAGAGGAGATAGTTTGCAGCATTAAATAGGGTGATCAGAGAAGGCCTCACCGAGAAAGCCACATCTGAGTAAAAATATGGAGGATGTAAAACAGTTCAGCATAACAACAGGTATGAGAAGAAGGGAAGAATTTGAAATATACAAAAGGCAGGTGCCCTCAGACTCAGTGATTAGATGAGGGAGTCCTAGAATAATTCCCAGTTTCAAATCCCTGAGATACAGGATGGTTCAGTATACATTCTTATGTGTCAAGAAATGTGATGCAGCACATTAATAGAAGGACAGATAAAAATCATATGATCATCTCAAAAGATGCAGAAAAAGCATTTGACAAAATTCAACACCCTTTTAGGACAAAAACTTGCAAGAAATTGGGTATAGAATGAGCAGATTTCAACATAATAAAGCCATCTATAGATCTAATACAATCCCTATCAAAACTCCAATGCCATTTTCCACAGAAATAGAAAAAACAACCCTAAAATCCTTATGGAACCACCCTGAACAACAACGCAATTCTGAGAAAGAAGAATAAGGCTGGAGGCATCGCACTTCCTGAATTTAAACTATACTACAAAGCTATCGTAATCAAAGCAGTATGGTACTGGCATTAAAAACAGACACACGGACCAATGCAACAGAATCAAAAGCCCAGAAACAGACTGACACATAAGTGCTCAAAGCAATATTTGATAAAGGAGCCAAGAATACTCAATGGGTAAGAATAATCTTTTCAATAAATGTTGGAATGTTCACATGCAAAAGAAGGAAACTGGACCGTTTTCACCACTCACAGAAATTAATTCAAAATGGATTAAAGACTTAAATGTAACAACTGAAACTGTAAAACTCCTAAAAGAAAGCCTAGGGAAAACTTCCCTATGGCATTGGTCTTGGCAACAAATTTTTGGATATACTATTAAGAGCAAAAGTAACAAATGCAAAAATAAGTGGGACTACATCAAACTAAAAAGCTTCTGCACAACAAATGAAACAATAAAATGGAAAGGCAACCTATAGAATGAGAAAAAATATTTGAAAACCATGTATGTGATAAAGAGTCAATATCCAAAATATATAAGGAACTCTTACAACTTAATAGCAAAAAAAAAAAAAACCAAAACAACAACAACAACAAAAACCCTAATAAAATCCAGAGAAAAATGGACAGAGAATCTGAATAGAGATTTTCCTGAAGAAGACATGTAAATGGCCAGCGGGTAGATGGAAAGATGCTCAACATCACTAGTCATAAGGGAAATGCAAGTCAAAACCACAATGGATATCACTTTAGGCCGGTTAGTATTAGCTGTTATCAAAAAGACAGGACATAATAAATATTTGCAAGGATGGGGGGAAAAATACACCTGTGTCATCAGTCTCCAGGCAGAACAACTAGAACAACCTGAAGGAGATTAGGAGAAAGGAAGGGAAAGGCTGGGAGGAGCTTCAGGGAAGTGGGTACTACTGAGGGCTGGGCTCTGCTTAGCAGGCATCTTCACTGAGCCACCTTCTTGGGCTGAAGGTGCTCAAATCCAAACATGTCTCTGTAGGTGTTACCCTTGAGCCTTTTCTTCACCAACAGGGAAGTCATTGGCCCATTCCGTCTTGGAGACTTCATCCTGAGACTATCTGCAAGGAACTATCGAGGTCATCTGGCCATCTGCCAGCCTGAGATTCCCTTTCTGCTCTCCCCACTTAGCAGAGTGAGCGCTTCTCCAAGGGAAGATCATTGATTTTTGTGGATGGGGCAATGTAAGCATGGGGGAAAAGAAGAGTAAGGTAGGGGAAGAAAAAAGAAAAAAAAAAGTGTGAGGAAGTAGAAGGTGTCCAGGAGCTCCAGAAGGAAGGACAGATGGCTTAATCTGCCTAAGCACCCACCAGGTTCTCCCTTCTTTGTCCCTCCCTCCGCATCATCAGTCTCCAGATCCCATCCTCACCAGCCCCGGTGGTGGAGAGTGACAGGGCCCCAGGGCGGAAACAGGAAGGTTTGGGGCCCCATGAATTGTCCTCTCTGGATACCTTGGAACCTGCGGCAAACACAGGGTCCCAAGCCACTGGTGTGAATATTAGAAATGTCGGTACTGACTACTACCCATGACTGTTTTCTCCACAACCAGGAAACCCAATAGAAACTAACCATGATACCATGTCATCTGTCCCTCTGCAGAGCAACCATAAAAACCTGGCACAGGTGTGGGGGGAAAAAGGGAAAACCAAGGGAAAATCCTAGGGAGACGGTCAATCCTTAGTGTGAGGCTCTCTGCTAACCTGGGCTTACTCCTCCAGCCATTGTGCTTAACGTGTGCCAAAGACTCTCACATCCAAACCTGGAGGTGTTGCAGGCTTCTGTGATGTTCCTCTTCAGCAGCAGTGCAGAATGTATTCCATTTGTCAGAACGCTTTTGTCTTTTTTTTCTTTGGAAACTTATGATACCAGTGAGACTACCTGCCTAGGTACCTGCCTACTCTGCCTTTTCTTCCTTTCCAAGACTCTCTCTGCATGACTTCCTCTGCCCCCAACAGCCTGATCTTGTGATAACACAGAATCATGAAAATGGATTCTAAGGCCCGATTACCCGGGTTCAAATCCTGCCTTTACCATATACTAGTTGTATGGCCTTAGGCAAGTGAATTAACCTCTCTGTCCCTGTATGCTCATCTTCAGCATAGGGAAAGGACACTTCCGTGATCTGGGGGGAGAGTTAGGTGAGTTAACACATGTAAAGCACTACATAATTGTTAGATATTAGTATTATTTTGGTGGTGGTGGTTTTATTATAGCCATTCTAGGTCTGTAATCCCTGAGCCCTACCTCTTCCTCCAGGCTTTAACAGAAGGAAAATTTCACCAAGGGAACTCACGCTATCTGGTGCATTCAGCCACCATTTTTTCCCCATATGTGTAACTGCAGGTATTGCAACATCCTTAATCATGTCTGTGTGCCTTTCATCACTGCACTGGTCTGTGCTAGCTCACCCTGACTTCTTCAGTTTCAAGCAGAGGACCTCTCTCTCTGTAATACAGTGCTTGGCAAAGTAAGGAATAGCTTTTATTCCCTTCTTTTAAATCTTCAGACCTGGGCTTGTGTATAAGCTTCAGTCAGTCTAGTCACTGATCCTAAGAGTGAGTCTACAAACAGCAGATGGATTCATGGACTGATCAGCTGTGACATTCTTTGTTCTCACACTGGGCATACAAACTAGGTGTTACTTGTAAAAGAAAGAATGTTGCCCATGGGCCAGTTCTACAGGGATCAAGTCATTAACCCCTGCAGTCGCTGGCCAACAGCACATCCTGAAAGGAATTCAGGAGGAAAATGGGATAAGGCATCTCTGCGCTTTGGAAAAACAGACACCTTAGATAGTTAGAGATATCTAAGGGAAAAAAATTTAATGAACATGTATTGTCGCATTTTCCGATACATAGAAAAGCAGTAAAATCATTACCTGAGATACCTGATCCTCATGACTAGTAGTAACCTTTTACTGAGATGTATGCTTGACTCCACACACTCTCTAGCCAAAATCACATATGTACTGGCTTCTCTCTCTACCTCTTTGGAGCAGTTCCTCAGAGCTGCCTGAGAGGCTGCCTCCCAGGCTATAGCCCTCAGTAGGGTCTTGAATAAACTCAACTCACAGCTCTTACATTCCGTGCTTTTCTTTCAGTTGACATACTTAAGCCAACAATTGTTTATCACAGTTAGATGCTATTATGCACCCACCATAATGTTTAAACTGAAAAAGGCTGACAGTGTCTGTTGTTGGCAAGAATATGGAACAACAAACATTAGTACTGAAAGTGAGTTGACGCAATCAATTTGGAGGCAAAAATTGTCGGTCCTTATCCACCAAAGATAAAGATCCACCTTTTCTATACTCAGAGATTTCACTCTAGGTATATAACCACCACAGATACGCACATGGGTACCATAAGACGTATTTGCGGCAGCATTGCTTGTAATCGCCAAAAGCTGGAAACGACTGAGACGTACACCAACAGTAGAATGGATAAGATAGTTGAGATATGTTCATACAACGAATGCTACACAGTGACAGAAATGAACAAACTACAGCTACACACAATTACACAAATGAATCTCACAAACAGACTACTGGATACAAAAGAACGCATACTATGTGATTTCATCTACACAAAGCTTTAAAGAGACAAAACTAATCTGTGTTGCTACAAGTCAGACTGCTGGTTGTCTTTGGGAAGGAGGTAGGGCTTAACCAATGAGTAAGGTATTAGTGGGTTGTCTGTGGTGCTGGTAATGTTGTATTACTTGACAGATGTGGCTGTACAGAAGTGCTAACTTTGTGAAAATGCATTGAACTGTCCACCTATGATCTGCATGTTTTCAACTCAAATCAGAAAAATTAAAGTACCTCTCTGATTAAAAAAGAAGAAAAGAAACAGTGTGAGGAAAATCCCTTCTGAATTTATTTGCTGTAAAATTCTTACCAAGAACACTGTGCATCTATATAAATCCAGTCATGCATTTAGTACTAGGAAAGAGTTTGTCTTTTCTAAGTAAATAGTATACTATGGATTATTTTGAAACTATCTAGTTTTTCATATTATCTTAGAAGTTCAAGACCAAATTTAGTTTTCAATCATAGTAATTCTCTTAGTCCTCGAAACAACTTTTTTTCTTCTCTCTCCTCTTACATCACTTTGATTTTTCTATTTCTTTTTATATTGCATTTGCATTTCAATAATCTTATTGTATATGTGTCATTTACTTCAGGTAACCTGAAACTCTTTTGGAAGATGCTACACTTGTCCAAGAATTAAAACTTAACAGATTCTCCAATCTCAGCCTTATCCCAAAAGCTGCCTCACTCAATCCCTCTGCCAAGTGACAAAAAATGAAAAATTAGCAAATATTCTGGAAGCGGATGCTTTGTACTGGCATTGAGATATGCATCTATATCTCACTTCATGTCATATCAGTATATAACATTCAACATAGAGAAAGGAAAAATGTTACCTGAGGAATTCTTGTTTGGGAATATCTGTCAGATTTCAAATACTTCTTGTTTAACTGCCTTTGGAATTTTACTTCTCTGTTCTCCACAGGATTATAATGTTACAGGTGAGAGGGAATAACGGGACTATTTAAACCGTTGCTTACTGGTCACGTGGGTTAAGACCAAAATAAAAAAAGAAAGAAAGAAAAAAAATCACCATTCCCACTGCAAGGACCTTGTTCACAGTGGGAGATGGGGGTAGGGTTAGGGCGGGACCCAAACTGGACCATAGAATTTCAGCAACACAATTTTCATGGCTGAATTACATAAGGCCCCATTTGCATACCCAAATTTTCACAAACTTACCCCACAGCTCTCAGCATTAACCATGAAAGAGCTAATTTTCCCCACTGTCAAGAATCTCAGTTCACAGAGCATACCAAGGAGGTCCTATTTGTAAATATAAAATCACCCCCAACTTCTATGCAGTACTTTCCCAAACTCCAAAGAGTAAAGATCAAAAAAAAAAAAAAAAAGAGAGAGAGAGAGAAAACAATGGTGATGAAATTTCTTTCAGGAATCAAAGTTGAAGGATCTTTTAAGAAAATTGAAAACCATAATCAAGACCTCTCTCTGAACAGATCTTATCCCCAACCAAACACACACACACAAACACACACAGATTCATTTGCTCGGGAAGAATCCAGTCCTGGAAACTGAAGAGGACTTCATGAATCCCCACCGGGCAGCATCCCCTTCTTTTCCCCCCATGCTTCCCAGCCCCACCTTCCACACCGCTTTCACAACACCTTCCTCTTGTGGTCAGAGTCCAGGCTGCTCCCCTCCCTTGTGCTAAGTTGGCAGTTCTCACCAGGGTCATCCTTGCTCAGCTGGAGAATCATATCTGATATAGCCAAATTAAAAAGCAAAAGAAAGGAAAGAGCTGCCCTAGCCAGCCAAGGCGTTGCACCTGCCCTTCAGCCCCCATCCTCCGAGTTGGAGCCTCTGCTGGAGTCAGGGAGCAGAGAAGCAGAACCCACACTTAGACTGCCAACCTGAGACCAGCCTTTGCAAACTGGGACTCTCAGCCTTAATGCTGTCAGACACCTTTTCAAAAGAGCTGCAGCTGCTTCGTGTCCTAGTCCACTCTAGCCAATTAGGCAAACCCAAGGAGGGGGTCGTGGGAACCTTTGATTTATAGCCAGTCAGTCAGAAGCACAGGTAACAACCTGGGCTTACAACTGGCTTCTGAAGCGAGAAGGGGAGGCTTCTGGGACTGAACCCTTAACCTGTGGGCTCTGACACTATCTCTGGGTAGATAAGACCTCCAGCTGGTGTACAAAGAACTGGTATGGATGTGTGAGGAAACACACCCATACCCAACGTTGGAATTGACATCAGAATCCTTCAGCACCCTTTCATAACTCTTCTCGGGGCTCCTGTGAAACTCTCTCCTAGTTCTCCCGCTTCTATTCCTATTCATTCTCATTGTCCTTTGCTGGCTTCTCTTCCTCTACTCAAGTTTTTAAAAGTTATTTTCTTTTTTGGGAGGGGAGGGAGGTAATTAGGTTTGTTTATTTAATTTAGAGGAGGTACTGGGGATTGAACCAGGGGCCTCGTGCGTGCTAATCATGCACTCCACCACTTGAGCTATGTCCTCTCCCCCTACCCAATTTTTAAAATCAGTATCCTGAAGATGTCTATCCTGGCCCTTCTTCTCTTCTCACTGTACACACGCTCTTTGTTTGGGGACCTCAGTCATCATCAGCTTCAACTCTAATCTGAGTGGTGATAACTTGAAATCTCTTCCTTCAGTCACGATCTCTCCTGACGACTAGCTCCTCGTATCCAACTGCCTGCTGGACACCTTCCACCCGAATTCATCCATTCATTCCATAAACATAGGCCGCTTACTATGTGTTAAGTCCAGTACTCGTTACTAGAGATATTAGAGATGAGTAAAGTACACATGATAGTTGAAATCTTAGAACTTACAGTTTTAGTGGGGAAAACAGACATTGTGTAGTCTCACAAATAAATATGTAATTATACACTATCATGAAGCTATGAAAGAAAAGCATGGAGAGCTTAGAGAGTATCACAGCAGTAACTCAACCTCAACTTTTCAAAACTGAAATAATAATGATTCAGTACAATCTGATCCTTCTCCTTATTGTCACATTATTTCCTTGTGAGAACAGGGGGTGGGCGGTGGGAAGTAGTGGGCGGGCCTAGTGGGAACAGGGGGCGGCCCGTACGAGGCAGTGGGCGGGGCGGGAGCGCCCAGGGGCGGGACCGCGTGGGGCGCGGCCCTTTCCCAGCGGGTAGGTCGAGTCCTTTGGGCTGCGCGGTGGTCCCGGTGGCGACCTCGAGAGAGATTGGCGGCGGTCCCGGGCGGTGCTCCCGAAGGACACCGCGCTCAGTCGGGGTCCCGGAGTTTGGGTTCGGTGCCGGCGGGACCGCGGCGTCAGGCAGCGCGGAGGCCAGGCGGCTGTGGCGGGAGCGCTGGTTCTGGGAGAGCGGGCGCTCCGCGCCGGTACCAGGCTACCCATTATGAATTCTCAAAAATAATCCTGAGAGGTTGAGTATTTTGGAGAAAACATGTAATGCGACGATTTGACCGGGCGGAGCTGAGTTTACTTCCTTTTGGCAAACACGTGGACCCCCCCCAGCGTGCCAGTGCGCAGTCCAGGACCCCGGATCCCGCGCCAGGAGCCCGGTTCCCAGGACAGGACGGGAGCTCTGCGGTGTGGGGCATCCTGACCTCCCCCAGGGTGACCTCTGACCCGGAGCTGGGGGGTGTCCAGCATTACCCGGTGGACATGAGAGGACAGAGCACTGCGATGTGGGACGTCCTAACCTCCCACGGGGTGAGCTCTGTGACCTCTGACCCGGAGCTAGTGGGGTTTCCAGCAGTAGGTGGTGGCGAAGATGCAAGAAGTGTGAAGCTGGAGGTGTCCGTGGCCTTAGTTGAAGCGGAATGAGGAGGGGGGGATGATGAGGAGGGGGGATGGTGCAGGGTCAGCGGTTGTGCCCAACAATTCGTTTTATCCCAGGTACCTCGGAGCTACTGTGAAGGTTTCTGGGTTTTTTTGAGTGGTTT
Organism: Vicugna pacos; assembly: GCF_048564905.1. Taxonomy (NCBI): domain Eukaryota; kingdom Metazoa; phylum Chordata; class Mammalia; order Artiodactyla; family Camelidae; genus Vicugna; species Vicugna pacos. The sequence goes on from NC_132998.1 coordinate 8,023,590, forward strand.
TTCCTCCAAAAATTTTGTTTTGAAAATTTTCAAACCCAGCAAACCTTGAAAGTATGAAATCAGTTCATTGCATATTCATATATTGTTTTTCATTTCTTCATGGTATGTGATAAATACTGTAAAAGTCAATATTTTAAAAGGCCAAAGTCAACTTACTCATGGTACCTGCATAAGACATGGAAACATTTTAACTATGGGCATGATCAGGTCAGTCATCTAGATTCCAAGATTCTACTATATTAGCTTCATCTATACTTGGGTATATTTTTTCCCTGCAGCATGTGAAAGTAGGATGCAGAGATTAGGATACTCAGATACTTCAACATGCAGCTCCTTAGAATAACACCATCTCCAACACACCAAGACAATCACAATACCATTATCACAGCCAGGAAATTAGCAACAAATCCCTGATATCATCTGAAAATTAGTTCATATTTAAATTTTACCAGTTGTCAACAAAAAAATCTTTTGCTGATTTTTTGTTTTTAAACCAGGTTCCCCCTTTGCTTCCCTACCAGATTGTATTAAACTCTATCACACACTAATGCTTTTGACTATGTCCACTTTGGGGGCTTCCAGTAAAAGCACGAGAGAATAATGAACAGCTGATTTGCATATATGTATTTTTTTGCATCTTAGAGGCACATAGCGGTAAGTATTAAGATCAGCATTCTAGACCTAACTCTTTTTGATAGCTGCATATGACATAACACATAAAAGGGCTTTAATTGGGATCCTATTAGGACTGAGGTCCCCATTCCATTGCTTTCTTGATGGCTGTTTACCAGGGACCACTCAGCAGCTAGAGACGGTCCTCAAGTCCTAACCACCAGGCCATCTCACAACAGAGTAGCTTACTGCTTCAAAGCCAGTCGGAGAATTTCCCTTGCTTTTCCTTGAATCTCTCTGACTTCTTTTAAGAGGATATGTAATTAGTTCAAGCCTAGCTACCTTAATGTCATTGTTCATGAAGGCAAAGTCAATTGACCAATAAGGTTATCACGGAAGTGAAATCTTCGGTACTCAGAGTCCAGCCCACACTCAAGGAGAGGCAATTATACCAGGCACATTCATCAGGGCCTGGGAGTCTTGGGGCCCAGGGGTTTGCTGCCACTTCCCGCTGTCGCTGCTGCCACCCTCTGCATGCCCACAGCACCGCACCTGCCTCCCAGCAGCAGGCTGACCTGTACCCAGCAGCCTGTGAACCTGGGGCAGCAGAGGCCACCACCAGAGAAAGCTGTGGGGAAGATGGGAGCAAGATGACCAGTGTATAGCCTCCGAGGCAGGCCCCTTACACCTGCCTCCGTCCCCGCCCCCTCGACCCGTGACCTCACCGCGCAGTCCTCCCAGGAGCAAGCTAACCAGGAGACATGCGTCCTACAAACCTAGGGAAGCAGATGCTGCCCCCAAAACAGGTTTCGGGGGAGACTGAAACAAATCCAGGGGCTCATACCGGGCAGCACCGCCTCCAGCCACAGCTACCGCCGCCCCCTGACCACACCGCACAAGGCTCCGGAGGGGCTGGCCCACCTGGTGATGTGCCTCTGGTGAACCTGGGGCCAGGCCGCTGGGAAGGTGGGAACATATCTCCCGGCTCTCACAGGGCAGTCCCCATTGTTCCATCTCCACTGCTGCCACACCTGCATCGTCCCCGCTGCTCCCTGACTGGACCACACAGGCCTCTAGGGCGCAATGTGACCTAAAGACAAACCCGGGGCAGCAGAGACCGCACCCCACCAGGCCACGGGGGAGATGGGGGCAAATGACTGGCTCCCACAGGACAGCCCCCCTCCCCACGCTGCCACCACCAGGGCTACGACCTCTGCCATCTTCCCAGCCCCCTGGCTGCACTGGCTAAAGTGGGTACAGAGGGAACATGTCTCAACATAATAAAAGCTATTATGACAAACGTACAGTCACAATACCCTACAAGACAGCAGAAAGCCTTTCTGCCAAAATTTGGAACGAAACAAGGATGCCCACTCTCACCACTTCTATTCAATATCATTTTGGAGTTCCTAGCCATAGCAATTAAATGAGAAAAAGAAATAAAAGGGATCCAAGCTGGAAAAGAAAAGGTAAAAGTGTTATATGTGGGTGACACGATGCTATATATAGTAAACTCTAAATGCTCCACACAAAAGCTACTAGAGCTACCTGTCAAGGTAGCAGCACACAACATACACACAGAGACATCAGGGGCATTTCTTCACAGGAAAGTAATAAACACTTTAAAAATTGCATCCAAAAAAAGACAACACTTACGAATAAATCTGACCCAGGAAATGAAAGACATGTGGAGAACTACAAAACCCTGGCAAGGGAAATTAAAGAGGACTTCAAGAAATGGAAAGATATCCCAGGTTCTTGCACTGGAAGAATTAATCATGTTAAAATGGCCATACTGCCCAAAGAAATCTATAGATTTAATGCAATTCTGATCAAATTACCCAGGACATTTTTCACAGAACTACAAGAAATCATCCTAAAATTTACATGGGAATCACAAAAGACCCGGAATTACCAAAGCATTCCTGAAGAAAAAGAACGAAGCTGGAACAATAACCCTCTCACACTTCAGACAATACTACAGACCTACAACCAAAACAGCATGGTATTGGTACAAAAACAGACTTATCGGATCAATGGAACAGGACAGAAAGTCCAGAAATAAACCCACGCACGTATGGTCAATTAATCGATGACAAAGGAGGCAAGAATACACAACGGAGGAAAGACGGTCTCTTCAATAAGTGGTGCTGGGAAAACTGGACAGCTACCTACAAAAGACTGAACTTAGAACATTCTCTGACAGCATGTACGAAACTAAACTCAACATGGATGAAAGACCTTGATGTAAGACCAGACACTGTAAGACCAGCAGTCAAAATACAGAACATCTCTCTCATCCCAGGAAGTTCCCAGCGGCCGTTTGCAGTTAATCCTCCCCCTCTGCCCTGGCTCCAGACAGCCTATAATGATTATGCAGTCACTATAGGGTTGTTTTGAGGATACTTACTTTTAAAGAAGATCACTTTTGCTGCCACTGAGGAATGAATTGGAATGAACTGGATTGGAGGGGACAAGAGAAGCAAGACTAGAGATGATGAGAGAGATGTGATAATACAATTATAGAAATCAGAATAACTAGCATTTGTTGGGTATCTATTCAGTCGCAAGCACTGTGCCTATTGATTTCCATATGTAATCTACTTAATCTCTGCAATAAGCCATGTGGGTTTTACAGAGGAGGAAACCAAGACTCAAAAAAGTTAAGTAATTTTCATAAATTACATAGCTAACAAATGGCGGGGTCAGAATTCCAGCCCTTGCAGCTCACTGTACACCACAATAGCCAACATACAGTGCTTACTGCATGCCAGGCACTCTTGTAAATAAGAGAGAGACATTATCTAGTTATAAAATGTGCTCTGTTTTTAAAAAAAAATTGAGGCATAGTCAGTTACATTGTGTTAGTTTCTGGTGTACAGCACAATATTCCAGTCATACACATGTATACATATATTCATTTTCATATTTTCCATTAAAGGTTATTATGAGGTACTGAATATAGTTCTCTGTGCTATACGGAAGAAATTTGTTTTTTTTAATCTGTTTTTATATATAGTGGCTAACATTTGCAAATCTCAAACTCCCCAGTTTATCCCTTTGCACTCCCTTTCCCCCTGTAACCATACGATTGTTTATTATGTTTGGGAGGCTGTTTCTGTTTTGTAGATGAGTTCATTAGTGTCCTTTTTTTTTTTTTGAGTTCACGTATGAGTGATATCACATGGTATTTTTCTTTTTCTTTCTGGCTTACTTCACTTAGAATGACAATCCCCAGGTCCATCCATGTTTCCACAAATGGCATTCTTTTATTCTTTTTTGTGGCTGAGTAGTATTCCATTATATAAATATACCACATCTTCTTTATCCAGTCATCTGTTAATGGACATTTAAATTGCTCCTATGTCTTGGCTATTGTAAATAGTGCTGCTCTGAACACTGGGGTGCATGTATCTGTTTGAATTAGAGTTCCCTGTAGATATATGCTCAAGAGTAGGATTACTGGATCATAGGGTAAGTCTGCTTTCAGTTTTTTAAGGAATCTCCATACTGTTTTCTATAATGGCTGTACCAAACTATATTCCCACCAACAGTGTAGGAGGGTTCCCTTTTCTCCACACCCTCTCCAGCATTTATCATTTGTGAACTTTTAAATGATGGCCATTCTGACTGGTGTGAGATGATGCCTCATTGTAATTTTAATTTGCATTTCTTTGATAACTAGTGATATTGAGCATTTTTTCATGTGCCTATTGGCCATTTGTATATCTTCACTGGAGAAATATTCTTTTAGATCTTCTGTCCATTTTTTGATTGAGTTGTCTGTTTTTTTGTTATTGAGTTGTATGAGCTGTTTTTGTATTTTGGAAATTAAACTCTTGTCAGTCACAACATTTGCAAATATTTTCTCCCATTCTATATGTTATCTTTTTGTTTTATTTATGGTTTACTTTGCTGTGCAAAAGCTTGTAAGTTTAATTAGGTCCCATTTGTTAATTTTTGCTTTTGTTTCTATCGCTTCAGTAGAGTGCCCTAGGAAATCATTGCTACAATTTACATCAGAGACTGTTTTTCCTATGTTCTCTTCAAGGATATTTATGGTGTCTTGTCTTATGTGTAAGTCTTCAAGGCATTTTGAGCTTATTTTTGTGTATGATGTGAGGGAGTTTTCTACAGCTGTCCAGCTTTCCCAACACCAGTTGTGAAAGAGGCTATTTTTTCTCCATTCGATATTCTTTACTCCTTTGTTAAACATAATTTTTTTATGCACTGGAAAACCCCAAAATTTGTGTGATGTGCTTTGCTGCAATATCTGCAATGTTGTGGTGGTCTGGAACTTGAACCTGCAGTATCTCTGAGGTTTGCCTCCACTAAAAAATACCAGATAGCTATAGAGTGTTTCCAAATTTAATTCAAAATAGTGATAACTCAGCATTTGATTTACTTGACCATCTGTATACTTAATTCTAAATATTCCTGGACATCTAAGGAGGAAGAAGGAAGTTGTTTCCTCCAGGTAGTTGCCAATGCCTGGTTGCGTTGCTGAGGTTGCGTGTGGCCCTGAAGCCTTGGAGTAAGGATACTTATAGCTGAGGACGCTGTCAAATGATGAAATGAAAACAACTTAGTAATGAGTGTAATATCATTTATTCAAGGGGAAACAATCCATGGATTGGGGGAGTGCAGTGGAGCACCATTCTCAAGAGATTTGGGGCAACAATGAGTTTTGCAAAGCATTACAAGTTCCAACGTGGCAACAGGGCATGTTTGGCTGGGGTTGCATATTTGCCCAAAAATCAGTGGATAAGGAAATGAGTACAGACTCCTGAGCTGGCCTGGTGCTTGGGAGTGGCTTACTGGGTTCACCGTGTTCCTGGCCACGAGGAGCATTTACAGAAACAGAAAAGTTCCCTTTGCTGATGTACACCCTTCCCACTCCCTGCCCTCCTCCTTGACAGGAGCAGCTCCATCTTGGACCTCGAAGTTTATTTCAACAGCATCTAGGATGAGTTTTCTCACAGTGATGGAGGGCAAACATTACTAGAAGCCTTTTTTAATGTCCCTATTGCCAGATAAGGGGATCTCGCACAATCCCTTGACCCTGCATTTGAACGTGTGACCCCTAATTTTCACATCTGATTGATGCCTACAACTCTCACCCACATGGGATCCAGTGAGTCATTTCTGATTATAGTCTAATATGAATAATTTTCATATTCTGCCTATCTGTAGTGAAACAAATCTTAAAGATATTAAAATGACAACTGTTTGGAATCTGTAAAATCTAGGTCTGTCTGATTCAAAGTCCCAAATTCGAAGGTCATTCTTGTAACAACAGATAACACTTTTTTTTTAAACCAAGGCAAACAAAATAAGTACAAAGTTTTAAAGTTACTTCAATAAATAATCACTGGTAGATGGTTTTTGGCCAAGTCTCTAGATGGGATGGTATCTGTACTAGACCAGAAGGATGGGATACCCAGGCTCAGATGCTGAGATCCCTGAGACTTTCTCACTGAAGAGGTTGAGGGCCACTGTCAGAAGCCCCTGCAGTGCCCTTTGGGGGAAGTTCCAGGGATCCTAAGCTGCAGACCCAGGAATCCATCCAAGTGCAACCGGAGTCGATCCCTGATCCCTGTCGCTGCTTCGCATCCTCCAGTGTCATTTGAATGTTATGGCGAGGCATCCTGCCTTAGGCTTCGTTTTCCAAACCTGTCACTTAATTCCCCCATTACTCAACCTCAGATTTGTTTTGGGGGGAAATTCAGTGTCTGGGTGCTCATGTCTTTCAGGCCATTGTGTACAGTTGTTTGTATGTCACTTTTTCTCTCTGGGACGCGCTCACTCTCACACTGCTCTGGCAAACTTGTACATGTACACACACACACACACACAATATCACATACAGACAGTATCTCATCTGGCTAAGGTTTTCAAAAATTATGAAGATAATCTGTTTCATCAGTTGGAATGAGTTGCAACTAAGATTGTTTGCACTACTGGATCTGGCTCTGATGGTTTGGATTCCTTTCGGCAAACTCCCGGGGTTCAGCATGTTTATTTACACTAGTGTGACAGCACATTAACAAAGATGGAGCCATCTGAATTGTAAAAAGTGAACTAAAGAGGAAGAAATATGGACATGGATATATTTTGGAAATATCATATTAATTAAAAAACAAGTATGATTGATTTTTATTGCTTTAAAGTGGGCATTCTTCACTGTTTCCAGATCTTTGTATGTATATTTTTATCCATTTTGTTTTGTTTTTGCCAAATAAGGTGTCACTTTGCTCCTTTGTTGGTAGAAGTTATGTTTATATAAAACCAGTCAGGCCCTAAGTGCAAAAAAGTTCCATCTTGATGCTTATCACTGTTATAATGATTATTTTTGCTTTTCTAACTTTGCTCTTAGAAGCATACATGTTTGTAGCTTTATGGTAATGGAAGATTTCTAGTCACATACTGTCAAAAATTTTTTTACATTGTACACGCAAAGAATGTTTTCAGAGTTAAGAGATTGGTATTAATGTATATAGGGTAGAATTATTGCAGTATTTAAAAATGATTTTTCTCAACGTGGTGTTCTTTTAATTCTTTGAAAAATATATGAAAATGATAAACCTTTAGTCAGAATAATAAACAAACAAACAAACAAACAATCAATCACTGGTAATTAACCAGGTTTAATTCAACCACAGATTCCTCCTTTCCTTCTTTTCTCCCCCCTTCTGCAAACCACCACAATCGTATCTTATCACTTCCCTTGTAAATGTAGAATCCCTAGTTAATTGGCGCTAAGTGGGGAGATGATCTCAGAATCTGGAAATAAATTTAGAAATAATGTCACTCTCTGAATGTGAGGTGAGTCACTTTAGAAGTAACCCTACCCAAGAGATAGTTTGCTAGAGTCACTGTGAAGCATTACAAGAAACTAGTGAGTTTTATTTGGGTGAGACAAGTCCCCAATAAAGCAAGCCTGGAATGTGATTTGTGTACATTACATGCAGACATTACAGAAGCTGCCACAAGAGTATGGCAGGGTTCTGACAGAGGAGTGACAGGTTACATGGAGCCTAGGAGAAGACAGCCAAAGAGGAGAGCCATTCCAGATGGTCTGCTACCCTGCCCTGGAGAGAAGCTGCTCTGGCTCTGAGGGCTGCTGCTGTTCATCAGGACCCCAAAGTCCTAGGATGGAGAGAGGGAAGTTCACTTAGTGTACTAACTTATTGGAGATATTCTTTAAAAGCATCTCATTCCTTTGGTTCTGAAACTATCATCACTAAACATTCTCTGATCAATTATAGAGACTCCAGGTGTTCTAGGTCTTACCCAGAATCAGTCCTATGATAATGCCCTCCATAGCTTTAATACCCAGAAATAGCTTCCCCTGTAAACTGGGTTCTTGGTTTGTAAATCAGCCTCTTCCCAGAGTTTGATCTTCTTGGGTAACGGCTGGAACTGGATATAAGGACCAGCAAAGCAGAAATACAGAACTGACTGAGGGACCCTTTAGCATCAGAGCCCACCAGTGAGGTTCAGCCTGAGGCAGGAGTCCAGTTTACCTCCCTGCTGATTTTTCTTTGCTATACTTTGGCTATGAATCTGGTGAATGTAGAATTCAGAATCAGTAGGTTTTGATCTTTCGATGGAATAAAACTAATTTATATGGAAGTGGAAAGGAAAGTTCAGTTAGGGAAGAAGTTGATGACTGGCGAATGGAGACGCCATCATATCGGGAACTGGTGAGTCTTGTTGAGGCTTGGGGAATAACTACTTTATGTTCATAGCAGAGACAGAAAGAAGATGAGTAGCATTTAAAGTTGCATGTTATTCCTAACACAGCATGCTGTCTGAGGGGCTGCCCATTTTCATGGTGAAGCACGTGGTGCCTGGAGCTAGCTTATCCAGAACTGAATCCTCGCTCCAGCACTTACCACCTATGTAACATTGGGCAAATAACTTAACTTCTCTGTGCCTTGGTTTTCTTAACTGTAAAATGACTTCTTGTGAAGATTAAAAGAGATGATGTGCACAAAATGAGTAAAACTGTGTCTAACATCTAGTAAGATATATTGCCATCTAATAATAATTGTGGAGTAGCTTATTTCTCACGGATTGGTTGGGAAAGAAAGCCAACCAGCAGCTTGTTAAGAAGGTAGCATAAAGAATGGAAAAAATGGTTCGCTAACTCTTAAATCTGTAATCTTAGGTGAGTAGTAAAGGGCACAGACTTTGATTTGAGTCCATTCAAACAGGATTTATTTCCATTAACCAGGAAATGCACCCATCAGGTACATTACAAACACTAACTCATTTAATCTTCCTTAACAACAGTTTGCTGTTATTAACATTCCCATTCTACAGATGAAGAATTGAGTGAGAGGAGAACAGGGTTTCAACCCCAGCTGTCAAGCTCCAGAGACATGTAGGATGCTGCTCACCACCCTTCTTCACACAGGATTGCAACTTCAGAGTAGTGGACTCAAGAGGCTGGAGTCCAACCCCAATAAACAGCTCGAGGGAAAACATTCTCTCAGCTGTTTGCCTTGTTTAATTTTTTCCTTCAATCAGATTGGGATAAGTCAAAGCTTTGGCTTTCTTGACACATTTGGGTTTAAAATGTGCAGGATTTAATTTTCTTATTAGGATTATAAAGCTGGGAGAAACAAACCACCTGGGGTCATCAGGTCATTGCCCTGCCCCAGCTTTGTAGTGAAGCTGTTACCCACCCTCTTGAGTCAGTCCGCGCAATAAGGATTCTTCTGCCCAGCGTCTTTAGAGCGAACAAGACGAGACTGAGTTTGGTTCAGAAAGTGGAGGGGTTGGAGCTTTTCCTCTAGCATGCATGCGCTCCCCGACAGGCCGAGGGCAGCGAAGCTGTGTGATCTCCTGGCGGGGAGGGGCGGAGCTCCCGTGGGCGGGGCGCAGCGGCCCCGCCCACAGCTCCGGGCCGCGGGGCGGGGCGCCGCCGCTCTGCACTCAGCCCGCTGCCGCCATCTTGAGTGGCGGAAGCCGGGCGCGTCTGCGCGCGGCACACGGAGCGAAGGGCCGCGCGTGGCGTCTGTGCACAGTCCGCCCTCGCCGTCTTGAATTGCAGGTCCTCTGCATAGTCTGCCCTCGCCGTCTTGAGTTGCAGGTCGTGTGCCCACTTCTCCACACGACCCACCTCCGGCTGAGCTGTCAGACGCAGGTGTTTTGCACTAGAAACTCTAGTCTGAGGTGCCGGCTGCAAGGCCTCTGCCTGTGACACCCTCTGAACAAGTGAAACAAGACGAAGCTCAAAGGGCGAAAAAAAAAGGTTAGACTTTATTTTATTATCCAGATTCTGTTTTTATTTCCTGAATTGTTCATGGGCTTTGCCAGTGAGAAAACCGCAATGAGGATAACGGTCACCCTTAGTTACCTCAGCCCAAGTAAGGGCTGTAAGCACTTGACGTTTCATGCTGGTGGCAAATGTATAATAAGAATTAAATTTGGTAGATTCCTGATTAGGCTGTAGTGTGTTTCGTTTTGAAGATATGTTACTGGCCTTGGCAAAGTTTCTTCTCCTTTTAGAACTTTTGGAGCTACAGAGATTAAGTTTAATAAATTCAGTGTTGGTTTGTTAATATGAAGCAGAGGGACTTCTCGAGGCAATTAAAATACCATGTTCCTTTTACCTCTATTAGAGTAAGTCTGACCTATGAGAGAGTTAAAGAACAGGGATTGTGTATCTTTGTCTCCATGTTCTTAGTACCTAATACCTAGCACATAGTAGGTGCTCAGTTCATGCTTGGTTTGTTTAGTTGAATCTTGGGCTGCCACAGAAATGTGCTAGGTTAAATGCTCAGCTTGGAGGAATTACACTGAATCTCAGCTGAAATTTTAATAGCAATTATCTTTGGGTGGTGAGATTCTAGTGCCTTCTGTTGTTTTCTTTATCCTTCTGATAATTTCCCCCAAACCACAGCTTTAGTCTTTGCAACAGACGGCTACTTACAGAAATAAGAGTACCCTCTCCCTATGTCATTCCTTTTTAAGTTGTCATTTTTATTTTTACAAGATTGATAATTTAAAAAAAATGATTTGGGCACAGATATAAAGAGCTACTGAGGACAACCTTTTGGATTCTTTTAGTCAGTTATTGTGGTATTTACTTCTGTTTATCTAAATAACTTGCTTACGTTGCTTGTTTTTGATCTGAGTATTTTCCATTGGTTTCTCTATGGGGGGTTGAGATGAACCAGTTTCAACACCACTCCGACTCCATCCCCAGGTACATTCCAATCACCCCCATCCTGGCAGAAATTTGGCCAGATTGATACTCAGTGTTGGCAGTATGCTGATTTGTGTAAACAATTACTCTTGATGTCTTACACATTTTATTTTCTCCAGAGTTAATAATTACCTTTGCTTAGTTTTTGATGTGTTACCCCTACATTGACCTTTCTCCCTCTCCACCCCCTATTTTATAAGTCACCCCCCAGTATGTTAAACATGTTAGGCAATCTGTAGTTTCATCTTCCAGCATGATTACCTGGAGCCTCTGGACTAGCTCCAATCTGAGAGCTATTTGCTCACACGGAAGAGTGGGGAACTAAAGAACTGCAGATTGGTGCTGCTTTTCAGTTACCCTCTTTGCTATTTTTGCTGTGACTGGACTATTTCAGTGGATACCTGATATCAGTGTTCTAGGCTGTTTTTATTCCCCTCCTTGGCTTTGTCAGATTCCCTAGGGAAGTTCCTCCAGTCTCCCACCTGGAGGGCATATGCCTGGCTGCCACCATTTTGGTTGCTAAATGCAGGAAGAAGCCTGGGCCCACCTTCTGTTTTATGAGTCTCTTTACGATGCATTCCATACACAATATACGTGCCCTCAGCTCTGCCAAATGCCTGATCCCACTCTCATCCAGTTACTCATTGCTGTATATTTATATTGTTGTATCTACACCCCCTCTTCCCTGTTGTGAGAGGAACAGTTTCTGTACATGTTTGGGAGGGGATTCAATGGTCTGTTTCTTGAATAGGCTTTCAAACAATCTTTTTCTCAGTCCCTTGTTTACCCCTAATTCCAGAGCTATCTGGTGCTTCAATTCTTGAGCCTTTAGAAACTCTTCAGCTAAACTGAGTTGCTTCTTAGGTTCCCTATTGCTGGCTTGTTGCTCAACATTTTTAATTCTGTTAAATCATTCACCTCTTTGCATTTGCTTTCTGTCTCCTAAAATTACCCACAGTGCGGTAGAAATCTTCTCATAGCACTTGTGGTTTTAGTGTTTTATTTTAAAAGGTATTTACTATCATTTTAGTGGGTTGAAAACAACCTAAGATCTGCTTATGGATGAATGGATGAAGAAAATGTGATGTATATACACACATACACACACACACACACACACAGCACATAGTGGAATGTTATTTAGCTATTAAAAAAGAAGGAGATCCTGCCATTCATGACAATATGAATGGACCTTGAGAGCATTATGCCAAGTGAAATAAGTCAGACAGATAAAGACAAATACTATATGTTATCACTTACATGTAGAATCTAAAAAAGCTGAACTTAGAGACAGTAGAATGGTTGTTGCTGGGAGATACTGGGAATGTAGGAAATGAGGAGATGCTTGTCAAAGGGTATAAACTACCACTTATAAGAACAAATGAGGGGAATCTAATGTACAGCATGGTAACTATAGTTAAAAATACTGTATTGTATACTTGAAAGTTGCTAAAAATAGATTTAAAATATTATCACACACACACAAATGATAATTATGTAAAGTAATGGAAGTGTTAACAAACTTTAGTGGTAATCATTTCACATTATATACATAATTAAATCATGTAATGCATCTTAAATGAACACAGATGTGTGTAATGAGTTATATCTCATTAAGCTGGAAAAAATTTTTAAATTAAAAAGCAAGAAGCACTGCTTAACAATAAATAATAAAATTAATTAAAAATGAAACAGATTGCTCCACACCAACAGTTAAAAGATTAACAAATTATACAATTTATTAATTTAGTAAATCGAGGAGTCTAAAATTAAAATAACAAATACTCTGAACAATAAAGGTAAAAGAAAGTGACATTAAAAGAGAACTAAAATGGTAAAAAATATTTTTTAAATCACAGGGAAAATAAAATACAAAAGATTACATATATAGAAGTCAAAGCTTAGCATGTTGATCACAATTAAAATGAATAAAATAAAGGTAAACATAAGATTATTGAGAGCAAAGAAATTGTTAAATGGAAAAAAACAGTTAAAATGAAGAAATGATTATGAAGGAAATTTATGCTGATTAGACATAAAATATACAATACAATCAGAAATATAAAAATTAAGTAGGCAAAATATGTTTAAACAATGCAGAAACAGATGAACAATTTTAGAGTTTAAGAAATTAAAGATGTAAAACTTTACTGAATTAAAAGAGATAGCAGCTTACGTGCTTAAGGTTAACACCTTGCTTCAAGGCAAACAGGGTTTCTGGATAAAGCCAGCCTCCTTAGTTGGGACTGAGCAAAGAAATCTGGACATTCATCTTCCTCAAAATGGCAGCTCACAGTGCCTTTATCTCAAAGATTATACAATACCTATGGGAGAGGGATGAGTGTTCACTGCCAAAAGGCTTTGTTAGAGAGGTTACATCTAGAGCTGAGCTTCTGAGAGCAGCCCATACGTGCTATCTACCAGGCTGTAATTGACACATGAGGCTCCAGATTGGCTGGCAGGCTAGCTGGCAAAAATATCTCTGTTCTCTATAACCTCTGGAAATAAAAGTCAAAGGTTGCTTAGATAATAGAATCAGTTACAGAAGAAATATGATGATGATTTTTAAATGTTTGATGTTGACATGGAATAACATGTGGTTTAGAAAAGACTATTTTATACTCATGTTACAGGAGAAATGAGGTCAAAGTCCACTATAGAAATTACATAACTGAACAGAGAGAGTAAACAACCAGAAAAATGGAGGGTAGTAAAAAAAAAAATAATGATTCTAATTCTGTCTCATCCATTACCTATAAAGATAAGAGTGCGTATTTTCTTAGGTTAAGAATTGCTAATTTTTCAGATTGAAGATCTTTTAAAAATCAAAACATTTGCAGATTCCCATAGCAAAATAATTCAATAGACATTAATCATGACTTTTTTATCATAATCTATATTTGGATAATGCATTTAATTATATTTATCCTTTATTTGTCTGAAGAATTCTCTTTACACTTTAAAAGATATAATATACATGTGTGCAAGACCTAATATGCCTTCAACCTAGGGGGAAAAACCAGTATATATATGGATTTTTTGCATGTATTCTTTGCAATAGCACGAAGATCTCTATGAGTACATGTCCCTGTGCTCTAGAACCACTGATTTAAACTGTATATTTTGAGTAATTAAAAGTATAAAATCCAGGGTATGACTGTATTATCCCTAACAATGTTGTACTCATTATTTAAGTGAAAAAGACCTAAGATCATACCTTTGCTTTCCCACTATTGTTGTCTTCATACACTGATACCAAGAACTTCTCCTGGTGTCATCCTTCGAGTATCTTTGTTAAAAAATGTGATATGAGACAAAGCCCGAGTGTCAGCCTTTGAAACATTCTGCATTATAAAAAAGACCCAGGAGAATTAAAATAGCAGGGAATTTCATCTGTACTACGGATGAAGCAAATCAAGTAGTTGACACAAGATATTATAGACAATGTAAGAGAGTAAATAGACTCTCCAGCTCTAGTCACTGTTGAATGCAGATTAGGATGTATGACGGATACTGATGGTCACAGCTGCCTCTGCTCTGCCTAGCATTGTAAAGCAGGACATCTGGATATGGACCACGTTGCCTGTCAGTCCTTCTGGAGGGCCATGGATCATAAACTCAGAGGCTGATGCAGCCAGCAATAATGACTACTCCACACAAAGAAATACACAAACAGTGCCTGTCCTGGAAGGATTTACAATTTTCTTAATCTGATAAAACAGTTAGGAAATAGAATTTTTAAAATAATTACATTTAGATTGTATGTTTGAGCTTATCACTTTTGTGTTCTCTACTAACTGTATCCAAAAAAGAATATTAATGGAAATGAGCTGCTCTGGTTTGAAATTTGAGAAGAGAAGTTTCATCCACCCCGAGGATGGGGCCTGGCAAAATGAAATGTCAGTTTGGAGATAGATCTTCCAGAATGTTGAGCAGAGCAATCAAGATAGATAGATAGATAGATAGATAGATAGATAAAATATATTATGCAGATACATTAGTCCTTGTTGTAGAGTGTGGCAGAGTCACAGTGAAGGGCCTTTATCCTCTCTGGCAAAGGAAACCAGAGTGGGAAAGAAAGTTATTTCAGGCACAAGATATAACAGAGGTACTTTCTCAGTAGAGTTTTCCAACAATCTGGATTCATCTGGCGTTCTGTTCTGGGCTAGTTAGGCAGGGAGAGCCGCCTCAGTCACTTGGTAACAAAAGGAAGTTGGCAGGTGTAAGACATTTAGAAATTACCTTCGTTTTACAGCCAAAGGAAAGAGGGGTAGGGAGATGAAAGTAGAGATTAGCTGTTGTGCTATTAATTCGCACCTTAAAGTTGCCCCTAGGCAGGTGATCTGGGGAAATACTAATACTTCAGATGAAAAGTATTATGGGAGGACACAGAAGACAGTTAAGTTGCAGGTGAGGAAGTCTGAGAAGACAGCGCGCAAGAAAGAGGCAGGGTAGAAGGTCAGCCCTGTAGGACACTGATGACCTCCCAGTCAGTCTCCGTGCATCTGTGCCTTGCCAACTGGACATTCCTTCCTAAAGAAATCACAGAATAAGCAAGAGGGTGAACCACAGGACTCTTATTCTCTAGGGTAAATCATAGCACACTGCATTTGACTTGTAACTGAATGCTTACCAACCATCTTCTCAGTTACGTTGAGCATCCCTGAGTCTTGGTGATCTCTGTATCCTCAGTGCCTAAGACTGTGTTTAACTGTTGAAAATTCCTGATAAGTATTTGTGGGATATATAAAATACTAAATTGATGAAAGGGTAGTTTAGAAAAATCCTGCTTTCTCACTTCTCAGATATATTTTTAAACTAATTTGATACCAAAATTTATTTTTGCTCATTAAGGTTATGAGCATAGGCATTCTGGCATCCCAGCATGTTTGAATTAAAAAATGCAAATATCTCATTCTCTGACTGTAGAGACCACTCAGGCCCTTAGAGGCTTCTACACTACAATGAATGGGGTTTTCAGTTTGCACAATAAGATTGCAAAACTAATAGTTCTTACTTCTGCCACTTCTCTTGAACTCTTTCAAGTTAAAGAGGTTCTGCAGAAATAAATAAATAAATAAATAAATAAATAAATAAATAAATAAATAAATAAATTGGATTTACTACAGTTTAAAGTAACACTTGGAAATCTGATTTGTCAGGAAACATTAAAAGTCATGGACTAGACATATACAAACATAGCCATGTCGTTTTTTGAATCTATAGATAAAGAGGCATTTTTCAAATAAAAGCTTTAAAGGAACTGTGGATTGCTAAATGTGATATGTGAAGTCTCTCCTTGATTGGTGATGATCGTTCTATTCCATGTACAGTGAATACTAGTTCTCATGGCTTCATCCCATCTAATTATTACATGGCCACCACTTAAGCTTACCTGTGCTCCCGTCTCTCCGCAGTGACATCCCTCATAATGTTCCAGATTCCCTTGACTTTTTATGTTATTTATTTCTTCTGCCCGAGTAGGCATTGGATTATCTCACCACTTCAGAGAAGCTAAATTGGAATGGAAGTATTCAATGAACTTAGACCTCATTAATAATACTAAAATATATTTTTCTTGCAATGCTGTTTCACTAATGAAAGTTTGAGAGGTTAATACTTAAAAATCAATACTGCTATTCTGCTTCAACTTGCTCTTCTGTTATTCATTATACACTGTTTTCAAACCTTTTTTTCTCCCTTTTAAAATTCTCTCTCTCTCTCTCTCTTTTTTCTAAGTTTTATTTCTACCTAGGCATTAGATAGATAAACTCCTTAAGGACCACAATAGATAACTGATACTCCATAAACCACAGTGCCAGAGAGGTATGAGCAAGATGAAGAAGCAGAGAAACCATTCCCTATTAAAAGAACAAGAGAAATCCCCTGAAAGAACAATCAATGAAATAGACATCGATAGCCTACTAGATCAAGATTTCAAAAAAGGAGTGATCAAAGTACTGAAGGAACTAAAAGAGATAGTGTTTAGAGATATAAAATATGTCAAAAATGAAATTGAAGCTATAAAGAAGAGCCAAGTAGAATTGGTAAACTCATTGGCAGAGATGAGAATGGATCTAAAGGCTGTGCAAAGCAGACTAGCTAATGCAGAGGAACAAATTAGTGACCTAGAAGACAGGACAATAGAAAGCAACCAATCAGAACAGCTACAAGATAAACAAATAAAAACAAATGAAAATAGCATAACGGACCTATGGAATAATATAAAGCGTGGCAATCTTTGCATAATAGGGGTCTCAGAAGGGGAAGAAAGATCAAAGGGGATTGAAAAGGTTTCTGAAGAAATCATGACTGAAAACTTCCCAAACTTAAAGAAGGAATCAGATATCCAAGTACAGGAAGCTCAGAGGGTCCCAAACAGGAAGAACCCAAATAGACCCACACCAAGACATATCATAATCAAGATAGCCAGAGTCAAGGATAAAGAAATGATCCTAAAGGCAGCAAGAGAAAAGCAAAGAGTGAGTTACAAGGGAACCCCCATAAGGCACTCAGCTGATTTCTCTACACAAACACTACAGGCCAGAAGGGAGTGGCAAGATACATTCAAATTCCTGAATGAAAAAAAGATGCAGCCTAGGATACTGCATCCAGCAAGGCTATCCTTTAGGATAGAAGGAGACATAAAGAATTTCACAGACAAGAAAAAGCTACAAGAGTTTAGCAACACTAAACCCATGCTAAACGAAATATTGAAAGGTCTCCTCTAAATAGAAAAGCAGCAGGATGCTACAGAAATGAGAAACTCACAACTGGAAAGGTGATAACTCATGAATTACAAATAAAATAAACACAAAATTATAAAACAAGACATACAAGTCAATGAGAGTGGGAGAGGGAGGCAGGAAAATATAGAACTTTTTCTTTCTTTTTTAAATTTTTTGTTCTCGGTAGGATGGGTTTGAGATCATGTTACTATCAGTTTAATACAGTAATGGGCTAATAGACTTACAAAAAAAGGGTAACCACAAGCCAGAAACTTACAAAGGAGTCACAAAAACTAAATAAAATCCATGATAATACAAAGGAAAGTTACCAAACCACAAAAGGAAGAAGAAAGGAACAAAGAGGAAATACCAAATCAACTGCAAAGATAAGTTCAAAATGGCAGTAAAAACATCTATCATTAATTACTGTAAATGTCAATGGACTAAACGCTCCAGTCAAAAGACATAGAGTGGCAGACTGGATAATAAAGCAAGAACCTTCAATATGCTGCATGCAAGAGACCCACTTTAGGGAGAAGGACACATATAGATTGAGAGTGAAAGGATGGAAAAGGATATTCCATGCAAATGGACAAGCCAAAAAAGCAGGTATTGAACTACTGATTTCAGACAAAATAGACTTTAATAAAAAACAAAGGCCATAAAGAAAGATAAAGAAGGACATTTTATAGTGATTAAAGGAGTAATACAAGACGAGGATATTACACTCATTTATATATATGCACCCAATATAGGAGCACCTAAGTACATAAAACAATTACTAACAGAGATGAAGGGGGATATTGATGGGAATACAATCATACTTGGAGATTTTAACACCACATTAACATCACTAGACAGATCTTCCAGACAGAAAATAAATAAGGCAACAGAGAAATTAAATAATGCAATAGAAAAATTAGATTTGGTGGATATTTTTAGAGCATTACAAACCCCCCAAAAATAGGATATACATTCAAGTGCACATGGAACATTTTCCAGGATTGATCATGTACTTGGGCACAAAAGAAACCTCAGCACTTTTAAGAAGATAGAAATTATCTCAAGTATCTTTACTGATCACAATGCCATGAAACTAGAAATCAACAACAGAGAAACAAAGGAGAACAAAAGGAAAGCATGGAGATTAAACAATATTTTATTAAAAAACCAATGGGTCAATGAGGAAATCAAAGCTGAAATTAAAAAATACCTTGAGACAAATGAAAATGAAAGCACAACCACACAAAATTTATGGGACACAGTAAAGGCAGTGCTAAGAGGGAAGTTTATAGCAATACAGGCCTTCCTCAAAAAAGAACAATCTCAAATAAACAATTTAACCCACCAGCTGAATGAACTAGAAAAAGAACAAAAAAAATCCAAAAGGCAGCAGAAGGAAGGAAGTTATAAAGATTAGGGAGGAAATAAATAAAATACAGATTAAAAAGACCATAGAAAAAAATCAATCAAACCAAAAGCTGGTTTTTTGAAAAAGTAAATAAAATCGACAAACCTCTGGCCAAACTCACAAAGAAGAAAAAAGAGAGCTCACAAATTAGCAAAATAAGAAAGGATAATTGAGAAATTACAAAAAATAAAATAGAAATACAGAATATCATATGAGAATATTATGAAAAACTATATGGAACCAAATTGGATAACCTAGAGGAGATGGACAAGTTTCTGGAAACATACTGTCAACCAAGACTGAATCAAGAAGAAACTGACCACTTGAACAAACTGATCAGTAGAAATGAAATCGAAATAGCAATAAAAAACCTCCCTACAAATAAAAGTTGAGGACCAGATGGCTTCACCAGGGAATTCTACCAAACATACAAAGAAGAAGTCATACCAGTCCTTCTCAAACTCTTCCAGAAGATTGAAAAGGAGGGAATACTCCCAAACACATTCTATGAAGCCACCATCACCCTGATACCAAAACCAGGCAAAGACACTACCAAAAAAGAGAATTACAGGCCAATATCACGGATGAACATAGACGCCAAAATCCTCACCAAAATATTAGCAAATAGAATCCAACAACACATAAAAAAGATTATACATCATGACCAGGTGAGGTTCATACCAGGGACACAAGGATGGTTCAACATACTCAAATCAATCAATGTAGTACATCACATCAACAAGAGAAAGGAGAAAAATCACATGATCATCTCAATAGATGCAGAAAAAGCATTTGATAAAATTCAACACTCATTTATGGTAAAAAAAAAACTCTCACCAAAGTGGGTATAGAGGGGACATACCTCAACATAATAAAAGCTATATATGACAAACCTACAGCCAGCATAGTACTCAATGATGAAAAACTCAAAAGCTTCCCACTAAAATCGGACTAGACAAGGATGCCCACTATCACCACTACTATTCAACATAGTCTTAGAAGTCCTAGCCACAGCAATCAGACAAGAGAGAGAAATAAAAGGGATCCAAATTGGAAAAGAAGGGGTGAAAGTGTCACTATATGCCGATGGCATGTTACTATATGTAGAAAACCCTAAATGGTCCACACAAAAGCTACTAGAGCTTATTGAAGAATTCAGCAAGGTAGCAGGTTACAAAATTAATGTTCAAAAATCAGTTGCATTTCTTTACACTAACGATAAATCAACAGAAAAAGAAAGTAAAGAAACAATCCCCTTTAAAATAGCACCCAAAGTAATAAAATATCTGGGAATAAATCTAACCAAGGAGGTGAAAGAATTATACACAGAAAACTATAAACCATTGATGAAGGAAATTAAAGAAGGCTTTAAAAAATGGAAGGATATTCCATGCTCTTGGATTGGAAGAATCAATATTGTTAAAATGGTCACACTGCCCAAGGCAATCTACAGATTTAATGCAATCCCTATCAAACTACTCAGGACATATTTCACAGAACTAGAACAAATCATAATAAAATTTATATGGAACCATCAAAGACCTAGAATTGCCAAAGCATTACTGAAGAGAAAGAAAGAGGCTGGAGGAATAACTCTCCCAGACTTCAGACAATACTATAGAGCTACAGTCATCAAGACAGCATGGTATTGATACCAAAACAGACATATAGACCAATGGAACAGAATAGAGAGCCCAGAAATGAACCCACAAACTTTTGGTCAACTCATCTTCGACAAAGGAGGCAAGAATATACAATGGAATAAAGACAGTCTCTTCAGCAAATGGTGTTGGGAAAACTGGACAGCAGCATGTAAATCAGTGAAGCTAGAACACTCCCTTACACCATACACAAAAATCAACTCAAAATGGATCAAAGACTTAAACATAAGACAAGATACAATAAACCTCCTAGAGGAAAACTTAGGCAAAACATTATCTGACATACATCTCAAAAATGTTCTCCTAGAACAGTCTACTCAAACAATAGAAATAAAAGCAAGAATAAACAAATGGGACCTAATTAAACTTACAAGCTTCTGCACAGCAAAGGAAACCAGAAATAAAACAAGAAGAAAACCTACAGAATGGGAGAAAATTTTTGCAAGTGAAACCGACAAAGGCTTGATCTCCAAAATATATAAGCAGCTCATACGACTCAATAAGAAAAAAATAAACAACCCAATCCAAAAATGGACAGAAGACTTAAACAAGCAATTCTCCAAGGAAGACATACAAATGATCAAAAAGCACATGAAAAAATGTTCAATATCACTAATTATCAGAGAAATACAAATCAAAACTACAATGAGGTATCACCTCACACCAGTCAGAATGGCCGTCATTCAAAAATCCACAAATGACAAATGCTGGAGAGGCTGTGGAGAAAGGGGAACCCTCCTACACTGCTGGTGGGAATGCAGTTTGGTGCAGCCACTATGGAAAACAGTGTGGAGATTCCTCAAAAGACTAGGAATAGACTTACCATATGACCCAGGAATCCCACTCCTGTGCTTGTATCCAGAAGGAAATCTACTTCAGGATGACACCTGCACTCCAATGTTCATAGCAGCACTATTTACAATAGCCAAGACATGGAAACAGCCTAAATGTCCATCAACAGGTGACTGAATAAAGAAGAGGTGGTATATTTATACAATGGAATACTACTCAGCCATAAAAACCGACAACATAACGCCATTTGCAGCAACATGGATGCTCCTAGAGAATGTCATTCTAAGTGAAGTAAGCCAGAAAGAGAAAGAAAAATACCATATGAGATAGCTTATATGTGGAATCTAAAGACTTATGGACAGGGAATACAGACTTGTGGTTACCAGGGGGGTAGAGGGTGGGAAGGGATAGACTGGGATTTCAAAATTGTAGAATAGATAAACAAGATTACACTGTATAGCACAGGGAAATATACACAAAATGTTATGATAAATCACAGAGAAAAAAATGTGACAATGAGTGTGTATATGTCCATGAATGACTGAAAAATTGTGCTGAACACTGGAATTTGACACAACATTGTAAAATGATTATAAATCAATAAAAAATGTTAAAAAAAAAAAATTCATTGACCTCTGTGGAAATACTCATGATTTACTGTTAAACTAAAAAAAGCAGGTTGCAAAATAATATGTATATTATGATCACATTCTAAAAGATATTACTAATATCTATGCATACAAGCTCATTTATGTTTTTATGATCTTAAAGAAAAGTATAGACTATTTGCCTAAAACGGTTAATTGTGGCTTTCGGGGAGGAGTGAGCACAGGGTGAATTCTGGAGACAGACTGTGGGCCTAAGAACCTTTGTATGCTTGTGTTAGATTGGGTTGCAAGGACAAAAACATTTTTTGGTGTTTGAAAGAAAAATCCAATAAACAATTTAAATAAAAAGAAACCCAAACACATTCCTGTGAAGGGGGAACCTGTTTAGACAAATTAACTCCCAGAAAGGCGTTTTGTTTCAAGAGGATTAGGTGAGTCAGCATGTAGGGGTTGTTGAGAAGTACTTAAGTGTTTGTTTGTTTTTATATGTGTTTATTTGTACCTACAAGTGCTAGCTGTGAGGACTAGGCATGGTCATTTGGTGGCATATTCCAGTATCGCAGTCATATTTCTATTCTAGTTACCACCCTCTTTGGTTCAGTTCCCATCTCATGCCCCGTCTGTGGTAATATTGTTATGTGTGTAATAGTTGTTGTGTCCTAGTGTGTATGAATGTGTGTAAATACATATTTAAGTAAGTGACTTAATTATTCTTTGTAACTGATTGATTACTCTGTATCCTGTCAGTCTGGCTTACTGCTGGTGGACCGTATCTTCCTGAAATGTGGCTTTGCCAGGTAACTCCAGCCCTGGAAGCCTCACACTGGCAACTGCATCAGATCTAATCTTCGTTTTGATTCCAGGGATCTCTAAAATATGCGCCCATTCTATCTACATAGCCTGGTTGTTTCCTGTTCCCTAACGTGCACCTTTTTCATTGATGTAAAGGATGTTGCTCGTGCATGCACTTTGTGGTCGGCACTGGGGCACGTTTACACCTCTCGTTCTTCTTCCTGTGTATGTGTTCTGATTATTTATTTTATTTTGGTAATACCTCCCACCCAGCCCAACTCTGTTACTAACATTCTGCCTTTTTTTTTTTTCAAAAGCTCAACTTCGGTCTTAGCCTTTTCTTCACATTTCTTGTAGGTTCTCTGATCTTCTGTGATCTTTTTCTTCTCTGAATTCCTGTTGTGTTTCTCATTACCACCCAATCTTAATTTTGCTTGTGTGCTTCTACATAGGGGAAGGGAGGGAGTGCTGTGCTGCGAGTGGCATACTTGTTGTCCCATTTAATTCTGTAACCCCCCTGAATTAGCAGACTGTGGTTTCTCTACTTATCAGATAAGAAACCCAACGTGAAGTAGCTTGCCCCAAGTCACAGTTTGGTATTTGAACCTACTTCTGTCTAACCCCGAAGTTGATAAGATCTTCTTTTTATATGATTTTCTTTTTTTATAAGATGTGTCTTTTTGGAGACTTAAATTGTAAAATTATTCAGCGGTTCGGGGGTGGAAAGCGATCTTCTCCCACTGACTTTGGTTTGGGGTCCTCCCAGACTTCCTTGTTCGTACAGCATGTGTAAGTGCGTACACCGAGACCCAGTCACAAATGGGGTCACGTACATGCCTTGCTCTGTTTTAAAAAAGTATTTTCATTGAAGTACAGTCGGTGTACAATGTTGTGTCAGTTTCTGGCGTACAGTGCAGTGTTTCGGTCATACATGTTATTGCGGGTAGACCGCCTGCAGTGAGACGAACCTGAGTGTGATCGTCATTCTCTTTTGCCCTTTTCCTGACCGCTCCCTGGTGGAATTCATTGCACTCTCAGTGCACATGCTGTTAGAAGACGGGTGCATTTCCTTGTAGGTATTCGTCTAAAAGTATATTCCTACCACCTCATGAGCTCAGGGGCAGAGAACTGTGTTTCATTCTTCTACTTAAAATGCCTTACAGGAACATGGGAAGGAAGTTAAACATCTGTGTAGTCCTCAGTAAATACCTACTGAACTGAACTCAGAGGTTTGGGGGTTTTTTTAAGTAATTTAAAAATTAATTTTAGGTTACTTTAATGTAATATTTGCTTTTTAAAAATACACTAGAGAGATAAGAGGAAAAAGTAAAGCTGGTCACTTTCATTCTTCTGAAAATCCACTTCCCTGAGGAAGACACTGTTAAGAGATTGGTCGCTGTCCTGTGTGTCCCCTACACATGCCACACAGTCATAGTCACGGAGAGTTCAGGTGTGTGATGGACATGAACATACTTTAGAGAAAGGAGTGCTCCATGCATGCTGTTCTGGGCCTTTCTTCTTTCCCTTCACTGTGTACGCACGGCGAGGTCCTTTGTTCTCCCTGGCGGTGCGCAGTATTCCAGTGCTGCCAGCGGTGACCTCTGACCAGGGCCCTGGATGGATATTTAGGTGTGCAGGTTTAGATGGATGAGCAGTGCTGGGGTAAACATCCCTGTGCATCTCCGTTCATGTTCATGACACTTTATCTACAGGATAAATTTGAAATTGCAGTTGCTCTTTCAAATGGTAGGTGAGGATAAAATTTTTACATTCTTTGCCAAGTAACTGTAATCAGCTTTCTCACAAGCAGGGTGTGCAGAGACTGGCTTCCTCACATTGACCAGCACTGTTTATAACTTCAGTTTTGTCAGGTTACCATGGTACCTTGTTTTAATTGCTTTTTTTTGATTTGGGGGAGAGTCGTGTGTGGTTTATGTGTTATCGGCTTCCATTTCCTCCCTCACTTCCCTTGCCCATCTTCTGTCCACCTCTTACTCTGGCTGCCGGTGTTTTTCTCAGTAATTTTGAAGAACTGTTGTATCTCAGAGAAGTAATAATCTATCAGTTTTGTTGCAGGTATTTTCTCAGATAATCATTAAGCTTAATTATATGTTTTGCCATCCAGCTGTTTTAAAATGTATATAGTCACCTTTCCTTGTGACTTGTGGGTTTCGTATCATGTTTTGAAAGTCCTGCTTCAACCAAAGAGTATAGAAAATTGCCCTGTGTTTTCTTCCTTCATTTTACAGTTTCATTTTTGCATACTTAAAAATGCTGTCTACTTGGAATTGTTGTGGTGTTAGGAGTGAGGTGGCTATTCAGCCTTTTTACGTTCAAGTGGCCGGCTCCCGAGGGTGTGTTCATATGAGATGAATGGGGGGAGAGGGGAAAGCCAGAGATGTCGCCCAGATTTCCAGCCTGACTTTTTCCTGTCATGATTTCTACTTATAGAGAAAAGTTACGTTTAAAAACAAAGGAACGTCACTCATCGTCATACTATACTAAAATATGAAGTATTTCCATTTTTGACTCTTCTCGGGAAACTTCTTTCCCTGTGCATTCTGACTTGTAGGGATCCTTCAGTAGCAGCGTCCTCCGTTCAGTCTTAGCACGGGCACCGCACACGGTATGTACGTCAGTTGGCCTGAATATCTACTTAATGTTAGTCACATTAATTACCGTGAAATTAAAAATTGCAGCCTAATTATTTTAAGGATTTAATTCTCTTTGTCCCAGATATTCCTGAATCCTTTTAATGATCAAGGAAAGACTACTGTGAAAGGTAAATTAAAAAAAAAATAACGGATCTGATTCACCCCCCCTAGATTTTGGATGGGTTTGTACAGATGTTTGGCCCTGAAGCATGTACACGACATAAAAATTCTTCATTGAGACATGAAATCACAGACATGTTGATTCTGTCACTGACGCCTTCTAGGCAGTCGTGGACGTGGGCGTTGTCTCGGGCCGGACTGGGTGGGCTGGATGGCGTCTGGGTCAGACTGTCTCCCCATCACTGCCCCCTTCCCTGTAACCCAGGAATCCTCCTCGCAGGCAGCCTCCTCTTTCTTGGTTTCCTCTCTCTTTAGGATGGAAAAATCCTAAAAAACGGTTGTGTGGAAGGTGTATTTTTTGTGTGTGTGAAAGATTATGTATTCGAAGATGACTTTATTCTCTTACCTTAGTGATAATTTGGATATAAACTTCTAAGTTGGCAATTGTTTTCCTACAGAATTTTGAAGATGTTGCTCATTTGTCTTTCGGCTTCTTGTGTTGCTGTGTAGGAATTTATGGCTTCTTGCCCTTGTTTCTTGTCTCTGGCTGACTGTAGGATATCCTCTCTGTCCCCATTGTTCTGAAATTTCGCAGAAATTTGTGCGTACCTGAGGCTCCGTTTTTATTCATTGTGCTGTGTACTTTTTTGGGGGGGAGGGAAGTGGAGCTAATTAGGTTTATTTATTTACTTCTTACTTAATGGAGATATTGGAGATCGAACCCATGACGTGCATGTTAAGCTTGGACTCTGCCACTGAGCTGTGCCCTCCCATTCTGTGCTATTTTGAGAATGTGCATTTCCTTTAGAAATGTTCTAGACAATGTTTAGCTGTATTTTTTCAGGCAGTATTCCTCAGTGGCTACTTTCACAGTCATCTTCTGGGTTTTTTTCTAGAGAGGTGCTGGAGCCTCTTAATCTGTCCCTTCAGATATCTTACTTGTTCTTTCACATTCTACCTGTTTCTCTCAGTTGTATTCAAGATCAATTTTTCAGCCTCCTTCAAGTTAACTAACTAAGCCCCTTTCTGATTTTGTGTCAACTAGTGCTTATCTCATCTCTTTCCCTTTCTATTGTAACGACTGTGTTTGTCTCTCCAAGATGTCTAAATGGCTTTTCATATATCTCTGTTCTTACTGTAATAGGTTTTTGTTTCATAATGTCGTGTTCTTCTCAAATGCATCTTTATTTCTTCATTTGTTTCTTTGCTATTATATAAATATATTTACTTGAAAGTTTTAATTGTATAAAATTAATTCTGGAGTGACTTTTTGTTCTGATTATTTTGTTGGTTGTTTTTCTTTGTATTCGATTTCCTCATGTGTATTAGATTTTGCTGGGGGGTAGGGATGGAGGTGGATGTCCCCACAGCTTGCTCAACTTTGCATCAGGATTTCTTTCATTGCTCCTGGCTGGGGCTCTCAGTCCCCAGAGTTTGGGTGCAGGGGCGTTGTCTCCTGGTGTCAAGGCCATGCATCTGTCTTCCTTCCTCGGTAGGCCTCTTCTACACCCGGATAGCCCAGGATGAGTGGTGGGAAGAAGAGGAAGAAATGAATATGCTGTCTCCTGACCTCTGCCGCTGACTGCCGTTTCAGACCATTTTAGTGCCTTTGACTCAGCACCCCCTTGGCCATCTGTGGCTGTGTGTGCTTGACTCAGACCCCCTGCTGACAGCGAGAGTCGGTTCATGTTGCCCAGCGAGTTCCTGGCTGCACTGTTGGATGATGGAGCCTGGAAACCGGGAGCACACTTTGTTTGTGGATGTGCCTCTCCTGGACACTCTGTGTAAGTGGGTCATGTGGTTTGTGACTGCCTTATTTGGAGTTCTGGGCTTCCTGGGTCAGGACGTCTGCCTCTCTCCCCAGTTTAGGGAGGTTTTCACCCTTATTTCTTCAAATAGGCGTTCTGCCTGTTCTCCTCTCTCCTCTCCTCTGGGACCTCTATAATGTACATGTTCACCTGCTTGATGGTTCCTGAAAGGCCCCCTAGTATCTTCACTCTTCATTCTTTTTCCTTCTTGTTCTCTGCTTGAACAAATTCTACCGCCCTGTTTTCTAGTGTGTTGATCATTCCTTTTGCTCAATTTAGTCTACTATTGAACCTCTCGACTGAATTTTTCAGTTCAATTATTTTTATTCTATTTTTTACTTCTATGATTGCTGTTTTCTACTTTTCAATATTTTCTATCTCTTGTTCAAGTTTTCACTTTGTTCATTAATTGCTCTCTTGAATCAGTGAGCATCTTCATGACTGTCATTTTGAACTCTCTCTCTCTCAGGTTGATCATTCTGGTGAGTTTCTGGAAATCTAGCTTGTCCTTTTGTTTGGAATCTATTCCCGTTTCTTCATTTTCCTTGACCCTCTCTGTTGGTTTCTGCACATTAGGCAAAACCGCCGCCTCTCCCAGTCTGGGTGGAATGGTCTTCTGGGGGAGCTGAACCCAGCCGTCAGCCAGCCCTGAGCTCCTGGTTGTCTGTCTTACACCTCTGCCATTGTCCAAACTGCTCTCTTTGTTTTAGTGGCTCCCTAGACCCATCAGTTTTCCAAAGGGGAAACTCTCAGGCAGAGCCTAAATGTGGGTTGATTGGAAGTTGGACCCTCAGACAGGACTGAGAAAGTGTGTAATACAGCCCTTTCTATAGAGAAACTGGGAGACGAGTGTTTTGACTTCCTCACCCGGTGCTGAGCTGAGGGGGGGTATTCCTGTGTCCATTTAAAAAGCACACCTTTCTTTCAGTCCTGTGGGACTCGGGAGTGGAAGTCCTACAGGCTACCAAACCTGGGTGACTAAGGGCCCATCTCTCGAATGGCAGCTGTAAAAGCTGGGGCACTAGACGTGTGGACAGACTCCTCCCAGGGAGATGCTTGCTTTTACTGTTGGAGTGAGCCAGAGGGAGAAGGCGGGGCTCTGGGGAGGGTCACAGCTGGCACCTGTGTGTGTGCTAACTAGATGCTGGGCCCCAGGAGGCCCTTTGCAAAGTCTGCAGCCAAACCCCTGCCAGGAAAGTGGAAGCGGGAAGATCACATTTCTACCTGCAACCTCTGAGCTGGGGCCTAAGGGAGTAGCCCAGCGGGTGCTGGTGCTCCCACTGGTTCCGTTTGCCACATTCCTGTGGGACTGGTGGACACAGGCCCTGCTGACTTTCAGAGCACAGTGACGTGGGAGCTTGTCCCTTGGATGGAAGCCTTAGTTAAGGGGGGGGTGCGAGTTGTTCAGTTCAGACCCCTCGCTCCACAGGGAGAAGCTGGGAGTTGGGGGGCCCCTCAATTGCAGGGCACTGCGCTGGGGGTGGGGTTGATGGAGGGGATGTGCCTTTCCTACCCCTTCTGACGTGGGTGTTTTCTGTTACCTGATGTGTAGGAGTCACTCAGCCAGGCTCTGGGTTTCTCTCAGAGGCAACTGCTCCACGAATAGCCGTGTACTCAGTGCCTCTGTGGTAGAAGGGACATTCAGGAGCCTCAAGTTACCATCTCTGTCCTTTGAAGTTCTTTCTGGAACTTCAGACCCGTATCTCCCAACTGTGCATTTGACAGCTCTGTTCGGATGTGTCACAGCACCTCAAACCTCGCTCATCCGAGGGAAAGCTCGCCCGGGCTTCCCCGCCCCTAAAGCCTGCCCCTCCCGTGGTGCCCATCTTAGGTGACGGGAAATCCCACTTGTTACTGAGTCCAAACTCATTCTGCTCGCCGCACGACAGGCCAATAAAACGGGAGATGAGGGGCTGGGCAAGGATAGTGACTTTATTCGGAAAGCTGGCTGACCGACAGGATGGCAGACTAATATCTTGGAGAACCATCCTACTCCAGTCAGAACACAGTCTCCTTTTATACAGAAAAACAGGGGAGGCGGTGTGGATGGTTGTTGCAAACTTCTTGCCACAGGAAGCCTTTGTTCCTGCAGCTGTCCATGTGAGTCAGGCCCTGGTGTCCCTGTAAACCTCCAACAAACAAAGGCTATTTTCTGTTTTGCAACCTGCCATCTCTACATCAGTGTGCAAGTGCTAACATCCCAGAACGGGCTCTCCTGTACGTTTCAGGCTAAAGGCAACACTGCTTTACAAAAGGTGCAGAGCTAGCAAGACGAAGCCTGGAAAACAAGGCACAGTGGTGAAAGCCACAGGAACAGATCCAACATGGAGTCCGATCTGTTCTTTTCCGTTACAGAGGGACATGGTGACAGCCTCCTGGCAGTTGGCCGGAGGCGTGGCCTGCTGAGAGCAGCCTGGTGATTGGCCGGACAGGACTCAGGGGTCACAGGGAGGCATTGTGATGCACCACGGGCGGTTATAAAAGCCGGCGCCGCTGCCAAGGTGAGCCATAGCAGAGATGGCCTTTCTGGTTCTCCTGCTACTTGTGGCCACGTCCTCGACCGCCTTCTCCACACCCACCTCTGACACACTCCATGCCCATTCCTCTTGCCCCGGGCCCCTCACCCACACCGAGCACCCTACTCCAACGCTAGGGTCCGCCTTCGGGCCCCTCTGCGGGCCAGCAAGCCCGCGTACCCGCAGCCGGCGCCTCCTGTACCGGCATGGGCTGGCCTGGCTCCTCTCCTGGTTCCAGCCCCATGGTGGGGGATCGGGCGCCAACAGGACCACAGCAAACCCCTGCCCATCCTGGGACTGTCCCTCCCAGGCCTCTGCTGTCCCAACACGGCTTTACACCAGCCAGCCGAGTGACCACGGAGACACACTGGACAGAGGGCAGCCGCTGACTCCTGTGCCGCACTTCCCAGGACCTCCTCCAACTGAGCCGCGGGTATCCGGCCCCAAGCCTCATGTGGACGCGGTGCGCGTCATCCTTTGCCTCTGGCCGTCGGCACCTCTGCCAGTCCCGGGTCAGCTGGCAGGAAGAGGCTGCTATACAGTGGATGAGGAAGACATCCTGCCTGTCCTCATGCGTGCCGTCCCCTTCCTTGGCCCTGGCTCCCTTGGCCCTGGTTCCCTCCCTGACTCTCAGCCCCAACCTCCTCCACGAAGGGAAGAACGGGTAGCACCAGTCCAGCCTGCCCTACAGCCAGCCAGCCAGACCGTAGCCCAAGACACAGACCGGAAAGAAAAACCTGGACCCAAAGGCCGTCCTGTCCCTGACGCAGACTGGAAACATCCCAGGCCACCAGCCCAGGCCAGGCTCGATATACCACTGCTGTGGCCAGAGCAGTCACGTCAGTGGCGGTCCAAGGAGGCGGCGACGGGCTTTGGCAAGGGCAGGCACTCCAACGTCACCATTTCGGTGCCCGGGACCCTTGAGAGCGTGGTCCTCCCCCTTATGGGTCACTGGGCCAAGGTGCTGGCAGGCCCCTGGGCTGGGGCCACATTCCACCTACCGTCCTGGTTCCATAACACCTGCGGGGTCATCTTTGTCCTCAGAGTCATCTTGGGGAGGAGAAAGGTGCCAGCAGAACAGGAGCCCCGGGTCGTGGCAGGGAGGGAGGGGCGTGGGCACATTCCATCGGAGCCCCTGGCCCTGAGCATGGAGGAGTCCTTGGCTGAGCTCCAGAGGCTGCTGGAGAGGAATTACGAGCTGGACTGGGAGGCGGAGGCCTTGCAGCAGCAGGAGTGGTGGGGCAAGCAGGAGGCTGAGGTCAATGAGATCAAAAGGGCCTTGGAGGGTTTGCTCCACGAGGTGTTTTAACTCTCCCCTCGGGTGGGGGGGGTGAGTTGGGGGGAAGTGGGTGGGGGGGCATGGAAGGAGAGCTTCCCATGTACGTGGATTGTCAATAAATAACGTGTTGGAATGCAAAACGTGTCCACGAGTGATGGGGGCCCCGGGAACCGCATCGCACGGAGTCCTCACACCCTTCAGCGGGCTGGTGTCCACTAGGCAGGTGCCTCCGTGGTTGTGAACTACAGAGCCAGCACCACGACACCCTGCCCGACCTCCTGGTGCCAGCGCCGAGCGGGGTGCCTTTGGATGGAGACAAACCAGGTGGCAGGTCTGCTCCCGGTGTTTCTCCAAAGACTGCTTCCGGCCTGAGGCAGCCAGTTGGTCGCAAAACTTAGGTTTCCACCTGACGTTCTGGCTCTGCCCTCCAGCCACGGCGGCAGTGCCCCTCCACCCCAGGGTCCTGCATGGGGCAGGCCTTGGATGATCGATCACGGGGGAGGGACCAGAGGCAGGAGCTCTACTCTCTGCTGCTGGGTGGGGGCACGGGGAGAGGGGGCGCAGACAGCTGGCCGTGCTCTCAGAGCCACAGAAGCCCTACAGGACTGCGGGCGGACTTGCTCTGGCTGCTCTAGGTTGGAGGAGCGGCGGGTGGACAGAGCAAGGCAGAGCAGCTTTCAGGTGGGAACTGGGAGACCAGAGGGTGCTGGCGGACGTGGAGGGAAGTGGCTGCTTCCAAGAGGCGGAGCTGAGAATCGGTGATGAGTAGGGCACTGAGGGACTGCGGGGCGGCAGCTCAGGTGGGGTGGGATCCAGCTCCCAGGAGCCACCCCAGCAGAGTCCCCTCTCACGTCCTCGACCAGCTGCGAGACCAGAGAGTGACCGAGTCAGTGTCCTCTGATCCCGAGGGGGCAACACGGCCCACCTGGCCGGGCACTCCACGCAGCAGGGCCTGACATAAACCTGAGGTTGGTCACAATGGGACGAAACAGCACTGAGTTTCACAGAGTTGACGAAACGTCTTACTCACATGAGTCTAACTAGTCACCGAAAAATATCACTGTCCCTTCTGCATACATCAGAACACGTTTCAAGTGAAGTAAGCCACAAAAAGAAAGGAAAATACCTTAGATTGCTCATATGTGGAAACCAAAAAAAAGAAAGGACACTATGAACTCACCTACAAAACAAAGAGATTCGCAGACACAGTAAACAGTCTTATGGTTACCAGGGAAAGCGGGTGGGAAAAGAGAAATTTGGTCGTTAGAGCTTTACAAATGTAAGTCACTATATATAAAGATAGATTTTTTAAAAGTTTCCTCTGTATAACACAGAGACCTCTGCTCAATATCTCATAATAACCTATAATGGAAAAACACCACAGCCACCACCTGAAGAAGCAAGTGAAAAAAGAGGAGAGTCAGTTATCCTGGGCTGGAGCCCAGTCCTTCACAAGTCCTTGCCTGGCCCCCCACTCCACCGCCACTGCCCCCTGAGCACACTGCGCCCTCCTCCCAGGAACAGGCTGACATGAATACATGCACCCAGTGAACCTGGGGCGACAGAGACCACCCCCAGGACAGGCCACAGGGGAGGTGGGAGAAGTCCACCTGCTTTCCCAGGGCAACCCCCATCCACTGGCTGCCACTGCCCCCTGATAGCACTGCGCCCGGCCCCCAGGAGCCACCTCACCTGGAAACAAGTTTCCCGGGAATCTGGGGCAGTGGTGGGGAGAAGGGTGCTGCCCTTGATGAACGGTATATTTGCCCCCATCTCCCCTGCGACGTGGCCTGGGGGCGGCCTCTGCTGTCCCAGCATTTGTAGAACTGAATCATGCTATATACCAGAAATTAACATGACATTGTGAATCTACTATACTTCAGCTGGAAAAAATGACAATACCAATCACTGGTGTAGGTGAAGAGCATTATGAACTCTCATTCATTGCTGGTTGTGGATGCAAAATGATATAGCCATTGTGGACCAGAGTTTGAGAGTTTCTAAGAAACCAAAAAGTAATCTTACTATTGAGATCTGGCAATTACAGTTCTAGATATTTACGCAACCAATTTGAAAATCATAGCCACATAGAAACTTGCACACGGATGTTTCAAGCAGTTTTATTCATAATCTCTAAAAACTGGATGCAACAAGCAGCCCGTCAATGGGCACACAAATAAACGTACTACTATTCAATACTGAAAGAAAATGAGTTAGCAAGCCAAAAACATGAGTGAATGCCAAATGCATACTTGTAAGTCAAAAAAGTGAGTGTGAACGGGCTACATACACACTGTATGATTCCAATAGCCGGACACTTGGCAAAGGCAAAACTACAGCTACAACAAATTGATTACTGACTGCCAGGGGTTCACATGGAGGGCTGAAGCTTGAAGAGACTGAAGCACAGGGAAATTTTTAGGGTAGTTAAAGTATTCTATTTGATACTGTAATTGTATATACATGACACTATGCACTTGTCAAAACTCACAGAAGTTTGCAGCACAGAGTGAACCTTAATGCATATAAATTTTAAAAACATTTAGGAGTTAGGGGGGAATCCCAATATGGAAAGAAGAATACGACAATTTAAGTGTATTAAAAATATAGTTGACTCTTGAATAACATGGGTTTGAACCATGCCGGTCCACTTACACTCACATTGTTTTCAGCAGTAAATGCTGCAGTACTACATGATACAAGGTTAGCTGAATCTAGGAATACAGAACCCCAGATACAGGAGAACCACAGATATGGAGGGCTGACTATAAGTTATACACAGATTTTCGACTGTAAGGAGGGTGGACATCATAACCCACAAGTTGTTCAAGGGTCAACTGTATATGACATACCTTCACTAATGTGACATGGGGGGAGAAGCTGGTGGCAGTAGTAACTTTGGAAGTGAACAGAGTCTTTCATACTAAAAGCAAAAGGAACTATACATACTCACTCTCCTCTCATTGATAACATTGTTCCCCAAGAATATTCAGGTAAACAATGCTGATACTGCTATACACATACACTGGAATTAAACAGCTAAGGGATGGATGATGCAGAGTGGGAGGCAAGGATCCATTGCTAGAGTGGGAGGTCAGAGACAAGTAGGGGAGCATGCTATGATGATCCACGTAAAAATGGGTAAGAGATAAAGATGTGCGTCTCCAACTCACGTTCGGTTTCACATACATACGGAGGTTTCCCTGTAAGGCAGTCACATGTACATGTATACATTTGTCTGTTCCTATTAACTCTTTAAGATCATTTCAAAAAATTTTTTTCTATCTTGCCAAAAATAAAAACTAATAAGTTCAAAACCAAACTAATTTGTGAGTCATCGGCCATGCAAAGTTATTTCTTAGGTTTAGATTTCCTTGCTGGAGATCTACATGTACAAAGGCTTAAATTTCATGTACTTCTTTTTCATGTAAAAGTCAAGGTGTAGGCAGTTCTGGGCTAGTCTGGTGGCCTTGCTCCATGAGGTTTCCAGGAATACAGGCTTTTCTCTACTTACTACTTCACCAACCGTAGTGGGTATCGTTGTTGTAATGACTGAATACGGCAGTTAGGGTTTAGAACACATTGTCTACATTCAGGCAGCATATGGGAAGAAAGGGCCTAGGAAAATGGAACAAAAGTGAATGTGCACTGCTTTTCAGGGAAAACTCCAGGAATTTGACAC
Source organism: Vicugna pacos (assembly GCF_048564905.1). Lineage (NCBI taxonomy): Eukaryota > Metazoa > Chordata > Mammalia > Artiodactyla > Camelidae > Vicugna > Vicugna pacos. Next base: position 8,058,472 of record NC_132998.1, read on the forward strand.
ACAACACTTCCATTTACATCTATCTTTGACCTAGCTGTAAATTAGGTTGGAGGACATGGCCTTTATTCTGGACAGTTAAATGACTAGCTAAAAATTGTGTGAAAAGGAAAAATAGTTATTAGGAATGCCAACTTTCACTCAGCTGCATTTTAAAAAAATTTTTTTAGGGGGGAAGTAATTGGATTTGTTTATTTATTTTAATAGAGGTACTGGGGATTGAACCCAGGACTTCATGCATGCTAAGCAACCACTCTACCACTAGAACTATACCCTCCCCCCTCACTGAGCTTTTGATCCCACTTCTCCATTCCCCCTCCCCCCACCCCCAAAGACCAGTATCTCTCTGTTTCAAAGCTGTATCTCCAGAAGCGATCTTCCTGTCTCCTGCATGAGTGGGGAAGGGGACACAATAAGTCACTTGATTGCACTGGGGACCTCTGAGTTTCCTGACTATCAAATTGCTCTTTCAGTAGATCTTCAAATAAGCCCCCAGTTTTTAGACCTCCGCCTTCTAGTTTCCTTGCTGCTTCTAATTCCTAGCTTTGCTGGGGTTCTGAGGGAGGGGTCAGCTTGCTTCTCCTGGGCACATGCCTCTGGATGTTCTGGGCCTGTCTTTCCTAGCCACTTGCCACTCTCCCATCCACTTTCTGTTTTCGTATGACGTGGTTCAGGATTCTTAATGTCTCCAAGTTTAGTTGAAGATGGAATTTGGGCTTCTGTTTCTGATTCTCCTTGTCATTTTGGAGGTGATTTTTTGAGAGAAAAAGGGGACAGAAAGGGCTGTACTCCACTATCTCGTGACCAGAAGTCTGAGATGTCCTCCTGAGGTGGACAGAAGTGCCGTCTGTGCCTGAAACTCCTGCTCCTGCTGACAAAGAGGGAGCGGGTCACCTGTAGGAAGAAGGTGAGCAGGGGAGGAGAGGAGCTTCAGGAGCTTAGAAGAGCTGCTGCGGGGATGTGATTGGCGCCTCCCAGAGATAACAAGGATTGCTGGGCCCCAGTGAGGCCTAGCTGAGGTGAGACAGTGAGAATCCGTGGTGAGGACACAGGGAACCGGGTGGGAGGTACGGAGAGGCAGAGAGTAACCCCCAGCTCGGAGAGAGCAAGACAGGTGGGGGACATTCTAGAATGGGGCAGGGCTAAAGTGGCTGGCTTTGGAGCAGCACATTTGCCACAAGGCAGAAGAGAATGAGGCAATATTGATAACGACTAACGGGATGTCCATTACGTGCCAGGGACTGGACCAAGTTCTTCAAAGCAGGCTCAGTGGGAGTGGGCAGCCGAGAAGAGGTGAGGACGGAAAGGAGTTTAAGGTCAGAGACAGAAGGTGTGAGTCGCAGGTTTGAGGATGGGGCAGGTCTGAGAGACTGTGGAATCTTGGGTCAGAGATGGGAGAGCCACTCAAGTGCAGAACCACAAAGCAGCATGTCCCTGAGGTGGGTGAGCCATGGGGGAAATGGCTATGTGATTGCTCAAGTCTACTGCAGGAAAGGCAGTGGGTAGGAAAGGCCAGTCATCTACATGGATGGCCTCTTGGACACCAAGGAAGGATAGAGATTTTAAAAGAGAGGCTGGCCACTTCAGTCCACTTCAGTATTTACTGAACGTCCATATGACCTCCTTCCCCAGGTTACATAGCCTGGGGGTGTAATCACAGTACAGTCACTTTAAATACACAGCCTCTGGCTCTAAGCCCTAATAACCCAGCTCTCAAAACCTCACGAACTGTTTCCGGGGTCTCGGGGCTGTTTCACGTCTGCTCCTTGTGTGGCCCTTCTGTTCCATCTCACGGCTGTGTGCTGACCTCACTCCTCCTGGCCATGAATGCCGCTCCTGTCACTCCTCACTGTGCAGCCCCAGAGCTGCATCAGCCAGAATTCTGTGGTTACAGGCCACAGAAACCAACTCTGGACAACTTAAACAGAAAAACAATTTATTGAAAGCTTATTGGGCAGCTCATAGATTCTGCAGCCACTCCCTACCTTTTTCCTGTGCTGGTGAGCCTTGATTTTGTTCCAGAATTTACCTGCCCTGAACTCAGGGAAGGGAACCCCCCTCAGCTGCAGGAGGTGAAAGTTGGTAAGTCTAAGCAGCCAATCAGGGTGCTTCTGCCTCCTTGCCAGTGATTGGTTTAGACCTAGGCACGTGGTGCAACCCTGGCCAATGAGACGCAAGGGGAAGCCCACCAGGCCAGTGGGCCGCCACAGAATGAGGAGCTACCTGGAGGCCTGCCTTCTTCGAAGGTGGAATTAACTTTTTCTGCCTCTGAACAATGATATGCTTGTTCACTGTTTGAGCCGCTTTTAGTTGGTCTTCTGTTGCTTTCAACCAAAAGAGCCTAACGCATAAGACACTGCCAGATATCTTTCCTTGATAGCTGGTGGGGTAAAGGAGGGGAAAATAAGCTGACAGCTGAAGAGTGGGATTAGTAAGTTTTCAAAATAAAGGAGGCTGATGCATAATTTGGAGATACAAGAATTACCTTATAGGTAAGAACTGACTAAAAATGCTAGAGGGAAGGGGAATAACTCTGGAAGGAGGCCACCAGCCATTAAGCAGAGACTGACTATATACCAGGCACTGTTAAAGGGGCTAGGATATGGTGATGAGCAGGAGCCAAGACCCCTGCTCTTAGGGAACTTTCAGTCTGGGTGGAGTGGAGACACAGTGAACAAAAGTCACAGGGTAAAGTAATGGAAGGTAGTCTTAGGGGTGCCGTTAATTGTGATAGATGGTGGTCAAGAAAGCCCGCTCTGAAGAGGAGACCCAAAGGGTGGGAGTGAGCCAGCCACCCAAAGAACCATATGGAGATTCCAGGAAGTGCCTCAGGGCAGCAGCAGTTGGCTCTGTCCTGGCTGGGAGTCCAGTGCCTGTGCCAGGAAGGGAAAGACGTGGCAGCAAAGCTTGCCTTGGGGGCTCACGCAGGCCAGGAGTGACAGAGTAGCTGAAGACATGTATTTTCCCAGGTCTGCCATGGACATTAGCTCCTTTGTGAAGACAGGTTGGGAACTGAGATGTCACTGACTTTCTAGAAGGTGGGAAAGTTTGAATGGAGTATTTGGAGGGAGAGCCTGTGGGTTGAAGGAAAGACACTTGGGGCAAGCAGATGACCCTCTGGTCCCTGAGTGCCCAGCTACCTCCTGTCTCCCTTTGTCCAACCAGTCTGGAGTTCTAGCCCATTCCTCTGTTCTAACATGTCTTGGTTCAGACTGCTACAACATGATACCATAGACCAGGTGGCTTATAAACAACAGAAATTTGTCACGTTCCCGTTTCCAGATCAAGGTGCAGGAAGAGTCCGTGTCTGCTGAGGGCCTGCTTCCCAGTTCATAGATGGCTGCTTTCTAGCAGGGTGCCCACGCGGCAGAAGAGGCAGGAGAGCTCTACGCAGTGTGTTTTAAGAGAGCACTGATTCCATTCATGAGGGCTCATGACCTAATCGCCCAGAAGTCCCACTTCCTAACACCATCACACTGGGGTAGGAGCTCAACAAATGAATTTGGGGTGGGACACACACGTTCAGTGTGTAACAAACAGCTCAACCAAATCAAGAAGCATTTCCAGAGTGCTTACTTTTTGTGTAGCCTCTCCTGGGAGTGTGTGTGTGTGTGTGTGTGTAAAGACACAGCCTGGTCTCAAGGAGCTTGCTGGTAAAGGATTAAGAACTCTCCATCTTAAACAATTAGAAAACAGTTTATCAGCAGAAAAAAGGACACGCAATAGGATTATTTACCTTGGTGGCCGTCACAAGTTCCTCATTGTCTACTGCACTGACCACAACTTCCCAACCTAGCACCAACAGACCCCTCTCCTCACCCACTGCTCCCTTCTTCCCCCAGGGTTAAGGGTGGCCCCTTTCTTACTGAGCCCCCCAGATTCCTTCTGGGTGATTGATCAAGTTGGAGCCTGATGCATGATTCCTGCTTATCCTGTGCTGCCTTCCTCCAGTCTCCTGGGGATGTGAAGGAGGACAAGGGAGGGACCAGTTAGCTGGATTGAGATCCGTTTGCCCAGAGGTGCCGGTGCCACAGTGGGGCTCTTCAAGGATCCTGTACCCAAGGAAGAGGTCCTAGTTTGGAGGATCCTGTAGCTGAATAAATGAGAAAAATATTAAATGCTTACCTTTTCGGTCTGTTGAAGATGCAGACCACGAGGGGTGGGGGGAGTGTGGGACTTTATTCCATTTTACAGTGGAAGAAACTAAGGCACAGAGAGGTAGTCGCTGTCCTAGTCAAATGACTAGTAAGTGGTGCAGCCAGGACTTGAACCCAAGCAGCCTGACTGCGAGCATCCCCTTTTTGACACCACTGTACACGCTGCCAAATTGGCTCATTCTAGGAATTTCCCTTCTCCTTGCCACAACGCTCCGAACCGAGCTAGAGGCCATTCTGAGCAAGGACCAGTTCCCTTCCTCCCTGTGTGAAGAGAGGGAGTTGGATCCAGGAGAAAAGGAATTCCAGACGACACACTGCCATTTTGGCTATTTTTCTTAATGTTCCCCAGGCAGCGAGCGCTACCTTTTGATTTGCGAGGTGTCTCTGTTCTTCTAATTAACACCAGTGTCAGCCTTTAGCCAGAGCCCTGCCTATAGCTGGAATCCATAACCCTGAGGCTCAGGGGCCAGTCCTCGTGAGAGCGGGAGAGGACAAAGGGAACACCAACTCCGGGTGGAGCTTCCTGTGATGATGCTCCCTTCGCCTCATCTATAAAAAGCTCCAATATGATCTATCCCATTTCTGGTGGAGGCCAGCGTGGCAGAATGTGCGGGAAGAGGAAGAATCAGGCTGAAAGAGCTCCTCTTTGCCTCCCTGGATTCTCTTCCAAAATGCTGTCAGCACTGCCAGTTGGAAAATATTTTTCTCCCTCCCTTTGTCTTCTTTCTTATTTAAAAAAAAAAAAGCCATCTGGTGTCAGATTCACTTCTGGCACATCATAAAGGGTAGCACTAAAAATGTCCCTGAAAAACTAAAAGCAAAACCACAGCAGTACACATGGGATTTAATCTCAGCATCCTAGAATTTCCGAGTTGCTAGGGGCCTCAGAGATCAAACCGTCCGTTGCACCGAGGAGGAAACTGAGGTCAAGAGGCGTTAGATCACGCTTTCAAAACTGTTTATTGAGTGCCTACTACGTTCAAGGCACTCTGCAGGCGTGGGACAGAAAAGACACCCCCCTGCCTTCCTGGGGTTCTCGGTGGGCGGTTCTTGCCTCTGCCCTTGGCCCTGCCTCTTCCCAGAGGCCCAGAGGCCCAGAGGCGGGGGCCTGCGCGTGGCCGCCCGGCCCTGCGCGGCAGCAGCGGGCCGCGTGGCCGTCGCCTCCGGGCCGTGGGCCGGCCGGGCCCTCGGGCCGCCGCGCTCCCTGCGCCGCACCCGCGCGTTACGACGGGGCCGAGCGCGCCGCGCGCCGCCCCAGCGCGGCCCCGGCCGGCGGCCGCTGTGGTCTCCCGCCGCTTCCGCCCGCCGCCGCGGTGGCTCCGCATTCCTCAGGGCTGAGCAACAACTTTCCCTCCGAAGGCGGCTGGGCCCGCGCCAGCCGGGGCCGCCTGTGCCGGGCCCCTCGCGGGGCGCGGCCCGCGTCGCCAGCGCGGGCCTCCTAAGGGGTGCGGTCGGGCTCCGGTACCTGGCGCGGCCCCCTCCCCCGCCTCGGCGCGGGTCCCCGTCCGGGGCGCGGCGCCACCGCCGTCGACCCCTCCCCTGGGAGCGAGGCTGGCGCGGGCGGAGACCGCTCCGAGCTTCCTGCCCGCGGCGGCGGGGCTCCCGGAGGACCAAGTCGCTGCGTGGGCCTGCCCCTGGCCTTGGTCATCGAGCTGGTCCAGGCTGCCTGCCCAGCCTGGACCCCTGCACGGGGTGAGCGCACAACGTTTGCCTCGGTTTTTTCCTTCAGTTCTTTGACAACGGAAAGAGGAGGGTTTGTAGCAACTACAGAAGAGCGGTCCTAAACCACTTCCTCGTCTGAATCTAAATATTTACAACCGTCCTATTAATACAAGCACTTTTATCCTTTGAACACACTCTCATGCCCACTGAACTTCAGAATGTCTCTGGGCCAAAGTTGGTTTCTTACTACTTTGCTCATCTTACAAGTGAGAAAGCCCGGGCACGAGGGCTTCCATGACCGCTCGGAAGCCTGGAGGCAGTGTCTAACCAGGCGCAGCCTGGAGCCACCTCAGGCCTCCTGACTTGCAGATCAAGCACAGCCCCTTCCTGGATCCTGACGTGACCCGGGGAGGAAATGACCCAGCTTTCCAGGCCTGGGAGCTGAGTGTGTAGGATGGAGTGGTGCTAGGCAGACAGATTAAGCTCTAGACTCACTAAAATGTAAGCTCCAGGGTGGCAGGGATTGGCTCTGAAAACAACACTTGGCACATAGTAGATACTCAGTAAATATTTGTTGCGTGGATAAATGAATACAGCAAAGGGCTTCAGATTTCTAACTAAGAATTAAACATATGTCCTTCTTTTTGCTCCTTTACCTTCCGTTTAAACTTTTGCTTTCTCTCTGAATTTAGACTTACAGAAAAGTTGCAAGATAGTATGGCATGTTCCCAAATACTCTTCACTTCTCTTCACCTAAAGTTAACATCTTCCCTAACCATGGTACGTTTGCCAAAATGAAGAAATGAACATTGCTGCAATACGATTAACCGAATGATTGACTTCTTTTGGATTCATGTTTTCCTCTCGTGTCCTCTTACTGTTCTAAGACCCAGTCAGGGATCTCACGTTGCATTCAGGGAGTGAAGCCTTTAAGTATGCAATGTAGACCTCACTGTATAGGGTCTCACTCCTTGGCAGAGAGGCAGCAGGCAGTGTCCCTGGCACTGGACTGAGCTCCTTGTCCTGGGGGCCAAGGAAACACCTTGAGCCCTGGATTGCCTGAGAGGGCTTTTAAGGTATTCCTTCCAGGTCTGTCTGCTGGCTCTGGTAGCATCTGTTTTAAATTCTGGCCCTACTGGGTCTCCCCTCCTTGTCCCTGTCCCTCCACTGTGCACATACCTGCCAGGGAATATGGCTATGCCCCCCCTGGTCTGCTTTTCCTTTGGGACCTGACTTCTCTGTGCCCCTCATCACTTGGCTGCCATTCCTTGGTCTTCATGAGGGGCAACCTCCCATTTGCCCCTCCGCAGCCTCACTGTTCCTCTTTCTCCATCCTGGAATCGTCTTCCAGCCTGAAACCCTCAGGGGAGACCTTTCTCTTGAGCTATGTTACTTTGGTCACAGCTCACCATTGAGTGAACCTTGGAATTGGAGATGAGCGAAGTGAGGGACAATCCATTTATTCGGTCAACCAGGATTTACTGAGCATGGCTGGTCACAAAGATGAACACAGCTGATCCCTGCTTGCCAGGATTTTACCATCTGGAGGAAGAGAAAATGTGAACAGATAACTGCATACATGGGGGACATGTCCTGATGGAGATAATCTGTGTACACAGTTGTGTGGCAGCACAAGGGGCAGAGCCCAGCTGGGGTTGTGGAGGAGCATGGAGACCACTTCTCAAATGAGGGCATGCTTGAGCTGGGTCTTGAAAGATGGACAGGAAGTAGTAGGTGCCCAGGAAGCAGGGCAGGGAGAGGGGAGAGGGGCATTTGCAGGATTCAGAACAGGTGTGACAGCGCAGGGGCATTTGAGAACAGGGCATCTTTGGGGACCTTCAGGCTAGTCCAGTGCGGCTTGATGTGAGAGGGTGACTAGAGAGATGAATGGGACAGGTAGAACAGTCAGGTCTTAGGTGCCAGGACAAGGCATTCGAACCTTGTTCAGCAGCTGGTCAGTTTACTTCTTGGAATGGTCACTTGGGCCCTCTGTGGAGCCTGGACAGGAGGTCGGGGCACCTGGTGGGCGGCTGCAGTGAGAAACCAGAACAGAGGCAGTGGGGTCTGAACCAGGGCAGTAGGTAGGTTTGGGGCAGAGGGGACAGACACCAGAGAAACTTAGGAGGCAGGGCTTGCTGACTGAGTGGTCAGGGGGAGGTGAGAGGAGTTCAGGGTGACTTTGGATTCCTGGCTTGCAGGAGGAAGGGCAGGGAGACTGAGGGGGCTGCAGAATGAACTGAAGGTGATCCTCTTCTCATACACGTGAGCATCTTGAGTGAGGGCTGGGGCCGGAGTGGTGCTTAGACGGGCTGGCTGGGCCCCCAGCTTCACTGCCCGGAGAAGACCTGGCTTAGGCAGGGCAGGCAGCTGCAGAACAGGCTGAGTGAGGGTTGTAGCTCCAGGGGAACCTGACCTGGGAGATGTTGGTGGGAGGGTGGGGGCGTGGGGAGGAGGGGCGCTGGAGGAGATGGAGTGGGGGATGCAGAAAGAGGGGCAGTTTGGTTCAGGGAACTCAGAGAAGGTCACCAAGTCACTCAAGATGCAGAAGCCAGAGCATTTAACACCCTTCTGGAATCTTCAAACTGACTACATGGGAAGAAGGAAGTCCGTGGGGCCCTGAGAGAATGCTCAGAGGTGAGGAGGCGAAAAGGTGTCTTAGCACCCCTGTCTTTGGGCATTTCAGGACCTGCTAGAAGTCTGGAAGTGGCTGGAGTTCCGCCTGAAGGCTGTGCCCTTTGTTTGTTTGTGGGAGGGGCAGAGGCACCTGAAAACACCTGTGTGGACAGTTTATGTAGCTGGAAGGGACCTGTGGTAGATTTCTAGTAAACACCCCTGCAGAAACTCTGATTCTTAGCTTAACACTTAGCTGAACACTGTCAAGGTCTGAGACTTTATTCTACTTACTCCCTGTGATAGCTGCTGGGAGCTGAGACTCCTTGGTCAGAGATGGACAGTTTATTACTCACAGCAATAGTAATAGAAGAGTATCAGCCCTGCTTCCCACAGGGCTTTACAAAGACGACTGGGTGATGATGCCTGAACACACAGTGGGTTGCATTTCAGGAGATGAACCCAGAACTTGGGGAACCCAAATCTTTTATAACGGGCAGTTTGCCTGCTCTTTGCTCTGGAGGAGGGTACTATATACCTTCCATGGATGTTCATTATACCCTGATGATAATCTGGAACAAGTGACAGTTACTGCTTCACTTGCAAGATGTGCAGAAATGGAATAGAACCATGGAGAATTGTCTGCCAGGAAACACAGCCATAGAAAACATTTCCCAGCCTCTCTTGCAGCTAGATGTAACCATCTAACTGAGTTGTGGTCTATTAAGTGTAAGCTTTCGTATGAAATTGAAAAAACAAAAAGAAAAGAATAAAAGGCTGGCATGAGCCCTAGGCCCCTTCTTCCCATCTTTTCTCCTGATGGTTGGAATGTGGATGTGATGTTGGAGTGTGAGCAGCTATTTTGGGCCAGGAGTGGCATGTAAGGACTAAGGATGGCAGAACCTCAGTTGCAAGGGGCCTGGGTCTCTGATTATCTTTAGACTTCTTTACATGAGAGAAAAAGAAACATCCGTCTTAACTTTGTATGTCCATCTGAACTTGATTCTGATACAGGCCTAGTACAAAGGAGGACCAATGGAGGGGTAAACTTGTAAGCAGAGAGAAAGATTGGGGCACATCTCCCCTTCCTCCTGCCTCAGCCTCAGCAGGGACAGGGGGAGGGGATGGGGAGTCACCTCTGGCTCGTTCACCATCCACCGGTGATGCCCCATTCACAAGGGGGCCTGGCTGGCTACGCGACCCAGCAGCGTCCATTTGAAGGCAGCAGGCAACAAGCTAGCTTCATTCACAAACCCTGTCCTCCTTTGAAAACCAATCACTGTGCAAAGCGTGACTGGGTGGTGGCCAGCGCTGGCCCATCTGTCATGCCCTTTCAGAGAGCCAGGCGTCGGCAGCCGGCCTGGGCCGAGCCAGCCCCTCTCCCTTTGTACCCCAGGGACACGCACTGTAACAAGATCACAGTGCCTACTGAATTATTCAGAGCCGCCCTGAGTGTCAGTGTTATTATAAACATGCAGATTTCTCCAGGCTGCAAACTCCCAAACCTCCAGCAGCCACCTCCCTCCAGGAGTTTTCACTGGCTGCTTTGTGCCTGTGATTTCAGGTTCCCCAGGCTGTGATGGCCTAATCTGCCTTTGACTAGTTCCTACCTGCCACCAGACATGAGGGCCTCCTTGTCCTTTACCCACCACTTCCCCAGGCCTCATTCTTTGCTCAACAGTTGTCCTCACTGCCACCCCAGCAGTCCTGCCCCTTCCCTGTCTCCTCCGGGCTTCACTGCCCAGGTTGGTGACATCAGTCTCTCCCAAGTGCCTGCCTGATGGGGACACATTAATAACAGGATCCTCCGCTTCTGTAGGTCTCTGTCTGATCTCTGTCCTCGTGGGGCTTTAAGCCTGTGGGTCTCCCCTCCCATCCCCATGTTCCAGCCCCAGCTCGGTCCTCCCCTTCCTCGCAAGTCCCAGGTTCCCTGTTCTCTCCGGAGTTGGTCTGAAGAATCCCCCCCAGCTGGTAATGAGGCAGAGATGGTAATGCACGTTTAAGAGTAATGAAATGCAGTGATATTTCAGGCCTGACAGACCTATTTCTGGCAGCCTTAGAATTAAGTGTGAGGCTTTGTACTGCAGCTGCTACTAGGCGCCTTCAGAGTTTTTCTAAAGATGTGAATAAAGCTTGCAGGGTTTCAGCTCAGATCACTGTGGCTATTTATCCTGCCGCTGCTTTCATTGTACCTTTTTATTTGAAATTTTAGAGCTTTTAGATGAAGGAAACGCAGCAGCAAGTGCAAAGCATACAAAATATCCTGGTGGGGGAGAATGTCCCGGTTTTTCTCTCAATTGTCCGTGACAGCTCTGGGGAGGAAGAGGGCTCCCAGGGCCTCCCAGCGTTGCCTCCATCTCCCCTTTGAGTGGACCCCTCCTGGATCCTTGCTCCGCCACAGCAGGAAGCAGGGCCTCGGGAGAAATCTCTAGGAGGGAGTCCCTGCCGGCAAGATTGGTGGGGCCGGGCGCCACCAGCCCTCCCCACCCCTCATCGCTGTGAGCTGAGCCTACGGGACATGTGGCAGACAGGAGTAGACCCACTCTGGGCCAACAGTGAGAGCCCACTCTCCAGACTCCAGCCAGGAAAGCCGGCCTGCTGATCTCCGTCTTGGCACACAGCCCTATCCCGCCACGGCCACCAGGAAGGCTGGAGCCATCCAGGAGGAGAGGTCATGGAAGGCAGGGGTGCAAAGTGGGGGCTCTTTTGGTTGTCAGACCAACCTGGGGGTGAATCCTGGCTCTGCTCACTAACTGCAGTGCCACGGGCAAGCCACCTACCCTTTTGGGCCTCAGTCTCCCCACCTGTAAAATGGAGATAATGATGCACCTATCATTTAGATCCTTGTGATGTATGCAAGGTACCGGGCACGTCCCAAGCCACAATGTCTACTGTTAATATGAAAGTTGTCTCAGGAGTCAGGGTCGCTCGGCTTCCTGCCTGCCTGCCACTCACGGGCCGAGCCTCTTCCCCACTCCGGGGCAGTGGGAAGAGAAGGGGTTTGGAGTTAGACGGAAGCAGGTTCTAACCTGGCTCCTTTGTTTTCTGGCTTTGTGAGCTGGGCAGGTTGTTTAACCTCCCTGAGTCCCAGTTTCCTCATCTGTCAAAGCAGCGATGATGAGTGCTCACCTCGAAGTGTTCATGTGCGGCTTAACTGAGATCATCTTCATAAAGAGCCCGCCCCGCGCCTGGCTCACAGCAGGTGTTGCGTACATCGTGGCTCCTTTCCCTACTCTCTTCTCCTCCCTCTGCTTCTGTTCAAAGGGGAGAAGTTTTAGATCCGGCCACCAGCTCACAGGAAATGCAGGAAGAAGACAAGCGTGTTAAATGACAGCAGGGGGATTCCGTTGGCAAAATCCAGAATTTGGGAAATTCTGTGGGACAGGTGACCCAGAAGCCTCAATTGCTAAATGACAAGAGAGAGAGAGAGGGAGAACCAAATATGTGGACTTGGTTTGGATCCTGATTTGGACAAACCGACTGGGAAAAAAATAAGAGCAATCATCAGGGACATTTTGCTATTGGCTGGATTTTGATAATGCTAAGTAATGATTGCTAACGTCTTAGGTGTGGTAATGGTACTGTGGTCACTCTCATAAAGAGTCTTTTTTGAGGGGGTAGGCAACTAGGATTACTTACTTATTTTGATGGAGGTGCTGGGATCGAGCCCCAGACCTTGTAGATGCTAAGCACGCGCTCTACCACTGAGCTCCTCAACTCTTATAAAAAGTCTTTACCTTTTAGGACATATATTGAAGAAATTACAGATTAAATAATACGGTAATTGGGATCTGTTTTAAGACAATATTTAGTGGGCTGAGTGGGGACTGGGGCACAGATGAAGCAAAATCGGCCATGTGTGGATAACAATTAAAGCTGGCTGATGGTGTATGGGGGGGTTGTTAAATTATTTTCTCTGCTTTTGTATAAAAAAGGCAGCGATCCTTTCTAGATGGGAGGTATCTCTTCCGTCTGTCTGCCCTGTACGTCCTTCCTAGCCCCGCCTCTGCTTCGGCTCCACCTCCTCCCTCGCCTGGACTGTCACAGCAGCATCCTCCAGTCTCTCAGCCTTTGGTCTTTCTCCCAATCTCCTTCTCGTTCGGCTGCCAAAGTTATCCTCCTAGAGCACAAATCAGATCATGTTACTAACCTGCTTAAAAATCTTTCGGTAGCTCCCTATTGCCAATAACCTATAGGAGTATAAAACCCTTATGATACTCAAAGTCCTTCACAGCCTAACCTCAGCCTTCTTGTCCAGACCCAGTCCCAGCCAGATCCTCGTCCTCTCATGAAGCCTGGCCTTGGTCTCACTAGCCAGGCACTTTCAGACCTCCATGCCTTCTCCTACGTAGCTCTCTGTTTGGCAGGTCCTCCCCACTCCCCCTTAACTTCATCTATTAAAGACTAAATTATTTTTCAAAGCTCAGTTCAAATGCCTTTCCTCCTTCATGCTTTCTGGAAGTCTTTACACTGTTCACCAAATATCTCTGCCTCTCTGCCTTCTGGCATATGGTAAGCTCTCACTTCCTTGGCTCTCTGAGGTTGGATGGGGCCATGTGACTGGTTTTAGCCAATGAGTTGTAAGTGGAAGTCACACATTTCACTTCTGGGCCAAGAATTCAATTGCTAATTCAAACCCCTCCCAAGCTCCCTTTCCCTCTGGCTCAGCAACATCCAGACATCGGCTGCTTTGTCAGGCTGGGTTCTGGTGTGAGCATGATGCTACGGAGTAGAGCCTGCTGTCCCCGGGAGGGCTGCATCGTGTGGGATAAATAAATCAGAGGGGGTGTTTGTTTCTTCAGCATAACTCAGTCTATTCTGACTGATAATTCTTCTGTCTCTGATTTAGAACCAACTGTGCTGTTCTCTGCATGTTTGCATTACAGTACTGTGTGTGTAATATGTCTAGATGAGTCAGCCTTTCAGACCTGGAATTTGGTTTTGTGGTGCTTATATTCTGGCCCCCAGCACTTAGCATGGTGCCCTGCAGAGCAGAGGTGTGAACTGAACGCCCAGCGGTCTGTAGCTGTGGTTGGTGCAGGTTGGGGGGAAGTACAGGGGCTAAGATGTGCCATCCTTGTGAGGGGCCCTCACACTAATTAGTCATGGGAATCGTGATGGTTCGGAGACAGCTGGATGTTCTCAATGGATGCTGCGCCGAGTCCCAGGGAATGGGTCACGGCTGGACTAAGCCAATCATAATCATCCCCTTCCCTTGTGCTCATGGTTAGTTTACATATGGTCACGTGGACCAGATCTGGACAATCAGACGGAAAGGAAAATCTCATTCTCTCCTTGAAAAACAGGAAGAGAGATGAGAAATGCGACTAGTCTGTATGAGTTTGGATTCCACTAAAAGCAGAGCCTGAGAAAGGATTCAAATGCTAATGGTTTATGTGGGAGGGGATCCCAGGAAGCAGAGGAGAGGGAGGGTAGAGCAGGGAGAATGAAACTGGAAAGGAAGACCGATCAATAAAGGATGTTCTTTTCAGCTTGTTACACTGGGGCTCAGTCCTGCTTGAGACCTTCTGAGGGACGTCGGAATTGTCCCTCCACGTGGCGGGAGGCTGACGCATTTATCTAACAACATTCGTTGGTTGCTGGTTGCCCTTCTTTTTACAGGAACTGGATGTTCCCGGATAACTTCCTGGTGACTGGGCTCCAGTGGGCACCTCTCTGTTCAGTTGATTCTTTGCTGCGCCTGTCCACCAGCCTGCCCCTGAGCTCTCTTCCGCCTTGGTTTCCAGGGCAAGTCTCCCTCCAGTGTATCCTCCGCAGCCTCTCTGGCCACTTATTGGTTTCCTTCCCAGGCTCCTTTCCCTTTTCCCCCTCTGTAGACATCTAGATTCTCTTCTGGTCCTCCTTACTTCTCCCCACGCTCACTGGGCAAACCGATTCATGACGGCTTCCAACTGCTACTGCTGTGATGTCAGCTCCCAAAGCTACATGCCCCCACCCCCAGCTCTCTCTCCTGAGTTCTGCAGGCATATACCTATTCAGCCAACCAACAAATACTTATAGAGCAGCTTGAATATGCCAAAAGGTGGGATAAAGCAGTAAACAGAATTCACCTCCTAGCAGTGCTGGACAATATGGAGCAAGTGGACGAAATCCAAGTTAACCGGATAATTTTAGATAGTGACACGTACTATGCAGACAATAAACCAGGTCTGTGCGATTGAGCTTTGTGTGCGTGTGCGCACTATTTTAGAGCGACTGCTTGAAGGAGGTGGCATCTGAGCAGGGATCATGTTGTTTGTGGCTGTGCAAGTGCAAAGGTCATAGAGAACTTACCAGTGTGTTTGAGGACAAACAGGAAGGCCAGTGTGGCTGGAACGATGTCAGCACAAGGCAGTGTGGCATGAGATAAGGTCAGGAAGACAGCAGGCCGGGGCGAGCAAGGCTTTAACCAGATCCTCAGGTGATGCTCACATGCACTTTTGCCTGCTTTTGAGAACAGCTGTGGCTGATGGAAAAGGGAAGAGATGAGAAGAGAGCCTTCATGTACAAGTTATTCTTAAAAACTATTTTGGAAAGTGTAGAACACACAAAAGTATATAACACGACCACACCCTCTCAAGGGCCCCTCGCCAGCTTCAACACCATTAACGTAAGAAAGGAAACTGAAAGTTGTGGCCAGGAACGTAGGAGGAAACCCAGGGAAGCGCTGTGCCCATGAGGCATGTCCAAGGGAAAGGTCAACAGTGACAAATAAAAGCAACATGGTCCTCTAGGTTCATTTTTACTTTGACCTTTTTATTGAAGTATTGTTGACTTACAATAATGTGTAAGTCTCAGTGTGCAGCATAGTGACTCAGTATCTTTGCAGATTATACTCCATTCTCGGTATTACAAGATAATGGGTATGATTCCCTTTGCTGTACAGTGTATCCTTGTTGCTTAACTATTTTATGCACAGTAATTTGTATCTGTTAATCCCATACCCCTACTTTGTCCCTCCCCACTTCCCTTTCCCCTTTGTAACCACAGGTTTGTTTTCTATATCTGTGAGTCTCTTTCTGTTTGCATACACTCACTTGTATTATTTTTTAGATTCCATTTATAAGTGAAATCATACAGTATTTGTCCTTCTTTGTCTGACATTTCACTAAGCATAATATTCTCCAGGTCCATCCATGTTGCTGCAGATGGCAATATCTTGTTCTTTTTTATGGCTGAGTAGTATTCCATTGTATATATACTGGATTTTTTTAATCCAGTCGTCTGTTGATGGGCACTTGGGTTGCTTCCATGTCTAGGCCATTATAGATCATGCTGCTCTCAACTTTGGGGTGCGTATATCTTTTTGAATTAGAGGTTTCATATTTTCCAGATGTATGCCCAGGAGTAGGATTGTTGGATCATATGGTAACTCTGTTTATAGGTTTTTAAGGTATTTCCATACTGTCTTCCATAGTGACTGCACCGGTTTACATCCTCCAACGGTGTAGGAGGGCTCCCCTTTCTCCACATCCTCTCGAACACTTATTATTGGTAGACTTTTCCTGTAGGTTTAGCAGAGGTCATGTCTGTGTGGTCCCATGGGCGCCTCACTGTAAACACAGTGGTTAAGGTTCTGGCTTCACCCAACAGCTTCCCTTCAACCTGCTTCTCCTCTTGTTTCCTCTGTCAGACTGTCTTCATTAGCTCCTGGATGGGCTGAAACCAGAGGCTGAGACTCAGATGTGAGTTCAGGGAGCGTCTCTGGGAGGTGATCCCGGGAAACAGGAGAAGGGGGCAAGGAGAATGAGGCAGGGAAGGAGGAAAAGCCATGAAGAGTGAGTTACTGAGCCAGTTGCCACTGTGGGCAAGTGGGGCTCGATCTGGCTGGGCCCTCGAGGAGCTGGGGAGAATGTACCCCACACTGTCCCTGAGAAGCACAGGAGGTGAGAGCATCTGTTCAGGGGTCTCCCGTCCCCATTTCTGCAGGTTGTGCTGGGAATATGAACCTCCCTGTACTCCTGGGTGCCCTGCACGCTGGCTGAGGGAGCTCCCTGGGCTTCAGAAAGAGATGTGGTGGCCACCAAGGAGGGCTGCTGCAGCCACACTGGACGTGGGCCGAGGGCATGTAGTTCAGCTGCGCTCCCATCACCTGCTTAGAATCTAAACTCCTGTGTGACTGTGGTGTCCCTCTGTCACCCAGGCCTGAACCACGGGAGTCATTCTAAAGTGATGGAGCTGACTCTAAGTTGTGGTAAGATCACTTTGGCTTAAGCATGAAAAAAAAAATTAATGGATCACGTGCAGCTAGAGGAAGAGACAGCAGCTAGAGGAAGAGAGCAGCTAAGGGGTCACAGCTGACCCGGCAAGAGAGGACAGCGTCTGGACGAGGGCAGTGGCGGCTGGGATGGAGAGACATGAATGAACTGGAGAGACATCTAGAGGCAGATTCAGAAGGACATGGAGGTGGGGAGTGGGAGCAAAGGAGGAGTCTGCGATGAAGCCCAGGTTCTGGCATGCCAAACGGCTGAAGCATGAGTTAGGATGGCTCATGTTATGCTGCAGCAACAAACAAGCTCCACGTCTTGGTGGCTTAATACAGCGAGTGTTTACTTCTCATCCTTGCTGGACGCCTGTCACAGATCATTAGGAGGGCCTCTGGTCATCAAGAACCAGTGTGATAGAGGCTGCATCTTGGCACACACCCCCATCATCAGTCGAGGCAGGGAAAGGGGATGCGGCAGACCCTTTAAAATGAACACTCAGTGTTCGTTAGCCAAAACAAGTTTCGTGGCCTCCCCTTACTTCCAGGGAGCAGGGAAGTACCATCCTGCCATGGACCTGGCAGGAGGGAGAACTGGACATGTTAGGTGAACAGCACTAACAGAGACTGACAATGCCAATCACTGAGATGGGGAAATGGGTAGGACCAGGCCTGGGATCTTGCACCCCCTTCAACACTGCCCTCTGTGGCCAGAATCCTTATTCTGATACAAAAGTCTCATGTCATCCCTCTGTTCACATTCTCTTTAGAAGCTCCCCGTCACCTACCTGATAGCTTCGTGAATCCACAGTGTGGCTGTGGAGCCTCTCCTGGCTTGACACTCGCCTCCCTGTCCAGCTCCGTCTGCTGGCGGCCCTTCTCTCCTAGCCTCTCCCGTCCTCTTTATTCTCCAGCAGGACTCAGAGTGCCCTGAGTTTGCCCGACTTTCTCAGCCTCCACACCCTTAGGCATTCTTTTTTCTCTACCTCAGATGTCCTCCTTCATCTTTCACCTCCTTATCTACCTGGAAAGCTTCCACTTCTTTGAGAAGCCTTTCTAAATTTCCCCAGGAAGACTTAGGTGTACCCTTTTTTATTCCCCTGGTTCACATTGTCCTCAGTTCTGTTACAGTCCTAACCTCCTTCTGGCTATACCATTTAGATGTCTGCTCCATTCTACATTTGGCTGGTGACATTCTATGAACTCTTAGATCAAGCCTTGCTCAGTGCCAGCTCTTCCTCTGGACTTTAGAGTCATGTGAGCCAATAAATTCCCTTTATTGTTTAAGCCTGTTGAGTTGGATTTTTGTTTTTTTCCAACCTGAAGAATCCAAGTTAGAATAAAAATTAGTACCATGAGTTGGGGCGGGCTTCAAGAGGGAGGCCCCCCAAATGGACCTGATTCAACCGAGGAGGTAAGATGAAGGGCAGCAGTGACCCCTGTGGGTAGGGAAATTGGCGACCTGACATAGGTGGTTACACAGTTTCCTGTCGCATCTCAGGATGCAGCTCCCGTGCGGCCGTGGTTACAGCAGTGCATCGCTTAGTAGAGACATTTAGACTGTTGGGTTGGGTTGGCTCCTTCTTGTTGCTATTAGTGAGGTCCTATACAAAGTTAAACCTATGTTCAAACTAAGTTTGAACTCCAAAAACTGAAAAGGAAGAAAACAGAGCTTTGCTAAGAGAAGCTCTTTCTGCCTATGGTCAAAAAATGGTTGAGGTTCTGGAAAAAGGCAGGACAGAAAACCCCCAAAACTTTGCTCCGAGGAATGTGAGTATAAGCAGAAGCAGGGCTGGGGGAGTACCTTACATGAGACAAGACTGGGGCGCACATGCAGCCTGGTCCCCAGCACCTTCCTAAGTACCTCCTGGTTTTCACTCCCTCCAAGACAAAGGGAGCCATCCGGCCCATGACATATATAGGTGGGATATGGCCTGTAGGCAAGGATCAGACTTGGGGCACCTCCTCAGTTGTCCTAAGGTGTAGCTTGAAATTACATGTAAGGCTGAGTGTCTGGGAGAACACTAAGCCCTGTGGCTTAGAGAAAGAAGTGCCCAAACCAGACTCCAGACCCAAAGAGTTGTCTCAGCAAGATCTCTGGTTTTGCATACCAGCTCACAGAACGCACCAGAAGCACGCAGACTGGAAGCTCACCGAGGGGGTCCAGTGCCAAAGGAACCCGAAGCACAGCTGACGATGGCCAGAGACTTGGCAACTCCTAATGCAATTTCTTAGGTCTCCAAGCACAGTGAATCAGCCTTCACAGGGACCAAACATTAAAGCAGCATTTCTTACACTTTTTTGTCCATAAGAAGTATTTTTATTAAAAGTATCGATTTGGGGGCTTTGTTCCTAAAGAATTTGATTCCTTCTGTCTGGGACTGAGCTCAAGCATCTGCATTACTCATAAAAGTCCCTGATTGTTCACACACAGGTGACTAAGGAACCCTACTTTGGGAGACACTGCATTTAGGGAAATTATTAAATTCCTTAAGGACAGCAGGATTTCGTTTGTCCTCAGAGCATCTAGCACTGTGTAGGGCACAGAATGGGAGCTGGCAGAGCCTTGCCTACTGGACCCGAAAAGCACGGGCGTCCAGAGCCAAGGTGGGTTTAGGAGGTGTGCAGACTGTGACTCCAGGGGCTGATTGGCCCCGAGTCCCCGTCCCCCTGCTCCTTGGTCCTGCTTTTCCTGCTTTGCACCTAAGGGGCTGCCTTATCCAGACACCGAGCTGGCAACGAATATGCCTGGATCCTCTGTCAGTGCCCTTGTACAGGCAGAGAGCTCTGGCCACCTCCGTGGGGGTGAGGAATGCGCCCAGTGTCAGAGGGTGTTTACTAGCCTTCCCGGTGTTTATTTTCTCCCTCCACCACACCTCCGGGCAGGGAGTGTTCTCCCCGAGAGCCTCTGCGAAGCAGCTACACTTTTATGGCACCTTGGGTGACTCATGTGTCTCAGCTCCCTCCATCAAAGGCCTTGGAATTGTCAAGGTCAGGATATTTAAAGCCACATTCTTGGGAGTGTTCTGGACACTGCCAGCTCAGCTCCGAAAGAGGGACGTGCCCAGAGGACAGCTGTCAGAGTTAGTGCTCACTGTTCACAGCAAGGCTGTAGCACATACCAGTCGTGAGTGTGGCCATATTGTTCTGGTTGGTTGTGGCCGAGCGATCATAGATTTCTCTTTATTCATTCTCCTAAATATTTAATTCAGTACCTACTGGGTGCCAGAAACCAGGGAGGATACAAGATAAATAGACACAACCCTGCCCCAAATGAGCTCAAAAGTGGGAAGTGACACCATGGCCCTGCAGAGAGACTCATGAACAGGGACCATATTTACAGGTGGGGTGTTTATTATAAGCTCACTAAGGAAGGGCATACAGCTTGGAGAGATGGAGATGACGGTGGGGTGTGGGGAAATCTTCTGGGAGCGGGGTCGATTTCAGCTTCTGGCCAAGATGGACCGACAGGGATGGAATTTGCCCTCCCACCTGAGGCAATGGAAGAGTTGTACAAAAAATATGAAGCAATGGTTTGGGACATCAGACAGCACAGGACAGTGATCCTTGAGAGAGGGAGAACAAACGAGGTGAGCCCTGTGATTGCTTCAGCCCCTTCCTTGAGAGAGTCTCCAGCTGTGGCACAAAGAGGAGGGCCACAGGTGGAGTCGGTGGTCTCTCTGAGTTGGGGAGTTGGGCCAGGGAGTCCAGGGAGGCCAAGGCAGCAGAGTTTTGGGTCCAAGTACCAGAGAGGAGTGAGATGTGGAAAGAGGAAGGAGGAGGGAGGAGAGAGAGCCAGAAATCTGTAGAGGGTTCCTCCAAGTCTTCAACTGAGCCCTGATCAGAGCATGTGTGTGAGGAAGCTAGCTGAGTCTAGAGAAGCAACCCTCAAAAGGAGCAGAGGAGGCAACCCCTGGAGGTCACATAAGGCAAAGAATAGTTTATGTTCCCACTAGCCAGAATGGCAAACCTCATACATCACAAAGCATCAGATAGAGTGCTCAGGAGGGAATCACCTCAGTACTGGGGGAAAATTAGCTCTAGACTAATGGATATTCTGGCCCCAACTAACAAAGCTTAAAAGCAAGCCTCAAAAGGATGAAACTGTTCCCAAGTAACTTAACTGTGTCCCAGAACAAAGTTCAAGAATATTTATAGAAATATAAAAACATCCAGCACCTAACACGGTAAAATTCATCATGTATGCTATTCAGCTCAAAATCACCAGACAGTGCAGCCATTATGGAAAACAGTATGGAGATTTCTTTAAAAAACTGAAAATAGACTTACCATATGATCCAGCAATTCCACTTCTGGGTATATATCTGGAGGGAACTTTAATTTGAAAAGATCCATGCACCCTGATGTTCATAGCACTATTTACAATAGCCAAGATGTGGAAGCAATCTAAATGTCCATCAACAGATGACTGGATGAAGATGTGGTACATATATACAATGGAATACTACTCAGCCATAAAAAGCATAAAATAGTGCCATTCACAGCAATATGCAGAAACCTGGAGATTGTCATACTAAGTGAAATAAGCCAGAAAGAAAGCAAAATATCATGTGGCATCACTTATATGAGGAATCTAAAAAAATGAGACAAATGAACTTTTTTTTCTTACAAGACAGAAACAGACTCAGAGACATAGAAAACAAACTTGTGGTTACTGGGAGGCAAGGGGTGGGGTGGAGGGATAAATTGGGAGTTTGGGGATTTGCAGATACTACTATACGTAAAGTAGATAAGCAGCAAGGTCCTGCTGTATAGCACAGGTATATTCAATACCTTGTAATAGCCTCTAATGAAAAAGAATATGAAAAGGAATATATAAATACATATGTATAACTGAATCACTGTGCTGTATACTCGAAATTAACACGTTATAAATCAACTATACTTCAATAAAAAAAATCACCAGACGTGCAAATAATCAAGAAAATATGCCTGTAACAAGGAAAAGAAATCAATCAATGTCAGCAGGCCCAGAAATAACACAGATGTTAGAACAAAGATATTAGTAGACAAAGACATTACAACAGTTACTATATGTTCAAGAAAGTAAAAAAAATTAAGTATGTTAAGTAAAGGCATGGAAGATATAAGAAAGATCCAAATCAGTCTTCTAGAGATGAAAATTATAATGTGAAATAAAAAAATACCCTGATGGGATTAATATCAGGTTAGACAGTGAGGAAGAAAAACATTAGTGAACTTGAAAATATAATTATTGAGACTATTCAAAACAAAACACAGAGAAAAAGACTGAGCAAATTAAAAAAGAACAGAGTGTCAGTGATTTGTGAGAAAACTTCTTGGGGCCTAATGCGTGTGCAACTGGGGTCCCAGAAGGAGGGAGAGGGCAGAAAATATATTTGAAGAGAAAATGGCCCAATATATCCAAATCTGGTGAAAGCTATAAACTCACAGATCCAAAAACCTCAATGAAACCATAGTACACGAAGCTGAACTACACCAAGGGACAGCATAATTAAACTGCTTAAAACCAGTGCTAAATAGAATATAGAAGGGGAAAAAAAGGCATTTAATTTACAAAGGAACAAAGATAAAAAAGACAGCAGACTTGTTTTTTAAAATAATGAAAGCCAGAAGTCAGTGGAGCAACCTCTTTAACGTTCTGAAAGAGAAAAGCTGCCACCCTTGAATTCGACACTTAGCAAAAACATCTCTCAAAAGTTATGGTGAAATGAAAACTTTCTCAGACAAAATATGAAGAAATTCATCACCAGCAGACCGTCACTACAAGAAATGTTGACAGAAGTCCTTCAAACAGAAGGAAAATTATACTCGATAGAAGCCTGGATCTATACAAGACAATTAAGAGCAGTAGAAATGAGGTGTTCCCACTAACAAAGGAAGAAGCAATAATATAACTAGCACATCACAGTTGTGAAACCCCTCCTGTGTTAATGGATCTAGGCAGTGAGGAACAATGGCTGACAGTCGACAAAGACAACCAGGCCTCATGCACAACGGCAGAGGCGGACTTCACCATCTACACAAAGAAACAGAAACAGAAACATGATAAACAGAAACAAAAAGAGACACAGAAAACAAACAGGAAGAGAACAGCAATCGAACCTGAATCTGGCCTCTAGATCTAACCACCAATTTGTGGCATATAGAAGGGACAGAGAAGCATGTTAAACGACACCACCACTGCGTTTTAATTTAAAAAACATCCAGACTTGGGAAATTTTGTAAGATACACAACCAGATTGTTTTCATCAAATTAAAAAAAAATGTGAGGTAAGAGAGAAGAGAAAAGACTGACCTTTACCTGGATGGGGAACTACAAACTATAAGAGACTTTTAAGAGCCGTATCAATCGATCACAATGTACAGATCTTTAGATCACTAATTCAAACAATTAAAAGGGAAAAAATAAGACATCTGGGGAAATGTGAACAGAGACAGGTATATTAAGGAATTACTGGAGACAAATTGTCAGCCAGGCCAAGCGAGGAGGAGGGTCACAGGGCGGGTGGGGACAGCACTGGCAGAGGCGTGCCCTCATTGGAGCCGGGGTGGTTAGGGCTGCTCGGGTACTCACTCTGGTTTCTGAGAAGGGAAAATGCAGAATACTGACACACAGACCACTGTTGACCTCTTCTGGCCTCCTGCGGTGTAGGGGCCAACTCAGGGAAGAAGTCTTGTTGAGGGCTTTCAAGGCTACTCAGCAACAGAGGACAAGGACCCCGGCAGCGCCGGGGAGACGGAGGCTTATCCATCCTCTCAGCTCTGCCTGGGGTAGAGACCTAGGAGGGAGGAGAGACCTAGCTTGAAGGAGAGGAAGGAAAAGAGGGAGGAGAGACAGAGAAGAAAAGGTGGAGAAAAGGGAAGAGAGTGGGAGAGGCTGAAAGAGAGCTCAGCACGCACTCAGTTGCTTCCGAACCAGTTGCCTTCAGCCTCTAGACATGACAGCTGTGGGCCAGTCCAGAGGCAAAGCTGCATGTAAGGAGGGATAAAGGGCACACTCCGGCCACAGAGATTAAGGAGTTTACTTAGGTCAACGGGCAAGTTGAGATGATGAAAATGGCTGATCCTGGTTCATCGAGGATTGCTCAGGGCCTGGTGCCTCTGTCCTGTGGTTCCTTGCTGCACCAAGTGCCCAGTGAGAAATGATAACAGGAATCTTATTAGCGAACATTACTGGGTGCTCACCCTGCCAGACCCTGTTCTAAGTGCTGTACATATTCATTTCATCTTCACAACAACCCTTTGAGGAAGGTACTGTTATTAAACCCATCTGATAGATTGTCACTGGGCTCAGAGAGATTAAGTGACTTACTTAAGGTCACACAGACAGTAAGTGGCCCTGCTGTAACTGAACTTAGGAAAAACCTAGTTCGGGACTCCATGCACTTCACACACCCTCCCCACCCCCCCACCTCTGACAGTGGTGGTGACCTCAGTGCACTCCCCTAGACAGAGGCTCCTCCTGGCTCCTCCTTCCCTCCCAGAGCAGCCCAAGGCTGGAATGAAGGCTTCCCAGGGCTCTGGAGGAGAACCTGGAGCCACACTGGAAGGGCCGCCCCGTTCCGGACAGGCTGAGGGGGCCCCAAGGCTGGGGAAGTGTTTGCCAAATACAACAGCGCGCCTGCCCTAAACCGTTCTCAGCTGCACAGCCGGGACCCAGGCTGCTGATCGGTGACTCTTATCAGCTCTCCAAGAGTGAACTCTGATCCTGACATTCTGAGCCCAGGATGTGAGGAGGGAACCGGGGAAGGGGTGTCCGAGATGCGCTGTGTCAGGAGCTGGGAGGCCCCGCCCACAGGCGCGCTCGGCGGGGAGCTGGGTCCCCTCCCCACACCCTTGAACGATTTAGCCTGAAATAGCATAAGAACTTCTTTCCCATTTTTTCCAGGCTTTTGGATGAAATTATATTTTACAAATGACTCATTATTATATTTATAGCTTCTCTCCAAATGATTCAAATCGTGCTTTGTCGCCTCCCTGTCTCTCAACTCCCCCCAGCTCGACAGGAAGAAGAGCTGTTTACTGTACGGCCAGGTGTGGCCGCTGAGAGTGGCTTTGCCCCCTGTAATTAGTTCGCCTGAGCCCTGACAGGCACTCCGGCACATTGAGTCATGTGCAGCCTTTGTTCCAGCACGTCGTCGGGAACTCGGCTTGGAATCCGCTCCCGTAGGAAGTGCATGTGTGAGGGGGGGGGAGTGGGCAGGGGGAGGGGGAGGCCTGTTCCGGGGAGGCTGTGACAGAGGGTGCCTTTGTGAGGGCAGAGGCTGCTGGAGCTGGAGCTGCAGTTCCTCAAAGCCTCCAGTGAGGAGGCCGGGGTGGGCGGGCCAAGGTCGGTGAGCCCCCTCCCCCCATCCTCCTCCTCCTCCCCCAGCCTCCATTGAGGAGTTGAGAGCTGGCTGGTGGGGGAGGTGGCGCGCAGACATTTCAGGTTGTGCTAGTGTCTGGTTAGTGACACGTCACTGTTTCTTCTGAGGAACCACCCTGGCTCTTTAAGGAATCGTCGGGGCTGGGGGGTGGGTTTCAAGCTCCCTCCCCCTTCCAGGGAGCTCTTCCACCTACCCTCCTGCCCTGCCGCCCCTGCCCCCGACCCAGCACCTAGGAAAGTGTGGTCTCTTAAACCGGCCACCTTGGAGGTGGAAGGTAGCAAGGAGGCCCCATTTGCAGTAACTGTTTATTCTGTCAGGTGCCCATGGGATCAAAGTCCCCTTGGTCTGCCCTCCTGGGCACTGAGTAAAGTTAAAAGCCCACAGAATGGGAAAGAAGGACATTCTGGAACTCACAGTGACATTCTCAGAGCCTCGCAACCACTCCTGCCCCTCGGGGTCCTTGGACTTGGGTGGTGGTGACCTGTGGACGCCTGTGGCTGGCTGTGGGGTGAGGACTCTGGGGTCAGGATGGGCCGTCCCGGGCTCCCAGAAGGCCCAGAGGAGGGAAGGGAACAGGCCACCCCAGAGGGAGCCGGCTTCCTGGGATGTGTCCGCAGACCCCTGCCTGTGCTCTGAGGGCAGAGCTGGCTCCTCGGTGTTGCAGCGGCTGCTGCGCGGGAGCCTGGGCCGGAGGCGGCGTTTGTGAGCTAAGCCTGGGGCTCCTGCTGTGTCCCCAGCTCGTCCGCCTGGGCCCCTTCAGGTTTGCATCCATTTTTACTTCTTGGCACGGGGCCCAAGTGAGTGGGAAGGGGACGCGGGAGGAGGGGATGTGGGAATGGGTGTGGACGAGCATAACGTAATTATTGGTGAAATCAGTGTGAAGCCTTAACCAGATGACTTCCGCCTGGGCAGAGCGGGCCCCTGTGAGGTGTGTGAGGCGGCCAGGGGTATGGCCCCGGGGGCCCTGGGCTTGGAACCCTGGGACCCCGCCACCCTCTGGGGTGTTCCATGGTGGGGTAGGGCCTCGACAAGTCCCTTGTCAGAGGGAAGGGAAAGCTGAGAGGAGGACCAGAGGGGGCTTGGTGAGGTAGGGGTGGCAAAAGGGAGGAAAGGGGAGGGCCAGGTGTGGACTTACCTGGGCAGGGGTGCCCTGAACATCCTCCATGGGCCGAGGGACAGAGAGACGCTTGTAGGGAAGTGTGGCTTCCACTTCCTGTGTGGAGCCAGGGCTGGCGGGCTTCACACCGCAGCAAACCCGGCTAGTGGTCAGACTGAGGGGCAGCCAGCTCTGGCTGCTGAAGCTACCTTTGGACAACCTTCCTTATGGGATTTGTGGTCCTGCAGCTGCTCAACTTGCGTTGGCACCTTTTCACCCGTCCTCTGACTGCCATGTCAGCGTATCAGAGGCCTTGAACATGGGTAGAAGGGGTGCTGTGTGAATGTGTGCTTGTGGGATACAGCTCTTCTCCCTGGCCTTGCCTGTACCCCCTCCTACACCTCTGCTTGGAGCCCCACTCCACGCCTCTTGGAGGCAATGCGATCAATGGGCAGCCTGTGGGCAAAGCTGGATCCTGGCTCTGAATAAGAGCTAATCATGGAGAAAATAAGTGTCTTGACAAAATGAGTTTTTGTGGTGGAGACCAGACTATGAAGGATTTGGCTTCATTCCACCTTTGATGAGGATCACGGTTTAGGGATGTTGACGGAAGATCAAAGTATTATTTTTCGGTTGTATTTATGGAGTGATTTGCTGTCTACCTCTTTATTTTCAGGTACCAACTTCCTTCTTATGTTCGAGATGTTTTTAGCTTGACGAAGTGGAATCAGATGATGAAATCAGCTTGCACGCACTCCTCAAACTGTGTTCACATCCATTATCTCATTTGGGGTGGGCTATTATCCTCTCTACTTTCTTTTAAGGATACTGACAGAGAGAGATTAAATAACTTGCCCAAGAGTGCACAGCGCATCACTGACTCGGCTTAGACCCAGGGTCTGGAGACCGGTTTCTCTGTGGCTGTGCTTTCTGCCAGTTTGAGAAGGGAGCAGAAGCCCGCAGCCCGCGGGCGGGGTCAGCAGAGAGATGACCGAGGGCGGGTGAGGGCGCCCTCCTTGGCCCCAGGACTTACGACAGGTGTTCACAGAGCTGCTGGGATCCAAGGTGGCAGCGGGAACAGCCCCCATGTTGAATTAACTGCCGGCATCTCTTTGGGTCAGAGTGAATGTCACTGACTTTATTTCTTACCGTGGTAAGATATCCATTACATACAATTTACCACTTTAACCGTTTTTAAGTGTGTAGTTCAGTGGCCTCAAGTCTGTTCACACTGTTGTGCAACCATCACCACCATCTTCCAAAACTTGTTCATCTTCCCAAGCCAAAACTCCGTACCCACTGAACAACAACTCCCCGTTCTCTCCTCTCCCCAGCCCCTGGCAGCCTCTATTCTACTTTCTCTCGGAACTGGACGACTTTGGGTACCTCATGGAAGTGGAACCATCCGGTATTTGTCCTTTGGAGTCTGTCTTATGCTGACTTATTTTTAATTGGATCATCATTTTCAACCACAACAGGGACACTGATTAGCATTGCTTCATGCCCAAAAAGGAGTGAAAGAGACAGGGAACAGGAGTGATTCGGGGGATTTCTCAGCTGTCAGGGGTACCAGATGTAAGGGGGCAGCGGTGGGGGGTGGAAAGGAAGAAAGTGTTACATAGAAAAAAACTGCTGTGCGCGCTCATTCCAGGGGAGGGGCGCATCCCCCCTGGACGTAGATGCCTCTGTTCTGAGGACTGAGCTGTGATGACCCCTGATGGGGAAGCTGCTCTGTCTGGTGAGAACAGAGTGACCCTCTGGACATGCTGAAGGCTAGATGGATTGTCCTGCAAGAGAAATCCATGCACAGGAACTTGGATAGGAGGGTCTGGAGGAGAAGAGAGAGGCTGGAGAAGATAGCCTAAGCTAGGACTTAGGAAATAATGAGAGACTTTTCAAGACGGGGGAATGGCTGACGGATGTTTAGGAGAGTAGTATCTGTTAGCAGATTGTAAAGGGCTTACTGTGATTCCCCTCCATCACCCCAAACATTGAGGAAAAGTCTGCTACTGTGCCTGCTGGCCTTGTGCGAGTTGGGGGTGGCTGGGGGGAAATGCAGGAACGGAGCAGTAGGGAGGGTGATGGGGGTGCTGGAGAGGAGGGCAGCTCCAGGAGGTGAGAGGGGAGATGCAGAAGCAGGGCAGAGGGAGAAATGCAGGCAATCGAGCCAGAGGTCACCTGAGGAAGCATAAACCCTCTGAGAGTCTTGGGCACACAGTTGGTGGTGGGGGCAAGAGGGACTGTGAGGCTGGGGGGACACGGTGATGGGGTCCCCACAGCTGGGATGGGGCTCAAGTCTTTTCTTGAATATTAGGGGCAGGCATTCCTGTCAGACAGCCTGAAGGAGGGAGTGGATGTGGATTTCTCTTCGCAGAGACCTGGCAAAATCTAGACAGGAGGCAGCCTGGGTCACTTAGGGAGCAGAGGCTCCCTGCGGTCCCATCAGCTCAGCTCACTGCCTCCAAGAGGCCCAGATTCACAGGGAAGAGAACTGTTTTTTGAGAGATGGAGATGGAGCTAGAACCAAAGCCAAGCCCAGAACATGTCTTGAGCTTTCAAAACATCCCTCTTTTTAAAATCGTCTGAAAGCAGAGCCCTGGGGCTGTGACTGTCTCTGACGGAGACAGATGTTTCTGGACCTCCCAGACTTAGCAGGAGCCCAGCAAGAGGGTCTGGCTGCTCGCACGCAGAGACCCCCAAGAAGCCTGGCATGGAACGCGAGCTGTGTGTTACTGGGAATGCTTGGAGATTCCCTGATCAGGTCCCAGTGTGGGCTGGGGATGGAGCCCTGCCTGGAATTACTGATGCGTCCTGAGGTCTCGGGACTAGCCTGTGTGGTGGCGGTGGGGCCGACCGAGGACATTTCCCTCTGGTCCTCTCCAGCCTTGGCTCAGAGAACCAAGACTTAGGGCTTGTCTGGCTGGACCCCATTTTGATCCCAGCCCAGCATCCCTTCGTCAGCTGGGTCCTGGGGAAAAGGGCCTGGCTTGGATCACACCGTGAGGAGGTTTGCCAAATGTGTTAGTTGCCACTAAAATCTTGTAAACTGGGGTGCAGGGTGCTAAGGGGCCTGGGCTGGCCTGAGGATGTGCTGCTCAGAAGTTCCCTGCAGGTTGGGAGGGAGGAATGTCCCTGCAGAATCACAGACAAGCCTGTCCTGGGGCTGGGCCAAGATTTCCCTCTGGCGGGCCCCCCTGCTCTGGGGGAGCTGTGTGTTCCCTTCGACTCTGGCAGCTTGGGAAAGACCAGAGGCCCTTTCAGGGAAAGGAGAGAGAGAGAAACAGGCCTGAAAACACTGTAGTGAAGGCTTAATTCTGAGCCTCAGCTGCGGACCCAGGCCCACAGCGCAGAAGCGTTTCTCGACTCCATTCCGAGAATGTGGAGCGTTGTAAAACAGGCTGTTGTGGGGAACGGCAGAGCTTCGGAGACTGGGTGCTGGGAGGGTCTGGAAGACCAGCTAGCACAGACCCCTCATTTGCTGGGAGGCTAATTTGAAACAGAGTGGAATCTGGCAGGGGGTGGGATGCCTTTTTCCTTCTGAGGCCCCGTTCCCTGAAAGAGCAGTGTCCGAGATGAGCTGATTTCACCCATTCACTTGTTGCCCTCCTTGGTGCATTAAAAAAAAATTTTTTTTAAACCCTCAGAGGTCCAGATCTGGCTTCTTTGAAAGTAACAGAGTTTGTGGCTTCCAGGGTGTTTTCGGTTTGGAGCCATCATTTCTGTTTGTTCATTAAAAGTGTTTGTTCACCACAGGCTTCAAGCCAGGTCTTCCTTTGCACGTTACTGGGCTGTGCTTGTGAATGGCCGAGCGAGGCCAGGATCCAGCTCAGGAAGAGACTGGAAGGAAGCAGGGGCTGGCGTGGTCTGGGAGGGTTGGGAGGTGGAGGTCCACAGGTTTGTCCTCTTGCTATAGACATCTGAGCACCCTCAGTGAGGAGCCTTACAGCAACAGAAGATGCCTTGGCGAGACATCTGTGCAGGGCTGGCCGCTTGGCCCCCCCGTGGGAGTGCAGGGGCTGCCTGAGAAAGATGGTGCCCAGATTCATCAGGGAGGACTCTGAGAACAGGCAGGCCTCTAGCCCAGGAAGCTTAGGAAAGAGACCTGGATGAGGGCAGCCAGGCACCTCAGAAAAAGAGCAAAGAGAGAAAGCAAGGGGCACAGAGTGAAGTGGGACCCGAGCTGAATTACAAGTTTTGGGTGGGGCCCAAGAGGCTGCCAACTTTGAGCTCACTCTCTGGAAAGGCCTTTCGGTTACTTCTTACACCCACCACCCAATCACCAGAGAGCTATCGCC
Organism: Vicugna pacos; assembly: GCF_048564905.1. Taxonomy (NCBI): domain Eukaryota; kingdom Metazoa; phylum Chordata; class Mammalia; order Artiodactyla; family Camelidae; genus Vicugna; species Vicugna pacos. The sequence goes on from NC_132998.1 coordinate 8,088,864, forward strand.
TTCTGATCGAAGCAGCTCTTGGCAGACAAATGGGACATACGCAGCTGGAATTGGGGGCCACACATGCTGGGTGTGGGCTAGGGAGGGGACATACATAGGCTGGTGGAGGAAAGTCTCAGTCTCCTGTCCTGGGAGGCAGAGTGAAGAAGCAGAAAGTTGGGGCTCAGGGCAGCAGTGTTGTTCTGTCCTGTTCCCACGGTCCCCCCAGGGCCCAGCTCAGGACCAGGCACACACAAGTTGCTCACTGAGTGAGTGAATGAATGAAGTAGCTATCTGTCTGAATGCATGCAGTGCTATTCTCTTGAATCCCTACGTTAACTTCTATTTGTCTCCTTCAAGGTTTAAAGAATAATTGAGGATATTTGCCTAACTTGAGCTTCCTCCTTCAGGAAGGGTCTTCTTACCGTCGGTGTGGCAGGGGGCACTGAAGCGCTGTTCTGAAAACTATCTCATACAGGCCCTCCATCTGGGGTGGAGGGGAAATGGGAAGAGGGCCAGAATGACCTCTCAGGGTCCAGCTGGCTCTGTGGGATGCAGAGGGCGGACCGGAATTCGCCAAGCTGTGCTGGAGATGGCCGAGGTCACCGCAAGATGATGCATTAGCAACTTCGTTAATTGCATCATGTTTTTCTCCACGTGACAGCACTGGGCTTATGCCTCAGCCCCAGCAGATGACCGACGGAGGAAAATAAAATGGAACTCAAACCTTCTCTCTGACAAGTCTTATCTCCTGGAAGTGTAACTCTGTGAAGCCATGGGTTTCCTTTCCTGGACCATCTCAGGACCCATCACTGTGGTTTATGGAAAGGCATGCCACTGGGAGAGGTCCTTCCTCTCCTCCCAGCTCCTTGCCCGGAGGAAGCCCCCTAACTTCTTTTGGGCTTGGTTTTGGAAGCAGCGGTTAATCCTCTTCTGCTGTAAGGACTTCCTGTGGGGGTTTGGTACAGTATTCCTCCAGAGACGGGGGAGGGCTGAGATGACCTCTCCAAGTCTTGCCCACTCTACAGTTCCTGCGTCTCCGGAGGATCCAAGCACTTCCTCTCCTTCAGAAGTTGTCAGAGTTAACTCCGCGTGGGTGTGGGCTCCTTGTAGCTACACCTTCCCTCCAATATTTGAAAGGTCTGTGCTGGCTCTTAGGGCCTCCAAATCATGTATTTATTTTCCTTGGCTCTGGCTGAAAAGGCCACATCGGTGTTTGTTTTGTTTTTTTTTTCTTTTTTTCCCTGAAAGCTAGGTCCTTTGGGCTAAACAGAACCGCCTCTAAGCTTTAGAAATGGCTGGTTTTCATCATGCCCTTTCTCGACCAAATTATTTCTTAAATTGCTCTCCCCGTGTTGGGTGGTTGGGTGTTCCAGGACACAGAAACCAGTCCGCGGGGGTCCCGGGCTTTTTCTCCCCGAGGAGTTGTAGGAGGGCCTCAGTTTCTCCGTCGCACACTTTGACCCGAAGAGGGCAGGCGCCCCGGCCCCGGGGAGGGGAGGGGAGGGGACGGGCCCCGGGGAGGGGGTGCTGGAGCAGCGCGGGCAGCAGTGGGGGGCGCAGACCGCGGGGGCCAGGCAGGGGCGCCTCCTGCGCTCCCGAACGTGACCCGCCCCCCGCCAGACGGCTGGGGAACAGTCCGCAGCGCCCCGAGGCCGAACGCCTCCCCTCCACCGGCGTCTGGGGCCACTGGGCAGCGCCGCAGGGATGAGGCACCGTGGAGCGAGGCCCCTCTCGGTCCCCGCCGCGCTCCGGCTCGCGGGGTTCGGGCGCTTGGGGTGGCTCGGGGCACCCCTGGCCCGGCTGCCGGGCCCCCTCCCCTGCAGCCCAGCCCGGCGGCCAGGGCCCCTCTGGGAAGGACTGGAGGCGACTCGGGTGGGGGTCGGGGAGGGGGAGGAGGGAGCGTTCCTGCAAATCACACGATTTTCCCGCTTATATAAATCACAGCTTGTTTTTCTCAACTGGCTGCAGACTTAAAGGTGCAGTGTCTTCTTTCTCTCCCAAGGGCAGGGGTGCCCCGGGGTGCTTCTGACGCACCTCCCCTGCCGGCTGGCTGGAGGTGGCTTGGCCAATGAGAGTGTCAGGGTTCAGAATTTAGGGAGCCCTCTGCACCTCATAGTTGGGAATGTTTTCTTTTTAGCTTGAGACCAGGGAAGGACGTGGAAATAGGATCACCAGATGAGCAGACAGAGCCAACCGGGTTGGTGGTATTGGTGTTGGTGTCGGTGTCAGAGACCTCTCCGGAGACCAGCTGCCCCCGAGAGCCGTGGACACCCTGGATGCCCCCGGGGCACCCTGAGCTGAGGGCTCAAGATGAATTTGTCCTGTGGGAGATCTGTAGTGGCCAAAATCAGGCTTCCAAGGCTGATGCTTACTATTGTGACCAGGTCTGGCTGTATGTTTGAGGCCAACCTATCTGGGAAGAAAAAGAAAATCAACACGTATATTAAGCACCTACTATCTGAGTATTAGTGCAGGGAGAAACTAAGACCCATGAGACAGTCTTCTCCTTCGAGCGGTTTATGCTGTTTGCAGTGATGAGATACAGACTTGGGAGAGATTACACAGCACTAGCGTGTGTCAAAGCTTGTTCTAGGCTAAACAGAAGAGTTACAAGGCAGTGCATAATTACTGCCTGATGAACAGTACAGATAATGAATCCTGCAGGCTTTGAGGGGAGGGCTGGCAGGAGGGAGGAGGGGACAGCCTCCTGGGGGCACTGGGAGCCACAAGTAGGTAGGAGAGGGAGGGAAAGGAGCTTGGTGTTGGGAGGGATGTGGGAACGAGCAGTCCTTTCGCTAAACTGAGGAACAGAGGAGTGGAGGATGGGGTGCGAGGCTGGAAAGACACGGGACCAGATGCAGGCAGCCTAGAGTACAGGGCTGAACGTGGACTTGATTTGATGAAGGCAGGGTGCCAGCCAGTGGAGGCACAGGGCAGGTACGTGTGTGGTGTGATGTATCTGGCAGTGGTGTACAGCCATGAGCTGGAAGTCCTTAGGGAACTGGCTGGAGGCTTCTGCAGGGACCAGGCAGACCTAAGGTTCACAGTGCTAGGATGTGAAGAGAAAAAGTAGAAACAAAAAGCCAGGGGTAAGAGAGATTTTGAAGGAAGACTTGAGATCACTGAGTGAGTGTGTATATGGGGGAGGGGGAGAAATGACCAAAAGGGGTGTGATTTTTGAGCTTGGGAGGCAGGAGGAGGGGGGGTGTGAGTGGTGAGGTTAAGGGTTCCTTTTAGAAATAATGGTGTTTGTAAGGACTGTGGGATCCTAACTGGGCACTGTCCAGGGGGCTGGAAATCAGAACAGAGGATCTGCATGGAGGAAACAGCCCAAGGGATGAAAGAGACACCACCAATTTACAGGGAGACAGCAGAAAGGGAGAAGGAGACACAGGGCCTGGGAATACTCACATTTAGGGGAGGAGCCAGCAGCGAGGCTGTGGAGGGAATGCGTGGCCTGGGTGAGCAGTGCCTGCCCAGCTTCTGGGTGGTTTATTTTCTCCAATCTGTAAAATGGGAAAGCACACTTGTATCATATTCTGTGCGGATAAAGGGAAGTACCTGAAGCATCGAGCACACTGCACAGCGCCTGGCACAAAGCAAGTGCTGAATTCCAGTGTACTCCCCCTCCACACCCCTTCCCGCCCCCCCCCCATTTCATGTAAGTGACAGGCACTGGATCAGTTTCTCCCTTCTTAAATTGTAACCGAGCTGTTGCTGGTGGTGCTTTTCTTCTTCTTACCACTCCCCACCCCACCTCTTCGTCTTCTAGAAGAAACAGTCTGGCTTGCATGACTAATTATTTGAACCGGATATAGCCTCCATTATAGAGGAAGGAAATAATAAATTTGTTTCCTAAGGGCCTCTTAGTTGGAGATGGCGATTACCTCATTTGATCCTTCCAGGGGCCCTGCAAGGTTTGGAGGTTGGGGGTGGAGGCAGGTATGATCAGGCCTTCCCCCCACTGCAGCTGAAAAAATGGAAGAAGGTTTGTAAAAAGTTTGATTATTATGTTTGAGAATCACATGTCTGTCGGTACCCTCTAGTTCAAAGATTTCCAAACTTTTATTTTTAGCCCTTTATTTTTGGAAATTAATTTTACCAGGGAGTCAGATACAGGCAGGAGTTCTGGTTTCAGTGGAGCTGGGAGGTTCTGAGTCTCAATCTCTGGGATCCGCTCCTACTGCCGGCCCCCAGGCCAGGCTGGGCAGTGGGGCTGTGCTTCTGGGGTAACCCCGCACCCAGAGTCTCAGTTTCTACACTCAGCTTCTTTCTCCTTGTCGGCCACAAACTTCCTCACTTCGAAGGCCTGGCTGGGGCCCAGGAAGGCTCCGCAGACCCCTGGGTGTACCCGTTGTGCGGGCTGAGTGTTGTCTCTGGTGATGCCGCTGCCTGGGGTGTGAACCAGCGCGGCTCCCAGGCCGAAGGCCGGGGGCGCTGTCTCAGGGCAGACCGGATGGACAGCAACATCTGATGTCACTGGTCCCAGGAGCCCCCCAGGCTGGGGTGTGCTGGCCTGCTCTGCTCACGTGCTTTGGGCTCTTATTTCCTCTTTGAATATGTTTCTTGAAAAACAAACCCTTTGAGGTCAGAAAACAGTTTATAATTTTCAGAACGGTGCTTTGAAATAAAACAAATATTGTAACATGTCCTGTGGATAGTTCTATAAAGCTGTGAAAGAGCCACACATAATATACTCTATCTGCAGTACTATTTATCATCCTGTTCAAAGCAGCCGCATTTAAGAGTCGCTTCTTTGAGTGGTATCAATTCCCCAAAGAGATGAGCATGAGAAAATGATTAAAAGAATTCCATGTGAGTTTTGCTTTTAAAATAAAGTCTTGGTAAACCAGCATCCTAATCCTATGCTATCATTTATTCTTCCACTGATCTATCTATGTATTTATTTGCATTAGAAATGTAATACACACCAATGATAAAAGCAGAAACAGATCATTCTGAAGGGTGTAAAATGAAAAGTGGAAGTCCCCTCTTATTACCCAAGTTTACTCCCCTGAGATGATGGAAGTTAATGGTTTCTTTCTTTCTTTTTTTTTTTTTTTTGGTGGTGGGAGGTAATTAGGTTTTGCTTATTTATTTATTCTTAGAAGAAATACTGGGGATTGAACCTAGGACCTCATGCATGCTAAGCATGCACTCTACCACTTGAGCTATACCTTCCCCCCATCTTATGATCGAGAAAGTTTTTGTTGCATGCGGGGGGTGTGTGTGTGTGTGTGTGTGTGTGTGTGTGTGTATACATCTAATCTAATATTTTCCCACAAATGGTCTAGTTCTGTGACTTCTTCCCTCCACTTAAGTATATATCTTGGCATACAGGTCTATCTCAGTCTTTTAAATGATTACCTAGCTCTGGTATTTATATAATATTTTATACAATATTCCCACATTTAGGTTGTTTCCTGGTTTTTCCCCTTATAAACTGCTACAATAAGCATCTTTGTATATATTGTTGCATACTTGTGTACATGCTAATATGTATGTGAGATAAATTCTTAGCAGTGGAATGAGGTGAGTGTATACGTACACAAATTAAAAATCTTTTATCCTGCACTACTTAAGACATAGGACAAGATATAAAGAATAAAAACAGCTTAGGAAACATTGTCAGCACAGGTAAGTGTTCTTTGTACAACCCTGATCGCCATCCCTCTTGTGTCACCCCGAGGATGCCAGGATCCTGAATTTGGTATTTATCGTCCCCAGGCAATGCCTTGAACATTGTTACATTTTACATAAATGGTACTGGCTGTATATGCTCTTGTGAGACTTCCATCTTTTCCTCAATATTATATTCCTGAGATTCTTCTATGCTGATAATCATTTTTGAACTAATTTCTCTGCAGTACTGAATAACTTCAGATTGTATGAATATGCCACAAATTATGTATTCATTTCCTGGTTAATGAACATTAAAGTTGTACTAGTTTTTTTTTTTTCTGCTATGAAAAATGCCATGGTGAACATTCTTGTGTACATCTCCTGATTGTCCCTGTGTGGGGATTTCCCTCGGGTATTTGCCTGGGAGGGAATGGCTGGTTCATAGAACACGAGCATCTTCAATGATATTATAAATTGTTCTCCAAAGTGGTTTTACACTCTCACCTGTAGTCAGTTATTCCACATTCTCGCCCACACTTGGTGTTGTCCAACTTCTAATTTTGCCAGTTTGATGTGAAATACCTGTGGTTTCCGTTCATAGTTCTTGGATAACTAGTGAGACTGGGCATCTTTTTACGTATTTTGTGGCCATGCGTGTTTCTGCGCATGTGAGTTGCCTTTGCCCATTTTTTTTTCTGTTGGAGTCTTTGTCTTTTCCTAATTGATTTATAGAATTTCATTATATTTTGTGCTTGCTGGTCTGTTACAGGTTCCATAGTATCTTTTCCCAATCTGTTGATTCTTTTCACCTTTTAAAGGGTGACTTTTGATGAACAGAAGCTTAGTTAATGTAGTTGTTCTGTATTTAAATTTTTGATTTTGTTAATTGCCCAGGTTAGATGTCTGTCAATAGAGTAAGAGTGCCTGTTTCTCCACAGTCCTGCCAACACTGGGCACTGTCGGTTTTAATTTTTATTAATCTTGATAGGTGAAAATTGTCGCCTCCTGGTTTTGATTTGTCTAAATTGTGAGTAAGCCTGAACATGTTTTCCCAGGATTACTGGTCGTTTGCATTCTTTTTCTGTTTTTATGCTTCATTTTTCTTTTGGGCAGTTTGCTTTGTCTTAGTTGATTGTCCTGATTGATCTGTAAGGGCTTCTGGACGTTAAGGAGATTTGTCCTGTTCGGGCACGAGTGCGGCTCCGTGTTGTACACAGCCCTTCACTGCCGGCCCCTGACGGTGCGGAAGGGGAAGCAGCCCCCATTACACATTTACCCTCTTTGGCCCTCGACCACGTGGCCGTATTGAGTGATAAAGAAAAAAGTTAGAACTGGAGGCTTTGTGGGGGCGGCAGGGGGAGCAGCGTGGTTCTGTGTAAGGAGGGGGCGCCTGGCGGATTGTGTGTGTGTCCTGTGGGGCCCATATTGACACGGATTTAAAAATGGAGGCTGGAGGGAGCGTTTGAGTTGGGGCAGTGGTGACGTGGCCTGCATTCTTACTTCTTAAGCTGAGTGTTACTAACGCCCAGAGGAGGAAGTCTGAGGTGTCCTGGGGTGCTTGACTCCTCTTGGCTGGCGGCAAGAGTGGGGAATCGAATGGTTCTGAGGGTCCAGGATGTGCCAGGAACACAGCCTGAGGGGAGGCGTTACTAGGTGGGGAAGTGGAAGCTCAAGAAAGCTGCTTTGCTCTAGGTCAAACGGCCATAAGTGGCCAAGCTGGGTCTCAGCTGGGACTAGCTCACTCCCCAGGCGAGCTCTTTGCAGCATGCTAATGGTTCCACCACGATTAGGCTCAGTTAGGGGAGGACTCAGCTTTTATAAAGAGATTTGTCAGGAGAACCTTCTAACAAGAGAGTAAAATTAGGACATAGTTTAAATAGATTGCCATCTCAACAGTGAAATTTCATATTTCTGAGTTTTAATGTTAGTAATTGGCTTAAGTAGTGCTTCCAGAGAACACAGGTAAATGAACAGTAATTATAATTGGACTCGACTGAGAAGAGTAGTAGTCTTAATAGTCCTGTTCACTCCTGAAAGGACGTTCGAAACCAGCGCGGAATCCGTTCTCCCCCTCCTGCATTTAGTAGAATTTGGATGACACTAAACTTTCTCTTCACTCGTGTTTTCATTCCACGACTGTTTACGAAACGCACACTTTGTGCCATTTTGCTGAGAGCTGAGGAAGTGGCTAACTGACTCAGGTCCTGCCCTCTTGGAGCCTAGAGGAGACGATAATCAAAAAACAAGTAAATAAACAAAAGAAATAAAATACTTCACGGCTGTCATCAGTGCCATGCAGGGCACATGCAGGTGCTGTGACAGAATAACATGGGGCCGCCTTTCGACAGGGAGTCAGGGAATGTCACATACACTTCGGGGGCGACCGGGTACTAACATTTATGTTTGGGGTAAAAATACCGCCTGTATTCAGCCTCCCTATAAACAGTGTTCTTTCAGCACACTTCTGGGGGCTTCAAAACTGAGAGTCACCAGGCTCCCCAACAGCCTCTCCTCCTGCTCAGTTCTGAAGGGAAGCCCCCTGCACTCGGGGGGGTGCAGTCTTTTTTTTTTTAATAACCGGGTGTGAATCATGATTTTTAATAAAAATATCTTACTTGAGGTAAATAACTCCCACTCCTCCTTAATGGGAGGACCTGAAGGCATCCAAGGAGAATATAAATTCCGGAGGTCTGTCCAGAACCAACACGACAACTTCCTCTCCTGGGTTTGCTGCCCTTCAGGAAAGCAGCTCGTCCCAGGAGGTGTGGAAGGTTTGCTTTCTGCACTCTGTCCCCACGCCCCTGCCTACCTGCCAGCCCACGAAGGGCCAGGTGGTGGCTTAACCATTTTCTTGCCTCCCCCCGCCCCCCCGCCAAAGTGAGGCGCTTCCTGAGTTCACACACACTTCCCTGTTGGTCGTTTGAGCCCTGCTAAGAGCACTAAGCTTCCAAGAGTATGATTTGATGGTTGTGGTTAGGATTCACCACCCATCTCCCAGGACCTTCTGGGAGACTTTTAGTTTGTTTTGCCTGTAGTTATGTCTGTGTAGAATCTGTATGACATTAAACTTTCTTTTCACATGTTCGCTCAACAGCTGTTTATTAAATGCACATTTTGTGCAGTTTTGCTAAGAACTGAGAGAGTGGTGACTAGAGACCCAGTCTGCCCTCAGGGGCAAAACACATACCACATCTAAACAGATGAATGATACACCTTTGGGTCCACCTATGTCCAAAGTCAAATTTCTGGGTCTTTTATTTGACTTTGAAGAGGGCTTCTCTTTCTAACCAATTTTTATAAAGTTCTTAGCGTTGCTCCTCTTTCTTCCTACCTGCCCTCTTCCTAAGTAAAGTAGTATGTAGCTCTGGGCAATTTCCAGGCATTTGTCTGGTCACCTGTGGGAGAGATCTCACTTTTCAGGGAGAGGGAATAAAGGAACGCTGCTTCTGACACGCACCTGAGGAAATGAAATCCTTACCTCCGTTAAACTGGTGTTTCGGGTCCATCTAGTGGCCAGAAGGGTTTTAACACAAACCTGGACTCTTGCCCTCTCGTGGCAAGAGGCAGTATGACACCACAGGAATCCTTTCCCTGCCTTGCGTAGGATGACAGAAATAAAGATACAGATCAGGAAGGAAGTGAATTATCAGCTAAGGTTTGCTTAACACGCATAAAGCAGATAGGACTCCGAGATGGGCCAGGAGAGTGCCAACACTGGCTTGGCACCTGCAGTTGCTGCCTGCTGTCCACAGAATATTAAAAAAAAAAACCAAATGTGAAAATCCAAATTTACAATCGTGTGTGGCTGTGGTGTGAATATATGACATATTCTCAATTATTATTTTTTCATCTTAATCCTGTGCCAGAATTTTAGCACTGGAAAAGAAATTTAGAAGTTAGTAGACAAAATTTTATTCAACTTTTACTATTAACCTCTGTACTAAGAGCTATTAGGGGCCTGAGATGAATTAGGTACGCATAAGCCCAGTCCTTAAAGAGTTAAAAGTGTAGGGGTAAAGTCAGAGAAACCAGCAAGCAAATGCCATGTAGTATGTGGTGACGGTGGAAGAGCATGCATGCTATTGGATGGGGGTGCAGAATGGCCACCTCTGTCTGGAGGTCAGGGGAAGCTTGAAAGAGAGGAGGTAGCACCTGATTTGTGTCTTGCAGAGTAGGGAGTTCTCCAGGTGGGCTGGGTGAGAGAAGAGTGAGGCCCAGGCGGTTGGAAAGCGCGTGCAGGGAGGCCGACATGGCATTGGGCGTCCAGGAGCTGCAAATGTGGCGGTAGCATATGGTGGGAGGTACACTGTAGGTGCTCTGTAAATCCTTGCTGAGTGAATGAATGAACGAATGAATGGATGATGGTGGGAGTGGTGGGAGAGGAGGTTGAAGAAAGGTTATGTGGGGGACAGATCATAACACTAGGGATATGAACATTATGCTGGAAGAGGTGAGGGAGGGTGAGGTGGAGGACCATTGAAGTTGTTAAGCGGCAGAGTTACAGGATCAGGTTTGTTTTAAAAATAATTTGGATAGCAGTGAGAAGGAAGCAGAGAATGAATTAGCAGGCTACTGTAATAATTTAGTGAATGATATGGGCCTAAGACAGTGGAAATGGAATTGTGGAAGGAACAGATTTAAGTACTATTTATTAATTTTAATTTTATTCCAGTTTGAAATACAGTTGACATATAATTTTGTATTAGCTTAAAGCATAAACATAATGATTTGATAATATGTGTATATTCAAAATGATTGCCACAATATATTTAGTTAACATTCATCACCACCCATAGTTACAAATTTTTTTTCTTGTGACGAGAACTTTTAAGATTCACTCTCTTAGCAACTTTCAAATATGTAATGAAGTATTGTTAACTACAGTCACCATGCTGTACATTACATCCCCAGGACTTATTTATGTTACAGCTGGAAGTTTGTACTTTTTGACCACCTTCACCTAATTCCCCTGCCTCCTACCACCCCCATCTCTGCTAACTATCCATCTGACTACTATTTCTGTGGGTTTGTTTTTTTAAGATTTCACATATAGGTGAGATCGTGTAGTGTTTGTCTGCCTTCATCTGAGTTATTTCACTTAGTGTAATGCCTTCAAGATCCATCCATGTTGTCACGAATAACAGGATTTCCTTCTTTTTTATAGCTGCATAATAGTCCATTGTATATGTATACCACATTTTCTTTATTCATTGTCCATGAACACGTAGGTTGTTTCCATGCCTTGGCTATTATAAATAATACTGCAATGAACATGGGGGTGCAGATATCTCTTTGAGATAACGATTTTGTTTCCTTTAATATACATACCTAAAAGTGGAATTGCTGGGTCATATGGTAATTCTGTTCCCAGTTTTTTTAAGGAACCTCTGTACTGCTCTCCAGAGTGGCTGCACCATTTTACACTCCTACTGACAGTGCACAAGGGTTCCCTTTTCTCCACATCCTCCCCACCACTTGCTATCTCGTCTTTTTGATGATTGCCATTCTGACAGGTGTGAGGTGATATCTCACTGTGGATTTGATGGATTTGATTTGCATTTCTCTGATGATTAATGATGTTGAGCACCTTTTCATGTACATGTACAAGAACTATGGAAAACTATTTAGTATTCAGTTCATCTGCCCATTTTTTAATCGAATTGCTTTTTGCTATTGAGTTGTATGAGTTCTTTGTATATTTTGGATATTAATCCCTTATCAGATATATGGGTTGCAAATATTTTCTCCCCTTCCATAGGTTACCTTTTGATTTTAGTGATGGTTTCCTTTGCTGAAACTCTTTAGTTTGATGTAGTTCCACTTAGTTTTGCTTTTGTTGTCTTATCCAAAAAAAATCATTCTGAGGATTGATGTCAAGAAGCTTATCTCTGTGTTGTCTTCTAGGATTTTTGTGGTTTCAGGTGTTACGGCCAGGTCTTTTGAACATCAATCAATCAATCAATCAATCAAAAATCAATCCATTTGGAATTGATTTTTGTGTGTGGTATAAGATGAAGGTTCAGTTTCATTCTTTGGCATGTGGCTGTCCAGTTTTCCCAACACCATTTATCGAAGAGACTATCCTTTCCCCATTGTATATTCTTGGCTCCTTTGTTGTAATTAATTGGCCGTATGTGCATGGGTTTATTTCTGGGCTCTCTATTCTGGTCCATTGATCTATGTATCTGTTTTTAGGCTGTTACCATACTGTTGTGATCATTGTAGCTTCATAACATAGCTTGAAATCAAGAAGTGTGATGCCTCCAGCTTTGTTATTCTTTCCCAGGATTACTTTGGCTATTTGGGTCTTTTGTGGTTTCCTACAAAATTTAGGATTGTTTTTCTATTTCTGTGAAAAATGCCGTTGGAATTTTGATAGGGATTACATTGAATCTGTAGGTTGCTTTGGGTAGTATAGATATTTTAACAATGTTAATTCTTCCAATCCATGATCACAGAATATCTTTCCATTTATTTGAGTCTTATATGTCTTATAGTCTTCAGCGTACAGATCCTTCACCTCCTTAAATTTATTCGTAGGTGTGTTACTCTCTTTGATGCAGTTGTAAATGGGATTGTTTTCTTAACTTCTCTTTCTGATAGTTTGTTATTAGTGTATAGAAACACAACTGATTTTTGTGTATTGATGTTTTTATCCTGCAACTTTACCTAATTCATTTACTCTAACAGTATTTTGGTGGGGTCTTTAGGATTTTCTACATATAATGTCATGTCATTTTCAAATAGAAGCAGTTTTACTTCTTCCCTTCTGATCTGGATGTCTTTTACGTCTTTTTCCTGCCTAATTGCTCTGGCTGGGACTTCCCGTCCTATGTTGAAACAAAGTGGAGAGTGTAGTGGGGAGGGTCTAAGTCAGTGGTAAAATGCATGCCTAGCGTGCACAAGGTCCTGGGTTCAATCCCCAGGCCCTCCATTAAAAAGAAATAAACCTAATTACCTCCCCGCCAAAACAAAACAAAGTGGAGAGTGTGGGCATCCATGTCTCGTTCCGGATCTCAGAGGAAAAGCTCTCAGCTTCTCAGCGAGGAGCCTGATGTCAGCTGCGGGCTTACCGTGTATGGTCTTCACAGGCTGACGCTCATTCCCTCTGTACCCGTTTGGCTGAGAGTTTTACAATGAATAAAGCATTTGAATTTGTCAGGTGCTTTTTGTTTATCTATTGAAACAATCATATGACTGTATCCTTCATTCTGTTAATGTGGTGTATCATATTGATTGCCTTGTGGATGTTAAACAACCCTCGCAGCCCTGGGATAAATCCCACTTGATCACGGAGTGCAGCCCTTTTAATGTGCTGTTGGATTTGCTTTGCTCATATTTTGTTGAGGATTTTTGCACCTATGTTCATCAGGGATATTGGTTGTAATTTTGTTTTCTTGTAATGCCCTTGTCTGGTTTTGGTATCAGGGTAATGCTGGCCTCGTGAAATGAGTTTGGAAGTGTTCCCTCGTCTTTTAATTTTTGAGAGAGTTTGAGAAGGACTGGTATCAATTCTTCTTTAAATGTTTGGTCGAGTTCACCAGTGAATCCATCTGATCCTGGACTTCTGTTTGTTGGGGGGTTTTGGATTACTGACTTTATCTCCTTACTAGTAATTGGTCTGTTTAAATTTTGTTTCTTTATGATGCAGTCTTGGTAGGCTGTATGGTTCTAGGAATTTATCCGTTTCTTCCAGGTTGTCGACTTTTTTGCCCATAGTGGTCACTTACGATTCTGTACTATTTAGGATATAGAATTGGTAGAAGGAATGAGAGGGAGGGAAGAGCCTAGGATGGCTTGGGGTCTGGGAGGAGATTTTGAGAGGAAGGTAAGAACGTAGTGGTGTCTGTGGATGTCCAGGTGGATGTCTAGTGGACACCTAGATGCGTGGGTCGGGTTTAGGATCACAAGACTGAATGAAAGTAACCCAGAGTGTGTGGAGGAGTGTGTGATGGGAGGAGAGAGCTGAGGAAGAACTACGCTGGCAAAGGAGTGGCGGGGAGCGGGTGGAAGGGGAGCAGGAGAGAAGCAGAAGGAAACCAGCAGAGAGAGGAGACGGCCGGAGGGTCAGGGAAGGGCCGATGAACTCTGGGCTGGAGTCGGCTCTACAGGATCAGAAGCCTGGGCTGGCTGGGTTTAAAAAAAAACGACTCTGGCGTTTTCTTGCCTGTGTATTTATTTATTCAATGCTCACCCTAGTATTTAGTAAAGATTTTTCTTCCAAGAGCTAGATTCCCAGAGTTTCTGTTCCATAAGCAGACACGGGCTGCAGTTGTAGGGGAGATGGGTTCCCTACCCGCTTCCGGTCCGTCTCGCCGCCGCCGCGATCTCTCTGGCTTGTTAAACGCACAGGGCTGGCAGCTTTTCCCCATCACAAGCGCTCATTGTCCCTTTCTTCACCCCCTTCTCCAGGGCTCCCCACTGCCCACGTAAAAACTTTCTAGCCTGGCACTCAGGACACCTAAAATCTGACCGGCTTCTCTTTCGGCTTTCTCTCTCAGACCTCTTCTGCTCATTTCCACCAAGCCAGAGCCTTAGGCACACTGGAGCACGTTTCCCCTCCCTCTGTGTTGCCACCAAAAGTCCTTCCATCCTGTAAGATCAAGATGCAACAATCTTCCGTTCAACTTTCCTTGATTCTTCCACCTCCCCCTTTTCTATAGCACTTAACACATACTCTATTCTTTTCTTTTTTTTTTTTTTTAACAATTTCATGTTTTAAATCAACCTTTACAAATATGAGTCGATTCTTAGGAGTTATTTTCATCTCCAGGAATTAAAAATCCTATTTCAAAATGAGATCTTCCAGGGGTGGTACACTTGAGTTATTTTAACATTTTCATAGGTGCATTAAATATTGTCTGTTCAGTCCCTTTGACTGTCAGGTTTTTTTTTTCATACTCTATTCTTTCATAGTAATTTCAAATTCATTTTATTTCCTCTAAGCCTATTAAGGTAGAAAAGTCTTATTTCGCTTGTTTTCTCCCAAGAGCCTAACAGAATGTTTGCCTGTGTTCTCAGTGACTGTTAGAGGAATAATGGATCACACAGACATCCTTGGGAAGTAGCTTAAGGGGAGGTTCTGTGGTCTGAACGCAGCCTCAGAATTCGTATGTTGAAATTCTACTGCCTGATGTGATGGTACGAGTAGGTGGGACCTTTGGGAGGCCCCAAAGCCATGAGGGCGTGGAGCCCAGGGCCCGCAGGGAGCTCCCAGCCCCCACCACCGTGTGAGGGCGCGGTGAGGCAGGGAGGGGCCCTCGGCGAGCCGTGCTGGCGCCTTAACCTTGGGCTTCCCGGCTCCCAGAACTGTGAGCAACACGTTTCTGTTGTTAATAATCTGCTCAGTCTGTGACATTTTGTTACAGCAGCCCTAACAAACCAAGACGTGGAGGGAGCAGCAAAATTAATGTGTGTTCCAAGCTGGAGAAAGAAAGGGTTGGGGCAGAGGAGGAGCAGTCCTCTGAGGGAGAGTCTCGTGCCTGCAGAAAAGGACAGAGAAGTAGGTCTGCAGACTGTGAAAGGAGGAGGCACCCGGGATTGGGCCCCAAGGTGGTTAACACGAGGGCCAAACCTAAAGCAACATTCTGTTAAGAGTGTGAGGAGGTAAAAGTCATGACAAGCAGGTGTCAAGACTAGAGCTATTCATGGGCTCACCTGGCTCGAGAGTGGTTCGTGTTCCTCAGCTCCACGCAGTTGAGAGTCTTTGGTGATATAAATTCAGTGCCTGGCCACCCCCAATACATGACACGCACTCTCAATCCATTATTTTTGACTCTCAAAAATAACCCTTCAAGACAGGGATTATTGTTACCCACCTTTTGCAGGTGAGGAATATGAAGCTCAGGGAGTTGAGACATCTCCCTCAGGGCCACAGAGCTAAGTGCTGGAAACAGTATTTAAATTGATTTCTCACCCTTGCAGTTCCCACGGTCGACGGGGGGTGGGGGTGGGGGCTCGGAAAGAAGGAAGAGTGGTTGAGACCTGGGGATGCAGTGAGGGATGGTGGTGAGGTGGGCAGCGGCACAACCAGGTTCTGTGAGGCTGAAGGTTTTACAATTGGGGGGGGGACTCTTAAGAAAAAAATACAAAAGTATGTATAAAATTGCCTATTTAGATGTTTATTTAGGATGAAAAAATAAATTGGAACAGATTATTGATGCTTTGGAGACTCAGAATGCTTTCTTCTGCTTCTTTTCTGGCAGTTTGGTGGAATTGCTCACATCGAAATGCTCTCTGATGGCTTTGCCTCCCCACCTGGACCCCTGGGCAGCGCCCAGCACCCCCAGAGACCCATGGGTGAGGGGCCCTGAAGCTGAAGCTCCCTGAGCCGCACCATGACTCACCTTTGGAGGTGACCAGGGTGTGGGGTGAGAAACTAGGCAGAGAGCAGAGATGGGCTATAGGGATCAAGAGAAGGAGGCGGATACTACGTGTTTCCAGTTAAAAAAGTGAAGGGGGTGGGAAGACAGTGTGAGGAGAAAGGTTTTGTCTTAAAGACTCTGAAAAAAAAATTGCTCCACGTAGATGAGCAGGTGTGGTGCTGGAGAGGCCCGCTATCTTGTCTGTCGTGTCAAGGACGTGGTTTAATGAAAGGGGCAGCTGGAAACTTTACGTTTTGAAAGCGAAATGGTCTATCAGCAACCAAACATTTTTAATGTTTTAGGTGTGTGTGTGTGTGCGCACACTTGTGAGAGAGGGAAAGGGGGAGGGGGAGAGAGAGAGAGGAGAGGAGAGAGTTTTTAAGCAAACCAGGCTTCAATCTCAATATTTCTTTTTTCCTTTATAACTTTTTAGATTGGCTGTTAAATCTTGTTTTAAACTTAATATTAAAAAGACCGTCAAAAAAAAAAAAAGACCATTTATACTGATGAAGACAGTTATTCCCGATACCTTTTTACACTGATGATTTCTGAAAAACAAGGATGCTATGAGGAAACATATAGGGCAGATCTCCTTTACGAAGGAGACAGCTGCATATGGTCTCGGCCAAGAAACCTGCTTCCCTCTGCAGTGCAGCCGCCTTCCCCGCCTGTCTGTGATCTTAATAAATAGGCAGACCCGCGGCGTTCTCTTGGAGACCTGTGGGCTGAGCTGGGGCTGAAGGGCTGGCGCGCAAGGTGCCTCCCAGACAGGAGAGGGATGAATGCTGGTCCTCCAGCAGCCAACCAAGTGAGCAGGGTTGACTGCTGATCATAGGACGAAAGCAAAGAGAATGTGGGTGAGCAGAAGTACTTAACAAGCATTGGACACAGCTTAATTGCAGTTTACCAATATTTAGTGATACATTTTCTACGTGATTAAAAAAAATTTTTTTTTTTTTTGCGCTTTGAGAGTATTAGGGAAGGGTTACTGCCTATTAGTCTTCAACAATTTAGAGTAACGTTTTATTATATCCCTTCTGGACAGTAAATGTGGAACTTTTTTAAAGGAGGAAAGGTAGAGAGATGGTGGCCACAGCCTGGTCTGAGGAGCAAGAGGAGTCGGGTGCTGTTGGGGCCTCAGTGCATTGATTCTCTAAGGGGGGACTTGGGTGGTACTTCGCTAACTAGTAACTAAAAGAAGACCGTGGAAGCTGTTGAGGACAAACGTTGCCTCACACACTTCTTGCTGAAGGACACCTTGCACAGGGGCTAGTCACCAGCCTCTTTCCCGGTGTTTGGAATGTAGCAAGCAGCACAAGTGTGGGTGGAAAGATGTGGTAGACAGAATAATGGCTCCCTAATCCCTGGTGTCTGTGAATATGTTAAATTATTTGGTAAAAGAGACTTTGAGGAGGGAATTAAGGTTACGAACCTGAAATAGGGAGATTATCCTGGGTTATCCAGATGGGCCCAATGTAATCACACTGTAATCACATGAGCCTTTAAAAGAGGAAGAGAAAGGCAGGGAAACAAGTCAGAGAGACGAGACTGAAGAGGAGGCAGGAGAGACCCAGAGCCCGGGAAGGACTCACACCCTGGCTTTGAAGGTGGAGGGCAGGCTCTAAAGCTGGGAACAGCACCTGGACGAGAGCCAGCAAGGAAGTGGGGACCTTAGTCCTGCAACCACAAGGAGCTGGAATCCGCCAACAACCTGAATGAGCAAGCAAACAGATTCTCCCCTAGAGCTCCCAGAAAGGAATGCAGCCCGGCCAACACCTCGTTTTTAGCCTGAAAAGACCATGTCAGACTCCTTACCTACAGAACTGTAGGATAATAAATTAGTTTTAAGTTTCTAAACCTATGGTGATTCGTCACTGAAGCAGTAGAGAACTAGTGAACTAGTGCAGAAGGCAGGGTACTACTTAATTTCTTATGTCAATGGGCCTCCATTTTTTTGAGGGTCACAGACACCCTTGGGAATGTGATGATAGCTATGAATCTTCTTTCTAGAAGAATTCATATGCACACAGAAATGAATACAATTTCAAGAGGCTCATGAACCCACCAAAGCACATCGAATAGAACAGGTTAGAAATCTTTGCAGATGGTGGTGTTTGGTGCAGACAAGCAGGGCAGAAGGAGGCTTCCTAGTGATGGCCTTGTTACTCCCACCGCAGGCTGTCACAGCACCCAGGAGGGCGCCTAGCTGGGTTGCACTGAACTAATTCAGTTTCAGTGAAATGAATTTTCTAGATACTGAAGCTAAAAGGAAACCATCTTGCCCTGATCTTTCACTGACGAGCTTCTTGGAAATGAGACCACACTGTTGAGTGTGACAGTCAGTCTTCATCAGATAGCCACTGACATCTAGTGATCTGAGGACCATCCAAAGGTTACAGAATAAAGAAGCATTAAAGTCAAATTTTTGAAGCATCAACATTATTTAATAACTCATACATACCTCGACATAATAAAGGCCATATATGACAAACCCACAGCTAACATCTCATATGCAGAGGTCAAAAGCTGAAAGCACTCCCTCTAAGATAAGGAACAAGACAAGGCTGCCCACTCTCACCACTATTATTCAACATAGTTTTGGAAGTCCTCGCCACAACAATCAGAGAAAACAGGGAGATAAAAGGAATCCAAATCAGAAAGGAAGAAGTAAAACTGTCACTGTTTGCAGATGATGTGATACTATACATAGAAAATCCTAAAGGCACTACCAGAAAACTACTTGAGCTCCAGTGAATTCAGTAAAGTCGCTGGATACAAAATTAATATATGAAAATCTGTTCCATTTCTATGTACCACCAACAAAATATTAAAAAGAGAAATTAAGGAAACATTTATCATCACATCAAAAATAAAATACCTCAGAATAAACCTACCTCAGGAGGAAAAAGACCTGTACTCTGAAACCTATAAGATGCTGATGACAGAAATTGAAGATAACAGACAGATGGAAAGATATATCATGTTCTTGAACTGGAAGAATCAGTATTGTTAAAATGACCATACTAACCAAGGCAATCTATGGATCCAATGCTCTACCTATCAAATTACAAGTGACAGTTTTCACAGAACTGGAACAAAAAAATTTTAAATTTTGTATGGAAACACAAAAGACCCCGAATAGGCAAAATAATCTTGAGAAAGAACAGAGTTGGAGGAATCACAATCTCTGACTTCAGACTATACTACAAAACTGCAGTAATCAAAACATCATGGTACTGGCACAAAAACAGACACATATATCCATGAAACAGGGTAGAAAGCCCAGAAATGAACCCACGCACTTACAGTCAATTAATCTATGACAAAGAAGGTAAGAATGTACAACTAAGAAAAGACAGTCTCTTCAATAAGTGGTGCCGGGAAAACTGGACAGCTACCTGTAAAAGAATGAAATTAGAATATTCTCTAATACCATGTACAAAGAGAAACTCAGAATGGATCAAAGACCTAAATGTAAGACCAAATGCTGTAAAACTAGAGGAAAACACAGGCAGGACACTCTTTGACAATAACTCACAGCAATATTTTTTTGGATTTGTCTCTTAGGGTAATGGAAACAAAAGCAAAAATGAACAAATGGGACCTAATTAAACTTAAAAACTTTTGCACAGCTAAGAAAACCATCAACAAAATGAAAAGACAATCTACAAACCAGGAGAAAATATTTGCAAATGATGCAACCAACAAGGGATTAATTTCCAAAATATACAAACAGCTCATATAGTTTCAAAAAAACAAACAACTCAATCGAAAAATGGGCAGAAGACCTAAGTAGACATTGCTCCAAAGAAGACATACAGTTGGCCAACAGGCACATGGAAAGATGATCAACATTGCTAATTATTAGAGAAATGCAAATCAGAAGTACAATGAGGTATCACCTCGCACCGATCGGAATGGCCATCATCAAAAAGTCCACAAATAGTAAATGCTGGAGAGGGTGTGGAGAAAAGGGAGGGGAGCCCTCCTACACTGTGGGTGGGAATGTAATTTTGTACAGCCACTATGGAGACAGTATGGAGATTCTTTAAAAAACTAAAAATAGAGTTACCATATGATCCAGCAATCCCACTCCTGGGCACGTATCCAGAGAAAACTCTAACTTGAAAAGATACATGCACTCCAGTGTTCACAGTAGCACTATTTACATAGCCAAGACATGGAAGCAACTCAAATATCCAATGACAAATGATTGCATAAAGAAGATGTGAGTAATATATATAATATTACTCAGCCACAAAATAAGAATGAAATAATACTATTTGCAGCAACACGGATGGACCTAGAAATTATCATACTAGGTGAAGTAAGTCAGAAATAGAAAGACAAATATCATATCACTTATATGTGGAATCTAAAAAAAATGATACAAATGAACTTACAAAACAGAAATGGGCTCACAGACATAGGAAACAAACTTATGGTTACCAAAGGGGAAGGGGGTGGGGGAGGGATAAATTAGGAGTTTGGGACGAGTAGATACTAACTGATGGATAAAACAGATAAACAACAAGATCCCCTTGTAAAGCACAGGGAATGACATTCAGTATCTTGTAATAACCTATAATGAAAAAGAATATTAAAAAGAATAGATTACATATATATGTGTAACTGAATCACTTTGCTGTATACCTGAAACATTGTAAATCAACTGTACTTCGATAAAAAAATAAAAATAAAGAACCTTGTATGTTTCCATAGATGAAAAGAGCCTCAGAGCCTGGAGTATTTGTTATGTAGAGGAATGACTGTCATTGCTGCTCCTTTTGATCATATACCCAGCAATACATTGCAAGGATATGTGAGGGAAGGAAGAAAATGAAAGCCTAAAGATTAGTTTTTCAGCAGATTTTAATTTAACCTAGTTCACCTAAGGAAATCTTATGTGACCTCTATACATAATAGGCCTTTAATATACATCTGTTTCAATGTTTGCCATTAAAATATAATTTTAATATTGGAAAAGATCTTTAAAATTATTTCCTGTTCAAAGTGAGGAAGCACAGATAAAAGATGGAAAGCATATGAAGTCTAAGGGCACCTCGCCGGCCTTCCTTCCATGGTGCTTTCATGCAGGAAGCTGAAGTTCTTCCTTCCTGCCATGACCACTACCACTATCGGCTATTATTTATGAAGCAACTAATGTGTCAGGCACCAAAACCATCATTATTAATCCTACAACAACTCTACAAAGTAGATTTTATTATCCCCATTTATAGATGATGAAGCTGAGACCTAGAGGGACTCCTATAATGTGTCCAAGGTCATAAAGATCGTAAGTGCAGAGCCAAGAGTCAAACCTACCCCCATTTTTTTTTTTTTAGTTCAGAGCCTGTGCTGTTTGCAGGGTGCCACGCAGCCTCTGTCACGCCGGGGAAGGAGGGGACCACAGTAGGCTTGGTGAAGTACTAGTGGATGGATGGTAAGGCGGCCAAGGGAAAGAGGGGTGAAGGGTAAGAGAGAAAGAGGAAAGGACAGACAGAAGAGATGTGGTACACGTGAGGAGCGGTGGCTGTGAAGGGTTGGAGTTAGCAGGGTGCTTTTTTCCACCATTCGTATGTCGGTGGCTTGGAGGTCCTTCCTTGACACCAGCCGGGCAGGTGGGCTTTGATGAGCTGGAAGAGGGACACATTCGTGACTTGCTTGACTCCTTCAGAGAGGAGCTGTGCCTTATGGTTGGTTCCACAGTCTTTGTGCATTAACAGATGTGGTTTTTCCTGCCTGGGATTCTGCAGATGTTAAGAACCCAGTGAGGGTTAAAGGCATGTACCTTCTGCTTACTCTGTTCGCTCAGCATGCTTGGGCTTGGGATTTGGAGCGGGCGTTCAGTCAGACTCAAGAAACGGCTGCTGCCTGCTGGCTGCTGTCTTCTCCTTGCATGTATCTCTTTGTGACATTTAGTTTCACACCCATAGGCTTAGTGTTTCCCTGTTTCTTTGTGCCAAAGTTTCCAAAAGTGGAAAATTATTTTCTTACAGGATGAAAATATGTGAATGAAACTAAGACACACTATGCAGGGAAAATAAACAACACCCCGTCTTTGAGACAATGGTAATGACGGGAGTGAACGTGCGGGCGTAAATGTGAGTGGTTATTCTCAGGGCATATTTCTGCTGTCGCCTGCTGCAGTGACAGCCAGACTGACTGCAAGTTTTGGGCCTGCACCAGGCCTTTTTCCAGGTTCTCAACCACATTGTTGCAAAGCATAACTGCCAAAAGAAAAAAAAATAATAAAAAGGGAAAAATCCAAATAGAAAACCAAACACGGTTTAAAGCTGTATGATGAAAACCATGAATGCAAGGGGTGCTTAAAGTTCTACAGACTTCCACCTAAAATTCTTTTGGGAAAAGTATCAGTTTTAGGATATAAAGATAGAGATGAATGATGGTTGTGGTTGTTGTATTTATAAAGTTTTAATATTTATAAAAATCATCAGTTACTATTTTTACCTTTTATTTTTTTCTTCCAGTTTCATTGAGATATAATTGACATACAGTACTATATAAATTTAATGAGTTGACTCATATACATCATGAGACGATGATCACAATGATTTTTGTGAACACCCATCATCTTATACAGGTACAAAATTAAAGAAATAGAAAAAAGGAAAAAAAATGTTGTTGTGAGAACTTGTAGGATGTACTCGCTTAACAACTTTCATATTAACATTCAGCAGTGTTAATTATAGTTATTCTTTGGCTTAGAACTGGAAGTTTGTAGTACATTTTGACGTCCTTCATCCAATCCCCCCTCCCCCTTCTCCTGCCTCCGATAACCACGAATCTGATCTCTTTTTCTGTAAGTTTGTATGTTTGTTTGCTTTTGAACTGTAATTGACCTACAACACCATGTTACTTCCTGTTAGACAACATAGTGATTTTTTCTATATATTTCAAAATGATCACCACAGTAAGTCTGGTTACAACATACAAAGATAATTTCTATTTATTAACGATATTCCCCACACTGTACATTTCATACTTGTGACTCATTTATTTTGCAGCTGTGTGCTCCCTCGCCTATTTCTTTCTTCCCTCCACCCTCTTCTCCTCCGGTAACCATCTGTTTGTTCTCTTTGTAACTCTGTTTCTGTTTATTATGTTTGTTCATTTGTTTTGTTCTTTAGATTCCACATATAAGTGAAATCACACAGTACTTGTCTTTTAGAAGGGAATTTGGCAGTATCTAAGACAACTACATACGAATTTACTCTCTGGCCCAGTTCTGCAGGGATTTATCCTGAAGAAACATCTCCAACAATACAGAAGCACACATGCGTAAGATTGTATGTTGCAGTGTATTTGTAATTGCAAAATGTTGGCGATAACCTAAAGGTGTGTACACAGGAGGCAGACTGAATACACATTTAGAGTGCTCTACCCACAGCACAGTGCCAGGCAGCTTTGATGGAGTGATTTTCAGGATTTACTGTTCAGTGGAAAAACCCAAGAGTGAAAAAGAATAAATAGTATGCTACATTTGGGGTAAGAAATAAAGGGAAATAATATACATCTATCTGCTCATTTTTTTTACAAAAAGATACATTGGAAGAATAAACCAGAAACAAATGAAATTTATCTATAGGAGGAGGATGGGATCAGATGGAAGGGATACAAGAGGAAATGACACTTCTCTGGGTAAGCATTGCGTATCGTTTTGACCTGAGAACCATACATGTGTATTTTTTGACTCCTTCTTTAGTTTGTCATGGGGGTAGCTAGACAGGTAAAATGCGATGTAATGCATCTATTATGCTGTTTAGGCTGAAGGTGACAAGGTCTATATCTTCCTTTAAGGAAGTGGGGTATTTCCTAAGGCACTAATTTTCCCAAATGGCTTTAGTCAGACTCACCTGGTTACAAGAAGTAGACACTCGAGCTAAAGGTGGTAATACACCAAGGGGGAGAATTTCTGGCATGCTACGAATAGGGCACAGACTGGGATTAGGCCTCAGAGAGACGGGAGCTGAAGAGTGGGTCAAGATTTAAGCAGAAATGTGGGACCCTTAACTCCATTCTTGTCATTAATGTGATTAAGTGACACCTTGTACTTTTCTGTGTCCAGCTGGTCCCAGTAACCCAGGGATTGGCTGCTCTTGGGTCAGAAATATGCGTTTATCAGTTGTGATGCTCTTGGCTGAAAGTACTAGCAAATCCAATGACAAGCTGTTTAAACATGTATTATCTTATGTAAGGATAACATGGAGATAGTGCCTGGCCTCAGTGACCCCATTAAGGACCCAGGTTCCTTCTACCTTTCTGTTTTGTCCTCCTTGGCATGTTGGCTTTTCCCCTGAAGTTGGCTTTTTTCATGATTCTAAGTCTTTTTTTTGGCACAGCTTCAGGGGCTGACAACACCAGGAGACGGGAAATGAAAGGTGCCTATCATGTATTCTTTGTTTGTTTTTTGGGGGGAGGTCATGAGGTTTATTTATTTATTTAAATGGAGGTACTGGGGAATGAACCCAGGACCTCGTGCATGCTAAGCATGTCCCCTACCACTGAGCTAGACCCTCCCCGCATCATGTATTCCTTTTTAAGAGCAACTTTCCCAGAAGGCCTCCAGCAGACTTCCCCTTGGCATCTCATTGGCAGAGTTGGCAAGGGAAATGACAGTTCTCATGACTGACTTAGACTAATTAAGATTAATTCTCTTAGGCTGAGGAGGACCATGCCATAATGCATTTGGACACAGATGCCTAAACGAATAAAACAAATACCTAAAACGAATAAAAATTTTCCATTACAGTGGAAGAAGGGAAAAGGGGGACTGATACTGGATGTAGTGCCACATCCCTTGGCCCAGTCAGTGATGGTGATGGTAGGCAGCCATATGATGCAGTAAATGGTCCTTTAGAGAAAGAAAATCTGTGCAAGAAAAAAGCTCCCTTAGAGGAAGATGTGAGCTGGTCGGCAATTATTGGTATCACTCATATATTAATGTTTGCTACATCTATTAACTAGTGATGAAGGTGATTATCTGATGGGAGCATTTTAAAAAACATATTCCAGAATAAATAACAACTTTTTGTTAAATTATACAAATACATAACCCTTGTGAAAAATTTAAGCCATAAACTAAGAAAATAATGTGCAGTTGTAAAGATGAATGAGGAGTATGTTTATTTACTACAATAGAGTGATTTTTCAGGTCTACTGGTAAGTTTAAAAAGCAAAGAGAAAGAAAAAAGCAAGGAGGAATTTGACATTAAGAAAACAATTCCCTTCACAATAGCACCAAAAATAATAAAATATGTTTAGGAATAAATTTGAGAAAAAGTGTAAAACTTGTACTCTGAAAACTATAAAATATTTAAAACAAATTAAAGAAGACACAGCTAAATGGAGCAACATCCAATATTGGTGGAATGGAAGAGTTAATACTGCTAAGATGGATGGCAGTACTCCCCAAATTGACCTACAGATTTAACGCAATGCATATCAAAATCCCAGTTGGGATTGTTTCAGAAATTGACAATTTATGTGGAAATGCAATGAATCAAGAATAACTAAACAATCTTGAAAAAGAAGAACACAGTTGGAGGACTCACAGTTCCTGAGTTCAAACTTACCACAGAGTTACAGGAATCAAGACAGTGTGGCACTGGCATGAGGGTAGATATGTAGATTAGTGGAATAAAATTGACAGACTAGAAATAAACCATTATTATATCTATGGTCACTGACTTTCAACAATGGTGCCAACACAATTAAATTGGGGAAAGAATGGAAGAGTCTTTTCAATAAGTGGTACTAGGAAAATTGAATATTCACATGCAAAAGAATGAAGCTGGACCCCTACCTCATACCATACATAAAAATTAATTGATAAATATGAATCATAGATCTAATTGTAATAACTAAAACTATAGAACTCTTAGAATAAAACAGCAGAATAAATCTTGTGACCTTGGATTAGGCAAAGCTTTCTAGACACGATGCCAAAGGCAAAGCAACAAAAGGACAAGTAGATAATTAGGCTTCATCAAAATAACAACAATTAAAAAAAAAAACTTGTGTGCTTCAAAAGACATCATCAAGAAAATAAAAAGACAACAGAATGGGAGAGAATATTTGCAAATCACATATTGATTAGGGACCTGATAAAGAGCTCTTGTAAACAGCAATAGAAAGACAAATAACCCAACAGATAATTGGGTGAAGGATTTGAACAGACATTTCTCCGAAGCAGATATACAAATGGCCAATAAGCACATAAAAAGATGCTCTACATCAGGCAGGGTATCATTTTGGGATAATTAAAGTGTTCTAAAATTGTGGTGATGTTTGCATAACTTTGTGAATATACTAAAACCCATTAAATTGTACATTTTAAGTGGATGAGTTGACTGCATAGTAGCATATCATTAATTTTATAAGAAAGAACATAATTGCTAATATATCTAAAAAGTAGAAGGATAAACAATACAATGAATGCTTATTTATCTAGCAAGGGAGGGATATGCACAGAGGACAGGGATAGAAGCTAGACTTTTCTAATATCACTTGTCTTATAGACTTGACTTTAGAACCATGTAAATATTTTATGTGGTTATAAAACAAAGTTAAATTTAAAAATATCATCCCTAAAAATTAAAATCATGAATAAACAAATTAACTTAACTATGTATTGAGTTGGTGACATAATCACACATGAGGAATCTTTCCAAGTGACTTTAAAGCACAATAATTGACTATACACCCCTACTGGAATATACCCTAATGACAAAAGGAGCTGCAAAAAGGCCCTCCCCGCGCTGACAAACAGCAGCAGCAGTTTTCAGTAATCACATTGTGGTGGTAGTGCCAAGGCTGTTGTTCCGAGACTGCTGTTTGTACTTGGTGGGTTAAAGCAAATGAGTAATTATGGTGAATTTTAGGCAGGAGTAAAAGGAGATACAGACGTGAGGCTGGTGTGGGTAGTCCTGATTTTGAATTGAACATATTAATATAAACTCATGTTGTGTTATTTATTTAAATAACTAGACACATTTCCTAGCTCCACCCACTGGAAAGGTCTAGAAATAATGAACCACCGGGTAGCAATAAACATCTTTAGAAGACTGTGGTCTCTAAATTACCATTTCCTACTAAAAAGAACCAGGGTTCCTTGGAGAAATGGCTGGTTTCGTGTCTGGGGCAGGAAATGCTGAAGATAAGCCTGGAACTTCCTGTCATTTAGAAGGCACGGAAGACATCAGAGACTTAGAGAGTTGTGTCAACTCAGGAGCTAATCAGAAGAGATCCCACCAGCTGAAGACAGGACAATTTGAGTGTCAATAAGGATGATAATTGAGAAGGATTAAACACATCAACTATTTAAATGCATGAGTTTAAATAAATAAATAAATAATGATACTAAAATGATACTAAAAAAAAAGCCCTCTCACTTGATCTTTGTTGGATGTGAGAGAACCTAACTCACAATTCTGAAAACTGGTAAACAAAGCATTGTGCTAATCCCGCCTTTCCTGTATGAACTGCATTTCAGGGAAACCGATTAGATTTGAAGGGAAATTTCTTTGTCTTTGAAAGCTCCTCTTTATAGAAGCATTTCAGCGAACAAATAAATGATAGAATTAGAGTAACACCATTTTGTAGACCCCAATACATTAATGAGCCAAGGTAATGATTATCGAGAGTTGCTAACAACACAAAAAGAGAGACACCCATGAACCAAAAAGATTGCTAACACCAGATGTTGGGGAGGATGTGAAGCAACTGGAACTCTCATTCACTGCTGCTGGAAATGTAAAATAGCACAACCACTTTTAAGAGCTGTTTGGCAGTCTCTTTTAAAGGTAAACAATCATTTTCACTCCTAAGTATTTGCCCAGAAGAAATGAAATGCCCACGAGACAATATGTATAAGAATTCCTTAATGGCAGCCTTATTCATAATAGCTCCAAGCTGGAAACAACCCTAATATCTACAAACAGGAGAATAACTTATGACACATTAATGTATTGGAATACTACTCAGCAGTAAAAAGGATGAACCAGTGTGCTGATACATCCACAGCATGGATACAATTTTTTAAAATGTTAAAGAAAGACAGAAAAGAGTACATCAGTACAATTCCATTTACGTGGAGTTCGAGAACAGGCAAAACTGTCTGTGGGGATGGAAGTGAGAAGTGGTTGGCTCTGTGGGTGGAGGGGAATTGACTGCAAAGATTCACAGGATAACTTTCTGGGGTGGTGGAAATATTCTATATCTTGTTTTGGGAGTAAACTACATGAGTGTACACAGTTGCTTAAACGAATTGGACAGTGTACACAGTTGCTAAAACTAATTGCATTTTATCTTAATTATAACTGACTTGAAAGGAAAGGCAATCAGATTTTATGTGCCTCCTAATGAGTGTATGCAAGACTCATCTATAAAATATTCTTGACAAAAACATTGAGTCTGATCAAGCTCCTAGATCTAAGTATCACTTTATAGGAAATAGAGGGAACAAATCAACTTATTTAATAACATCCTGGGGATGTGACCCACAGAATCCAGACTATGGGGAGCTTTACTGCAGTGCTATCCTTTGACTCAGGCAAGGGGCCCTCTCTAGCTGTGTCTTTCCAGATGGGGTGCGAAGTCCATGGAACCAAGGGGATATGCCACCTCCCCTTCCACCTATGGCCTGGCTCCCTAGAACCTGGACTTCCAGTGTGTGCAACCCATGCCTGTTTTCAGGGCCTGCTTGGGCCTGTTCTTTAGTTCATCCTCCCGAGGTTGGACTGTTTAGCCAGTGGTGGCTATTTGCAGAAGGTGTAGATTCAGCTTGGAGATGTGGGCTGGGTGTCCTTGAGCAGGGGATGGAGCCAGGGGTGGGAAGAGAATGGGACAAGCTTATGAACTGTGTGCCAGCTCCTCTGTACAACCACAGTCTAGTGAGGAACTCTAAGAAGTCTGAAAATTCTAAATTCTAACTTGGCCTTTCAGGTCATTAAGAGGGTTTTTTGTCAAAGAAGGATCATAGAACATATTTAACTGTTAGCTGGAGTTATAGCATTTAAATATTTAGATATATGGTATTTGGGGTTACATCTGTACTATTGTCCCAGGTCTGTAAATGCTAGGGTCAGGCCTGCTCTCCAAACTCTAAATTAAGCTCAAACAACCCAGTTACTTCCTCAAATAAATTACAAGGAAAAAAAAAGAGGAAGAAGGGAGGATCTATAGATGAGGAAATACATGAGTCAGTTGGAGTGTATGGACCTCAGTCTAACTATGAAACAATGTATAAGACAATAAAAAGCTGGAACACTGATTGGATGTAGTTGATTTTATTAATAAATTGTTAGGGTTTGTTTTTTCGTATGATAAGGGTATTGAGAT
Organism: Vicugna pacos; assembly: GCF_048564905.1. NCBI lineage: Eukaryota > Metazoa > Chordata > Mammalia > Artiodactyla > Camelidae > Vicugna > Vicugna pacos. The sequence continues at coordinate 8,118,194 of NC_132998.1, forward strand.
TATCTTAAAAGCATCCTTATCTTTTAGAAGTACATTTAAAAATATTTACAGATAAGATGTCTTTTATTCACTTCAAAAACTGGGGTGGGAGAGGGAGTGGGTTGGAAAATAGATGAAACAGGATTGGGTATGAGATGAAGCCGAGTGACGCCGGTACACAGGAGTTCATGCTGGTCTCTTTGTTGCGTAATCTTGAAATTCACCTGCAGTCCCACCAGAGATTTCCATTACTAACATTTTGTTAAATATTACTTCTATGTATACTTACTTACCTATTTTTATGAACAGGATCTCAGTGAACATGTTTTGTAACAAGCTCTTTTCATTCAAAAGTGTATTTGGTCTCTTGCTTGTAAAGCCTTTGTTTCCTTTTTAACTAATATTGTAACAAATCATTTTCTGATTTGTCTGATTATCACCTTTGAATACATTCCTAGAAGCATCACTGCTGGTTCAGATTAGACACATGTAACATTTTGACACACGTTGCCAAACTGCTCTTCAGAAAGGCTGAGCCTGTTTATATTCTGACAGTACCCTCTCACTTCTCTGCTAACGCCAACCTTTGTAGTTTTGCTAATCCGGTGAAAACATATTATCTCGTTGTTGGGATTGTGTTTCACTAGTAAGAATAAAAATATTTTCCTATGCTTATTAGTCATTTGGAGAGAGAGAGGGAGAGGGAGGGAAGGACAGGAAGAGTTACTTGTTCATGTTCTTTATCAGGTTTATCTGTCACGGTGTTGAACCTTTTTATTGACATGTAAGAGCTCTTTTTATATTAATGGCATACTTTTGTCATATATGTTGCAAATATTTTCTCTTGGGTTGTGCTTCAACTTTGATTATGGTTGTATGTGTGTGTGTGGGGTCAGTGGTTTTTTTCCTGTAATAGTTTTTTATTTTATGTAGTTTAAGCTTTAATAGTTTTGGGCTTTGGAGTCATGTTTAAAAAGTCCTTTATCATCACAAGATTATAAAACTACTCACTCTAATGGTCATTTATTTTTACACCTTATCTTTTTATTAATATGCTGTTGTGAAAATATAAACATAATACTTAAGATAGAATTGAATATTTCTTATAATTTCTACCCCAAAGATAAACACCATCATTACTTTATATATAATATGTAAAATATATATAAAATATAAGCATATCAAAATATATTATGCTTTATGTATATTTAAAACTTCATGCATCTTGGGTGTCCTGTATCGTCAATATACACACATTTACCTCATTCTTTTCAACAGCTGCATGGTAACAAATTGTATAGATCAATCTTTTGCAGTCTTTTTTCCATTACTATCCTCCTAAGACATTTTTTTCTTAATCGTCCCCCCATAAAATTTCAATGCCACATATATACTATGTATATATGTACCTTATGCATATTTGTGCTTTATACATAAATTTTTTTATCTCCTCAAGAACCAATTTTCATCTCCTTGGCTGTGATATCACCCTTTGAAAATGCATGATACAGATATTCCATCTCTGATTTATTCTACATGTGAATACCATTTTTTATATTCTAATGCTACATTATCCATATTTATTTTTATACATATATTTTATTTCTATAGGATAAATTTCTAGAATTAAAAAGCTGTGTCAAATGGTATTAATAAACAAGTTTATAACCGACAACATAATGCCATTTGCAGCAACATGGATGCTCCTAGAGAATGTCATTCTAAGTGAAGTAAGCCAGAAAGAGAAAGAAAAATACCATATGAGATCGCTCATATGTGGAATCTAAAAAACAAAAACAAAAACAAAAACAAACAAAAACAAAGCATAAATACAGGACAGAAATAGACTCATGGACAGAGAATACAGACTTGTGGTTACCAGGGGGGTAGAAGGTGGGAAGGGATAGACTGGGATTTCAAAATTGTAGAATAGATAAACAAGATTACACTGTATAGCACAGGGAAATATACACAAAATGTTATGATAAATCACAGAGAAAAAAATGTGACAATGAGTGTGTCTATGTCCATGAATGACTGAAAAATTGTGCTGAACACTGGAATTTGACACAACATTGTAAAATGATTATAAATCAATAAAAAATGTTAAAAAAAATAAACAAGTTTATACTGTAGAGCACAGGGAACTACATTCAGTATCTTGTAGTAACCTGTAATGAAAAAGAATATGAAAAGGAATTTATGTATGTATATGTATTACTGAAACACTATGCTGTACACCAGAAATTGACACATTGTAAACTGACTGTACTTCAATTTTAAAAAAGGTATTAACACTTAAAACTTTAGCAGATATTGCTCAAGATTTTTCAATTACATGCCAACAAATTTATACTGAAAACCTGGCTTCATTTTTTACATTTAAATCATAAATCCACTTGGAATTTTTCCTGGGATGGTGAATAAGGTAAAGATCTAATGATTTTTCTCTTCCAAATCTAACTCATTGTCCTTAAATCCTTTATTGAACAAGTCTTTCCTTGATTTGCCATATATTAAGTATGGTAATATGCCTATATTTACTCAGGCTTTGAATTTTGTTCCATGACTGTTTATTCCTACCCCATTACCATCCTAAGCTTATTATTCTTGCTTTATGTTTTAATGTCTGATTATTCAATTCCTTTTATGAATTCTCCTTCTATTTTCTTGATATTGTAATTTTTTTCTGTTAGTGAATTTGGGAGTAATTTTGCTTAGTTCTAAAACAAGTAAACATCAATTTGAAAAAAAGCTCTGAAAATGCTTTTGGGTTTGTACTAAATTTGGATTGATTCAGTGAAAACTGTAGAATACCTTATAGAGTAACACATTTGAAATAAGGGCATAGAAACAGAAATAATGTTGATTTAATGATGTATACCTGTATTAGGATGTTTTGAGTAGTAAATTATGAAAATCCAGACAAAACTCAAATTTAAGCATAAAAGTTTATTGACTCATTTAACTAAAAAGTTCAGTGGTAAAGCTTCTCTTTAGGCATGTCTGGATCTCTGGGCTCAAATAATGTCACCAGGACTTGGTTTCTGTCTCCCAGGTTGGCTTTTTCAGTTTCAGTTTTAGGCAAGACTCCATGTGGTAGCAAAGGTGGCCTGTCCTCTCCATGCTTATATGGTCTTCAGCACCTGCAACAGCAGAGGAAGGAGAGTCTCTTTTTCTTACTGTGTAGGTGAAAGTACTGATGATGGTTGTTACTGGCCAGATCTGGAGCAAGCACAGGAGTCGGGGCAGGTGGGGAGTTGGGAATCAGCCCTTTCTGAAATGTTACAAATAGAATAAACACAATAGTAAGAGCTGAATCTCATATTATTCCCTTATAAGGACCTTGGGAGAAATTTTTCTCAGGCTCCTATACCAAAACTATACTTAAGCAACTTAAAAAAATCTTATAGACCATGTGAAACTTTTAACTATGTTTTCCTTTGCCTTAGTTGCTAGTAACCCTAAGCCTAATTTGTGGTAGCACCCCTCTAGCAATTACACAACACCTTTGGTATGAATATTTTTTTAGTATTAACATACTCCTGCCTTTACTTTGTTTTCCAGTTACCTTTTGCCTGTTTCCGCTTCTAATCACTTTCTCTCATTATAGTGTATATGTCTTTCTGAGCATACTCAGTCTTTTGTGAGAGGTGGGGTATCAGTATATAATATGCATCTATAAAATACATTTAAAGAATAATTCTCAAATCTCATTGAAGCATCTATTTCTTTTGATCTCCTACTTCACAGAGCTATCATCTCCTCCAAGGTCATCCTACCCCACTTATAAACTGACTCCCATCTTTAAAAGAGCAACATTTTATTTGTCCTTACAAAACATATTTAACATGTAGAATAAAGATAAGCAAAAAGTAGAATAGCTAACAAACAGAACACCATGTGGTTAGAATCACAGACTGCTGCTTTCATAACCCACTTTCTCTCATAATCTTTCCTTATTATTAAATAGTCTTCTACATCGTCATTTTAAATGGTTCAAAGGATCCCACTGATTGTGTATCAGGGTAGTCAATCAGACTGCAGCTCTACATTCCCTTCCTAGAAATCCTGTGGATGCTCTTACACTAATATGAGTGAACCATATAATCCATGTCTAAGAAGTACAGGTGTCATATATTTAACCTATCTTTTTTGGTGGCCAAACTGAAATGTACTCCACTCAGCTTAACATATATATGCAGTTTTGATTATTTCCTTTTTTAGAACAGCATAGAAGTATACCTGGCTTATTCAGAGTATATACTTTAAGGATTTTGATAGAAGTTTCTAAAATGCCTGGGGAAGGGAGAGATGTAGCAATTTCTTTTCCCACCTGCAATGTCTGTTTCACTGAACACTTGCCCAGCACATATACTATTTTCTTTTTAATCTTTACCAATTTAATAGGCATTTAATATGCCATTTACATTTTTCACTAATGTGGTTTTCAGTAGTTTTAAAACTATGAACATGCATACCTACCTTGACATCCTCCTTCCCAGTTCTGCCTCCTATTTAAGCTAATTTATGTACCTGATCTATGGATGTCATCTCCTATTTCTTTAGGGAATCATTCAATCAGTTATCCTCTTTCTTGGCAGTATCTTTAACTCCTGACCACCAGTTTTTTTTTTTTTCTCTTGTACTAATACACATCACTAAGTCTCCTCTCCTTATAGAGAAGCTCTTTTTTCTTTCAGTTCATTCTTCTCTGGCTACTGACCTTTCTCTTTCCCTTTACAGCCAAACTTCTTGAAAGAATTGTCTTCACATGCTGCTTCCACTTCCTCTCTGTTTCTTCAACTCACTATAAACAGATTTACATTAAGATCTTCAATGTTTTCTTTGTTGCCAAGATTTTAGTAACAGAATTATATCTTATATATGTATACTTATGTGAGAAAGCAGGACATAAAATAGTTTTCCCTCCAAGTAAACTCAACTATGTAAGAAATTTTTATGCAGAGAAAAAAACTTGTAATACAAGAAAATTTTAAGTTACTTCTGGGTAGTTGGATGACTGGTGAGTTTTATTTTCTTGTTTCTTTTTTAAAAAATATCTTCAATTTTAACAAGAATTTACGTTGATATTAGAACACATTACAATGTTAATTAGAAATTCTCAACTTACATTTTCTAAGAGGAGAAAGGAAAGTTAAGAAATGACAGTCACGAGCCCCTGGGCCATTTCATTTCACCGAAAGGCTCAAAGAACTGGAGGGCGTAACCCAGATTCCCCAGGGCAGGCGCTCCCGCCGCCACGACTGGATACCTGCTAGGACAGTTTTCTCTTAAGAAGGCCCTCCTTCCCCTTTCGCTCATCCCAAATGACTTCTGAGCGTCTCAGCTCAGGCTAACGGCGCCAAGCTGATGATAACCGTCAACTGCCTCCGGTTGCCCTGTTAACAGGCGGCGACCCAACCAACCCCACGCCCGTAAGTCTTCCCAGAATGCTTAGCGCCTTCTCACATTCACTTCCGGGCTCGGAGGGCTGACTCCTCCCGGAAGTAGATGCCTGTGGTTCGGGCTGCGATTCCCAGCGGTGTGGGATTACTGGACCGAGTGTGGCATATTCCTGCGGAGAGCGGTGGAGACTGTTTTCTTCTTTTCCAACATTCAGAATGATTGGCTCGTTAAGGAAAGGCTGTAATCTCACCAAATTTTTGGTGGCCCTCTAGAAGTGGATTAGAGGTTAGTTGCGACAAAACAAAGAAAGCACTTTAAAATTATATGCAACTTCATTTGTTGATGTGATATATTTAAGCGACTTCAAACAACTTCCAATAAAAAAGCAACTATTTTTGCTTTAGAAAATGAAGGCGAGCACACCTACACAACAGAAACCCCAAATTTCATCCACCAAGAAACAATCACTGAAAACACTTTGAAGCAGTCTTCGAGACCCTCTCTAGGCATATAATAAATTTCAAACTGTAATCACGTTGCATATGCTGTTTTGTAACCTAAAAAACTTTTATGAACATGTTTCATTAAGAAAAAACCAACATGATTGCATGTTTTCCACTGTACTTTTTGTTGGACATTTAAACAGTTTCTGTCTCTTTTGTTCTTAATTAGTACTGCAATGGAGAGATGAAAATCTTTCTAGCAAAATCATTGACCATGCTCTCATTTCTTTGTGGTGATTGTTTTTCTCTTTTTAACGTAGTCACTTGTATTTGCACTTCCTTATCTCTCCCCTAATGTCTTCCCATCCCACTCCTATTTTTTATACTGTAAATGAAGTTAAACATACGGCATCCAAAGCCTACTCAATTTTTTAACGTTTACCTTTTTGATTATAAAGATAATACATACTTATTGTAGAACATTAGGAAGATAATAAAAATATTCTAATATCTAGACAACTACTGATCATATTTTGGCATACAGTTTTCTGTCTCTGTTGCCTTGAATGAAAGCAATGAACAATGAAAAAATGTTTGCTAATTTGGTTGGAGGAAAATGACAGCTTTTAATTTGCATTTCTTTGCTTATTCATGTAGCTGAATAATACTAAGAATGTTTACAGTCTATGATCCATTTCAGGCCCCATCTTCTCTAAATAGGCTTCTCTGAGAATTCCAGACTAATTATACTAATTTGTAATGGTCTAGTTTTCCATATGTGTATATTTTGGTTCCCTAACTAGATTGAGAGCTAGTTGTGTGGTCCTGAATAAATTATTCAATTTTGCTGAGCCCACTATCTTTATCTGCAAAGTATAGTGGTAATAATACTTACTACGCACAGTTGTGGTAGGGATTAGAAATAGTGTATCTCAGATGAGCTCGATAAAAAGCAGCTTTTTTTTAACTTATAGCTTTAGTCTTCTATGTACATAGGAAATATTCATAATTTTATCATATTTCAAATGAATGAGTAATCCTAGTATTCCACTCAATTTCAATATTTACTGAGCACCTATGACATATAGGTACTGTCTTTAATCCTCAGCGTCTCTTGAGCCTTTCTGATTTAGACACATTTCTCACATAAATCGTACGCTTCTCTCAACCTCAGCAGTTCTCTTATTATCCTGTTTCTGCCACCACTATCTGGCCCATCATAGTAGGTGCTATGTGTGAGCTGAATTGAGTAATTTAGTGGGAAAGAGACCACAAATTATTTAAAACCTGTCAGGCAGTGATGAAGCCATAATAGGTACAGAGTACTTTATACATTGGGGAGGTCAGGAGAGATTAATTTTGATTAAGGTTATCTTGGAATGCCTTATGGATGAGGCAGATTAAATCAGGACCTGGATCATAAGGACTGAGGAAAGGGGCTTAAAGATGGAAGTATGAGTTAAAGTTGGCGGTATAAATAAACAGGTTGTGTTTTGTTACGTTGACAAAAAAGCTAATCAATAGTCTGCCTAAGAAAGAAATGGAAATTATTATTTGAGCCAATTTGAGGATTATAACCTGGGAGGCAGTCTTTCAGAAAGCTCTGAGGACTGTTCCACCGGTTAGAGGTCATAGCGCAGTTATATATGTTTTTGAGACAAAGGGTTATACGGTCAAATGACTTATTGACAGTTTACACAGTAAGTACCAGGTCTGCAGGGTTAAAGCAAGTAGTAAATTACCCTGATCCTTTACGAGATTAAGGAGGAATGTTTTCGCCTAAGGAGGTCTGATTAATGCAGATGAGCAATACACTCTAAGGGGGAGGGAAGAGGCCCAAACTGGCAGAGAAAAATTTTGTTTAAATTTTTATTATCTTGCCATAAAATATGAGTTTTATTTCATCAATTATCAGAGAGTTATTTGGGGGTGGCAAAAGAGCAGGGTGGGCAAATGGGCCTAGATGAGGCATAAAAAAAGTAGTTGGGGGCTCAGATTTTTGATATGACCAGTCTTTGTAATTGTTGCTTTCAAACGTTTCTGAAAAGCATTTTTTCCCATACGGCTTGGGACATCAGTAGAGAGGTGGACCAGAGACTGCATTTAACCAGCTGGTGGACAAGGTAGGGACTGGGAAGATGGCGGAAACCATCAGAGGGAGAAGGGTATTTAACAGGCATTATTGGCCAGGAGGTAAGGAAGGAGTATCTATGACGAGGCGGGACTGCGGAACGAGACTTTTGGGGACCACACAACCACAATGAGGGACAAAGTCCACAGCAGGCCCGCTGTAGCCTGCGAAGGCACTTGCCAACCCCACCTCTGCCAGCCTGCACTTGACCCAGAGTCCTCTACGGGTCCGGACCTCTCACTCCGTTCCACGCCGCGCGGCCCGCCGCGGCCCGCCCACGCGTCCCGCCCAGCCCACGCGTTCCTTCCCGCCCCGCCCCGCTCTCGTCTCGCCCCGCCCCGCGCCTCGCCCCACGCCTCCCGCCCCGCCCGCGCGTCCCGTCCCGCCCACGCGTCCCGTCCCGCCCACGCGTTCCTTCCCGCCCTGCCCCGCGCCTCCCGCCCCGCCCCACGCCTCCTATCACGTCCCGCCTCGCTCCACGCCTCCCGCCCCGCCCCGCGCTTCCCGCCCCCCCGCGCCTGCGCGTCTCGCCCCTTCCCGCGCCCCTCGCCCCGCCCCGCCCCTCCCGTCCCGCGCCTGTGCGTCTCGCCCCGCCCCCCGCGCCTCTTTTCCCCCACCCCGCTCCATAGCCGTCGCCCCGCCTACTGGCCTTCGCCCCGCCCCGTTGCCGTCACGCCGCCCAGCGCCTCTTGCCCTGTTCACAGTCCCTCTGCCGGCTTGAAGCCCCTTCCGGCCGTACGTCCTTGGCGCCAGGTCGGCCCGGCGGAGGGGAGGCATGGGCAGAGGGTAGGCTGGAGGGAGGTTACCTTCCCTGTTTCACTCCCAGCCCCCCGACGCGAGAGGAAGCAGCGGCAAGGTCCGCGGGCGGCATGGCAGGAGCTCCAGACGAGCGCGGGCCGGGCCCTGCGGCGAGGGAGCAGCTGCAGCAGCAACACGTCGGGTGCCGAGTCTTCCCCGAGCGGCCGGCTCAGGGGACGCCCCAGCAAGGGTTCCTCTCCGGTTTCTTCACCAGTAACCAAAAGTGTCAGCTTATGCTCCTGAAGACGCTGGAGACAAGTAGGAGCCGTGACTGGGAGGCGGGGCGTCTGGGGAGGTGGTGTCTGAGACCGGGTGGGCAGGGAGGGGCCTGGGCGCTCCTCGGCCAAGGGCTCTGGGTTCGGCCCCAGGGGTGGCGGGGGCTGAGTTCGGGCCCCTCGGTGCAGAGTCTAGGCAGATTGGGCACGTGAGGGCGGGAATGGGGGTCTGGGCCTCAGTTTCCCTTACAGAAGAGTTGCAGAGGGCCCTTTCAGCACTACACTTGTTTGTGGAATGAACGAGGAGTCGGGCTAGGAGTTTGCCCTTTCCTCTCACACTCATTGGTCTGACAGATCCTCTGATTTCTTAGGTAAATTATGCAGCAGTGTGGGGACTTCAGAGTGCAGGTGAAGCAGAGTTTTAGAGAGCCACGTTCATTGAGGCATACTGACTGCCGGCAGTGCAAAAGCAACAGTTTTACAATTGTGGCCTTCTTGGAAAGAGTTCTTAACCTTCACACATGGATGGACTTCAGGGTGTAGAAACTCCGACGTGGACTACAAAACCGTGTGTGTATGCTCCTGTATGCATTTTTCTGGGGAGAGAGTCCATAGCTCCATAATACTCTCAAGGAGGCCCGCGACCCCCCAAAGGTTAAGAACCACTGCTGTGGGTTAAATAGGAATACCACCTGCTGACCAACTTCTCTCCAGTCCCAGGGACGTTGTCCCAGAGATTCCTTAACACTCTTACGTTGCCATAGACGTCCTAAGTTTACTTTCGATACATTTAGAAAATCAAAGACTTAAACTTATTTGTCCCAAAGCAGCGTTATTATTTCATAGCTGGGGCCAGTCGCAATTCAAAAATCAACCACCCAAAGATTTTCCAGCCTTGCTGCGACTCTGTGCATCTAGGGAATCAAGGGAGGTGGGAGGAGGAAAGGAAATAGCGGAATGGTGACATTGTATTTACTTTGGAAGGATGTATTGAACGCCTCCTAGGTTCTGGTATGGGAGAATACAGAGATGAGTTAGGACTCTGCCTTTAAGATGTTTCAAAGTGGAATGCAGTGGAAAACATGGGCTGCAGAATTAGACATGGGTTCAAATTCTGGTCCCTTTCCTTGTTAGGTTTGGAAGAGTGATTTAACTCCATGATCTCCTCTATCCTCATCTGCAAAACAAACAAAAAACAAAACAAAAAAAGGGAGGAGGGAGGCTAAAAATATCTCTTTAAGCCTTGTCATGAGGAATAGAATTTACAAGTGTAAAGTGCCAGCATATCAGGAGCTGCGTAAAGAAAGGGTAGCTGTTCTTACAGCGGAGGAGCAGCAAAGTGGAGGAAGAGCTGAGACAGGATGTGAGGAGGGTGAGGGGCTAAACTTGAGCATCAGGAGGAATTAACCCACCTTATCCTCTCAAGAGGAGGGATGCTGGGAGAACCTGTTGGTATTAAAGCATCAACCTGCAGCTTTAAAATCCTATCCCTGGGGCGGGTATGGTGGGAGAACCCAGGCCTCATGGGAGATCTTTGTTTTCTTTTTCTCAAAATCAAATCAGTTCTAAATATTGCAGGTCCTTTTTGAAGTACCAAACGACTGTGCTTCCTGAGGAAAAAAAAAATTTTTTTAAAGTGGGGAACTGTAGACTTTTGGAGCCACTTCAACTTTGTAAAACTTTGTTGCTTGAATAATAATGTACTTGATATGGTGCCTAACACCCGATATACACTAAAAATACTTACCACTACTACCTGTTTTACTATTAACACTATCATTTAAGAGGGGGCAGACTAGTAAAGCAGTAACTATGCCTGGCTTTCTCATCCCGCACTGCCTTTTCCTCGTCTGTTGTTGCTTTTCAGCACTTTAAAAAAGCGAACAAACTTGGTTTCTTTCTTTTCCTATTTTTTCCCTTGTGTCATTTAAGTTGCTGTGCATTTGTACTCTCAGACAAGACTTCTGTATGAAAGTTGGTACTAGAGACATTTGGGTTTGTCGTAGTTTGCTGTAATTGTCCCAGGCTCATAGGCTCTTAGAAATGGAGGACCCTCGGGAGTTGTCCAGGCCTTTCCACCCCCACCACTGACCAGAGTGTTTGCACACCTCTGCTGGAACAGGTGTTCTGTTCTCTGAGGCTCTTTGGGGCTACCTGGCTGTTGTACCGACAGCTTTAATTGTTGGAAAAATCCTTTCTCACGCTGAGTTGAAATCTGCCCCATGTAACTTCTACCCTTTGGTCCTTGTTCTGTCCTCTGAAGAAATGCTGACTGACTCTGTTCCCCTAAGGCGCCCTTTCAAATACTTAAAGCTACCATTCCTAGTTCTTTCTCTTTTCCAAATCCACAAATCCCTTTCTTGCTTCCAGTATAGTCCTGTGCTCTTCCAGTCACTTTCCCCCCGGGAAGAGCTGCAGTTGGCAGGTCCTGTTTAGAGTGTGGTACTGTACTCAGAATGGGACGCTGCATATGGACCAGGACAGACAACCTGGATTCTATGCTGCTGCTTATTTCTGTGGCTGTGGCCCAGATTCCCTTAGTCTTTTGGTGTATACTTTAATACATTGTGTTTGATCATTTAACTGGAAGGTATATTTGATATTATCTAAGATGTTCGGTGGTACCCATCTTGGTATTTGTATTAGTGTCTCATTTCATTAAAGACTTGCTTTTATGTTAATTTAAGTTTGTCTTTTTACATTCATTTTTGTCAATTTTAAGATAGTATTACTTCACTAAGATTTGTGAGATACATTTTGGTAATATCTTTTACTGCTATTTGAATAACTTGGTTGGTGCTATTTGTTCTAAATAGCATATGTAATTGAAACAATATCTTTCTAGATCCATATGTCAAACTTCTGCTTGATGCCATGAAGTATTCGGGTTGGTAAGTAAATCTTTTTGAGGTGCTGCTCTATATTCTGGCTGCTAAAAACCAAAAAATAAAAAACTGAAACTACTTCAGACCGCCAGGCCCTTGCCATATGGTAGGTGGTGGTGAGTGGCTGCACTCTCTCCAGGCAGGCCTGTTCTTTCTAGACCTCTTGTGCCCTAACTCCACGTCTCTGGCTCTACCATTCACCTCAGGTATCTAGGAAAGACAGGACTTAACATTTCCTTGTAAGTAATTACCAAACCTGGCTCTTCCACCACGCCACCCCCAGCACTGTCCTTAGTGGGGAAGAAATCTCAGTTTGTTATGTGTGCAGGAGCCTTCCAGGTGTGTTTAACTTCGAGAGCATCAGAAGAGTGACTTCTGAGGTCCACTACTTAACATTCTGGCCCGAGGGCAGATACTCCAGTGTATTTCCAGTAAAGTCTTAATTAGTCGACCAAATGCTTTATGGAATCATGGCATAGAATTTGAACTGGGATAGAGTTTGCAGAGAGAGTTACCTCATTTTACAGACGAGAGACCTGAGTCCTGAAGGTGTTAAGTTGCTTTCCCAAGGTGTCATATGTGGCAGCAGTGGAGGGATGTAGGATCCGGGTCCCCTGTGCCCCGTGCACCCCACTTCTGGACGTTGTCTCTCTAATCCATTCTTGCCTTCTAGTGCTGTTAACAAAGAAAGGCACTTTTCTTGTGAAGATTGTAATGGGAATGTCAGTGGAGGCTTTGACGCTTCAGTGTCTCAGGTAGGCACTTTACTTGAGTTGCTTTCTTTCCTCCGGTTCTCCCTCCTGATATTTGCTGAGCGCCTTCCACAAGCTGGGCATTCTGTTTGGTGGACTTTGTGTGGGATTCAAAAAATGAGGTCGTGTGATCCTTACTCTTAAGGCGCCTGCATTCTTACGGGGGAGCCAAGACATGAATGCAGACAGTGATAAAAATCGAGGCAGGTTAAACTCTTAAATGGGTGTGGTTACCAATTTGGGACAGTGACGTGATTGACTGAAAGATACCAGTAGATTCGGCTAGAGGATGTAAAGCCTCTTCAGGAGCAAAGAGGGCAGAGACTGTTGCCCAAAGCAGGGGTAGCATGAACACAGGTGACGTGCTGGGAGCGCACAGGGTGTATGTGGGGAGTGGCATGTGGTGTAGTCCAGCTGGAGGGCAGGGATGCAGGGGAGCGGGGAGAGGCAGGATTGGAAAGAAAGATAGCTGTATGCTGGGAGGCTCTGAAGGCTAAGCTAAAGAGTTTCACCTTTGCCTGGTGAGAAGTGATACACCTTTGAAGACTGTTGATGAGGGGAGGGTGTTTTCTCATCCATAAAATGTGGGTAATAATTGTATCTATCTTACAGAATGGTTATGAGAATTAAATGAGATTTCTCTTGTAAAGTGCTTACCATAGTAAGCAGAGTGAGCATTCAGTAAATGTTATTACTAGTCTTAAGTCCCTGGAGGGTTTTGATAGAGTCTTGAGGGGTAGATGGATGTGTCACGTGATGAGGGTAGATGAAAGTGTTATAAAGAACTGTTTCCGTTATGAATATGTAACAGGCGTTTGCACCTAACTGTTCCGTGCTGGGGGATTTTATGTGCACTTTGGTTGTGCGTAGCTGTTTCCCAGTGAGCATGGGAGAGAGCGCTACAGCAGAGGGCTGGGACGTCTGAGTGCTGGAGTCAGGCAGACTGTGAGTTCAAATCCTGGTTCCCCTGCTTGTTAGCGGTGGTGCTCGGGCAAGTGGTTTGTCTTATTCTCAGCTTCCTCATTTGTCAGTCGATAATCACAGCACCTGCTGCTCCCAGGGTGAGTCGTGGTAGCTTCATCCCCTTCTGGGCTTAAATAGAGTGGACGCTTTGAATCTTCAGCTTACTTCTCAACAGTGTTACACACAGTTGGACACTCTGTTCTTCTCTTTTAAATTAAAAATTTTGTTGTGAAGTATCTCATTCATATAGAAGAGTTAAAAAAACCTAGATGTGCGCTCCCGGTCATAATAATAAAATGAACATCTGTGTAACCGCCACCCAGATTTGAGAAATGGAACGTTGCCAGGACTTCAGAAGCCTGTGTTGCCTGCTTGGATCACATTCGTCCTCCCTTCCTGATTCTGACCTCCGTGATAATCATCCCCTGCCTCTCTGTGGTCTTAGCATCTCTGTATACAGTCCGGCAACGTGTTATTTAGTTGCCTGCTTTTCAGCTTTATACTTAGAGTCATACATAATACTTTGTCATTTTATGAAATCCCAGAAGATATAGTCTTCAACTTAATTCTTTTGTTCAACATTGTGAGGTTCTTCTGTGCTGTGTGTCCCTCTGGTTTATTTAGTTTCAATGTTGCATATTATTCTGTGCTATGTCTGTACTAGAGGTTAGCCCGTCTAATACCGACTGCTTCCAACTTTGTGATTGTGAACAGTGCTGCCATGAGCGTTCTTCGCCTTCTCCCCTGGTGCACGTGGGTGAGAGCTGCTCCTCGGAGTCCACCTGGAGTGGAATTGTGGGGTCACATCACATGCGTACCCATGACTTTAACAGCTGATGCCAGTTTCTTGCCTTGGTTTCCTGTGTACAACACTCTCGGGGTTGCTCCTTTGCTAGCTCACCTTCCTCTGCCAGCCCTTACGTGTCAAAGTCCCATAACCCTTGCTGTTAGACCCCCTTCTCTTCTTGCTCTGTGCTCTGCCAAGGGGACCTCTGTCACTTTTGTAGGTCAGAGCTCTCTGGAATGCCGCATCCACATAGCCAGGGCGTTCACTGAACACCTACACTTGGATGTCTTACAGGCACCTCAGACCTGACATGTCCAAGTCCACATTGGTGATTTTTACCATCCTCCATCCCCGCCCAACCTGGTCTTTTAGTTTTGTGTATCTCCGTGAATGGTGCCATTCTTCGTCCTATTACCCAAGCCAGAAATTTAGGGGTCATCCTTTCTGATTCCCTTCCCATATTCTATCCATCACCAAATTTTGTCCAGTCTGTCTCCTAAATAGTCTGTCTCCTCTTACCTTTTAAGGCTCCCATCGTCCTAGCTCATGTACTGTCATCTCTTGTCTAGAATAGTTCCTTTGCCTTCAACTAGTCTCTCTGCTTCCAGTTTTAATCATCTTTTGCTTGTTTTTCCAACTGTGGTCAAAAGGGTAAAAACAAAATGAAACAAAAACACGCCTGTTTCACCACTTCCTTTCAGTGACTTCCCACTGTTGTCAGAAGAATGATTTGGCCCCTGCTGACCTCACCAGCCTAACGTCTTGCCCGCCGCCTCCAACTCTGTGCTTCAGCATTACAGGCCT
Source organism: Vicugna pacos (assembly GCF_048564905.1). Taxonomy (NCBI): domain Eukaryota; kingdom Metazoa; phylum Chordata; class Mammalia; order Artiodactyla; family Camelidae; genus Vicugna; species Vicugna pacos. Next base: position 8,133,360 of record NC_132998.1, read on the forward strand.
GCTTTCAGCTCCTCAAATGCTCTGTTCCCTCAGCTGTCCCCCGCCCTGTTGCACATGTTGTTCTGTCTGTCTGGAATGCTCTCTTCTCCTCTCCTCAAATGTAACTCCTATTCATCCGCTAGAGCCCAGTTCCCACATTCCTTCTGCAGAGAAACCTTTCCCAACCCTCCAGAGCGGGTCGGGTACTCTCACTGTATGTGCTCCTGACAGGCTGGCTTTTTCTTTGTGACAGCTGTCATTGCACGTGTTTACACATTTGATTAATGTCTATCTCCATTAGCAGATGATAAATCTAATAGGTCTGGGTAAATATTAGTTGAGTAAATGAATGTTGAATGAATGTTTATAAAGTATCTGGCACATATCCTAGCATCTTCACACAGTAAATTCACAATAAGTGGAAACTATTATCATTAGGATCCCTCACGTCTGTATTATTCTTATAGGGTCCTGCCCCGTGTGCTGTTGGCTTTTTGCACTTCTTTCTGAAGTGAGGACTTTTCCTGGCAATTCTAGTAGAATGGGACAGTGGTGGTCATTCACTCTTGATTCATTCCTCATTCAGATACTTGATAAGGAGCATTTTACATGTATTCTCATTTAATTCTCATAATTCTGTAAGGTGGGTGCTTTGATTGTCTCCTTTTTGTAGTTGAGGAAACTGAGGCACAGAAAGCCTAAGAACCTTGCCCAAGGTCGCTGAATTAGAGAGGGGCGGGGCTGGGGTCTGAACCTCCCTGCTTCATTCCAAAGTCCGCTCTCTTAATTGTAAGGCTGTGGAGCCCAGGACAGACTGGTACGGTGAACCCAGTGAGGATGGTATGTGAATAAATGCCCCTAAGCCAAGTGCTGCGGAAGTCCAGAGAGCGGAGAAGGGGAAGTGAGGCACTGGGGAAGGCTCGACGGGGCCCCTTCGGTTAGGACCAGGCCCGGCTGGATGGGTTGGTGTGGGGTTTGCAGACAAGAGGGTGGAGGCACTCCAAGCGGAGGAGCCCCTCAGGTGAGAGAGAAGGTGGAATCCACGAGATGAGAGGAGACTTTAGAGATAATGGAACCTCTCTTGTTTCGGTGCCTCTTAGATTGTTTTGTGCCAGAATAATATCCGTAACCAGGCCCACATGAGCAGAGTGGTCACCCACGAGCTCGTTCACGCGTTTGATCATTGTCGCGCGCACGTCGACTGGTTCACCAACGTCCGACATTTGGCCTGCTCTGAGGTAAGTTTTGTGGTAGAAGATACCTTCTTTCCCCCGGAACACTGTGTGTTTGAACTTTTTATTCAAGTGTGATTTATTTAAATGCATTCTTTTCCTTGTCATAATTCCACATTAGTCTTGAATTTCCGTTTTTACTATTTTAACCATTTTAACTATTGCATACAATTTTTTAGATATAAGAGACATTTTAAGTATCTTTAGGATTGTCTTAAATGTAACCTTTAAATCCTAATTGTAGTGATGACTTTAATTATAACAATAAACTATTTTTCCTATGGAATAAACCATATAATATAAAAAATATAGTTAACATTTACTGAGGGCTGTGTGCCAAACCTGCTCTGTTTGTGGATTTTATGTAACCCTCACAATGGCCCGTTGAGGTGGCCACTGTGATCCCCGTGTTCTATGTGCAAGTGAGGTTGTTTCGATTCCCCGTAGGCAGTAAGTGGCAGAGGCAGGATTACAACCAAGGTTCTTGACTGGTTTGCTGTACTGCCTTCCGTAGGTAAAGCTTCTTGCCTTCCCTGGAGTAAAACATTTAGTCTCAAAAAACACAGCATAGAAAGCTATTCATTACTAAGCATTTTGGATTGCTCTCCAAAGTGCACATGTATATCCTCCTAGAGAGACATTTGTATTTCATACTTGCATTTCATTGATTCAAGAGTACAGTGTCCTGAGAAGTTAAAAAAACTAATATAAATTCCAGGCTTATACTTGATAACTTAAGATTATTTTCTCTTTCCCTTGAAATTAATAAACAGCCCCACTGCATCTAATTATGACTCATTATTTGTAGAGAAGACTGAAACCTGACTTTTTAAATATTTATCTCTCTTGGGTGTTAGGAGAATTAATGCCGGTTAGCTAGTTAAAGTGTGTTAAGTCCTTCGAGCTCCTCAGAGGAACGCAGCCATGTTATTATAGAAGTAACAAGAAATAGGCCATTCTGATTGCAGTGAATGAGCAAAAACGTGGCCGGGTTGGCTGTAGAATCTGTGTGAGTAATTCCACGACATTTCAACAATTAAAGCTGCTCTTTTTTTTTTAACATTTTTTTATTGAGTTATAATCATTTTACAATGTTGTATCAAATTCCAGTGTAGAGCACAATTTTTCAGTTATACATTAACATACATATATTCATTGTCACATGTTTTTGTGCTGTGAGCTACCACAGAATCTTGTATATATTTCCCTGTGCTATATAGTATAATCTTGTTTATCTATTCTACATAGGCCTGTCAGTATCTACAAATTTTGAACTCCCAGTCTATCCCTTCCCACCCCCTGCCCCTTGGCAACCATAGGTTTGTATTCTATGTCTATGAGTGTTTCTATTTTGTATTTATGTTCTTTTTTTTTTTTAGATTCCACATATGAGTGATCTCATATGGTATTTCTCTTTCTGGCTTACTTCACTTAGAATGACATTCTCCAGGAACATCCATGTTGCTGCAAATGGCATCATGATGTCATTTTTTGTGGCTGAATAGTATTCCATCGTATAAATATACCACCTCTTCTTTATCCAGTCACCTGTTGATGGACATTTAGGCTGTTTCCATGTCTTGGCTATTGTAAATAGTGCTGCTATGAACATTGGGGTGTAGGTGTCATTTTGAAGTAGGGTTCCTTCTGGATATATGCCCAGGAGTGGGATTTCTGGGTCCTATGGTAGGTCTATTCCTAATCTTTTGAGGAATCTCCATCCTGTTTTCCACAGTGGCTTTCCTTGCTTCCCTCTCCCACTCTTAGTGATTTAGATGTCTTCTTTTACAATTCTGTGTTTATTCTATTTGGAATTCATGGCAGTTATCTCCTTTCCAGTTATGAGTTTCTCATTTTTGTAGCATCTTGGTTCTTTTCTATTTAGAAACATTTCTTTTAGCATGGGTTTAGTGTTGCTAAACTCTTTCAGTTTTTGCTTGTCTCTGTGAAGTTCTTTATCTTTCCTTCTATTCTGAAGGATACCCTTGCTGGATAGAGTATCCTAGGCTGCATCTTTTTTTCATTCAGGACTTTGAATATATCTTGCCACTCCCTTCTGGCCTGTAGTGTTTGTGTCGAGAAATCAGCTGAGAGCCTTATGAGGGTTCTCTTGTAACTCAGAATTTGTTTTTCTCTTGCTGCCTTCAGGATCATTTCTTTATCCTTGACTCTGGCCATCTGGATTATGGTGTGTCTTGGTGTGGGTCTGTTTGGGTTCTTCCTGTTTGGGACCCTCTGAGCCTCCTGTACTAGGATATCTGATTCCTTCTTTAACTTTGGGAAGTTTGCTGTCACGATTTTTTCAAATACCTTTTCAATCCCCTTTGTTCTTTCTTCCCCTTCTGGGACCCCTGTTATGTGTAGATGGGCATGCTTTATATTATCCCATAGGTCTCTTATATTGTTTTCATTTGTTTTTCTTTCAGCTGTTCTGATTGGGTGCTTTCTGTTGTCCTGTCTTCTAGGTCACTTATTCATTCCTCTGAATTATCTAGTCTGCTTTGCACAGCCTTTAGTTCAGCTCTCATCTCAGCCAATGTGTTTACTAATTCTGCTTGGTTCTTCTTTATAGCTTCTATTTAATTTTGACATATTTTATACTCTAAAGACTATTTCTTTTAGTTCCTTCAGTACTTTGATCACTCCTTTTTTTGAAATCTTGATCTAGTGGGCCATCAATGTCTATTTCCTTGCTTGTGCTTTCAGGGGATTTCTCTTGATCCTTTAATTAGGAGTAGTTCCTCTTCTTCTTCATCTTGCTCATATCTCTCTGGCACTGTGGCCGGTGGGCGGGTGGGTCACTCCCCCTCCCGATGCTGCAGTCAGATGCTGCACTCTGCCCAGCACCGTGGTAAGGTGCTGTGTTCCTGCCAGGAAGGTGGGTGGCTGCCCGCCCTCTCCTGGAGCCTGTCGCTCCGCTGCTCTGTGCAGCTGCCCGCTCTGCCTTGGGTCAGTGCTCTGTAGGCAGGCTTGGGGAAGACCGCGGAACAGCCCTGCCCCAGCTCTGTGCCAAATCTCAGCTCCTTGTTTGCCTTGGCGGCACAAGTTCTCTGAGGTGCCAGAGCAGAAAGATCCTATCTGCCTCGGGCTGTAAACAAGTCTCAGTCCTGCCTAGGAGGTTGCGGAGCCCCCAGTGCGGATTCAGGTCTCGGACCCGCCCCTGCCTGGGCATTGCACACAGGAGGAGATGGCGGCTGTGGCTGCGCCCGCCTCTCTTCTCACATGAAGCTCCAGTAACAGCGTCACGGATCTGAGGACACAAAGGCTGTGGTGCTCCTCCCCCCAGGGCACACTAGCCATGTTGCTTTGCTTTTTTCACAATTTATGGGAGACCGTGGTTGTTCTGCTCTGTATCTCCTCCCAACCATGGCACGCAGCCCCCTGCAGTCCCCCGGGGCCACCTCAGTGCAGCCACCCCAGTCCTCCGCCTGGCTCAGGCAGCCTGTCCCGGCCCCCAGCTGCTGGCTTGCGTCTCGGGCTGGGTGTCGTGGGGACCCTTTGTGCCCATTTAACTTAGTTCTGTTGGTCAAGGGGTGCTCGGAGCAGATCTGAGCCTTGGAGGCTCCCCCTCTGTCCTGTTGGCCTCTCCATTGGAGAAGGGAGACCCAGCGAATCAGCACTATTCCTCCTTTGCCACTCCCTCCCCGCGGGACTGGTCCCACACTGTTTTGTTTTTTCTTCATCCTTTTTTTCTTTTCTCCTACCAGATTTTTGGCATCTTTGCCTTTTGAAGAGGGCGATGTTCTGTCAGAGTTTGGTAGGTGCTCTGGTTGGCTGAGTGGGTCTATAGATGTGAGTTTTGGTGTATTTGTGGGAGAGGGTGAGCTACAAGCATCCTTCTACTCCACCATCTTGCTTCTCTCTATTCCTAGTCTTTTGAGGAATCTCCATAGTGTTTTCCACAGTGGCTGCACCAAACTGCATTCCCACCAGCAGTGTAGGAGAGTTCCCTTTTCTCCACAGCCTCTCCAGCATTTGTCATTTGTGGACTTTTGAATGATGGCCATTCTGACTGGTGTTGGTGATATCTCATTGTAGTTTTGATTTGCATTTCTCTGATAATTAGTGATATTGAGCATTTTTTCATGTGCCTTTTGATCGTTTGTATTTCTTCCTTGGAGAATTGCTTGTTTAGGTCTTCTGCCCATTTTTGGATTGGGTTGTTTGTTTTTTTCTTATTAAGTTGTATGAGCTGCTTATATATTCTGGAGATCAAGCCTTTGTCGGTTTCATTTGGAAAAATTTTCTCTCATTCCATAGATTGTTGTTTTGTTTTACTTATGGTTTCCTTTGCTGTGCAGAAGCTTGTAAGTTTCATTAGGTCCCATTTGTTTATTCTTGCTTTTATTTCTATTGCTTGGGTAGACTGCCTTAGGAGAACATTTTTGAGATGTATGTCAGATAATGTTTTGTCTATGTTTTCTTCTAGGAGGTTTATTGTCTCTTGTCTTATGTTTAAGTCTTTGATCCATTTTGAGTTGATTTTTGTATATGGTGTAAGGGAGTGTTCTAGCTTCATTGCTTTACATGCTGCTGTCCAGTTTTCCCAACACCATTAGCTGAAGAGACTGTCTTTATTCCATTGTATATTCTTGCCTCCTTTGTTGAAGATGAGTTGACCAAAAGTTTGTGGGTTCATTTCTGGGCTCTCTGTTGTGTTCCTTTGGTCTATATGTCTGTTTTTGTACCAATACCATGCTGTCTTGATGACTGTAGCTCTGTAGTATTGTCTGAAGTCTGGGAGAGTTATTCCTCCAGCCTCTTTCTTTTTCTTCAGTAATGCTTTGGCAATTCTAGGTCTTTTGTGGTTCCATATAAATTTTATTATGATTTGTTCTAGTTCTGTGAAATATGTCCTGGGTAATTTGATAGGGATTGCATTAAATCTGTAGATTGCCTTGGGCAGTGTGACCATTTAAACAATATTGATTCTTCCACTCCAGAAGCATGGGATAGCTTTCCATTTTTTTAAGTCTTCTTTAATTTCCTTAATGAGTGTTTTTTAGTTTTCTGTGTAAAAGCCTTTCACCTCCTTGGTTAGATTTATTCCTAGGTATTTTATTACTTTGGGTGCTATTTTAAAGGGGATTGTTTCTTTACTTTCTTTTCCTGTTGATTTCATCGTTAGTGTAAAGAAATGCAACTGATTTTTAAACATAGTTCTTGTAACCTGCTTCCTTGCTGAATTCTTTGATCAGCTCTAGTAGTTTTTGTGTGGACCTTTTAGGGTTTTCTATATATAGTATCATGTCATCTGCATATAGTGACACTTTTACCTCTTCTTTTCCAATTTGAATACCTTTTATTTCCCTTTCTTGCCTGATTGCTGTGGCTAGGACTTCCAAGACTATGTTGAATAGGAGTGGTGATAGTTAAAGCTGCTTTTTATCTTAAAGATATAGCAAATTAGAAAATATGGCCTAACTTCAGGCTGTCGTGTTCATAGCATGACCCGTTTGGAATGTTCTTGCTGCTTTGCACCACTTAATTTTTCATAGGCCAATCAGGCCCTGGCGGAAGGTCACAGAGTTACACAGGCTTAAGGGAAGGTCCAAGACAGTTTCAGTGACTTGGGCCAGGAGGCCTGGGAGGTTCATGTGCTTAAAAAGTGTCTTAGATACTGATATATTCAGGTTTTGGTGGGGAGGTGAGGGGTGGTAATTGAGCTTATTTATTTATTTGTAATAGAGGTACTGGGGATTGAACCCAGGACCTCATGCATGCTAAGCACACACTCTACCACTGAGCTATACCTTCCCCACTGCCGTATTCAGTTTTACGCCCATATTGAAACTCAATTTGTAGATCTTTGGAAGAGTACTTTGCTGAAGTCCTCTTGGTAATTTCTAGAAGTGCTTGTATCGTATAGAGAGCACAGTCTTTGACTCAGAGGTCCAGCTGAGGTTCCAGAGGTAAGGCTCCAGCGTAAAGGTCTGAAAATTCCTTTTGGTAGGTGATTGCCACTTGTGTGTTTGATGTTGTCTAGCATAGCTTGTCGATATCTGCTCTTTTTTTTTTTTAACTTAGGAACTACTTAAGGCAGTAGAGTTAAAAATTTAAGTCTTACAGATACTGTGCTCTCAGAAGAACATGCCAATTTTTTATTCTTCTACAATTAAACAAGTGCTTATTTTCTTTTTGTTTGCCTTCTGTCTTTGTGGTAGGTCCGAGCTGCTAACCTCAGTGGAGACTGCTCACTTGTCAATGAAATATTCAGGTTACATTTTGGATTAAAACAACATCACCAGGTAAAACGTAGCACCTGAAATCATTTCCCCTCAAGAGTGCTATGAGTAGAAATAACAAATAGAGAAATGAGAAGTACATTTAGTACTCGAAATTTGACAAAACTGCTTCTATGAAAAGAATACAAAATGTATACCACTTAAGCCAAGTAGATGAAGTTCAGTTCCACCGTCAAATTGTAGGCGAGGCCATGGCCCCATGACTGAGTGAGAGGGTTTTATAGTGACGAGAGCGTGGGCTCGCTCTTGGGACACTTCTGGGTGGGGCAGATGAAGGACAGAAGTGAAGTCACAGCTGGTGTAACTTTTATCCCAGCAGACCTGGGCTTACACATGAAACCAGCATGTGACGTGACGGCAGAGCTTTGGGTCGGCGCAGACTTGATGATAATGAGCTGAGCTGAGAGACATATTGTAAACAACACAGAACAGAAACAAAAGCAAACTAGAGGCAAGATAATCCTGCTAGAAAGCTTTTAAGGTCCACGATCGATGGACGGGGGAGAGGGGGTTTAGAACGGATGGACTGATAGAGAACGTGGGCGGTCCTGCCCGCAGCAGCCCAGGGGCTCTGTGTTCACACGCAGGCGAGAGGCCGGTCGGAGGCTGTCTATGGCCAGAGGAGGCTGTCTATGGCCAGAGGTTGCCGGGCCAGTTTGTGAGCTGCATGGGCCTCAGGAGAGCAGGTGCAGCCAGATGCAAAAAGGACAGGCTTGGAACAACAGCAGGGAGGCCCTGGGTCCTCTAGAGGCGAGAGGAACTCAGCTCTGGGGAGGAAGGCCGACAGTCACAGCGAACCATTGGGAGAAACTGTGAGCTTAGTGAATGGGATCTGGAAGGCAAACCTGGGCCTGGGAGGGGCGGCTACTCAGACTGGGCTGTGAGGCCTTCAGGCTGTGCCAAGTCAGCAGAGTGTCACTGGCTTGTCTTGTGCCGCGTGTCTTCTGTGCTTCGAGTCCCTGCTCATCTGTAAATTCAGCTTGGGTGGCGTTTGAATGGGCTGTGTGTTCTGGCTATCAGCGGGCAGGGTGGAAGTAGCGTGCCCATCAGCACATCCCAGAGAAGAGGTGAGGCAGGTAAAGCATGAGGTCCGAGGCGCAGAGTCTGAAAGAGAAGTCTGTGCTCCTTACATTGGATAGAGCAGCAGAAAACAAAGAGAACTAGCGCTGGACGGAGCGTCTGTGGAGGCGACGGGAGCCGGTGCGGGGAGAAGAGGCCCTGGGTTTGTGCAGCATGTACCCAAGAAATGCAAACGTCAGTTACAGTGACTCATTGTAAAATTGCACACTTTTAGCAGAAATGTATTTCATCTGGAAATAAGTTAATCTGAATTGTGACCTACTCTTGTGCCTCCTGACCTTGGAGGCTCAGCAGGCAGACAGATCTTTACTACCGTGTTACTGCCTGGAGGGGAGACCTTTCTTCTCTCTGGCAGTTGCTGTCATGGCTCTAGACAGTTCTTCTTCTTATTCCTCTAAACCTGGGGTTTATTTTTTAAATTGGCATTTGATGTCAGGCTGAGAAGCACTGATTTATAGTCCTATATTCATGAATGTGCTGATCAGGCTGGAGTAAAACTGGGCACATACAGAGAAAACTCAGTGATGGACAGGGTGCACAGCCATCAGAATCCATGTTTGGTGGTTTTTCAGGAACGGGTTGAAGGCCATTTTGATTTTTAGTTTGGGCCTGTGGAGAAGGAAACGGATTTAAAGCTCTTCAAGAATTAGAATGGCCAACCTTACATTTCTTAAAATACTAGAATACTGAGAAATTCTAGTCTATCACTATGTAGCATTAAGTAAATTATTTTCCTAGGTAGAGAATTAAATACCCATGCAAAGAACAATCAGGACGAAAAAAGTTGTTTGATTTTCTTTTTTTCCCTGAAAAATGAGGACAGCTTCAAATTTTGTATGTATATATGTGTGGTTTCCTGTTCCCCTCCCAGGAAAAGCTACCTAGCATTGGTCAGCGCAGAGTTAGGGGAGAGAGGCACAGAGTAAAGTGTATTTCAGATTTATTGAAAGTAAAAAGAATTCAACCAGAACTTTATTTATAGACTTAAAAAAATAGTTTTGTAAATTTGGAGCTATTGTTTGGCAGGCAGCATCTAGAACTTCCGAGAATGACGTCCGCTTATATTATTGGGAAAGATGAGGAGAGGGAGGAGGGCATCCTTACACATAAATACTTTCAGGTTGAGCTGAACATGCTCCATAATTTAATGTTGCTTCTTTCGAATGACAGAAATTAGTGAAACAATGTGAGAGGAAATTAATTTTGACTGTGGTTTAGACATTATATACAATGTTATATTTCATGATTAAGTTTTTTATAAAATTAAAGCCACACACTCCTCTTTCTCCTTAGACCTGTGTGCGAGACAGAGCCATTCTTTCTATTCTAGCTGTTCGGAACATCAGCAAAGAAGTCGCTCAGAAGGCTGTTGATGAAGTTTTTGAGTCTTGTTTCAATGACCATGAACCTTTCGGAAGGATCCCACATAACAAGACGTATGCAAGACACGCTCACAGAGACTTTCAGAACCGGGATCGGTACTACGCAAACATATGACGACAACGACGTGTTGTATCACGGAGCTGCAGCGATCATGAGGAAGGTACGGCTCCCCCGTGGACAAACGTGTAAAACGTGAACGGTCAGTTGAATCCTGAGGAGACACAGAAGATGCTGACGACAGCACATGATCAGAAAAGTAACTGTGCTGAAAAATGAAACCGCCTTGAACTCCAAGGCAAAAATTGTACCTTTGTAGTTAACCATTTGGTAAATAAGGCAAATAAATTGCATTTCAGTATTTTCTACAATGTACTTGTTTTTTATTTGTGTTTTATTTTTTATTATCGTGATTTGTTTTTATTACATATGGTTCTTTTAAAGTTTGATTCTGAAACCTGTGAAGTGCACCCTCTGTACGATGTCAGGGTGACCACTGTTTACCTTACACGTAAAGACAGATGGACCGATCTCACGAGAGGGCATTTATTGAAATGTTGTGGTTGACCTGCAACATTATGTTAGTTCCTGTCATACCACATCATTTCTCCCCTCCCTCCCCCACCTCCCCTCTGGAAACCACCTGTTCTCTGTATTTATGACTCTGTTTTGATGTTTGTTCATTTGGTTTTTAGATTACACATATAAGTGAAGTCATACAGTGTTTGTCTTTCTCCGTCTGACTTATTTCTCTGAGCTGACAGTCCTACCACCAGTGCACAAGGGTTCCTTTTCTCCACATCCTTGCCAACACTAGTCATTTGTTGTTTTTTGAATGATAGCCACTCTGACAGGTGCGAGATGATGTCTCGTGGCTTTGATTTGCATTTCTGTGATGATCAGTGATGTTGAGCATTCTTCACGTACTTGTTGTCCATTTGTATGTCTTCTTTGTGATTTGGGTTACATGCATGTATCTTGCCAAAGTGGTACAGTCAATATTTATGCATCTCAATATATATAAAACCTATCTTAAAAATAATTGAATGGTGGGTGGCGAGTGGATGGAGGTATAGATTAAACAAGATGGCAGAGTGTTGATAACTGTTAAAACGGATGGATGGATACAAGGATGTTCATTGTACTACTCTGTACTTTGTAAATGTTTGAAATTTTTCACAATCATTTTTTTTTAAACTGAGGGAAATGAGGTAAAGATTAATATGCACTGAAATCTAAATGATATAATCTTGTTTTTATGAGGACTGGTATAACCACACATTCTTTGCTAGGCAGAAAATTGAGTGCTAAACAATTAGAAAGTTATTGTTTTGTTCATATCTGCCCTTGGGAAAGAGAAGGAAGGGCAGACTGAAGAACGAAGCAGTATAATCTTGGTCTGCTGCAATCAGACCATGCTATTTCAACTATTCAACTTCCTCTTCTCAAGGGGATAGAGATATCCAGCCAAGATATTACCAAACCTAGTTATTTGTTAATTAAACTCACTTCAGAGCAATACCCTGAGTGCATAATTAATTAAATGTTAATTTATGTTGATGATAATATCGCACTTGAATTTTGAAACTTTTTCTGAATTTAAAATATTTGAGAACCAAGAGCTAAGCATTTCTGCTAATAACCTGCATTTTTTCACATTATTTTCTTCCTTCTTTCTCTTCCCAGCTGATTTTTACCTCCAACTATTCTAACGCTAGTGTTAGAGTTCCCAAGAGCAGAATTTGGTTCTACAGAAATTACCAGGGATACTATTTATTCAACAGGTACCAAGGCCAAGTTGAAAAAATTAATCATGTGACATCCTAAGTGGCAAGTGGCAGCTTCTCTGAGTACTAACTGTATTCATACGGTCTCACATCCAAGGTGGTAAAGTAAGGGGGAAAAAAAATCAAACTGGGTCAAGTAAACTCCCCTAACATAATGCTTCTTTTTCTGAAAATTAGTAAGTTACAGAGTCCCAGAGCAAAGGCCAAAGATGTACGTATGTACCTTCCAAATCTGGATCTTCAGGGTCAAAGCCAGTCATATCTGGAGGGCCAGGCTGGCCACGGGAGTGGCCCTTATTACAGTCACGTGGCTGGACTCGGCTCGCTTAGGGAACCACAGGTCCCTCTCATTCTCCCAACCACTGCGTGAGGCGGAGAACCAATCTGAGGGAAAAAGTAGACTGCATTAACTCAATACGTATTTATTAAGCACATACTATCTGTCACGTACTGATGCGGTCACTAGGGATACTGAAATGACCATCAAGCACTGGAGCTTTATTGTGGCTATAATTGCACCAAAGAGGAAGAAGGGCGGGTGATTTGGGGACATGTAATTTCACACCCAACCTAGAGGAAGTGACATTTAAACTGAGGCTTGAGTATGAGGAGGAGTCAGCAAGTCAAGGGGGGTAGAGAAGGAGGCTTCCAGACAAGAGGAGACCCTTTGTGTGAAGGCCTTAGAAGGGAGCGGGGACAGTGTGGAACAATGTACCTGGTTCCCAAGGAAACTGGTACCCAATTCCCAGGGAGAGGAGGAGCTCTGTGGCTGAGTGTCAAATGAAAAAGGGAAACAGTGGGAAAGAATACAATAGTCTGTAATTGATTTGGAGAAAACTGGAGACATCTGGGAAAAATTAAGCTGAATCCCTAACTCATTTCTATACCAAAGTTAATCTCAGAGATATAAAAGATGTTAATAGAAAAAGCCGTAAAAGTACCAGTGCATGGGAGAATTTTTAAAAATAATCTTAGAATGGGATAGCCTAAAGTAACATGAAAATTACAAAATCATAAAAGATGATATTGATACACCTAACAGCATTTTTAATCTTCAAAAGTTAAATAAAAGATAACTTTTCAACACTGTATCATGAAAGACGATGTTATTCATAATGAAGTGATGACTTTTTTACATCTGTATAAAAAATAAAAGAAAAATGAGCAAATAATGTGAACAGAAAATACAAATAGGTGCCTTTGAAAGCCTGACTTGTGACCTTGCTCATAATACGAAGTGTGTAAACTATGACTTACTGTTTTCACCTGAGAATTTTACAGAGGTCAAAAATGTGTTATACGTCAAACTAGAGAGCTTCTGCCAGCAAAGGGAGCCATTAACAAAGTGAAAGGCAACCTAGCGAAGGGGAGAAAATATCTGAAAATCGTGCATCTGATAAGGGGTTAATATCCAAAATATACCAAGAACTCATACAACTCAACAGCAAAAAAACCTGCCAAACAACCTGATTAAAAAAGTGGGAGGAGGATCTGAAAAGACATTCTTCCAAAAAAGACATAGGGATGGCAAACAGCTACATGAAAAGGTGCTCAGCATCACTAATCACCAGGGAAATGCAAATCAAATCCACAGAGAAATTACCACCTCACACCTGTTAGAATGACTATTACAAAAAAGACAAGAATAGTGTTGGTGAGTGTGGAGAAAAAGGAAACGTGGTGCACCATTGGTGGGAATGGAAATTGCTGCAGTCACTTTGGAAAACAGTATGGAGGTTCTTTCAAAAATTAAAAATAGAACTACCATATGAGCCAGAAATTCCATTTCTGGGCATTTATCTGAAGAAATGAGAGCTGAAAACATCACTGACCATACCTGTGCTCCAAGCAGGCCCTGCAACTTTGAAGGCGGTGGGTGGGGGAGACTGGTTGTCCAGTGAAACTGGAGGCACCATTTGTAATGCCTCTGCCTTCCCTACTGAATCCTGCAGAAGACCTTATAAAGGCACTGTCAAAGGCAAAATATAAGTGCTTGAGGAAGAAATATTTTAATACCAATTCTCATGACTAATCCTGGAGAGATTTAAAGGCAACACTGTATGCACTGCTTTCTACAGCATATCCCCCTAGAACATTGTTTGAAGGCATTAGAAGATGAGGGTGGCTGTTTCCATATTAAAGTGTTACTGTGCGAGTCAAATGGATGGTTTTCAAACCTGAAGGATCAAATAGTTTCATTTAATTGTATTCTCCAAATTGATTTCTAAACCAGCAGAATTATTTGCAGTGTTTAAGAAGTCATTATGCTCCACCCAAGAGAGGTAAATGGGTCACCTTGGGATTTGCAGCTGGTTTTCCTTTGACAATACGGTGGGAACCAAGTCATGTGTCCTAAAGAGACTTTCTCAGCAAGGTTCACCAAACCTGTCTTGATTAATTTTTCAAAAGCACATGAGGAGCTTTACCAATTACTTTCAAGGGTTGATTTGATCAGCTTCACACGGTTGTACAATCTGCATATTGCTTTAAGCTCCAACAGGCTAAAATGGTTAAAAAAGGTCTGATGGAAGTGAACTATGAACTAAATTCTAATATGATATAAACTTGTATGCTTTAAATTACTGCATATTTGCGATGCTGCATATAAAATGAGCTAATCAAATTCTCATACTATTTCTGCAAAAGTAGCCTGGGAGCAAATACTAACTCCTTTTTGCCAGTAAGAGATACTGTGACAGAAAACAGGAAGATGACTAAAGATGATGCAGTAACCCAATGTGGAACTATTAAGGTAAGTTTTTCTCTCACCTTCCCTCCCTCCTTCATTTCTAGGGCAGTTACCATTACAGTAATGTGGTTGTAAGTTATCTGCATTTTCAGTTCACACAGGCATTTCTGTAATTCCTTATTGAAACAACTTGCCTTTTCTTTTGTGGCCTTTCTTAAAATCTTGCTCCTCAAAGTGTGGTCCTTGGCCAGGCAGCAACTACATCAGCTGGAAACTAGAAAGTCCAGATTCTACTAAATCAATCTGCATTGATTCGCATGCAAATCAAAGGTAATAAACACCCTCTGAAGCGACTTGATGGCCCTAGGAGAAGTGGTTTGCCACCGTGGCTGCATATTAAAATTGCCTGGGCTGCTTTGAAACCATATGGTTCCTAGGGATCCCAGCCTCTGATTTAATTGGTCTGCAGGCAAGGCCCAGGTATCCTTGAGTTTTAAAGCTTCCACAGGTGTTTCTGCTCTGCAGGCTTGAGATTCCCTGCCTTAGAATCATGTTGCATCTAGGTGCCCTTATTTTCAAATTTCCTATTCTGAAGACAAAGCAAAACAAAACATTTTATATGTTTTATATAGTATTTTTTCTTGCTACATAAAAGAAGACTAAGAATTCAGGATTTCTCTCATTCAGTCCATTCATTAGTTAAATAACTTTTTTTTTTTAAAGAACAAATGTTTTCAATCTCATGCCTAGCTGACCCTGCTAATTCAGTCTTTTGCTTTAAGCTTTGATATGTTGAAACCTGTTCAGTGTCTCAGAAAATGTGAGGGAGGAAATAAAAGACAGAGAGATGTTTTGCTTTTATTATTATGGTACGATAAGCACTGAATATCACAAGAGAAAACAATTTCAATTATAAAATTCAGAGCACACATGAAAATAGGTAAGGTCTCCAGATAAGATACAGGCAACCCAATTAAATTTGAATTTCAGTTAAACAATTAATTCTTTTTTACTCAATAATTTAGTGTTTTTTAGTATGTGTCATGCAGGTACATGGAACATATTTTTATTTGTAAAATTTGGCAGCCCTAAGCAATAGGCCACATAAAATGAGGTAAAAATTATACCTGTAATTAATAAAAATTGAAACCTATATGATAGGCCACCAGGGTGCAAGTTACAGAGCAATACATATACTCCATGTGTTACAGCTTAATAGGAAATCTGTTTTTGACCAAGACACATCTTGAGGTGGGGATTGAAATGTTGAGATAATAATTTTAAATAATTCTATGCATTGTGATTCTATAATAAGTACCATTCTGCTAATACTTTTTACTAATCTGTGTAAAACTTTGAACCAAAATTGAACACGTCTTAAAGAAAAAGCAGTACTGAACAATCTGAGCTGTTGGAAAAATCTAGCCAGCAGAGGGCGCCAGTGTATCACAGATGAATTTCAAGTCACAAAAGGCTCATTTTTGCAATGCTTTGTGTTACTTCCATTTTATTTAAATATTTATTTTGGTTACTTTGCCGTGCAGTGTTGCTAACACAGATTAGAAACTAAATGCAGTTCTGGTGCACCGTTCAGACTTCCATTGCCCTAAATAATGTATTTCTTTAGGCCAAGATCCTTGCAATTTGAAGCACTTGTCCTTAGTTTAGGCTTGAACGCTCGTGTCCCTGCAAGTGTGTGTGATTGTGTGAGTGATCATGGTTCTAATTAACCAAGGCAATGGCGGTTGGGGTTTATCAGGTGAAGGACGTGAGGATCTCAGTTTGAAGTGGGAAATGGCCAGCCTGACTAGCCAGAATTCCCTGAACCAGAGAATGAGTCACATGCTGCAATTCTGTCCTCACATGTACACACCTCAAAGGTGTGTTGAGGTCTAGTTAAATTCAGGCGAATTTCATCACCACCGCCCCCTATCCGCCCTCCCCCCGCCCCCGCCCCCAAGTACTGTCTATGGAGGCAGAGACGGCGCATATATTCTGTGCCTGCTTTGTGCTAGGCTTGACGTATTGTAGATTTGATTTCATTTCATTCTCATGACAGCCCTGTGCAGTGGGTGTTACCATCATCTGTTAACAGATTACAAAACAACAACAGCCAAGCCTGACAGAAAGGATGTGTTTCCATGGACACTCCTCTTGCATACAATGGGTACTCATTTAACATTTGTCTAATGTAGCATTTCTCAAACTTCGTTCTGAAAGTCACTGGTGCCCTTAAAGGTTTCTTAAGTTTTCCTTTTTAAACAATTTTGGAAAATGTCGTAAACTTTAACCCTCTCTCAGAGTTTCACAATGCACAAAAATGGTACAAAGTTTTAAAAGAAATTCTGTGGCAAAAAAATATCTTTAACTTTGTACAACTCAAGTTTTGCAATCTTAATTGAACTAAGAAGGCTTTCCTCTCCCTCCATTTTTAATAGAACAATCACCAATATTGCAAGACAGGTACATTTTTGTGGAACATGTTTTGAGAAGCATGGGTCTAAGGAATAAATATATGGACTATTACTCGTGGTAAGAATTAACGGGAGTTGGTTCATTATCATCATCATCACCATTATCATCACCATCATCATCATCATCATCAAAAAACATGTATTCAGCCCCTTCTGTTTGTAGGGCATTCAGTTAGGACCCAGAGATACTACACAGACCCTGTTATGGAGGACTTTGTTTAGACGAGGAGGCAAAAATGCCTTTAGTTTGGGAATGTAGTTTGAATTCCTGTGACCATATTTCTCCAAATTTTAGAGTAGGACAGTGTTAGGAAAACAGAGTTTCCAATGATTTCTTAATGTGGCATTCTGTTTTGTTCCCCAAGTGAACAATTACCATTCTCTTCCATTAATTTAGTATGGCTCAGATGTTTGGAGCATGAGACATTTAAACCTTTGATTATGAGTAAATCCGGGCAGAAGTCATTAAGAACCATGCATCTTTGACACACCCTGGGAAAACAGATGCTCTCCTTTTCACATGCAAGTGCACACACACGCACACACTCAATTTAATCTCCTCAGTGCATCACATCTTCATGTTATTTGTTAGAGGAACAAAAGCCAACGAAGGATGTAGATACCGACATCAGGGGACTGGCCAAAGGGCTTGGAGTTTAAAGAACAACAGCAAAAGAAAATCAGGTGTTTTAAAATAATTTTGATGGCTGGCAAGTTGTCAGCAACCCAGAGATCTCTAGCCTTTCTTCTCCAGAGGTGTGGTATTTCACACCATTCTGGCACCTTTTCTCGAAGACTCTTTTAAGGCCTCATCAGGCAATGTGGCACCCTACCAACAGGGAAGAAATCCATTCATGGCTGTGCCAGTCACAGGGGAGTTGGCAATGAAATATTCGGCTGTGATTACACCTGCAAAGGGAAATGGGAAAATGAGGAAAAATTATCCAGATAATTCTGTCTTGAAATACGTTTTCCTAAGGACTTCAGAAGCCTATAACAACAAAAATGATTTTCCCTCTTGGATCACCTTATTTCAGCCAGTGCCATCACATCCCCCAGATGTCCCTTGGAAGAAGGCTCCGTGTGGAAGGGTTCCAGGTGGATGGCCAGGCTTTTGGAAGTGTCATGACTTGCATGTCCACTGAATCAAGTTCACCTTCTTGGAGAGAATGGACACGAGGTTTTATCTTTGCCTCCACATGTCTTAGCAGCCTTCTTACCCTGTTAAACCACCGGGCCTATTTATTCAGGTCACAAATCACTGAGCAGTGTAGAAATAATAGGCTACTGATGGCAAATCGTGTTTTTCCACATCATGACTACAAATAAGTTACCTGAGACAACTTGGAGAAGCCAACCTCAGTATTACAGTTTAAACTCAAATCCAATGAAAGGAAGTCATTTTTTCACATAATGCAGTCACGATTGAGAATGATTATTTTCTCTTTACATTGATACCCTGTAATCCTTAATTCCCCTTATGAGATTTGCTTTAATATCTAAAAATAATGGACATTCCTGAAAACGGAGGTGGCACTTGCTATGGCACTACAAGCTCATCAGGGACTGCAGAGAATGTCCTCATGGGCATTTTTCATATGATATCCGAAGTGTCTCATAACATTACTTTGGGTGGTTTCCTAGAGGAAGGAGACATATCTGATGGTATAAATGGGTTAATTCCTGCCTTGGTCTGAACTGGCACCATTAGCAGGCTTTCTGCCTTGGTATCTCTTTGTTTCATGCCAGTACACTGTGGGGTTCTGGAAGAAACAGGCCAATTCATCATTTAAACTGTGTTTCCTACATTGAGAAATTGAGAATGCAAAACAAAAGGAGTTGAGCCTGAGAGGCACTAGTTGCAGTCTCTGCCAGCACCACTCTCCCTGTCCCAGACCTGATGTACACTTGTTAGGGGAACTTGTTTATAACAGAGATCAATGTTTTTTAACCTCTGTGACTCCAACTGTGACATGAAATCATCACTTAACCAAACCCTTTCAGTTAACCCCAAATCTCTCTTTGATACTTTTATTCATTTCTTTAACAAATATCTATTTGGGCCAGGCATCATTCTGGGTACTCAGATACTGTGAAAATGTTGGATGAAGTCCTAATTTTCTTAAAGCTTACTCTCCAGTGGGAATAAGGACAATAATCAAATTAACACAGAATCTATAGAGAAAATAAAATAGGATGAATGTAGTTGAGAGTGATGGGTGAGGAATGAGAAAAAGCCTCTTTAAGGATATGGAATCAGCTAGGGAGGGAGAAGAGCATCCCAAGCATTGGAAACAGCAAGGGCAAAGGGCCTGAGGCAGCAGCAAATTTGGCAAGTTCAAGGCTCTGGAAGGACCCCTTGTAGCCAGAGCCTAGCGAGCAAGGGAGGGAGAAAGCAAGACAGGGAGGGAGAGGCAGGCGGGGACTGGGCTATGAGGTTCTCGTAAGGCCTGCTGAGGAGTTTGGATTTTATTCTACGTGTAGTCAGAAGAATAGTTAAGAAAACAATTCTGGGAGGTCACTGACCACGACTTGTGCGAGGTGCATGTGCTGCGGCTGCGCGAGGACCGCGTGCACCACGCTGGGCCGAGCCATGCGCTGCGTGAGCTGGTGCGGCGCCTGCGCGGACCTGGCGGGCGAGACAGCTCCACGGCGCCTGCGCGGACCTGCCGGGCGAGACGGGCTCCACGGCGCCTGCGCGGACCTGGCGGGCCAGACGGGCTCCGCGGCGCCTGCGCGGACCTGGGGGGACAGACGGGCACCGCGGCGTCCGGGCCGCGCTGCCGGACCAGTCCCGCGCTGTCGGCTCAGGGCCCGCGCGCGGGTAGCGGAAGCTCTGCCACTTCGTCTCGGCCTCGTCCTCGCCGCCGCCGCCCGACCGCCGGGCTCCCGGAGCTGCGCGTGGCGCCGCACCTCCCGGTCGCCGTGGCTTTCGTGGACGAGGGCCACGTGCGCGGGGGCCCGGACGCGGCCGCCGACCCCGCCTTCCTCGTCACGCGCAGCTTGGGGGGTTGGTCACCTGGAGTGACCCGTCCGAGATCAAGCGGCACGTCCTGGAGGGCAGTGAGGAGCCTGGTGACTTCAGTGTGGAAGCCTGGCGGGTCTTCCCTCGCCAGGACTGCAGTTGGTAGACGGGGCGGCTGAGACCTGAAGCCGGAGACTCTGTGGAGGCGCCCTCCCCGAGAGCGTGGCAGCCAGCCTTCAGGTCTTAAGAACCTGGCTTCTCAACTGCAGGCCGCGCACGGAGCCGAAGGCCGTGCCCATTTCCCACGAAACTGTCTTAGCCTTTGGACGCTTGACCATGGAATGACTGCTTTAAGATGCAGCGGGAAGCACTTCTTGCTGCGCTGGGGAGTTGTTGGATTCCTGCACCTGAAATACCATAGTGTGAAAGCAAGAACTTTTCGGGGGCACCCAGCTTTCCTTTCATCATCTTGTAGCAGGGCAGTTCGGCTCAATTTATTTAACTGAAATTCTTGCTCCCGTTCGTGATTAAGCTGTGTACAGATGATGGAGAGTTTAGTCTCAAGTTTTCACAAAATAGGTGAGGTTTTAGTGTTCAGAGTCCCCTCCCTTGTTGAAAGGAATGCTCTGGTAATGCCAATAAACGATGGCCTAACTGCTTAAAAAAATCATTCTAGCTAGAGGGATGACTGTGGTGGCGAGAATGAGAGTGGGAAGACACCTCGGGCTATTTCAGGTAAGTGGATTCGAGTGGAAATAGTGGAAATAGAAGTGGTTGATAATGAAATACATTTTGGAGAGAGAAACTATAGGATATATTGGTGGAAGTAGATGTCGTGATGAAGGAAAGAGGTATTTGTCTCGAGCAATCTCCTGAGATGGGAAAGAACAGTTTGATTTCAGCGTAGTTCGTTTCAGATGTTTATTTGGCATCAAAACACTAAGACCAGATAAGTCAGCGCTACAGATATAAATTTGGGCATAATTTGCATACAGACGCTGTTTGAAGACCAGAAACTGGACCAGCTGATCTCAGGAGAGAGTATGGAACCAGGAGTAGATGTCCCAGAACTGCATCGTAGGCCACACCAACACAGAGGTTGGGAAGAGGAGGAGGAATCAGCAAAAGAGACGGAGAAGGAAGAGCCAGCACTGCAGAAGGAAGAGCCAGCACTGCAGGTGAAAAGCTGGAAAACCAAAATAAAACAGTGCTTTAGAGAGGAAGTGTCTGTGCTGCTGAGAGATACAGTAAGATGAGAGCAAGAGAGATGGTCACAGAGTTGTCTCTTACAGGTTCTGGGTGACCCTGGGAAGAATGAGGCCCTTGACCAGGATAACAAAGAGGATGAGACTCCATCTTTGTCTTCCAAGAGAACTGACTGTGCAGCCACGGAGACAAAGCCTGTCGCAAGCAGCACTTCATTTTGTGGCCACGTGTAACTTCTCAGAGGACCTGTGTGCCAGGGAAACCCGGGTTACTTTATAGAACAATGTCATGTCTAGATTTAGGGTCCCTGGAGGTCCAGCAGTCTGTATTTTCACCTTCGACCTTCCATGACCAGCGGACAGATGTCAGCATCTGTACAGACGTTTCCGGGGATAGACGTTCATGACGTTCATCTTACAAGAGAGTCTATTCTGTAGTTGCATGGCTTTGGTCTTTTTGAGAACATGGTGATTTATTGTGCCAGAATTTTAAATTTTATTTAAGTTTCAGGTATATAATTTGACATCTGTATACACCACAGAGTGATCCTCACCACGAGTCTAATTACCCTCCATCACCATGCGGTTAACCCCCTTCCTCCATTTTGCTTGTGTTCAGGATGTTTTAACGTATGTCTGTGTATTGTCTATACATATGATTTCTCTCTTTTCTCCTCCTCCTGTGTGTGTGTGTGTGTGTGTGTGTGTGTGTGTGTGTGTGTGTGTGTGTGTGTGTGTGTGTGTGTGGCGGGGTGGGGACTGGAAAGAGCATTTTCTGGGTTGATGTCTTGGCTCTGGCACCTGCTAACTGTCCTATTTTAGGCGAGTTGTTTTACTTTTTGGGTGTCAGTCTCTTGATGAGTAAAGCGGGGCCCACACCATGTGTGTCATGGGGCTGTTAAGGGTGTAGAGTGAGATGATGTGTCACTCACTCAGCAGGTGCCTCGTTAGAGGCAGGTGTCAGCAGGTGTCCGTCCTGCCCCTCCCTTAGCTCCCCGGTGAGCCTTCCCTGGGGGCTTCCACTGGGAAACCTCCCCACGTCTCCCAACCACGCTTAGTCACGTTTTCTTCCTTTTTTTCTTCATGTGTACTGTTTAGCACATAGCATTGTTCATCTCTTCCCAACTAGGTGGTAAGCCCCGTGAGATTGGGAAGTGTCTTCATTTTTAGGGAGGAGAGCTAGCGTAGTGATTAGGGGTGCAGCTTGAAGCCAGATTGCTTGAGTTTGAATTCCAGCTGCATCCTTGTCGGCTGACTAGTCTTGGCAATTTCCTTAATCTCTCTGTGCCTGGTTTCCTCATTTGGGGACTGGCTGTATCCTAGCACTGACATACGTGGGTGAGGATTAAATGGAACAGTTCTGATAAAGTTCTTGAGACAGTGCCTGGCGCGTCGTCAGTGCTCTGTAAACGCTTGCTTATTGCGGGTGCTCTTTGAAGCCCCTGGGGATGGTTGCCCTAAAGCCTCAAGTGTGTGGAATGACTGAGTGAAGTGACTAAACAGAGAACGTGGGTCACTACCTGGACAGGCAGGCAGGCCACAGATAATATGACTGTAGATGATCCTTTACAGAATAAAATTTCAGAAGTTACACGTAAAAACATTCTTATTGTAAAAAATTCAAAAAATGTAGAATTCTGTTGAGGAACATCTCTATTCTTAGTCTTTCTCTTCCTCAGTGCCCTGCCTTCCTGTATTATTTTCCGAATTTATGGTTTAGTCTTCATGGTCCAGGTGTGAGTCCTCATGCCCACAGATTGGAAAACAAAATCGTCTACTCATTTACCAAAAATGTCAGAGATTAATTAAGCAATTAAAATTAATTAGAAATTAATTCTAAGTTAGAAACTTATTACGAACCATGGTTTTAGAAATAATTGCTTTATGCCCGAATTAAACCTTTTGTTTTCTCTTCAACATGATATGTGTGCAGAGTAGAGATTGCCCTTGAAGGAATATTTCAAGACACTGGAAAGATGTGCCTTGTTCAAAAGTTCTCTCCCAATACTCCCAATCCTATGCTATTTTCTTATTAGAGCTGAATTTCTCAGAGTTAAGGTATCATTGCCAGAGAGCCCCTGTGAAGTTGCATGTCAGCCCCGTTTCTAGACACGGCGGCTCATGGGGAGGGAGGGCCCTGAGGACCCGGGGATGCTCCGTCCGTGTCAGAGTCTGGCCCCTGACTTGCCCTGCCCAGGGGGTCAGAGACCAGCTCTGCCTCGGGAGCTTTGACGCTCTTGGCTCCTGCTCCGTGATTTTTTCGTCTTCTCGTTCTTCAGTCAAGGTGCCTCTCTTCAGACTCCTTTTATAATTTGAAAAAACAGTAGGAGGAGTTCTTTGGCTGGTCTGAGGCCGTAGCCATCCTTTGATAGTAAATTTTTGTTTCTAAGGCACTGTGCACAGACCTAGAGGCATTTTACTATGGTTTGTTTCTATCTCTTTTTAAAAAAATAAATAGAAAGGGACACATGATTTTTGATCAAATCAATCTAAAAATAAAACCCATGGTAGCAGAATGTTGTCCCATACTTTCTCATGATGCTTTATTGCTGGCATTTTCTTACTATCCTAAAACCTACTTCTCTTGTGATTTTATGATGATATAAAATTATTGGCTGAAACATTATAGCTGTTTTAGATTTGATGATTTATTTTGGGGCTGGAGTCACATCTTTCAGAAAAACATGATTTTATATTCATAGATGTTATTGATTTCCTAACTGAATCTTTAAATTTTAAAGTAATATTTTAATTCTTTTATTTACGTAAATGTTCAAATCATCAATAAGCCAAGGCTTAGCACTTAACTGTCATAGTATTTAGGATGATACATTTCGTGTTGATAACTCAGGGATCCCCATCTAGTTGATAATAATAAATTGTGGAATGTCACTGATTGAAATCTGGGTGGACACTACTGTTGCAATTCTCTGTCTCCTCTGTGGCCAGTATTTTATGTGGAAGTTAGCAGCTATTAAACTCTCCCGCTGTGAGCACGCCTGTCTTTTCAAATGATTATAACGTTTTGCTGAAGTAAAAAGCAATTCTCACAAAGAAATGGTGTAATTGGAAAAGAAGTCCACTCATTCAGATATGTATCAGCGAGTGAATGTTTGTTAAGAACTGGGTATCACGCCAAGTCACAGTTGTGTTGGCTCAGGTTCCCCCCAAAGCAGAGGCTTGCTGGTAGGGAGTGTTGTTCTGCGAAATAAACAAGAGTGGAAACTGGAAACAATGAAACAGGAAGGGAGCAAAGTGTGACTGAGCTGATTTACTACTGTGGGCAGCAAGGGTTCAGCTCCCCTGGGGACCCTCTAAGAAACCGTGTAGGAGGCCCCTTCGAATCGCCCACTCGAGATGTGGAAGTGGGCAAGGTCCAACGCCTCAGGTAAGGCTTGTCCTTGGGGATGTCAGCTCCCTCCACGTGCACGTCTGTGTAAGACTCAGAACGGCTGAGTGGCTCCTGCGGGCCCCTAGCAGAGGCAGAGGGCTCCCGGCCGGAAGCTAGAGATACAGGAGCCGATGAGGATGCATCGTCAGTTTTCATCTGCTGGTGGCCGTGGCCCGGGCTGTACCGAAAAGTGGGCCAAGGGGGTGTGAGATGAAGCAGAAGAGGAGTCTGATAAAGCAGCCCATGGGCTCGTGGATCTGTTTGTCTAGCGGTAGACGCAGACCGTAGGCAACTACAAGCAATACGATGTGATAAGTAGTAAGAAAAAAGGAGAGTTTATCAGCTGGAACTGTGTGGGTCTACGTATCACAGAAACTCCACAGGAGTGGTTTAATCCGATGGAAGTTTACTTTTCTCATGTTATAAGAAGTCCAGAGGAAGGCAGTCTGGGGCTGGGGCACGTGCTGAAGGAAGACGAAGGGCACCAGGCTCCATCCTGCTTCCTGCTCTTCCATCCTCAGGGTCTGGCTTTCATTCTCATGGATGGTGGTGCTTCTACTTCTGGGCGCTCTGACTGTGTGACTGTGACATTATGTGGAAGAACGTGAAAATAAGGAATATTATAAGCACTTAAGAATTTCAGAGAGAGACAGCATAGCTAGAGAACTGAGTGCAAACGGGTAGTGGTGAGGTACATGTCTGACAGGTACTCTGGAATCAGTCTAGACGACAAAAGGTCATAGTGAGGAATTTGGGTTTTATCTGGAAGGTTATGTGACATTGTCGAAGTATTTTAAAGACAGGACATGTGATAAAAATCTGTGTTAAAAAATCAATCTAAAAAACTTTGGAGACAGGATTAAAGGACTCCAGGCTGGCAATCATCAAGCACTTGCCGTAATCCAAGGGAAAGGTGGTGTGGAGTTGAACTAAAAAGGATGGAGAGAAAGGGACTGATTCAAGACGCATCTGGGGGACAGAACTATAGGACTTGGTGGACATCCGTGTGATGCAATTTCTCTAATCCAGCAACACAAGAGGAGGAACAGACTTTGAGGGTAAGACGATGGACTTGCTGACGTGGAGGCTCCTACGGGACAGTCAAGAGGTGATGTCCAGTAGGCAGTGAGAACGTTGCAAGCTGGAATCATAGTTGGAGGTCATTGGCATACAGGCGGCGTTTGAAGCCTCGAGCATGGGTGAGGTCCTTCAGATGGCATGAGTGTGAGAAAGAAGAGCCTGAAGGGCAGTGCCGCAGGGCACACTGGCATTTAGAAGATGGATAGAAGGAGATAAGCCCACAGAGGAGACGGAAGGAAGGTGGGGGAGAGAGACAGGTGGCTCCGGGGGAGAGTGATGTCCTGGCAGCCGGCGAGGGGAGAGGTTCAGGGTCTGGTGTGGTGTCATGGTGCCTCTCAGTCAAGTTTATCCCACCTGTCTGTGCCTCCTTTCATTTCCTCAAAGTGAGGAAGGTTTAACCAGTCTGTTTCCTCATTTTGAAAATGGAGATCATAATAGTACCTACCTCAATATCGTTTTAAAGATTAAATGAAATGATGTGTAAAAGGTGCTCAGGACTGTGCCTGGCACAGAGGAAGTCCTCAGAGAATGGCAGCTGACCTGCTGTTAGGATATTAGAAGTTTCCTCTCAAGAGTGTCTGGAGATTCAGACAGACAAGAAGAACGCCACTGAAAAAGGCTGGGAAACATCCACTGGACTGTGGTTCAGGGAGGCCTTTGGGGACCTTGATGCATTTCAACGGCCTGGTGGAGGCGGAAGCCGGAATGAGTTGGGGAGGGGACTGGAGGGGGACAGTGGATTGTGAAGAGATAGATAATGGTGGTTTCATGGGAGTTCGTTGACTGTTCCTCTTTTTTTTTTGGATATTCGAAGATCTCATAATAAAAGATTTTTTAAAAACGGCTTAGAGACCATTTATTACAAAAAATATCTTACTTTTCCTCCAAAATATGCACATGGTAGAAATAGCAGAAGTCCTTGGTAAGCAGAGGACTCAGCCTTTGCCTGATGGAGAAAAGCTGTCTGTAGCCCAAGTAGGATGCTTTCCAGAGTTGGGATGTTGCCAGAGGGAAACTCCGTTGTTTGTAGCTGTCAGCCAGACTCAGATGCTGTCCGTCTCAGCCCCACACCAGCGTGGGCTCCGGAGTCAGACTGCTGCATTCCACCCCTGGCTCCAACACCTGGCAGACTGTGAGGTCTTGGTGACTTACTTAACCACTCTGTGCCTCAGTTGTAGAAATTTATAAAAGAAGGACAGTAACTCCCACCTCACACGGGGGTTATGAGCGAATCCATGAGCCAATGCATATAAGGTGCTTAGAAAGTGTCAGACACAGACTAAGTGCTAAGATGTTGTATTTCTTTCTACATATAATTGTCTTTCTATGTGATCTAGTGCTGTTTCCACTTGAACAAATCTTATATTGAGTAATTTTTTTTCCCTAAGAGAATTCGGAAGTTACACAGTCTTTCTCACCACTGTCCTGTGATATTTCTCATGACACACACGCTCATGCTCACCTACCGCTTATACACGCATCACAAAAACACGCTACCCTCCCCCGCGACCGTTATTGAGGCTATCAGCCTTGAAAAGTCTGTATTCCACCTTCACAGTTGTCAGGCACCTTTGTGGTGGGGGCACAGGGATAGGTCCATGCAAGCGGGAAGGGGATGATTTTGGTCCAGTTCAAGTCCCTTCTGGGGGACAGGCATTCACACAAGTCCTCAAGAAGCTGGGTTGATGTAGTCCAGTGTGGGAAGGAAGAAATTCTTTCTAATGAGTAATTCCACGGAGCGCCTCAGCCTGTGGTTTGTGACTGTTCACTCCCCCACCTGTGAAGGCAGGGTCGAGCTGAAATTGAGCATCTTTCCTTTTTATCAAAGGAATGTGCTTACGTCACACTATTTCCTGCGATAGTCAGAAGAACTCAGCGTGCTTCTCTGGTGTGGCATGCTCTCTCCCTTTTCTTCACCTTCCCAAATCCTATCTATCCTTGAAAGCCAAACTCAAGTCGTGAGTGTGAGGGAATAAGTAAGTGAAGGAGACTTTTCCCAGGAGGATTGAGAGACACATTGATGTAGGAGTCACACGCGGAAGAAAGTCCCCCGAGACAGATGTCACTTCGCTGAGACAGCTGACGCCACGTTAGTCAGGATAGACTACACCTCGCTGTGGTAACACACAGCTCCCAGATCTCAGCAGCCCACCCTGTGACGCTGTCTTCCCTGCTCAAAGTGCACATCCGATTTGAGTGGGCAGTGGTGGGGCAGGGAGCGTGGGGTCGGGTGCTGGGGGAGCTCAGGGACCAGCCTGCCAGCAGCTCAGCTGTCTGTCTCGGCAGCATAAGAGAGCGCAGAGAGAGGCTGAAGAATTGCAGAGTCTTGTCACTGCCTCGGCCTTTAAGTGACACAAGTCACTTTTCACATTTTATTGGCCAGAACCATTCATGTGGCCCCTTCTAACTGCAAGAGGGCTGGGAGGTATGATCTCCTGAATGTCCAGTAAGAAAAATAAGTCTGTCTATAGATGAAGGAGGGCAGTGCTTATCAAAGCACATAAATACTTAGGCCCCTGGGGTTGCTGTTTGTAAGTGGAGGGGTGATGTGAAGGGTCATGGGTTTCACCCTCAGAGGAAAAGGGAAGTCATTGAGACCTTTGGGCGCTGGCAAGTGTACCTGGATGTATCTGGCTGTTGGATCATGAGGCAGACTAGAGTTAAAACCTAATCTTACAGTCCATGGAAGCCCAAAGCCTCAGATAGATGTCTGGAATGGGCTGTGCATACCAGACAGACTTTCTAGAGCTTGCAGCAGAGGAAAATCAGGGTCACCCAGTCCTCAGTCATGGACCACGGGAAGCGTTCCGAGCTCGGAAACCAGGGCACGGAGGCATCGTGTTTTTGGTTAGTAATTTGTCCTTTACCTTAACATTTGGCTTCAGTTGGCAAACAGTAACTCCGAGCAATAATAAATCAACTGCAGTCAGCTGTCCAGGAGTTTATATTATACAATTTAAATGTAGGCAAATGCTAATTTATTCATTTATGCCTGTCTGACTGCTGAGACATGGAGATATACCCTTCCTTCTAGACAGAAAAATAGCAACTGAAGTGCCCTTGGCATAGAAGTAGCTCCTCTCTTCCCCGAGAGGCAACTGTGAAATAGGGCTTGAATTGGCTGAGTGTTTACATAAAAAGTTTTTTTTTAAACACAAACAAACACAAGTTAAAAACATTATTTAAAAAATGAACCAGGAATGAGGGAAGTCTGACCAGGGTGGGTTGTGTGAGGAGAAATCATTTGGACAATTTCATTAGGTAACTGAGCTAGGAATTCTGGTGGTGCGGAATCTTCAGAGGCAGCATCCTTTCTAAGCAGGAGTCCCTGTCCTTTGAGGACACGAGTCCTTTCTGCTGTTGGAGAACGCTGTGGGGAGCACGTGCCTCGCCCAAGAGGAAACCCACACCCAGCTGGGGTGATGGGTGGGGCCTCCTGCAGTGGGTCTATAATGATGATAACACATTCATCCAATTTTTTTTCCTTTTAAATTACCTAGAGGCCGGGGCACTAGGGATCTACAGAGAAAGTGTCAAGGGGTCCATAGACCATTTACTGCTGAAATGACTGTGAACCGAATTTCTTTTTTCCCTCACTTTTAAGCATGTGAATTTGGAAGCAGTCTGTTCTAGGTGAGAGTCTGAAGCTGATCCCACACAAAAATGAGCTGCCAGCCCAGCTGACTGCACTTCATGTTTCCACCAGTGGTTTTCTTTTCTCGCAGAAAGAATGCGTTTAGCTGCGGCTTAATATTTGTGATCCATTTCAGTGTTCTTGTGGGCCTTAAAATGTAACGCCAACAACTGCCTGGGCTGCGATATCTGGGCCGGCAGGGGAGGCATTGGGGTCAGTCTGGCAGAAACTGGTCAGTTGAGAGAGGAGATGAAGGTTCTGATCTGACGGGCAGGAGCGGCCTCAGGGGTGAGGAAAGTTTGAACTGGGGGCTGATTTCACAGGTGACCAGTTCATTAGTAGATTATTTCCAGCTCTGACAATTTTTGCTTCCCTTATAACTGGGATCTGGAATGAATCCTTGGAAAGCGAGGACTCGGGAGGTCACCGTACATCTGCTTAGGTTCCATTCCAAGACAGCTGGCTGTTCCCCGAGTGTGTGTAGCCCACATGGGGGAGGGCGGGAGTGCTTCTGAGCAACACTCTAAACCAGCGTTGAAAGCGCAGGCGAGGTGCAGGGAACGTGCCCCTCCACCCTCTCTGCAGAACAGAAGGTGAGTACGGAGGGGCACGCCCTGGGGGAGCAGAGGAGGGGTGGAGAAAGCCTCCTGGGGCCTCTTGTGGCCTGGCTGTTCAGTCGAGCTGGTCTCCACACTCCAGACTGTAGTCATGAGCAGCACTTGGGGGAACCAGTTTTTAGTCCATGTAATAATAGATATTAATATGCAAAGGCTACATTTATGTAAAGGGACATCATTTATTGAGCCCCTACTATGTGCCAAACCTTGTGCTGAGTGAGTTTCATGCTTGTTTCAGAGATCAGCAGACTTCTGTGAAGGGCCTGACAGGAAATTAATTAATTAATTAATTAACATTTTAAAATTGAGTTATAGTTATTTTACAATGTTGTGTCAAATTCCAGTGTAGAGCACAATTTTTCAGTTATGCATGAACATACATATATTCATTGTCACTTTTTTTTTGTTGTGAGCTACCGCAAGACCTTGTATATATTTCCCTGTACTAGACAGTATAACCTTGTTTGTCTATTCTACATTTTGAAATCCCAGTCTGTCCCTTCCCACCCCCTGCCCCCTTGGCAACCACAAGTTTGTATTCTATGTCTATGAGTCTGTTTCTGTTTTGTATTTATGTTCAATTTTTAGATTCTGCATATGAGCGATCTCACGTGGTATTTTTCTATCTCTTTCTGGCTTACTTCACTTAGAATGACATTCTCCAGGGACATCCATGTTGCTGCAAATGGCGTTATGGCATCATTTTTTATGGCTGAATAGTATTTCATTGTATAAATATACCACAACTTCTTTACCCAGTCACCTGTTGATGGACATTTAGGCTGTTTCCATGTCTTGGCTATTGTAAATAGTGCTGCTGTGAACATTGGGGTGCAGGTGTCTTTTTGAAGTAGGGTTCTTTCTGGATATAAGCCCAGGAGAGGGATTAATGGGTCATATGGTAAGTCTATTGCTAGTCTTTTGAGGAATCTCCATACTGTTTTCCACAGTGGCTGCACCAAACTGCATTCCCACCAGCAGTGTAGGAGGGTCCCCTTTTCTCCACAGCCTCTCCAGCATTTATCCTCTGTGGACTTTTGAATGATGGCTACATCTACTTTAAAAAGTGGAAAAAATATTTGGCATCAGGTCTGGTGATGAGTAGGAAAATCACTGGTGATAGGAAATGAACCCAAGGAACGTATGGTCTAGAAAGTCCATTGTGGCTTTTGAAAATTGAGATTAGATTAAATTAGGGGAAAGTTCTAGCAACTTGTTTATTGCAATGAGAAACTTGAGTCTGGGTTCATTCTGGTATTTCTCCCCAAAGTGTACAGATCTCAAGTTTGGGTTGTATTTTCACAGTCCTTTTAGGGTGGCACCTCATTCCATTTGGTAAACTATCAGCAGCAGCTGCATTCTATGTAAAGGAGCGCTTAGTTGTCCTGTAAGATGTCATTTGAACTTTCCAAGTTGAGAATGGAATTCTTACAGCAAGACACTTTTAAGTAGAAAGCAAATTTGACTTTTAAAAAACATCTGTCATGGGGGGAAAGAATAGCTCAGTGGTAGAGCATGTGCTCAGCATGCATGAGGTCCTGGGTTCAATCCCCAGTACCTCCATTCAGACAAACAAACAAACAAACAAATAAACCTAATTACCTCCCCCTAAAATATAAAATAAAGTAAGTAAAAAATTAAAAAACATTTCTCATTATAAAGAATAACAAAATTCAGGGAGGGGTAGCAGGACAGCTAATGTTTCTGAGAATCTGTGACCCTTCAGTGTCTGTGCTCATTACGTTTTTTTTCCCCCCAACAACTCTGGACCATTGTTTAGAAATTCTATGGTAATTAGTGGAACATTTTACAAAGCTTTATTTTCGGCTTCAGTGGCTGGCTGTGGAGTGAAGGTTCGAAGTAACCTGGCACGCTTGCAATGTTCACCATGGGCAGTTGAGTAAAATTCCTAGTAGGTGAGAGAGCAGCGGGAATCACAGATCCAGGCCGTCTTTTAAAATAGGTACTCTCTCTGGGGCTTAGCAGATGCCCCAGACGGTCCTTTTAAACCCTGCAAGGTGGGTGGTGGTGTCCCAAGTAGAGATGAGGAGACTGAAGCTCCTGGAAATTAAGTGACCTGCTTAAGGCCACACACCCAGCAAGCGATGGAGTCAGAATTCACAACCAGTTCTGCCTGACAGAGAGCCAGTGCTCTTTCCATCAAGGTCCCTTTTCCTGGGCTATTCATTCATAATACATCCAGGTAGGAGAGGACAACAGTTGTGCGCTTACCTCAGAAAGAAGAAACAGAAGCAAATGGGAAGAGGCAAGAATTCAAGGTGAATAAAATCAATTGAAATTATGAGTACATAGAACAGTGTGCACCCAGACCTACACAGGGCACTGTTTAACAGGTGCACCCAGACCTTCAGTGCCCTAAGTAGACGTTCAGGTATTTTCTAAGTGTAGAATTTTCAGGATGGATAGACTATATTTCTCAGAACCTGGATCTTCACACTTAGGCACGGCTTTGGATTTTCTGGGGTAGGAGGGTAGCTTGGGTTAGAAAGTAGCCACCCTAAGAAAAGTGCAATATTGCAGTTCATCAGCAGTTTATGCTGTGAATGCTGCATCCAAGTAAGAAAAGAAGGGGGTGCCAGTTACCCCTTTATTGCCTCTCAGCTTCAGATCCATCCGTTATTGCCTGCTCTTTGAAAATAGAGTCGGGTTCTTGAAATATTTCTGAGCCAACTAGCACGATGTTAAACCTTGTCAGCAGAGGGCGCTAGAGGGACACTTGGGGGGAGAAAGTTTTTTTCTTTCTGGTTTGGCACCAGGGTTCCAGTGTGTTCTCTTGGCAGGCTCCTGCCCTCTGTGAGACTTCTGTCTTACAGGCTGGCAGTGCAGGGCATAGCTTTATTCAGCACTCAGTTTCTGTGGTGTGTGGCTTCTCCAGCATTCGGCTCCTTTAGTGAATGGCTCCTCCGCTGCTTGGCTCCTGCAGTGAGTGCATGGCAACCAGCAGCACCCAGCACCCAGCACCCAGCACCCAGCGGCCTCCCTGGCAGCTGCTTGTGCAGCTCTGCACCTCCCTGTGAGTGGCTCTCTCTGGCACCCCAGAGGGTGGGGCTCCAGCAGCTTCCCACAGTAACGGCACCTCGGCAGCTCCCCTCTCCCCAGCGAGCTGTGACCGCGCCCTCTGACAAGGTGCAGGCCTCAGCCCTGGGGGGCGGGGCTCTTCCTTGGGCACTCGGTCTCAGCCCTCAGGGTGGTCATCCCCGTTAGTCTAATCTTCTGTGATAATTAAACTTCCCTTGTTAGAGTTGCTGTGTGATTTCTGTCTCCCAGTTGGACACTGACGTACACAGTCGGGTAGTGATCTTCTGGGAGTGAGGAAGTGCATGGACGTTGTAGAAATCTTTAGTCCTCCAGGCAGTGTACAGACAGGCTTTGAGAACTGGGGGGAAGAGGATGTTTTGTCATTTGATAGATTTTGGAATAGAAAGATGATTCAAGGGAAGGACGAATTCTTAGGTGGGAGCATTAATTCTCTGCAGTGTGGGTTTCCCGTCTCACTTAGAGGCAAAGCCGAAGACTTCAGAGTGACCTACAAGGGCTGGTGTGGCCCGATTGCCCTCTTACTCCGACCTCGCCTCCACCCCCCCTCCCATGGCTCCCTCCAGTGTTCCAGCTACATTGGTCTCTTCGTGGTCCTTGAATCCCTAGGTGTACACCTGTCTCAGTGCCTCGCACCTGCTGTTCCTTCCTGGAGCACTTTCCTCCAGATACTTGCCTGCCTGACTTCCATGCTCCCTCCAAGTCTTCGCTCCATTGTCGCCTCCCCGAGGCCTTCCCTGATCACTGGCTTTAAATTTGCAAACTTGACCTGGCGCTCCCTACCCCCCCATCAGTCTTCCCTGATTTCTTCTTCTCTATAACACCTGTCCCCTTCTAAGATGCTACGTAATATACTTATTTATTTTGTCTATTGTTTCCCCCCATCTGACGAAAATATAAAAATAAAATGCCCCAAGGATTAAAAACGGTTTTTGTCAGTTCCGTATCCTCAGTGTCTAGATTGTGCCCAAATATTTGTGGACAAATGAAAGGATGAGCCCCTTACATTACTGGGCCAAATATGATTCAAATTTAACATACTTTATCTATAAGTTTTACTCATTTATGTGTGCGTGTGTGTGCGTCTTCAATTATACAGCTGGAATTAAAGAGATGGTAGACTTGTGTTATGGACAATGTCCTTGGCAGCCTCTATTTCTTGAGTGAGAAATCCCTCTGACTGACTTGCTTTTAAGTGGTATTTTGCCCATGTTTTAAAGTTAACGTTCCAGTGGACGTTTGTCATTTTTGCCCCCATCTGCCCTCATCTCCCTTGTTAATAGCACCTGGCTTTGCTTTGATGGGACCGACAGTCAGTGACAAGCTGCCTCCTGACCCGGGTGGTGGCTGGAGGCGTCTGCACTCCTGAAGAGAGTGGTGTGAAGCCCCCTGTGGCCGGCACTGTGGGTCCTGCCGCACTCCCCGCAGTGACCATTCACCGGCCCTGCTTCCCCTTTTCTCTGGGGTTGCCCTAGTTCCTGCCCCTTCTGAGTCTGTTCTTTCCACATTTTGTTCCATTTTGTGAGTTACCCTTATCTTCTTCCCATACAGTCTTTTTCTGCGGAAGTTAGCCAGGCAATTTCTATTTCTTGCAACCAAATCAACTTAACTGATAAAATAATTCACTTTACCAGTGGAGGAGAATCTGTATCTTATTATACAGATTGAAGACAATATGTCTGGATAACTTATCCTGTAGAAAGTACTCTTTTTAAGATACTGACTAGTTAACATAAAAACGGTAACTTTTGGTAGTAGATTGCAGTCCTGATAGACTAAAGGCATTTCAGCAGATCAGATCAAGAAGTAGAAGTGATGTAACCTCTGCTCACGTTATACGCTAGACGCAACGTGCTGTGTTCTGGACGTCTCCTCCAGAGCTCTCGTCACCGTCGGTCGTTTTAGAGCGAGAGGTTGATTTGCTTGGTCACAGGTAAAGAGGGCTCAGTCGTAAGGGGTGAGAGGCTCTGAAGTGAATTTATGCAACACAATGACGTGCTACAGACTGTCTTGCCACACGGAGAGCATCTTCGTCCTATAAAAGCTAGAATAAATTTTAAAGAATAATGGAGACAGGCTTCACATACCTCATCTCCAAAACAATAGTGAACTATTTGCTGGCATAATGAGAAGGTTAAAAAATCTGCTGGTGATGAGGTTAGGAAAGTTGGCACATTTTTCAATTCAAATTAACTCAAGACATCAACATAATAAATATTGTAAATCATTGTTAAAATGTCACACAATCTGGAAAATAATATCTGATACTTGTAAAAAATGAAGTAAAGCACTAGGAAAAAATGTTGCTTTTTATCGAGGTATAATTGACACATATCATTGTATTAGTTTCAGGTGTACAACATGATTTGATATTTGTATGTATTGCAAAATAGTATGTTCTTGATGATAGAGATGTTTTCAGATCAAAGAGCTGATTTTTTTCCCCCTGAAAAACTGATAAAGATGTTCAGCTGATGGTACACATAAAACTTCTGGTGGGTTAGCTTCTGTTTTAATAACAATACTTTTTTTTAAAAGCCCAGGACTATAAAAAAAGGTGTGTGTGCTGGTCATTTGTTTTGAGTTAGGTAATAGGTCTAAGAAGGATTTAAAAAGAGTTTGTCTCATTTGAATTTTTAAATTCCACTGCTACAGCAACATACCACTCACCTCCTAAAACAACTGTGTTTCCTAAAAGGGACTGCTTCTCTGGTATGGCCACTTTGGGAGTCAGACTGGGAGAAAACGCTTTACTATTCAAAATTTCAAACACATAGGCGAGCTCAGGGAGGGAGAGGGATGGAGGAAGAGGGAGAGAGGTGTGGAGGGAAGGAGGGAGGGGGAGAGGGGACGGAGAGAGAATGATGTTAGTGTGCATTAGAATCAGCTGGGGTACTTGTTAAACCAGACTGTTGGGCTCCACCCCCCAGAGTTTCTGATTCAGTAAATCTTAGGTGGGGCCCGAAATGTGTGTTTCTAACAAGTTTCCAGGTGATGCTGATGGTCCAGGGACCACACATTGAGAACCACTGGTGTAATGACCTCCCATGGACCCATCCTCAGCTGATGATCAGCACATGACAAGCCTTGTTCCATTTATGCTGTTCACTCACATACCCTCTCCAATCACATACCTTCATCCGTAAGCCCTTCGGTATGTGTCTCTAAAACAGAGGTTGACAGAATACATCCAGTTGTCTGTTTTTGTAGATAACACAGCCACAGCCACCTGTTGTGTGTTGTTTGTGGCTGTTTTCAGGCTGCAATGACATAGTTGAGAAGTTGCACCAGACTGTAGACCCACAAAGCCTGAAACACTTACTGTCTGGCCCTTTATAGAAAAGGTTGCTGACCTAAAATTTTAACGTAAATGTCTTAATATCAGCAAATGTCTAGAAATATTCAGATTTCCTTGAGTGTCTTGTAATTTATTTTTGACTGTTGATTTTTTCAAATCAGGTCTACATATTGCATTTGTTATTATGTCTTTTATGACTTTTAATCGATCAATTTCCTATCCTTTATTACTTTCTTATAATTTATTTGTTAGAGAAAGTGAATTATGTGTCCCGTAGGCGTGGGTTTTGCTGTTTACATCCGGAGGGTGTCCTTGATTTCCTGTAAGTCCCTTGTACTTTCTGTAGGTGAGAATTAATGGAGGCTTGATCGCTTTCAGGTTGACTTTTTGACAAGTACATGCCCTAAGCGGTGTTGGGGGCTCTGAGTTACATCCCGCCTTTTTATGATGCTACGCATAAGAGATACCACGCAGCATTTGTCTTTCTCTGTCTGACTTATTTCACTTAGCATAACACCCTCCAGGTTCATCCGTGTTGTTGCAAATGACAGATCTTCCTTTCTTAAAAAGGCTGAATAGCATTCCGTTGAATATATATGTTCCACATTTTCTTTATCCAGCTTATCTGTCGATGGACACCCAGGTTGTCTCCATACCTTGGCTGTTGTGAACAATGATGATGTGAACATGGGAGTGCAGATGTCTCTTCAAAATATGAATTTCATTTTTTTGGATACATACCCAGAAGTGGAGCTGCAGGATCACATGGTAGTTCTACTTTTAATTTCTCGAGGAACCTCCATGCTGTTTTCCACAGTGGCTGTACCAGTTCACAGTTCTGCTGACCACGCATAGGCGTTCCTCTTGTTATCTTGCCCACACTTGTCACTTGTCTTTTTGATAGGAGCCCCTCTAGCAGGTGTGAGGTGATGGCTCGGCGTGGCTTTGCTTTGCATTTCTCTGATGGTTACTGATGTTCAGTGTCTTTTCATGAACCTGCTGCCCATCTGTATATCTTTTTTTTGAAAAATGTTGATTCAGGTCTTTGGCCCATTTTAAAATTGGATTATTATTATTATTTTTGCTACTGACTTGTAAGAGTCCTTTATACATATTTTGAATATTAGCCTCTTATCAGGAATACGGCTTGAAAATATTGTCTTTCATTCCATACGTTGTCTTTTCATTTTATTGGTGATTTCCTTTGCTTTTGTGGTTTGTGCAGAGCTTTTTAGTGGGATGTAGTCTCGCTTGTTAATTTTTGCTTTTGCTGCTTGCACTTGTGGGCATCACAGCCAAATCATCATTGCCAAGACCACTGCCCAGGGCTCCCTGCCCCGCCCCCGCCCGCCGTGCTCTCTTTTAGGAGTTTTATGGTTTCAGGTCTTAAATGTAAGCCTTCAATTTATTTCAAGTTAGTTTCTGTGAGTGCGGTAAGATGGGAGTCTGGGTTTCTTCTTTTGCACATGGATGCCCAATTTTCTTCACACTGGGATTTTCTTAAGAACTTTCATCAGTGATTTGTCTGCTCTGCGATGCAGTTCATTTAGGGGAGGCAGAATAAATGCTTTATTTTTTCATTTACTAATTTGCAGAATAATGAGTTTGGGGACCATAATTTTGGCAGTAATGCTCAGATGAGGGTTCACCCACCTCCAGGGATCCTGGGTCTGACACACCCAGCAGATCTTTGGTTTGGGCCTTGTGATGGCGCTCACGCTGTACGGCCTACGGTGCACACGAGGCCACACAAATGCGTCTTTACATTTCGATGATCTCTTGTTCCATCTCCATTTCTGGAGCACTCGGTCCCCCTGCGGATGCTCTCCCTCCGTTTATCCCTGAGGCCTCCTGGTGCTGTGTCTCGTCCGCCGGTCCATTCAGCAGGTGTTTGTTGCCTCTGCCGTGCACCCGGCGCATGTGCACAGAAACCATCCTAGTTGTCCTGCCGCTGCTGCCGCCGCCTTGCCAAGGAGCCACTCCGAGGTGGATGCCTTCCTTGAAAACGCCAGCGTGTGTGCCAAGACCGCCGTCCGCCAGCTGCCAACCCGGTGACCCGGGCCGTGTCCGCGTGGCACTGGGCTCTGGGCGGCAAGGGAGGACTTCTTCCTCTTCTGTCTCCGTTGTTGTACGTTGTCATCGGGGTTCTGGAAAAGCAGCCCTTTGTGACCAGGGTCTCACTGAGTCGTTAGGGAAAAAGCACCTTCTCCTTTGGACATCGTTCCCTCTCCCCGCCCCGCTCCACGCGCTGGGGCTAAAATGCCACATCATCTATCGTCCTCGTCTCCTCCTTTCTCTCCAAATACCTGGGCTAAACCACTTATTCTTTAGCAAACTAGACCAAACCACAGACAAAGCAAAGACAGCAACCTTTCCATCCATCCTTCCTACCAATTCATGAAAAGAAGTTTCTGGAGGGGTCCCTGGCTTGTCAGTCCCACAAACTGTGACACCATCGTTTCTCAAACTGTAATGAGCAAATACATTACCTGGGAACATCTTGTTAAAATGCAGGTTCTGCTGCAGCAGGACTCAGGTGGGGCTGAGAGTCTGCGTTTCCAAGAAGCTCCTGGGGGATGCAGTGATGCCAGCGGCTGCTGGAGTAAGGGCTGTGGTTCGAGGCTCTAGACGTTACATCCCAATTTTGTCTCTTCAGCTGGGACACTCTACTAAATAATAAACTTAAAAAATCATATGTAATAAGCTGCATATGGTCAGAGTCGGGTTTTGAGACAAACCCCGCGTTCCTCAGGAGGGGGCCGCTGCCGGCTGTCTGCACGGCAGGCCCTCCACCTGCACTGTCCCGGTCCTGATCGCCTTCCCCTGTCTGGCCGATCTGCTCTGGGAGTTTGTTTCTGCAGCCACAGTTCTGATCTCCAGTCCTGCTCATGAGCTTTCTGCACATCCTAAGCCAGTTATTCTCAGTCCCAGCTGTGTATCAGAGTCCCTGGTGGAGATTAAACACACACACACACACACACACACACACACACACAATTTCTGGGGGTGGGACCCAGGCATTTCTATCTTAAAAATCTCCCCAGGTGATTCTAATGTGCAACCTGAGTTGAGAATGTTTTGAACACTGAAATTTTCATTTCAATGTCACTAACGAGATTTACTCCCTCAAAAACGGTTCTGCAAAGGGCCTGCTGTTAATCCTTCTGAACTTGGGAATTCCTGCCCGGTTTGCATAGCTTCACGGTTCTGCCTGTTCCCAGCGCTGAGTTCTTGGAGGGTCACAATTCTGCTCTCTTCATATACTTGCTGACCGAAGGAAAGGACTGTTTTATTTCACCCTCTTTCACAAGATGAATAACTTCCCTAATGCGGTCCAGGCTGAAACTTGGATACCAGGAAACATCCTGTGCTCTTAAATGGCTGGTTGTTTCTGTTCAGATGGCTTGTGCTGGTGGTGTTCCTGGTCTAGGCAGCGGACCGCGTTCCTAGGCCCCTCAGTACAGAGGCAGCGAAGTCCGTGCAGACATCAGCCAGAAGGAGGGAAAGAGGGATCGGAAGGCCAGTTGCTGTTCAGGATTTAAAAGGCTTGAAGAGGCTGCCAACTGAGAAATGAGCTGTGCTGCTGCCCAATTATCCATCCCCCTTCTCTGGCCCACTGGTTCCCTGGTATCGATGCTCTGAGAGAAAGAAACGGTTCTTGGGCAGAGGTCTGGAAAGCAGCCTTTAGACCTGTTTGCCAGATTCTAACACTAAATATGCCGGGGTCCGCCCCTCTTCAGTTTCTGGAGGCATCTCTTTGTATACTGAGCACTTTGTTTAAACGCTTTTCTTTCTTTTTTTTTTTTAAATGTGACATAAACACATTCCAACCCCCCTTCTCTCTCCTGGACCAAACAAATAGATATTGTTCCCAAACCTTTCCCTGGCCAGGAGAAAAAGAAACATCCTATATTAAAAAAGGTAAAAAATATTGACTCTGAGACCCTACCTAATTTAAACTGTGCTTGTAAAAGTCTGTCAAGCAGGTCTGAAAAGAACAAATATGGAAGTCATTTTGGGTTTGAATCATATGATTCCAACCATGCTCAATGGATTCTCTGTTCCTGAAGAGGCATTTGGAGGTAAAGCGTTGAGGTATAAATCAAAGCATCGTTGAGCTGAACAGACGGTCTCCAGGCCTCATTTTGTTGCGTTGCTCAAGTCAGGACTGAAAGGGGTGGAACGCGGAGGAGGGGAGAGTGTCCCAGAGCAGAGCTGGAGCAAATCCTACGGCTCCCCCTGGAGACAGGGTCAGTGAGGCGCTCCGGGAAAGGAGCCAACACAGTGGCTTTCTTTGCAGGGAAGTGACATGCCCCTTGAAAACCCCTCACCTCAGAGAATTTCCTGGTGGGGCCTTCTGTTATTTACAGTCTTCAAAATCACCGGGCGAAGGGCTGTGGGTGTGTGTGTGTGAGATGTGCAGGAGAAGGCTGGAGGATGCCAGAGCTTGCACCAGGAGGTGACTTTGCTGTCCTTAGGGAAGGAGAAAGGACCAAGCATTTATTGAGCCTCTGCTATATTTTTGGTGCTTTATAAGTTATTGTATTAATCTTTATAATAACTTTCTGAGGTTGATATTAAGTATATTAAAGTCATTACTCACAAGAAATTTTAATATGAAACTAAGATGGGACAGGTAGAAAATTTCGTCTTTCCCTCTGTCTTCGTTTTTCCCTAAGGATGTCAGAGCAGAATGGCTTTGTGTGGCTGTGGAGGTCTGGGTGTTTGCAGAATGGCTATTCATTTGATCTTTCTGTTGCTCCAAGTAATTTCTTTAGGAAATCCTTCTCATTTCCTAACAAACACCTTCTCCTCCCTCTTCTCCCATTTCCCCGAGAGGAACCAGGATCTCTACTATGGAAGATGCTGATAACTGCCTTCTTCAAGCAGCAATGGAGAATATAAATGGGTTCTCTTAAATCATGGGCTGTCCAAGGAGATAAAGCTCCCAGACAAGACAGCCCTGGGAACCTCGTTTTCTTCTCATTTTGTTATGTGAGTTATTTGGAGAAGACTTGGAAAATATTCTGGCTTATAAAACCTCTGCCTCAGATGTTTGGAATGTGATCTGACTCCCAAGGCTGGACTTCATTCCTTTAATATGATCCAAGGTTCCTCTTAACCGAAAGTTTTTGTCTCTTTTTAAATCCCCAAGGACTCTGACACCTAAAGGGAGGTCTGGACCGTGGGAGCTGTAAGTACTGTTTTTTAAACAGATGTGGAACTTGAGGCTCAGGGAGCGTGTTAGTTTGCTAGGGCTGCTGTAACAAAACGCCAGGACAGGGCGGCTTAAACAGCAGAAATGACCTTCCTCACAGTCGTGGGGACTGGGAGTCCGAGACCAAGATGCCTCAAGCCTGGTTTCTCTTGAGGCCTTTTGCCTTAGCTCGTGGGCGGCCGCCTTCTCCGCCCTCTGTGTGAATGTCCCCTGCTGTTTCTCTCAGCTTATCAGGATACCAGTTACATTTGATTAGGACCCACCCTTATGACCTCTTTTTAAAATTTAATTTAAAAAATTGAACTGCAGTCAATTTACAATGTTGTGTTAGTTTCAAGTGTACAGCAGAACTTTGTACAGCAAAGTTATACGTTTATACCTATCTATCTACCTATCTATATATCCTTTTTCAGATTCTTTTCCATTATAGGTTATTACAAGATATTGAATATAGGTCCCTGTGCTATACAGTAGATCCTTGTGTTTATCTATTTTACATATAGTAGCGTGTACCTGTTAATCCCATATTCCTAATTTACCTCTCCCCCAACTCCTTTGGTAACCAGAAGTTTGCTTTCTACGCCCTTCTGGCCTCTTTTAACCTTAATCACCTCTTTAAAGGCCCTGTCTCCAAATACAGTCACACTCTAAGGCCCAAGGGGTGAGGGCTTCAACGTATGATTTTGGGGGAACGCAGTCTAGTCCATAGCAGGAAGTCATGCAAAGTGGCCAGAGTCACATCACTGGTAAGGGGGGAGTCGGGGCAGGAACCCAGGTGTGTCTGCCCATAGAGCCTGTCCCCTTGTATCCCACCCCTCAGGTGGTAGGATCATCAGGGAGATTCCATTAATGTAGGCTTCTAAGTCTTTTTACTTTATTCTCCAGCAAGTTCCTAAGACTCACAAGGTGTTTTAGAGATAGTCAAGATGTCTTCCTGTACTTTGTTATTTTGCTGGTCTGATTCTGATGAAGATTTTATCTAAACTTACCCCACCCATAAATAAGTACCCCCCTCCCCAACCATACTCCCACCCCCCACATCATCCACTCACATATATTATGCAAATTCAGAAAGTACAAATCTAATAAAACTCAGCTGACCTCAGGCAACAACTTTTCATTTGTTGTTACACTTGATTACAGACAATTTGTTCAGTCAAACTTGTATTAGTTATCAACTGCTAGGTAACAAATTACCTCAAAACCCAAAGCCTTTGAACAATGATAAATTTTAATTATATTTTAGTTTCTGTGAGTTAGGAGTTTGGGGTGTGTCCACTTGGCTGGGCTAAACTGTGTCCCTCAGAATCCCCTTTCTAGTATGTTTGCAGATAGTGTAGGCTCCAAGAGATGTTGCCTTGTGAGAGCTGGGGCGTGAAACACAGCCATCTCGTAATGCTTTCTCCCCATTATTTAACTGAACACAGATCTAGGTGCTGCTGGGAAGGGAGTTTGCAGATGTCATTAAAGTCGTCAATCAGTTGTCTTTAAGTTAGGGAGGTATCTAGGGTGGGCCTGGCTGATGCATTTGGAGGGGAGATTATCCTTTGTGGGCATGAGTTGAACAGTTGGAAGCCCTTTTAAAAGAGGGTTTAGGCAAGAGAGATGGGCGTCGGGGGAGAGTGAGAGAGGGCGGGAGAGAGAGGTGGCGTGTGAACGTGAAGGAGGCCCTGTGCCTGTGGCCAGCAGCGTCTGCTGCATCCATGGAGTCCCGCCTTGCTTGCTTTGCTTGCTTGCCGTTTGGTTTTGATCGTCCCTTCCTGACTGCCTGGGAACGACAGCCTTGATCTGTGTCCCGGGGGTTTCAGCCTGCTTGTGACCTTTCCTTCCTGATGGCCGACCCTATGACCTGCTAAGCCGGCCCCCACGATTACACAAGCCAGTTCCTTGTAATAAAACCGTGTATTTCCTTCTGGTTCTGCTTCTCTGTTTGAACCCTGACTTATACAGAGTGGCCCAGCTGGGCTGTTCGGGCTTGCGGTTTCTCATGGGGCTGTAGTCAGGATGGTGGCCAGTGCGGCAGTCATCAAAGGCTTGACTTGACCAGAAGTGTCATGGCCTTGGTGTGTGGTGCGTGCTTCTTATCTGCAAAGCTGATTTTACTGTAATGAGGACATAGTGAGCAAAAGGTTATACTCAGATGCCGGAGATTCCTGCCGTATCCCACCTTTCTTTGTCTGCCCGGACACTTGTCAACCCATGGTGTATGGCTTCTTATCAGGCTGGAGGTTCCTGCTTTTCTTCGTCTGCCTAAGACCCCCTTGTTTGCAAATGGTTTCCTGCCATTTGGCCCGTACCCGCCTTTCTCTGCTCATATCTCGCTATCTGCCTGCTCTAAGAAAGTGATGGCCAACTGGAGGCAAAACCGGAGTTGATATTACCCTTTTCACACCTCCCAGCTTCCTTATCTGTGTCATTTCCCCTTTTCCTGAGTCTTCATTTCTTTTTGCTCAGTGTTTTCATGTACTGATTTCTTTCCTCTCAGGAAAAACCCTCACATTTACTTGTTAGTGACTACCCTCCGAGGGAAGCAGTGTGTGGTAGGGGCACGGGCAGGGGCATAGTAGCAGTGGAACTGGGTTTCAAACCTGGCCCTGCTAATTGCATTTGACAGAGACTGCTGGACCCCACCTACTGCATCATCAGTGGAGAACTTAAAGGCCTTCAGAAGGAAGATATTTCTAGGTCAAATATACCTTCCAGATGTCTCCCAAATTCTATCTTTTACGTCTGTTTAAGTCTGTTTGATGAGAAAATAAGAACTCTTTATAAAAAGTTCTACCCCAGAAAAGAAACCCTATTTCCCCCTTCTATAGGTGTTAAAAAAAATCTTAAAAATTTCTCCCAGTGTAGAAGGGCATTAAATACCTTTTTTGCAGAAGGACTTGGAAGATGGAAAACCGTACATCCCATAATTCCAGGGATTAAAGCAAAAGGACTTTTTTTTTTGGCACCAGAGTAAATATGTCAAGTACAGCCATATTCGCATATGTTGTATTTTAAAATCATGCTTAAAATTGCCTCATTTATTCTGAATGTGGCAAGTGGAAGGCAAGGAGGTCACCTGTACAGCTGGTGCAAGTAATGGAATTCCCACCAGGCACATTTAGAAGCTCCAAAGTAATGTGACAGACAGAGCACTCCATCTGTTGGTGGCCCATTGAGATGGGCACCAGATTACAGACACTTTAATATGGGCAGTGTGTTTTGAGACTAACCACATACACTAATACCTTTAATTTTATTTGTCTTCCATCTAGTTATTTTAGAAATAGTCACACATATGAACTCTATAGCAGTTCACGTGCTGGTGAGTGAATATATTTCAATCATAATTATACAACATGAAGAAAAATGGAGACATGTTTTGACACAAG
Source organism: Vicugna pacos (assembly GCF_048564905.1). NCBI lineage: Eukaryota > Metazoa > Chordata > Mammalia > Artiodactyla > Camelidae > Vicugna > Vicugna pacos. The sequence goes on from NC_132998.1 coordinate 8,178,068, forward strand.
TTGCTTTATAAATCATGCCTTCCTGAAAACCGTTTAATAAAAGCTGGGTAGCAGTTGATTCATGATATTCAAAATGACCGTGAGCAGCTACATGACGAATGTTTGAGATAAGAAATGTAATAAGCCATTTCTAAAACATGCTGTCCTTTTAAACACGTTGGATCATTGAAGGAAAAACAGGTAAATTAAACAGAAAAATTTGAGGAAAAGGGAGGGTATAGCTCAGTGGTAGAGCACATGCTTAGCATGCACAAAGTCCTGGGTTCGATCCCCAGTACCTGCGTTAAACAAAGAAACAAACAAACCTAATTACCCCCCCCAAAAAATAGAAAAAATTTTTTTAATGAGTTATAAATTATAACTGAAGGTAGTGATAGGATAGGTTAGGTTATTGCAACTTGCACTAATAACGCTTAGCATCAATATTTTAAACCAATTCCAGCAGCCTTCACCTGGAGCCGCAGTCCCCAGTTGAGATAGGTCCTTTGTGAGGGGTGTCACGAGTAATTTGTGACTAGTGATAGTTACCAATGTTTTTAAATGAATCACTAGAAATTAGAGCAGACATAAAGTGATCTATACAGCGTGGTCATTGAGGACGTGGACTCACTGATGTTTCTGTGAGTGCTGGTGGGAGTGAGCTGGATGGAGGTGGGGGAAACACGGACAACCTGCAGCACGTTTCATCTGTGCCAAAGCCCTCAGTCTCAGCGCTGCACGTGGATGCCACCCATCCCGTGTGCGGCAGCGGCTGTAACAGGGCTGGGAACTGCCAAATACTTGCTGAGCAAAGGCTGACCATGGCACTAGAGACCCTTGTGGGCTGGCCTCGTATGGTCACCCGTGCTTCTTGGTTAGCTTTTAAAAATATAATTAATTAATTATCTTTTAATTAAAAAAATTTTTTTGGTAGGGGGAGGTAATTAGATTTATTTATTTATTTTTAGTGGAGGTCCTGGGGCTTGAACCCAGGACCTGGTGCATGCTAAGCACACGCTCCGTCACTGAGCTACACCCTCCCCCTCTTGCTTAGCTTTTACTGGCTCAATCTCCAAGGTAAGAGATGCTGCTTAATGTTTGGAGAGGCCCTGTTTTTGATATTGATTGTTAATTAAGCCTCCTTCTACAATACTTGCATGAAGAATGCTCTCAAAAGAGAGTGCTTGCCTGTCCAGAAATGCATTATTTTCCTGGATTATTGACTAGGGGTCCGAGAGAAGCAAAGTGTGATATGAACAAAGGTAAAAAGTAATTATGGGCTCTTTCCTGAGCCCTTTGTATGATCTGTCACGTTGCACATCCCTTAAATGTTTCAAGGATACAGTAATCCATACAACGCTCCTCTGAGGTCTTACTATGAGCATTATTATTTCCATTTTACAGGTTGTACAACTGAGCCTCAGAGAGATCAAGAGTCTTGGTCCGGATCCCAACTATTAAGTGACAGAGTCAAGTTCAAACCCATGTCTTTGTGGCACCAATGGCCACAGTCAAGTCTACTCTGTTCTATTTTTGCAAAGTAAAGGGCAGGGTCCCACACTCCACGAATGTGCCAGTTCAAGAGATGTAACAAAAGTGGTCATTCTATACTAGTATTGATTTACACTTTAAAGGCTTATTACTGATTACAAGACTTTTCACACATACTGTCTTACTATCAGAACAGCTAAGGAATGCCCTTCTCCATGTGTAATATCTGTGCTTGTGTGTGTGTGTGTGTGTGTGTGTGTGTGCTGATGCAGAGAAATGCAACTGCATTCTATTCCTTGTGACTCAAAATGTGGAAACAACAATAAAAGTTGTTACAGTTTCAAAGACCCTCATTTAGATTGACCTGAAGCTAGACAGGTGTTTCCTAGTAAAGTAAGAAACAGAGCCCAGCACTGACTCTTTAGACATGACCCAATTCTTGGCTTCTTTTCAATTCTTGATTGAGCGTCTCTGGAGAACCAGGATTGTGCTCCAGGTGGTGTGAAATCCAGCACCTGTGAATCTTGGCCCCCAGATTATATTGCCCCCCCACCTGTGGACAGAAGGCATCAGAGGGTCCTGCTGTAAGGACCTGGGGTCACAGAAGCAGAGGGAATGTAGGGGAATGACAGTCAGGAACTTTCCAAAGTATCGCTTCAGAGGTCATACGTTCAGCATTCCACAAGTATTAACTAGGCCCTGTGTACGTACTAGACATTTTGGAGAACGAGAGATGAGTCATGAGCTAGACCTTCAAAGATCCGGTGGTAGAGGCATCATAGATGAATGCCTTACCTGTGGCATAACTTGAAACCCTGGACCACAAGTTCAGCTTTCCTTCCCTTGTGACTGCTCACCTAAGTGTGACCCAAATCCACACCCCATGAGAGCGTGTCAGGTGTGAGCCAAGATGAGTTGCTCCCAGAACTGGCTCGGCTTCCTCCTGCCTGGAGGGGAAAGTATAAAGCCACCTGGGACAGGAGAAGGGACTTCTTACAGAGGACAGAGTTCGTAGAACGTATACTAGCGCCTGGTCCCTCCCCTTTCTCCCTTCCGTAGGGGCACAGAGGGTGCTTGTGCTGCTCTCTGCAAGCCCCGCCAGCCTAAGGGGTTCCCGAGAGTGTCCCTTGGGATCCGGAAGGTGATTCTAGAACACGAAGCTGTTCTTACCAGGAGCTCCCATGAAGACTCAGGGCTGACAGATGTGCCTTGCCACAGCTGGGTGTGAAAGAACCACGGAGCGGTGCAGCTGGGACGGATGGAGAGAGGGTCTGGGGCTCAGGAGTAATCAGACGACCTCCGGGAAGCCCTGAACAGGAATCTTTTACCATCACGCGAAATTGGGCTCCACTGGAGGGAGATGAGATCGGTTCTAGAAAATAGAGGGAGTTACTATTTGGTTTGCACGTGTGAGTCCTGGTGTGCAGGTGTCTCCCTGCTCACCGGCCCCGGCCCCGGTGGGAGGGTTGGGAGCTCTCACCCTGTTGACCTCAGGCACCGCCATCTGATGAATGAACCATGAGCAGAAATGGAGGGTGGCTCTTCCAGGCAGAAATCTTAAGAAACATGACTGGTCATGCTTCAAAAAAAAATTTTTTTTTAAACTAACTTTTACCACTGTGGAAACATGTGTTGGGGTGCAGCCTTACATCAGCCTGGACTCCTGACACTCTCCTTGTCAATTTATGACGAGTGAGAAGGAAGCTCCCTTCGTAGAATCTCTTGCAACTTTTGGCTTATTTGTTACTGTTATAAACTACACTTTTCTAAACAATACACGGAGTGAACGTCTTGTCCGCATGACGTCGTATACATGAATCCGTTAGCGACAGCTATCCTTAATTTGTCAAGAGTGTAGTTGGGTTAAACTTCAATCTGAGGAGGAAGCATGTGACCCGGGTTTCTGCAGGGCTCACTCACTGCCTTCTCAGCGGCATCTGTGACTTTCTCCTTGTGTCACCGTTGTCAGTGACATATTTTAATTCCCCTGGGATGGAGATTCCTTGAGGATAGGAAGCAGGTCTGCCTTGCTTTTGAGTGAAAGTTCATTCTTTACAAAAGCCATGTCAGCTAACAGTAGACGCTACTGATAGAAGCTGCTCAGTCTGGAACCACTGAAGGCAGAAGCACCACACGTTTCGGAAGTCACGGTTTCCTAAAATACAGACACATTCTTTTCGTTATATTACAGAGATAACTGTCATGTAGAAAAGGAGCCTGTCTCCGTGGGCTAAATGGAAGATTTTGCAATTGTAAACCCTTCAGATAAAGGGAAAATTAAAGAAAGATAATACTATTGTTAGCTCATGTGTATCTAATATTTACATGGGCCAAACACTGTTACACTTACACTTGAATCCTCAGAAAAATCCTACAAGTTAGGTGTTGCTATAAATCTCAATTTTTCAGACAAAGAAAAGTAAGCACAGAGAAGTTAAGTAACTGGCTAAAGGTCACACAGTAAAGTGGTGGATTCAAGATTCGAATCTAGTCTGGCTCCAGAAATCTTACTCATAAGCACTGTCCTGGGCTACTTAGCACGCAGCAGGAATGTTTTTGAGGCTCCAACTCTCAGCACCCTTGTGTGGGAGCTGCCTTTATCCATTGCTCATGTTAAAGAGTCAGGCTTTGGTCTCTTCTGTAACTGCATAGACTAGAGATACACTGGTCAATGATTTGTCCAATGAAATATTAGATAGTTTTCTCTAGAAAATTTGAACCAAGAGACATAGAGTGTGTAATGAGTTAGGGTATGTGTAAGGCAACAATGATACATTGAGGATCTTCAAACTGTATCTGTTTTGTTTGGCCCACAGAGTGTTTTTGAAACTATTTGAACCAAAGGTGAAAAATCAAAAAGGGAGCATGCATGGGGAAGGCAAGGGAAAAAAATCATAAAAAGTTGTCCATGATAAAAAGTAGCATGTATAATAGTTCACTTAGGTATAATTATGCTTGTGTGTGTGTGTGTGTGTGTGTGTGTGTAAAAAGAGGTGCATAAAAACACGGTCACCACGTGTTCACAGTGCCCGGAGCAGAGCAGTGGGTTTCACGTGATGACAGTGGCCAGGGCTGAGCCCTGGTCGCCTCCTTTAGACGTGGTGGATGCTCTAACCTCCACCACCGATCGTTCTTTACACTTGACCTCATTTGCTCCTTCATATTCAGTACCTAGATCTGTTGGCACTTGAGGAACTGTCCTCTAGAGGAAGGTCAGACGGACTTGGGCTTGGCAGCCATACTGGGTTATGTGAAACCTACAAAAGCCACGTTGGGTAAGGTGAGCCGTGCAAGCTTGGGATCTAGAGCCGTGCCATCTAATAGCACTTTTTGTGATGATGGAAATGTGGCTAGTGCAGCTGAGGGAACTGAGTTTTAAATTTTGCTTAATTGTAATTAATTTTAATTAAAATAGCAACATGTAGCTAGTGGCAACTATATTGGACAGGAGAGACAGAGAGAGAGAAGCAGAGATGAGAGAGTTTGCAGGGGCTGGAGATGTTCTGAAGAGAGTATCCATGGAGGACTTGCTCTATTAGCAAAAGAAAAAAAGCCCCCCCCCCGCCCCCGCCCAAAGCCACTCATAGCCTCGACCTTCAAATGACATATTAGGAAAGAAGAGCGTGAGGAGGAGCGGGATTGGTGCAGGAGACTTCCCCTGGGCTGGCTGTCGGAGGTTCCGCATCTCTCCCCCTTTCCCTTCCTCTTTCGAAGGGGGATGCAGGAGGTCGGCACGGAGAGGTGCCAGGCTCCCTGAGCTTGCAGGTCTCAGAAACGGGTGCTCGGCTCTCTTTGGGAAGTGTCAAAGGAGGGACGGGCTGGGGACGCCCCTGGCAGCAGAGCGAAGGCAAGAGGCTGCAGGGGGACAAGAGTCTCCCTTGGGCGAGAGAGGACGCTGAGGAGGGGCAGCGGGGCCCCACCTACGAAGGGCAGCTCTCTTCAAGGGGAAGAATCTCTGTGGGGTTTACTTCCAGACACCGCTGCCGGAGTGAGGGGGTGGAAGACCCCAAATGTGCCCTGTGAAAGAGAGATCTGACCCCAAAGACAGGAGCACCATCACTACAAGGCCCTTGTCCCGCTGCTTTACGTCCCCCTCCTAAGCCCCCCAGTGAGGAGACGGGACGAGGGGAGCTGAGACGGGACGAGGGGAGCTGAGACAGGCCGTGGGTTTCCGCCAGGAAGGCCGGATTACCAGTCTCAGTTGGGGACTGCTGAGGGACATGTTTCACTTCTGTGGGGAGGAATCAAGAATTCGGTTTGGGAAGGTGGATAACGACTAGCCAGCCACGTGGAGATGCTGCGGGGAGAGTCCTGCAGCAGTCTGGGGCTCAGGAGCCAGAGGAGACAGAAACGTGAGCGTGGTCGGCACAGACGGCATTAAAAGCCCTGGGGCTGGATGGGCTCATCTGGGGCGCGAGTCCGGATGGAGTAGAGGGCCGAGGGCTGTGCCAGGGCCAGGGATGGGTGGATTCGTGTCAGGTGCTTCGGACAGGGCCTGGCACACGGTGAGCGGTCAGTAGCTGCACTCTTGAGTTGGGAAAGGACTAGTTGGGGAACAGAGGTTTTCTTATGGGGCTAAGATTCTTAAATTTGACCTAAATGGCTGTTGCAGCTACAAAGGGGGCCCGTGTTCACCGCAGGAAGAACAGGAGGCAGACTCACTTATTCACATCCGTTATACAGCCCTCTTCCCAAGGAACTGACTGCAGGACTTGTCCTGTTCGAAATGTGGCATCTGGAGTGAGAGGAGACAAGGGTGGCATCGGGGTGGCCCGCTGGTCACCCAGACAGAGCCTGGGCAGGCAGAAGCTGGGTGTCGTTGTTCTGTTCTGGAGTGTAGCCCTCAGCTTCACAGGGGCAGAATCTGTATTTTGACATTACCACTGGGTTTGGGTGTGGAAACCCTGTGCAAACTCGGGAAAGTCTGACGAGTGCACTGCAATGCCATTTTAACAATTTAGAGTTGACAGTGGTTTCTCTCCATCCCAGGTCCCGCCACCCTCCTCTCCCACCTGGACCCTCCCACAGGAGCTCCCAACTTGCTCCTCCACCTCCACTCTGCCCGCTTCCGTCCTCTCTCCACAGGACGGCCAGAGTGATCTTTAAGGAACACCAGTTGAGTCATGTCCCTCTCAATCTTTAAATCCTTCTGGGACTGGTCACTGTCAGCATAAAGTCCAAGCTGGAAGGCGTTTGGCCCTGCCTGGTCTGAGCCCTGCCTCCTTCTCCAGCTTCATCTCAAGACCCCCGCCCCCCTTTATCAAGCCCCTCCTGCCCCCAGGTCCCCCTGCCAGTGGCATTCTTTCTCAACTCTTTGCTTAGTTTCTGCATGTTTCAAATGTCAACTCAAACATCTCCTCCACACAGAGGCCTATTCAAAGCCAGCCCTTCTAGTTATTCTTTCTTACTTCGTAGCCCTTAATAAAATATATAATTACTCATTTATTTGTATGCTGACTTGGTTGATGTCTTCTCTTGGGCCAGACTTCCAGTCTGAAGTTCACTACCGTATTGCCCAGCGCTTGGCGGAGTTCATGGTACATAGAAGCTGCTCAGTTAGAGTTTGCTGCATAAGTGAATGTCAGGAGGACTGGAATATTATCTCTATGGTTCAACAGTAACTTCCGTCAGAAATTTACCTGGGAAGCCAAATTACGTCCCAGAGCATCAGAGCCGGGGGCTGGCTGGGGGACTCTGGTGTCTGGTGTCGTATTCTGTTTGTTTGTTACATTTGTTTGTTTGTTTTATTTTTTAGATTCCACGTCTAAGTGAACGCATACAGTATTTGTCATACAGTGACCTTCTTCCCTAAGCATAAAGCCCTCCAGGTCCATCCATTGAGTGTCTGTATCTTTTGAATTGGTGTTTCTGTTCTCCGTGAATGTACACCTAGGAGTGTAATTGCTGGATCACGTGGTAGTTCTACTTTTAATCTTTTGAGGAACATCCATACTGTTTTCCAGAGTGGCTGCACCAATTTACATTCCCACCAACAGTGCACGAGGGTTTCTTTGAATCCATATCCTCATCAGCACTTGTTATTTCTTGTCTTTTTGAAGACGGCTATTTGGGCAGGCGTGAGGTGATATCTCACTGAGGTTTGGATTGGCATCTCCCGGGGACGAGTGACGTTGAGCATCTTTTCCTGTGCCTGTTGGCCGTCTGTGTATCTTCTTTGGAAAAATGTCTGTTCAGGTCCTCTGCTCATGTTTAAATTGGGTTGTTAGTTTTTCTGATGTTGAGCTGTATGAGTGGCGTCCTTGAATTATGAGGTCCTGGTGCACCCACCTGTACTCTAAGGATGCGTCTGCCAAGCGGTCTGGGTACTAAGTCCTTTGCATTTTTCCCGGCATCAGGCTTCCTGTTCCACTAACACACCCTCTCACCACGCAGCCCACCGTGCTGCAAACAGACGCAGTCCTGGGCTTCTGAAGCCGTGGCTGGAGTTTGGGTGTACGGACACTTCTCAGCCATTTCTTTCAGATTACTGCTTAGGGTGGGTTACCTTTTCTGACAATTGATTTTAGTTATTGAAAGTTTTTTCCAGTTTCAAGTTTAGCCTTATCTTCAGTTTTGGGGAAACTTGTTGCCACATACGCCAATGACATAATGATATGAGACTTGAAAATACTTGCCAATTCTGGCTTTCTGGTGTAAAATTCAAATTTCCTTAATCTGTTAGTGGATTTAACCAAGGCAGAATATCTCAATTCATAGAAACCGACCATGACAAACTTTGAAAACAGAGCTAAATCGAGGCATAATGGTGCTTTTCTAAGCATTTCTACCTTGTTGTTAATTACCTTCTTAGACATACAAACAGCCGACAGTGAAAGAGCAAATCTAGTTAAAGTAGAAATTAGCTGCTCAATCGAGCGTGTGTCAAAATACAGAATTTACAGTGTGTATTTGCTTGAAGTCAGTTCTTCTTCAGGAAGTCATTTGAATACTGTTACAGTAGAGACCAGGAAAAAAAGTCTGGAAGGACCCAAACAAGAAAACCATCTTTAAAGAAATATCCTAAAACTATTATTTCCATAATTTAATACATTTTTTTATGAAAGATGCACCCACTAAGTTTGCTAGACCACAGTCCGTCGCGCACCCTGTGTGGCTAAGTCCTGCCCACGGCGTGTGTTGCGTGTGTGAATGATGGGAAGCCAAGTGACAGAACTTGTGCAACCTAAGGAAACATTCCGGAGCAATGTAGCATTTAAGCTAAGATATTTTAACGGAATGTGTTCAGACCGCTTAAGGATAAAAAGTGATTTCACAGGATTTGTTACTATTAATCACTGCAACCCTAGTATTTAGTAGATTCTAGGAGCAGGTGTTTTCAGGATTATCCTAATGACAAAGGAGAACAACAGACACGTTTTAGAGTCAAGTTATAATTAGAGACAGTTAATGTAACATTTTAAGTTAGAATAAAAGGGCAAGGTTAGCATATTATAAAGTATTATAATTAACGTGTTAGATGCAGACACAATAGCCTTCATCTTACAGTTACTCATTCTGCTTACAGTGAGTCATTGGTAACGGATTCAGACTAAACTTAGGAGAAAGTGAAAAGCATCATTGCTGAATTCCCAGTGTCTGCAGGGAGAAAGGATGAACCATATCTTAAGAGACCTCGGGAAAAAAAGTCCATTTAAAAAATGCCGAGACCTGGGTTTATTATGATTCTCCTGGGGCACACACTGTGAAATGCTATTTTCGCACAAAGTGGAATCTGAAATTTGAATCCTGTCGTAGCCACACAATGCTGAGAGTCCAGATCTCACAGGGAGTAATATTTAAATACTAAATGTCTCTGTCCAAGGCAGAGATGACAAGGATAAAAATGACCCCATTTCAAGTGGAATCTCTGTCCTCTTTGTTTTTTAAACTGGGTTAAATTAGCATTTTTGTTCCGATTGGCCTGGAAGAATACCAAGTAAATATGAGAAGAAGCAAGGAGTTTGAAACTATAATGTTCACAGAGTCAAAATGATTCTCCATCTCATGGAAGGCCCCTCCTTTTCATGGGACAATAGGATTCTTATTTACAGGCTGTGGGACCAAAATGACTGAGGGGTCCATCGGTCAAACTGGATGCCTAGTGAGGGAGGGGCATTTTAAGGGTAGGGGAGTAAGAGGTACCAACTATTATGTGTCAAATAAACTACAAGGATATGTTGTACAGCACAAGGAATAGAGCCAATATTGTATAATAACTATAAAATAATGAAAATTGTGAACCACAAATATTGCACACCTGTAACTTATATAATATTGTGCATCAACTGTTATTCAATTAAAAAAAAAACCTGGATGCTTAGTGCAGTGAAAAAACCCAAAGAGATGATTACCTGAGGTTTTTGCTTTGCAACAAACTGTTCTAGCATCAGAGAAGTGGTTTTGTGGTCATCCCTGCTTGGCCCTTACGTCCGTTTGAGGACCTGGGTCTTACACGGCAGTCACCGGGTGTCCTGGAGCTCTCGCCTCCGGGAGGCGCCCTTTCCTTGTATGTGTAAGTGAGAATCTCCAGGGTCCCGCGCCCGCCGTGTTAAGAGTATTGGAGGAGCGCACCATGAAGAGCCCCTTTCCCTTAAGTTCTAAATTAGCGGAGGACAAACACCAGGGATGTTTTAGCACGTGTATATGCAAGTGGTCGCAGAAATGGGCCAGAATACCGGCTGGCAAGAGCGAAGGCGTCGCGGCAGGTGCAGGCTGCTGTGCCCAGGGCTCGGTCACGTGAGCTGGCGCAGCCGGTGGTGCTTGGAGTGTCCTTGTAGACTGAGGCGTGTGCGGCCTTTGGCAGCCCCACAGGCAAATTACAGCATGGACATTCTTTAGGATTTTGGAGCAAAGCTCCGCCATCCCTGGTAGGTGGCCATTCTTTTGAGAAACAGCTTGCGGCTTGCTACTGGGTCTCAGGAGAGACTCAGCACTTGGCCACCAGCCATCGAATGAACCTGAGCTGCCTGTTGTGAACCGAGTGCTGGCTGGCCCACTAAGCCACAAGGCGGGGCACGCAGGACAGCTTGAGCAGGTCCTGGAGGCGCAGGCAAGCTGCACGAGCAAGTGGCCCAGATGCCCGCGGCCCCTCCTCCGGCTGCCTTGCCTCCTCTTTCTCAGCCTGCACGTGCGGCCTCATGGGGGCGTTCCCTCTGACTGATGTTGACCGAGGAAGAACAAAATTCAGGCCTGGCTGATGGAGCTGCATACATGCTGGCACATCCCAACGCAGAGAGCCGATGCTACTGCCATCTCTGAGGGGCTCTGATGTCCGGGGGTGCAGCAGAGTCCTGTTGCTGGACAGTACTGCAAGGAGTGAGTGCACCTAGTGACTTATCTTTCCTGGAAGAAGAGATGGCCTGAGATATGGCCCTCCACTGGTTCATAGGCAGGGGCTAATGGTTTGACTAGATGGTCAGTGTTAGGGACTGAATGTATCCACCTGAGAAGCGCAACTGGAAAGCTGGTCACAAGGAGGTGCATGGATGGGTGTGTCTGAGTGGTCGCAGAGCGTGGAGATGTTCTGTCCAGCAACGAGCAACCTCAGTAGAGAAAATCTTAACAACCAGGTGGACAAGGTACCCTGCTCTGCGGACATCAGCCAGGCCCTTTCCCTCGTCATCCTACCCCTGCCCAGTGGGCTTGTGAGCAAAGTGGCCGTGGCATCACCGTTGGAGGCTTTGCGTGGACTTAGCAACGTGGACTTCCCACTCACTAAGACTGATCTATTTACAGCTGCTGCTGATGCCCAGCCGGCCAACAGCAGAGATCAGCTCTGAGCCCCACGACATGGCACCATCCCCAGGGGGACGAGACACACACCTGGTGGCAGGTTGATCGCGCTGGACCACATCCATCTTGGAGGAAGCAGTACTCGGTTCTTACTGGAAGTGACACTCTTGATATGGATTTGCCTTCCTTGCCCTCAGCGCTTTAGCCAAAACCACCATCTGTGGACTTACATGATACAATTCGCATCAAGGTGGTCCCACAGCACTGCTCCTGACCAAGGAGCTCATTTAGCAGCCGTTGCAGTGCAGCAGCGGGCTTGTGCGGATGGGATTCACTGATCCCACTGTGTTCCTCATCACCCGAGGCCTCTGGCTTGTCAGAATGCTGGAGCAGCCTTTTGCAGATTTAGTTTTCATGGCAGCTGGGTAGCAACACCTTGCAGGGCTGAGATAAAGCCCTCGAGGGTGCGGCGTATGCCCTCAGGCAGTGACCAGCATGTGATGCTGTTTCCTGTGTCACTAGGGCCCCCGGGTCCTGTGTGGGAGGGGGTGGTTCCTTCCACCACCACCCATGGTGAGTCACTGTTTATTGACTAGCGTGGCACGGGGTACCGGTTACTCTCAGAGTTCAGGCGTGTTGTCGCTGACCCACTGGCACATCCTGTTGGCGCCAGGCAGCAGCCACGCCCAGGGCTCCCCCAGCGTCTGCTGGGTCACCTTCCTTGGCTTCTCAGAACCCCAGGCTCCATGGTGAGAGCGCCAGCTCCTTCTGCGGGTCACCCGTGTGGCTGAAGTTGGAGGTGGCAGGAGAGGAGGCTCCAGTTTGCCCTTGCTCTCCCCTTTTCATGCTCAGCTTTTCTTCCCAACCTCTGGTCCTGAGGCTCTACAGAGACTTCAGGCGCACAGCCAACAAGGAGGCAGCAGCTCCCACAGGATTCCTCAGCAGCTCCCATGCTCGTCTGCGCTGTGATCCCTCTGGTAATTCCCACGCAGTGGCTCTGTGTGTCTGACAAAGCCGCAGTGACGCAGCATCCCCTGACCTCTCTGAGCATTCCCGGGGAGGACGTGGTCCCCTTAGTCGTTTCCTGGTCTAGTTCCCACTTCTCAGGATGTTCACATTCACTCTCACCTTGACTCCTGTGTCTGTGCCCTTGTCTATGCCCGAGTCAGTCAAACTGCAGAACTTCAAGTCTCCTCCTTCATTTGCCTCCAACACCACTCAGAAAAGCAGGGGATTTCATTAAGATTTCATGGTAGAAATGGGAGTTGCATTGAACAAAATACCTATAGCAGGTGACTTGAAGTTGAATATTCGTTGCTGCTGTTTTGAAAAGTGCAGCTGCCTGGCCTTGTGCGGACTGCCTGTGCCCCCTCCCTTCTTCTCTACTCTCTTTGCCTCTCTGGTCTGCAGTCCCCTCCTTGCTCCTGCAACTCAGCATTCCTTTCATTAAAAAAAACAAAAAAACAAAACGTAGAGCAATTGAGCTCTCTCACCGTCCTGTCCTTAGTCGTGCTTTCTTTTTTTTTTCTTTTTAACATTTTTTAAATTGCATTATAGTCCGTTTACAATGTGTCAATTTCCAGTGTAGCGCACCATTTTTCAGTTGTACACGAACACACACACATTCTTTGCCGCGTTCTTGTGTGCCTTCCCTTTCAGAGCCCGGGAGGCCGGCAGGGGAGCAGGGGAGCCTTGCTGCCAGTGTGTAGCCCCCGTGCCCCCGCCTCCACATCCTGGGCTCCCTTACGTCAGCCCTCAGCGGGAAAGGACACCGTGTCCTCTGTCATCCTGTCGCAGGTTTACTCTAAATCAACTCTATAAAACCAAAGCCTTAAAAGAAAGGTTGGCAAAATGATTGCTACGGGAGATACAGGTCCTGCTAGGAAGTAGCGTTGGGAACGGTCTGAGATACAGGCAGTTCGTACCGGCTGTGGGTTCCAGCGTCTCCCCCGTTGTGTGTAAGTTTCGAGTTACCCTTCTAGAAGCTTTCACTTCAAAAGCTGATATTTCACTTCTGTAAGCGTAAAAAGGACACCCCAGGCTGTGCCTTCGCATGGGAAATTCTGGGCAAATTGTAGCCTATCTTTCTCCCCTTTGAAGACGTGTGTATTTGCCAATTTTTAAAATACAATTTAAGAAAGCAACTGAAGTATAGCAAGGTGGGTATTTAAATTCAGAGAAGGAGGAGAAACTACAGATGGAAATTGAGAAAGATGGGGGAGTTATTTTTTTAATTTATCAAGACGTGAACATAAGCACCTTATTTTAGCAAAAGAATGGCTAGTTATAGCTATGATGAATTTATCATTACATCATCAATTTTTATATGGTCCCAGAGCTTTCCAGGATATTTGAAAAAAGACTCTCCAAATTGAGACTGAGAGTGTTTCATTGCCTCTTTGCTGATAGTGTGCTACAGGTCAAGTTATAACAAAGCGATAATAATGTTTTGAATTTTTAATTTGCTAAGTTAAAAAGCAAAAGGAAAACTTACTTCTTTTTGATTGGAGAGATTCTAATCACAGGTTTTTACATTCTCAGTGTGTGGCTCTCTTGCTCGCCTTTTTCTTCCGCTACATGGAAGGGTAGGAAGAGGAGCTCGGAGGGAGAGAAGGCAGGCCTGAAGGAAACGCCTTCAGCAGCCGCTGTGCAGGAGGCCAGATGCGGGGAGACCCGTAGGTTTGGTTCCCTTAGTGCCCTTGGCACCCAGTTGACTTGACGTCGCCCAGTGATGTGACCAGAGCCCCAGGACTCAGAATGCGATGCAGCTGCTTCCAGATTCTACCTGAGGAGTCTGCTCGTTAGAAATTGCTCTAAAGCAAGGGTTTCCTAACCTTTTCTGGTTCATGGAGGTCTGGAGATTCTAAGGAGGTTACAGACCCTTTCCGGAGACGAACGCACAGGCGCGTATGCACACCAAAATCTGCAAACGGTATCAAAAGATCTGTGGCCCCCATGGAGAGCTACCCGAGGAGCTCAGGTAGAGTCCCTAAGCTAAGCCGTCGTCTGCTGGAGAATTGCCAGGGCCTTTCTATTCTTGAACATCAAGCTACCCTTTCAGGCCTGGTCCTGGTGGCCCTCAGCTCATCTGGGACTCAGAAGAGGAAAATGTAGATTTATATAGCCTACAGGTGTTTCACACAGACCGGGTGAATTCCAAAGTGAGGGCGGCCACGGAGAAGCCACGTTTGTTTCTAACTCGGTGCTGAGTTCCAGATGCATAATGGGTACTCAGTGAGTAAGTGCTGAAAACTTTGGCTTTCGAGTATGAGGTTGTAGGAGAGGGAGGTGTGAGATCCAGGTGGGCTGTCGTGTGCTCCCGGGGAAGAGCTTGAACCGCAGGGAAGATGTACGACCAGGTGTCTGGCCCCTCAGTGACCCTGGGCTAAGCCGTCGGCAAGGGACTCCTGCCTGCCTGCAGCCTCAGCCATTACCGGAGGAAACCTGGGATTGTATGAGAAATCTGAGCGGTGGGTAAGGCTGCAGGGGGACCATGAAAACTGGCAGAGAGGTTGCTATAGTGATGGTCCAGGTGTTGAGGTAGAAAGGCTAGTCCTTGGGCCAGGGAAGCGGGAATGCTCCCTCACTAAGTGTCCGCAATGTGGAGTAAATTGGAAAGAAGGGGTTATCCGGTTTTTAATCCTTTGTCCTACCCCAGTAAAACTGGGCAAAGTTAGTGCTGGGCTTTCTGAGGGAGCAAGTAATTTACAACCCTTTCCATCTCAAACTCTGGACCAGTTGAGAAGTAGACACAGGAGTCAGCCTGGAAGAGCCAGACAGCTTTATTACCCTAAAAGCTCAGGAGTGTGGCTTGAAACATACACCAAAATGAATTTCTAAAAACTTGTCTTCTAGGTCCCCTCCCCTGCCATCTCCAGATCACGGAGCCCACCTGGGGAATATCAGAGCCAACCATCACAGTTAGAATCCCAGTTTTGCTACTTACTAGCTCATTTGCTGTGTGATCCTGGGCAAGTTACTTTCCCTTTCTGTGCCTCAGGCTTCCCATCTATTAAATGGGGATAGTAATCATATTTAACTCTTAGAGTGATCATGAGGATTAATAAGTGTGGGGTCAAACTAGGCTCTGATGATGATGAAGATGGTAATTATTGGGCAGAGAAGACACCCATCCAGCCAGCTGCATGGAGGACTGTGGCTTGCTTCAAGCCCAGAGGGACAGGTCATAGGTAAGCAGTGACGTGTACACATTGACTCTGTCTGGTAGGGAAATTTGAGCCAGTGCATGTCAGACTCATGTCATATCATCATCAGTTAGATGACTCTCTGAGAGAGCCTGTGAGAGTGGGAAGTCCCTGCTTCACGCATTGAGACAGACTCCCCTCCAGTGAGGAACAGCAGGGTGCTCACTCCCTGGGCCTCCAGACACCTCGTCCCTCAGGTTCTTTCCTTCTCACTGCCTATTCCTGCTTAGCCTCCTTTTCTTGCTCTTCCTCTTTCTTGAATCTCTAAATTTTGGAATTCTGCGGGGCTCAGCTCTTGATCTTTCCCCCTTTCTCCCCTTTCCCCTTTAAGTGATTCTGTCCAGTTGTATCTTTAAAAATATCGTCTATACCCTGATGATGCTAAAGTTTTTATTTCCAGCTCTGACCTTTCCCTCGACTTCCAGATTTACTTTCCCAGCTGCCCACTTGACAACCACACTTGGGTATTAAACAGTCGTCTTAAACTTATGATGGCCAAAGGAAAACTCGGTCTCTCCCCAGACATGCTCCTTCTCCAGCGTTCCCTGTCTTGGTAAATGACACCCTTATTTCCTGCTTAGGAAAAATACTTTGGCATTTGTCATCGCTTTTCCTTCACACCCTCTCATCCAGTGCATCAGCACATCCTGTCAGGGCTGCATTTAAAATACATTCTGAACGCAGGCACTTTCTCCATTTCTCCTGCATCCAGCCTGGTCCGCCAGCACCCCTGCCTCCCAGACCATGCTCCTCCAGCCTGTAACCGAGCTCCACTTCGCCCCCTGCAGTCTGCTTTATGCACTGCAGCCAGGGCGATCCCTCAGCATTGTAATCTGATCTGCTCATTCCCCTCTTTTGCTAATTGCCTACCTCCCCCACTAAGCAGAACAGCACCTGGCACCTAGTAGGTGTTTAATAAGTATCTGTTGCGTGAAAGAAAGAAGGGGGTAAGCAAGCAAGATGTCTTTATGCTCAGAGCATTAAATATCTTGTGATCAGATTCTCTCCAATAAAAAAGATTATTCTCTTTTTTGGTTGCACGAGGAGGTAGGTGTCCACCCTTTTCCTGACCTCCAAAGAGAGCTCTGCATTTTGTCTTCTCCTTAGATGGGAAACCTTGCCCCCAAGGGAGGGAAGTGGACTTTGGTAATAGGGAAAAAAAGAGAGTTGGGGCTGGAAGACAGGAGAAAAACTGCAGGATCCGTGTTTTGAAGAGGGGGTTTGGGGAGAAGGACACGGGCGAACACACACTCGGGAAGATGCATCTCAAATTACTCCTTCAGGACAGACTCCCCAGAGTGAAATCACTTGGTCACATGATCCAGATACTTTTAAAACTCTTGATAAAAAGCTGCTTTGGGGAGGGGTCATACCATTTAACCTCCTCCATCCTCTAGCCCAGAAACTTGAAAAGATGGCTGTATGTGTTGCTAATCTTCGCATTGTCTAGCTGAGGAAATGGCATTTTGGTAAAGGTAGGTGGTTGCACAAGTTGGTAAATATCCTGTCTGTCCATCTCCGTATGACGTGCTTTCCTTCACACGGCGCCACGGCTCAGTGTTGAGAACCAACGGATGTGATGAGGTTGGGCTGAGAGCTGGGTGTCCTAGGCGGAGAGCTGGGGACGAGGCGAGTGGGCTGGATTCAGGCATCAGGGATGCAGAGAGGGCCCCTAGCGCCTTTCTCTCGCCGGCTCGGGAACATCCAGGCCCTTCCCTGAGCGCCCGCCCCCGGTCTGCTTTCAGCTGACGTTCACGTTCTCAAGTTTAACCTTGTCAGGCTTGATGATCAACAAGGTTGCAATGAGTATTCATAGAAATCGGTACAGAAGTTAACGTCCAGATCCACATGAAATGCGGGCAGAAATGAAGACAGTGACACTTACCAACCTTGACAGGAGGGACGGAAGCCGAAACTCTACAAGGAGGCGTTTGCAGCTCTCATCAGCGTGGTGCAGCATACCGCACACAGCACACGCGCTGGAAATCGCAGGATCTAAGCGTTATGGAAATGACAATGACAACTTGAGGAGAGCTGTTGTCACTGTGGAAGACGCTTAGACACATGCACTGATTTTCAGTGTCCTCAGGAGTCCCTAAGTCCTTGGCTTTAGGTATTTCTTTTGTAAGTTTGCAAGGCATGTACCAAATTCTTCCCAAATCTTCTTAGTCCTTGGATGTTTATGGCCAATTATAAATAAGTAGAAAAACGAAAGGAGGAAAGGGGAGATGACAAATTTTACAAATACTTTTTACTTTTCTGTGCTTTCTGAAAAAATAGAAATAAGGCACACACTCATATAACCTAGAGGCTAATCTCTATTTAAGGCGCAGTGAAGAAGAGAGGAACTCATAGTATACGAAGTGGAAGGAAGTCCCCTTAATGAATATTCAAAATGTCCTCACTCGAAAATGCCCAGTTTTCTGGCTTTGGTTGGTTTTGAGTGCTTGGTGTTCACGTCATACCTGGGGGAGGGTATCCGCTCTTCTGTGCTTCGCCAGTCCCGGCTGCTGTGATCGGTGCGTCCCAGAGGCACTATGTTATCTGTGCATCCGACCCATGGCTGGATGACTCCTTCTTAGGAGTCCAGTTAGAACTGAGCATCCACAAGAAATGCAGCTTCTGGCGCCTTTACTTTATCTCTCATCTGGAAATGGTTAAGAAGCTATCACCAAAATGATAGAAAATGCATTCAGGAAAGAAATTAGGTAAAAATGCATTTTTATTCATACGAAGACAAGACTCTCAGATGGTTATTATGGCCAGTAAAATTTGTTATTACTGTTCGTATGCGTGCTTTTTCGCTGGATGCTAACGGCAGCCCTGAGAGTAGACATGATTGCTGTCTCTAGTTCATAGGTGAAGAAACCGAAGCTCGGACAGGGTGAGGCGGCTGGCTCCTGGCCGCACAGCTAGTGAGTCGTGGTGAGAGGACGCACGCCTCGATCTTCTGAGATGAAGCGATTTGCCCTTTTCATTACTTCATGTTCCCTTGGTTTAAGCCGAGGTGTACAACTGACGTAGTCACGCTTAAGTATTATTTTATCTCGTCATTATTATGTGGAAGGCGAAGGGGCTTAAGCCTTGCGGGTCAAATATTGGAACGTGTTTCCAGCTAAACATGAGAAGCCAAGAAGTGTGAAAGTGCGACCCTCAGCTTTGACCATTAAGATGCGAAAATAATAGTCCAGTCTGGCCGACATTCCGCGGGAACAAAAGAAAGCAAGTGTCAGGAGGCATGCGTCTGATTAAAAGTGACAGAAGACTGGAAAAATCTGACCACAGTCCCTTAACCAAAGAGGGGTTTTACTGATTGATTTCCAATAAGGAAGAAGCCCGGAGCGGGGCGGCCCACGGCTGGGGAAGCGTCCCCACGCGCGTCAGAGCCTCGGCGTCTTCTGTCCTCCCTCTGTCATCCTGAGCAGGGCTTGGTCTTCGGGTTTGTTGCCTAATGATTGCAAATTGGCTTTTTCCACCTCTAGCTCCGTATGCACATCTCATACCAGAAGAAAGGCTCAAGCTGCTTGCCTCAGCCTGCCTTTTCGTTAGGGAAAGGATGCTTTCTCCGAGGACTTCCTTTTGCATCCGTAGTTCAGCGCTGGGTCTCAGGGCCACCCTAGCTGCAGGGGGGTCTGCGAAGGAGAGTATTTCAGCGAAGTGCACTTCCATGCTGAACAAAAACAACACAAAATTATGTTAGAAACAAGGGAATGGATGTTTGGTGAAAAAAAAAATCACGAAGTTCATACAGTTTTCTGATTTTTGTGTTCTTGGTTGGGAGAGGTTTGGAGTGAGAGTGTAAATGAATAGTTAGGATTGAAATCACTCAAGCCAGGCGCTCAGTTGGGAGAGGCGGCTGAGGAGGGCACTTGGGTGTGTTCCCGTGAATGGGGAACCGGGCAGGCCAGCCCAGGCTGGGCTCACTGGTCACTGGCACTGACAAGCAGAGTTAAGTGGCCGGCATGCTGGTGAGGGGCTGTGGAAACACGGGGGTGCCCAGTCAGGAAAGGATCCCCAGGGAGGGTCAGCACCAGAGAAAAGGCCAAGTCAGGCAGTCAGAGTGGCTTCGCTCCCTTCCTGAGAAGCAGTCTCTTGCCTGCCCTGAAGTGGTCTTGTTTACAAGCTGCCCACTGACACAGCTGAAGGATGTCTCAGGAAACTGGTCTGTTCGTCAGCAGAAGAGCCCCTCATGCTGCTAGTTTTTTGTTTTGTTTTGTTTTGGTGGTAACGTGGATGATTACAGGAGCAATACAGGCATGGTACTGTTGGAGCAAGAGGACCACCGTTATGCAATGCCCCCTTTCCTAGGATGAGTATATTCCGCTCCATTCCATTGCTTGCAGAGCATACATCTTGGAGTTGTTGGTCTAGCTGCTAATCACCTTTGCTTCCCCCTGTGTCTGTGGTGAAGAGCACCAGGCCTTTGTAGCATTGCTGGCTGGTCACTGGGAGGTACGCCTGTGGCCACAGAATGGCAAGGCTGCCTGGGGACGTGGTCTGTGGCTCTGTGCCCCTCAGCCCCATGTTCAGGCCATCAGAGGCACATGGAGTACACTACTAGAGCCCACAGCCACAGGAGCCGTGCCGGGGCCACGGGGATGCGGGCTGCCAGTAGGCTGGTTAGGGTCTGTCGTGTGGAGTGATGTGTGGGAGGTCACGCCTCAGGTGGGGCTGAAAGATGACCAGAGGCCCCTACGCTGAAGGAGAAGCCAGGAAGGAGAACTGAGACCCAGATATCGAAGTGAGGGGGACAGTCTCTTGGTTAGATGAGCTAATCCACAGGCGTGAGCAGGGGAGATCTAGCTCATAGAAGCCAAAGTCTAGGGAGACCAGAGCCATGAGGGGCAAGCCAAGGGGTGGGTGCTTGGCCCTGGAGGGTACAGTCCTGGGGCAGAGTCATGTGGCATGAGCACCAGCTTGGGTGGTGATGGCGGCTGGTCATGGGCTGGGAAGGTGCAGGAAATGTGGACGTCAGGTTCTTCCCCTCCCAGGGCTTGTGTGTCTTGCAGTGGCGGCCTGAGCTGCCCACTGTGCACGCGGTCAGCAGGGTCTGCACACTTGGACTCCCTCTAAGGGGATTGTTGGAAGCTCTGCCCTCATTAGGGAAGTACTTTCTAATCTATTTGGTGCAAGATGTGGTTCAATCTCTATATGCCTCCCCTTTTCCATTGTTTAAAATGGGGACATTTCCCACTTGGTGGCTCCTGGGAGAGATGTTATGAGTCTGAATGAGATTATGCAGTCCTTCCAATTCCACCGAGGAAATCGCTATGTAAATTCGATGTATTGTTATTCATGACATGTGTGATTGAGCTGAAAACTCTAGCTACTACCCAGCCATGCAAACCATAAAATTAGACTTCCTATACTGTGCACTGTAATTCTCTTTCTTCCAGCAGAAACCACAAACCAGTTTTGCCTTACAGAAATGTGCTCCCATCCAAAATTTTTAACATGCATTTTAAAGACAGGCTTAGTTTTACTGTGAAGTTATATCTGAGTAAAGCAATAGCACCAAGGAAACGTGTCTTACACACAGGACCACGTGTTTTAGGTGCTCACCGGGAGCTGGTTATGAAGATCAGCGATCCAGATAATCTCACAGCTTTCACATCATTAGTTCAATTAAAAACTAATTTTCAATAATATGATTGCAAATATGTTACATCCTGAACTTACATATATCCATGCTATGGGCATTATCTGATTTTTTTTTTGGATTACTCTTTAATTCTTTAACAGTTGCAGTTTTTCTTTGCAAATGCATTATGGGTAATTTATGTTGTTTTGACTGTTTCTTTGATATAATTTGTAATTCTGCACCCAGAGTTGTAATATACTACAGTTTAGATAAATGGCATGGAAATACAGAGGTTATCTATGTAAAATGATTCATATTTCAATATAGGGACTTCTGTAAAATGAAAAAATAATATATGTATTGCTATTAATCATTCTTTTTACGTTATTTTTTTCCTTTACTGAGATTTGTTGCATTTAGTATTGTAACATATTTCCAAAACACATTAGTTAAATGGAGCTGAGAATCATGCATGCATATTTTACGGAAAAATGTGCAGATATATTTTCAATTTTAAGCCATAAACTATGGCTTTTCTTGCATGATGAAAATATTCTGGCCCATTTAAAATGAGTTACATAATAAAAGTGATGTGCAATAGTAATTTTACAGTGCTTAATAACACAAAGTGGTTTATCTGAAAAATGCCTTTTAAAAAAGGTTTTATGCAAAATTCAAGCACTTCTGTTCTGTATAGAAAATAAGTGAGTGATACGCAGGTGATATCAGAAATTGAAAAGGATTTAAAAAATGATTAAAAAGCCAGACTTGGAGTTTTCTGCCTCTGTTTGCTAGAATTAGGAAGCAGTGACACATTAAACGGTGTTATGCTATTGACAAGCAGGGCAGAGTGACACAGTAGAAAACGTTAAATCCAGACTTTCTCTAATACAGGTTTTGTGGCTTCAAAAAAAGGAGTATAAAGGGTTATTGAAGCTTGTTGAGTATGCTTCTTATTGTCAATTCATGTCTCCGAAGAGAGTTTGCCCTTGCTCACACAAGAGAGGAGCATTTACATCTTCAACCAGACGCCTGCCGAAAGTACCTTTAACATGCAGACTAGCCAAGGGAGTCTGCCTGCTTCTAGTCACCATCAAAGCAGAGAAGCTGAGGAAAGTTTGCACACATCTCCGGCACTGGCCTTGAGCATCCCTTAGATAAAGAGGCTGGGAAACCATGTGAGAGAAGTGTAGTGTGTTTATTAATGAAGGTTGGTCTGGGATTCATTTAGAACGGTCCAAAAGATTAAAACAAATTTGAAAGAAGCTTCCAGTGTGAAAATAGGTGTGGAAAATTAGCTAGGATCAAATTAATTACTAATCCATTGGGAAAAGTATGACCCACCATTTTTTTTAACCTGAGGACATGGTAAAATAGTGGTGGGTTAAAAAAATTGCATACTAAATAATGATCAGATGGTCAGATGTAATAAGATTCCAGAACATCCTAATTGTCCCAGTGAGGAAACTCGGCATGGTTTTTGCGGGTTTTATCTACCTAGCGCCGTGCTTCGGTCTGGGCGAAGTTTGATTTGCACTTGGTGAAGGTTTTGGCTGTATTGCTTTGCCCTGGGCAGCCTTAGATCTTTTCATCCTGACTCAATCTCTCATCACCAAGTTTCTACAAGGACGCAGTTATAAATTTGTTGCTTCTCAGATGTCTTTTCCTTGATAATGTAACTTAAAAACAGGCGTAAATAAAGCACGAGCCCATTGAACACGGCACAGATACAGTCTCACCTGAAGACAAGGATTCTGTTGTTGTTGTTGCTATGTGTGTATGTGAATTACTCCATTAGAACCTTAGAAAACTTGGACAGAGCTTTGTAAATAGCGTCCAAAGCCCCGTTTGCAGGAAGAGTTGGTTGCTCTAGTTTCTATGGCCGTATTCTATCCCTGCTCTAAAAGCTTTAACGGGCACCCTGTCCTAATGGATTAAGTCTGAGCTTCACAACCCAGGTGACGGGTGGGAGAGATGTAGATAAAAGGACAGAGAGAAGAGGTGTGTGGATAAGCCCCTCTTTCCCTCCATGCTTTCCATCCTTCTGGACGGGGGCTTCTCCTTGACATCTTCATATTGAGGGGTCTACAGCCACCACTTCTTTGGGGCCATTATGACATTCTCTGTAGCTCTCAACACAAGACAGAGTGAATAGTGGCACTCAATAAATATTTGCTGGTTGATTTAACCTTAGAGAAAATGGCATTGTCCCTTTTTACTACAGCCTAAACGGACAAGCGTCTTTGTTGTATTGGAGTGTCAGCCACCACCACAAGAAACACACACACACAAAACAAACAAACAAAATGCAGAAGGCTGCAAATAAGAAAAGCGTTTTCTTTGGGGGCTTAAGAATTGCAATTCTGGAGACATAGATTCGTGTAAAACTGAGAGTAATCTGGGGAAAAGAAAGAGTAGGAGCTTACAGAGGCAAAAACTGCGAGTCTCTCCTCTCACACAAGAGAGGAAACATTTGCCCTTAAGGGATGGCTGTCACGAGCTATTTTAGGGTAAGGGTCCGATAAGTATCTTGAGTTTCTGGAACCCTGGGCAGATGTTCTGGATGCCAGCGTTAAGATGATAAGTTGTCTAAAGGTCATCTGGGCTGAGACATGCATAAGTCGCACTTCCTCAGTGGCCTTCTGGCTCCATGTTAGAACTTTTGGCAATACCGACTCCATTTTGACTTTCTGTTCATAGGAGTAATATTTTACAAAGTGTCCAAAACGGCTTTAACAGTAAAAATATACTTTACTGTAGGTTGTCTTGGTCTATCCTTTTGTAAACTAACACTGAGAAAAATATTTTAGTTGAGAATCACTTTGTTCCCTCTACCCTTGACGTATGACACTCACACTTCCTGGGATCCTTGGCCAAGTTTAAATCAACTCTGAAAAATCACTTGTTCAATATTGCCTTTTGGCCATCTGTTGTCATTTATTTTTATTTATTTATAAAAGCAGCTCCCTGGGAGAGCATTACATAGGTAGGAACCAATAATTGTTGGTTGACTGATTATGATTAGAGTGTGTTCTGAATTCAGAGGTTGAATAAAGCCAACATCACAGTTCTCAAGAGGGCGTGTGAGGGCTGATCTGATGCAGGAGGAGCCCAGTCCACAGTGGAAGGGGCAGGTGAGATGCCTGCAGGGCTTCGGACTCCCCCTGATTCCTCATCTACGTAAACTGCTTTGGAACCGACTGTAAACTAGTTAAATGGTTGGCTGGTGACGAACAGATGAAGCAAATAATGAATGTGTACCAGGCGGCACAAGAGATTTAGAGGGATTTGTATCAGTTTTGTAACCAGACTGACACGTGGGAAATAAAATTTATTGTCGCTAAACATTGAACATTACTCTTGAGGACTAAAGTAATGAACACAAGTAAAAATGAATAGCTTTGAACTGACTAGAGCAGCAAGACTTTCAAAGGGGCACTCGAGAGAGAGGAATGAAAGGTTTCTCGCTAACACTCTAGAAAACGTACAGTCACAATTCACCTGTGCAGTAGCATTAGGCTGATTAGAACTGTCCAGATGGCAGGTCAAAGTGCCTAATTATACCCAATGCATTGGCTCTTTCCTCCCAAATTCCAAAGAAAGCATCACTATTTGTTATAATATACATATCAAGGTTTTATATCCCCAAGCTTTTGAGAGCGTAGCAAAAAATTATAATACAGTTTGGGTATTATTAGAAAGGTTTCAATTCAGCGTCTGTGTTGAGTGGTGAATAAACCCATCAGATCTGGAGATATTGCCTTAGAAAACCTGAATGACACCGAGAAGCATTAGTTTTGGGAATAGCCTCCCCAGGAAAGATTTGGAACCTCTCATCACTTGAGAGGTTCCAAATGGGCATGAAATCTGCCAAGTAAATTATTTTCTTGTTGATGTAATTTTAAGCCCACGTAATGAAAGACATTTATTTTTATTTTCTCAATATATTTTTCCTCTCTCAGTTTACCATTAAGTGCATCACAAATCAGTTTTGAACCCCATGGTAAATGTGTTTTTCAGCGCCTCCCCAAGAGGCCCATGTAAACATAGATTGCATGTCTAGGACAATGTCAGGTTTGTCACTTACCAGGGATTGAGTCTCAAACTGCACCTCTCTTTAGGAATAAGATTATTTTTGAACTTCCTACTAAATGCATTTGTCTGCCTTCATTGAGGTAAACTCTAAGAGCTGCGCCTTTGTGTCTTACGGATGCACAGAGGGTAATTAGTATGACAGAAGGAGAGACTTCAAAATGTGGCTTTATGCTGGCACCACCAGATCTGAGTGGTACGTTGCTGTGAGGATTCTAGTTTTGCTCTGCCAGTAACAAGCAGCTGGACTTAGGATCAGCAATCAGCACCTCTAAATCTTAGTTTTTTTCATTTACGAAGGAGAAAAGTGTCTTCCTTCTATTTAGGATGCTCTCTTAGAACCTTTTTACAAAAATCTATCCAACCACCAGCCGTCACTGGATCCAAGAGATTAAAAAAAAAGAAAAAAAAAAAAAAGAAAAAGCGGCACTGAGTAGTGCTGCCCCCTAGAGGTCTCGTCTGGAGCAAGGATTGGAAACCTTTTCCTAAGGGGCCAGAGTAAATGCTTTAGATTCTGCGGGCCAAGAGGCAAAATTGGGTAGTACATAGGTATTTATGTAACCACTTAAAATATAACCGTTAAAGAATGTAAAAACCATTCTTGAGGGGGACAAACACAGCTAGGGGGCTGGATCTGGCCTTGCAGTGGTTGCCCACCCCTGGCCTGGAGGAAGAACAGAAACAGGTGGTCACGGTCTAGTGTGCAAGCGGTGACGATGGAAGTGTGAGGTAAAGGAACCCATTTGGGCTACTCTCTTCCTCAGACTGAGCACACATGCTGGTTACGGTAGCCCTTCCAGCTTGTGGGGGAGCCCTCTGCCTCGCGGGGGACAGGGAGGCCCTCACTGGGCTGTCTTGTCGTTTCACCGCTTTCTCCTCCGTTCTCCCACCTGCCTTTTGCTTTGAGAGCTCTGTTTCTGGGGACCAGGTGAGGAGGCCTGGGGGAGGGAGGAAGGGGCGGAAGAGGCAGCCAGCATGTTCATTTCCCCTGCACCCACACGGTTACTGAGCGGACCCAGATCCCTCCGACTCTTTGGTGCTGCTTCATATGCATTATTTACCTCATCTTTTTGTCACCAGCCAACCATTTAACTAGTTTACAGTCGGTTCCAAGGAAATTTATGTAGGTTAGGAATCAGGAGCCTAAACCGAAGCCCCGAAGACATCTTATCTGTTACCACCTCGACAGATAATGTGTTTTAATAAATTCACTCTGTCTGTCGGGACCCGAGCTGCGCGGCCTATTATCTCAGAGGCCTGTGAACTGCCGTAAGTGTGAAGTGTGGGCGATCAGAAAGCCTCAGATTGTTCTGGAGTTTTTCGCCAACCAGAGTCCGTCATTTGGGGAATTCATTTAAATAGATCGAAGGAAAATATTAAGAGCCTAAAAAATGCATTTAACTCTGCTGCATTTTCCTGTGCTAGGGTGAATTTCATTTCCCCTGGGAAGTGTTACCCTCTGAAGTTGCGGATGACTCAGGCTTTTCCTTTGGGAATTATTAACACATACCATTCATAACAAGCAGTCAGCTCCCAGTGGCAGTCTCTGACTTTCCTCACATTTAAATGGAGTTAACATTGAATAAACAATCTGTTGTCATTATTATTGCTAATATGAATTGAATGCCAGCAACGCATGGCAAAAGCCTTGGAGAAGGCTTTTTCCCCTAATTACATTCTGACCCGGGCTGTGCACGTTATCAGCAGTGATGGGCTTGTCGCTTTAACGTCTAGTCAGACCAGCTCTGTTCAGGGAGATGAAAGCGGAACGGCTAGGCTGGTGACCTGTGGCTAGAGCCCACATGATGAGTGTTGTGGGATATCCTCACCCGTGTGTGGTGAGCTCATCTCTCAAACTGGCGGGGCACTGCTGTGAGGGAGCCTTTTTACGACTAGGTGAGCTGTCATATTGAGAGAGAGAGAGAGAGAGGGAGGCAGGCTGGCTTAATAAAGGTTGACCCACTATCAAAACCATAGTCACAGCAAGTCTGTGTGTGTGTGTGTGCGCGTTGTAGAGGGCACACGTCTGCCACGTAGCCTTAAACCTGGCCCGTCTCCCGTGGACTCGTGTCTGGGTCGTGGAGGACAGAGAAGCCGCTGGCTAACCTGCCTGGGTGTGGGAGGCAGCATGGTGTTAATTGGATTTGGGGCAGCCACCCCTCACCTTCTACTCCATCCCCAACAGCCGCGCCCTCCCTTTTGGCCAACGCAACCTTGTTTTTCTTGAGGGGGTGAGCTAGGGGCTAAAATCATGATTGGTAGACAGGAATGGCAACCTCATTCCTTTCGACAGAGTTTCCCTTTCCAGAGCTCTCCGGAGTCAGGGTGGCCGTGTCTGTGAGGAGTTCTGCCCGAGGCCGCGGAGGGGGGTCTGCAGGTGGGCTTCCGCGAAGATGCGCCCACCTCTCCGCCCAGCTGATGTGTGAAGATACGCTGCTTGTGGCAGTTATCTTTTGAGAAAGGGGTGGCAGGACTAAGAACGCAGGGCTGACGGACGAGAATGACGAAGTCAAGCTGGGAAGAGGCGGGAGGTTTGAGGGCGCCGTGGCGCCGCCGCCCCAGGGGGAGCTCCGCGCAGCCAGACCCCTGGTCACTGAGGCGAGGGGATGCTCTTACTGCTTCCGCCACCGTGAATCGCGCTTTCTCTTTCGGTTGCTTGAAGCCAAACGAGTCCAGCATCGAAGCCGAGAGAGACGCTCTCCCCGACTTCATCCCAGAGCTCGGGGGCGTCTCAGTGCTTCAAGGGCGCCAGCTGAAGAGGCAGCAGGTGCAGCACGGGCGGCCGTGCCGGCTCGGGGCGTGTGCGGCCCCCAGTGGCGGCGGCGGCTAGTGACCCCGGCAGACGCCCCGACTGCGGGCGGGGGCGGCGAAGCCCCGCAGACGCAGCGGTAGCGCCATCACACCGGATGCCTCATGTTGGGGGAACAGAGCAGAAAAGAGAGAGAGAAAAAAAAAAGGCTCTGGTCCACAGCAGCTGACTGGATAGCCGACTTCACTCGTCCGTGAGGACATACACGCCATCTCTGGTATCGCAGGGAGGTTAACTTGCTGCAACACACACCCCCAAAATGTGTAATGGCGCCAACGCAGTGAGAATTTATATTTTGCTCAGGTACCGTCAGTGGTCAGTGGATGGTTGTCCACGAGGTGATCGGGGGCCCAGGAGACTGCCACCCGAAGATTCTGCAGTCGCCTTGGACTGAGTTGTCATTTGCATCGAGCTGGTGGAGGAGGGGAAAACAGAGCATAGAGGAGAGATGCCTGTCTTCTTATGAGCCTCATCACCCCTGCCCCCACTTCACGGTGAGTGTAAGTCCCGCGTCTCCACCTAACTGCCAAGGGGGTGGGCCCTGGGTTTCCCTGGCTGCGCAGCTGCTTCCCAGTTGCAGCTTCCTGTCATGAAACAGCAGAGTGGATTCCTATGGGCGGTCGCTGCCACATCCAGTTCTTTCTGGAGACACTTGTTAAGGGGTGGAATCGGGGTGGGGCAGATCCTTCGCAGGGGCCTTGGCGTCCTGAAGGGGCGGGGAGGGGGGTAAGTCAGTGACACATAGGTAACAAGGCCAGTGATTTGCCCGTTTGTCTTCTAAATGCAGAAGTGGCATTTCCCCCTCTTCCTTGGAATTACCTGCTTGACTACATAAAATTACCAAATAATTTAAGATACCCCTTTCTTTTGCCTAATTATTTAGGTCTGGTATGGCCATCCAGAATTTCATTTAAGATGTAACTTAAATCGTATAACAACAGTTTAAACTGTTAATATTTGCACCTGCCAAGTCCTTTCATTTAGGAACAAAGCCCTTAAAAGCATGTGGTAGCTCTTTTTTTCTTTTTAAAGGATTTTGATGACTGCCTGGCTTATGACTACCAAGAAATGGAATTTCAAAATGAGCATCAGACTTATTTTTCAAGTGCCTTGGCATAAATGCATTTCTACCCATGTAATAAAGTAATTTTCTCTTGTGTGACAAATATAGCACTAAGGAAGAATGAGGCTTGTCTGGCAAAATGGCTTTTATTAATCTCCTAATGTTTTTATTTGTTGTAGAATTATGATTAGTTTCAAGAGAGTAGCAAACAGGTTATGATCAGAGTTGAATATTATTGCTATCCAGATCCCTTTGGTTAATACAGGCTGTTTATTTCAAAAACAAAATGCTCCCATTAAGAAAAATCAGCGATAATGGCCTGACTTTATTATCAAGAAATTATACCTGTTATGTAAACCTTGCTAATTATAAGTGCTTGAATTCATTTGGGTGATATAGCAGATGAAAAAGGCCGTTTATTAGGAGAAGTACTTGGCGTTTGTACCAGCATAATAAAACTGAAATAATAAAAAACAATCTAAAGAAAGAAGAAATGTTAATGAGGAATGGAATTTGCCGAGGAATGAATTACACCAGGAGACAACATGGAGTGTGGGATTAACACCGGGTGCTTCATCTTGGAAACGGATTCCCCTCTGCCTCCTTGAGCAGCCGGTCCTCCTTTCCCCTCTTCTCAGTTTCCTCCTTAATTTTTCCCAGGTGACCTGATGCCTGCACCGGCGCCAGCTTCCACTGCCCTCTTGCTCAGGGTCCAGCGTGCCTTCTGACCATCACCGCCTGGATGTTCTGTAGGAACCTGAGCTTGACACGTCCACGTGGAATTGATCTCTTGTCCTCTTTTTGAATTGTCTGTCCTAACCTGACTATCACAGTGTCACCCTTGACCCTCCCTCCCTCCCCCCGCATATCCAATAAGTCACATCGTCCTGTTTCCAGCTGGACATTTCTCTCTCAAATCCAGCTTCTACACTCACTGCCACTGCCTTAGCCTGGGCCGTCACCATTTCTCGTTTTAATGACTATAATCTTATCTACAGAACCAGATTTAGGATGTAATCATTAAAATAATTTTATCTATATCTTCTATAGTCCTTTTATGTTTAAGTTGTTCCTTCAACTCTTTGTTTTGAAATTATTTCAAACCTACAGAAAAACTGAAATAAAAGAACAATGAATAGATGCGTAAGCTTCAACTTGTATCTCAGCAACTGTCGATACCTTGCCCCCTCACTCTCTGCTCCTTTCTCCCCCTCATGGTCTGTTCCCCACACCTCTGCACAGGCAGAGCCAGCCCTGCTCAGGCTCCCTAGGGCTCTGTGGCTTGGGATGGGCAGGGACACTGGCATTGCCGTCTGTTTCTGCTGGTCCGACTTGGATGGGACAGGGTGTTTCGGGCAGCAGTGGAGGGAGGCAGCAGAAGAGAAGGGGTCACTTCAATGCAGGACGTTGTGAGCCTTGGTGAACCAGCAGCACCTGCCCGGGTGCCCGGGTGCCCGCACCGGGGAGGAGACCATTCTCCCCAGGTGCAGCCTGGCCACCGGAGGGCTCAGGGCGGCGCCGGAGTGTCAGGTGAGATGGGGGCCCTCAGAGATGGGGGCCTTCAGAGTATCTTCGCAGAGGATCCTGGCAGCTGTGGCAGGGTCCAGACACCTCCCTCAGATGGCTCTTTGACAGTGGACATTTGGAGCAGAGGGGTGTGAGCAGACGTGTTTCTGAGCATAGAAACTTTGGAGAGTCTTAGCATGGGTGAGACTTTGGGGAGATGGAGGCAGCTGCATGAAAATGGCGGCTAGGAACCAGCAAGATGGGGGCATTGTTGTCACTGTGACCTCACAGGCTGGTGACGCTGGGGACAACTGGGTTACTCAAGGACAGAAATAAAGATATTAAAAGAAATAAAGCTGCAAGGGGAACATTTCCTTTCCCCTACAGTTCACCATGCCCTAATTATTCAGAAGTAACTCCTAGGGCAGACGCCATTCCACTCTTTCCTTTTGCTCGTATCCATGCGGTATAAACACATGTGACAATCTGCCTGCTTGGCCAGGTGATGCTCAAAGCCATTGAGGACTATTAGCTCTGATTTTATTTTAATAGAAGTAAAGTATTTTTGTCTGAATGAACTATATTGCTTTGCCTTTCAAGTCATTAAAGAAAAAACTCCTAAATCCTTTCTGCCTCAAAAATATTGCTGAGTTTATTTATTTTAAAATAAATCTGCTTTCTACCAAAGGCAATTAGGTACAAGCTGCAGACTGCATTTTCCAAAGATGGCAGTGACGATGGCTCCCACCCCAGGTGCTCTTACGGTGTGACTACCATCTAACGGTAAGCTCTGTGTCCCCTCTTCTTGCACCTCGGTCAACCTTTGTGACTGCCTTGACTAGTAGAGTGTGGTGGAAGTGATGCTCTGTGGCTTCCGAAGCTAGATCATTAAAAAGCCATGCATTTGTGCTTTACTCTGCTGAGACATTTGCTCTTGGTGTCAGAGCAGGCAGAGAGCTAGACGTGAGCAGAGAAAGGGGGACACAGACCAAATGGCAGGAACTGGGCAGCAAGGAGGGGCACAGGCCAAATGCAGGAAACCACACATCATGTAAGCACCGGGGGTCCCTGGGCAGAGAAAGAAAAGCAGGAACCTTTGGGCTGATAAGGGATCATGCTTTTTGAGGGGACAAGTGGCCTGGAGCAGAACAAAGAAAGGTGAGAAAAAGCAGGAATTTCCAGTGTCCAAATGTAACCTTTTGCTCATTATGCCCTCATTTCAATAAAATTAGCCTTGCAGATCAGAAGTACCCATCACGCACTGATGCCATGACACTTCTGATCCAGACTGAATAAGGACAAAAATCCCTCCCCTCTTTGGGAAGGTGGGGTTGGGATGACAATCAGGGACTATGACCCCAAGCCCTTCCCTCCCCAGTGAATATTCCGCCCATTCATTTTTACACCCTATGTAGCTAACTTGCCAAAGAAACTCAGGGCAGCTGCTCACCTGAGCCTGCCCGCTCTCCCCTGAGAGTGTACTATCCATCCTTTAATAAAGCCTCACTTTACTTTTTTTAACCACTACGTCGTGTCTCTGAAATCTTTCTGGGACGGGACAAGAACCTGGAACACCGGTTGCATCTATCGGCAACATTGGCACCCAGCTGCCATGTTGTGAGGAAGCCCAGTTAGCCGGCATGGAGAGACCGAGCAAAGAGCCCTGTAAAGGTGTTTCAGCCACCAGCTCGGCTGAGATCCCAGCTGACCACTTAGCATCAGTCACCAGTCATATGACGAGAAATCCTGCCAGATGAGTCCATTCTGCTGTTGAGTCAACCTTCAGCCTTTGAGGCTTCCTTGTTGAATACTCAGCTATCAGAGAGCAAAGGAAAGCCCTCCCTGCTGTGCTCTGTTCAAACTCCTGACCCGCAGAATCTGTGAGGCCAATAAAATGGCTGCTTTATGCTGCTGCGTTTGGGGTGTTGGCTTTGCAGCCTTAGTAGCTGGACTAGGACACACACACTTTGGGTCTGTTGATAACTCTGTGAATTTTGATCATCTTAACATCCTTTATAAGGAAGTCAAGTTGAAGGCATTTTCTTTATCCCGTATCGTTGTGGTCTTAATTTGAGAACTGTCTCTGTGAAATTCTGTAGTTCAAACGTGCCTAGATCATCAGGAGAACCTCTTTGTGGGCTAATTTCCCCAGGAGTCATAGGGATCATGCGACAGTGACAAACCCTATGGTAGATGACATGATGTTATAATGTAATGACTTAAAAACCCCCAAAGCTCTGTTATGGTTTGTAGCTTACCTTCCCTAAAGTTATTTCTTTTATTTCCTGACTGTGTGAAGTAGTGCACATGAAAACGAAGACCCTTAGTAAGCAGGGGTACATACAGGTATTATTTGGTTATTATGATTTAAAAAACCATACGTCCTTGTAATCACTATTTTGAAATTTTCCTTTTTGATAGTAATGATGTAGGAGAACAGACATGGGGCGTGAGGAGGGCCGAGTCCCAGGTCTCGGTTGAGCCCCTGGGACGTGCCCCGCCAAGCGTGGGTCCTTGGCTTCGTACAGGAAAGGATTCCAGTGCAAGCCACAGTTGAGTGAAGGTAGATTTAATCAGAGAGATACACTGAAAGGCCATGAGGTGTGGGGGTTGGGTGCTCAGATTAAAAGTAGGTACACACTCCATGGACAGAATGCAGGCCATCTCTGAAGAGGGAGAGAGAGGGGCAGCCACGAGGCGCTGTGTTGCTGGTTTTTGTGGGCTTGGTGGCTTCACATGCTAATAAGTGGAAGGACCAGTCTAAGTAGCCTGGGGAAGGGGCTGGGATTCCCAGGGAGTTGTCCATTTCCCACTCTTTGACCTTTTGTGGCCAGCCTTGGGACCGCTGTGGTGCCTGCGGGCATGTTATTCACCATGTTAATGTATTACAATGGACGTATAATGAAGCTCCAGATCTGCTAGAAGTTAAATCTCTCCTCATCCTGAGCCTCAAGGCCTCCTGGGGGTTGAATCTTTCACCATTTTGATGTTAATTGCTGTGGCCTTCCTTGAATGGCTGTGCCCTGCCCTCTTCCTGTCTCAGTAAGACTGGTAACTCATGATTTTTAAAAGAAATCTGTGTTTTTAGATGGTATCTGACAACATCCATCACTCAGTCCTATCAATTTCACTTTCTGTCTCTTGAACCTGCCCAGTTCTCTCCATCTCTACTTCCACAATTTCTTGCTTACACTGCTTCTAACTTCTCTTTTTACCAGAATATCTGGAGTTAGCCAAATTAGAGGTTAAAGAATAGTTATCTACAAGAATGCCCTCATTTCAGACACCAGCTGCAAATTCAGAGGTCCCCAGTGGCCACCTCTAACCAAACTTTGGAGTTTGTCTTGAGGCTTCATTATGTAGGCATGGTTGAGGGAATCACTGACACCAGTCTCCAGTCCCCTCCCCCGTCTTGGAGGTCAGGCTAATAAAATGTATTTTAAAACCTCAGCCTCTAATCACACAGCTGGTCTTTCTGGTGCCCAGGCCCCATTCTGAGTCATCTCGGAGGTCTACCAGGAGTCACTTTGTTAGCACAAACAATCACTTGAGGTCTGATGCACCCCTTATGAATAACAAAGACACTCCTACCATCAGGAAATTCCAAGGGTTTAGGAGACTATCTCCTAGGAACTGGAGACAAAGGCCAGATAAAGTCTGTATTACATGCCACCTACCTTGGCCTCCCTCTAATCTATTACGTGTTTACCTGACCTCCTGAAAGGGGAACAGACAAAACTGATCACTAGGAACTGCAATCTTAAGACCCCAAGAATATCGTGTTATTGACTGAACTTAACACTTTTTAAAAGAGTATTCTTCCTTGCAGAAGCATGGCTGCCTTTGCAGAACTCTGGATCCACAAAAATTTTATGGTAGCAGTGGGCCAGCAATAGCTGACAAGATTTTGTGAACAAAAAATACTGCAAACCATATCAGTAAACAAAGAATGCTGAAGCCATCAAGTCATCAGCTGCCGCCATCCCCCAGTGAAGACAAGCCTGCAGCCTGGCCTCTGCAGCCACTCACAATGGTGCACCTGAGGGGACTCAATAAGAAAGGACAGGATATTGGCCCTAGGTAGCTAGGTGCTTGTGAAAGGAATGAATTCAGTGAGCCCAAATGTTTGCTTCCTCCCATACATAGAAAAGCATTAAATTCTTTAATTTGAGATGCCTGGTTTTCTCCAGTTAA
Organism: Vicugna pacos; assembly: GCF_048564905.1. Classification (NCBI taxonomy): domain Eukaryota; kingdom Metazoa; phylum Chordata; class Mammalia; order Artiodactyla; family Camelidae; genus Vicugna; species Vicugna pacos. Next base: position 8,212,720 of record NC_132998.1, read on the forward strand.
CAAGTAATCCTTTAATGTTCCAACTACCAGGTCTTTGTTGTGAAGCACCTGTATATCCTAGCTCCTCCCTACCTCTTCGGAGCAGTCCCTCAGACCCATCTGAGGGGCTGTCATCCCGGCTTGAGTCCTCCCGCCAAATAAAACAACTCTCAACTTTTAGGCTGCGCGTTTATCTCAGTCGACAGTTTGCAGGCTCTGTTTTCAATAAGACTGTTATATTACAGTGAGAAGCAATGGAAATGGCGATTGGTTAGACCCAGTTGACATTCTGCTAGGATAAGGGTGCCAGACTGAACCCCGGCTCCCTTGGACTATACAGGCCCTTGGGGTTCCTGAACGGTTTGCCTGGGATGGAGGGAAGTCTGAGGATCTCTGCTCTGGGTGCCTCAGAAATTTTTGTAAGAGGGCTTGTTCTGGGGTCGGAGTCGACCTGAGAATGCAGCTCCTCTGAATAGGAAAGTGGTTGTGTACTTTTTGGTTGACAAAGAGGTAGAAATACGCAGTGGGTGTATATTCCTACTTGGTTCTTTGAGTTCATGTTTTTGGTTAGGAAAAATTCCTGCTGGGCTCTTTAAGGTGGGTAGTATTCTTGATTTTTAAAGCTGTTGCAAGTTTTGCATTTTTGTTTAATGCTTTCCTGGGTAGTTCAGTAGGAAGAGGGGGCAATGTACTGGCCACTATCATAACCTGAAGTCTTCTAGGTCCTATTAATGATTTATTCATTTAGCATGTGCTTTTTTGGCCTATATTAGGTTCTGAAGATACAAAGATCAATAAGATGAAGTTTTTGCCCTTGAGAAATAGGATTTATTATAAAGAGGGTGGTGGACCCTTCTTTCCTTCCAGGTCATGGAAATTCAACTACAGCCCTTGGAGCAAAGGGAGGATAAGAGTGTACTTGAAATTTATTTCTTGATTTTGTGAGAGAAGTTGGGGTGTATCTTTGGATATTGTGTGTAATTCTAGAATTTTAGCTTGAGAAGGGTATAGAGAACACCCGGTTAAAATCTTCCTTTTTTTTCCTATTATAAAACTTGTAGTAAAATATATATGACATGAAATTAATACTAACTGTTTTTATGTGTACGGTTCAGTGGTATTAAACACATTCGTGATGTGCAGCCATCACCACTGTCCATCTCTAGAATTCTTTTCTTCTTGTAAAATGGAAGCTCTATACCTATTAAACAGCTCCCCTTTCTCCACCCACCCCCCTCATCCCCCAACATCCCCAGCTCCTAGCAACCAACATCCTGCTTTCTGTTTCCATTTTATTTCATTGAGTTATAGTCAGTTTACAATGTTGTGTCAATTTCTGGTGTAGAGCACAATTTTTCAGTCATACATGAACATACATATATTCATTCTCACATTCTTACCTTTCTGTTTCTATGATTTTGACTACAGTAAGCACCTCATGTAAGTGGAATCATACACTACTTGTCTTTTTGTGATTGGCTTATTTTATTTAGCATAATGTCCTCAAAGTTCATGTATGTTGTAGCATTTCTTCCTTTTTAAGGCTGAATAATGTTTCATCACGTATATGTGTGTGTGTGTGTGTCACATTTTGCTTATTTATTCATCCTTTGGTGGACATATGGGTTACTTCCTTGTTTTAGCTATTATGAATAATGCTGCTGTGACCATGGGTGTGCAAATCTCTCTTCAAGATCCTGCTTTCATTTCTTTTGGATGTATACCCAGAAGTGGAATGGCTGGATCATTGTAATAGTTCAATTTTTAATTTATTACAGAACTGCCACACTGTTGTCCACAGCCACTGTTCCACTTTACACTCCCAGCAACAGTGCACAAGGGTTCCAATCTCCCCACAGCCTTGCCAATGCTTGTTTTCTGTTTTGTTGATAGCAGCCATCCTAATGGCTGTGAGGTGGTAACTCACTATAGATTTGATTTGCATTTCCCTAACGATTAGTGATGTTGAGCATCTTCTCATGTGCTTATTGGCCATTTGTGTATCTTCTTTAGAGAAATGTCTGTTTAAGTGCTTTGCCCATTTTTAAATCCAGTTGTTTGTTTTTGTTGTTGAGTTTTAGGAGTTTTCTATATATTCTGCATACCATTCAGATATATGATTTATTGCCTTTTTACTCTGTGGATATTGTATTTTGATGCACAAAATTTAAAAATTTTTACGAAGTCCAATTTGTTTACTTTTTTTTGTTGCTTATGCTTTTGATGTCAGTCAGATCTAAGAAATCACTGCCAAATACAATGTTGTGAAGTTTTACCCTGTGCTTCCTTTTAAGAGTTTGAAGTCTTACATTATGGTCATGGATCCATTTTGAGTTAATTTTGGTACACGGTGTTTGATAATGTTCCAGCTTCATTCTTTACTGTGTGGATATCCATTTTTCCCCAGCACCATTTGTTGAAGAGGCTTTCCTTCCCCATTGAATGGTCTTGACACCCTTGTCAAAAATCATTTGACCATAAATGTGAGGGTTTATTTCTGTGCTTTCTATTCTATTCCATTGGTCTATATGTCTGTCTTTTATGCCACCACCACACTGTTTTGATTATTATAGTTTTGTGGTAAGTTTTGAAGTCAGGAAGTGAGAGTCGTTCACCTTTGCTCTTGTTTTTAAAGATCGTTTTGGTTATTTGGGGTCCCTTGAGATTCCATATACATTTTAAGATGGGTTTTTCTATTTCTGCAAAATATATTTTTGGGGTTTGATAGGGATTGCATTGACTCTGTGAATTGCTTTGTGTAATATTGACATTGTAACAATATTAAGTCTTCCAATCTGTGAAGTTTTCACATCCATAGGATGTGTTTCTATTTATTTGTGTCTTCTTTAATTTCTTTCAGCAATGTTTTATAGTTTTAACTGTACAAATCTTTCCCCTACTTGGTTAAATTAATTCCTAAGTATTTTGTTTTTTGATGCTGTCATAAGTGGAATTGTTTTTTTAGTTTCCCCTTCAGACTGATCATTGTTAGAAATGCAACCGATTTTTTTGTGTTGACTTTATATCCTGCTGCTGTGCTGAATTTATTTTGTTTATTAGTTCTGTTTTTTTTTTCCCCTTCTTTTTTTAAAAGTCCTTTCTAAGGTGAGAAAACAGAATCTCAGAATGAAGTGACTGGCCACCAAAGTCACATGCTCTCTGATGTCCAGTTCAGTCCTCCATCCTCTGCATTGGCAAAGACCTACTGAATGCTCTCTGTAGATGTGAATGTGAGTGTGGTGTGTGCAATCCATATAAACAGAAGAATCCAGGAATATTATATTCCATCAACAATAAAGATTCATGTAAAAATGACAATTTGATCTTGACATAAAATGCTTCCACAATTGTCTTTGCTTTTTCTTCTTTCCTTATCCTTTCAGGTCTTCTGATTGCATTATGATGTGAATCTTTACATTCTATCAATTCTCCTTGCTTCTAAGATAGCATTTCTATTTTTAAAAAAGGGGTTCACTGAGGGCAGCTGTAGCAGCAGTGGAGGGGCTGGGCATATTAGCCAGTACTCTATTGGTGGCAAGTGAAAGAAACTGAACTTGAACTCGGGAAAGCAGAAAAGGGCAGGGTCAGAGTTGGCAGTGGGGAGAACTGGAATCAGGGACCTGAGCTCTGTGATGGCTCCTACTCTTCATTGCTTGTCTTGGCTTCTTTGAGCATCAGCCTATTTGCTCCGACTGGCTTCTTATGTGGCTGGGGTCATTGCTGCTGCAGCACCAGCCTCACATATTTACAGTTCCAGGACCAGAGAGGAAAGATTCTCTTTCCTCAGCTCAAGCTTGGAAAAAACAGCCCAGCCTAGAATTCTGATTGGCTTGACTTGGGTCACACGTCTATTCCTGGACCAATGCCAGTAACAGGACTGAGACTATGATGGGTCCATTTTGGATCAGGTGCCTCCTCTTAGCACTTGATGGAAACACTCATTAGAACCACATGGTTTGAAAAAGCATCTACCTGCAGATGCTGTTCTGGGTGATGTTTTAATAAAATGTTTTGAAGTTCTCTTTTTCTCTGTTTCCTTATATTTATGTGCTTACAAAATGACAGCATGGAGAGAGAGGCCTCTGTTGGGCCCTAATCTCTCCCTGTCTCATGGCTGCACCTGAACATTCTTCTCTTTCTTCTTCTTTTTTAATCTTTTTTTTTATATAGTGGCTAACATTTATAAACCTTCAAACTCCAAAATTTATTCCTTCCCATCCCCTTTCCCTGGCAACCATAAGATGGTTTACTATGTCTGCGAGTCTGTTTCTGTTTTGCAGATGAGCTCATAGTGGAATTAAAAAAAAAAAAGAACACAAATACAAAAGAGAAACAGACTCATAGTCATAGAATACAAACTTGTGGTTGCCCGGGTGAGGTGTGTGGGAAGGGACAGGCTGGGAGTTCAAAATTCGTAGATACTGACAGGGATATATAGAATAGATAAACAAGATTCAACTGTATAGCACAGAGAAATGTATACAATTATACTGTATAGCATAGGTAGCTCACAGTGAACAAGAATGTGATAATCAATACATGTATGTTCATATATAACTGAAAAATTGTGCTCTACACTGGAAATGGACACATTATAAACTGAGTATAAGTTAATAAAAAAATTAAACAATAAATTAGAAATAAATAGAAAGAAAAAAAGTTGAGGTATATTTATACAATGGAATACTACTATGCCATGAAAAGGAATAAAATAATGTCACTTGCAGCAAAATGGATGGACCTAAAGATCATCATTCTAAGTTAAGTAAGCCATAAAAAGAAAGAAAAATACCACAGATCACTCATATGTGGAACGTTAAAAAAGAAAGGACACTATGAACTCATCTACAATAGAGAAACAGACACGCAGACTTAGTATATAATCTTACGGTCACCAGAGAAAGGGGGTGTGAAAGGAGAAATTTGGTCGTTTACAATCTACAAATCTAACTCATATATAAAGAAAGATTTTTAAAAATCTTCTTCTGTATAACACAGAGACCTCTGCTCAATATCTCATACTAACCTACAATGGAAACACTGCCAAAGCTACCACCTGAAGAACCAAGAGGAAAAAGAGGAGTCAGTTATCCTAGGCTACAGCCCAGTTCCTTCACAAGTCCTTGCCGGACGCCCCCACTGCCACTGCCCACTGACAACACTGCCCCCTCCTGCCAGGAAAAGGCCGACATGAATACATGCACCTAGTGAACATGGGGCGACAGAGGCCGCCTCCAGAACAGGCCACGGGGGAGGCGGGAGCGAGTCCACCTGCTCCCCCAGCCCCTGGCCACCACTGCCCGCTGACAGCACTGTGCCCGCCTCCCGGGAGCGAGCTCATCTAGAAACAAGTGTCCCGGGAATCTGGGGCAGCAGCGGAGAGATGGGTGCTGCCCTTGACAAACTGGTATATTTGCTCCCCCAACTCCCCCACATCCTGGCCTGGGGGCGGCCTCTGCTGCCCTAGCGTCGTGGAACACACTTCTTCCTGCCAGCCTGCTCCTAGGAGGCAGGCACAGTGCAGTCACAGGTTGGCAGCAGTGGTAACGGCAGGATTGGGGCTGCTCCGTGCCAACTGGGGGTTTGCTCGCACATCTGGCTGTGACTCCTGCCACCCCCCCACACCGACTGCACTGTACCTGCCTCCCAGCAGCAGGCTGACTTGTACCCTGCATCCTGCGAACGTGGGGCAGTAGAGGCCACCACCAGGCCAGGCCGCGGGGGAGACGGGAGCAAGATGACCAGAGCAGAGAATCCAGGGCAGGCCCCCTACACACATCTCGGTCACCACCCCCTCACTGTGCAGGCCTCCCAGGAGCAAGCGAACCAGGAGACATGCCTCCCGTGAACCTGGGGCATTAGAGGCCGCCCCCAGGCCAGGCCGCGGGGAAGGCGGGAACAAATCCCCCGGCTCTCACAGGGTAGCCCCCCTTATTCCACCTCCACAGCTGCCACACCTGCCATCGTCCCCGCTGCTCCCTGACTGGACCATACAGGGCTCTAGGGCGCAGTCTGACCTAAAGACGAACCTTCGGCAGCAGAGACCTACCCCGCCAGGCCGCGGAGGAGATGGGGGCAAATGACTGTCTCCCACTCGGCAGCCCCCTCCCCATGCCGCCAGGGCTACGGCCTCTGCCAACTTCCCAGCCCCCTGGCCGCACTGCGCCCGTGGTCTTACTAAAAGTGGGTATAGAGGGAACATGTCTCAACATAATAAAAACTATTATGACAAACCTACAGTCACCACAATACCCTACCAAGAGAGCGGAAAGCCTTTCTGCTAAGTCTTTTTTGTTATTTAACCTTCACACTAGATTTATAAGTGACTTCACCACCACCAGCATTACAACAGGAGAGTATTCGGAATGGAACACATTTTTATTTTACCAGGGGCTTTTATGCTTTCCTAAGTTTTCCTGTTACTAATTTGCATCATTTCATTTCCTCTTGAAGAACTCCTTTTAGCTTCTCTCGTGAGGCAATGATAGTGGTGATGAACTTCTTTAGCTATTGTTTGTCTGTAAAACTCTTTCTCTCTCCTTTAATTCTGGAGGATAGCTTTGCCAGGTAGAGGATTCTTGGCTGATAGTTTTTTCTTTCAGCACTTTGAATATAAAACACCGTGAGAACTCTCTTCTGGCCTGCAAAGTTTCTGCTCAAAAGTCCACTGGCAGTCTTATGAGCATCCCTGTATCATAATAAGTTGCTTTGCTCTTGCTGCTTTTAAGACTGTCTCCTTGTCTTTAACTTGTGTTGGATTACAATGTGCCTCACTGTGGGATTCTTTAGATGCAGCTTATTTGGAGTTCTGCGCTTCCTGGGTCAGGACGTCTGTTTCTCGCCCCAGTTTAGGGAGGTTTTCAGCCATTATTTCTTCCAATAGGCGTTCTGCCTCTTTTCCTCTCTCCTCTCCTCTGGAACCTCTACAATGTCCATGTTCACCTGCTTGGTGGTTCCTGAAAGGCCACGAAGTATCTTCACTCTTCACTCTTTTTCCTTCTTGCTCTCTGCCTGAATAACTTCTACTGCCCCATTTTCAAGTTTGTTGATCATTCCTTTTGTTCAATCTAGTCTACTATTGAACCTCTCGACTGAATTTTTCAGTTTGATTATTTTTATTCTATTTCTCAGTTCTATGATTGCTGTTCCGTACTTCTCAATATTTTCTGTCTGTTGTTGAAGTTTTCACTTTGTGCATGCTTTGCTCTCCTGAATCAGTGAGCATCTGTATGACTGGCATTTTGAGCTCTCTCTCAGGCAGGTCATTTCTTTCTGTTTCATTATCGTGAGTTTCTGGAGATTCAGCTTCTTCTTTTGTTTGAATCTACTCCCCTGCTTCTTCATTTTCCTTGACCCTCTGTGTTGGTTTCTGCACATTAGATAAAACCGCCACCTCTCCCAGTCTGGGTGGAATGGTCTCCTGGAGGAGTTGAACCCTGGCAGTCAGCCAGCCCTGAGCTCCTGGTTGTGTCTTAAACCTCTGCCATTGTCTGAACTGCTCTCTTTGTTTTCAGTGGCTCCCTAGACCCATCAGTTTTCCAAAGGGGAAACTCTCAGGCAGCGCTAAATATGGGTTGACTGGAAGTTGGACCCTCAGACAGGACTGAGAAGTGTGTAATGAAGCCCTTTCTGTGGAGAAACTGGGAGATCAGTGTTTTGACTTGCTCACCCCGTGCTGAGCTGTGGGGTATAGCTGGGGGGCATTCCTGTGTCCATTTAAAAAGTGCACCTTTGTTTCAGTCCTGTGGGACTCGGGAGTCTAAGTCCTGCAGGCTACCAAACCTGGGTGACTAGGGGCCCATCTCTCGAATGGCAGCTGTAAAAGCTGGGGCACTAGACGTGTGGACAGACTCCTCCCAGGGAGATGCTTGCTTTTACTGTTGGAGTGAGCCAGAGGGAGAAGGCGGGGCTCTGGGGAGGGTCACAGCTGGCACCTGTGTGTGTGCTAACTAGATGCTGGGCCCCAGGAGGCCCTTTGCAAAGTCTGCAACCAAACCCCTTCCAGGCAAGTGGAAGCTGGAAGATCACATTTCTACCTGCAACCTCTGAGCTGGGGCCTAGGGGAGTAGCCCAGCGGGTGCTGGTGCTCCCACTGGCTCCCTGTTGGCTGCATTCCTGTGGGACTGGTGGACACAGGCCCTGCTGACTTTCAGAGCACAGTGACGTGGGAGCTTGTTGTTCAGTTCAGACCCCTCGCTCCACAGGGAGAAGCTGGGAGTTGGGGGGCCCCTCAATTGCAGGGCACTGCGCTGGGGGTGGGGTTGATGGAGGGGATGTGCCTTTCCTACCCCTTCTGACGTGGGTGTTTTCTGTTACCTGATGTGTAGGAGTCACTCAGCCAGGCTCTGGGTTTCTCTCAGAGGCAACTGCTCCACGAATAGCCGTGTACTCAGTGCCTCTGTGGTAGAAGGGACATTCAGGAGCCTCAAGTTACCATCTCTGTCCTTTGAAGTTCTTTCTGGAACTTCAGACCCGTATCTCCCAACTGTGCATTTGACAGCTCTGTTCGGATGTGTCACAGCACCTCAAACCTCGCTCATCCGAGGTAAAGCTCGCCCGGGCTTCCCCGCCCCTAAAGCCTGCCCCTCCCGTGGTGCCCATCTTAGGTGACGGGAAATCCCACTTGTTACCGAGTCCAAACTCATTCTGCTCGCCGCACGACAGGCCAATAAAACGGGAGATGAGGGGCTGGGCAAGGATAGTGACTTTATTCGGAAAGCTGGCCGACCGACAGGATGGCAGACTAATGTCTTGGAGAACCATCCTACTCCAGTCAGAACACAGTCTCCTTTTATACAGAAAAACAGGGGAGGCGGTGTGGATGGTTGTTGCAAACTTCTTGCCACAGGAAGCCTTTGTTCCTGCAGCTGTCCATGTGAGTCAGGCCCTGGTGTCCCTGTAAACCTCCAACAAACAAAGGCTATTTTCTGTTTTGCAACCTGCCATCTCTACATCAGTGTGCAAGTGCTAACATCCCAGAACGGGCTCTCCTGTACGTTTCAGGCTAAAGGCAACACTGCTTTACAAAAGGTGCAGAGCTAGCAAGACGAAGCCTGGAAAACAAGGCACAGTGGTGAAAGCCACAGGAACAGATCCAACATGGAGTCCCATTTGTTCTTTTCCGTTACAGAGGGACACGGTGACAGCCTCCTGGCAGTTGGCCGGAGGCGTGGCCTGCTGAGAGCAGCCTGGTGATTGGCCGGACAGGACGCAGGGGTCACAGGGAGGCATTGTGATGCACCACGGGCGGTTATAAAAGCCGGCGCCGCTGCCAAGGTGAACCATAGCAGAGATGGCCTTTCTGGTTCTCCTGCTACTTGTGGCCACGTCCTCGACCGCCTTCTCCACACCCACCTCTGACACACTCCATGCCCATTCCTCTTGCCCCGGGCCCCTCACCCACACCGAGCACCCTACTCCCACGCTAGGGTCCGCCTTCGGGCCCCTCTGCGGGCCAGCAAGCCCGCGTACCCGCAGCCGGCGCCTCCTGTACCGGCATGGGCTGGCCTGGCTCCTCTCCTGGTTCCAGCCCCATGGTGGGGGATCGGGCACCAACAAGACCACAGCAAACCCCTGCCCATCCTGGGACTGTCCCTCCCAGGCCTCTGCTGTCCCAACACGGCTTTACACCAGCCAGCCGAGTGACCACGGAGACACACTGGACAGAGGGCAGCTGCTGACTCCTGTGCCGCACTTCCCAGGACCTCCTCCAACTGAGCCGCGGGTATCCGGCCCCAAGCCTCATGTGGACGCAGCGCGTGTCATCCTTTGCCTCTGGCCGTCGTCACCTCTGCCGGTCCCGGGTCAGCTGGCAGGAAGAGGCTGCTATATCGTGCCTGAAGAAGACATCCTGCCGGTCCTCACGCGTGCCGTCCCCTACCTTGGCCCTGGCTCCCTTGGCCCTGGTTCCCTCCCTGACTCTCAGCCCCAACCTCCTCCACGAAGGGAAGAACGGGTAGCACCAGTCCAGCCTGCCCTACAGCCAGCCAGCCAGACCGGAGCCCAAGACACAGACCGGAACCGGAAACCTGGACCCAAAGGCCGTCCTGTCCCTGACGCAGACTGGAAACATCCCAGGCCACCAGCCCAGGCCAGGCTCGAAACACCGCTGCTGTGGCCGGAGCAGTCGCGTCAGTGGTGGTCCAAGGAGGCGACGGTGGGCTTTGGCAAGGGCAGGCACTCCAACGTCACCATTTCGGTGCCCGGGACCCTTGAGAGCGTGGTCCTCCTCCTCATGGGTCACTGGGCCGAGGCGCCGGCAGGCCCCTGGGCTGGGGCCACATTCCACCTACCATCGTGGTTCTATAACAGCTGCGGGGTCATCTTTGTCCTCAGAGTCATCTTGGGGAGGAGAAAGGGGCCAGCAGAACAGGAGCCCCGGGTCGTGGCAGGGAGGGAGGGGCGTGGGCACATTCCATCGGAGCCCCTGGCCCTGAGCATGGAGGAGTCCTTGGCTGAGCTCCAGAGGCTGCTGGAGAGGAATTACGAGCTGGACTGGGAAGCGGAGGCCTTGCAGCAGCAGGAGTGGTGGGGCAAGCAGGAGGCTGAGGTCAATGAGATCAAAAGGGCCTTGGAGGGTTTGCTCCACGAGGTGTTTTAACTCTCCCCTCGGGTGGGGGGGTGAGTTGGGGGGGAAGGGGGTGGGGGGCATGGGAGGAGAGCTTCCCATGTATGTGGATTGTCAATAAATAACGTGTTGGAATGCAAAACGTGTCCACGAGTGATGGGGGCCCCGGGAACCGCATCGCACGGAGTCCTCACACCCTTCAGCGGGCTGGTGTCCACTAGGCAGGTGCCTCCGTGGTTGTGAACTACAGAGCCAGCACCACGACACCCTGCCCGACCTCCTGGTGCCAGCGCTGAGCGGGGTGCCTTTGGATGGAGACAAACCAGGTGGCAGGTCTGCTCCCGGCGTTTCTCCAAAGACTGCTTCCGGCCTGAGGCAGCCAGTTGGTCGCAAAACTTAGGTTTCCACCTGACGTTCTGGCTCTGCCCTCCAGCCATGGCGGCAGTGCCCCTCCACCCCAGGGTCCTGCATGGGGCAGGCCTTGGATGATCGATCACGGGGGAGGGACCAGAGGCAGGAGCTCTACTCTCTGCTGCTGGGTGGGGGCACGGGGAGAGGGGGCGCAGACAGCTGGCCGTGCGCTCAGAGCCACAGAAGCCCTACAGGACCGGGGGCGGACCTGCTCTGGCTGCTCTAGGTTGGAGGAGCGGCGGGTGGACAGAGCAAGGCAGAGCAGCTTTCAGGTGGGAACTGGGAGACCAGAGGGTGCTGGCGGACGTGGAGGGAAGTGGCTGCTTCCAAGAGGCGGAGCTGAGAATCGGTGATTAGTAGGGCACTGAGGGACTGCGGGGCGGCAGCTCAGGTGGGGTGGGATCCATCTCCCAGGAGCCACCCCAGCAGAGTCCCCTCTCACGTCCTCGACCAGCTGCGAGACCAGAGAGTGACCGAGTCAGTGTCCTCTGATCCAGAGGGGGCAACACGGCCCACCTGGCAGGGCGCTCCTCGCAGCAGGGTCTGACATAAACCTGAGGTTGGTCACAATGGGACGAAACAGCACTGAGTTTCACAGAGTTGACAAAACGTCTTACTCACGCAATTGAGTCTAACTAGTCACCGAAAAATATCACTGTCCCTTCTGCATACATCAGAACACGTTTTAAGACAAGTAAGCCACAAAAAGAAAGGAAAATACCTTAGACTGCTCATATGCGGAAACCAAAAGAAAGAAAGGACACTATGAACTCACCTACAAAACAAAGATTCGCAGACACAGTAAACAATCTTATGGTTACCAGGGAAAGCGGGTGGGAAAAGAGAAACTTGGTCGTTAGAGCTTTACAAATGTAAGTCACTATATATAAAGATAGATTTTTTAAAAGTTTCCTCTGTATAACACAGAGACCTCTGCTCAATATCTCATAATAACCTATAATGGAAAAACACCACAGCCACCACCTGAAGAAGCAAGTGAAAAAAGAGGAGAGTCAGTTATCCTGGGCTGGAGCCCAGTCCTTCACAAGTCCTTGCCCCGCCCCCCCCCCACCGCCACTGCACCCTGAGCACACTGCGCCCTCCTCCCAGCACCAGGCTGACATGAATACATGCACCCAGTGAACCTGGGGCGACAGAGACCACCCCCAGGACAGGCCACAGGGGAGGTGGGAGAAGTCCACCTGCTTTCCCAGGGCAACCCCCATCCCCTGGCCACCACTGCCCCCTGATAGCACTGCGCCTGCCTCCCGGGAGCCACCTCACCTGGAAACAAGTGGCCTGGGAATCTGGGGCAGTGGCAGGAAGACGGGTGCTGCCCTTCATGAAGTGGTATATTTGCCCCCATCTCCCCTGCGACATGACCTGGGGGCAGCCTCTGCTGCCCCAGCTTTGCTGGAGGCACCTCCTCATGTCAGCCTGCTCCTGGGAGGCGGCTGGGGTGTGGTCAGTGGGCAGTGGTAGCTGGTAGGGGGACTGTCCTGTACGAACCTGTGGATCTGCTTCAATCTTCCCTGCATCCTGTCCAGGGGCGGCCTCTGCCGGCCCAGTTTCCCGGGACTCATGTTACAAGTCAGTCTACTCCTGGGAGGCTGGGGCCCTGAGGTCAGGGGGTGGCAGTGGTGGTAGAGGCGGTTGGGACCAAGGTCACCCCGTGTGAGCCCGGGGATTTGCTCCCACTTCCCGCTGTCCCTGCTGCCACCCCCCACACTGACTGCACTGTGCCTGCCTCCTAGCAGAAGGCTGACCTGTACCTGGCATCCCATGAACCTGCGGCAGCAGAGGCCACCACTATGCCAGGCCATGGGGGAGACGGGAGCAAGATGACCAGAGCAGAGCATCCAGGGCAGGCCCCCAATACCTGCCCCCGTCACTGGCCCCCAAAACCCCTGACCACACCGTGCAATCCTTCTGGGAGCAAGGTAACCAGGAGACATGATTCCCACGAACCTGGGGCATTACAGGCCGCCCCCAGGCCAGGCCGCGGGGAAGGTGGGAACAAATCCCCCAGCTCTCACAAGAAAGCCCCCCCTTATTCCACCTCCACAGCTGCCACACCTGCCATCGTCCCCGCTGCTCCCTGACTGGACCACACAGGCCTCTAGGGAGCAGTGTGACCTAAAGACGAACCTTGGGCAGCAGAGACCGCACCCCGCCAGGCCGCAGAGCAGATGGGGGCAAATGACTGCCTCCCACTCGGCAGCCCCCCTCCCCATGCCGCCAGGGCTACGGCCTCTGCCATCTTCCCAGCCCCCTGGCCGCACTGCGCCCGTGGTCGTACTAAAGTGGGTATAGAGGGAACATGTCTCAACATAATAAAAGCTATTATGACAAACCTACAGTCACCACAATACCCTACCAAGAGAGCGGAAACCCTTTCCGCTAAAATCTGGAACAAAAGAAGGATGCCCACTCTCACCACTTCCATTCAATATCGTTTTAGAGTTCCTAGCCATAGCAATCAAATGAGAAGAAGAAATAAAAGGGATCCCAGCTGGAAAAGTAAAGGTCAAAGTGTCATTATATGTGGGTGACATGATGCTACATATAGAAAACCCTGAAGGCTCCACACACAAACTACTAGAGCTACTACCCGGCAAGGCAGCAGCACACAACATCCACACACAGACGTCAGGGGCCTGGCTTCACACGAAAGTAATAAACACTTTTAAAATTGCATCCAAAAAATAAAATACTTAGGAATAAATCTGACCAAGAACGTGAAAGACTTACATGCGGAGAACTACAAAACACTGACTACGGACATTAAAGAGGACTTAAGGAACGGAAAGATATCCCAGGTTCTTGCACTGGAAGAATTAATATTGTTAAAATGGTCATCCTGCCCAGAGCAGTCTGCAGATGTAATGCGAACCCTATCATATCACCCAGGGCGTTTCCCACAAAACTGCAACAAATCATCCTAAAATTTATATGGAATCGCAGAAGACCCAGAGTTACCAAAGTTCTACTGAAGAAAAAGACCGAAGCTGGAGGAACAACCCTCTCAGACTTCAGACAATCTTACAGAGCTATAGTCATCCATGGTATTTGTAGAAGAACAGACATATGGATCACTGGAACAGAACAGAATGCCCAGAAATAAACCCCCCAACCTTTGGGCAATTAATCTTTGACAAAGGAGGCAAGAACATACAATGCAGCAAAGACAGTCTCTTGAGCTAGTGGTGTAGGGAAAACTGGACAGCTGCATGTACATCAATGAAGTTAGCCTACTCCCTCACACCATACACAAAAATACATTTAAATTGGATTAAAGGCTTAAACATAAGACAAGATACTAGAAACCTCTTAGAAGAAACCATAGGCAAAACATGATCTGACATACACCTCAGCAATGTTCCCCTAGGGCAGTCTACCCAAGCAATCGAAATAAAAGCAAAAATAAACGAATCGGACCTAACTGAACTTACAAACTTTTGCACAGCCAAGCAAGCCATAAGCAAAACAAAAAGACAACCTACGAAATGGGAGAAAATCTTTGCAAATGTTTCGACTGACAAAGGCTTTATTTCCAGAATATATAAACAGCTCATACAACTGAATAACTAAAAAACAAACAAGCCAGTCCAAAAATGGGCGGAAGACCTAAACAAGCAATTCTCCAAGGAAGAAATACAAATGATCAATAGGCACATGAAAAAATGCTCAATATCACTAATTTCAGAGAAATGGAAATCAAAAATACAATGAGGTAGCACCTCACATCAGTCACAATGACCATCATTCAAAAGTGCACATATGACACATGCTGGAGAGGCTATGGAGAAAAGGGGACCCACCTACACTGCTGGTGGGATAGCAGTTTGGCGCAGCCACTGTGGAAAATACTACGGAGACTTGTGAAAAGACTAGGAATCGACTTACCATAGGCCCCAGGAATCCCACTCCTGGGCATATATCCAGAGGGAACCTTACTTCAGGATGACACCTGCACTCCAATGTTCATAGCAGCACTATTTACAATATCCATGACATGGAAACAGCCTAAATGTCCATCGACAGATGACTGGATAAAGAAGAGGTATATTTATACAATGGAATGCTATTAAGCCATAAAAACAGACAACATAATGCCATTTGCAGCAACCTGGATGTTCCTGGAGAATGTCATTCTAAGTGAAGTAAGCCAGAAAGGGAAAGAAAACTACCATGTGAGATTGCTGATATGCAGAAACCCCCCCCCAAAAAAAAAAAACCACACAAAAAACCCCCAAAAAGAGCATAAATACAAAATAGAAATATACTCAGAGATATAGAATACAAACTTGTGATTGCCAGGGGAATGGGGGTTGGGAAGGGACAGACTGGGATTTTAAAATGTAGAACAGATAAACAAGATTGTACTGTAGCACAGGGAAATATATACATGATCTTGTGGTGGCTCACAGCACAAGAGAATGTGAAAATGAATGTATGTATGTTCATGTATAACTGAAAAATTGTGCTCTGGACTGGAATATGACAGAACATTATAGAATGACTATAATTCAATAAAAAAAAATTTTTAAAGAAAAAAAAGCCTACAAATAAGAAATTTTGGAGAGGGTGTGGAGAAAAAGGAACACTTGTAGACTGTTGGTGGGAATGTAAATTTGTGCAGCCTCTATGGAAAACAGTATGGAGGTTCCTAAAAGACTGAAAATAGAGTTACTATAAGATCCCACAATCCCACTCCTAGGAAAGACAAAAACTCTAATTTGAAAAGATACACGCACCCCAATGTTCACAGCAGTACTATTTGCAACAGCGAAGATATGGAAGCAACCTAAATGTCCATATGTCCATCAACAAATCAATGGATAAAGATGTGGTGTGTGTGTGTGTACACAGAATACTCAACCATAAAAAAGAAGGAAATAATGCCATTTGCAGCAACAAGAATGGACCTAGAGACTATCATACTAAGTCAATTAAGTCAGAGAAAGAGAATTATCGTAAGACACATAATTTACTTGTGGAATCTAAAAAAGTGACACGAAAGAACTTATTTAGAAAACAGAAACAGACTCACAGACATAGAAACAGTCTTATGGTGGCCAAAGGGGAAGGGGGAGGAGTAATAAATTAGGAATTTAAGATTAACAGATACACACTAATATACATATAAAATAGATAAACAACAAGAACCTACCATAAACCACATGGAAGTATATTCAATATCTTGTAATAATCTATAATGGAAAAGAATCTGGAAAACTTATACATACATACATACATATGTATTTATAAAACACCGAATTACTTTGCTGTGCACCTAAAACAACATTTTAAATCAACTATACTTCAATGAAAAACTTTTTAAAGATAATTGTATTTTATTAGCTGAAAATAGTAATCTTGCAAAAGGTCTCTTAGTAATTAATGGTCTAGAGGAGACCTATGTAGTATCTAATACTCAGCTGCAATGAAAGATACAAAACAATGAACTTGACTTATTCATTTCTTATATATTTCAAAAAATATTTCTTATTGCCTTCCACCCTACACTTATCATTATGAAAATAATTTCACAAATACCTAAGAAAATCATCTGAGTACCAATATTTCTACACAATGTTTAAAGTAAAATTCTGTAATTTTTACATAAACAAATTTGTTATGTGCCTACAATCACTGCAACATATAAAAATATTTATTAATCATATAAGTTCAAGTAATACTTTAATTATAGTATTTACTTTAATAGAGCTGTTTGTGGTTAAAATATAATATATAAAAATCAAAATTCATAAATAACAAATTTTTAAAAATTCAAAACACAAATCCTCAAAATATAAGTAGAAGCATTAAAAAGAAAAAATACTAATATCTGAATTTAAAAAGTCATCTTCATTGCAGCATATTAATTTTTTTAACCTGATCTTAAGGATGTTCCACAGTCATATGGGCCCATTAAATATACAGCAGGTGTTCAGAGATTTGACTATTCATGATATAAAGTGCAAGAAGTACCTGTGTCAAATAAACCATGGGACTTGACTCTCTCCCTGACCATGGCCAAATTTGCCTTTCAGAGCAAAATTAACCCTAACCGAACCTTTTCAACTATACAAACTTGGATAAACCATTTACTAAATCAAGAATCCTAAACAAGTTGAGCTGCAGTTCTACTGAGGAGAAATAATGCCTGGCTTCTGATGATTATATTATAGGATGATCAGCTAATTCCTTTTGTGTATGTTTATTAAAGCCATGTCCATAGGGAGTTCATACTGCCATCTGCCCTGTGACAAGATTTAATATGGCAGTGGGGGAGGAAACGGCATTTAGAAGACTGCTCTGGTGGCTACCAGTTTCCCACAACCATCTCAACACAGTGCTCGCTTTGGCAGCACATATACCACAACCACTTCAACACATGACCTAGCCAGAGCCAAGCAAGTGCTCCAGCCTCTTTCATTCCAGGCCACAATGTAGCACTGGATCTGAGGTAGCCATAACCAGGAAGAAAACTCGACCCTGGAATGCAGAGGTGACCACGTCCTGGAGCAGAGCATGGCTGGGATGGTGGTGGCCACTGTTGGTGCTTACTCAAGCAATACATCAAAAGCAGCCTGGATCTCTGACAGTGGCCGCTCCACCACAGCCAGCAAAGCTAGGGTCAGTAATCAGCTGTAAGGGACAGAGGGGACTTGCACCTCAGGCTGCGTCAGAGCAGAGCCAGGGAAACGATTACAAGCAGCTGCACAGGCAGCACATCGAAGACAGCTCAGACTTCTCTCTGAGGCCGACAGGAGCTGAGAGCCTGCACAGACCCCCTTGCTTCGGCACTCTCTGACTCTGGGGCAAGGGTCCCAGTGCTGGGAGAAAGGAAAACACACACTTAAAGGGAACAGAGCCAGCGTAGCCCAACCCTGAAAACTTTTGCTCTAGCAACTTGGGATCAGTTGCTCCCCTGATAAGGCAGGGAAAGCCAGTGAGCAGAGGGGGAAGACAGGAGGCTGAGGTCCTTGAATTAGAGAGGGTCTTCTTTAGGTTGTTCCCTAAGTGAGGCGTCTTTGTAACTCCTTTCTTGGCAGCAGGGGGTGCACTCAGGCAGAGGGGTGGGGTGGAGGGAGAGGGGGAGGGGGGCATGGAAGGGGAGCTTCCCATGTATGTGAATTGTAAATAAATAGTGTTGGAATACAAAACAAGTGTCCACGAGGGATGGGGCCCTGGGGGCCACATCACACAGAGCCCTCACACCCTTCAGCAGGCTAATGTCCACTAGGCAGGTGCCTCCGTGGTTGTGAACTACAGAGCCAGCACCACGACACCCTGCCCGACCTCCTGGTGCCAGCGCCGAGCGGGGTGCCTTTGGATGGAGACAAACCAGGTGGCGGGTCTGCTCCCGGTGTTTCTCCAAAGACTGCTTCCGGCCTGAGACAGCCAGTTTGTGGCCAAACTTGGGTTTGCACCTAAAGTTCTGGCTCTGACCTCCAGCCACGGCGGCAGTGCCCCTCCACCCCAGGGTCCTGCATGGGGCAGGCCTTGGATGATCTATCATGGGGGAGGGACCAGAGGCGTGAGCTCCACTCTCTGCTACTGGGTGGGAGCACGGGGAGAGGGGGCGCAGACAGCTGGCCGTGCGCTCAGAGCCACAGAAGCCCTACAGGACTGAGGGCGGACCTGCTCTGGCTGCTCTAGGTTGGAGGAGCGGCAGGTGGACAGAGCAAGGCAGAGCAGCTTTCAGGTGGGAACTGGGAGACCGGAGGGTGCTGGCGGACGTGGAGGAAAGTGGCCGCTTCCAAGAGGCAGAGCTGAGAATCGGTGATTAGTAGGGCACTGAGGGACTGCGGGGCGGCAGCTCAGGTGGGGTGGGATCCATCTCCCAGGAGCCACCCCAGCAGAGTCCCCTCTCACGTCCTCGACCAGCTGCGAGACCAGAGAGTGGCCGAGTCAGTGTCCTCTGATCCAGAGGGGGCAACACGGCCCACCTGGCAGGGCGCTCCTCGCAGCAGGGTCTGACATAAACCTGAGGTTGGTCACAATGGGACGAAACAGCACTGAGTTTCACAGAGTTGACAAAACGTCTTACTCACGCAATTGAGTCTAACTAGTCACCGAAAAATATCACTGTCCCTTCTGCATACATCAGAACACGTTTTAAGTGAAGTAAGCCACAAAAGGAAAGGAAAATAC
Source organism: Vicugna pacos (assembly GCF_048564905.1). Classification (NCBI taxonomy): domain Eukaryota; kingdom Metazoa; phylum Chordata; class Mammalia; order Artiodactyla; family Camelidae; genus Vicugna; species Vicugna pacos. The sequence continues at coordinate 8,231,840 of NC_132998.1, forward strand.
CTTAGACTGCTCATATGCGGAAACCAAAAGAAAGAAAGGACACTATGAACTCACCTACAAAACAAAGAGATTCGCAGACACAGTAAACAATCTTATGGTTACCAGGGAAAGCGGGTGGGAAAAGAGAAACTTGGTCGTTAGAGCTTTACAAATGTAAGTCACTATATATAAAGATAGATTTTTTAAAAGTTTCCTCTGTATAACACAGAGACCTCTGCTCAATATCTCATAATAACCTATAATGGAAAAACACCACAGCCACCACCTGAAGAAGCAAGTGAAAAAAGAGGAGAGTCAGTTATCCTGGGCTGGAGCCCAGTCCTTCACAAGTCCTTGCCCCGCCCCCCCCCATCGCCACTGCACCCTGAGCACACTGCGCCCTCCTCCCAGCACCAGGCTGACATGAATACATGCACCCAGTGAACCTGGGGTGACAGAGACCGCCCCCAGGACAGGCCACAGGGGAGGTGGGAGAAGTCCACCTGCTCCCCCGGGGCAACCCCCATCCCCTGGCCACCACTGCCCCCTGATAGCACTGCGCCTGCCTCCCGGGAGCCACCTCACCTGGAAACAAGTGGCCTGGGAATCTGGGGCAGTGGCAGGAAGACGGGTGCTGCCCTTCATGAAGTGGTATATTTGCCCCCATCTCCCCTGCGACATGGCCTGGGAGCAGCCTCTGCTGCCCCAGCTTTGCTGGAGGCACCTCCTCATGTCAGCCTGCTCCTGGGAGGCGGCTGGGGTGTGGTCAGTGGGCAGTGGTAGCTGGTAGGGGGACTGTCCTGTACGAACCTGTGGATCTGCTTCAATCTTCCCTGCATCCTGTCCAGGGGCGGCCTCTGCCGGCCCAGTTTCCCGGGACTCATGTTACAAGTCAGTCTACTCCTGGGAGGCTGGGGCCCTGAGGTCAGGGGGTGGCAGTGGTGGTAGAGGCGGTTGGGACCAAGGTCACCCCGTGTGAGCCCGGGGATTTGCTCCCACTTCCCGCTGTCCCTGCTGCCACCCCCCACACTGACTGCACTGTGCCTGCCTCCTAGCAGAAGGCTGACCTGTACCTGGCATCCCATGAACCTGCGGCAGCAGAGGCCACCACTATGCCAGGCCATGGGGGAGACGGGAGCAAGATGACCAGAGCAGAGCATCCAGGGCAGGCCCCCAATACCTGCCCCCGTCACTGGCCCCCAAAACCCCTGACCACACCGTGCAATCCTTCTGGGAGCAAGGTAACCAGGAGACATGATTCCCACGAACCTGGGGCATTACAGGCCGCCCCCAGGCCAGGCCGCGGGGAAGGTGGGAACAAATCCCCCAGCTCTCACAAGAAAGCCCCCCCTTATTCCACCTCCACAGCTGCCACACCTGCCATCGTCCCCGCTGCTCCCTGACTGGACCACACAGGCCTCTAGGGAGCAGTGTGACCTAAAGACGAACCTTGGGCAGCAGAGACCGCACCCCGCCAGGCCGCAGAGCAGATGGGGGCAAATGACTGCCTCCCACTCGGCAGCCCCCTCCCCATGCCGCCAGGGCTACGGCCTCTGCCATCTTCCCAGCCCCCTGGCCGCACTGCGCCCGTGGTCGTACTAAAGTGGGTATAGAGGGAACATGTCTCAACATAATAAAAGCTATTATGACAAACCTACAGTCACCACAATACCCTACCAAGAGAGCGGAAACCCTTTCCGCTAAAATCTGGAACAAAAGAAGGATGCCCACTCTCACCACTTCCATTCAATATCGTTTTAGAGTTCCTAGCCATAGCAATCAAATGAGAAGAAGAAATAAAAGGGATCCCAGCTGGAAAAGTAAAGGTCAAAGTGTCATTATATGTGGGTGACATGATACTATACAGAGAAAATCCTGAAGGCTCCACACAGAAACTACTAGAGCTACTACCCGGCAAGGCAGCAGCACACAACATCCACACACAGACGTCAGGGGCCTGGCTTCACACGAAAGTAATAAACACTTTTAAAATTGCATCCAAAAAATAAAATACTTAGGAATAAATCTGACCAAGAACGTGAAAGACTTACATGCGGAGAACTACAAAACACTGACTACGGACATTAAAGAGGACTTAAGGAACGGAAAGATATCCCAGGTTCTTGCACTGGAAGAATTAATATTGTTAAAATGGTCATCCTGCCCAGAGCAGTCTGCAGATGTAATGCGAACCCTATCATATCACCCAGGGCGTTTCCCACAAAACTGCAACAAATCATCCTAAAATTTATATGGAATCGCAGAAGACCCAGAGTTACCAAAGTTCTACTGAAGAAAAAGACCGAAGCTGGAGGAACAACCCTCTCAGACTTCAGACAATCTTACAGAGCTATAGTCATCCATGGTATTTGTAGAAGAACAGACATATGGATCACTGGAACAGAACAGAATGCCCAGAAATAAACCCCCCAACCTTTGGGCAATTAATCTTTGACAAAGGAGGCAAGAACATACAATGCAGTAAAGACAGTCTCTTGAGCTAGTGGTGTAGGGAAAACTGGACAGCTGCATGTACATCAATGAAGTTAGCCTACTCCCTCACACCATACACAAAAATACATTTAAATTGGATTAAAGGCTTAAACATAAGACAAGATACTAGAAACCTCTTAGAAGAAACCATAGGCAAAACATGATCTGACATACACCTCAGCAATGTTCCCCTAGGGCAGTCTACCCAAGCAATCGAAATAAAAGCAAAAATAAACGAATCGGACCTAACTGAACTTACAAACTTTTGCACAGCCAAGCAAGCCATAAGCAAAACAAAAAGACAACCTACGAAATGGGAGAAAATCTTTGCAAATGTTTCGACTGACAAAGGCTTTATTTCCAGAATATATAAACAGCTCATACAACTGAATAACTAAAAAACAAACAAGCCAGTCCAAAAATGGGCGGAAGACCTAAACAAGCAATTCTCCAAGGAAGAAATACAAATGATCAATAGGCACATGAAAAAATGCTCAATATCACTAATTTCAGAGAAATGGAAATCAAAAATACAATGAGGTAGCACCTCACATCAGTCACAATGACCATCATTCAAAAGTGCACATATGACACATGCTGGAGAGGCTATGGAGAAAAGGGGACCCACCTACACTGCTGGTGGGATAGCAGTTTGGCGCAGCCACTGTGGAAAATACTATGGAGACTTGTGAAAAGACTAGGAATCGACTTACCATATGACCCAGGAATCCCGCTCAGAAGGAACCCTACTTAAAAAAGACACCTGCACCACATTGTTCACAGCAGCACTATTTACAATAGCCAAGACATGTAAACAGCCTAAATGTCCGTCAAGAGATGACTGGAAAAAGAAGAGCTGGTATATTTATACAATGGAATACCACCACTAAGCCATAAAAAGTGACAACATAAAGCCTTTTGCAGCAACATGGAGAATGTCATTCTGAGTGCAGTAAGCCAGAAAGAGAAAGAAAAATGTCGTGTGAGATTGATTATATGTGGAATATTAAAGATAAAAAAAAAGGAAAGAAAGAAAGAAAGAAAAGAAAATGACAAATAAACATAAATACAAAACAGAAACAGGCTCACAGACATAGAATACAAACTTGTGGTTGTTGGGGGGAGGCACGTAGGAAGGGACAGACTGGGAGTACAAAATTTGTACATACTGGCAGGTATATATACAATAGATAAACAAGATTATACTGTATAGCACAGGGAAATGCATACAATTATGTAAACATTGTGCATTACACTGGAAATTGACACAACATTCTAAACTCAGTATGAGTTAATAAAAAAGGAAACAGTAAATTCAGAATAAATAAATAAAAAGAAAAAAAGTTGAGGTATATTTATACAATGGAATACTACTATGCCATGAAAAGGAATAAAATAATGTCACTTGCAGCAAAATGGATGGACCCAAAGATCATCATTCTAAGTTAAGTAAGCCATAAAAAGAAAGAAAAATACCACAGATCACTCATATGTGGAACCTTCAAAAAAGAAAGGACACTATGAACTCATTTACAATAGAGAAACAGACACGCAGACTTAGTATATAATCTTACGGTCACCAGAGAAAGGGGGTGTGAAAGGAGAAATTTGGTCGTTTACAATCTACAAATCTAACTCATCATATATAAAGAAAGATTTTTAAAAATCTTCTTCTGTATAACACAGAGACCTCTGCTCAATATCTCATACTAACCTACAATGGAAACACTGCCAAAGCTACCACCTGAAGAACCAAGAGGAAAAAGAGGAGTCAGTTATCCTAGGCTACAGCCCAGTTCCTTCACAAGTCCTTGCCGGACGCCCCCACTGCCACTGCCCACTGACAACACTGCCCCCTCCTGCCAGGAAAAGGCCGACATGAATACATGCACCTAGTGAACATGGGGCGACAGAGGCCGCCTCCAGAACAGGCCACGGGGGAGGCGGGAGCGAGTCCACCTGCTCCCCCAGCCCCTGGCCACCACTGCCCGCTGACAGCACTGTGCCCGCCTCCCGGGAGCGAGCTCATCTAGAAACAAGTGTCCCGGGAATCTGGGGCAGCAGCGGAGAGATGGGTGCTGCCCTTGACAAACTGGTATATTTGCTCCCCCAACTCCCCCACATCCTGGCCTGGGGGCGGCCTCTGCTGCCCTAGCGTCGTGGAACACACTTCTTCCTGCCAGCCTGCTCCTAGGAGGCAGGCACAGTGCAGTCACAGGTTGGCAGCAGTGGTAACGGCAGGATTGGGGCTGCTCCGTGCCAACTGGGGGTTTGCTCGCACATCTGGCTGTGACTCCTGCCACCCCCCCACACCGACTGCACTGTACCTGCCTCCCAGCAGCAGGCTGACTTGTACCCTGCATCCTGCGAACGTGGGGCAGTAGAGGCCACCACCAGGCCAGGCCGCGGGGGAGACGGGAGCAAGATGACCAGAGCGGAGAATCCAGGGCAGGCCCCCTACACACATCTCGGTCACCACCCCCTCACTGTGCAGGCCTCCCAGGAGCAAGCGAACCAGGAGACATGCCTCCCGTGAACCTGGGGCATTAGAGGCCGCCCCCAGGCCAGGCCGCGGGGAAGGCGGGAACAAATCCCCCGGCTCTCACAGGGTAGCCCCCCTTATTCCACCTCCACAGCTGCCACACCTGCCATCGTCCCCGCTGCTCCCTGACTGGACCATACAGGGCTCTAGGGCGCAGTCTGACCTAAAGACGAACCTTCGGCAGCAGAGACCTACCCCGCCAGGCCGCGGAGGAGATGGGGGCAAATGACTGTCTCCCACTCGGCAGCCCCCTCCCCATGCCGCCAGGGCTACGGCCTCTGCCAACTTCCCAGCCCCCTGGCCGCACTGCGCCCGTGGTCTTACTAAAAGTGGGTATAGAGGGAACATGTCTCAACATAATAAAAACTATTATGACAAACCTACAGTCACCACAATACCCTACCAAGAGAGCGGAAAGCCTTTCTGCTAAGTCTTTTTTGTTATTTAACCTTCACACTAGATTTATAAGTGACTTCACCACCACCAGCATTACAACAGGAGAGTATTCGGAATGGAACACATTTTTATTTTACCAGGGGCTTTTATGCTTTCCTAAGTTTTCCTGTTACTAATTTGCATCATTTCATTTCCTCTTGAAGAACTCCTTTTAGCTTCTCTCGTGAGGCAATGATAGTGGTGATGAACTTCTTTAGCTATTGTTTGTCTGTAAAACTCTTTCTCTCTCCTTTAATTCTGGAGGATAGCTTTGCCAGGTAGAGGATTCTTGGCTGATAGTTTTTTCTTTCAGCACTTTGAATATAAAACACCGTGAGAACTCTCTTCTGGCCTGCAAAGTTTCTGCTCAAAAGTCCACTGGCAGTCTTATGAGCATCCCTGTATCATAATAAGTTGCTTTGCTCTTGCTGCTTTTAAGACTGTCTCCTTGTCTTTAACTTGTGTTGGATTACAATGTGCCTCACTGTGGGATTCTTTAGATGCAGCTTATTTGGAGTTCTGCGCTTCCTGGGTCAGGACGTCTGTTTCTCGCCCCAGTTTAGGGAGGTTTTCAGCCATTATTTCTTCCAATAGGCGTTCTGCCTCTTTTCCTCTCTCCTCTCCTCTGGAACCTCTACAATGTCCATGTTCACCTGCTTGGTGGTTCCTGAAAGGCCACGAAGTATCTTCACTCTTCACTCTTTTTCCTTCTTGCTCTCTGCTTGAATAACTTCTACTGCCCCATTTTCAAGTTTGTTGATCATTCCTTTTGTTCAATCTAGTCTACTATTGAACCTCTCGACTGAATTTTTCAGTTTGATTATTTTTATTCTATTTCTCAGTTCTATGATTGCTGTTCTGTACTTCTCAATATTTTCTGTCTGTTGTTGAAGTTTTCACTTTGTGCATGCTTTGCTCTCCTGAATCAGTGAGCATCTGTATGACTGGCATTTTGAGCTCTCTCTCAGGCAGGTCATTTCTTTCTGTTTCATTATCGTGAGTTTCTGGAGATTCAGCTTCTTCTTTTGTTTGAATCTACTCCCCTGCTTCTTCATTTTCCTTGACCCTCTGTGTTGGTTTCTGCACATTAGATAAAACCGCCACCTCTCCCAGTCTGGGTGGAATGGTCTCCTGGAGGAGTTGAACCCTGGCAGTCAGCCAGCCCTGAGCTCCTGGTTGTGTCTTAAACCTCTGCCATTGTCTGAACTGCTCTCTTTGTTTTCAGTGGCTCCCTAGACCCATCAGTTTTCCAAAGGGGAAACTCTCAGGCAGCGCTAAATATGGGTTGACTGGAAGTTGGACCCTCAGACAGGACTGAGAAGTGTGTAATGAAGCCCTTTCTGTGGAGAAACTGGGAGATCAGTGTTTTGACTTGCTCACCCCGTGCTGAGCTGTGGGGTATAGCTGGGGGGCATTCCTGTGTCCATTTAAAAAGTGCACCTTTGTTTCAGTCCTGTGGGACTCGGGAGTCTAAGTCCTGCAGGCTACCAAACCTGGGTGACTAGGGGCCCATCTCTCGAATGGCAGCTGTAAAAGCTGGGGCACTAGACGTGTGGACAGACTCCTCCCAGGGAGATGCTTGCTTTTACTGTTGGAGTGAGCCAGAGGGAGAAGGCGGGGCTCTGGGGAGGGTCACAGCTGGCACCTGTGTGTGTGCTAACTAGATGCTGGGCCCCAGGAGGCCCTTTGCAAAGTCTGCAACCAAACCCCTTCCAGGCAAGTGGAAGCTGGAAGATCACATTTCTACCTGCAACCTCTGAGCTGGGGCCTAGGGGAGTAGCCCAGCGGGTGCTGGTGCTCCCACTGGCTCCCTGTTGGCTGCATTCCTGTGGGACTGGTGGACACAGGCCCTGCTGACTTTCAGAGCACAGTGACGTGGGAGCTTGTTGTTCAGTTCAGACCCCTCGCTCCACAGGGAGAAGCTGGGAGTTGGGGGGCCCCTCAATTGCAGGGCACTGCGCTGGGGGTGGGGTTGATGGAGGGGATGTGCCTTTCCTACCCCTTCTGACGTGGGTGTTTTCTGTTACCTGATGTGTAGGAGTCACTCAGCCAGGCTCTGGGTTTCTCTCAGAGGCAACTGCTCCACGAATAGCCGTGTACTCAGTGCCTCTGTGGTAGAAGGGACATTCAGGAGCCTCAAGTTACCATCTCTGTCCTTTGAAGTTCTTTCTGGAACTTCAGACCCGTATCTCCCAACTGTGCATTTGACAGCTCTGTTCGGATGTGTCACAGCACCTCAAACCTCGCTCATCCGAGGGAAAGCTCGCCCGGGCTTCCCCGCCCCTAAAGCCTGCCCCTCCCGTGGTGCCCATCTTAGGTGACGGGAAATCCCACTTGTTACCGAGTCCAAACTCATTCTGCTCGCCGCACGACAGGCCAATAAAACGGGAGATGAGGGGCTGGGCAAGGATAGTGACTTTATTCGGAAAGCTGGCCGACCGACAGGATGGCAGACTAATGTCTTGGAGAACCATCCTACTCCAGTCAGAACACAGTCTCCTTTTATACAGAAAAACAGGGGAGGCGGTGTGGATGGTTGTTGCAAACTTCTTGCCACAGGAAGCCTTTGTTCCTGCAGCTGTCCATGTGAGTCAGGCCCTGGTGTCCCTGTAAACCTCCAACAAACAAAGGCTATTTTCTGTTTTGCAACCTGCCATCTCTACATCAGTGTGCAAGTGCTAACATCCCAGAACGGGCTCTCCTGTACGTTTCAGGCTAAAGGCAACACTGCTTTACAAAAGGTGCAGAGCTAGCAAGACGAAGCCTGGAAAACAAGGCACAGTGGTGAAAGCCACAGGAACAGATCCAACATGGAGTCCCATTTGTTCTTTTCCGTTACAGAGGGACACGGTGACAGCCTCCTGGCAGTTGGCCGGAGGCGTGGCCTGCTGAGAGCAGCCTGGTGATTGGCCGGACAGGACGCAGGGGTCACAGGGAGGCATTGTGATGCACCACGGGCGGTTATAAAAGCCGGCGCCGCTGCCAAGGTGAACCATAGCAGAGATGGCCTTTCTGGTTCTCCTGCTACTTGTGGCCACGTCCTCGACCGCCTTCTCCACACCCACCTCTGACACACTCCATGCCCATTCCTCTTGCCCCGGGCCCCTCACCCACACCGAGCACCCTACTCCCACGCTAGGGTCCGCCTTCGGGCCCCTCTGCGGGCCAGCAAGCCCGCGTACCCGCAGCCGGCGCCTCCTGTACCGGCATGGGCTGGCCTGGCTCCTCTCCTGGTTCCAGCCCCATGGTGGGGGATCGGGCACCAACAAGACCACAGCAAACCCCTGCCCATCCTGGGACTGTCCCTCCCAGGCCTCTGCTGTCCCAACACGGCTTTACACCAGCCAGCCGAGTGACCACGGAGACACACTGGACAGAGGGCAGCTGCTGACTCCTGTGCCGCACTTCCCAGGACCTCCTCCAACTGAGCCGCGGGTATCCGGCCCCAAGCCTCATGTGGACGCAGCGCGTGTCATCCTTTGCCTCTGGCCGTCGTCACCTCTGCCGGTCCCGGGTCAGCTGGCAGGAAGAGGCTGCTATATCGTGCCTGAAGAAGACATCCTGCCGGTCCTCACGCGTGCCGTCCCCTACCTTGGCCCTGGCTCCCTTGGCCCTGGTTCCCTCCCTGACTCTCAGCCCCAACCTCCTCCACGAAGGGAAGAACGGGTAGCACCAGTCCAGCCTGCCCTACAGCCAGCCAGCCAGACCGGAGCCCAAGACACAGACCGGAACCGGAAACCTGGACCCAAAGGCCGTCCTGTCCCTGACGCAGACTGGAAACATCCCAGGCCACCAGCCCAGGCCAGGCTCGAAACACCGCTGCTGTGGCCGGAGCAGTCGCGTCAGTGGTGGTCCAAGGAGGCGACGGTGGGCTTTGGCAAGGGCAGGCACTCCAACGTCACCATTTCGGTGCCCGGGACCCTTGAGAGCGTGGTCCTCCTCCTCATGGGTCACTGGGCCGAGGCGCCGGCAGGCCCCTGGGCTGGGGCCACATTCCACCTACCATCGTGGTTCTATAACAGCTGCGGGGTCATCTTTGTCCTCAGAGTCATCTTGGGGAGGAGAAAGGGGCCAGCAGAACAGGAGCCCCGGGTCGTGGCAGGGAGGGAGGGGCGTGGGCACATTCCATCGGAGCCCCTGGCCCTGAGCATGGAGGAGTCCTTGGCTGAGCTCCAGAGGCTGCTGGAGAGGAATTACGAGCTGGACTGGGAAGCGGAGGCCTTGCAGCAGCAGGAGTGGTGGGGCAAGCAGGAGGCTGAGGTCAATGAGATCAAAAGGGCCTTGGAGGGTTTGCTCCACGAGGTGTTTTAACTCTCCCCTCGGGTGGGGGGGTGAGTTGGGGGGGAAGGGGGTGGGGGGCATGGGAGGAGAGCTTCCCATGTATGTGGATTGTCAATAAATAACGTGTTGGAATGCAAAACGTGTCCACGAGTGATGGGGGCCCCGGGAACCGCATCGCACGGAGTCCTCACACCCTTCAGCGGGCTGGTGTCCACTAGGCAGGTGCCTCCGTGGTTGTGAACTACAGAGCCAGCACCACGACACCCTGCCCGACCTCCTGGTGCCAGCGCTGAGCGGGGTGCCTTTGGATGGAGACAAACCAGGTGGCAGGTCTGCTCCCGGCGTTTCTCCAAAGACTGCTTCCGGCCTGAGGCAGCCAGTTGGTCGCAAAACTTAGGTTTCCACCTGACGTTCTGGCTCTGCCCTCCAGCCACGGCGGCAGTGCCCCTCCACCCCAGGGTCCTGCATGGGGCAGGCCTTGGATGATCGATCACGGGGGAGGGACCAGAGGCAGGAGCTCTACTCTCTGCTGCTGGGTGGGGGCACGGGGAGAGGGGGCGCAGACAGCTGGCCGTGCGCTCAGAGCCACAGAAGCCCTACAGGACCGGGGGCGGACCTGCTCTGGCTGCTCTAGGTTGGAGGAGCGGCGGGTGGACAGAGCAAGGCAGAGCAGCTTTCAGGTGGGAACTGGGAGACCAGAGGGTGCTGGCGGACGTGGAGGGAAGTGGCTGCTTCCAAGAGGCGGAGCTGAGAATCGGTGATTAGTAGGGCACTGAGGGACTGCGGGGCGGCAGCTCAGGTGGGGTGGGATCCATCTCCCAGGAGCCACCCCAGCAGAGTCCCCTCTCACGTCCTCGACCAGCTGCGAGACCAGAGAGTGACCGAGTCAGTGTCCTCTGATCCAGAGGGGGCAACACGGCCCACCTGGCAGGGCGCTCCTCGCAGCAGGGTCTGACATAAACCTGAGGTTGGTCACAATGGGACGAAACAGCACTGAGTTTCACAGAGTTGACAAAACGTCTTACTCACGCAATTGAGTCTAACTAGTCACCGAAAAATATCACTGTCCCTTCTGCATACATCAGAACACGTTTTAAGAGAAGAAAGCCACAAAAAGAAAGGAAAATACCTTAGACTGCTCACATGCGGAAACCAAAAGAAAGAAAGGACACTATGAACTCACCTACAAAACAAAGATTCGCAGACACAGTAAACAATCTTATGGTTACCAGGGAAAGCGGGTGGGAAAAGAGAAACTTGGTCGTTAGAGCTTTACAAATGTAAGTCACTATATATAAAGATAGATTTTTTAAAAGTTTCCTCTGTATAACACAGAGACCTCTGCTCAATATCTCATAATAACCTATAATGGAAAAACACCACAGCCACCACCTGAAGAAGCAAGTGAAAAAAGAGGAGAGTCAGTTATCCTGGGCTGGAGCCCAGTCCTTCACAAGTCCTTGCCCCGCCCCCCCCCCCATCGCCACTGCACCCTGAGCACACTGCGCCCTCCTCCCAGCACCAGGCTGACATGAATACATGCACCCAGTGAACCTGGGGTGACAGAGACCGCCCCCAGGACAGGCCACAGGGGAGGTGGGAGAAGTCCACCTGCTCCCCCGGGGCAACCCCCATCCCCTGGCCACCACTGCCCCCTGATAGCACTGCGCCTGCCTCCCGGGAGCCACCTCACCTGGAAACAAGTGGCCTGGGAATCTGGGGCAGTGGCAGGAAGACGGGTGCTGCCCTTCATGAAGTGGTATATTTGCCCCCATCTCCCCTGCGACATGGCCTGGGAGCAGCCTCTGCTGCCCCAGCTTTGCTGGAGGCACCTCCTCATGTCAGCCTGCTCCTGGGAGGCGGGTGGGGTGTGGTCAGTGGGCAGTGGTAGCTGGTAGGGGGACTGTCCTGTACGAACCTGTGGATCTGCTTCAATCTTCCCTGCATCCTGTCCAGGGGCGGCCTCTGCCGGCCCAGTTTCCCGGGACTCATGTTACAAGTCAGTCTACTCCTGGGAGGCTGGGGCCCTGAGGTCAGGGGGTGGCAGTGGTGGTAGAGGCGGTTGGGACCAAGGTCACCCCGTGTGAGCCCGGGGATTTGCTCCCACTTCCCGCTGTCCCTGCTGCCACCCCCCACACTGACTGCACTGTGCCTGCCTCCTAGCAGAAGGCTGACCTGTACCTGGCATCCCATGAACCTGCGGCAGCAGAGGCCACCACTATGCCAGGCCATGGGGGAGACGGGAGCAAGATGACCAGAGCAGAGCATCCAGGGCAGGCCCCCAATACCTGCCCCCGTCACTGGCCCCCAAAACCCCTGACCACACCGTGCAATCCTTCTGGGAGCAAGGTAACCAGGAGACATGATTCCCACGAACCTGGGGCATTACAGGCCGCCCCCAGGCCAGGCCGCGGGGAAGGTGGGAACAAATCCCCCAGCTCTCACAAGAAAGCCCCCCCTTATTCCACCTCCACAGCTGCCACACCTGCCATCGTCCCCGCTGCTCCCTGACTGGACCACACAGGCCTCTAGGGAGCAGTGTGACCTAAAGACGAACCTTGGGCAGCAGAGACCGCACCCCGCCAGGCCGCAGAGCAGATGGGGGCAAATGACTGCCTCCCACTCGGCAGCCCCCTCCCCATGCCGCCAGGGCTACGGCCTCTGCCAACTTCCCAGCCCCCTGGCTGCACTGCGCCCGTGGTCGTACTAAAGTGGGTATAGAGGGAACATGTCTCAACATAATAAAAGCTATTATGACAAACCTACAGTCACCACAATACCCTACCAAGAGAGCGGAAACCCTTTCCGCTAAAATCTGGAACAAAAGAAGGATGCCCACTCTCACCACTTCCATTCAATTATCGTTTTAGAGTTCCTAGCCATAGCAATCAAATGAGAAGAAGAAATAAAAGGGATCCCAGCTGGAAAAGTAAAGGTCAAAGTGTCATTATATGTGGGTGACATGATGCTATATATAGAAAACCCTGAAGGCTCCACACACAAACTACTAGAGCTACTACCCGGCAAGGCAGCAGCACACAACATCCACACACAGACGTCAGGGGCCTGGCTTCACACGAAAGTAATAAACACTTTTAAAATTGCATCCAAAAAATAAAATACTTAGGAATAAATCTGACCAAGAACGTGAAAGACTTACATGCGGAGAACTACAAAACACTGACTACGGACATTAAAGAGGACTTAAGGAACGGAAAGATATCCCAGGTTCTTGCACTGGAAGAATTAATATTGTTAAAATGGTCATCCTGCCCAGAGCAGTCTGCAGATGTAATGCGAACCCTATCATATCACCCAGGGCGTTTCCCACAAAACTGCAACAAATCATCCTAAAATTTATATGGAATCGCAGAAGACCCAGAGTTACCAAAGTTCTACTGAAGAAAAAGACCGAAGCTGGAGGAACAACCCTCTCAGACTTCAGACAATCTTACAGAGCTATAGTCATCCATGGTATTTGTAGAAGAACAGACATATGGATCACTGGAACAGAACAGAATGCCCAGAAATAAACCCCCCAACCTTTGGGCAATTAATCTTTGACAAAGGAGGCAAGAACATACAATGCAGTAAAGACAGTCTCTTGAGCTAGTGGTGTAGGGAAAACTGGACAGCTGCATGTACATCAATGAAGTTAGCCTACTCCCTCACACCATACACAAAAATACATTTAAATTGGATTAAAGGCTTAAACATAAGACAAGATACTAGAAACCTCTTAGAAGAAACCATAGGCAAAACATGATCTGACATACACCTCAGCAATGTTCCCCTAGGGCAGTCTACCCAAGCAATCGAAATAAAAGCAAAAATAAACGAATCGGACCTAACTGAACTTACAAACTTTTGCACAGCCAAGCAAGCCATAAGCAAAACAAAAAGACAACCTACGAAATGGGAGAAAATCTTTGCAAATGTTTCGACTGACAAAGGCTTTATTTCCAGAATATATAAACAGCTCATACAACTGAATAACTAAAAAACAAACAAGCCAGTCCAAAAATGGGCGGAAGACCTAAACAAGCAATTCTCCAAGGAAGAAATACAAATGATCAATAGGCACATGAAAAAATGCTCAATATCACTAATTTCAGAGAAATGGAAATCAAAAATACAATGAGGTAGCACCTCACATCAGTCACAATGACCATCATTCAAAAGTGCACATATGACACATGCTGGAGAGGCTATGGAGAAAAGGGGACCCACCTACACTGCTGGTGGGATAGCAGTTTGGCGCAGCCACTGTGGAAAATACTATGGAGACTTGTGAAAAGACTAGGAATCGACTTACCATATGACCCAGGAATCCCGCTCAGAAGGAACCCTACTTAAAAAAGACACCTGCACCACATTGTTCACAGCAGCACTATTTACAATAGCCAAGACATGTAAACAGCCTAAATGTCCGTCAAGAGATGACTGGAAAAAGAAGAGCTGGTATATTTATACAATGGAATACCACCACTAAGCCATAAAAAGTGACAACATAAAGCCTTTTGCAGCAACATGGAGAATGTCATTCTGAGTGCAGTAAGCCAGAAAGAGAAAGAAAAATGTCGTGTGAGATTGATTATATGTGGAATATTAAAGATAAAAAAAAAGGAAAGAAAGAAAGAAAGAAAAGAAAATGACAAATAAACATAAATACAAAACAGAAACAGGCTCACAGACATAGAATACAAACTTGTGGTTGTTGGGGGGAGGCACGTAGGAAGGGACAGACTGGGAGTACAAAATTTGTACATACTGGCAGGTATATATACAATAGATAAACAAGATTATACTGTATAGCACAGGGAAATGCATACAATTATGTAAACATTGTGCATTACACTGGAAATTGACACAACATTCTAAACTCAGTATGAGTTAATAAAAAAGGAAACAGTAAATTCAGAATAAATAAATAAAAAGAAAAAAAGTTGAGGTATATTTATACAATGGAATACTACTATGCCATGAAAAGGAATAAAATAATGTCACTTGCAGCAAAATGGATGGACCCAAAGATCATCATTCTAAGTTAAGTAAGCCATAAAAAGAAAGAAAAATACCACAGATCACTCATATGTGGAACCTTCAAAAAAGAAAGGACACTATGAACTCATTTACAATAGAGAAACAGACACGCAGACTTAGTATATAATCTTACGGTCACCAGAGAAAGGGGGTGTGAAAGGAGAAATTTGGTCGTTTACAATCTACAAATCTAACTCATCATATATAAAGAAAGATTTTTAAAAATCTTCTTCTGTATAACACAGAGACCTCTGCTCAATATCTCATACTAACCTACAATGGAAACACTGCCAAAGCTACCACCTGAAGAACCAAGAGGAAAAAGAGGAGTCAGTTATCCTAGGCTACAGCCCAGTTCCTTCACAAGTCCTTGCCGGACGCCCCCACTGCCACTGCCCACTGACAACACTGCCCCCTCCTGCCAGGAAAAGGCCGACATGAATACATGCACCTAGTGAACATGGGGCGACAGAGGCCGCCTCCAGAACAGGCCACGGGGGAGGCGGGAGCGAGTCCACCTGCTCCCCCAGCCCCTGGCCACCACTGCCCGCTGACAGCACTGTGCCCGCCTCCCGGGAGCGAGCTCATCTAGAAACAAGTGTCCCGGGAATCTGGGGCAGCAGCGGAGAGATGGGTGCTGCCCTTGACAAACTGGTATATTTGCTCCCCCAACTCCCCCACATCCTGGCCTGGGGGCGGCCTCTGCTGCCCTAGCGTCGTGGAACACACTTCTTCCTGCCAGCCTGCTCCTAGGAGGCAGGCACAGTGCAGTCACAGGTTGGCAGCAGTGGTAACGGCAGGATTGGGGCTGCTCCGTGCCAACTGGGGGTTTGCTCGCACATCTGGCTGTGACTCCTGCCACCCCCCCACACCGACTGCACTGTACCTGCCTCCCAGCAGCAGGCTGACTTGTACCCTGCATCCTGCGAACGTGGGGCAGTAGAGGCCACCACCAGGCCAGGCCGCGGGGGAGACGGGAGCAAGATGACCAGAGCGGAGAATCCAGGGCAGGCCCCCTACACACATCTCGGTCACCACCCCCTCACTGTGCAGGCCTCCCAGGAGCAAGCGAACCAGGAGACATGCCTCCCGTGAACCTGGGGCATTAGAGGCCGCCCCCAGGCCAGGCCGCGGGGAAGGCGGGAACAAATCCCCCGGCTCTCACAGGGTAGCCCCCCTTATTCCACCTCCACAGCTGCCACACCTGCCATCGTCCCCGCTGCTCCCTGACTGGACCATACAGGGCTCTAGGGCGCAGTCTGACCTAAAGACGAACCTTCGGCAGCAGAGACCTACCCCGCCAGGCCGCGGAGGAGATGGGGGCAAATGACTGTCTCCCACTCGGCAGCCCCCTCCCCATGCCGCCAGGGCTACGGCCTCTGCCAACTTCCCAGCCCCCTGGCCGCACTGCGCCCGTGGTCTTACTAAAAGTGGGTATAGAGGGAACATGTCTCAACATAATAAAAACTATTATGACAAACCTACAGACACCACAATACCCTACCGTCACCACAATACCCTACCAAGAGAGCGGAAAGCCTTTCTGCTAAGTCTTTTTTGTTATTTAACCTTCACACTAGATTTATAAGTGACTTCACCACCACCAGCATTACAACAGGAGAGTATTCGGAATGGAACACATTTTTATTTTACCAGGGGCTTTTATGCTTTCCTAAGTTTTCCTGTTACTAATTTGCATCATTTCATTTCCTCTTGAAGAACTCCTTTTAGCTTCTCTCGTGAGGCAATGATAGTGGTGATGAACTTCTTTAGCTATTGTTTGTCTGTAAAACTCTTTCTCTCTCCTTTAATTCTGGAGGATAGCTTTGCCAGGTAGAGGATTCTTGGCTGATAGTTTTTTCTTTCAGCACTTTGAATATAAAACACCGTGAGAACTCTCTTCTGGCCTGCAAAGTTTCTGCTCAAAAGTCCACTGGCAGTCTTATGAGCATCCCTGTATCATAATAAGTTGCTTTGCTCTTGCTGCTTTTAAGACTGTCTCCTTGTCTTTAACTTGTGTTGGATTACAATGTGCCTCACTGTGGGATTCTTTAGATGCAGCTTATTTGGAGTTCTGCGCTTCCTGGGTCAGGACGTCTGTTTCTCGCCCCAGTTTAGGGAGGTTTTCAGCCATTATTTCTTCCAATAGGCGTTCTGCCTCTTTTCCTCTCTCCTCTCCTCTGGAACCTCTACAATGTCCATGTTCACCTGCTTGGTGGTTCCTGAAAGGCCACGAAGTATCTTCACTCTTCACTCTTTTTCCTTCTTGCTCTCTGCTTGAATAACTTCTACTGCCCCATTTTCAAGTTTGTTGATCATT
The DNA here is from genome assembly GCF_048564905.1 of Vicugna pacos. Lineage (NCBI taxonomy): Eukaryota > Metazoa > Chordata > Mammalia > Artiodactyla > Camelidae > Vicugna > Vicugna pacos. Next base: position 8,248,933 of record NC_132998.1, read on the forward strand.
CCTTTTGTTCAATCTAGTCTACTATTGAACCTCTCGACTGAATTTTTCAGTTTGATTATTTTTATTCTATTTCTCAGTTCTATGATTGCTGTTCTGTACTTCTCAATATTTTCTGTCTGTTGTTGAAGTTTTCACTTTGTGCATGCTTTGCTCTCCTGAATCAGTGAGCATCTGTATGACTGGCATTTTGAGCTCTCTCTCAGGCAGGTCATTTCTTTCTGTTTCATTATCGTGAGTTTCTGGAGATTCAGCTTCTTCTTTTGTTTGAATCTACTCCCCTGCTTCTTCATTTTCCTTGACCCTCTGTGTTGGTTTCTGCACATTAGATAAAACCGCCACCTCTCCCAGTCTGGGTGGAATGGTCTCCTGGAGGAGTTGAACCCTGGCAGTCAGCCAGCCCTGAGCTCCTGGTTGTGTCTTAAACCTCTGCCATTGTCTGAACTGCTCTCTTTGTTTTCAGTGGCTCCCTAGACCCATCAGTTTTCCAAAGGGGAAACTCTCAGGCAGCGCTAAATATGGGTTGACTGGAAGTTGGACCCTCAGACAGGACTGAGAAGTGTGTAATGAAGCCCTTTCTGTGGAGAAACTGGGAGATCAGTGTTTTGACTTGCTCACCCCGTGCTGAGCTGTGGGGTATAGCTGGGGGGCATTCCTGTGTCCATTTAAAAAGTGCACCTTTGTTTCAGTCCTGTGGGACTCGGGAGTCTAAGTCCTGCAGGCTACCAAACCTGGGTGACTAGGGGCCCATCTCTCGAATGGCAGCTGTAAAAGCTGGGGCACTAGACGTGTGGACAGACTCCTCCCAGGGAGATGCTTGCTTTTACTGTTGGAGTGAGCCAGAGGGAGAAGGCGGGGCTCTGGGGAGGGTCACAGCTGGCACCTGTGTGTGTGCTAACTAGATGCTGGGCCCCAGGAGGCCCTTTGCAAAGTCTGCAACCAAACCCCTTCCAGGCAAGTGGAAGCTGGAAGATCACATTTCTACCTGCAACCTCTGAGCTGGGGCCTAGGGGAGTAGCCCAGCGGGTGCTGGTGCTCCCACTGGCTCCCTGTTGGCTGCATTCCTGTGGGACTGGTGGACACAGGCCCTGCTGACTTTCAGAGCACAGTGACGTGGGAGCTTGTTGTTCAGTTCAGACCCCTCGCTCCACAGGGAGAAGCTGGGAGTTGGGGGGCCCCTCAATTGCAGGGCACTGCGCTGGGGGTGGGGTTGATGGAGGGGATGTGCCTTTCCTACCCCTTCTGACGTGGGTGTTTTCTGTTACCTGATGTGTAGGAGTCACTCAGCCAGGCTCTGGGTTTCTCTCAGAGGCAACTGCTCCACGAATAGCCGTGTACTCAGTGCCTCTGTGGTAGAAGGGACATTCAGGAGCCTCAAGTTACCATCTCTGTCCTTTGAAGTTCTTTCTGGAACTTCAGACCCGTATCTCCCAACTGTGCATTTGACAGCTCTGTTCGGATGTGTCACAGCACCTCAAACCTCGCTCATCCGAGGTAAAGCTCGCCCGGGCTTCCCCGCCCCTAAAGCCTGCCCCTCCCGTGGTGCCCATCTTAGGTGACGGGAAATCCCACTTGTTACCGAGTCCAAACTCATTCTGCTCGCCGCACGACAGGCCAATAAAACGGGAGATGAGGGGCTGGGCAAGGATAGTGACTTTATTCGGAAAGCTGGCCGACCGACAGGATGGCAGACTAATGTCTTGGAGAACCATCCTACTCCAGTCAGAACACAGTCTCCTTTTATACAGAAAAACAGGGGAGGCGGTGTGGATGGTTGTTGCAAACTTCTTGCCACAGGAAGCCTTTGTTCCTGCAGCTGTCCATGTGAGTCAGGCCCTGGTGTCCCTGTAAACCTCCAACAAACAAAGGCTATTTTCTGTTTTGCAACCTGCCATCTCTACATCAGTGTGCAAGTGCTAACATCCCAGAACGGGCTCTCCTGTACGTTTCAGGCTAAAGGCAACACTGCTTTACAAAAGGTGCAGAGCTAGCAAGACGAAGCCTGGAAAACAAGGCACAGTGGTGAAAGCCACAGGAACAGATCCAACATGGAGTCCCATTTGTTCTTTTCCGTTACAGAGGGACACGGTGACAGCCTCCTGGCAGTTGGCCGGAGGCGTGGCCTGCTGAGAGCAGCCTGGTGATTGGCCGGACAGGACGCAGGGGTCACAGGGAGGCATTGTGATGCACCACGGGCGGTTATAAAAGCCGGCGCCGCTGCCAAGGTGAACCATAGCAGAGATGGCCTTTCTGGTTCTCCTGCTACTTGTGGCCACGTCCTCGACCGCCTTCTCCACACCCACCTCTGACACACTCCATGCCCATTCCTCTTGCCCCGGGCCCCTCACCCACACCGAGCACCCTACTCCCACGCTAGGGTCCGCCTTCGGGCCCCTCTGCGGGCCAGCAAGCCCGCGTACCCGCAGCCGGCGCCTCCTGTACCGGCATGGGCTGGCCTGGCTCCTCTCCTGGTTCCAGCCCCATGGTGGGGGATCGGGCACCAACAAGACCACAGCAAACCCCTGCCCATCCTGGGACTGTCCCTCCCAGGCCTCTGCTGTCCCAACACGGCTTTACACCAGCCAGCCGAGTGACCACGGAGACACACTGGACAGAGGGCAGCTGCTGACTCCTGTGCCGCACTTCCCAGGACCTCCTCCAACTGAGCCGCGGGTATCCGGCCCCAAGCCTCATGTGGACGCAGTGCGCGTCATCCTTTGCCTCTGGCCGTCGGCACCTCTGCCGGTCCCGGGTCAGCTGGCAGGAAGAGGCTGCTATATCGTGCCTGAAGAAGACATCCTGCCGGTCCTCACGCGTGCCGTCCCCTACCTTGGCCCTGGCTCCCTTGGCCCTGGTTCCCTCCCTGACTCTCAGCCCCAACCTCCTCCACGAAGGGAAGAACGGGTAGCACCAGTCCAGCCTGCCCTACAGCCAGCCAGCCAGACTGGAGCCCAAGACACAGACCGGAACCGGAAACCTGGACCCAAAGGCCGTCCTGTCCCTGACGCAGACTGGAAACATCCCAGGCCACCAGCCCAGGCCAGGCTCGAAACACCGCTGCTGTGGCCGGAGCAGTCGCGTCAGTGGTGGTCCAAGGAGGCGACGGTGGGCTTTGGCAAGGGCAGGCACTCCAACGTCACCATTTCGGTGCCCGGGACCCTTGAGAGCGTGGTCCTCCTCCTCATGGGTCACTGGGCCGAGGCGCCGGCAGGCCCCTGGGCTGGGGCCACATTCCACCTACCATCGTGGTTCTATAACAGCTGCGGGGTCATCTTTGTCCTCAGAGTCATCTTGGGGAGGAGAAAGGGGCCAGCAGAACAGGAGCCCCGGGTCGTGGCAGGGAGGGAGGGGCGTGGGCACATTCCATCGGAGCCCCTGGCCCTGAGCATGGAGGAGTCCTTGGCTGAGCTCCAGAGGCTGCTGGAGAGGAATTACGAGCTGGACTGGGAAGCGGAGGCCTTGCAGCAGCAGGAGTGGTGGGGCAAGCAGGAGGCTGAGGTCAATGAGATCAAAAGGGCCTTGGAGGGTTTGCTCCACGAGGTGTTTTAACTCTCCCCTCGGGTGGGGGGGTGAGTTGGGGGGGAAGGGGGTGGGGGGCATGGGAGGAGAGCTTCCCATGTATGTGGATTGTCAATAAATAACGTGTTGGAATGCAAAACGTGTCCACGAGTGATGGGGGCCCCGGGAACCGCATCGCACGGAGTCCTCACACCCTTCAGCGGGCTGGTGTCCACTAGGCAGGTGCCTCCGTGGTTGTGAACTACAGAGCCAGCACCACGACACCCTGCCCGACCTCCTGGTGCCAGCGCTGAGCGGGGTGCCTTTGGATGGAGACAAACCAGGTGGCAGGTCTGCTCCCGGCGTTTCTCCAAAGACTGCTTCCGGCCTGAGGCAGCCAGTTGGTCGCAAAACTTAGGTTTCCACCTGACGTTCTGGCTCTGCCCTCCAGCCACGGCGGCAGTGCCCCTCCACCCCAGGGTCCTGCATGGGGCAGGCCTTGGATGATCGATCACGGGGGAGGGACCAGAGGCAGGAGCTCTACTCTCTGCTGCTGGGTGGGGGCACGGGGAGAGGGGGCGCAGACAGCTGGCCGTGCGCTCAGAGCCACAGAAGCCCTACAGGACCGGGGGCGGACCTGCTCTGGCTGCTCTAGGTTGGAGGAGCGGCGGGTGGACAGAGCAAGGCAGAGCAGCTTTCAGGTGGGAACTGGGAGACCAGAGGGTGCTGGCGGACGTGGAGGGAAGTGGCTGCTTCCAAGAGGCGGAGCTGAGAATCGGTGATTAGTAGGGCACTGAGGGACTGCGGGGCGGCAGCTCAGGTGGGGTGGGATCCATCTCCCAGGAGCCACCCCAGCAGAGTCCCCTCTCACGTCCTCGACCAGCTGCGAGACCAGAGAGTGACCGAGTCAGTGTCCTCTGATCCAGAGGGGGCAACACGGCCCACCTGGCAGGGCGCTCCTCGCAGCAGGGTCTGACATAAACCTGAGGTTGGTCACAATGGGACGAAACAGCACTGAGTTTCACAGAGTTGACAAAACGTCTTACTCACGCAATTGAGTCTAACTAGTCACCGAAAAATATCACTGTCCCTTCTGCATACATCAGAACACGTTTTAAGAGAAGAAAGCCACAAAAAGAAAGGAAAATACCTTAGACTGCTCACATGCGGAAACCAAAAGAAAGAAAGGACACTATGAACTCACCTACAAAACAAAGATTCGCAGACACAGTAAACAATCTTATGGTTACCAGGGAAAGCGGGTGGGAAAAGAGAAACTTGGTCGTTAGAGCTTTACAAATGTAAGTCACTATATATAAAGATAGATTTTTTAAAAGTTTCCTCTGTATAACACAGAGACCTCTGCTCAATATCTCATAATAACCTATAATGGAAAAACACCACAGCCACCACCTGAAGAAGCAAGTGAAAAAAGAGGAGAGTCAGTTATCCTGGGCTGGAGCCCAGTCCTTCACAAGTCCTTGCCCCGCCCCCCCCCCCATCGCCACTGCACCCTGAGCACACTGCGCCCTCCTCCCAGCACCAGGCTGACATGAATACATGCACCCAGTGAACCTGGGGTGACAGAGACCGCCCCCAGGACAGGCCACAGGGGAGGTGGGAGAAGTCCACCTGCTCCCCCGGGGCAACCCCCATCCCCTGGCCACCACTGCCCCCTGATAGCACTGCGCCTGCCTCCCGGGAGCCACCTCACCTGGAAACAAGTGGCCTGGGAATCTGGGGCAGTGGCAGGAAGACGGGTGCTGCCCTTCATGAAGTGGTATATTTGCCCCCATCTCCCCTGCGACATGGCCTGGGAGCAGCCTCTGCTGCCCCAGCTTTGCTGGAGGCACCTCCTCATGTCAGCCTGCTCCTGGGAGGCGGGTGGGGTGTGGTCAGTGGGCAGTGGTAGCTGGTAGGGGGACTGTCCTGTACGAACCTGTGGATCTGCTTCAATCTTCCCTGCATCCTGTCCAGGGGCGGCCTCTGCCGGCCCAGTTTCCCGGGACTCATGTTACAAGTCAGTCTACTCCTGGGAGGCTGGGGCCCTGAGGTCAGGGGGTGGCAGTGGTGGTAGAGGCGGTTGGGACCAAGGTCACCCCGTGTGAGCCCGGGGATTTGCTCCCACTTCCCGCTGTCCCTGCTGCCACCCCCCACACTGACTGCACTGTGCCTGCCTCCTAGCAGAAGGCTGACCTGTACCTGGCATCCCATGAACCTGCGGCAGCAGAGGCCACCACTATGCCAGGCCATGGGGGAGACGGGAGCAAGATGACCAGAGCAGAGCATCCAGGGCAGGCCCCCAATACCTGCCCCCGTCACTGGCCCCCAAAACCCCTGACCACACCGTGCAATCCTTCTGGGAGCAAGGTAACCAGGAGACATGATTCCCACGAACCTGGGGCATTACAGGCCGCCCCCAGGCCAGGCCGCGGGGAAGGTGGGAACAAATCCCCCAGCTCTCACAAGAAAGCCCCCCCTTATTCCACCTCCACAGCTGCCACACCTGCCATCGTCCCCGCTGCTCCCTGACTGGACCACACAGGCCTCTAGGGAGCAGTGTGACCTAAAGACGAACCTTGGGCAGCAGAGACCGCACCCCGCCAGGCCGCAGAGCAGATGGGGGCAAATGACTGCCTCCCACTCGGCAGCCCCCTCCCCATGCCGCCAGGGCTACGGCCTCTGCCATCTTCCCAGCCCCCTGGCCGCACTGCGCCCGTGGTCGTACTAAAGTGGGTATAGAGGGAACATGTCTCAACATAATAAAAGCTATTATGACAAACCTACAGTCACCACAATACCCTACCAAGAGAGCGGAAACCCTTTCCGCTAAAATCTGGAACAAAAGAAGGATGCCCACTCTCACCACTTCCATTCAATTATCGTTTTAGAGTTCCTAGCCATAGCAATCAAATGAGAAGAAGAAATAAAAGGGATCCCAGCTGGAAAAGTAAAGGTCAAAGTGTCATTATATGTGGGTGACATGATGCTATATATAGAAAACCCTGAAGGCTCCACACACAAACTACTAGAGCTACTACCCGGCAAGGCAGCAGCACACAACATCCACACACAGACGTCAGGGGCCTGGCTTCACACGAAAGTAATAAACACTTTTAAAATTGCATCCAAAAAATAAAATACTTAGGAATAAATCTGACCAAGAACGTGAAAGACTTACATGCGGAGAACTACAAAACACTGACTACGGACATTAAAGAGGACTTAAGGAACGGAAAGATATCCCAGGTTCTTGCACTGGAAGAATTAATATTGTTAAAATGGTCATCCTGCCCAGAGCAGTCTGCAGATGTAATGCGAACCCTATCATATCACCCAGGGCGTTTCCCACAAAACTGCAACAAATCATCCTAAAATTTATATGGAATCGCAGAAGACCCAGAGTTACCAAAGTTCTACTGAAGAAAAAGACCGAAGCTGGAGGAACAACCCTCTCAGACTTCAGACAATCTTACAGAGCTATAGTCATCCATGGTATTTGTAGAAGAACAGACATATGGATCACTGGAACAGAACAGAATGCCCAGAAATAAACCCCCCAACCTTTGGGCAATTAATCTTTGACAAAGGAGGCAAGAACATACAATGCAGTAAAGACAGTCTCTTGAGCTAGTGGTGTAGGGAAAACTGGACAGCTGCATGTACATCAATGAAGTTAGCCTACTCCCTCACACCATACACAAAAATACATTTAAATTGGATTAAAGGCTTAAACATAAGACAAGATACTAGAAACCTCTTAGAAGAAACCATAGGCAAAACATGATCTGACATACACCTCAGCAATGTTCCCCTAGGGCAGTCTACCCAAGCAATCGAAATAAAAGCAAAAATAAACGAATCGGACCTAACTGAACTTATAAGCTTTTGCACAGCAAATCAAGCCATAAGCAAAACAAAAAGACAACCTACGAAATGGGAGAAAATCTTTGCAAATGTTTCGACTGACAAAGGCTTAATTTCCAGAATATATAAACAGCTCATACAACTGAATAACGAAAAAACAAACAAGGCTTTCCAAAAATGGGCAGAAGATCTAAACAAGCAATTTTCCAATTAAGAAATACAAATGATCATTAGGTACATGAAAAAATGCTCAATATCACTAATTATCAGAGAAATGCAAATCAAAACTACAATGAGGTATCACCTCACACCAGTCAGAGTGGCCATCATTCAAAAGTCAACAAATGACAAATGCTGGAGAGGCTTTTGGGAAAGGGGAACCCTCCTACACTGCTGGTGGGGATGAAATTTGGTGCAGCCATTGAGGGAAACAGTATGGACTAGGAATAGACTTACCATATGACCCCAGGAATCCTGCTCCTGGGCGTATATCCAGAAGGAACCCTACTTCAAAAAGACACCTGCACCCCAGTGTTCATAGCAGCACTATTTACAATAGCCAAGACATGGATAGAATCTAAATGTCCATCGACAGATGACTGGATAAAGAAGATGTGGTATATTTATACAATGGAATACTATTCAGCCATAAAAATGACAATATAACGCCATTTGCAGCAACACAGATGTCTCTGGAGAACGTCACTGTAAGTAAAGTAAGCCAGAAAGAGGAAGAAATATACCATATGAGATCACTCATATGTGGAATCTAAAAAATAAGAAAAAAAAAAGATAAATGAATGTAAATACAAAACAGAAAGACTCATAGACACAGAATACAAACTTGTGGTTCCCCGGGAGAAGAGGGTGGGAAGGGACAGACTGAGAGTTCAAAATTTGTAGATACTGACAGGTGTATATAGAATAGATAAACAAGATTATACTGTATAGCACAGGAAAATATATACAAGATTTTGTGGTAGCTCACAGTATAAAAGGGAATGCAACAAAGAATATATGTATGTTCATGTATAACTGAAAAATTGTGCTCTACACTGGAAATTGACACAACATTGTAAACTGACTATAAGAAGAAAGAAAAGAAGAAGAAGAAGAAAGAAGAAAGAAGAAAGAAGGAAGAAGAAGGAGAAGGAGAAGGAGAAGGAGAAAGAAGGAAGGAGAAGGAGAAGAAGGAGAAGGAGAAGGAGAAGGAGAAGGAGAAGGAGAAGGAGAAGGAGAAGGAGAAGGAGAAGAAGAAGAAGAAGAAGAAGAAGAAGAAGAAGAAGAAGAAGAAGAAAACGTGGCCAGTCAACTGACTGAAGGCTGAAGGTCTGGTGGGGACAGGGCATCAGAGAGAGTGAGCTAGAAAACCAGGATGTGGTGGTTGGAAAGTGGGTGCCAGAAACTGAGATTAAGGTAGGCAAGTAGCTTTTGGTTTTAAACGCAAGGGTAAGGGTATGACCGTGGGAGGGAATGAGGTGAGGAAAAGTACAAGATCCCTGGAGAAAAGGAGGTTAACGAACTAAGAGCACAGGGCATTGAAAAGATCATGTATCTGCATACTGAAATAACCAAAAATTGTCACAGGAATTTTAAGAAGAAAATGGCAATGAGCCAGGAGCTAAAAATATTAAAGAGAGGAGGAGGAGGGACCGGAAGTACATGACTACAGTAAGCAGAGGTTGTGGAATGGTCTGATGGCAAGGACTTCAAAGCTGTATTTTCAGGAGCTGGAAGGGAGCATGTCCAGGGATGGCACAGAGGAGCTGGCAGGCCCCTCCTGCCCATCCAGAGCAGGGGTAAGGAGAGTGCAGAGGGAGAGCATCATGAGAGAGAGGGTCAGGAGGCAAGGTCCTCACGCAAGAGCGAGGTTTCCACTGAGCAAAAACATAGAAGGAATGACATACATATTTTGCAGATGACAGCTCTTGAGTTCCGGGAGCACAGGGAAGGTCCCCAAGTGGAAAGAGGAGAGGAATGGGCCTGGTTAGCAGATGTACGAGGTCATACGAGCATCCAGGAACAGACTCAAGAAAGAAGACTTTAAAAGCAAAGAAATTCTGCCATTTGCAATAACATGGATGGACCTAGAGAATATTATGCTTAGGGAAATAAGCCAAGAGAAAGATGAATATGTATTTTATCACTTATGTGCAGAATCTAAAAAAATAATACAAATGAATGTATACAGCAAAGCAGAAACAGACTCAGATATAGAAAATAAACTAGTCATTACCAGTGGGGATAGGGAAGGGGGGCAAGAAAGGAGTAGAGGATTACGAGGTACAGACTACTATGTATAAAATAAATAAGCAACAAGGATATATTGTACAGCACAGGGAATGATGGCCATTATTTTGTAGTGACTTTTTTTTTCATCTTTTTTTAATTGAAGTATAGTGAGTTACAATGTGTCAATTTCTGGTGTACAGCACACTGTCCCAGTCATGCATATACAAACATATATTCCATATATTCATTTTCATATTCTTTTTCATCAAAGGTTATCTTGTAATGACTTTTAATATAGTGTAATCTGTTAAAATGCTGAATCACTCTGCCGTACACCTGAAACTAACATTGTAAATCAACTATACTTCAATAAAAAAGAAAAATCTAATAATTTAATTCAAATATGCTGCATTTTAATAATCTAATAATTTAAAGCAAATACACTTCCTGGGCCTTTTAACTAAGCAATAGGGAAAACTTCTTTGATTCTGCTTTCCTTTAGAACATGTCAGCGTAGTCAACATTCATATTACATTCTTTAAACACCATTTGACCTCTCATTTTCTTTCAAACAGATTTTTCTCATTCTTTAACAGCCTTAGTTTTTTTAACCCAGAAATAAATGCAATAAATTTAACAATCAAGTTGAACTTCCTAGAGAAGTCGAACTTTTCACTTGATACTAATCCAAGAACCAAATGATTTAAAATTTCTATTAGAAAGTTGTTAATCAAACACAAATAAATTCCAAACTAAAAAGGCTGAAGTTGGTACCAATTAATATACTTCAGAGAAAATCTAAAGTTATTAAGAGTTTCTGCAGAACCATCTAAAATTCACCCAAATACATTAAAGCATTCATCAAACAATATTTCAATTCCTGCTTTTTTGCCCTACGCCGCCATCAAAATGCAACATAGGCTCCACCCACTGGACAGTTTATGTTACTGCAACATTACCCTTTAACAATGGCCAATAGAGGTTTTCGTTCATTCAGTATAATTATTCATTAGTAAATTGATTGATTGACTGTCTTCTATAGACACTTGAATAGGGTATATAGATAATCATAATAAACTACTATAACAGTAATAGTATTATAGTAATAGCAAACACAAAAATGTAATAGTATTAAGTTCAACAGTAAAGACAAAAACGTCTGTCTTGATGAAGCTTATATTTTAGTGTATAAGCATAACATTTCTTATTTTGTTCCCTACAGTAAAATACAGGTATCTGTGTAATAGGTATCCTGGATAAGGCTGAACGGTAAGACTTTGGAAACTTGATGAATAAAAGCCAAAACAAAAAAGCCTTTTAATTAAAAGTTACCAACTTTTTTTTCTGTAGGGAAAAAACATAAATTCACCTTTAAGACAGTGTGTTCTCTAAGGCAACAAAAACACATCCTGTGTATTCACTGTCCCCCTGCATTCTTTTTATACAGGTTTACGAATCTGCTATATCCATCATTTACAAATTTTTTGTTATTTTCACTTTGCAAAAACGACATCATGCTATATGTGGCAGAGGGATGGCTTCATTTTTCATTTCATATTATATTGTTAAAATTCTTCACAGTGCAAGTGGACATAGTTCATTTACCCACTCTTCCACTGACAGGCATTTCCAGGTTTTTTCTATTGTAAATAGTACTTCTGTCATCAGCGGCCCACGTCCCCAGATGCATCTGTTAGAGATTTGCTTAGCTATATTCCTACAGTGGAACTCCTGTATCATGAACTACGCAAATGTTCAACATTCTGAGATAATAACAAGCTGTTGTTTTAGAGTGACAGCAACGAATTACACTCCCTCCAGAAATTTATTATGGATCATTTAAAACGAAATCCTAACACTTGGTATTTTCAGATTTTTCAATTTTGGGCAGTTGCATCAATGGATACAAAACAGTGCCTCATTGTGGTCTTGACCAGCACCGTGAATGACGTCAAATATGCCATCACAGCTTTCCTGGCCAGAAGTCCATCCTCCTGTGTGAAATGTTTGCCAGTGTCCGCCCCCCACAATTCGTAAGTTGTGTCATTTATGCTTTTCTTTTTATTTGTAGCAGTTCCCGGTGGACTCTTTTAACTCTTTCTAAAGCAATTTAATCTTACAGGAAAGATGAAAGGACAATACAAAGTGTGTTTATGTATCCCCTTCACCCATCCCACAGCTGTAACACTCTATGGCGTACCTCATCTGTCCCCATTCTCGTCTCCACCCTCTCTTCCTGCATGTGTGTGTGATGTTTTTCTCTGAACCATTTCAGAGAGCAAGCTTAGACATGACACTCCATTATTCACCAATACTGTAGCGTGTATTTCCTAAAAACAAAGACAGTCTCCTATGTAGCCAAATACAATCATCGAAATCAAGGGAGCAGCGCTGGCATATTACTGCTGCACGCTCCGTTCACATTTTGCAAACTGTCCCAACAGTTTCTTCCCTGGTCCTGGGTTCCTGGGTGTAATCCAAGACCACATGGTGCTGTCACTGTTGTGTCTCATGAGTCTCCAATCTGGAAGCGTTCCTTCACCTTCTGTCTTGCATGACCTTGACACTTTTGAAAAATACAGGCCAGTTCCTTTGTAGGAAGTCCCTTGTTTTGGGGTTTCCTCACAAATACCTTTAGATCATGCATTCTTGCCCAGAATACCGCAGAAGTGATTCATACCCCAGAACATTCTTTATGGAGATGCATGAGGCTGATTTATCTCATTACTGGTGAATTCGCTTTTATTAACTGGATAATTTGGTGTCTGCCTACTTTCTCTACCATGAAGCTATGTAAAAAGTATTTTGAGCTTATTAATTAGCACCTAATTAATTAGCATTTGGGGGTAGTTTAATCCTATGTAAATATCTACCCTGTGTCCAAACCCGTGCTGCTATCTCACTGTCTTAATTATAGCTTCACACTGAGTTCTTATACCTGGTACTTCAGAAATATCTGGGCCATTTTTCACGCTTTTGTCTTCCATATAAATTGTGAAAACAGCAGTTTCCATGATTTTGACTGCACTTGTGTGAATCTATAATTCAAGCTGGGGAGAACCGGCATCTTTATGCTATTGTCTTCCTTCCCATAAACACGATACGTCTCTCCATTTATTCAGTTTCTTGTTTATATCCCTAAGCAAAGTTTTACAGTTTTCTTTATGGCAGTCTTCTTGGAGAAATTCCTAGGGCAATTGAACAACTGGTTTCAAGAGATGTAGAGCTGAGATTTGGGATATAAAGAAAGGTATGAAAGCCTAATCTTTGCCTTGGACTGGAATTGAATCTAGACTGAACAGGGCTTGGTTCAGCTCAAGTTGAAGTGAATACTGCAGCTGCACCTACACATAACGAGTGTCTGAGATTGATGGTGAAATGTGTCTGACTGTAGTTACTCTGAATGGAGTTGGAGCCTCCACCACTTCCTCCCCCTCTCCTGCCCTGTGACGGTGCTCAGCCTTCCCTCTGCAGAAGTCAGTCGCAGTTGAGAGTGAATAAGACACTGTTAAGAGCCATGAGTAACCTGAGAAAGAAGAAGAAGCTGGGGCCAGGATTCCGTTACCGTAAGTGGAAGACTGCTGTTCTGTGGGAGAGGACGGCAGCCCTGAGCAATGAGGACTGTGGAAGGAGACCACGAGCAGGAGCGTGAGAGGAGATATTCAGAAACCCAGGCGACAACCAGGAGGGAAGACCTAGGAGTGGGTACTCAGAAAGTGATGGACCACTGTTCCACAAACATCCCACAGTCACCAGCCCCCCTCCATTGTACACTACAGCCAGAGAGGCGTCCCAGTCAGCAGGTAGCCACCCCGACTGAGATCGTAGGCAAGACCCCCTGGTTTCTGCTAATGGCATCAAAGCCAGCGTGGCAAAATAGGGTTTACACAAGATGGAGAGACGGAGCCTTGCTAGTAAGTTATACATTCAGCAGTGGCCAGCCCATGCAGTATAACAGCCCAACGAGCTGCAAGAGCACAGCGCCTAAGAGAGCACAGTCCTGCACGGGCCAGCACCACGTGGTCCCTCTGGCTTGACTCAGCATCACATTCAGAACCCTCGGGGAGTCAATGGGCACGTGGTGTCATGACACCCTTAGAGTAGGTCATCAGGAGTTTGCAGTCATTACTCTTGGCAAGAAATGTTCAATAAGATTTCATGATTCAGCCATAAAAAAGAATAAACTAATGCCACTGGCAGCAACCGGGATGGACCTGGGATCATCATTCGAGGTGAAGTAAGCCAGAAAAAGAAAAATATCATATGATATCACCTGTATCATAATCTAAAATAAAGACAAATGAACTTATTTACAAAACAGAAACAGACTCACAGGCATAGACAACAAACTCATAGTTACCAATGGGGGAAGGCGGTGGGAAGGGAGAGGTTGGGAGCTCGAGGTTTGCAGACACTAACTACTATATACAAAACAGATAAACAACAAGGTCCTACTGTATAGCCTGGGAACTATATCCGATAGCTTGTGGTAACCTATAGTGAAAAAGAACATGAGAACAAATATGTGTATGTATATGTATGACTGAACTATTATGCTGTACACCAGAAATTGACACAACATTGTAAACTGACTTTATGTCAATTTAAAAAAAAAGATTTAACGAGCAGCTGTAAAAAAGATAACAAAGGTGTTGTCCTAGGCAAAGCAGAACGCCTCACCGGGACTCGTGCCCTTGACGGAGAGCCACGAAGAGTCCCCGCGCGCAGGGCCCAGCTTTCTCCAGAAAGTGGTGCTGGTGCTGCTCGCTCCCACAATTCAACTATCAGAGCTCAAAAATAATTCCTTTAGTGTGAAGTTTTGAAAGTGTCAGTTTCTCACTACAGCCCTTAAAACACAGTAATGTATGCTTGAAATGTCAAATTTTAACCAATGTAACTTCCTGATGAGATTTTTCAACATAATTTAGCTGCAAAATGTACTCTCAGGTAACTAAATACATTGACCAATTATGCAAGCTAATTACAGGCGGCTGCCTAAGATGATGATTTGGCTTTAGAGCAGTGCTTGGGACATTTTCTGTGACAGAAATTAGATGCAGAACTAGTTTTCCGTGGAGACAAGTTCATGATAGCTCTCCTACACACCCCTGCCACAGTTATAATTCCATTTTGCTGGTGACTAACTTTGTGACCTGTGGAAGCATGCAGCAGAATGTGTCTAGATTTAGAAACTGTCAGATATGTTTTTATTTAATTTAAGCGTCTCAGAAACGACTGCCATAGGAAGACACCAGTTAGAACAAGTCTCCCAGCCATCAGAAGTTAAACCAAGATATCACAGTTGGTGGGGTGAGGGGAGGGGGATGTAATCCAAGGCAAGAAAGGAAAAACTGAAGAGAAATCCCAGAGGATTCAGTTTGAGTAGTTAGAAATCTGAAATGATTGACAACAGGCCCATCGGATGAAATATTTCTCCCTCCCAGTCTAGTCATATTTTCTGACATTTTAACTATTATTTAAGCTACGTTTTACAAAATGTGACATCCATGAATGCAAAGAAATTAAGATCTGTATTTATAAACACATAAGGACGTATACACTTAACAGTTTTTGTCTCTTTGGACCATGGTGAGAAAGCTCAGAATATTTAGCAAACAATACTCTGACTTGAGACCTTTGTCTTTAAGTTTAATAAATCCAGCCAATGACCTTGTAAGTGGCCCCTCACTGACCCCCACAAAGGCATTTTAAACATTTCAGGGTATATAAGATGTACTATACTGAACCTGGATAAATTCAGGTAAACAAAGATTGCATCCTTTTAATTTATCTGAAAGCATTTTCCTTCCTAGTAGAAGATGCATAATTTTGATTTCATTTATTCCATTTTCAAAGGCGTCCATTTGCTCCTCTCTGGAACAAACAAATCCAACATACACATGCCCTGCGGACCTCTGCCTTCCCTGTACCCAGCACATTCTTTCTTCCACGTGTGCCCTCTTGTGCAGCGAGGAAGAGCAGGGACAACCTGGGAGCCAAACCCAGCCCGCCGCCTCCGAGCTGCGTGATTTCCTCTCGGGAGAGCCACCTGTCAGAGTGCTTATGTGGATGTGAAATAACATACGTGCTGTGTCTCATAATAATACTCAGAAAGCTGCAGCTGCTGCTCATCACACGAGTGCTGTCCTCCATGAACAGACGCCGCCTCTCCCCCGCTACATTTGTTTTCTTCACTAACTTAACAATTTGGCCATTCCTTCTGACACACTGCTCTCATACCCACTGACAGCTACTATGTGACAAAATGAACCATGCGGCTCTTCGGTTTATTTTGAAATTAGGAATTCTCTTTAATTTGCTTCTGATGTTACCTGAATTTTAATGCCACCTCATTATGTGAAATGAGCACATGAAGGAAAAGGCATCCAGGAGGTCCCTGTAGGAGCACAGCCCTGAGATGCAGGGGCAGGGACTGGGAGGGGGGCCCTGGGAAGCAGGAAGCCTGGGGGCCCTCAGGGGCTCTGACAGGGAAGAGCCCAGTCCCGGGACCAGAGGAAGGACTTGACCCTGACACGTCACCTTCCTTCTCCAAGCCTCAGACGCCTCACCCATAGACCTGATTAATAACGCCTCCCCAGTGGGGTCACTGTGAGGACTGGACGGGCTAATACATACATCACACATTTAGCTGAGAGCAAACACTCAATAAGAGACGGCGGCGGCAGCAGCAGTCGTGGTCTTCATTTCTAAGATGCCGAAGGATACAAACCACATTTTTTGTTTGTTTCACTCAGTTCCCCCACTGAAATGTAGGTGATGGTGAGAATGGTGACATGCTCTCTGTGGGAGGCAGGCAAAGCCTGTATTCTGCACTGTGTGTTTGACACTGATGGAGAGTACTCAGTTCTACCGGAGCAGGCAAGGGAAAACAGGCAGGGTGGCTAACACTTGTAAGACGTGCTAAACAAAGATGCTGAGGAAGCAGGTGGCCCGTGAGACATGAGCGGAATTCACAAGGTGTGTGTTTAAGAACAGATAGCTGGCCATCAGGAAGAAGTGCTAAAGAGAGAATGAATGAAACATACGGTTTTTAAACAGATGGAACATTCAGATGGTTACTTATATAGGGAAAATGATGGAAGGACCAAATCATAAAATACAAATCTGGTCCCCTTCAGACAGACACATGTCATCTCTCAGCTGGAGTCCCACTCCTGCTTTGCCTGCGCTCTGCCCGAGAGACAGACCTCACAGCTGTCCAGCAAACTGTCGCTCGGGACAGAAGTGCTGAGGTTCACACAGACTGGACCGCACCCCGGCCAGGATGGAAACCACGCACTGACTGGCTTACACCTGGGGGCCTCTCAGCCAGTCCCTTGTGGCGCAGAAGATGAGGCGACCCTGCCAGCGATAGGCAGCTGGAGCGGGGCGTCCATTGCACCAAAACTGCAGGGCTACAAAACAAAACAAAACAAAACAAAAACTGCAGGGCTGCTTCACAACAGAAAGAACAGTGGTCTCCCGGAGCAAAAGTGGTACCATTAGAAGGACGGAAGAAAGGGAAGTGATGCTGCACAGACACCAAGCGTGCGGACTGCGCCCACAGCCTGGAACCTTCCGCAGCACACAGGTGCTCCGTACGTCCCCGATGAATGTATTGTTCTATGAGGTTTTATCAGCTGACTTCCTCTAAGCCCACTATTTGCTTACTGACAGTTAATGTGACTGAAAGGCACTCATCTCCTGTTGCCTCATGGAAGCATTCATCCTTTTAAGATGATTAGATGGAGTCATTTCAGAAAGACTGACACAATTCTGCCTCCTGCTCCTTAAATGCAAGCCATTGGCGATGATTATTTAATGTTTGACTTTAACTGCAGGCTGTTGGGTTCAGACAGGCCATTCGCTTAAGCACAAGGTGTTTGCGCCATCTCGTCTTTGGTATCTTTCGCGCTCCATCTGATTTCCCCGCTGTGTTCCTACCAAAGCTAGTTTCTTGCTGTGACACAGCCTTCCAAACTTCAAGTCCACTTCCGACTGCTCTCCACGTTTCAAGCACACTTTTCTGACAGGGTCAAGCAGAATCAGAACTTGGGGGGGGTGGCTTTGTATTGTTTTATTATCATTCAACGAACCTTTTCCCAGCGTCTTTCCTCTCTGGGGGCTTCTGCCGCAGTTTTGGCCAGCTCCCAGTCAGAGGGTCTCAGTGTGTCCATCGGCAGTGTTACTTTCTGCTGAGTGGAATGCATGGCTGAGACAAATGCCCTGAAACCTGAATTCTAATTCTTCAACTAATTCACCATGTTTACCCAGAAGAAAACGTTTTGCAGAAAGCACTCTGCTAACCTTTAGGGTGTGGTCTGTGCTTCGGTAGTAAAAGCAGTGTGATTTTACAATCGGATACATGGTTAGAACCAGCTTTCTCTAAGGTAACCAAAGGTTTATGGTTGCCCTTGCAACCAAGACCTGCCTGAGCTCTGACTCCTGGCTGGAGCTGTCTGCCCATCTCAGTTTCTTGTGGGAGCTGAGGTGAGGGGGTAGAAGATGATGTGAGTGTGTTAAAATGTACCCAGGGTTTGTTTTTGATCAGGGGCTGGAAGGTAACAGACACAGAGACAATTGCCTTTGAGAAAGCAGGCAGGTTACTCACAGCCCCAAGAGGAGGGGCGTGCCAGGCAGCGCAGGGCCACGTGGGCCAACACCACTGACGTCAGGAGGCAGAAGGAGCGACGGGAAAGCACGGCCCACCACTGTCCTTTCTGCAGGAAGGAAGGGATGGGCAAGGCAGGGTAGGCAAGTTTGGATGGTTTAATCCTTTCAATGGGCTCTGGCCTGTAGGGTGGTCTCCAGTGGTGGAACCCGGCCCTGAGGTGATTTAGGGCAGGGGAAATATTGGCTGGGTGTGAGCCAGTCACAGGAAGGGGGTGGTTGGTGATACGGCCTTTGGATTGACTGGCTTGTGTGCGAAAGTCTCACAGGCAGGTTGTTCACTCCATCTGCAGGAGTCAGCCAGCCCAGGAGGGGCAGTCTCTCCAGCATTAGCAAGACCCCAAGATGTCAGAGCATCATAACATACAAAATACAAAGACCACAATTAACACAGTGAGGTGAAGGGAGAAGATGTTAACACTTGCGTGGATCGTGGGAGAACCAGGGCCAGCATCGCACACGGGGATCACGGGACAGATGTGTCCTGGCTCACTGCTGGGCCTTCGTAACGTCCTTCCCCTCTGCCTGGCTGTTCGCCACCGCCCTGCACCCTGTCTTCCGCTCCAGGCCCCTCTCACAGAGTATGTCTCTTCACAACCAACTGAAAGCTCATGCGTGTGGAGGTTTCTCCAAAGTGGTTTGACCTGGAAAGCAACGGGTCTTGTGAAGGTGACTTCGCTGTCTTCCTCCATCTTTCTGCCAGTTGTACTGGACTGAGATAAATGAGAGCAAAAAAACCTCATCAGCCACCAATGGGCACGAGGAGACTCTCTGCCCCAGTGACGTGGAACGGGATGCAATGGGGATACGCAGCCCTCTCCCGCACTCCTGTTTTCCATCACCAGGTCCTGTGGACTGTAGCCTATAAACATTGTTTTAAATCGGCCTCCTGCTCCCCATCACCCCTGCTGCCCCAGCCCTAGGGCAGGTCTTCATTATCTTTCACCTACACTAGAGCGCTAACCTCGTAAGTGGTCTTCCTGCCTCCAGTCTTATTTCCCTCAAACTCACTCTCCACACAGCTAAAGAAACTGTTCGAAATGTCAATCCAGCTGTGGAATCCCATGGCTAAACCCCTTCAATGGCTCCCTTGTCTGTAGCAGAAGTTCTCAGACTCTTCAATTTGCAGGATAATTTTTTTAAATATTAGAAACTTCCACGAAGATGCCAAATTTACATTTAGCTAAGGAAGGACGACTTAAAAAAAAAACCCATCTTCTACAAGCTACTATATATAAAGCAGATAAACAACAGGGTCCTACTGTACAGCACAGGGAACGATATTCAATACTTGGCAATAACCTGTAATGAAAAAGAATACGTACGTATATGCATAACTGAATCACTTTGCTGTACGTGAGAAGCTAACACAACACTGTACATCAACTGTACTTCAATAAAAAAAATTTTTAAAGTCTTCCACCAAAATCCTTTCATAAAACAGAAGCTCATTTAAAACTACACACATATGTGCACCCAGTGTGGTCTCAGAAACATTGTCAGTATCTTCCATCAAGTAAGTTTAACTTTGTGAAAAACTACACATCCCCAAAGAAGTAGAACTGCTGCCTCCCGTTGGCTGCAGTCTACATGGTATACCAGGCCTCCGGCGAGCAGGCCCCTGGCTGCCGCTCCAGCCTCATCTTTCCCAGGCCAAGCTCCAGGAGTTCCTCACTGTTCAGAGCTCACCGCCCCGACCCAGCACCACTGGGCCGTGTCCCACCTTCCCCTGGCTCAAGCTGCCTCTGCAGACTGTGTCTGGATGGACCGCAGCCTCCCACCGCAGTGCCACTCCCTTGGGGGACTAACTTTGTGCGCCCTGCAGCACTCAGAAAAAGAGCTCCATCCTCCAGAACCACTTTCTCACTCCTTACACACTCGCGTCCCCATCCCTAGGGATGGGTTTAAATGAGCCAATAACGCCCTGTGCAGTTCAGGCCCCTTTATCCTTAGCACACCCGTCCACATGGTGCCCTGCACAGTCACCTGCCTGGTCATCTCTTCCTTCCACTAGTCGGCAGCTCTCCAGGCCAGGAGTCAGGGTTGGTGTGCTTTTATTTTTCTGTCAACAGTGACTCGACCCAACAAGGGCATTCAAAAATGTGCACTGACTGAAGAGGCACATGAATAGCTAGCTATTTTTCAGAGGAATACGTGATGACAAGGAATCTAATCATGCAGCCATCTTTAGTTCTTCAGGAGAACGACAATGTATAAATTAAGCTTTGTTCCGCATTTACTTTGGCCTTCTTTGGGCGGTGGACTCCCTTTACAAAACTAGGACAGCCATCTTGGTTCCCCCTCACACACGTCTCGTTTGATTAATTCAAGAGGTCAGTCAGTTCTCTGCCTATTCCCTAATCCACACATATCTTGTCACTTGGAAAAATCTGAGGATGGGAAAGTTGTGCATATTGTTCAAAGTTTTTCACGGTTAAAAAAAAAAAGACAGATGCTAAACATGTATTTTGTTGTCGTGATAACGTATGCCTTAGTGTAATGCTTATTCCCTGAAGACGGTGTCTTTAAAAATGATTTACCGGCCACAGGAGGATTATAATACCCTTGGTGGTAGTTACTGTGAAGACACGCATGGGCTGTCTCAACTGGTACAACATCCCATGTTAGGGCACCGCGAGCCTGATTCTGGCACGCAGCTCCCACGTGAAGCTACGGGTTTCCAACCCTGCAAATGGTGTCATCGCAAACCGGCTGCACCTAGTGAGTTTTTTTTTTTTTACCTATTTACCCTTAGGTTTCCCAACTTTTACAAATGTGAGGGCACGCATGGGGAAATGACGGAAAATGAGGGCTCTGGAATCACACTGAGATTTAAACCTGTATCCTTCACTTGCTGGACAAGTGACCAAGGACAACTTAAACTATCTTCTTAAAAGTCTCATCTAGAAAATGGGGACAAATTAGCATACAATTCTTAAGGTTGTTATAGGATTAAATGATATAATCTATCTAAAGTGCTTGGCTCACAAATATATTTTCACTTGCTCTTTTTCCTGCCTCCCCATGTAGGACTCCAGCCCCCTGAATCCTACCTACCAGAAGCTAATGAAGTGTACTCTCCATTTATCTGTTCTGAAATTGCCCAGCGTCTTCCCTCTGCTCCATCTCCCTGATAATGTACCCCCTCAACCTCAGTGCCCTCCAGGCATCACCGTCTCCCAGCAGAGAGCACCGTCATAGCTTCCGGGCACCATCACCCACCAGTGTCACACTGGAGCCCCTCTGGTGCTGAAGCTGGTTTGGGAGAGTGACATGAAGTACCAGGACATTAGTCTTGGCACCCTACAGTCTAACAGAGATTTGTGACACAGCTCTTTCAGATTTCGGTGATGATACACCATCACCACTCCACCCCCGCTGCACCCCACTGAGGCCCTAAGGATGGGACTAAGGAACCAGCAACACACAGCGCTCAGAATTACCCCTCACTTCTGCCTTTCCGGGTCAAGCTAGAGGACCAAGAGGAGGACTCACTCCCAAGAGATTCTCTAGTCTCTCTCAAAAAAAAAAAAAAAAAAAAAAGACACCTGGAACCTACACATTTTCTGGACATACCTAACAAGGCTGACCCCAGCTGCTGGGAAACCCAGCTCCACTCGAGAGGGGGCTCTTCCCCTTGACAGAAGGACAGCCCACGCCAAACCCCCTCAAAGTGCTAAGCAGCTCCTTCTTTTCAAAGGATTATAGTAAAGACACATAGGAAGCATCTAAATTGGTAGTTTGGAAATCAAATTCATCTTCCCGACGGAACGTGATAGAAGAGCACATTACCGTCTCTCGTATTCTGAGTCCTCGGCGAGTGCTCCAACGGCCTGGGCCGGGCTCCGTGGTGGACAGGGAGGCAGGAGAACCAGCGGAAGAGAAGGTATGAAGCGAAGCCTCCTAGCCCGTGGGTATTATTCCTTCCGGGAGAACCCCAGGCCAGGACAGCTCACTTCCTTCCCACCGCCTTGGTCCTGACTCAGGCTCCGTCCCCTCCGCCCACTGCACAGCCCCCAGCTGTCTGAGCATCGCCCCTCCTCCGGGAGGAGAACAAGTACAGCTCCGGTCTCAGGTTTCCCACAGCTGTTCACTGTTACTTACATTGACAAAACGGGGGAAAGGTAAAGGTCAGTGTACTTTTAAAGATACAGTCCAGTTTGCCACTGACATTCCCCCGAGAGCCAGGGAACACAGGTCTAAATCCTTTTCTCATAAACAACCCTGTCTTTATTATTTTTCTCACAAACTTTGTCCATCTCCCTCCAGACCTTGATTAGCCTGGCCTTTCCAAGCTCCTTTTTTTTTTTTTAACCTAAACTAAATAAAAATATAAGACTAAGATAGAGGAAAACTAACCTTAAATTCCAGAGAAAAATCTAAAACAACGATTCCACGCGTATCTTCCTTTACCACAGTATTTCCTTCCAGAAGCTGTAAGAGCCCCGGGAGGCAGGGCCGCACAAGGGCCCTGGCAGAGGTGGAAGGCAGTGTGCTGCAAGTGCAGCTTGACGAGTTTGGTGTTACTATTATTTCTGCTGCAGCTACAGCTGTCAGTGATGATGATGATGATGGTAATATTTCCTGTCGCCCTGTCACTGCTTATGTTTCCAGGACTGCTGGTGCTGTCACTGGCGTCACCTCCAGAGATACCAGGTTGTCAGGCACCTCCACTACACCCAAGGTCCCCGGGGCTGGGGGCACGGCCACTGCGATGGGCTTGTGAGGAAGATGGGCGAGGGGAGTGGGGAAGGAACTGGGGTCAGGGGTGTCTCCTCTGTATCCGGGGTTGTCAGGATCACAGGCACTGCAGCCACGGCCAGGGATGCTGGAGTCTTGGGCAGGAACCAGGGTTGTGAGCTCGGCCCCTACAACTGCCTGGTTCCCTGTGGCCACGGGTGCTACTGTGGCCAGGAGGTCAAAGCCATGAGTGCCTACTCCTCTGTGGCTAGTAGTCCTCTGGTCCCACGGGTGGAGGCCAGGACTGCAGACGCTGCCTCCACGGTTCCCCCAGTTCTGCCTCCTCTAGTGCTCCAGCCCACCCATCTTCAGCAATACAGCTGTGTGGGTCTGTCTGGCGTCCTGGTGGCTGGAGCACCTTGGTTGAGGAACCTTAGTTGAGTTATGGATGTTTAACAGCTGAGGACTGAATCAGAGAGACAAACGGAGTGTGTCTTGCCGCCATGATGCCGGTGATCCCTGTACCTACCATGTTTCAACCACTGATCTGACTTAAGAAGTTTTACAAGTTCGTGCCACTTAGCCCTTACTGTAATCCTATTAACTGTGAATCTGCAAGGGGAAAAATGGGCCTAAAGAAGTTAAATAACTTTTCCAAGGCCACACAGCCTGTAAGTAGTGAAATTGGGATTTAAACCCACATCTCTGATTCCAAAGCCCCTATTTTTTCATCCACAAAAAAGAGATTTAATTGGATAATCTCTGAGGTTCCTAGAGATCCAAATTTCAGGGAGTCTAGGGGTGGAATAAAGGATTATCTCTGCAGGCCTGGGTTGTCCAAATCCTGCACATTCCAGAGAAAAGTTTCCTTGTCTGGTTCCTAAGAGATACTCTCTATGACTCTGGAATATCCAGCCTAACAAGCGTATCTGTTTGTCTGGGGCCTTGGGCCACTCCAGACAGTTAATGCTAACAATGTTACCCATAGCGGGGCCGTGTGCCATGTGGTGTCCGCTTGACCTCTGGTGGGGCTGGAAACCGAGTAAATAAGGTCACCCACGTGGGCCATCAGCCACGCCAGTGTGACCAACCTCCAATAAAAGTCATGGAACGGACACCAGGTTTGGTTGGGTTTCCCTGGCAGAAGATACTCCGTGTGTGCTGTGACATGTCACTGCAGAGAGAATTAAACGCTGTCTGTGGGACTCTGCTTAGGAGAGGCCATTTAGACACTCACGTCTGGCCTCTCCTGGACTCTGCGTTGTGAGTCTTTCTCTTTTGCTGCTTTTCCTCGGTATCCCTTTGCTGTAACAAACCATAAGAGTGAGTATGACAGCCCTTCTGAGTTCTGCGAGTCCTTCTCGCTAATTATTTAACCTAAAAGTGGTCTTGGGGCTCATCAGCCATAGCATCACTATTCTCAATTGTTTGATGACAACTCAGTATTACCGCTTTTCTGCAATCCAGGGGAGAACCCGAGAGTGACATTTCTCAAAATTATTTTCCCCGTATGATTATGAGGGTTTGCCAGTGCGACACTTTCATTCAACTCAGAGAGCAGGAGAGAAAGGGAGCCAGTATTTGGCAGAAGTCCCTGCAATCAGACGCACAGACCAGTGATCAACAAACTTACACTGTGAAGGGCTGCACAGTAAATACTTTCATCTTTGCAGGCCATACATTTTCTGTCATAAGTACTAAACTCTGCCATTGCAATGCAAAAGTAGTCATAAACAATACAGAAACAAGTGAGTGCAGCTATGTTCCAATAAACCTGTATTTATAGACATTGAAATTGAATTCTATGTAATCATCACATGACACAAAATATTCTGCTGTGGGTTTTTTTTCTTTGACCACTTAAAAGAATGAATCTATTCTTAGCTCACACACTGTACAAAACCACGTTTTTCCCATCGCCATAGTCTGCCAACCCCTCACACAGGGAGTCAGCAGACACAGGATTCACAGGGGTGTCTCAGTGAGGTCTTGAGATCCGCCACTTCAGTGTTTCAGGACGGGGCTCTCAGAAATGGCTTTTCTGATTCTGACCCCCTAGCCTTTCAGATGACATGTAGGTCTTTAATTTCCTCTTTTAAAACCCTTCATGCTTGAAACATACAAAATGAATTCTGCTTTAATGACCAAACTCTGGCTCTTAGAACATTTAGTATTGGCACAGTTTCAGTAAAACAGAAGCTCAAAGAAGGGAATCTGGGATGTGTTCCAAGATCTGAATGAAGTTAAAGGAAGTAATAACCTCTTTGCTGGTAAGAAGTAAGAGTTCTTGGTGCCTAGCATGGAGTGGCAAAATAATTCCTTAAATTTCCACTCCTAGTTGCCTGGAATTAAGTGTCTAGAGAAAACTAAGTGTTGAAAGACTACCAGGACTATTGCAATAGAATGTTCTAGTAGGAAATCTGACAACAAGGACTATGGAGTTGAGTACGTAACACGGTAGCTTATAGAAGGCAAGCTTCTAAATTCTCAAGAAGTCAGAGAACCAAAGAGCCTTTATGATTGTCCTGAAAGAATCTTCTATTTCCTGTAGCTACAGGGTTGAGATATTTGAAAATCAGAACCAAAATGTGATCCTATAGTTGGCGGATGACAAAGGAAGTTGAACTCATAGTGAACTCTGTCAAGCCTCTTTTGTAAAAGGGTGTTCAGCGGGGGTGGGGGGCATGAGAATTGGGACGGGGCACTTGGGGAGACTCCAAGGGGGAGAAGAGGCTGTTACACTCTACTGGCAGTTGTGGGCAGATGCTGAGCAGACAGCAGGTGAGAAGCACCCAGCAGGGCCTCTCCCGCCCTCGAGGACCACCCACTTCCGTGGTGCTGGCTGAGATTATTGGCAGTGGGCTTCTCGACCTGCCCTTGATCCCATCTGACAAGCAGGGAACCTCTGATTCCCTACATTCTTACACAAACAGCAACTTCTATTTGCTTGAATGAACACTGGCTGATACCGTGACTGAACATCAGTTATCCAAAGTATTAGAAGATCTGTGACTACGCCGTTTCTCAGCAATGCTAAACAAGAGGCCTGTGCCAACATGAAAAAGTGAGTGATGTTCCAAAGACAGGCAGGACCTGGGGGATGCTGGTTGCGTGCTCTTAGCTGTGTGTACCATATAGAACGTCAGGACCCATGTGTGTTTCCCAGACAGATACTGAGGAAGGAAATTTTCTCTGAATTAAGAGCTTTTGAGTCTTTTTATTGTTGTAGCTCAAGATTCTGTCTGAATGCCTGAGCATTCAATAAATATTTATTTAGCACTGGGATTTGCCTGAGCAGAATGAATCCCTCCCTGCCCAGTTGCTATTACCAGTTCAATAGTCAACAATTAATATTATCAGCAATACTCAACAATATGGCACTGTTACATTAAGAGTCCCAAAGGTGGCCTGTCTCACAAAGACCTTCAGATGGGGTTGTGGATTTGTTTATTTTGTTTGTTCTAAAACAATCCAACTTTCACCTCCTATTTGCAAAATTCACATCTTTCTAAATGAGGGAATTTTAGAACTCGGATGTATTCAATGAAACTATGACCTGTTTTCCAAAACTCAAGTGAATGTATTTTAGAACAAGAAGAACACCCTGCTTCTACTGTCAAGATTATTTTCCTTGTTTTAAACACAATATGCCGTGATTTCAACCTAAATAGATTTTTAAGGAAGGCATACTTCTCCATAGAATTTAGCTTTCTGTCCCAAAATCTCTGAAGAGACTTCTATTGAATATTTTAAAATCACAACTGTAAAACTGCAAGAAGAAGGAAATTTCTACAACATATTTTGGGTTATAAAGTTACTTTACACACATTTACTAAAAGCCTCTCCTTCTGACATGTTTCTTTACCTGGTGAGTAATATTTAGGGGGCTTTTGATGCTAATAAAGTTCAAGAAAGAACAGATAAAAGAAGAATACTTTATCAGTCAATGTTTCTGGATATATAAATATAAACATTTTATGGAAATCAACTAGCAAACTTATGAACTACTGGCCAACAGAGCACTTAGACAAAGTTCAACAAAATAATGGACAAAGCAGGATCAATGGAACACGTCTAAAAAAATAAATAAATAAAACCAAACCCCAAATTTTATCTGTGTCTTTCTTTCTGAAGGCAGCACTGGCCATTTCGTCTCAGCATTCTGAATTTACTTCCACTGAGAGCAGAGACTTTGAGCGTAGGGACTTGAGTTCACCTCTTCACTCAGCACTTAGAATTATCTAGTGTAAGCAAAGCCTCAACTAGTATTCTTTCAGTGAATGTAGCGCGAGTGGATAATTTTTTAACCTTTTATTTTACCTTTTTTCTTCCACAATTTTGTCAATTATACCTCAATAAAACTGAAAAATAAAATAAAATATAGATTTCCTTGTGGGGAAAAAAATACTTTTCAAAGGCTTGTTTCCTTATGACTGACCTCTGCCTACATCTTCAGTCTCGTTTTGTGTCACCATCCCCTTATTCATAATCACTCTCCTGCTGTGTTGCTGAGAAAGACGAGAGAGAGATTCAGGATGCAATCTGAGGACATTGGATAGCTTTAAGGCTATGGCCTAGCCAGACAGGAAGAACTGAGAGGAAGCAGGCAATAAAAAGATTAATTAAATTCAATCAACTGGTGAAGTAACCTGGGATGGGATTTTCAGACTCAAATCAGACAGAATTAGATA
Source organism: Vicugna pacos (assembly GCF_048564905.1). NCBI lineage: Eukaryota > Metazoa > Chordata > Mammalia > Artiodactyla > Camelidae > Vicugna > Vicugna pacos. Next base: position 8,276,568 of record NC_132998.1, read on the forward strand.
ACGTTCAGAGTGAATCTGGGACATTGTACTGTGAGAACACATTGTCTGCAGGGCATGGAATTGAAAAGAGAAAGAATCTCATACTGGTCAGTAGCAAGGAGAGAATCAAATCTTAGACCAAGACAAAATTCTCCAGCCAATCAGCAGCCTCAGCGTGCAGGGAATTTTTGCCTCAATTTGCTTGAAAGGATAAGCTCCATGCTCTTGGAATAAGGGCCACCATATGCAACTTTACTGGGTGTGCACCGCCCACTCTGGAGTCTGCCCCTTACATAGTAGTTGATGTGAATGTTGCCCCCAGAGTTGTTCAGGGAACCACCTAGGCAGCCATTAGGAGCAGTCTTCATGAGTAAGTATATTTTACCTCCAGGCAGAATATTAAAATTTTTTTGTGTTAGGTTCAAGAATAAAAATTTGTAATCAGTGGTTTGGTCTTGGTATATAGTTACATCTAAATCATTTGCAATATTGAAGAGAATTTGGCATATTAGAATATCTAAAAGATTAGATTTGTAGATCAGTAAGAAACATCTAGCTAGGGAAAGCCTGAGAAAAGTTTTCATAAAGAGACTGCTGAAAGGGGTTAACAGTACTCTGAAGCTTGTGACAGTGGCAGTTACCTCTCAAGGCCTGAAATACATGAAGAGGGGGTCACTGCCAGAACCCAGAGGCAGGGAGGACTGCATTGTATTGTGATCCTGAACTCAATCATTCTATTGGTCCCTCCTGCTTTCCGTTCCATCAGCTCTTTCAAGGATTTTGTTCCCTGTGTTATATCTCTTTCCACTTAAAATACGTAGGTTGGTGACTATTTCCTGCACTAAAGCTGGACTGGCACAGATGCTCCAAGCAGTTGCGGGGACTGGACTTCCAAGCGGACAGAAATGTGGAATTGGTTATCTGAAGACAGGGATTATCTAAACACTATGAAAAAGGAGGCATTTGTAGTTTAAGCATTAGCAAAATGACTGCTTAAATTATCACCTGCGATTTCTTAGAATGGAGCACCTGCGGCAGGCAGAGCTTCACGAGATTGCTTGGTAGTTCAAGTGGGAGTGGGCGATACAACAACTGTCTTGAAGAGCTTGGAGATTCTTCATTTTTATTTTAAAACATGGTCAGAAAACCAGTAGTCTCCTCTGATTGGCTTAAACAAATCTCCTGTATCTACTTAAACCATAGGGCTCATGTACCTGAAAATCAGAATATGACCCTGAAGAGCACAGAATTAAGATATAAGTTTAATTCAGAGGAAGAAAAATCTAACCTTACACCTAAAGGAACCAGAAAAAGAAAAGCAAATGAAACCCAAGGCCAGGAGAAGAAAGGAAATAATAAAGATCAGAAAATAAATGAAATAGAGACTAGAAAGACAACAGGAAAAAAAATCAATAAAACAAAGAGCTGCTTTTTTGAAAAGATAAACTGACAAACTTTTAACTAAATTCACTAATAAAAAAAGAGAAAAGGCTCTAATAAAATCAGAAACAAAAAAGGAAAACTAACAAGGGATAGTACAGAAATACAAAGGACTATAGTAGAGTATTATTAGCAGCTCTATGCTAACAAATTGAACAACCCAGAAGAAATGGACAAATTCTTAGAATCATATAACCTTCCAAGGCTGAATCAGGAAGAAAGAGAAAATCTGAACAGACCAGCCCGTGGTGAGGAGATTGAACCTCCCAGTAAACTGAAGTCCAGGACCAGCTGACTTTGCAGGTGATTTCTACAGAACAAAGATTTAATACCTATCCTTCTGAAACTCTTACAAAAAACCGAAGAAGAAGGAATGCTACCTAACATATTTTAAGAGGCCAAAATTACCCTGATACCAAAACCAGACCAAACAATACATACAACAAAAATTATAGGCCAGTATCTCTGATGAACACAGATAGAAAAATTCTCAATAAAATATCAGCAACGCGAATAGAACAATAAAGTAAAAGGATTATATACCATCATCATGTAGGATTTATTTCAGGGGTACAAAAATGGTTCAACATCTGCAAATCAGTGTGATGCATTACATTAACAAAAAGAAGTATCAAAATCATATGATCACCTCAATAGATGCATAAAAAACGTGACAAGATTCAACACCCCCTTATAATAAAAACTTTCAATAAGATGGGTACAGAAGAAATGTACCTCGACATAATAAAGACCATGTATGACAAAAATCACATCTAATATCATACTCAACAGTGAAAAACTGAAAGCTCTCTCTCTAAAATAAGGAACAATACTCTCATCTCTCTTATTCCACGTAGCACTGGAAGTCCTGGCCAGAGGAGTCAGGCAAGGAAAGGAAGTGGAAGACATCCACATTGGAAAGGAAGACATCAAACTATCCCAGTTTGCAGAGGACATGATTTTGCATATAGGAAACCCTAAGACGCCACCAAAAAGCTATTAGAAATAATAATCAAATATAGTAAAGTCTCAGGGTACAAAATCACATACAAAAATCTGTTGTGTTTCTATACACTAACAATGAGCTAGCAGAAAGAAAATTTTAAAAATCATTTCAATTACAATTACAACAAAAGGAACAAAATACCTAGGGATAAATATAATCAAGGAGGTAGAAAGACCTAGACGCGGAAAATTATAAGACATTGTTGAAAGAAACTGAAGAAGACACAAATAAATGGAAAACTATTCCATACTCAGGGGTTGGAAAAATTGACTTTGTTAAAATGTCCATATTACCTAAAGAAATCTACAGATTCAATGCAATCCCTATCAAAATCCCACTGACATTTTTCTCAGAAATAGAAGAACCAAAAACTCTAAAATTTATATGGAACCACAAAAGACCCCAAATAGCCAAAGAAATCCAGAGACAAAAGGACAAAACTGGAAGTATCACATTCCCTGATTCCAGATTACACCAAAGTGACTGTAATCAGAACAGCGTGGTGTTGGCCGAAAAACAGACACACACAGATCAACAGAACACAAGTGAAAGCCCAGAAATAAACCCCTGCATACGTGGACAATTAACTTACAACAAAGGAACAAAGAACAGACGATGGAGAAAGAATAGTCTCTTTAACAAATGATGTTGGGAAAATGGGACAGCCACACTCCCAAAAACGAAACCAGAGCACCTATCTCATAACATATACAAAAATGGATTAAATTCAGCTCAAAATGGATTAAAGACTTGAAGATCTGAAACCATAAAACTCCTACAAGAAAACACAGGCAGTGCATCACTTGACAACAGTCTTAGCAATATTCTTCTGGATATGTCTCCTCAGGCAAAGGAAACAAAAGCAAAAATAAACAGATGGGACTATGTCAACCAAAAAGCCGCCGCACAGCAAACGAAACCTTAACACTGAAAGGACAACCTACTAAATGGGAGAAGATATTTGCAAATCGTGTAACCAATAGGGGGTTAATATCCAACATATATAAGGAAACTCATACAACTCAACAACAGTAAAAGAACAAATAACCCAGTTAAAAATGGGCAAAGTATCTGAATAGACATTCTTTTCCAAAGACATAGCGATGACCAACAGGCACGTGAACAGATGTTCAACCTCACGAACTATTAGGGAAATGTCAATCAAAACCACAATAAGACATCAGCTCGTTCCTGTTAGAACTGTTATTATCAAAAAGGCAAGAATAACACGTGCTGGCAAGGACGTGGAGAAAATTAGAAGACAAACCCAAAATCTGGGCAAGACTAAACTAAGACACTAGGGATGCACACTTGGATACTAAAACTCTATAGAAACACAAAGATGTGATTACTATAAAAATCAGCATAGCAGATGATTTCATGGGGAGGCCGGGGGTGTGAGCAGAATGAGGCACATGGATTTACTGAATGAGTGTCTGGGAGAGCGATGTCCTGACCTGAAACGGTGATTACAAAGGTGCTTACTTTATAATAATTAATTAAGCTACAAGTGTATTCTGTGCAATTTTGGGCATTTGTGTTTTATTCTACAACTTTAGAAACTTAATAGTAAGATAGACATGTGGTCATGGACATGGGAAGAGTCATTTATTCAGCCAGTAACTCTTTGCTGATCACTCTCTCTGAACTAGGCACAAATTCTCTGCCTGCTTGGCGCTTACTTTCCAGTGAGAGACGTAAACAGGCAAGTAGATACATGCAGGCTAAGTCCTGTGGGAAAAATGAAGCAGATAAGGAGGCTGGAGTGTGATGGAGGCTAATGTTTTAGAGAAAGAAAGTCACACGGGACTCCCATCTGAGTGACATTTGAGCAGAGATCTGATGGAGAAAGGAGAGTTGTCAGAGGTGGAAGAATATTCCAAGGCAATGGGGACAGCACGGCTCTGGGCGGGAGTGTGATGAGCAGGGAGGCTGGTGCAGTCAGACAAGAGCGAATGAAGGCAAAGGACAGGAGGTGAGGTCCAGAGATTCCCTGAGGCCAGATCTTACGCGGCCTTAAGGCTAACTTTCGAGTTCTGAATGCAGATTTCAAAGCAGCACAAATCCATTTTTAGAGGTATGGTGCAATCCATTTTTAAAGTATATACTTACTTACATGAAACAAAACATTAAAAAAAATAACATCACCATCTCAACTTCATTATTGCCAATTCCCCTTCTAAAATTGACAGATTAGTGGCGTTAACATAGCACAAGCTTCTTGCGCACAGAAAAAGGATGACTACATTTTAGGCTACCAACGGTGCCTGCTAAGATGTCCGAGCAACCCCCAGCTAGCTCCAGCACGCAGAGAACAGGGCCACCTTCTAACCGCTCCCTAAATCCAGTGTCTTTAACCATGGACTTTTTTTGAAAGCTAACTCTGCCAGAAAAATATCTTGGTTGGGGCTAATTCACTTCTTTTATCTGTATATTCTGTGGAACCACGTGTAAATTATAACAGATGAGATTTGGGGTAAAAACTAGAAGGAATATCTTGATGAAATATGGTATAAAACATATGGAAAGAAATTACTAAAGCCGCTTTTGGAATAATTTCTTTTAAGTTTTAAGAATAAAATTGATGTCAGGCAATGTAGCCATTTCACAATTGTCAGTTTTCCTTCGATGATGTGATGCCTTCAGAGAGTAGAAGTGAGAGCTCTATGTCTCCTCCTTCATGACCTCGCCACCAGGCATACCAGGGTGAAGACAAAATTTGGACCAAATTCTGCTCCACATACCAACATTTTTTGCCAGATTCTTATACCCTGTTCATGCAGAAGCTAAGATTCCTGTACAGTATCTTCTAGCTAACCACATATCTCATACACCACCAGTTCTCCAAAGAAACATTATTTCATATGTTTCTTTTGCTAATTAACAAACTCTAATGCAGATTTAGATAGTAGCATTTGAAATGCTCTAGTCAGTCATTTCTCTAATGTGGATTCCTGCATAGTCTTTCAAATGCTAATTAACCACTCATGGAGTGTGGACTTCTGATTAAAATACTTCCAATGTTCTAATCACTCTCATGATGTAGGTTAAACTGGCACACACTTTGACATCACTCTGACTTACACAATGAAGCATTTTTAAATGAATTACCATTGATTTAACAGAACCTAGCCAAGGCTGATTCTGCTTGGGAAAAGGAAGAATGACTAGTTGACATCTTGTGGTCTCCTTTTCTTGGCCAATGATTCTTAATGCTTTACAGTATATATTTGGGCTGCGTTCAGAGAGAGCTTTATATTGTCATTATATGCAGCATACTAAAAGCAGTAGTTTTTATGTCTGGCCACGAGAGGTCAGTAAACCCCTGCTTATTCAATATTCCCATTTGCCATCTTCTTTTTACAACAAGGAGACTTATGAATTAATTTACATTCTGCATGGGAGAGTTTTTCTGAATCTTTAAAGAAGTAAAAGAAATGACAATTTTCCAAAGAAATCAAAAAAATCCTTGACCCACAGGCAGAAAAGACTCTTCCCTACTTTAAACGCCATCTTATGTATAGCTCAGTATGAAAGATTCTGCTTAAATTCTAACCGAGTAATCCAGGATTTAAAGCACAGATCCAACCACCATCATTTCCATTTGCAGGGGGAAAAGAGAAAGGAAAATTCAAATTAAAACTTTTAAAAGAATGTAGATTTCTAAGCTAAAATATAGTTCCTATTATTTGTATACTTATGTTCTCAACTTTCAATTATTTTTTAACTTCACAGTGATTTTGAGGTATGTAGGGAGGCATTATTAGCTGCTTTATAGGCTAAGAAAATAACACACAGCAGTGTAACCAGCCTGAGGTCCAAAATCTGGTTTCTAACCTAGAACCCTCAATATATTTACCTTCTCTAACCCCCCTCACAGACTCCCTCACATCTTTATTACCCCGTATGTGCGCTTAGTTATGTCTTTCTCTGCAGTGACAATGACATTTTAAGCTCCTTTGGGGCAGGAATCCAGGCCCTTCTCAATCACCCTACAATGACTTCAAAGTTAATCAAGAAATTGAATTTGCTAACTAAATAACTAATTTGAATTTGCCTGTCTCTGTGTCTTCCTGTAAACTCTGCAGGACACACACACACAATGGCGGGCATCAGCTCCAAACTGGAGACATCCCTGGTTGCGTTGTAAGTCTGAACAACATCAGAGAAACCACGTATTCAGGTATTTTTATTCACTAGGGCAGATCTTCAAACTAACTGACTTTGTACCCCAGCAGCAAAAATATATAGGCACATAAAACTAATATACAGATATGCATGTTTACAAATTATAAATATGCATATATATTAATATTTATTTACATTTAAAAACATACTCAAATACAAAAATAAATATCATGAAACAAAGATGAAATAAAAATATGTTTAGGTGATCATATGTTTTATTTCCTTTATAAGGGCACAAAAATATTTTTTGGTCTCTCTAAATATTATTATAATAATGTTTTATAATACCAATATGATTGAACTCTTACCTCCATGATTGTAATTATTTATAAATTACAAATATTTAGGAACATTTCAAAACACACACGCAAGAATAGAATTTTTAAACAACTGAAAGATAAAATATTTTAAATGATGCCACATCTTTTTAGTGTCCCCAAAACAACTTCATGTTCTCACATCCTTTTTTCCCTCAGATTACTGCAGTTCGAAGGTTTGAGTTTATTTGGTTACTTAGTTTTAACAGCTAAAGAAGTAGCCCCATAAAAACGTGCTTTTGCATCCATTCATATTTCAAGTAACGCGCTTAATAATTTTACATTTTATTATGTAAGATTATATTATCCTGGTTTTTCATCTCATAATGTGAAAAAAAGTTCACACGAATAGAAACCACCCGCACTACCGTTTTCTCGCAGATGACTTACGCTTGTACGTTAGTGTTACCTTGTAGTTTCTTACGTTCTTTGAAAGAATCTCTTTAAACCACTGGTCCATTGGGGTGGATTACCTTCCTCAAGCGAGATACAATCACCTTAATTCCCCTGTAGTGTCGTGCGTATAGTGCGCTCAAAGGGAAGGAAGAGGGGAGACAGCCACTTGTGTGCGAGCCTCTTCCTGTGGGACACCTACTCTGCTCTAAAGGCGCCTCACCGTCCTCCAGTTTGTGACCCTAAGACATGAACTGAATCAAGTGAGCATCAATCTATACACTGAATATTCTGGAAGCTTAAATTCCTTCTTACAATTTTAGGAAAACCCGAGGTAGAAAAAGTCACTGTGTTTGTTTTCTTTTGCTGCATAACAACAGTACCACACACCTAGTGGCTTAAAACAACATGCGTTATCTCACACTTTCTGGGGTAGGAGTCTGGGCATGGCTCTGCTTAGGGTGCCCTGGTTGGGGTCCTCCAAGGCTGCAGCCGAGTTATTGGCCAGGGCTGGGTTCTCAGCTGGAGGTCTGGCTGTGGGAGGGTCCCCCTCCCCACTCGCATGGTTGTCAGCATTCTGGGTCCCTGTGATCGCCGGACTGAGAGCTGCCGGGCTTTGCTGGCTGTTGGCCAGAGGCTGCTCTCAGGTCCCAGAGCCTGCCGAGTTTCTTGCCACATGGGTTCCTCAACATGGCTACTTCCTTCCTCACAGGCAGCTAGGGAGAGAGAACCCAGCAAGACCAGAGCCACAGATTTATGCGAAGTAATCACATGATCACTAACTCATAATCACGCACCTCCATCACCTTTGCCCCAACATTTAGAACCAAGTCACAGGTGCCTCCCAAACTCAGGAGGAGGGTAAAGACACAGAGAGGGGATACTGACTGGGAGGTGGGGATCATGGGACCACCTTCAGGGTCTGCCTTGCCACCTCACTATTTACTGTCAAAGGGGGAAAGATGCAAAAATAAATGCTGAAAATACCTAGTTCTTTTAACGAGCTTAAGTGTCATATCTACGCCTCCTTAAACGAGTTACCAGCTGAAGCAACGTTTAATTATACACGCCTTAGAAGGCCAGCGTTTCACAGTTTTTTCAGAGCAGGGTCTTCTGCTGGCATCTGAGCACAACCCCCTACGTTCTCTGTGCTGTTTCCTGGAACCCTTGCCAACAGGATTGTGAGTTAAAGTTCATCACTGGGAGGCATTCAGTCGAGGTCTGGCAGGCAGAAGGGAGACAGAACCATCCTTACCGCCGCGCAGGGCGGCAGATATTCTGTGACTGAGGCGTCGCAGCAGCCTCCAAGCGTGTCCGCTGGCGCTCCGGGCACAGGGGAGCATCCCAAGTTCTTCCTTGCAATTCCTTCAACTCCCTCACTCTCTGAAAGGTCCTGATGCACTTGAGCTTTCATGTCAGCTTTCCTCACCTTCTCTTTTCCTGCCCTTTTTGCAACATCTGACCACCTGAATTCAAACCCCTCCTCCTTGAATCCACACAGTAACTTCTGTTTTCCTGGCTGAACCCTTTTGAAGGACCATCATGTTGAATCCTGCTTGACTTCCTTTCTGACTCAGACATAAATACTGTCATCTGTTTAGTGTTTGTCCTTCTAGATCACAGACACACACACACACACACACTATCTGGTAATATTATGTATGTTTTTCTAACACATTACTGTATTATATTGTGAATATTCTGGTCATCCTATTGGTGGTAACAAGTCACACAAAAACTTACTAGTGGAAAACAACTAACACTTATTATTCTCATAATTCTGTGAGTCAGAAATTAGGGCAGGGCACAACAGAGATGGCTCACCTTGGTTCACATGTCTCTGGCCTCGGCCAGGGTGGCTCAAGACTAGGAATGGCTGGGACAGCCTGACTGGGCCACATGTGCAGCCCCTTGGTTTTTCTCTGCACGCCATCTGCTGGGACTGCAATGTCCAAGATGGCAGCTTCACACACACGTCTGTTGTCTCGGATTAGATGGCTAGAGTGGGTGAAACAGTGAGGGCTGGGGCATCTTCCCTGCCCCACACACACCATTTTCAGGACAACTGCACTTCTTACACAGCAGATGACTTCTCCCAGAGCAAGCGTTATAATAACTAGCTCCAAAAGACCCAGAAGGGAGCTGCATTGCTTCTTACAACGTAACCCCAGAAGCCTCAGAATCAACTCTACCACAGTCCACTGCTTAAGGAAGTTACTAAGACCATCCCAGATTCAAAGGGAGGGCAGGAAGAGACACAATCTCTTGCTGGAGGAATGGCCTGTGCACACAGAGGGAAGAATTGATGGCGCCACCTTGGATACAAGTTCCCACGGTGCATTCGGTAACTAGGTTTTCACTCAGCACTAAGTCTTGGAGAGCTACCCAAGTTAGTCCATATAAATCTATTTCATTTCTTCCAAGTGCTGCATAACATTTACTAAGACTACATGCAATTTATTTAGATTTTACAGACATTTACAGACATTTGGTGGTTTCCATTTTTTTAATTTTAAAGTCATTCTTGAATATACTTTTGTTTATATGCCAGTATTTCTCAGGTTAACACTGAGAGGTGCAGTTACACTTGTAGCATTGTAAAGCATAAACATATGCAATAGATAGTCAACCTGCCTCCTAAACTGGCTCATTCACTCTATCCTCCCCCCATAAACGCCTGACAGTGCCACTTCCTCGCATTCACTCGATACGATCAGTTTTTTTTAAATGTGGGCCAATTTGATAGATGAAAAATGGTATCTCTTATTCATTTTTATTGTTCTGATATGATGAGTGCCTAGTCAACACTGGGTTTGTTCCTCTACGAGTTGCCTGTCTGTGTCTTTCACCCATTCTTCCACTGAAAAATTATTTGTCTAATCTGGATTCTCATCCTCCCTCTCTTACCCATTCAGAGACGGTTGTAATGGGAGTCAGGACCCTGGCTACATGACTGCAGCTCAAATGAAGAGGAAGCTCAGAGCTCTGAACCTCAAGATCTTGAGTCACTGCACCTACTCCATCGTTTAGCTGGGAGTTGAATTCCAGAATCCCGAAGTTCTCCAGGCAAAATCCCATCCTTCGGATTACAAATTATACCCTTGACAGTGTATCTTAAAGTATGGTTCTCAGCCAATGTTCTCAGGATCACCTGGGTGCCTATGAAAAACACAGATTCCTGAGCAATGCCCCAGGTCAGCGTCACCAGAAATTCATGGGGTGGCTCCTAGGAATCTGCATTTTTAACTAGCTCCTTACTACAAGTCACCACTACAGTTTGAAAAGCACTGCTTTAAGTCCAGGTCAGAAGGTTATTCTAGGAGTGGAGGAGAGGGAGAGGGAGAATCCTGTGCCACCTGGTTTGCTACGGGAAGGAGAAATACAACCACGGTATCCTGGACTCCCAGAGCTAGCGGCATCTCAGAGAGCACCCAACCTGGGGGCTCTTACTTGGTGTCAGCATTACCTGCAGAGATTCGCCCACATCCGTTAAGTCAGAATCTCTGGAGGCTGGGTCAAACAACAGCATTTGTAAAAAGCTATTAGGTTCTATGTTATACACCCTGAGTCAAGAACCACTAGTCTAATTCAAACCCTTCACTTTGCAGAAAAGGCAACGCGGGCCAAGTGAGCTTCCATCCTCTGTCTAGGGTGTCCCAGACACTGGCCAAGACCTTAGCTGTCCTGACCGCATGTCCAGAGCTCTATTATTTAACAGTCCCTCTGGAAGGGCTGATTTCAGTGGAAAAGGGTTAATGTTGGAAGTACTTTGAGAGTAAAGTGTTTTCACAATACTGGTGAACATTCTTTTCTGAAAATCAATTCTGTACGTAGGTCTGCATCTCTGTAAGAACGGGAAGGGAAATCCGCCAGACCTCTGACTGCAGCAGCACCACGGCAGGAGGCACGGCTAGCATCACACATGAAGCTCTTCCCATTACCTGCCTGCTCCCGACGTGGCTTTAAACACCAAGCACTGCACATCTACACATGAGGAACCGATCAGGACCTGAATATCTGTATTCCGTTACCACCTCAAACTAACACATTCTCAGAGACAGGAGGTAATATAAAACGGGGTCAAGTATTAAAATTTTCACTTACCCTTACTCACGTTTTCATTTTTCACTCTTTCCCCTGTGTTCCTGTTTATGTTACCAGAGACCCTAACAATGCCCTGCACCGCTGGGGCGGATGCGCCCAGGTTTGGAGGGAGGAGTCTAGGTTCTGATCCTTACTGTGCTCTAGTTGTGGCACACAAGAGAACTCTTTTAATGTCCCCATCTTTTTTTATCCTGCAAGATGGATGAGATAATCCACGCCCTGTTTATTTCACAGGATCACAATGAAATAAGAACTGACAAGGCAGTTTGCAAACGTAAGCACTGTACACATACGATCTGTTACCATCACAATGTTCTTGATAAGGCAGACGTAAGTGTCAGACAAGCCGGCTGGAAACATCCAAAGGAGCTTCCTGAAATTATATCCCTCAGGTGTGTTGTGTCTCATCCCTAAGTTGCCCCAAAAGCATGACTGCAGAGAGGCTACACAAAACTGGAAAAGTGAAATTCTCAAAGGAAATACAAATAGAGTTAAAAAGTCCTTGTTGTTGCCTGCTAATTCCATGTCTAATAATGACCACTTCTTTCTTATATTATATGCCTTTGTTCCAGATTTTAAAAGCCTAAATTTTTCTCTAACTCTTCCTTAATGATCCCTTTTAGTTTTGTTTCAATTCTGTCCTTCTTAACACACACAAAAAACATATTGTCCAAAAGGAAATGTAGAACGACAAAAAAAAATTCAATATCTAAAGCACTCATTTTTAAATGTTTTAATTGGGTAACAAAATAGCATTTATCAAATAGGATGGTGTCCTACATGTGGCAAGAACTCTTGTGGGTGTTTTTCTTGTTTTGGGGGGAACAGGAAGGAAGAGTACATATCTTCATTGATTAGGAAAGCAGTCTGAGCTCACAGTAAATGGGAAGAAACCATGCAAAAAAGATAGCATCACTTATCCAGAGATAATCATGTTCAACATGTGCATGTATTTTCTTCCAGTCTCTCTTCCACATAAGTAGGCAAACGTACTGGTGTATGTTTCAAAATTGAGATGAAATTGTGCTGAATTTTTGGTACACATTATTCTGATTAAACATTTTATCATGAATACTTTTTCTATCCTTTTTGTTTGTTTCTATCCTTATTTTCCATAATCATAATTTTTAATGGTTTTATGTTACTCCACTGTATAGGAAACCCATACTGTAATTTTTATTCTCTTATTGTTAGATGCATTAACATAGTAATAACAATTATTTATTGAACATAGATGATGCCTATAATTGCGGCAATAAACTGATATACTTTTTTCCTTATAATGGATTTTATTTTTTCAGCAGTTTTAAGTTTATAGCAAAACGGAGAGGAAGGTATAAAGATTTCCCAAATACATGCCGCCTCTGAACATGCATAGAGACCCCCACTGTCAGCCCCTCCAGAGAGATACCTCTGTTACAGCTGATGAACCTAAACTGACACGTCATCATCACCCAAAGTCCACAGGCACTCTTGGTGTTGTATATTTTCTAAGTTTGGACAAATGTATAATGACACGTATCCACCATTAGAATTACATACAGAGTAGTTTCATTGCCCTAAAAATCCTCTGTGCTCCACCCACTCGTCTCTCCCTTCCTCTAACCCCCACAACCACTGATCTTTTTACTGTCTCTATAGTTTTGCCTCTTCCAGAATGTCATATAGTTGGAATCATACAGTACGAAGCCTCTTCAGATTGACTTCTTTCACTTAATAATAGGCATTTAACTTTCCTCCATGTCTTTTCATGGCTTGATAGCTAATTTCTTCTTAGCCCTGAATAATGTCTGGATGTACCACAGAGTATTCATTCATTCACCTACTGACCACATCTTGGTTGCTCCCAAGTTTTGTCAATTATGAATAAGCTGCTATAAATATTCACGTGCAGCTTTCGGTGTGAAAATGTTTCCAGCTTCTCTGGGTAAATATCAAGGCGCACAACTCCTGGATCACATGGTAATGGTATGTTTAGTTTTGTAGGAAACCACTCAACTGTCTTCCAAAGTGGCTGGGACATTTTGCATTCCCACTAGCAATCAGTGAGAGTTCCTGCTGCTCCACATCCTTGCCAGCATTCGATGGTCCATATTCTAATAAAATGAAGTGGTTTCTCATTGTTGTTTTAATTTGTATCTTCCTGATGATGCTGAGGCGTCGAGGATCTTTCACATGCTTATCTGCCATCTGTATGTCTTCTTTGCCGAGGTTGTCTGTTAAGATCTTCGGCCCATTTTTTTAATCTGGTTGTTTGGTTTCTTATTATTGTGTTTTAAAAGTTCTTTGTATGTTTTGAATAACAGCCCCTTATCAGATGTGTCTTTTGCACATATTTTTTCCCAGTCTGTGGCTTTTTTTCTCATTCTCTTGGCATTGTCTTTCATAGAACAAAAGTTTTTCATTTTAGTGAAGTCCAGCTTCTCAAGTATTTCTTTTGCTGATTGTGCCTTTGGTGTTGTATCTAAAAAGTTACCGCCACACCCAAACTCATCTACATTTTCTCCTAGGTTATCTTCTAGGAGTTTTACCATTTCTTCTCTGATATTCACTGTGAGAACCAGGTCAAACCCCTGGAAGTAAAGCTCACAAAAGTTCAGGGTCGCTCCAGTAAGGGGGCCCCCTTGGAGTTTTTAACTTCCAAAGTTTTTCACAGAAGAATTTCCAGCAATTCATCAATTACAGTTCAGGTTTTCCCACCCTGGCCCTGGTCCCCTCAGGGTTTTCTGCTTCTGGGGCTCTGCTCCCCTAAGTTGTGATTCTCTGCACTCACCTCTCTGTCTCTCCAGTTTTAGGGGCAGTGCTTTGCTCTGCGACCTCACCTTTCTTACAGCTCTAAGAACTGTTGATTTTTTTGGCTTGGTCAGCTTGTTTCTTGTTGTTAGGACAGAGTGGCGACTTCTAAGATTCTTAAATACTTGATCGGAAGTAGGAAGTCCTAAACATTCGTATGTGATCTTTTTATTCCCACAGCTAGGTTAAATCATGTGAATTATCCGTTGTTGGATGAGTTCTGACACACAAAAACAGCAATTTCATATGATTCACCCTCACAGATGTTACCATTATATACAGATATAATTCAGAGAGTAGTTAGCTAGCTACCTGCGCACGGACCACAGCATGGGAAAAAGCTACAATGTGACCCCACACCTGTCTGATATCGAAGTCTTAACTATTGCTAGTTTACAAATTTTAAAACTTGGGTTGTTTTATTTATTTTAAAAAACCACCTCCATTTCTGCTAACATGCCTCCCTTCAATTAAAATAATGTTGCTTTTACTTCTTTGTGTTCTATAGCACCCTGATGATCAGCAAGATGCACTCTTTTCCTATTCACTTGTCTAAACTACTTTTTAAAAATCCACCCTAATTAAATGCATGAAATTACTTCAAAGACCAGCCATGGAAACATCACAGAACACTTCGCTTTCTATAGGTTCAAGATGTGCCTTCTTTATTCTTTTATTCTCTGACCTAACATTTCAGGTTACCCTCTTCAGACCAGTTATTTTTCCTATCATAATGGTATGGAATTGGGCATACTTTCACACAGTCTTCATATGTGCAGGCAAGACCAGAAAAAGAAAACTCACTCATTAAGCATGTATAACATGCCACTCACAATGAAAAAAAAAATCACACGTTATATTTTAGTCTCACTGTTATCTTATGGAGTAAAAATCACTCTCTCTATTTTATTGATGAGAAAATAGAAAGCTCAATATATTAATTAACTTGCTTTTCAACGGAGAGGGACAGAGCTAGGATTTTAATCCTGGTCAAAGACCTGGGCAGGTATTAATTTTGTACAAAGTTGGACAGAAATATTCATGTTTGGAGGTAGACAGAAACCAAACCATGCATGCTGAGTTTCTGTCATCTAAATACATCTTAAATGTCCTGAATTCTTGCTCAGATGCTTCTCTGTCAGCAGAGTAAAATGCCTTCTAAATGACCTCCACACGTTTCTGGCTGGGTTTCCCTATTTACCAGTTCTCTTGCTAGACTGTGTAAGTTTAGGCAAGCCACTTAATTCACTGAGCCTTGATTTCTTATCTACAAAATTAAGTCCACTTAAGTTTTAAAATTCTAAAAGTCTATGTGTAAGACAAAGAAGATTCACTATCCATTAGGCAAAAGGAAACAAATGTAACTTCCCTAGTAGTTTGTAAATTACAGAAATGTCTCATGCTAAGAAAAATCAAAGACCCACTGAGTACAGCTGACTGAAGCATCATCTGAAAATATACAAGGTCAAAGTGAAATAAGATGAAACTTGTAATACAGAACTGAAAAATATGTAACGTATCTACAAGGAAACTATTGAACTGTATCAGGTATTTTTGCTATTGTTGGTAAGTGTTTTGTTCGTGTTGTTGTTTTGGGTTTTTTGGGAGGGAAGTGTTTGTTTTTGTTTGAGGCATACTTTGTTCTCATTTGGAGGGAGGTGTTTTGTATCAAAGATAAGAGCACTGACCTTGGAGGTAAATAATCCTAACTTCTATAATCAGATTCAGTCTGTTTCATAGTCTCACGGGAAACCTATTTTGTTTGCTGTGCTTTTAAGAACAACAAAAAATTACCTAGAAGGAGTGGATAAATTCCTAGAAACATACAACCTACCAAGACTGAATCCTGAAGAAATAGAACATCTGGATAGACCAGCTCCTAGAAAGGAGATTGGATCACTAATCAAAAACCCTCCCCACAAACTGAAGTCCAGGACCAGATGGCTTCACTGGTGAATTCAACCAAACATTTAAAGAATAATTAATATCAATCCTTCTCAAACTCTTCCCAAAAATTGATGAGGAGGGAACACTTCCAAACTCATTTTACATGGCCAGCATTGCCCTGACACCAAAACCAGACAAAGAATCGACAAGAAAAGGAAATTTGTTTCTGATGTTTCCAATGAATTTAGGTACAAAAATCCTCAACAAAATACTGACAAAGTGAACTCAGCAGGCCAGGATCATACAACATGATCAAGTGGGATTTATTCCTGGGATGCACGGATGATTCAACCTATACAAGTCAATAAATGTGATAAATGTGATTAAGAAAATCAAGGCAAAATATCATATATCATCTCAATAGATGAATAAAAAGCACTTGACAAAATTTAACATCTATTCATTCACAAAATAAAACTGTCAACAAAATGGGTTGGTGGGAACACACCTCAACATAATAAAGGCCATATATGACAAGCCCACAGCTAACATCATCCTCAACAGAGAAAAGCTAAAATCTTTTCCTCTAAGATCAGGAGCAAGACAGGGATGCCCACTTCCATCACTTTTATTCACATAATACTGGAAGTGCTAGGCAGACTAATCAGGCAAGAAAAATAAATAAATAAAAGGTGTCCAAATCTGAAAGAAAGGAGTAAACTGTCTCTATTTGCAGATGATATGACATTACATATAGAGAACCCTACAAACTCTGCCCAAAAAAAACCTCTTAGAACTAGCAAACAAGTTCACCGAAGTTGGAGGATACAAAATCGATATACAAAAACTAGTTGCATTTCTAACAATGAGCCATCAGAAAGAGACATTAGGAAAATGATTCCAATAGCAACTGCAAAGAATAAAATACCTATGAATAAATTTAAAGAAGGACACAGAAGAACTGTACACTGAAAACTATAAGACGTTGATGAAAGAAACTGAAGAAGACTCAAAGAAATGAAAAGATATCCCATGTTTATGGATCTGAAGATTCAGTATTGTTAAAATGTCCATACAACACAAAGTGATATACAGATTCAATGCAATTCCTCTGAAAATTTCAATGGCATTCCTCACAGAAATAGAACGAACAATCCTAAAATATGTTTGGAACTACAAAAGATCCTGATTAATCAAAGCAACCTGGAGCAAGAACAAAGCTGGAGGTATCACATTTCTTGATATCAAACTATATTACAAATGAGTAACAATCAAAACATTATGATAGGGGCAAAAAAACAGATACATATATCACGGAACAGAATAGAGAACCCAGGAATAGACCCATGCATATATACTCTATTAATTTTTTTTTTAAATGAGCCAAGAATTACAATGGGGAAAGGACAGTTTCTTCAGTGAATGGTATTGGGAAAATGGGACATCCACATGCAGAAAGAATGAAACTGGACCCCTATCTTACACCATAAACAAAAATCAACTCAAAATGGGTTAAAAGACTTGAACTGAATGTAAGACCTAAAACTGTAAAAATCCCCGAAGAAAACACAGGGGATAAACTCGTCATCGTTCTAGGCAATGACTTTTGGATCTGACACCAAAAACAAAGGCAACAAAAGCAAAAACAAACAAGTGGGACTCTATCACACTAAAAAGCTTTTGTACAGCAAAGGAAACCATCGACAAAGTCAAAAGGCAATTATAGAAGGGAGAAAACACTTGCACAACACATAGCCAATAAGGTGTTAATATCCGAAGTGTATACGGAACTCTCACAACTAATTAGCTAAAAAAAAACCTGATTTTAAAATGGTCAAAGGACCTGGACAGACATTTTTCCAAAGAAGACATACAAATGGCCAACAGACACAGGAAAAGGTGCTCAACATAACTAATCATCAGAGAAACACAAATTAAAACCACAGTGAGATGTAACTTGACAACTGTTAGACTGGCTAATTACCAAAAGGACAAGAGACAACAAACACTGACAAGGATGTGGAAAAAGAGAACCCTCGTGCACTGTTGGTGGGAATGCAAGCTGGTAGAGCCACTATGGGAAACAGTACGGAGGTTCCTCAACAATTATAAGTAGAAAAAAAAAGAATTGTAAGTAGAATTACCACATGATCCAGCAATCTCACTTCAAGGTACATATCCAAAGGAAATAAAGCCATTATCTCAAAGAGACAGCAGTACTCCAATGTTCACTGCAGCATTATTCACAATAGCCAAGATGCAGACACAACCTGAGTGTCTGTTAGTAGATGAATAGTTTAAAAAAATGTATATATACACAATGGAATATTATTCAGCCATAAAAAGAAGGAAATCCTGCCATTTGGGACAACATGAATGAACCTAGAAGGAATTATGTTAAATGAAAAGGACAAATGCTGCATGGCATCACTTATATGTGGAGCCAAAAAAAAAGTTGAATTGAAGAAGAGAGCAGAACAGTGGTTGCCAGGGGCTGGGGGTGGAAGAAATGAGGAGATGTTGGTCAAAATGTATAAATTTTCAGTTACACAATAAATAAGGCCTGAAGATCTAATGTTTAACACAATGACTCAAGTTGATAATACTGTATTGTAAGATTGAAATCAGCTGAGAGACTAGAACTTAAATGTTCTCACCAAAAAAAAAAAAAAACAAAAAACAAAAACCAGGGTAACTGTGTGAGGTGATAAACATGTTAATGAACTTGATTATAGGAACCCTTTCACAACGTATAGATAGAGCAAATCATTATATTGTGTACTTTAAATATATTACAATTTTATTCATCAGTTTTACCTCAATAAAGCTGAGAAAATGTATATATTTTATATAAATATATTCTTTTAACAGAAAGTCTCTGGAGTTGCCATTTAATTAGCTACTTACTTCTCTGATGGCTCTGGGAGAGTAAAATTTACGTGGCACACCTTTACAAAGTAGCTCAGCATCGGCTTGTTTTATTATGCTTTTTGTATCAGAGCACAGTGCTTTATAAGGAATCCATTTCTATGTTTGCAAGACTCCTATTTTTCTCTAAAATATCAAAATGCTGTGGACATCCAGGAAAGCTATCTTCCCATCACTAAAAAAGGAGAGGCGGGAGTAAGAGTCTCCCGTTGCACATAAACCTTCCCTCAGAAGAGCCTCGAGCTACCTCCACCATCACAGCTACTTAACCATTGATAGAAATGAGGCCACCCGGGGCTGGAAAATAATGGAAGAGAGGGTTGGAAAAGATGGAAAACACAACCCACTTTCATCTTAGGATGGCTAGAATATTGCCTCTTAAATAAAAGAGTATGTGTTACAAAAGGGATGTAGCTATTGAGTATTTGATCTCTTAACCTTCTGACATTTCATACTGGAGAAACAAAATCGATGCCACGGGTGTGAGGCTCAGCTAACTCAGAGTGGTAATGACATGGAGCAAAATGAAACTGTGGAGTATTTATCGGGCAGGAAGTAACAGAGTAAAAAGGAATATGGCAATATTTTAGAAGGGACAGTTCTTAAAAAGAGTAAGATTGAATGGGTCTCCTATCATGGTGGGGCTGGCTAAATGCCCTGCACAGCCACCACATCAAGCTGCCACCGCAAAGCGGACTTTCTTCCTTTTTGGATGAGTGTATTCATGTTCAGTCTGCATTTAATCAACATAACCGACATACAACCAAAGAATATTCAGGGGCTTTTAAGAATAAGAAAAAAATTTTTAGAGAAGGCTCCTTGGAAAACCACTCTAACAGAGAGAACATGTTATTAGCATACTTCCAAACAGCGTCTGGTGACTTAAAAGGAAACAGACATGGTTTACGGACAGTAACAGCTGCCCATCTCCAATGAGAGGCATCCAGGAAATTACTTTTTTGTTTGATAAGTAATGCTGTTTCTGTGATAAGGATCCCCACTGGTGAACAAACTTTAGGAGAGTTCATAAAAGGTAAGTGACAATGAAAAAGCATACTGACTGGAGATATCTGCGTTTGAACCACCTTAAGACTGGCTAACAGACTGCAATCTGCAGGGCAGGTTACATAAGTAATAGGGTGACTAAAGGAGCATCCAAGGGTCGAAACCGCAGAGAAACAAAATGCTCCTGAAAGGATTCAAAAATGGATTTTCAGGGACCCTTCACCTGAACTGCTTGCTTCACAGCGAGCAGTACCGTCTAGTGGAAAGAGCATGGTGGTCACTGGAATCACGCAGACCTGGGTTCAGGTTCCGGTTCTGCCACCTAATCACTGCTTAATTTCTTTGAACTTTTGTTTCCTCTTCTGTAAAATGGGGGTAATATACCTATTCTATAGGGTGGTTATATTAACTGAGGTAGTAACGGTAAAAAAATTAACGAATGGAAACCTCAATTAAATAGAGTGGGGAGACCAGCAGGGGGAGCTTTCACACCGTGTGATGATGGCAGAGCCCAACAGAAAGAACCCACTCCTGGCTCCCGGCAAGGACTCAGCCAATGAAAAGCCATGGACTCTGTTTACCACATTGCGCCCAACGTCCCTTTCCCCTCTACAAAGTCTTCTCCTTCCTTTACTGGGGAGATCTTGCATGTGGCTCATCACGGTTGCAAATCTCAAATAAACCCCTCTTTGCTGGAGAAGTATCTGACAGTCTATTTATTCCAGGTCAACATAATCATGGATGAAATGCCTAAGATATAGTCCATGCCCAGTAAACATTACTATTACTATTGGAAGCAAGAAATCACAGACTCAGGAAACATTTGAGCTGGAAGCACCTTCGGTGATCACTTAGCAGATCACCATCTTCTTCTAGAGAAAGCTGAGGTCCAGGGAGGTTTAGAGACTTGGCCCTACCACACCTGAGCCTCAGTGGTGCTCAAACGGCCTCTCAAAGCCCCCGCAGTTCCACAAAGTCTCCTCAGAAACTGCCCAGAGCATGACGAGAAGGGACAAAAAGGAAGCACTGTGGACCTCCCAACTCACCGCAACAGAGCCACTCCACTTTTCTCCCTTTTATACGTTGGATGTTTATGTAAATGTTCACGTGAAGACAGAGTATCACGGTCAAAGAGGTGTTAGAGACACTGCTGCACTGGGCTGCCGGCCTGTTTGAAAAACCTAAGTGAACACTTGATATAAAAGAGGGAAGCGTGTGTCCCATTCCAGAGCCTCAGGACCCAGGAGAGCTTGTGTCACTGTGTGGTGGTGGTAGCATCTGTCCCAGCAGAGGCTGTGAGGGGCCTTTCCATGCCCAACATGGTACTGCAGACACGTGTGCACACACATGCGCACACATGCACACACACACACACCCCTCTAAAGCTTTCTCGGTGCCAGGATCACTTGGAACACACCTGTCTCCACTGACATTAATCAGGGACACAGAAGTCAAGAACTTACCTGCCAGGGTCAGAGGACACTAACACTCTGGTGGGGTGGGGGGATCTCGGAGACATAAGACAGCTAGAGGAAGTAAAGAGCAGAGACTTGAGTAAGTCTCCTCGCTGAGCCTGGACCCTGCAACCTCTCTGTGAAACAAGACTGGGAGGGAGATCTCAGGGAAAACTTGGTTCTTAAATTATGCAGGCTAGCGTGGCCCAAGCCAGGTTTTGAGCGAAGCTAATAGTCTGAGAGTTAAATAATAACTTCCTCTTTACTGTATTAGTCAGGGTTCTGCAGAGAAACAGAACCAATCAGATGCACAGCAAGGGAGATTTATTTTTAAAAATTGGTTCATGAGAATGTGAAGGCTGGCAAGTCCAAAATTTGCTGGGCAGACCTGCAGGCTGGAAATTCCAGAAAGAGCTGATGTTGCATCTTGAGTCCAAAGGCAGTCTAGAGGCACAACTCCCTCCTTCAGAGGACCGCAGTCTTTTAAGACCTTCCAGTAATTAGATGAGCCCCACCCACGTTATGGAGAATAATCTGCATTACTCAGTATCTGCAGATTTAATGTTAATCACAGCTAAAAAAACACATTCACAGCCACATCTGGACTGGTGTTTGACCAAACAACGGGGCACTCTAGCCTAGCCAAGTTGACAGTAAAATTAACCATCACATTTACCATGTGAAGTCAGGAGACATCTGATTCGGGGTAGATTTTTGTGCTTTTTTAATGTTATTTGCCTGTGCGTGCTGGGCTTGCTGGTTGGTTGGTTGGTTTGGGGGCCTTGTCCACACCTGTTAAGGTAGCATTCGAATTAGTCCCAGTTAGCTGCTACCACATAAACAGGTCATTCTGAAACGTAGTGGCTAAAAGCACCAATCACTAGTTTTGTTCACAATTCTGTGGGTCTAGTCTTGCTTGGATTTACTCCTGTGTCTGTGGGCAGGTGCTGGGCCAGCCAAGTGCCCCGTGGGCAGGGATGGGCCATCTCTGCTCCCCATGGTCACTCATCCCCTATCAGGCTACCTCAAGCTTATTTACCCAGAGGACACAGGGGTCCTTAAGTACAAGCACACAAAGGCCTCCTGAGGCCCCAGCAGGCAAGGGCTGGAGAAACAGGGCTACCTCTTGACCGGAGATGCTGCGAAGTGGCATTGCAGAGGGCACAGCTGTAGGAATAATTGTAGCCATATTTGTGAACAATCTTCCAGAGCTCCCCTCAAATACAGAATCAACTAGCCCCTCAATGCCCGACACGTAATACAAGGTCAATGACTATGCGCTCCCTTCCCAGTCCTTCTGGCCATCGTTTTGGAAGCAATTCAGATTTTCACAAATACAGGCAGAATGTTGTTGAACCGAAAGACGCAGACTGCCAGATATTTCTCTAGCAAAAAGGGGTTTATTCAAGATCAGCAGAGAAATGGAATTTGAGACTTGCCACCATGGTGAGCCACGTGAAGTTACGCCCCCGGCAAAGGAAGGAGAAAGACTTCTTCAGAGCGGGAGAAGGAGGCTGGGAGCCGTAGTCCACAGCAAAGAGCCCACAGCTTCTCCCTGGCTGAGTCCTTGCCGGGAAAGAAGAGGAGTCTTCCTTCTTTCTGTCGGGCTCTGCTGTCGTCACAGGCTGTCATGCTCCCTTCTGTCCCCCCGGCTGGTCTCCTCACTGTATTTAACTGAGGTTTCTGTTTATTCATTTTTTACACTCTTATTTCTGATTCAGACCTTTATCCTGTGCTGTCCTCTCCACTGGGAATTCTAGAAAGGTAGGAGTGGGAAAGAACTGAGAGAATCTTAGTCTATACTCTCCCCTCCAGCCCTACAGCACTCCTTGGAGACATTCTATAAAGACGAACGCTTCCCTTTTAAAGAACAGAGATTCTTAAATTTAGTCATTCCTAGGCAGCTGAGTGCCTGCTAAACAACTGTTGCCATTCATCTAATATTTCTCATCTTTATTTCTTTATTGTCCCCACCCTGAGCCTTTCTAATCATTAACCTCACGAGATATTTTACCTCCACAGATATACTGTGCACCTGTGCTTTACACATAAAAAGAATAGAGTATTTTTTCGTCCCCAGTTTCGCTCCATTGGGGATGAGATGGCCCTTGCTGGGAATACTTGCTCAAAGTTCTCACAACAGCTACTTCTCCCGTCCCGACCAGCCCTTCCCTCCCGGCCGTGTCCTGAAATCAGGCCAGGATCTGACTATACTCAGCTTTAATCATAAGCCAGGGGCTGCTGACACCAGTGACTCTGTCTTCATATGACAAATAATAAAAAGAGGAAGATAGGGGAAAAAAGTCAAGTGGAATTTCATAATCAGGCCTTAACTGACAGGGGCAAGCCAAAGGGGAAAAAAATCACCAGTTATGACTGAAGACTGAATCACTGTCCAGAACCATCAAACCCCAAACCAAAATCCATGCCCACCCTTGGGGATGCTCAAGATACAAACTGCAAAGGAAATGGCTTCCAAACCAATGCTGTTCTATGTTCTCCTGCTCTTTCTTCATTTTAGTGTGTGTGTGTGTGTGTGTGTGTGTGCGCGCGCGCCAGTGTGTATTCATCATGAAGCAATTAAGCCTAAATTAGTTATTAGCTGGTATTTCCTCCTGACATGGGTTTAGAATCCTTCCAGTATCTTTTACTTTGCTAAAGTACTATGTCCCAGTCAATCTATTTCCAGAAGCAATGTTTTCACTGATCTCCAAGCTGATTAATTTTTTATTACCATGCTAAATCTCTGAAACTGATTGTTTAGGAAACAGCATACTGAACAAAACTTGTGCTAAATTTGCACTTGACAGTAATCAAGAAAATCTAGTACCTGGATGAGTATATCTGAAAATACAATTGTCATGACATAATAAAAAGAAACCTAACCATAGGTAATTTGTATGCTCATACTCTTGATTTTCTTAATAAAGCGTTTAAAGCATCTTCCCAGAATAAATTTCAAGGCAACTCTTTGTAGGGGGTTCTTTTTAGTAGATGTGATCATCTGTTTTACATTAGACATTATTTTCTCTTATTCTGGCATTTTAACTTGAATTAAATGATTTGCTGAATTTCCCCCCAAACAGGTATCGTTAGGAATTAAATTTAAAAGACAAAGGTAGATTCCGTCAGTGCGAGCTGTATCCTGCGGCCACTAAATAAGCTGATTCTCTGTCCCTTCAAAGACGGAAGACTCCTGAACGGGGAGCCTGAGATTTCATGGTTAAGCAGGATTAGGTTAACTGCTCTGAACTTTTTGAAGCATGAAGTTCTCAGCTGGCTTCCCCCGCTCTTGGGGCCAGCGTGTAAGCGAGGTGCTTGGTGCATCCATTGTGAAGTCTGAGCTTCACTGGGCTTTAAGCAGTGACTGACAGGGGATCAAAACTGGTTCTAACTTAAGTTGTTAAAAAAAAGAAGGAAGAAGA
Source organism: Vicugna pacos (assembly GCF_048564905.1). Lineage (NCBI taxonomy): Eukaryota > Metazoa > Chordata > Mammalia > Artiodactyla > Camelidae > Vicugna > Vicugna pacos. The sequence goes on from NC_132998.1 coordinate 8,301,487, forward strand.
AAAGTAAATGGGGCAAGGAAACCAGCACCCACATCACAGATAGGAGTGGAATTTGCTACCACGTTTCTAGAGGGCAGGTGTCAATATACCTCAAAAGCCTAATGTGTGCGTCTGTGCATGCCCTCTGACCCAGGAAATGTATCTGTGCACCTAGAAATGTATTCTAAAGAACTAACAATGAATGTGCCTGAATGTTTACTATAAGGATTATAACTGCAGTGTCATTTATAATGATTAATAAATACAAGGTCAATGACTATGCGCTCCCTTCCCAGTCCTTCTGGCCATCGTTTTGGAAGCAATTCAGATTTTCACAAATACAGGCAGAATGTTATTGACCCGAAAGACGCAGACTGCCAGATGTTTCTCTAGCAAAGAGGGGTTTATTCAAGATCAGCAGAGAAATGGAATAATAAATAAATAAAATATTTATATAATATATATAATAAATAAAATATTATCATAAGCCCCCAGCTATAGGGAAATGGTTAAACAGACCGTGGTGGATCCAAACATTTCCGTACAAAAACAGGTAACAAAACTAGATTAAATGATCAATTTTAAGTGAAATTATCCAGTCACAAAAAGATAAATACTGTATGATTCCCCTTACATGAATGCCTAGAGTACTCAAATTCATAGACACAGAAGGTAGCTGTGGCTGCCAGGGGCTGGGACGGGAGAGGAAGGGGAGTCACTGTTGCACGAGGACAGAGTTTCAGTTAGGAAAAATGAAAACAAAAACTGGAGACTGGTTTCACAACAGTGTACATGTAATTAACACTACTTAAAGATGGTCAAGATGGTAAATTTTATAGTATGTATATTTTACCACCATTAAAAAGTTTTATATCTTGAAGATGGTATGATGAGTAGTATAATTTTGTCTGCATTTTCTAAATATTTTCTCTAAGCATGTTTTGCTTATAATAAAGGGGGGCTTAACTATATGGAAAAAAAAAGAAAACCCATTCTATCTTTAGTTAATATTATTTTTCGTGGTTAATAATTTTTTGTGATGATAAAAAAGGATGCCAGACATGTTTTCTTTACCTAAAATGTGCTTCCTGCCACCCCCCCCATATTTGTCTACAAAAGACATACATGCTCTTTGAGACTCAATTTGAGTCAATTTTCCTGAGAAAGCTTCCTATATGACCTTAGTGAGAATTCATTTCCATTCTCATAGCATCTGTAATAATAATAATAATAATAATACTTAATGCTATTAGGTGCTTAATGTGTAACTAGCATTGAGATTAAGATATTATTCCACCTCCTAATAATGACATTTAAGTAGCTGTTATCATCCCCATTATACAGATGAGAAAGCAGAGGAAAAGACACAAAATACCTTGAATTGTAAAAGAAATTACAATCCACGTCTATCTGCTCCAGAACCCACATCCCTGCCCAGCCTCTCACAACTTGCAAGACTACGAAGGATGCTGTGCTGGCTTCACTCACTTTCTGAAACAGAGTTTTCAACACAATATCTAGCAGGACAAGATTGCTGAAATATTATTTTTTCCCTTTCTCCCATCCCATTTGTAGAGATGCTAGGTTCTGAGCTCCCAGCCCCTGGGGAGAGATACAATAGATCCAAAAGCAGAACTCAGCTGAAGACTCTTCCTGACGGCGACTTCTGAGAACTCCAGGGTAGACTAGATGTTTGCAACCCGCCTTCCCTCCATCAGCACCCCATACTCCCAACCACCCGTCCTTTAGAAACGGCACTGAGGAAGAGGAGCATCAGGAGAAGGGGGAGCAGACACCTCGGTGGGTATCTGCGAGGGACCCAACATCTCACATCCCAGGTCGGACTTGGGGTCAGTGAGGGATTCTGGTGCCTATCTGGGGAGACATAGATCACAGAGAACTTCAGGAAAATTACTGTGCCCCAAGGGGCTATAAATACCTCAGTTATAGCACTAAAGGAGAGAGAGGCTTTGGTCTGAAGGGACCACAAAAGGAGAGGCTTCTCAGAGGTGACCAACATGCAACCAAGCCCATCCCTTGGGCTGGGCAACCAGGGCAGGGGCCCAGGCCTCGTACTAGAAGCGAGTCCAGGTCTCATTAAAATCCACTGTTATTGAATATTGTCTGGGACTCGCTTCAAAATAGTCTCTTATAGAAGGGATGTAGGTGAGATAAACACTTATGATTGCTGTCACTGGGTGATGCATACTTGGGGGTTCACTGTCCTCTATTTTTGCAGATACTTACAGTGTTTCATAATTTTTAAAATGTTAACTTTGAAATTCCTGCCTTTAACTGTATCTCAAAGGCCTTAGAAATACCAGCAACGAAGCTTCTTTCTAACTGCAATCACCTTGAGCTTGCCTGACCCACGCTGGCCGAGGTGCCCAGACCCTACACTCCTCCAAGGAAGGCCCTGCCCAGGTCAGTGCAAGGACTGGTGCAGCAAGGGATGTTTACTGGTGCCTGCATGATACTGAGCACTCAGTTCCTCTCCTCTCTCTCCTGCCAGTGCCTTGGGCCTTCCCCCATAAGCCCCTGGAACTTGTCAGATACACTACACTCCCAGCAGGCAGGAACCACAAATTGCCTGAGATTGCATTTCTACATAATAGAAGCAGAGTTAAAGGGAAATAAGGTTATCTTTCTTATACCTGAGCCTGTGTTTTGAAATTGTTATTTGCTAAACTATTTTCAAGGTGCTACAATACACTGCCACCTCATAGTAAGCTAGCCAGTATCTGATTCCACTGGTTCCAAACAAATATATAACAAGTATGCATGTGCCATATTTTACATACAAAGCTGAAGTCATTGACCTGTCATCCAAAGGGGTTTGGCATTAGTAGGGATTCCTCATTCTTGCAAAAATCCTTTTGGGTTTAAGCTCCACCGAACAAAAGCCATTTGGTAATGATGCTCATCTCACCTTTGTCATCGGACTGTTCTCTAAATTAGCTTACACTTTGAAGCCTTACTTGCAAAGCTGTCTGACAAAATCTGGTGATAACTTAACAGTTTGAATTTAAGCACTCAGTAGATTGTGAAATGAAAGAACGAGATGGTTTTCAGCCCTATACTTTAAAAGAAGGATGGGTCATTTTTGTCTGGGCATCCCAGATTGTAAAATCCTGACTTCTCCTGAGGTAAGTCAGGACTACACTAACTATCCCATAAAGGAGGTCTTTCCAGGGCAGCCTGAGGCAACAGGGCACATATTCAGGGTCTGCAGCCGCTGCTGCACCTGCTAAGATCCACTGGAAGAAAAGCTGCTTTTCCTAACAGGATGAGGACCGACGGTCTTCCTAGTTTCCTTGGATACCCACCGGGAACCAAGATGCTGTGCGCAGGTGCTGATATCTTAGGGTAAGAAACCATAACCCTGTATTCCCGCTGCTAAATTTCCCCTTTCCTCCCTGCTAAAACTCGGGAGGATAAGAGGCAGCACTGAAGTTTGCTTTTGTTTCACTCATAATTTGTAAATCTGTACACTTGGTCTAAGGTTTATTCTTTTTTATAAGAGAGAGCTGCTCCTGGTCTCACTCTCGGACTCTGAATTGTGACGCTGGTAATGTCACGGGTTACACCCAACCACACGTACCTTTATTTACTTTATTCTCCGTATGACCATAGACTGAATTTACAAGGTGGCCAGCTTAGGTCGGGACTGTCATATTTCACAAATGAACAAATAAAGCTGACTGATAACATGGTTTTGTGGCTCTCTAGATCTGTGATCCTTGATAGGTTTTTTTTTTTAATTGAGGTATAGTCAGTTTATAATACTGTGTCTAAATGCTAGTTATAATAAACAAACATGCCCAGAAGACTAAAGGCATCAAATCAAGTTAACAAACCCACATCTAGGGACATGGTCAAAACCAAAACCCAAACCCAAACCCAAACCCAAACCTCTCAGATGGAGAAATATCATATTCTCTGTGTTGTTTCTAACTGACGCAGAAGGAGGGAGCCCTGGAGGGAGCGGAACAGGGAGCTGCAGCTGGCATGAAAGCTGAAGGTCCGACAAGTGAAGCACTTTAACAGGACCTAGCAGAGAAGAGGTACTCAAGGTTTATGAAAATCGAAAGAACGCCGAAAATACTGAATGGGGCTGACCTGCGATGTCTGTGTGTGTGTGTGTTAAGCTGAAATGAGTTGTACACCATTCTCACTACTTTACTATACAGTTGGCCCTCCATGCAGGTTCTGTACCTGAGGATTCAATCAAGCCCAGACAGAAAATATTAGGCAAAAAAATTCCAGAAAGTTCCAAAACTCAAGACTTGAATTTGCCCCAGGGGCAACTATTTATTTACATAGCATTTACATTGTATTACAACTATTTACATAGCACCTACTTTATGTAAATTCTTATATTAATCTAGAGATGATTTGAAGCATAAGGGAGGATGTGCAGGGTTGTCTGCAAATACTACGCCATTTCATATAAGCGACTTGAGCATCCGTGGATTTTGGTATCCACGGGGGGTCCTGGAACCACTCCCCCACGGATACCCAGGGAAGACTGTGTAACACACCCAACCTTCATTCAAAAACCCCTTTCAACATCAACATCCTCGAAGAGTGGGAGCGGGATACAAACCCTTGGAGTGAAACACTTGAACTCACACAGCCAAGCCCTGGCCCCAGTGTTTTGCCTTATAGCTCTTACAAACTTAGAAGCTCCCAAACCTGGCCCTATTCATCCAGCAAAATGAATAACAAGGTGAGACCTCAGCCCACACCTCACCAATGCAAGAAGACACAAATGACCTGGCCGCCCCCTGCCACTCTGCTGGTGCCCTTGGTTGCTTTTGCTCTGGAGGTCAGTGACACCGTCTTCGAGACATACAGCATGACTCGGGAAGACCTCGAGCAGAAAGCAGCAGTCAGAGAGTTTATTTTCTGCCTGAAGGAAGCACAGGGGCCCCTCTTCCCCTGATCAAATTTTTATCAGCCAGCAGAAAGCTACACTCGTTTTCTCCAAAGAAGAAAAGGAGCTATTGAACTCCTACCTGCGCCTTTCATATGGAAATGACCGAGGTATTCTGCTTTCTCTAAAAGTTTCTGGTTGCAGTATCTGGAGCCTCTTCTCTTTCAATAACTGAATAGCATACGTCTGACCTGTCTTTTCACTCAAAACCAAGTCCTGTTTGCCAGTTTCCACTGATGTTCAAAATGCACCAGTCCTCCAATTTCAGTTGGAAAAAAAAGTGGATGGGGACAAGTGCTCATTAAACAAAGACATCTTTATTTCATCTTAAGCGTGCATCCTGGTGCTACGGTGCTGGTAACAATTCTCACTGTGGAACAAAATAATCTTATTTGAAGAATAAATAATACATTAGTTTACTCTGTTGCCAGTAACTTCATATAGTAAATTTCTGACTGATAGAGCAGGTTCTGGTGCCAATCCCTGGCCCCGCACTACTCGCCAGTGCATGTCATTAGGTGAGACTGTCCTAGTCAGTTCCAGATTCCCACCTGTAACGGGGGTTCTTGGTGATGAAGAGTGTTCTTAACACATAAGGTTCAACTGAGGATTAAACGAGACCTCCATGTACATGGCCTAACACAATGTCTGCAAAATTTCATGCTGGATATATATTAGCTATTATGATTCATCATTTGAGAAAAATTACCCCCAAATTTGGGTTGTATTTCTTTTTCAGTTAAATCTACTATCGGTGCTTTGAGATGCTTGTGTGTCCCCTCTATTCAGACTTCTCTTTTGTTGATAATGTGTTCTGACTCCAAAATCATAGCCTTCCTCATTACTGAAGGTGCGGTTTTATCTATGGGTTTTGTACAATAATTGGTAAAATAGGACCCTTAATGACTATAATATTATAGTGAATTAAATTTTCTTGTTATCTGGAAAAAAATATTTCTGTTTCTGTCCATGTAACTTAAAACTTTTTTTGAGATTAATCAGTTTGTTTTTATTTCTAAATACTTAGAGTATGCCTAAGATGGCTGGAAAGTATACAGATTTGAGTCACACAGATCTGGATTTAAACCCCATGCTTATAAATTACCTTACCTACAAATAATCTAGAATTTGAGAGACATGGCTGTCGTATTTCTTCAAATGAGGATGATAAGACCAAAATAAATATCACAGTTTTAGAGGGTTATGGTTCTTTTTTAACTTCCAAAATGAAATATAGATCTATCCAAAAGTAGAGATTGGGTAGAATATGACTCCAAAAGCATCAGAAAGCAAAAGGGTAACATGCCCCAAAGTGAAAAGAAATTATATTGAATCATTTAGATTTTAAGCATAAACATTCTGAAAATGAATGAATAATTTAGTGGCAAAAACATGAATACATGAATAAATGAGCTCTTCCTATCCCTTACATCAGTAGAGGGGTAGATGTAACCTTCCTTTCCTTGTGCTCTGAAAACTGTAACATAGGAGACGCTAGCCTTACTGTGACGTCTTGAGTGCCGACGAAGAAGCCAAGAAAAAGAAATAAACAAATAAGCAAACAAACAAGTAAATTAAGTGACTGCCTGAGTTATCCGGAGGCTCCACACTCACGGATGAGATTAGTGCCCTTATAAATGAGGCTCAGGGGGCGCCCACCAAGTGAGGATACAACGAAACAACCTTCACCAGCCCCTGGCCATGCTGGCACTCTGATCTTGGACCTCCCAGCCTCCAGAACTGTGAGAAATAAACTTGTTACTTATAAGCCACCCAGTCCCTGGTATTTTGTTACAGCAGCCCAAATGAACATGTCATAAGTAGTCTTTTGGATCTGGTGCATTTCTTTTAGCATGCAGCTTTCAAGAGCCTGCATGTGGTCAAATGTGTCATCTTTTTATGGCTGCATAGTATTCCATTAAGTAGGTATACCTCCATTTTGTTGATCCATTTACCAGTTGATGGACATTCAGGTGTTACCAGCTCAGGGCTATTACAAATAATACTGCCATGCATGTCCACATAGCAGTGTACGTATAGACATGTTTTCATTTCCCTTAGGTAGACACCTAGGAGTAGACTGGCTGGATTATATGGCAGGTGTGTGTTTAATTTTTTAAGAAACTGCTAAACTTTTCTCAGTGGTTGTACCATTTTGTATTTCTGGACTGACATAATTCAGCATATTTTAACTATACAGACCCACCCTTTATTGTTTGTATTTATTTGTTTGTTTATAAAGTAAATTCTAAAATTGGATCTTTGTTCTGCATTCTGCAGTTTTTCTGAGAGTCTGCTTCTCAGTCACACACACACACACATGCACACACACCAGAGCCAACCAAAATCCCTTAAGCATCTCTGCCCTTGATCCGGGGTCTTAGAAGCTGACTGAGCAGTGGGGAAACCAACAATATATTGGATTTAACCATGAGTATAATTGATTATTTTCACTTATATGATTAGCTTCCTTTTCAAAGTCAGCTCTAGGACACAGAACAAAACCTCCTTCTGGACAAACAAACAAAATAACTAACAAATCTACATGAAAATGGAAGACGGCCTGAAGCAGCTTGGTCTTAAGTGACCCTTAAAATGAAACCAGAGAAGGAGCGATCTTTTCAAGGAGAGAGAAAACAAAACAACAAAAGAATTTTGCCGCAGCAGAAAATACGTACTAAATACACATTTCACTGTTTTAGAAAATGCCTGCATAACTGATTATCAGGCCCCTGAAAAACCTTGTAGGCTCTTCAGGGAGACATGAAGAAGAATGTTGTGCCAACAAGCATTCCCCACAAAGCAATAACCAGAGAATGGATTCCTTACGCTTTAAGACATGTTTGTGCCTGTATATAATGATAATAAATATAATGATTTCAACCATAGTCCATTATAAGAAGAAGCTTTTTCTCTGGAAAAAATAGGTAAAAGGGGGAGATGTAAGTCAATGTCACAAATTTAATTTATAAGAGCTTTTCCAAGCTCTTTTCTTTTAAATCAATTTGCAAGGTTGATTTGTTACACTATAAAATAAAAAACCAGATGGGAATAATAGAAGGCAAATGCGTTTTAAAAAGAATTAGCAAGTTTGTTTTCTTTACCAGGAGGGAAAGGGGGCTGGCGGGGATAAATTGGGAGTTTGGGATTTGCAGATACTAACTACTGTATACAAAATAGATAAACAGCAAGGACCTATTGTACAGCACAGGGAACAATATTCAATACCTGGTAACAGCCTATAATGAAAAGGAATATGAAAAGGAGTATATATATGTATATGAATGTACAACTGAATCAGTGTGCTCTACACCAGAAAGTAACACTACACTGTCAACCGATTATACTTCAATTAAAAAAAAAAAACTAACAAAAAAAATCAGAAAAATTGACACCCTGTCTCATTTTCTTACTTCACCCTTAGTCTGTTCTTTACTTTTAGTTCTAGTTCAGAAGGACCTTTGCTTTGTGTTACTTAAAAAAAAGGAATCACCGCCTTTCTTAAGCCAACAGTCATGCTAAAAAAAGTTGCTTTTGCTAAAAACAGGATTTAGTACTACCCTAAATTTTCAGTTCTTATTCAGGAACAAAAAAAATGCCTGTTTGTTATATTTTAAAGGGTCATTTAAATTATTGCAGAAATAACATTAACAGCCTAATAGCATACGATTTATCCATAACAGGAAAACTACCTTGAAAAATGTCCTCGGTGTGCATTTTAGGGATGGTGACTAAACGTCCTCTCACTTGCTTTAGGTCGTCTGTTCTCTGCCAGCAGGGAGACGTAACTCCCATCAGTGGAACGTGTGCTCCGGGTTGCCTATGAATAGGACGGGCTTGACCTGAGCCAGCTCTACTCACCAAGCTCCTGGGACCAGTATCAGGTATTTACAGAATTCAATCGCCATTTCCTTGTAATTTTATAGACATTACCAACAAATAAGTCAAACTTTTTATTTATAATTGTACGTGTTATACCTGGAAAGTCTTCTGAATTCAGAACAGATTTAAGTCAGGATTTGGAAATTTCTTTGGGGGCGCTTGCCACTCCCTCCGCTATCTTTTCGCAGAACATACCCAGGTTTGTCGCTGCTGTGGCCTTATCATTGCCTCTGGACCTCACCAGATGCCGGCCCCAGCCGCGCCTCCCGATTACTGAATCACTCGACTGAGAGAAGTTAATCCATCAGCTGAACAGTAACCATATGATTTCCTCTCTGGAGAATCTGAACCAAGAGGCAGAATGGCTGCTGGTAAGTGGCAGTAGGACGTAGCATGAAAACCCAGGCAGAAACAAAGCCAGAAAAAGTAAAATAAACAGACAAACTGAGAAATCAGAGATGAGAGACCAGAGAAGAGAAAGTTCAAAGGGAGAGGTAGAATTTATCTAATTCTGACATTGTAATTCTCCTTTCCAGCTTACACAAGGTTTGGCTGTATTTTATCTGCAGATTAGTAGACCTTACATGACTTTAAGGTTGTTCATTAAGCTCTTGTGAAATGGGCATATTAATCAAAGCAACTTGAACTTTTTCTCCTGCTTCCCCCTTACATTTTATTTGGGGTGGGAGTGTTTTTTCCTTACCCCTATTTGAATTTTTTTTTTTTTGCTCATAAAACATAACACCCTATGATCATTTAAATAGTGAAGAATAGTCTCAAATCTTGTTATTTATAAAGTCCCGTTCCATGCAAGGGACAAAGCTTCTAATTTCCCTCAAAGTCACAGCTATTTCTTATGGGAGGATGATTCTTCAGGGGTCTCCCATGTTTTTCCATATCTGCTAGAGAGGCGCTAACTTTCCTGTGTTCTGGACCATTTTTCAAGGATCTCTGTATAGTGGACAGCCTTAGACAGAGATCGTGTCTTCCTCAGGAGGAAAGAACTGACTGCTTGCTGTCCAGTACGAGAAAGATAACACCTCTCTCTGGAGAAAAGGGCGGGCATGTTTACTGCCCGTTAAAAAACATTTGTGTTCCCTAAGTTTAGGGTTCCTCTCCCACAGCAGAATCCACTGTGTGTGCAGGCGTAATCTGGCCCTCTGTGCATTGTGGGAATTGAGAGTCAGGGAACCAGCTTAAAAATACCACGGCTGTGAGTAATAAACTGTTCTTTGTCTCTGGCACAGAAGACTTCTGTCTTCTACCAGCCTCCATGAAACATAGCAAGCTAACTTGCAAATAGGGTGAACTCTCAGACCCTTTACAGTTCTTGACATTTCCTTCCCTCTAGGTAGGAAGTTCTACCCAGAGAAAGGTGTAATAGTTGCCTTTTCTTCGCTTCTCACCACTCTTCTACTCCCTTGCTACTTTCTGGTTCCTAAAGGGCCAGGAGAGTGGTCAGTAAGAGGAAGGAGAGGCAACAGAAAAGGAGGTTCTGACTTATCACTGTCAAAAGCAGCTTTCTCCTTCTACGGAAGCCTGATAAATGTTTGCATTACCTGTATGGGTTCTTTGAAGAATCCATTGTGAGACATCTCTTCGAGAAGTTCTTCTAACTCAGATGAATGTATCCTTCACCAGGATAACACATTATTTCTATCACAGCGCCAAAGTACCCTGTGGTCCTTCTTCAGCCTCCATCTGCTGCAATTCCATCTCCCACTCCAATGGTCCCACTGAAAGAACCTAATCCAACATCACACGGCCTCTCTGATACGTAGGGTCCACCTACGAGCCACAGGAGGCACCTGTGCATCTTTGCCCTGGCAAGTCTGGGGTGGGCAGACTAACCCCAAAGCAACCACCTCTCAGTCTTCTCTGGCACCTCAGGTCAGACACCAGTGCTCCGTGTCCTCCATCTGCTCTCTCAGTCAATCCTGTTCACCTTTCCTAGGCTTGGAGGGGGAGAATCAGACTCACACACCTCTGCCCTTTGAAGGAAGCGGGGGACAAAGCACACAGCATAGCTTTAAGAAATCTTTTCATAAATTCTGGCTCCTTAATCTTCAAGACCTTAACCCTTATAGCCTCCAGTCTCGGCATTTCCATTTTCATGTACTATCATTCTTACAATAACTGACCTCTTCACTTGCACCAGTGTTAGGGGATTTCTGATAACCAAATGATGCCTTAAAGAACAGATCAACTATGATCATTTACTACCTTTGTTTCTGTCTCCCCAGATTTATTTTGAGATGACACCCAGGTACTTTAACATGGACTTTCATGTGGTTTTGCTTCATTTTATGAAATGGTGTGTTGATAAAAAGCTATTTAACTACTGTAGAAAACAAAATGTGTAAGTTTTATGCCAACAAATTAGAGAGCCTAGATAAAAAGGATAAATTCATAGAAAGACATGAACTATCAAAACTAACTCCAGGAGAAAGCCTGAATCGACCTTTAACAAGTAAGGGGATTAAACTCACCAGATATGAAGGCCCAGGACAAACTGGCTTCACTGGTGAACTCTACCAAACTTCTACAGGGTAATTAAAGTAAAGAACACTTCACAAATTCTTCCAAAAAATAGGAGAGTGAACACTTCACAACTCCTTTTATGAGGCCAGGATTACCCTGATACCAAAATCAAAGGCATCACAAGAGACGAAAACCACAGACCAATACCCCCTCTGAGTCTAGCTGGAAAAATCCTTCACAAATCCAGCAAATTGAATCCAGCAACAGAGCAGAAGAATTATATATCATGACTGTATTGAGCATGTCTTTTTATCCTTATGCTTTGAAATCTGAGACCCTGCTGACTCTGGAGAGACTGTCCCTCCCAGGGCAGCCAAATGCTAGAGACAATAAACAACTCATCTGCTCGTGCTCCTTTCCTAAGCAAACCCACCAATTCAGAGCCCATCTCAGCCGTCTCCTTCATCAGGCTCTCACTGGGTTCTCACAGTCTGTGCCCCTATCCCCCTAAGCCAAACGTCCAGGGCCAGGTACCAGACAACCAGAGCCAGTCCCTATGCCCCAGAGCCCGCTGAAAGTATTCAAACTGGCCAGCCCTACACCTGCTTCCCCTTTCCTTCTCATGGAAACCACAATACAGATACTTGCCCCCATTTTCCCTCACTCCCTCTATCTCCTGACTGACCATGGTGAGTCCTCAATATGCCCCTTCCACCTCACATGGCATAATGTGTCCCCTCTTCTTGGGAACTGTGTGTAATAAACTATCTTTTCAGTGGAAACTGTTTCCTGATCTTTTGGCCTCAACATCCCTGAATAATAATAAAACCTACATTTTAAAACAATAACCGAGTAGAATTTATCCCAGGAAAGTAAGATTGGTTCAACAGACAAAAATCAATATAATACACCAATTATTTACGTTTTTTTTGAGTTACAGTCATTTTACAATGTTGTGTCAAATTCCAGTGTAGAGCACAATTTTTCAGTTATACATGAGCATACATACATTCACTGTCACATTCTCTTTCACTGTGAGCCACCAATAGATCCTGTATATATTTCCCTGTGCTACACAGTACAATCTTGTTTATCTATTCTATATTTTGAAATCCCAGTCTGTCCCTTCCCACCCGCTGTCCCCCTGGCTACCACAAGATTGTATTCTATGTCATGAGTCTGTTTCTGTTTTGTATTTATGTTTTTTTGTTGTTTTTTCTTTTAGATTCTGCATATGAGCGATCGTCTTTAAAGTGAGCTTTATTAGTGAGCTGACCATAAAGTTCATATAGAAATGCAAAGGACTTAGAATAGCCAAAACAATGCTACAAAAGAAGAACAAAGTTGAAAAAAATCACACTATCTGATTTTAAGACTTTCTTTAAAACTACAATAATCAAGATAGTATGGTATTGACGTAACAATGAACACACATATCAAAGGATCAGAATAAAGAGTTCAACATGACCCACATTTTATGGTCAATTGATTTTCAACAAAAGCTGTTCAATGGAGGGAGAAAAATCTTTTCAACAAATGATTTTGGAACAAATCAATACCCATCTGGAAAAAAACTGAATCTCTACACACTCACATTCAGTACACAAAAATAATCAGAGATGGAAAATAGACCCCATGCACAAGCTAAAACTAAAAAGCTTCTACTGTAAAACATAACAAAAGATCACTGCAAACCTAACATACATGTATTTCTTATATAGGACACAAGAAATCTGAACCATAAAAAAAAAACAGAAAAAAATAGACTTCTCAAAGTTAAGAAAGTTCTGCTCTTCAAAGGACACTACAAAGAAAAAGAAAAGACAACACACAGACTAGAAGTAAGTATCTGCAAGGTGTCTACAAAGATCTTATATTCACAATATATAAAGTACCCTTACGACTCAATAATAACAAAAGTAGCGACCCAATCTTTTAAAAATGGACAGACGAACTGAACAGACCCCTCACCAAAGGTTACATTCAAATGTCAAATAATTACATCAGTAGGTGCTTAACATAATTAGTCATCAACGAAATGCAAATTAAAATGAACCTAAGAGACTACCCAATTACAGTGGTTAAAATTTAAAAGACTGGTAACCCCAAGTGCTGACAAATGTGTAAAGCAATTGTAACTCTAATACATTAATGATGAAAACGCTGACTGGTTATGTAACCACTTTGGAAAATAGTTAGGCATTTCCTTGCAAAGTTAACATACATTTACTATGTGATGCAGCAATTCCACTTCTAGATATTCATTCAAGAAAATTGGAAGCATATGTTCATACAAAGACTTATACATAAATGTTCATAGCAGCTTTATTCAAAATAGCCAGAAACTAGAAACAACCCAGATATTCACCAATAGGTGAACTGCGGTATATTTATACAATAGAACACTACTTACCAATAAAAAGGAACACGTTACTACTGTGTACAATAATATACATAAATCTCACAATCATTATGCTAAGTGAAAGAAATCAGACACAAAAGAGTACGTACTTTATGTCCTTTCAAGTTAAACTGTTAGAAGGACAAATCTACATGATTAAAAGCAGATGAGACACCCCCCACTGAGGTGGGGATGAGAAGTGGGGATTGAATGAAAAGGATACGAAGGGTAATAGGGATGTTTTGTATTTTGGGGTGTTGGGTGTTCTTTATATTTCAATTTGGTGGTAGTTATATGCATGGATATACTGTCAGATTTCACCTGAAAATGTGTGTGCTTTACTGTACATAAACTATACTGCAGTAAAGTTGGTATGTGAGATACTGTACACCCACTCAAGTGACTACAGTTAAAAAAGACTGTAAAGATGTAACCTGCAACAGGTGTTAACGGGGAGAAGACACTGCCGGTGGGAGTGTTAAATGGCACAAACACTTTGGGAAATTGTTTGCCAGTTTCTTATAAAGTTAAGTAGATGCCTATCTTATGACCCAGGAATTCCTAAGTATTTTCTCAAGAGAAATAAAAACATGGGACCACCCGGAAACCTACACATGAATGTCCACAGGAGAGCAACTTTTAAACAGGAGAGCTTTAAACAGGAGAGCAACAAACTGAAACAACCCATATGTCATTCAACACGTGTAAGGATAAACAACTGTGGTGCCTCCACACAGTGAGACACTGCTCAGCAACAGAAAGGACAAACCGATAAGTGGAGCAACACAGATGTCTCTCCACACGGAAGAGAGGAAGCCTTACGCCACAAAAAGTACATACTGTATCATTCCACTTACATAAAGTTCAAGAATAAGCACCACTAACTCTATACGCTGAAAATCAAAACAATTCTTACCTTTGCGGGGAGGACTCATTGGCAGAGGTGCAAGGGAACCTTCTGAAGTGATGGCCATGTTCCGTATCTTGATAGGGGTTTAAGATCTGTCCATTTCACAATAAGTAAATTATATCTCACTTAAAAAAAAAAAAGCCTCAGCCATGAAACTTTCCTCTTCTTTCCAATCTCTTTCATAATCTAATCTTCAGGAAGCACATAGAATAATACCTAAAAAAAAAAAAAAGTAAAAAACACATGTTCTTGGTTGGAAAGACAAAAGCATATGAAAATCATCACTTGTACAAATAACATTAAGTTGAATACATTTTCAATTAAAATCTCAACAGAGTTTTGTTATGGTTATTTCATTTTGATTTCAGAATTGAAAAAAATGGATTTAAACTTTATATGATCAAAACAATACAGTATCAGCACAGAAAATGACAAACAGATTCGTGGCACCAGCTAGAATTTATTTCCCATCCTCCCTGGTAGTAGGGGGTGGCCATGCATTTATGAGCTCAGGCTTATAAAATGAGCATGGAAATACTGTGTACCACCTCCAAGCGTGATCCATAAAAATCTTACATGCCTGACTCCCTGCGCACATTTCCACTTCTGGCTGACTGGAATAGTGATGACTACCCAGGCAGGCTTAGAAACCTCATGTTGAAGATAGGGAGGCCATAGGTAGGAGGCAGGGTCCCCAAATTACTGGTTAGAAGAGGTAACTCAGGAGGGTTTCCACTCAGAAACATCCACATTGGACAAATTAGCCAAAAGAAAATAATTTTTTTGTAATATTAAGCCCCTGAGCTTGCGGTCATATACAGGTGTAGCTATTAGTGATAAATATACAAATTCAGTTCAGAATAAAGAGTTGATTATAAAATTAATTTTGGCTATTTAAGTGTCTAGTCACTGAGGAGAGATCAAATTAGACCCTGATATCATACATAGTATTAAATTGCAGGTAGATTAAAGAGCTATTTTTTTTCAAAAAGAAAAAAGAAGACACTAGTGAAACTTACCTACAAAACAGAAACAGAATCATAGACATAGTAAACAAACTTATGATTACCGGGATGGGGGAAGGGAGGTGGAAAGGGATAAATTGGGAGTTTGGGATTTGCAGATATTAGTTACTATTTATAAAATAGATAAAAAACAGATTTCTTTTGTATAGTATAGGGAACTATACTCAATACCTTGTAGTAACCTACAATGAGAAAGAATATGAAAATGAATATATGTATGTATATGTATGATTGAAACGTTATATACCAGAAATTGATACACTGTAACTGACTATACTTCAGTATTTTTTTCCAAAAAATAAAACAAATCTTGTAAGAACTCTTGATGAATACATATACACAAAAATGGTTACCTTTTAACCAAGCCTGGAAAATCTGAAGCTATTTTAAATGTAGTCATCTAAAAATCAATATAAACATTTTTACATTGTAACGTTACAGAGCCTGGAGACTGGATCATAAAAGGCACTGCAACTTCCTCCTCTCTTTCTCTGGGATCTTGCACTCTGGAGGAGACTGGATGCCTCAGGGTGAGTGACCCTTGAGAGAGGCACAAGTGGTGAGGAACTGGAGCCTTCTGTCCGTGGCCAGTCCACATACGGTAGTCCCTCCCTTTTCTGAGGCTTCAATTTCCACATTTTCAGATACCATGGTCAACTGTGGTCCAAAGTATTAAATGGAAAACCCCAGAAATAAACAATTCATTTACAAGCTGACCCGAGTAGCTTGATGAAATCTCATGCCGTCCTGCTCCTTCCCACCCTGGACATGAATCATCTCTTTGTCCAGCACGTCCTGCTCATTAGTCACTTAGAAGCCATCTCCGTAATCAGATCGACTGTCATGGGATCCCAGTGCTTACGCTTAATAACGTTTATTTTACTTAATAATGGCCCCAAAAGGCAAGAGCAGTGATGCTGGCAGCTCAGATCTGCCAAAGAGAAGCGGTAAAATGCTTCCTTTAGATGAAAAGGAGAAAGTTCTTGAATTAAGGAAAGACAGAAAAAATCACGTGCCGATCTTCTATCTGTGAAATTGTGAAGAAGGAATAAGAAATTCATGCTGGTTTTGCTGTCACACTTCAAACTGCAAAAGTTCAGCCACAGTGCATAGTAAAGGTTTAGTTAAAATTTGTAAAATATTTTGAGAGAGAGAGAGACCACATTCACTTAATTTTATAACAGTGTATTGTTATAATTGTTTTATTTTGCTATTAGTTATGTTGTTAATCTCTTACTGCATCTAGTTGATAAAATTCTTTATTATAGGTATGTATATATAGGAAAAACATAGTATATATAAAGTTCAGTACTATCTACAGTTTCAGGCATCCACTGGAGTCTTGGAACATAACCCCTGTGGATGAGGGCGGACCACTGTGTATGTTTAGAAGCAAGTGACACTCTTCTAAGAGCTCTACACATATTAGTTCACTTAGTTCTCGTAACTCTTTGATGTAGGTTTTATGATCTTGATTTTACAGATAAGGAAATTTATGAAACTTTCCAAGGTCACGCAGCTTAAAAGTGGTGGTGCTGGGATAAGAACAAAGAATATTTCCTCCTACATTCCTGGTCTTAATTACACACATTGTTAGGTTAGCAATATGATTTGGAGGTGGAAGCAGAGGACTGGAGGGCTGGAGGGTGGTGGGAGGAGGAAGCTAGGTGAACGGAGGAAAAAAATGACTGAATGAAGAAAACAATTTTACAGTATCATCACACTTATACATCTGTAAAATTAGCATATGTACATAAAATCATCTTTAATAAAAAGAAAATTAAGTACTATAAGAGAATATATTGGAAACTTTAAAAATTGGTTTCTCCCACACAAAGAGAAAACTGTCTTAACTGTAACTAATTCACTGTAGTTCCCATTTTTATTAATATTTCATTCAGGCAACAAATATTTAATGAGCACCTACTATGATGCTGGGCTAAACAGTGAGTAAGATAAAGCCTCGATCTACTCAAGGCACTGACAGTAACAGGAG
Source organism: Vicugna pacos (assembly GCF_048564905.1). NCBI lineage: Eukaryota > Metazoa > Chordata > Mammalia > Artiodactyla > Camelidae > Vicugna > Vicugna pacos. The sequence continues at coordinate 8,319,097 of NC_132998.1, forward strand.
ATGGAAGTCAGCAAATTTGCCCTATAATGAAATTATGCGGCCCTCCTCACACCTGTAATCCCATCAGGACAGGCATAATTGGTTTTCAAGTCACACTGAAAAAATAATAATAACGTGTACATTGATATCTGTGCATCAAGTATGCTAACCGCTCGCTCGCCACTGCTAATTTTCCCCCATTCCTCCTACTAAATCTTTCTAGGCAGCCAGGCTCGGCTATGCTAGACTACACCCGCAGGCCCCAGTGAGCATAAAACCTACACCAAAAGGGAAGAAAAACAAGAAGAAAATAATTCTTGATTTGTAAGTCTTTTTGCGATTTCTCAGGCTCAGTCGTGATCAGAGCTTTGGCCAGAGCAGAAAAAGAGAAGTCATATATACATAGCTACATCTTCTTTGATCCAGGATTTAAGTTAAGTGGTTTGGATTTATACACAGCGGCTAAACCCACAAATCTATAAATGCACAAATCTATCCTGATCCCATTTGGATGGAGACCTTCTGCAGTGTCATTTACCAGGGTTCACGCAGGGATTGGTCAGAGACTCTCTTCAGAATCACTCTTCAAATTACTTTATACATCGAAGCCGATTATACTAACAAAGTATTTGCTGAATGAGTGTCTCAGAATACTAAATGCTGATTTTGCAAAAACCCCTCGCAATTAGAATCCCTTTGTGGAAGCCAAAAATCTGCCAAGCAAGGGCGCATTTGATTATTGGAGACTCACTGGAACAAACTGTGCTCATATTCATTCCTATTTCATAAACTGCCTTAAAAATGGGCCTGGAATCATGTCCTGGGGTTTTTTTCTATGAAAGTACATTAAGGCAAAATAAGGTCATTAAGCGCCTCACTGCAGAACAAGCAAGAGAGAAACAAGAGACTGAGGCCCGCAGGGCAGGGCATATTCTCTCTGCAATTTTATATTTCTGGGGAATCTCGCAAAAGAGCCAACCAGAGAAAGAAGGCATAGAGCTTTCCACTGAAGCAGCTCCTAGGACATTGACTGGCGTGGCATATTCAGTCTCTTTTTCTTTTTTGAATAAATGACTGGTTCTCCAACTGCTTTTTCTACCACTTGCCCTCTTTCTCTTGACAATCCAGTCACACGGTTTCTTTTTGCCGGTCCTGCCCCTATCTGTCTCAGGCCTTTGCGCTTGCAGACCTCACCAAGAATCTATCCCCGGTTTTCTCCCAGCTCTCCACGCCTACTGCACGTTTGAAAGAGTTCTTCCCTGGCTACCTTCTCCGAAGGAATCCCACCCTCCGGATTCACATCCTTTGCCTTTCTCTTGCTCTGCTTCCTACAGCAGGCCCCCTCTCTGTGGCTCTCGTCTTCATTTCTTTTTGACTTGTTTATTGCCTGTGTCTCTCCCTGGAGGAGGTGAGCTCCGTGAGAGCGGAGCCTTGCCGGCTGAGTCACCCCCCACCCCCCGCGCTCTATCCCTGGTGCCTCGCGCTGTGCCAGGCGCAAATGGTAAGTGGTAAGACACTCAACCAATATTTGTCAAATCAATGAAGGCACAAATAGACACAGAGACTGCTCATGCCTGTCTAGCTCCAGTGAGATACACTTAACGTAGACTCAGAAATCATCTTTTTTTTTTAATTAGGTGACTACATCATGCTGGGTTTTCCCACTTGAATATCACCAGGCCCACAGCCACTCTGTGCCCCAGTGCCTGCTTCTATTTCGTGCCCAGTCTGAGCCAAGATTTAAAAACTAGAAGAAAAGGTGAATGAGAACCTTTAAATCAACAAGGCTGGTTTTATTTCCCTGAGGGCTCTAGATCATTCCTGCTGTGGACAAGCCACTTAGGCACCCCGCCCCTCCCATTTCCTCTCCTCAGCTGTGGGGCCAATAGGGCTATTAGGGTTCATGAGATCACGTTTCTAGAATGCTGGCAGGTGCCATATGCATTTTTTAAGAACATAATTAATTTAAATGCTATTTCCTCTCTTCACCTTGGTTTTCTTTTTGCTTCTACCACAGGGTCCAGGGTTCCATCTCCTCCTTCCCACAAATTACAGAAAGTCTTTACCACGGCACAATTGCAGCTTAAACGGGCCTTTGAGATGAGGGTCTATTTTGTAAACACAGCTCTCCCTGCCTCCTGGCACTGAGCCCAAGGCCTGACGACATGGTGGTAAACACGGTGATGGTGATGGCTCTGACAGCCTTGTTCCTTGGGGCATCATGACTGCAGGAATCAGCGCCCCCCCCCCCCCCACTGGGCCTTGGTTAGGAGGCTGATTGGATTCTAACCATCAACACTGCAATTATACAAATGCTCCTGATGACTTTGCCCTTCTAATCATTTTTATCATTTGGGGAATCATCCAAGTCTTTAAAAAAAATGTTTTTAAGGATATCTGCTGAGGCACATTGCCACAGATTTTACTCTGTGTTCTCGGCTGCCTCCATATCGTTTTGCTGATTTATTGGGACAAGGAGGGTGATGTACTAAAAGGTTTACACTTTGGTAAAATTCTGATAACCCCTGTGTCACTGATCACAGTAGCTATATGCAGACAGAGCACCCACTTCTCACAAGCAGGATCATGAATGAAAATGAAAACTTGTGCCCTCAGTCAGCTGTGGGAGAGCGCTGAGTGCTGGGGCCTGGGACTTCGTGGACAGTTTACAGAGTAGTAGCAACAAGCTGATCACTACCCTCTAGAAAGACCAGGGTCAAGCCATCCATCCACTGGTGTATCCTACAGCCTGACGCCCGGGATGCCGAACACCTCCTCTGGTCTTCAGCACAGCCACTTCGGAATCTTAGCTCCTCAAACAATCCATGTACCTTCCTGATTCAGGACCTTCACATATGCTTATTCTGTATGTCTGGAACTCATTTCCTCTCAAATCTTCAAAAACTTGGTTCCTAATTAGCCTTTTGGTGTATATGAAATGTCACTTCCTCAGAAGAAATCTCCCTGATTACTCAGTCTAGATCAAAGCATCAGCTACGAAGTCTTAGGCTGTAAGCAACAGAACACCCGACTGAAAGTGTCTTTAACAACGAGAATGTATTTTTCCTCACCTAACAAGTGTTCTATGGCATACAGCTCTGGATGACACAGAAGTTCAAAGTTATGTTAGAGTCCTACGTGAGTTTTCTGCCACTTCCTTGACTTTCCCCTCATGGTCACAAGATGGCTACCACAGCTCCAAGCATCACGTGCTCACACAACAATATCTAAAGTAAGAAAGAAGGGGAGAGTTTTCTCCTTACGTGTTTCTCTCTTTATCAGGGAGCAAAATCTTTCCCCAAAGTGTCCTGTGCAACAGACTTTCACTCAGATATCACTGGACAGGATTTAACCACATGCCCATACACCTATATGCTAGGGAAGCCAGTGGGAGGGGGTGTCTGGAGATTTTTGTTTCTAAAGGAAGCAAATTTCATTAGCAAAGGAGAAGGGCTGTTGGGCAGACAATCAAAGATGCCCACACAGCAGGTTCTTCCATTTATATGTTCTCGTAACACCTTGTACCTTTCTTTATACCTCTTACAACAATCATTATTATGAACTAGCCCTCTGAACTGTATACTCCATGAAGGCAGAGTCTATGTCTTACTCGTCCATCATTCTATTCCTGTTTCCTAGCATAGTGCCTGGCCCCAGGTCTAGCTACATAATTTGTGGGACCCATGCAATGTGACAAGTGGGGGTCCTCGTTCAGAAAGCAGGATAGAAGTACTACTAAGAGTATTTAAACATAAAGTGTTTACCTCCCTCTTCTCACTCTCCATGTGCTGTGGTATTTTTATTTGCTACTTAAGATTGTTCTAAGACAAATTTAAACTGTAATTTGTCTGGATGAAGTTTTACCATTCATCTTTATATTGTGTTTCCAGATCTAAATGCAAATAAGAGTGCATTTAACACATGTGTAGAAACATCGGAATTACAGTTTCTATTTTGTAGCTTGCACATGCAGGCGTATATTCTTAAAGAACAGCAGATATGCTGCATACAACTAACTCAATTATCTAAATTCTCTCCTTTATATATACACAGTCTACCAACGCTGTCTACCTTCAGCGTACTGATGAGTACAAAATAGCTGAAAGGAAAATGAACTATCTTTCCCCTTCTGAATCATCATTTTCAATGCAACAAAACTAAGAAAGGATACGACGAGTTTCCTTGATCATCCATGTTTCTTAGAACACCAATGTCTTCTCTCTGTGTTTGAAGCAAGTTCTGGTTTGAATGGAAAGTGTGGTCTCTTGGGGCTGTCAGCACTCCTGCATACTTAGTCCTAGATGTACCACAATAATCTCATACTAGCTTTGCGTCTCACTGAACTCCTGCCCATCATGGGTCCACTGGAATCCTGTGCTCCTGGGTATCACCTGTGCTATATGGGAATGGGCAACAAAGAATACGGAAGATACGTACGCTGTGTGTATCTCCTCTGCTCACGCTCCACTGTCCCGTCGGACTTCACTTTAAAAAATCACATGTTCAACCACAAAATTAAGAACTTCAAGATGGTGACAGCAAAGCATTAAACCAAGCACAGGGCCCTTCTGAGCAAAGGACCCTCTGTGACTGCACAGGTCACACGCCCACCAAGCTGGATGTGTCTAGTTCATCTAGGTGCTCTATAAATGTTTAATGAATGAATGAATCCCTGGCCTGCTTTCTCCTAACTCCCTTACGTTTCTGACATTTGCTCTGAATGAGATCCTCGGGCTCTTGAAACCTTTCCCTAATCATTCTACTAAGCTCAGATGGAAGGCACACTAGGCTCTTACATGTAGGGACATGAACTGCATACTCCATGGAGGGTATATGTAGGGACAACTTGGAGGAGGGGAAATGTTGAAAAACTGAATCAGAGGAGTTTAAAGAAGAAATCAATAGTCCAGAATTCAGAGCCTAAATAGGCACACGAGAAGACGCTCAACATAGCTAATCATCAGAGAAATGCAAATGAAAACCACAGTGAGATGCCACCTCACACCTGTTAGAATGGCTATCATCAAAAAGACCACAAACAGCAAGTGCTGGGGAGAGTGTTTGTTCATTCAACTCTCGTTCATTGTTGGCGCAGCCACTGTGAAGAACAGTATGGAGGTTCCTCAAAAACCTAAAGACAGAACTACCATATGATCCAGCATATGATCTGGGTATATATCCAGAAAAAATACAGTAATTCAAAAAGATACATGCACCCCAATGTTCACAGAAACATTACTTACAATTGCCAAGATATGGAAGCAAACTGCGTGCCCATCAACAGAAGAATGGATACAGAAGATGTGGTATATATACGATGGAATACTACTCAGCCGTAAAAAAGAATGAAATGTTGCCATTTGCAACACGGTTGGACGCTGGAGGGCATTATACGAAGTGAAATAAGTCAGACAGAGAAAGACAAATATTGTATGTTACCCCTTAGATGTGGAATCTAAAAAATAAAACAAACTAGTGAATATAACAAAAAAGAAACAGACTCACAAACGTAGAAAACAAACTAGTGGTTACCAGTGGGGAGAGAAAAGTGGTCAAGGGCAATATAGAGAAAAAATATATATATAAAACATATATATATGATAATATATATACGTATAACTGAATCACTTTGCTGTATGCCTGAAACTAACACAACATGGTAAATTAACTATAATTTAATTATTTTTTTAAAAACCTTCCAACTGTTCAAAATCCTTGCAAAATTAGGTTCTTGCCTCAGCATTCAAACCAACGACAATATTGTCCCCAATTTATCCTCATATACTTGTTTCCTAACAGTCCCTTTGCTGTAGTCAATTGTGGCTATCCACTGATATTACTCATGGCCTCCTATTTTTGATCAAGCCATCTAGATATTTGATATTTCCCCATTTCCTACTCCCCAAGTTTCCATGAACTTGCTATTGGCCCTACACCTGTCTGCACTCTCTACCTGCAGTGCCTCACTTTTGCCTTCCCTGTTCTATTTTGAAGATTTAACACACATTTTTTAAAATAAGTAAGTTCGCTTTATTTATTCTTTTCCCAGGGTTTGAATTCGACAGCTCCCTAAATATCTGCTTGTGAAAACACCCTCTTTCTTTTGCAAGTGTCTACAGTTCTACATTAACCTTTGAAGAGGACTGGAACTTTTCATTCTTTCTGCTCTCTGTGTGAAGAACTGTTTTATACTGTGAACTTCTAAGCCTCACCCCTAAAGTATGACTCTCACGAGGTATTTTTTGGCTTCAACCTGCTTGAGAACTAACAAACTCTCCAAATTTCAAAAGGAACAATTTCTTTCCACACACACAAATACAAAATCCCTTGTGGATTAACAAGAATCCACTAAGAGAGATCAAGCAGTATTTTAAATTTCTAAGTATTTCTACAAAAGCTATATAGTTCATTCTGTTTTCCAAATACTGACTTTTACTTCACACAGCCATTGGCTTACAAATGTACTCCAATCTCCTGACTTAAAAACAAACAGCTCCCTTGACTATAAAGTTCTTGGAAGAGTTGAACCTTCTTGGAAGAGTTGCTTCTAGTCCAGAACGCTACCTCCACATTCTTAATCTCTTCTGATACGCCTCTGCCTGCACATGACACCAAGACTGTTTTACTATCATCTCTGTGTTACTACATCCATAGGCCACTTCTCTTTCCTCAGCACGGCTGCTTACTCCATCCTTCCTGAAACACCTCCTTTCCTGGCTTCCACGGCATCACACCTCCCTGGTTCTCCTTTTATTTCACTGAGCTGCTACCTTTCAGACTGTTTTGCTGACGATCCGTCTTCTCTAAGTGTTGGAATGGCCTAGGGCTACCTAGCAAACTCTTTGAGATCTCACCCAATTCAACAATTCAGATCATATCTACAGGATGACAAAAGCCAAATCACATCTCCAGGTTTGTCTCAGTCACGAAGTGTAAGTCCTTGGACTTGCACATCCAATAGCCTAGTTGACATCTTCACTTACATGGCTCAGAAATTACATGGTTAAAACAGCTCTTGACTCCACAACACTTTCTCAGTCTCACTTTCTTCCAGTTTTACCAATCCTAGCAAAAGGCACCCACATCCATCTAGTTTCTCCAGGTAAAATTCTGTAAGGTAAATTTGATTCGTTCTCCTCCTTCATCCTCCATATCTAATCTATCTGCCAGTCCTGTTCTCTGTAACATCGAGTCGTATCCAGAATCATCCATTTCTCTGTGTCTCCTCTAACCAGATCCCTTGTGTAAGCCAACTTTACTTCTCCCCTGAGTCACAGCACAGCTTCCGGGGCCTTCCTACCTCCAGTCTACCACCTTGCACTCCCGCAAAATACTCTTCGTCATATTTTCTTTTAAAAGTGTTTGATCTGATAAATTATATTTTAGTATGTGATCTTTCTAAAAACGTGATCTTTTAAAAATGTATAACAGATCGTGTCACCCCCTATCCTTACCCTAACTGAAAATATCCAGAAGGCTTCCAATCACACTTACAATAAAATCTGAACTCCTAACACCAGTTGGCTAAACCTTCCGTAATTTGGCCCCACTTGCCTCTTACCACTCTCCCCTCACCCACTCCACTCCACTCACAGAAACAGTCCTCAAGCACAGATTATTTCAACCCAAGGGCCTTTGTATTAGCTCTTTTCCTCTGCTTAGAATATTCTTCCAATCATTCTTTGCATAACTGCATACACTTTTGAGAATATGCACTTTGTTCTCAGCTTGAGTTTTACTCCCCCAGGGGACCTTTCCTGACCACCTAATCTAAAGGAATCCTTCCCTACCAGTATTTTTCTATCCCATCACCTTGGTACTTGTCATATCCAATACTCTTTCTTTTCTTTCTTTCTTTCTCTCCTCATTTCTATGTTTTGCCCCAATTTTGTCTGAGTATGAGCTCCATGTGAGCAGGGTCCTTGCCTACCTTGATTATCACTTGATTATGCACGGGCCCTCAACTGCCCTGGACACAGAGCAGGAGCTCGGGATTAGTGCGTCAGTGCTCCTCTGTGTGCACACACATGTGCGCGCGCACACACACACACACACACACACACTCACAACACTGAACCAGCAGGGCACATGTGATTCATGATTCGGTTATCACAAAGCACACAAGCGAAGATAAGCTTTCAGAATTCAGGCCTGCAGTTACCGACCTGGTGGGCAATTATTCTGAGCCACGCGAAGCCTAAGAAGAAGCCAGCAAGGGAAAGGAGCTCATGATCACGGTCTGCAGGAATGCAGTCGGACACTGCTTTTCCAAACAGCCCCCGGGGCTACGTTCCAAAACAAGCAGGAAATGGTCACACTAGGGGCGTTCCACCCACTGGGTGGGAAGGAAGTATCTGAATCTCTCCTCCACTCCACCTGCCCCATCTTGTTGTGAGCCCTAGACCACGTCACATACTCAAGTCCACAGCTCTGACCATGACCAATCTGCTTCACATTTTCCTCCTCCTCTTGACCTTTTTTTTTTTTCCACAAAGCTTCAGTAGGTTAGCAGAAAAGAAAAGGGATTTGTTCCCAGTCAAATGATGGCTGGGAAAAAAATCAGAAATACCTAAAGTCAAGCAGGTAGACAATGTCAGAAAACACAAAGGCAGTCAGAATTAGGTAGGAAAATACATTCACTCCAGTATAGATTTTATTTTCTTTTTAAAGACTTTGAACCCATTAAATCTTAGATCTTTAAAAATGCTCTCTTTGACTTGAGCAGTATTTGAGGAGCATCGATCAATTCTCCTCTTTAACTCTTGATGCAGAAAAACACATCGCTTCTATGGAAAAAATCATTCTGGGTAGGGACTGACATTCTTTCAGAAAATATGAGGGTGTGTCTCAGATAAGCTCTCCTTTTATTCCCAATAACTCAGGGGAAATTTTTCTGAAACATTTCACTTATACTACTTTACCAGATGCTCCAGAAAAAAAAAAAAGAGACAGTTTTAAAGAGTATTAAATATTTGAAAACCTAAAAAAGTAAGGCTGCCAGTTTTTCAGTATATTTTAAGCTGGTAAGTAGTAAATAAGGGCAACTATTGAATATGAAAAACATTATTTCCTAAAGTTTTGTTTGTCTGTTTTGACAAAATGCAAATGCTCTAACATTTTACTGTTAATTTCCTCCATAAATTCATTGGCTTAAAATATGCTTCTAGAAAAAAGGCAGCCTTCTAGCAAAATGAGTGGTAGTAAGACAGAATGTAATTTATGGACATACTTGTAAATTTCCATCTTTTTTAAAAATCTGAGTCATTAAAGCAAACACCCTAAGTGTAAGAAATGATGTTTAATTGTTTAGTAAGGTACCAAAAAACCCTCAATAAATGATAATGAACATTTAGTATGACAAAAATGTGAGTCTTCAGCAGCTATTCATTCTGTTAAACTGTTTTCCTCTTCCTCTATTCATCTGTATTTCTATCACCTCTAATTAGATAACTGTACCTATTCTAGAAATTAAGGCCAAATATTTAAGTGGTAATATTAATATGATTGTTATTTTGCCCAGAACACTGAACATTTAAAATGTTAATTCGCATGTTTATATTCACAAAGAGGAAGGAATAAATACATGGCTTGGTGGGCTTTCATTTTTTATTGTTTTCATTTGCTTTTGCTCTTAAGGCAAACACTTTCATTCCAATGGAATACGAGCAGGACTGCGGTTTTGTAAGGGATCATCTGTCCCCGATGTTCACTCCTCCCCGGTAAAGCGTAATCCCACGTGGCAGCATCACGGCTTGTTATCATGGAAACAAGAGTCCTGATGACACAAAACGACACTTTATGCTGCTCTGGGTCACATTTTTAAAAAGGTGGGAAGGCACTATCTTTTTTAAAAGGGATATTGCAGGTGAAGAAATACAGCACACATAAGACTTGGCTTGTGTACGTCGTTTGGAGAAGATAGTGAATAGAGCTAAATAGGAACTGTGGAATAATCGACTACACGTGTCAGATCAGCATTAGGGGTTAACCAGTGGAGAATTATTCTGATTTGTAAAGGATTTCAAACTTTAATTTTATTTTAAAAACCACTGTAGATAAAAGAAAGGGTTAGGGAATCAAAAGAGTTCTTCAAGATGAGAACACCTGCAGCAACCAGAAAGCTGGAAGAGGCCGTGAGACTCCTCTCGGCAGCTGTACAGGACAGTGTAAGGGTCCATGCTCTGGACCAGACTCAGAAAGCCTACATTTGAATCAAGATCCCATGATTTTAGCTCTGTGAACGTGCCCACACTATTAGTCTCTCTCAGTCTCTTCTTTTTCTTTTGTATAAAAGATTTATACTTACGACATAGTACAGAGTGTCGCAAGGGTTCATTAAGCTCATGCATGTGATGTGCTTATCGATGCCCTCTATAGGACAAGTAGCCCCAAAGTCAACTGTGGTGATCTAGCCAGAAACGAAGCCTAGGAGACCCCGAGAGGTGATTTACCCAAGCAATTAGCTACAAAGATTTCACGCTGGACTTCCACTTCTAGACTATGGGATACACAAAGATTTGTTAAGACATAGTCCCTGAACTTCAGTGGCTAGAAAATGAGTATGATGAACTGGAAAGAGTGAAGTAGGTTAAAATTCCAGAACTGCTCCTGACAGCTATACGACTTGGGCCACGTATCTGAATTTTTCATAGTTCCAGTTCTTTTACTTATAAACTCTGTTTCATGGGGCTAGTGGATCTCTCCTGTACATACAGTGCCCAAGCACATGGTAGGTCTTCCATATATGGCTTCTATGGTCTTGAAGGAAAAATAAAATTGAGTTCACATCCCAACATTCTTTCATTCCTCCTCATCCCAGAAGAGGCAGAGAGGGAAGGTACTATAAGACATAGGGCATGCCTACAAAAACAAAGTTAATTTAAATCTTGTTTTGAGACTATTTTGCAGGATTGTGTAATCCCCCGAAGTTATAGGAAGCGCTCTCAGATGTCGCAGAACAACAGCTGGGACAAACCAAGATATAAGAAAGCTCTTCTCAGTGAATGGCGGGGGCGATCCATCCCTAAGTCCTGAACAAACACCGCCTGGTATGCAAGTCCCAGTTTGGCACCTCTGCCTCCAAGTGCCTCCTGTCATGAGCTCCACAGCCAACGTCAATAGCTGTGGTGTAAGGGAGCAAGTAGCAGTAGGTTTTAGATAAAGACAACCAAGTATTAAACCTAAGAGTAGTACTTAATAGTGATCCACCAGCTTCCACTATTTATGGTAAATGGGAAATACAATGGCAAATGTTATCAGACATGACGGAAAAATTTTAACTTTTATTGTCAGTTATCACCTCCTCCCCTTCAAACATGTACAAGTGTTGCTAACCCGGAAAAAAAAAAAAGCACTGATTTTGACTTTCACCTCCATCATCCCAGGCAAAAAGAAAAGAAGAGGCAACAAGCAGAGAGCACAAATCTCTAGAGCAGATACTAGCCCTGGAACAACGTAACACTGGCCGTGAGAGCAACCTGTTGTAGTCGGCCAGCTCACCAAGAAAAGAGAAAGTGACACTGGCAGCTCAGGGACGCTATCATTTTAGGGAGCAACTGCTTCACTCTGTCCTTAACATTTTGATCCAGGGAGCTTTTATGGCTTCTTCATATTCTCATTCTTTCTTTCAGCTTCTGAAGAGTTTCTTGGCAACTACACTTCACGTTAATGGTTCTTATTTTTTGCAACAGTAACTCAGGTGAACTGGAAAACATCCAACCACAGCTGCTTTTTTTTTTTTCTTTTAGCAATTTTAATGGGTTCAACTTCTAACCAGCTCTCCATGGCTCCCACCAAGCAGTGAATTCAACTAAGACTTGTGCTAGTTGACCCATTTCCCATTATCCTTTGAGAGAATTTTTCAGCCATTCCTTCATTCCACTAACATGACCTTTGTCTCTTACAGAGCTGGTGGATCCTGGCCAGAGAGCGTCCATCCTCTCTTAGCCTGGATTTTGATCCGTACTACACTCTACACTGATTCCCACGAGGACTGTCAATGTCCTAAGTGAAAGATTTCCAAACACCCACTGAAAAGCAGAAGACAGTCTGTGAAAGGGAACTGACAAAACACGGGGCAAGTCACAAGTGGCGTGCTGAGCCTGCTCGGGGCCCAGGTCATTTCAGTCTCTAGGGGCTGATGCAGGGGAGCCAGAGGAAAGGATATGGGTGACTCGTGATCATCATACAAGAAACGAACCAGCAAAACGAGTGAGCCATGTAAGGAGGAGCATAGGTCATGCGGGAATAAACATCAAGACTCTTTTAGCTGGAAATACGTGATAGGAGACCAATTCGAGGTGTTTTGGTGGATTTTGGAATTCTGAAAATATGCTTGTGTGTGTGTGTGTGTGTGTGCTGGAGACCTCAAGCTTCGTGTTTCACCTGTGATGGAATATTCTAAAAATGCAGGGTCTTTGCACTTCTAGAGTAAGTACAGGCAGAGGCTCAAAAAGCAAAGGCCTTTAATTTATATGACTTTTTTTTTTTTAAAGAAGTGCACGGGAAGTCAGTTATTTTGGGAATACATTGTGACCAATCTTAATGACTAAGTTGTGGCAATAAAAAAATTATATAAGAAGTTTTCAAAATTAGTATTTTTTTAGGTATTCTTTTGCATTTTAACTTTGACTATTACTTGTACTCTGTATCCACCTATTAAGGAAACCACCAGTTTAGGAAACTATTTATAGCACTCGAAGCTACCTCTAAGTGATTGCACTACTTTGTTTTTCAAAAACAGTAATGTGTGCGTGTGCGCATGTGTGTATACTGACATGCTAACAGCCCTTCCTCCACTGAATATGAATTTGTGTTTCTAATATCACACCTGGACATTGGATCCTGAAAGGCACGAATCACTCTCAGTTTTTCTGATCCTCCTTTCTGGCACCATGTTGACTATTGGATATTTACTGAATATTGCAGCTAAAATCAGTATTGAAAAGCCTGTAGCCATCTGTGACTCTTGGAGGTCTGCTTTTGCACACCACTTTCACTTAAAACACTGCTGCTTCCAACTCATAAAGTGACGCTGCTGGCCATAATTGTTTCCCAGTGATAGCCAGTTAGATTATGTTGCTTTCAGCTGTGTTTCAATGAATTTTTAAGTCATTTATCCCCTCCCCCCCCCCCCCCCCCCGCTTTCAATGCCTTAAACTAGTGGCAGGACAAGTGAGAAAGAAATTTGGGAACAAATAATACCAACAACGCATGATTGCTTGCCTGGAGTTTAGGCGTCTGAAATAAACACACAACTTCAAAGAGGATATGGATAAGGAGGGAAAGGTTAGAGGAGGACAGGGGAAGGAAACACGTGAGGGAAAAATACAGAGAAATACAGGCGGCACTGGGCTCCTACTGTACTGAATCTGAGGAATTAAAAGTTTACAAAAGCAAAAATAAATAAATGGGGTTACATCAAACTAAAAAGCTTCTGCATGGCAAAAGGTACTATCAACAAAATGAAAAGGCCACGCACTAAATGGGAGAAGATATCTGCAAATGAGATAGCCAATAAGGAGTTAACAACCAAAGTATATAAAGAACTCATTCAACACAGCATTAAAAAAAAACAACACAATGTCATTTTAAAATGAGCAGAGGAACTGAACAGACGTTTTTCCAAAGAAGACACCCCGATGGCCAACAGGCACTTGAAAAGAAGCTCTATATCACTCATCATCAGGGAAATGCAAATCAAAACCACAATGAGATATCACCTCTCACCTGTTTGAATGACAATCATCAAAAAGACACCAATTAACAGAATAAGAATCTTGATCTCAGAGAGGAGAAAGGGGGCTCAGAGAGGTTGAGTGATCTACCCAAGGTCACACAGCTAGCACACAAGTAGTAGAGCTGATATATAGCCTCTAACAACATCACTGCCATCATCTTTGTTATCATCATCATGCCAGACCACCATTTTCCCTCTGGGTACATGACCAATTTCTATTCCATTCCTTTGCCCAAGTGTTTGTAGACACCACAATGAAATAAATATATTCAAGTACTACTTAATGAAGGACGAATGTAATCATAGGAGAAGGACAAACTTTCTACATACTAGGCAAATTATCATTATTTACTTTTCAACTGTAAGTTGTATATATGAAGAATAAGCTCTGATAAATAAATGGGGAGTTACTTTTTGAAATCTCTCTCTATTAATATTTAGGTTAACTTAAATACAAAATAACCACAACCATAGCAACAATAGTGATGGCGCATTCCTATATGCTCGGCCTCTTCTATGTTCTTGACACTCTGTAAGGCAAAAACTAGGACTATCCTTGTTTAACAGATGAGGAAACCGAGGCACGTGTCCAGTAACGTGCTGGAGTCAGCAGGCTGGGAAGCAGCAGCACCCGGGCCCTGAGTCCTCCGTGGACCAGTACACTATATAATTCTACGTACTGACCTCAAAATAAAGTAATTCTAAGGGATTTTACTATCAATTCAATAACTTTAACTCTCTGTATATATTTTATTATAAATCCATCCAATTTTATATTATGCTTTTGAAACTTTTTTCTTGAAAATGACTTAACAGCATAATTTTCCTCATGATAAAAAATACTCATTGTATGTGGTTTTTTTAATTACTAAAGTAAACACAACCCTAGTGTGAAAAAAGAAACTAAAACATTACAGAAATATATAAAAAGACAGTTACAGTCCTATAGAAATGTAACTTTTTCCTTCATCCCCGCAGTGGAGTGCAGGCCAGCATCAGTACCGCTGTGCCAGGTAACTTCCAGGGTTTGCTTCAGTTGCACTCAGAGGAATGAGAAAGGAGGACAACTGAGAAGAGCTAAGCGGAGCAAAGGCAAGAAAGAAGGAAACAGCAGGCAGGACAAGATGCTCTGATGCTCCTCAAAGAAAATCAAGAAGACTATTCTCTTGTTGCTGGAAAACTGTATCTGAAGATCGTTCCAAAGGGGAAATATCAAAATATCTGGGCAAGCGTAAATTCATTTAGCACATACTAACTACCACTGTACGAGGTGCTGCAAATATACAGGTGAGCCATCTAGACACACTTCCCGACACAAGATTCCTACAACATGATAGTGAAGACAGACACATATCAAATAATCACATGACTATAACGTAAACTTAAAACTGTGGTAACTGTTAGGAAGGAAAGTTCTACAGTGATATTTTGAAAAGATCTGATTTAGATGACTAAATTTCTGTGTGCTATGAGTAGGGGGGAGAGTTACTTATTACTTTAAAGATGAAGTTCACATCTTTTTCCGTCGTTACTCAGGAATCAAGGGAAAAGTTGCGCTCTTGTGATGCATGCAGTCTGGTTAGAGACAGCATGCCAGACGTGTGACTGACTTGATTTTGTGGATCCAGGGCCACAAGCACTGCTGGGCACCTTTGAATTGGCCCACGCTTCAGCTACAGGTTTTTGAAACTGATAAATAGCAATTCAGAGAAAGATCAAAGGGTAGAAAGTGCATATGGCAAGTGAAGTTTGGAATCAGGCAAGTTAAGAGGCAGATATGTTTTGCATAGTATCAGAGAACAAGACGAAGCTGTTGGTATTTAAATGCAGTTCAAGAAAACAGTCACTGCTATCAAAAACAGGAGACTAGCAATTTGATTTCCAGGGCTTAGATCTCACAAAAGGACACTTATGGAAAAGACGTCAGCAAAACAGCCAGCAGTGAATCACCTTGGCAAAGTCCCAGCAAGTGGCGTTACCTCTCCTCTCAAAAGAAAAATCTTTCCAACAATAACTTAACAGTCTATTAATGACTGCTCAGCTGATGTGCTGCAGGAAAAATAAGACTTACATGTACTGATTTATAGAAGTTTATGGCATGATATTTAAATATAGCTGAGAATGAGTAATTCATTGGGCCATTTACACTTATTTGAATTAGCTGCAGAGAACGTTAAACCTGCCAGGTTTAGGTATTCCATCTGTATTTTAATAGGGATTTGTGAGCATTTTAATTTTAAAAAGCTGGCATCAAGCTGTTGGACAGGACAATAGCTCGCAATTTCAAAATTTTCTATAGGAAACTCTGCTCTTGCCTGTGTCTGAGGTTCCCAACCCAGGGTACAAAGAAAAGTCACTGACCTTCTAAAATTTCACATGATTGAGTCACTTTCCTAGGACAGGATCTTTAGCTTTCATCACATTTGCAAGGATGACACGATCCAAAGTATGCAGAATCACAAACAACATCATTTAAAACTTTCAGAACTTTTCTCAGTAATGTAATCTCTCACAAGTATGAAATTTTTCTTTTCATGTAGTAGGTAGAAGTGTTTGTAAATACACACAAATAAATCTCTTTCTCCACACTAGAACATATTTCTACTAGAGTGCTATTGTTATGAATGTATGAGTAGATACCTATGTGAGTATATGCATATATATACACATATAAGCATGAAGAAATTTTAAATAAATGTAGATATGAATGTCATGTAAAATGTTACAACACAGCATACTTGTTTTTATGACCAAGAATAGGTACTCCCAAGGATTATAAACACCTTAAGAGTAAAACTATGTTTCATTTATCAGTTATATAAACCTTTTGTCTAGCATACAGTAGACACTCAATAAAACAAATGTTGAAACAAAGTGAATTACCCAGTAAACCCCGTCTAAAATAAAATATCTAAGAAAAAAATGGAGTTTGTTCGTGATTCTTTGATTACAATGTGAGAAACGTATGAGAACCCAGGATAGAGTTTTAGTTGTTTTGGAGGGTTTTAATGTTGAATCTTACTGAAATAGATTTATAAACATACACTCTTTATAACTGACAAAGAATTAATTTCCAAAATATACAAACAGTTCATACAGCTTAATATATTAAAAAAAAACAACCAACCCAATCAAAAAACGGGCAGAAGACCTAAATAGACATTTCTCCAAAGAAGACATACAGATGGCCAACTGGCACATGAAAAGATGCTCAGCATGGCTAATTATCAGAGAAACGCAAATCAAAACCACAATGAGGTATCACGTCACATCGGTCAGAACGGCCATCATCAAAAAGTCTATGAATAATAAATGCCGGCAAGAGTATAGAGAAAAGGGAACCCTCCTACACTGTCGGTGGGGATGTAAATTGGTGCAGCCACTATGGAGGACAGTATGATTCCTTAAAAAACTAAAAAGAGAGTTACTGTATGATCCAGCAAATCCAACTCCTAGGCATATATCCAACGAAAATTATAGTTTGAAAAGATACACGCACCCCAATGTTCACAGCAGCACTATTTACAATAGCCAAGACATGGAAACAGCCTAAATGTCCATCAACAGATGGCTGGATAAAGCAGTTGTGGAATATACATTGGAATACTACTCAGCCATAAAAAATAATGAAATAATGCCGTTTGCAGCAACATGGATGGACCTAGAGATGATCATACTAAGTGAAGTGAGACAGACAAATATCGGTCGTGTGTGGAATCTAAAAAAAATGATACAGATGGACTTATTTATAAACTGGAAACAGACTCACTGACATAGAAAACAAACTATGGTTACCCAAAGGGAAAGGGGGGTGGAGGGATAAATTAGGAGTTTGGGATTAACAGATACACACTAGTATATATAAAATAGATAAACAAGGACCTACTGTATAACACAGGGAACTATATTCAATATCTTGTAGTAACCCATAATGGAAAAGAATCTGAAAGAGAATATATAAATATATATGTATAACTAAATTACTTTGCTGTACACCTGAAACACAACAACACTGTAAGTCACCTGCACTTCAATAAAAATAAATAACTTTTAAAAAGAGACATACTCTGGTTTCTTCTTTTAAAACTTATTTTACTCAACTATCTGAGAAATATATTGGGAGATTTAGGAGGTCAGCCATACAATTCCCTCTCCACAGTCCAGGCATATATGTATATATACATAAGCATGAAGAAATTTTAAATAAATGTAGACATGAATATCATGTAAAATGTTAAGACGTAGCATATTTTCAATATATGACTTTTACACCAAGGGGTAACAACAAATGCAGCTTGTTCACAAAACTTGACATGGGGAGTAGGAAGAAAGGAGCCCTAAAAAGGGGATATTCGCTGCAAAAAAAGGTCTTTGCCCTTACTGCAGTAAGTTTCCAACCCTCTTTCTGATGGAGCCCTTACTGCTTCTCCTAGTTTTCTGTAACCTCTTCTACCAGGCCTCCATCCTCTTCCTCTAGATTCCCATGCACATCAGAAATAAAATGTAAAAAAAAAAAAATCAATCTATTGTATTAAGCTCATGGCAAAATTTTAGCTTTAAAAATATATCTATAATTGCATACTTGGGAGAGAGTTTAAATTTCTAGTTCATTCTAATAAACAGGTGTGGAGACTCAGTCTCACGGGCATGGCCAACCATCATCCAGCTAAAGGTATGAGAGCAGAGTTCTAAAGTAATCGAAAAGTTTTATCTGCACATGATACTTGCGTTTTCTATTACTGTGGGTAATAATGATTGCTCCCCTCCCTGATAGCTGTACAACATTTGACAGGTGACAGAAAGTAAGCTGACTGAGCTCAAGAAGAAAGAGCTCACCAAGGGCTGTATGCTCAGGGAAGTGGGGTGCAGATGGAGCAGGAGGCGTTGGGAAAGGTGACACTGTCAGCATCATGAGGGTAAGGCTGCACCTCGTTCGTGCATCAGCCATGTACAGCACACATCTCCTGGCATGTGGTGCACTTTCAATCCCTTTTGGTTAAATGAATAAATGGAAGATAAAGAGACTGAGCATAAAAAAACCCCCAAATCATCAAAGTCAGAGGAGGGAATGTGCATGAGATTGAACAGAACTGCGAACAGATCAGTCTAGTACAGAGCCTGAATAAAGAAGTCATGGGAGGTAAGCTGGAAAAGTTGATGCCTTTCCTCTGAACTTTTCACAGTATCTGAGGTTGACTTCGACAACTTTACCACATTGCACTTTGAATGATGTTTGGTTCTCTGTCTCTCCCTCTAAAAAAGTAAACACTTTGCTTTCAGGGCAGGGACCACGATCCCCATGTACATGCCCAACATTTAGTATAGGGAGTGAGCCAGTAAGATGTCAATAAACCTATACTGAATGAGGGAATTAATGAATCAGCTTGTATTACCTTGTTTAATGCGCACAATAATGGTAAAACTTGATGTCAGACTAAGATGTGGATTTCATCTGGAGGGCAATGGGTAATCAATATGTTCGTGTGGGAGTGGAATATTACCTAAATGGGGAGGATCAAGAGACCAGTGTCATCTCATAGGTAGGGGTTGGTGGGCTGGGATGATGGCAATGGACTGGGATGGACCTACAAATGTGGAAAAACACTGCATACAACTCCAAGTACACATTGATATGAATACTACGCTGCCCAAACACTAACGCTCTTGTTCTACTGATCTGTTTCCAGCTACCACCTACATTATAAAAATATCCCTATCAATTTTGAGTTCAAAATATTCTCAGCTCCTACCCTTCATTGTCTAGACCTTTTATTTTCCATAGTACAATTACCTAGGGCACATTCATACCATGTTCCATCATGTATTTGGAGTTGGACAAGTATACCACAATTTTATTGAGAGAAAAAAAGGAAAGAGTTCTACTACTTAACCCAGTTATTTTCATTGATTCTGTCAACAAAAGCATCATCAGACAATGCAACATGGATTAAATCAGGCCAAGAGACCTAGTTTTAGAATGAGAAAGCAGAATGTTCTAGCATTAGCTCACCTTAAAATTTTGATATGGAAATAAGAGAATGCTATTTTAAGACAGTGTATAGATACAGATTACAAACATCTAAAAATTTTTTTAAAGAGCCTTAATGGGCGTGTGTGTTTAATAACTTTTCTGTCCTGGACAACAAGTATTTTCATGACACAATTATCATCAAATTCTAAAGCTAACAAAATCTAAACGCAATTACTGTATCACGGTTTAGGAAACAGCAATTAGATAAAACCATCAATTTTGTTTTATATGCTGTACTTTCCACAGTTAACATGTTGTTAGTAAGTCTAGTCTTACCAAGTATTAAGAATAAAGAATTTTCTGGGAATTTATTAGTTAGTAAGACAATATTTATTGGGCATTTATTATATCCCAGACTGAGAAACTGGATTTTTTTCTTTTACTTAATTTTAATTCCTTTAAACTTAAATGAAAAAAGTGAAGCAGTGTAAAATATTTTTCTATTAAACATGAATTTATTGCTTTGGGAGGACTACAGTTCTCTTTAATCACTGAAAAATTAGCATCTAAATTGAAATTTATGCTGTAAGTATAAAACACGCTGAATTTCAAAGACAGTAGAGAAAAAAGTGTGAAATCTCAATAATTTTTATTTGATTGCATGTTGAAATAAAAAATATTTTTGATAGACCAGTTTAAATAAATTACCAAAATTAATCTTATTAACTTCTCTTTACTTTTTTCAATGTGACTACTAGAAAATTTAAACTTTCATTGTGGGGCTCACATTACAGTTCTTTTGGATGGTGGTGCCTTAACATCCTGTGAAGTCAGACCCCAAAGCCAGGTCCTACTTCCTCAGGTCAGTGATTATATCTTCAAATGCCTCCAGTGTCTTGTAAAAAAGCAATTATAAATAGTCAGTAAGGGTGTAGGGGATACAGCTCAGTGGTAGAGCAGCTGCTCCCCATGTGGGAGGTCTTGGGTTCAATTCCAAGTACCTCCATTACAAACAAACAAGCTAACCAGCAGGCTTTAGGGGAAAAAAAAGTAAACCAATTAGAAAGCCTATTAATTAGCATACTTCTAAACTTAAGTCATTTGTTTGAATCCATTTTTCTTTTGCCTTCCTCATACTAATTAGTACCTGTCAACAAAAGGTAATGTGTTTGAACTTCACAAGAATGCATAAAATTTGCATGCTGTGATTTCTCCAAAGGTAAGACAGGATCAAACAAACGTTCACTCAGAGAAAGATAGCTTAAATCAAGATCTAAAATACTTATTAAGAAGTCATTGCCCTTCCGGCTAAATCTTCAAATAGCACTGCAGTTATTTTGTTTGTTTCTATATTTAGACATCAGCCACATCTTATCTTTGGCTCTAGTGGTTACAATAACAATCCAAGAAAGAAATCAAGGAACTTGGAAAGGCTTATTTTGTCTAAACTTTACTTGTGAGCCTGACATATTAAATATAACAAGCATGTAACTAACATAACAAGTGTCATATTCTGTCTCAACACTTTGGGGACCTTCTGGGGTAAATGCACCCCTATGCACATGCCCCTATTTGTAGCCATGTTTACAGAACGTTGCTTAGTCTCTTCTTCACCACTGCTGATTGGACAAGGAGTGTGTAGCTGACCAAAGCTGAACCAATCAGAATCTCTTCTTGGAATTAAGCCTCGGAAAACAGAAACTGGACTTCATTTTTCTGATGAATGCTAGAATTAGGACTTCAGAATAAGCAGAGGATGGGACCAACAGGTGCAGGCCACAGCACAGTAAGATAATCTACAGTAAGACTGAGGAAAAATGAAGTAAATGTGCTAAAAGAAGCAGAGCCAAGAGATTAAACATTCTAGGAAACATAAATTAAATGACTTTGGATTTGAATTTTCTAGTTCCTGGTTCCAGTGCCTTACGACATATCTTTGTAATTATTATTCTTCAGTTACTAGGGGTACCTTCAGACATTCAATAAATTCCTCTTTTTCATTTCTATCCTAAGCTAGTTTATAGAAGTTTCAGCTCCGACAACAAAATTGATCCTTGCTTTTGTCAGCCAGACACTGGGACTTATTTTGAAATTATTGAAATTTCTTAATAGGAAATTAATGAGTAAAACTAATATAGGAAATTAACAAATAAAATATTAATAAAATGATAGAAGTACAGTACCCTGAAAGAAAAAAGTGATTATCTAGAAAAGATATTTTTCACTGAATTCAAATATACTGGTAGTCAAAATATAAAACTCTTATTACTTTATTAAAAGTAGGAAGAAAAGAAAACAAAAAAACAGGAAGAAAATAAAAGGAAGAAAGAAATCACCTCTTGACTTTCTTTTCCTTCAGTAATGTCTACTCTTCCCCCTTTTATTTGTATAAGATCCTCCAACAAAACATAAGCTTGGTGAGGATCTGAAAGTTAGGGATGTATGAATTAGCAATTAGTAAGTATCTAATGAGAGCTCAACATTATATAAGGTTCTTGAGGGAAGCAGCAGAAAAAGAGCACAGATCCTGACATGCAGGCAACTACAATCTAGTTATCAAGATGTCACCAACACCAGAGTCATTACTTGGACCTATAAAACTAGAGCAATTTCTCTTGGATCTGGGTCTCAGAAAAAGGGTAGGTCTCATGGTACTCAGGTTCCCTAGACCAAGAAGAAATGTGCACTCGGGAAGGAATCAGACCCACAGCCAGGTGGAGACAGACTCACAGCCAGGGATGTAATACTGAGCCTTAAGTCTAAAGAGAGAGGTGGAGAAGGAGAAGTTGATGTAAAGCTGAGAGGTTGCATATCATAG
Organism: Vicugna pacos; assembly: GCF_048564905.1. Lineage (NCBI taxonomy): Eukaryota > Metazoa > Chordata > Mammalia > Artiodactyla > Camelidae > Vicugna > Vicugna pacos. The sequence goes on from NC_132998.1 coordinate 8,341,603, forward strand.
TAAATATGAAGGAGGAGGAGGCCAACGTAAGTAGATCAGAACAAGATCATGACCAGCAAGAGCTAGTAAGTGCCCTATTGTTGGGGCTGTGTAAGAGGCCTGGCTAGTGGATGGTCGCTCAAAATGAAGGTGACTGGTTCAGTGTTTGACACTCCTCACCAAGGCAAAAATCTGCCCCCAACCGACACCCTCCCTACCTTGAAAGCACAGCTGAATGTTTGCATTTTAGCCATTGTGTCTAGTGGTGGATCATCTAGTCCAGCCCAGTAATTTTAAAGACAGGTCTATTGAGGACCAGAGAAGTTACATAACTCGATCAAAGCCATTCAGCTAGTGGCAGAGTCAGGACTAAAATCCAAACTTCCTGATTCTTAGTCCAAGTCTGCCATGTTGAAAACTCTTTTTCTTTCTAAGCTGCTCTATCAAAAGTTCATTTTTAACTTTAGTCTCTCAGTAGGGAGCTTTCCGTACAAAATTCTCCCCAATTCTGCACATACGAACACTCTTCCATTCTCCCCAACAGACTGGGGTCTTTTATCTCTCCAGGTGCAGGAAGAAAGTAAAGAAGAAAAAAGGGGTAACAGGATTGGATTGGCCAAAAGAAGTTTCAGCAAGAAAATGGAAATTAATCTGAATTTTAAAAATTAAGTATGATTTAAATAAGAGGGAATAAGGGAGGGTCTAAAGAAGATGGTCATTGAGAATGTGATGAATGGAAGCCCATGTCTTGCAACAGAATGAAGGGGAGAGAGAGAGAGAAAAAAAAAGTTGGGGAACACAGGGGGAGTGAGAGGCAGCAACAGAGAGAAAGGAAGATGTTTCAGTCCCAGGCTTCAAATTACAAAAGGATGCTAAGAGCACCCCTTCACAGGTATACCCTCCCCAACATCCCCAGCCATTGAGCTGAAAAACCATTTGAGACTACTCGAGAGGCTGAAATGTCAGTGGTTAACATTATTTGACCACTGAAATATATTTGGAATTATTAAGAGATGGAATCATTCCCAGTAAGAGTCCTGTTGAAACGCAGTAATGTTTCGTACTTTTCAGATTATTCATGTTTTTAAGAGTCTCAGAAAATCTTTCATACCCCAGTGGCTCATTCTGATGTTTGTGTCTTCTAGAACCCAACCCTACACCTGGTCTGTCTTTCCCTCTGTGGTAGCTCTGTCCCTCCATTCGCTGAAGGGTTACCTCAAACAGTTCCCCATAGAAGCAAACCAGACACTCTCTCCTCTTCCTTTTTAAAAATATTTATGTTTTATCAAATTAATATGTGTACATAGTTTTAATTCATAGGTGGTATCATAGGGACCATAACAAGAAACAGCAGTGCCCTGCCTCATACCTTCCCACCTGAGTGCTTGTCCACTCTCACTAACGACCTAACTGCCCACTTCTGAATCATAAAAATAGAAACTTCAGATGGATGGAGATATATATATATATATATATTCATACATACACAATGGAATATTATTCAGCCATGAGAAAAAGGAAATCCTGCCTCTGTGACAACATGAATGGACTTGGAAGGCATTATGCTATGTGAAATAAGACAAAGACAAATATTACATGTTATCACTAATATGTAGAATCTAAAAAGAAAAAAAAGGCAAATCCTTAGAAACAGAGAGTAAAAAGCGGTGGGTTGGGGCTGGGGCTGGGGGAAATAGGGAGAGGTTGGTAAGAGTCCGAACTTTCAGCTCCGCAGTGAACAAGGTCTAAGGAGTTAATACAAAACATGGTGACTATAGTTGATGACACTGGACTGTATAACTGAAATTTGCTAAGAGAGTACAACTTAAATGTTCTCACCAAAAAACAAAAGAAAAACGGAAAACCCAGGACTCCCCCAAGTCCCCACCACATCTCCCACCTACCATCGTTTCTCCTATGACTCTGGACGAGCTTGGATGAGGCCAGGCCCCAGTCTGTTGCTCAATAACAACCACCCTCTCTCTCCTGCAGCATCCATCTTTTCCCTCTCTACAGAAACATCCCCATTAGCACATAAATACGCCATTAATCTTTCCATCTAAAAAAATTGAAGCTTATTTTGACGCCGTCTGCTACCTCCAAGTTCCACTGCTTTTCTCTGTTTTGGTCACACACACCCAAAAAAAACACCAGAAACAGTTGTCCATACTCACTGTCTCCCATTCTCTCCTGCCTCTCTTGAACCCAAATGCAGCCAGCTTTTTATGCCGTCCACTCCACTGAAATTGCTTTCATCAGCATAACAAGGACTGTCTGATGCCACATTCCTCTCCTAAATTGACCTGGCAGCAGTCTTCAGCACATTCGATCGCTCTCCTTCTGGAAACATTGTCTTCGCTTGGCTTCCAGGACACCACACTCCTCTGGTTTTTCTTCTCCCTCTCGGTCCTTTCCTTCTCAATCTCTTTTGCTGTTTGACATTTCAGTGTTGGAGTTCCTTCAGGTCCAGTCCCTAGACCTCCCATTTTACCTGCCTGCATGCACTTCCTGCATAATCCCATCCAAGGCTTTAAGTCCATCTATGCATTGATGACTGCCAAATTTTTATCTCCAACCCAAACCTGTTCCCTTAAACTCCAGACTCATCTCTATCCAAACATCTACGTGGTATCTTCACGAGGATATCTAATAGACAAACTCGATTTATCCAAACCCGAGCTCCTGGCTTTCCCCTGCACCTGGTCTCCCAGCACCTGCCCCCCATCTCACTTGCTGGCCCCTATTCTTCCAGCTGCTCAGACAACCACAGGGTCATCATTAAATTCTTTTCTACATCTCAAATCAAATCCATCAATAACCCTCGTAAGATTTACCTTCAGATTATATCCAGAATTCAGCCATGTCTCACCATGCTGTCACCGCCTAGATTAGTTCAACAGCCTCCTGCCTAGAGTCTCCCCATCAATAGCCTCCCTCCCACACTTGTCCTTTCCCCTTCCAGTATAGTCTTAACAGAGAGGCCCTTTTAAAGCACCACGCAGGTCACAATATTCTCGTGTTTGCAGCCCTCCAAGGGCGTCTCCTCTCACACAGTGCAAACCAAAGTCCTCACTAAACCATTAAAGCCCTTTCATCTAGCCCTTCGGTGCCTCCCTGCATCACCTGCTTCTCCCTCCATCCCACCTACTTAAGCTTCCTCAACCACACTGGCCTTCCTGAACTTCTGAACAGCCCAGACATGATTCCACCTTAGCGTCTTTGTATTTACCACTTCCTCTGCTCTGACTGCCCCTCCCGGAACATCTGCACGGCTACTTCCCTTACTCCTCGTAAGTTCTGTGCAGGCATCTTCTGTGAAGCTTTCCCTGGCCACGCTGCCCAAAACACATCCTATTACCTTTGGCTGCTTTATTGTTTTCCTTGCCACTTACCTAACATACTAAATACTTTACTTTGTTCTCATGTTTATTGTAGGTTTTTCTGATTAAAATGTAAGCTCCTCATAGCAGGGATTCTCTGATTTTGGATTCCTGCTGCTTCTCAGGCACACTGAACAGTGCCTGTACGTAGGAACTCAATCTTGGTCAGAGTCACACATTACAGATCTCTATTTTATAGACTGAAAAACTGGTGCACACACAAAAAAACAAACGATGCCCATGTTAAATGGCAAGGCCTGAACTGGAACACGAGTCCTGACTCCCAAGGCTGAGCTTTTTCCATTTTGCCAAGATTTATTTTCTACCATCACATTTAGAATTTTCTACTTAAATGTCATTTGACAATGGAAGAAATCAGTTGCAGTTAGAAGATGAGCAGTATTTTCCCTTCTGATTGGCTCCGTTCATACATTTAAATTGTTGCTTCACATTTGTACAATTACATGAAAACAAACACACACAAAGATGATCACCGCAACATTATACATAAGAGCAGAAACTGGAAAACCCTAAACATTCATCAATAGAAGACTGGTTAAATAAATCATGCTATTTTCATGTAGTGGAATATTTCTGCAGACACGAAAAACATCGAGGTAAATCTACAAGTACTGGTTTGGCAATCATACCTCCAAGGTATATTACACGTGCTAGCAATTTCTTATCCACAATTCCAAAATCCAACACACACATGGGAAACTGAAAGGTTTTCTTGCAACTTAATTGGGGGCAAAACCTGACCAGTCCAAAACTCACTTGACAGCAAATATTCACCTGCCCTGATGTGAAAATATGTAAAGTCTTAATTCATCTCACTTCGTGTGCATAGAGTATTCATACTTTCCAGTGCAAAAACCATTTAATGTGTTTAATTATGGGGTGCTGCCTCAGACCAGCTGTATTATATGATCTTTGGTGTGAGCACTGTATCACTACTCTAAAATCCAAAAGACTCTGAGCTCCTAAACCCAACTGGCCCCAAAGGCTCCCAACAAGGAATTACAGCCTACATGAAGTGAACACACAACATGGAGAAGGGTGTCTATGCGATGGATCAATTTGTAGAATTTTAAAAAGGCACATACACTGGTTTATGCCTGGAAATTCTAAAATGAGTATCTTTTTCATAAAGAATTGACATTGATTATGTCTAAGGATTGGAACAGAAGGAAGTGCTGAACATCCATCATCACAGAAACCAGCTCATCGCCTGGGGCCTGGGGCAGCAGGAGGGAGCTTCGGGGCTTCTCCCTGCAGGCCTGCTATGAGATGACTTGACTACAAGCGCCTTGTGTCCCTGTGTGTCTCCACCAAAGATGGAGGCTCTAGCAACAGAAGCTGATGGAACAGACACTAAAGATCTGAGGCTCTAGCAACAGAAGCTGATGGACCCATCCTCAGTCACACCCCCTGTGGCTGGGGGCAGGGTAGAGACGTGGGAGGAAGTCTCCTTCGACTGGTGGTGCAGTTGGTACCTCCCTGAATGAGGCAGTTATAAGGCTCTTACAGAAGGGAGAGGAATGACCCGGTGGACAGACAATGAAAACAAAGTCAGTAACACAGGGGGCAGGGCCTGACCGGACTATATACCTACCACTCGCTACTTGCCTGTTAGCCACTGGGTAAACTTAATCTCTCTGGGCTTTGTTTTCTACCTGGGGAGGAAGAGAGACCTCCATGCTCTAACAGTTCGCTGATGGACTAGACATAAGGTCTCTCAGACTTGAAAAATGCCTACAAACCACCTAGGGATCTTGTTAGAAATACAGATTCTGTCTCAGCAGGGCTGGAGTGGTCTGCACAAGCTCCCAGGTGATGCTGAAGGTGCTGGTCAATCAGACTACACTTTCGGCAGCAAAGCCCCAGAGGACTGTGCCGTGGCTTGCAGGTGACAAGACACTAAACCCAAGTGAGCAAAACTGGAGCTTTGAAGGGTCTACTTGATAGTAATGATACACGGTACAAAACTTCCTCTGTGGCCCAGTTTATTGCAAATATTGAAAGTAGGGACAGAGCCACTAATGGGGTTATTAGTCCTTTGTGAAAGCAGGCAACTTTCATTATGATTCTAATCATTAATCAACAAACCAAGAATCTGTCCACATAATAATACTCTGAAGCAGAACCTAAGAGCTTTACCATCAACCATGTTAGGTACTTAAGAAACGAATGATTCTAACTTTGGCATAGAGCTAATACAAAAGATAATCACTTTTCAAGGTTTTCATAATTAATGTAAGCTTCAGAGAATTTTTTTGCACTCTGGACCAATCCATCCTCCAATCATACCAGGATATTAATCAACAGAATTTAGCGGGGGAGGTCCCTGGGAGAGGCCTAGGTTTTTATTTATGGCTGTGTAGAGTCAAGTACACAGATGGGTTTCAATAAATAATTAAATATAATGGAATTGGGGGGCTCTGAGTTGCGTACAAGTCCTAAAGGGATCACAGTGAGTTTGTGTAAGGTTCTGCCTACATTACGAAGTCAAATTCCCCTCTGACAGGCTTGATGGTGTTTACTCTACATTAGGTATAATTTTAGAAGTCAAGTACTTTCATGTTAGACATTTCCCAAACTACACTTTCAGACCAGAAACCACATCAGAAACCTGAATTGACTGCAACATCAATTACCCCAATCAAACACTTCCCTCCTCTGCCGGCTTCCTTCCATTTTGTGTCCTCTCACTGGCAGGACACTGGCATGCCCAGGGAACACGAGAGGCTGGGAGAGCCAAATAAGATAATTACCTGTGAATTATTGAATAGGATGGTGTTCTGGACATTTCCAGTTATAATGCACCTCAAAGACAAGAAGCAGTTGACATTTAAAAAAAAATCCTCAACATATATCCAGAAGGAACCCTACTTCAAAATGACACCTGCACCCCAATGTTCATAGCAGCACTATTTACAATAGCCAAGACATGGAAACAGCCTAAATGTCCAACAACAGATGACTCGATAAAGAAATGGTGGTATATTTATACAATGGAATACTACTCAGCCATTAAAAACCGACATTAACGCCATTTGCAGGAACATGGATGCTCCTGGAGAATGTCATTCTAAGTGAAGTAAGCCAGAAAGAGAAAGAAAAATACCATATGAAATCACTTATATGTGGAATCTAAAAAAAAAAAAAAAAAAGCATAAATACAAAACAGAAACAGACTCACAGACATAGAATACAAACTTGTGGTTGCCAAGGGGGCGGGGGGTAGGAAGGGATAGACTGGGATTTCAGAATGTAGAATAGATAAGCAAGATTATACTGTATAGCATAGGGAAATATATACAAGATCTTGTAGTGGTTCATAGAGAAAAAAATGTGACAATGAATGTATGTATGTTGATATACAACTGAAAAATTGTGCTCTACACTGGAATTTGACACAACATTGTAAAATGACTGCTACTCAATAAAAAAAAGTTAAAAAAAAAATCCTCAAGAGGCAGTATTTTGTCCCAAACAGACAACTTAAAAGTTCGGGTGCTCTGGAACACTAGACAGGGAGAGCTAAAAATAACTATAAGGAAAGGGCTTCTAAGTAATAAGAAACAAAAATAAATAAATGAATAAATATTTAATTTGACAAATGGTCACAAGAAACGTCTGGAAGCACTTTTCCCAGTGCTTTTCCCAGCAAACCTTCTGTCACTGGTTACAGCAGGTGTTTCCAGAAGGCCATCAAGGTAGCCAGAGAAACACAGCAGAATCCGCCAGAGAAGCGGTGCCCCGCCAGCAGGCGAAAAGTGGAGGGGCACTTAAGGTCGCCTCACTTGTCTTTCAAGAATGTATTTGTTAACTCTAGTCCCAGTGCTGTGCATCACATCCCCAGAACCTATTCATCTTCCCGCTGGAAATTCGTACCCTTTGACCAACCTCTCCCCATTTCTCCCACTCCTCCCCCAGCCCCTGGTAACCACCATTCTACCCTGTTTCTATGAGTTTGGCCTTTACCTTACAGGATGGCAGAGAAGGCAGCAGCTTGGTAAAGTCGCCTCCGCTCCTAACACGATAAAAATTGCCGAAAGCAGCTGGGACCCGGAAGGCTGACTGGAGTCTGCGCAGAACTGACTTGCTCGTCCCGTGTTTCATACCGCCGCCCACCCAAGGTGCACGTGACCCATTGACGCTGTTTGCGCCTGCGCATAAGAACCCATCACTCTCAAACTTTGTGACCGACCGCTTTCTTCCGCCTTTTCTTCACCACCCCAAAACCCTAAAATTTAAACTACCTGCCTCACCTTGCTGTCAGGGAGACAGATTTGAGCCCTACCTCCTGTCTCCTTGCCGGTGGACCTCGGAATAAAGCTTTTCTTTTCTCAAAAGCTGGTGCCAGAGTACTGGCTTCTATGCACCCCCGGCAGTGAGCGTTTTGCTCAGTAACAATAGGGTGTTTGTCTCTGACTGACTTCACTTAACATAGCGACCTCCAGGTCCATCCATGTTGTCACAATGGCAGGATTTCCTTCTTTCTCGTGGCTTAATAATATTCCATTGTATATGAAAACCACTCTGTTATCCACTCATCTGAAAGTCATTAAGAAAGTAGATCTTTTTAAAAAATTTCTACTGTATAGCACAGGGAACTATGGTCAATATCTTGTAATAACCTCTAATGGAAAAAATATGTAAAGGAATATATATATGTATGTGCATGACTGGGACATTGTGCTGCACACCAGAGACTGACACATTGTAACTGACTGTAATTTAAAAAAATAAATAAATAAAAAAGTAGATCTTAAATGTTCTCACTACACACATACACACACACACACACACACACAAAAGGTAATTGTGTTACATAATGTGATAGAGGTGTTAGCTCACACTGTAGTGTGTTGGTTCAAATCCTCAGGAGTTCCTCACATCAAATCTGAAACTGGCCCCCATACACGGATGGCAAGGAGAGACAGAAGGAAGAGGCAAACCACTCCAGATTGGTACACAGAAGGCTTAACAAGCAAGGGAACTTACACACAAGGCTTGTCTTGGGCGGCTGCAAGATGAGTAGATCTCCATAACCATCCACCAGAATCTTAAAGGTTTCTGTAGAGGACTTACCGGGATTCAGACACGTATTCAGTCCAGGTGGCCTCAACAACACATTGCTTTCTAAAGGCTGCATCCTTGAAAATGTCTCCTGCTATGGGCACGGTGGACAGAAGGTACATTCCAAGGACAAAGGAGGCGGTGACGAGCCCTCGATGCCCGGGTCCAGCTCATGGGTCACACGGCAGTCACGTCCTCTTGATTACCTCCTACAACACAGTGGCAATCATCTTGTAATACACAAGTGTGTGCCTTAAGCTTACACAATGTACTATGTCAATTATAGCTCAATGAAGCCAGAAAAAAAGTTTTAAATCAAATATGTAAACAAACACACAAACATTCTACAACCCATAATTTCCATCTCCAGATAGATTCTTTTCTATAAACTGGAGGAAACTGAACACATCTGCCTAAGGAAATGTGTACAAGGAAGTTCACTGAAGCTTTCATTATAAAATATGGAAATTATCCTTATTGCCTATAAACAGAAGATGGATGAAAATCTAAGGCATATTCATGTAACGGAAAGCTATTTAGTAGATAAAATTTATGAAATACAGCCACGTGAATATATGTAGAGAAATCTTTGAAACAATATGGGGCGGGGGGTAGTCTCCTGCTATGGAAAACACTGAAAACATCTAAATCAGTTCCCTACCACCACTCATGGCCTTTCTCTCGCCTTTTGAAGCAGCCTATACTCTATGCAGTATGCATCGCTCTAAATAAATCTACCTTTACTCAATAAATAGATAAATAAATAAATTCCCTATATTGATGAAAACACACAGAGATAGTGAATGGGTAAAAACATTGGTGGAAAGAGGGGTCATCAACCTAAGAACAGCTGTTACCTCTGGAAAGGGAAGTGGGGGATTGTGTCAGTACGGGTACAAGTGTAGCTACGACTGTGTCGTTAATGAGTTTTTACTTTAAAAGATCTGAAGCAAAGATGTCAAAACACCAATATTTTAGGGCTAGGGCTGCTAGGCTCCCACTTCGTTTTGGTCCTTCCCCTGTCTTTCTCAGTCTTTAGGATCTGCCACAAAAACAAGGGAAACTATTATTATGAGCTTTGGGCAGCTGTTGGTACTGTTGGGGCCTTAAGTAAATGGGTTTGGTTTTCTTTTTTTCTTTTTCTTTTCAACTATTTTTTTTTTTAATGGAGGACTGGGGATTGAACCCAGGACCTCGTGCATGCTAAGCATGTGCTCTACCACTGAGCTACGCCCACCCCCTTCTGGGTTTGTTTTTTGGTTTTGTTTTTCATATGGTTGTGAAGACTGAACGTTAGTCACAGTGGGGAGTGTTAAGAGTAAAAGAGTGTGCTGAAAGTCAAGGAATGCAAATATCCAAGGAACCCTACATGAGAGAAACTTTCCATTTAATTAGGCAGATGCTATGTATTTGCCTCTAGGGAAATTTCCAACTCACATTGAGAGTGTCCAAAACTATTGGAACCTTAGAGAAGAACCAGGAAAAGTATCATCAGCAATATAACATACCTTATTTAGTAACCTGGACGTAAAATGTGTATGAAAGAGCGATAAGAAGAATTAAAATACTTTGAAGGACAGAAAATGATTTAAATGCAAAATGGTTCTAACTGTAGGTGAGTGTAGTTTTAGTAGTGTCTAGCATCATGTATAAACAGGGTACTATTTTAAAACTTCTTTGTTCCATGTCCATTCAAAAATGTAGAGAATTCGCATTTTGGTTTAACAATAGTAAGCAGTATTACTAAATCCATGGCACTCTTGCAAGAACAATCGTAGAGACTGGGGGCTGCAAAGATAGAAAATGGCTTTGGTCAAAATTGTATTTAAATCTCACTTCCGCTGCTTACTGGTTGTGTGACCCTGGTTGAATCATTAACGTCTCTAAGTCCCAGTTTCTCATCTATTTAAGAGGAATGCTTAATTAGCTAATCATTTCCCACATTGTTGCTATAGGATTAAATAAGGTAATTCTATGAAGTGCCTGGTGTATGAGGTATTATTTGTGCTTAATAAATGATAAATACTTTGGTTATTATCAGCAAGAAACAGAGGTGAAAATTCTTCCTGAATATCACACAGTATTACAATTAGTGGGAAAACAAAAGTCAGCCAAGTGTTTAACTTGTGGGATGTACCACTAGTCTGACTGCATTTACTAAATTGCTGAACTTTTACAGAATTTACTGAATTTTGTTTTGTTGTGACATAGGAAGAATCTGTGTCCCTGGATATGTTAAAATCAGCCTGATGATAAACTCATCAAAAGCACCTCTCATATTTTGTTGATTCAACAAAAAAAAAAGTTTAATAAATGTTAATCTATTGAACTATTCTCAGTGTCAGGAAAATACCGAAGTTTTATGATCTTAGGGAAACTCCTGAACTATGATTGAGTCAAAAAAGTTAGCAGTAAGTATTTAATTAGTCCTCAGAGGGTACGTGGCCTTTTACCAGGCATTTCAGAGAGCTATTAAAAGAAAGTTGTGATTTCAGCCTTCAAGGGGCTGAAAATTCTTTTAATTAACTTTCTGAGGCACAGCTGTCATACAGTAAATTGCATGTGTTTAAAATGTACAATGTAAGTTTTGACACAGGTATACACCTTTGAAACCATCTCCAAAATCAAGACAGTGAACCCATACTTCACCACCAAGAGTTTTTCCTCCAGACCCTTCGTAATTCCTCCCCTCTACTCTTCCTGAATCTCTGGCAACCATTGTTCTGTCTTCTGTCACTATAGGTTAGTTTGCATTTCCTGAAATTTTATATAAATGGAATTATACAAAATGTATTCTTTTATGCCTGGCTTACTTCATCAGCGTATGATTTTGAGATTCACTCATGTGGCTGTATGTTATCAGTAGCTTATTTTTCATTGCTCAGTGGTAGTCCATCCATTATCTAGATATACTATAATTTGTTTATTCCTTCACCTTGTGATGCCATGTGGATTGAATTCATTTATGGACTATTATGAGTGAGGTTGCTATGAATATCTGTGTGCAAGTCTTTATATAGACATATACTCTCATTTATCTTGAGAAAGTACCTGAGAGTGGAATGGCTATATCAGAAGATGTATGTTTAACCTTTAAAGAAATTGCTCATCTGTTTTTCAAAGAGGTTGTATGTATCATTCTGCATTCCCAGGAGCGGAATAGAGGAGTCCCATTTCCTCTATATCTTCATCAAAACTTGATATGGTCAGTCATTTATTCTGATAGAAATATAGCGCTATCTCATTTTGATTTTAATTTTCATTTCAAGGGGCTTAAATTTGAATGATTAGATACAAACTTGTCATAAACTTGAATATATGAAACTACATAAACTAATTATGAGTGGCCATTAAAAAGGAGAGTGAGTCAAACTTACTTTAGAGGACAGCAAGCCAAGGGAAGAAGACTTCCTAGGGAAGACTAGTACAAGTTAGTAATTTTAAAAATTCAAGAAACCTCTGTTTTCCGAAAGCTTAAAATCTACTTTAAAAACTGGGTATATAGGCAATAGATGATAAAGTTCACTTCATGCTGGAATGATCAAGTTTTCCAGAAGGATGGGATTTGAGTTGAGTAAGATTTCAATATGTAGAAATGTTGGAACTGCAGTATTTTCAGGCAGAGAAACTAAAATTAATATAAGAATATAAACAGAAGATTAGAATCATTTGAGGTACTACAGAAATAGTGAAAGTCTCCTTGCCTCTGAGATTTAGGAAATTGCCTTGAATACCTTTGATTTCAAGACCAGTGGTTCCCAAACCTGTCTCCTGCCTCCTGTGGGCTTGGTTCTGTCTCCTTCACATGATGCCCCTATATCACACCGTGAAGACCCTTAACCTAAAACTGAGCCTCTTTTTTCGACGCGTAACAAACCTCATGGACATCAAGCCCCCTGGGGACAAGCAGATTTTTGTGGGTGACTGTAGACTGTGGTGGTGAAGTGCGGGGAGCCATACTGTGCCCTGAATGGCCTTCTTCTAATTGGATGGCTTTATCTTTCCTCTCCTCTGTCCTGCTCTGTCCATCTCTGCCTCTCCCCGCTTCCTCCTGCCCCCTGAACCGGGAGCTTCACTGTCTCTCCATTGTGCTGGGCAGCTCCACCCTCCTCGAAGACCCTCCTCTGACACCCCAGCCACTGGGGAACTCATCTTCTGCCCAAAGCACAAATCACACATTTCCACAGTTTACTCTGTAGGAGGAATTTCAATGCTAGTTTTTAAGGAATACCATTGACTCATTACAAGTTTGCTTGAAGCTGCAAAGGGAGATAAAAGGAGACAGTCAGTTGCTCGGGTTAAAGAAAATCAAAAGTGGGAAAGACTTCCTGGAAGCCAGGTGTCAGTACCAAACAGATCAGAAATTGTCCTGCGTGGAGGCCTCCAACCTGGTTGCTACAGCCACACCTTTCCCACCATGACTGGGGAAAATGTAGAGATCCCAAGAGGGTCACAGTCAGCACCGCTTTCTCTATCACACACTCCCCTCCTCCTCATAGAAAATCACATGGTTTTCACTTTTTTAAGTGGTCAGAAATCCATTAATATAAAGTGGGTCTAAGAGGACAAATATACTAGAAAATAGTTTCTGGAATATGAAGGTTTACCAATGGGGAAAACTTTCAGTAGAAGTCCAAATTGAGCCCAAAATGGTGGAGCAAATCAAGGCGATCACAGAAGCTCTGGTGGTCAGGCAGATTAAGAAAGTTAGCAACAGGCTTCAGAAGTGGGAGACTCTCAGAAAAGAAGGTTCTAGGGAACAGAAGTACAGTCACTAACAAACTAGGGTTTAAGGCATGGAAACATGTTAATGGAAACTGGTTTTCCAATAGGTATTAAGCAACCAGGAAACATACCTGGGATCAGTTTCTTGGAGCTCTAAGGTCAGATTTCACAGTAATAGATGCTATATTATGGTTAAGCCCAGGCTTCGGACTCGGACAGCACTGGGTTCAAATCCCAGCTCTGCTACTTACTAGCTAAATAATCTAAAGTTATTATCTCTCTAAGTCTTAGCTTCCCCATCTGTAAAATAGAGATGACACTATAACCTACCTCACTGTAAATATTAATGGAGGCTATTAAGTCTTAAAGTCATCCTTGACTTCCCTCTTTCTCACACAGCACTTCCAGATAACCCTGTTGCTCTGTGTTCAGAACAAACATTCAGTATCTGATCAATTCTCACTAACTCCATTGTCAGTATTTGGCCTGAGTCCTGGATATTTGCATTATCATATAGGAGTTACCACCTCCTAACCCACTACCCTAATTCCATGCTTATCGCCCTTTCCAGGCTGATCCTTTTAAAACATAAGTCATATATGACACCCCTCTGGTCAAATCCTCCAACCGCTTCTTATTTCATTCCAAGTGAAAGTCAAAATCTTCATCATGGTCCAAACGGCCTGTAGGGTCAATCCTCAAGCCCCAACACCCAGCTACTCTGACCTCTTTACTGTTTCTTGGACCCAACAAACACATTCTTGACTTGGAGCCTCTAAGCTGATTATTCGTTCTGGTCAACATGTTATTTGTCCATATATCCACATGGTTAACTTGCTCCAGGCTTCATATCTTTGCTCAAATATTACCTTCTCATTTAAGATTACAGCTGACCTCCCATTTCCACTTTCCCTGCTCTACATTTTTCATGACATTTACCACCTTCCTACATACTACATAACTTACTTATTGGTTATGTTCATTATCTGTCTCTGCTTACTGGTATATAAATTCCACAAGGCAAGATTTTCTGTCTGTGTTATTCATTGATGTATTCCAAACACCAAGGGCAGGTCTGCTTGGCACACAGGAGGAACTTGAAAAATATTTACGGAGTAAATGAACATGAAATGCACTTGGTGCATTGCCTGATACACAGGAAGCATTTATTTAGTGATAGTCCTAAAAGGGGGGTGAGTATGCCTTTGATATTGATATAGAGGTGGAGAATGACCAGCGGCATAAGTTCTGGAACCAGAAAGAACGCTGGACTTGAAGGGAGACGTTAGATGGGACCAGCCTCGGGGCTTATAGAGGCACATGGTGACGACAAGCCCCACAGCCTTCACACAGACCTACTGCATGTAGCAGGCTACTTCGTGTTTCATCAGGTCTGTCCTTCCTTGGGATTTTTGTTTCCTTTAAATACAGTTACTTCAATTATTTAACCTTTCTTCACAGACATAGCGTCCAACCTTTCATCCTTATTATTATGACTCTGTGAGCCCTATGAAAGAGTTCTCTCACAGTCCTTTTGAGTAAGTGTGAAGCTCATAGCTGAATACTGGAGACAAACTGAGCCTCCATCAGGCAGGTTACTTGGAATAAAAGCCTTCAATTGTCATACACTGAGGAATCAGAGCACAGGGCGGACTCCTTTGTGCAGAGGACGAGGCCACCTCTGGAGGGTATCATCCTGGCTTCCACCTTTTAGAATTCACAGTCTTTTCGGCTGGAAAAGGATCAAGAAGAGAGCACACTTCTTGAAATACAACATTCAGATTCCCACCCCCCCAAATGGCTTTCTTAAGAGTGTCTGAGCAATAGTGATTTCGCAGAATGTTAACAAGTGTTTCTCAGGGAAAAGAGGGGAGGTGTGGCTCTTCACAGTCAGTTTTATTTAAGCAACGACATAATCAATTTTAAGCAGATTTCTTGACTGCAAGTTTCTTGGAGATTTCATTTGCTGATTTGCAACTGTGCTTTATCCAAAAGGATGGCAGAAGAGGCAGCTTTTCCTAAGCTCATTAGATGAAGGAAGCCCTTTTTGAAAGAGTTTCTTGAGAGGTCTGTTTTATTCATTCAACGAATATTAATTGAACACCTACTACGTGTACACGTTGCGAGCACCCAGGATTCACACACACAACACACACACAGTCCTTGTTCTCAGGGGATTTACAGTCTAGTAGAGAAGACTCTCAAGAAACTCATATTTGAAAGTTGATGAGTGTGACGGAAAGTAAAATACAGGCTGTCATAAGGACATTTAAGAGCGAATGGCATTTACTAAAATTCACTTGCAGAAAATCTGATTGAACTGTTTTCATGAATAAATTTTATCTTAAGGTGACATCACAAATAGCTTATCATTTACTGTGTGAGAAAAACACTGTGCTAAGTGATATTAGGAAATAGAGATGCATAAGATGTTAACCTTGTTTTAAAAGAACTTCTCTAACTGAAGTGCAGACCAATAAAAATAAAATAAAATAAGCAGTGAAAGCCAGAATAAAATTACAAGTAAATTTAAATGGTTCAGATACCCATTAAAATGCTACCTATCTTTCAAAGACTAAATTATCATAGCTTCTGGGAAGCCCTTTCCCAGTTCCGAAACTTTAGGCTGATTTTTTTTTCTCAGTACTTTCACACACTGTCTTATAGGATAGTGATTTGTGTGTATCTCTGATCGACTGAACTGAATAGTTGACTGTGTGGCGCAGACGCTGGATCTTTTACATCCTTGCATTTCTCATAGTGCTCCATCATCTGTGGGAACCAGCAAGGTATCAGAGTCAAGACCAAAAGCTTTGGTGTTGGAAATCAACTACACTCCAATAATAACAAAAAAAAAATTAAAAAAAAAAAAGCTTTGGTTGTATCCTGGTGTTGGTTAGAAATCTCGGGGGCTTCCTGGGTGAAATCAGAGACTGGCCTCCTACACGAAGGGCAAGGAGAGACAAGACAAGGAAGAGGCAGACCATTGGAGATTGGTGGGTGGCGGGTTTAACAATCAAGGGAACTTAGTCACCAGGCTTGTCTTGTGTGTTGCAAGATGAGCAGAGATCTCCACACTCCCTGGCCAGAATGTTAAAGTTTAGAGAGAGATCTTAACTGGGTTTAGTCATATATCCTGGTCTCAACAACACATTACTACCTCAAAGCTGTGTCCTTTGGTCAGCTTCTAGTGTGGGGAAGGCAAGTGGATGCTACATTCCAAGGATGGGGGAGGGGTGGTTCTCCAATTCTCCTTGTCCCACTTCCAGCTCGTGGGTCAACCAGCGGTCACATCCTCTCAAAGACCTCTTCCAATACCTGGCTCTCGCATTCACTAGCTGGATGACTTTGTGCAAATCTCTCAATTCTCTGAGCCTTGATTTGCTCATTTGTAACATAGAGAAAACAATATCTGCCTAATTGTGTCATTGTTTTGGCAGAGATCTGTTAAGCAGAGATGACGCATGTAAAATAATTTAGTGCCTGACATAGTAAGCACTCCGTAATGGAAGATGTTGTTATTATGTTTGTTGTATTGCACGTGCCCTGTGGTAAGTGCTTAGGCAATGGAGGAGTTGGGAATAAGGGAGAAGGGGGTCAGGCACTAGAGGACATGGCCCATCTCCTCACTGTCTCTCACAAAGTTCCAGTGCAAGTAAAGATGGAAGAGGTTTGAAAAGATCCCCTTGGTCAGACTAACTAGCTACTACAGACTGGGGCCAAAGGGCTGCAAGATGGTAGAAATGATGTTGAACAGACACGGAGAAGTCTGATGGTGGGGGTGGAGGGGACTTTGAAAGATGAGCTGAAATGTTCCGATCTATTGACAATGGATAAAACTAAAGACTAATGAAATTGTTTTCAAGAAAGATTAACCGGCCCACCGTGATCAACAAGAATAGATGGAAATAGCATCTAAGAGACCAGTACCAATAGCCATGTGAATTAGCACAGTTGCCAGATCTAACACGGAGCCTTGCACTCTTCTCCACACCCAGCGATAATCCATTAAGTGAATGAGGACCTAGATAAAAGGGGAGTTAGGGGAGAAATGACAACATACGTTCAAGGATGGTTCCTTGTCATGAATTGAATTGCCTAGACCATGACTCTGAAAGATGAATTCCAGGATGACATGGGGCCTTTATGGGGCCACCAAATAATTCCTCATGGAAGTACACGTTTCCTTAAAAAAGTAAGTTTCATCACATGATTAATTTAGTCACCAAATACAGACATCAGTCACCTACAGGATTTCCATGGCTCTTTAATAATGCCACTTGAATTAAATTGGGGGAGGAGGGTATAGCTCAGTAGTAGAGTGCCTGTCTAGCATGCACAAGATCCTGGGTTCAATCCCCAGTATCTCCATCAAAAATAAATGAATAAAAACCTAATTATCTCCCCCCCCAAAATAAAAAATAATAATAAAAATGTGCAATTATTAAAAAATGGCTCAAAAAAAAGAATAATTGAAAAAAATTTTTAAATATTGTGGCAAAGGCAAAGAAGGAAGGAGTAAAATCCTTTCCAGGAGTCTCTTTGAAGATTACTTATATTTTTTTAAAGAATTTTTAACAGGCCATTTTCTGTCTTGTATTTGACAGAAGTAAATACTGAAAATAGTTATATGAGAACATAATCATATAATTAGCTATTTTAAAAGACCTGTTTCACCTTCTTGAAATAATAAAAAACTCAATTTGACCTTATTATATGTTAATGACCTTCTGGATCAAGATAGAAATCTGAAGTTACAATGTCTGATTTTTTTTTCAGGTATTGCGATCAAAGTCTTGGGAACATAGTATCCCTTTTTAGTCTCTCATTCTCCTTCTTTTCCATGCAGTAATCTGGGGAGCTTGGTTCTTGAAGCTCCTCGTTAGAATTATGAATGCATTTTCCCGTAGAAATAACACTATATGTGAATATACATACTTGGAATATTATTAGTTCTATATACAAGGTGTTTAATTTTGGGCTAAACCACAGAAACTAGTTCAACCATAAAACACTTAGTATGTTACAAATTAATTTTTGACACACAATCTGGTCATAATTTCAGGACTCTCTGAACACTTAAACTTGGGCCATCAACTACATTTAGCCAATTCCTGCTAGAATGACAAGTGGATTCATAGCAGCATGACATTCTGTATAAATATATTTCACAATTCATAGACTCTCAGGATGGAAGAGCTGTAGTTATCGTCAGAATCACTCCAGTCACTGCCTCATTTTACATATAAAGGAACTGAGGGCAAAGAGGTGAAATGATTTATGCAGTCACTCAGCTACATTAGCAAGCAAGTTAGGACCTAAAAACCATTCCCAAATTTTATAAACTCTGTTTTTAACTGAAAAAAAAATGCCACTTGTTTATTCATTAATTAATTTATTAAATTACCATTTGCTGCATGTCTCCAATGTGTAGAGTCCTATGCTAGCTGCTCAGAGAATTCAAAGAATATACATTGGTTTTTGCTCTTAACTAATTGGGCATAGAGACAGAGTATTAGAAAATTAAATTACTGCATAAGAGTTCCATGAACATAAAAGTTATGTCAGCATACATGATTAAATGTGAATTGAGTTATTTAGATAATGTGTTATGAATTCAGAGGATGTAGGAATCCGAATAGATCTGAGGTGCCGAGAAAACCTTCATAAAAGAATTTAGACCCACCTACCCATTCAATAGACACTATTGAGTACCCATTAATTGCCATGTACTAACTCAAACCCCAGGAACATAAGGGTGAAGACACTGTCTTTGGTCTCCAAGATTCATAGTCTAATGGGGAAGACAAAGAGAAGAGGGTAAGAAACAAGAGGCAGAGGGTTCATGTGGCATAAGGAATGAGCAGAGGCAGGATTGGGATTGGGAAGGCAAACAAGACAGCCAGGGCACAAAATTTAAGGAAGCGTTCCCTCTCAAGGCACTGCAAGTGCAAAGTTAGCACTTATCCAGACCCAAAAGGTAGTGCTTCCTTAAATTTTACACCCAGACACCTTACTTGCCTCACCCTAGTCCTGGACCAGTCGCACTCTTTAGCCATCATGCAAAGTGGCAGAATGGTATAAATCACACACACACACACACACACACAAAACCCTGAATTGAGTTTGAATAAAATTTGTCACTAATCACTACTTGATCTAGAGAGTTTTTTCGTATCTCTGGGCCTCAGTCCCCTCTTCTGCAAAATGAAGAGGTTGACCTGGGTTAGTGTTATTCAGACTGTGACCAGCACAGCATGTGGAGTCTTCAGAAATAACTCAGATAAGGAGGGGCTGAGTGAGTAGAGTGCTAGATCCCTCACCCTTGCTTCAACCAGACATCTTTTATTGGCTTTATTTGAGATGATTCTTATACATTCATTTTTTAAAAAAAAGGTTTCAGTGATTTTTTTAAAAAATCAGTTAGACAAATCAAACATCAGGTTGACCCTACATGGTCTCTAATGCTTTTGATAGCTATCCGTTTGCCTTTCTATGAGGGATCTGGTTTCTGCCAAGGGCGAGTGAGAATAGTTACAATCATAGCTGCAGCAACTGGTGGTTCTGAGTAGTATCCAAGGGCACTGACCGCTTGTCAGTCCTGTGGTGAGTACAGGAATCCTGCTCTTCCCACGTGAAATGCTAAGTGACTCTTGGTGAGTTGGATGGAGAAAAAGAAATGATTGACAGGAGGAAAAACTGGATCAATTTGATGTTACTCTAGGGCTCTGGTGAAACTTAACAATCCATGAGTCTGATGGTGATTGGGAGCTGAAACTAGGAAACACTGATGCAATCAAGTTTCATGTCCTTAAAACGATGCCCTATGACTCTCACAGCACTTTCTAGCTCCCCTTCAGAAATACCACTTAGTCAGTGATTGACTGGTCATAAATGATCACACATGAAGTGCTTGTTGAGCAAACCCTGGACTAACTTTGTGATTAACAGCTAAGTATATTATTTGCCCCATTCTAAGAAGCAAGTTAATGATCTCTAAAGATCTGTGGGTCTTCACAAGCATCCTAAATAATCAGGGGAAGAGGTACAGTAGGAGAATGGATGAGAAAAAACACAGTAGTCTGGCCTGTGTCTGTGAGGTGGCGCAGTTGTTAAGGGAGTTATTTAAAATGTGAGTAAAAGGCATAGCTGTTATCCTACTGTGTAAAGCAAGAGTGGATAACCTCATACTCTAAGTGGTAAATACGAAGAATGACTTTAACTTTTAAGAACATATGTTCTTAAAACCAAAAAATTGGAAATTTCAGTCCTGCACTCGAACTGGGAGAGGTGCCCCCAAAACAGGATGAAGAGAAAGGAAGCTACTAGGAGGATTCACTTCGGGAACATTTATTTCATGTCAGCACTCTGAAGACATTACCTCAGTTAATAAAACAACTTTAGCTGGACAGTGTTTAATCCTACATGTGGATAAAAAAACCAAGTTTCAGAGAGATTAAGTTTCCCAAGTAATAAAGCTAATAATAAATGAAAGAGTTGGTCCTCAAATCCAGGTCTAATTCCGAAGTGAGTGTTTTTCCAATATAACCCCAAGGATGGGAAGGAATATAAAAATATAATCATTTTCAGGGTTAGTCCAGTATGTGAGTCGTAGTTCCAAAGAAAATACAACATGAGGAGGGGCAGGGGTGTGTTGGGGAAAAAAGTCAGAACTTTGTGAAAACCCATTCTAGCCCCTTAAGAGGACTCTCTAAGTGAAAGATGAGTGCAGAGGAAGAGGACACGAGAATGTGACCAAATCTGACACACACTCAGGGTCTCCTAGAGCTTCTAGAAAGTTGGGGCCATGATTGTTTAGTTCACCACTGTGCACCCCAGCACTTAGCACAATCAGTCAACAAAATCAAAGGGAAGTTAAGGAGATGGAGGCAGAGTTGCAGGTACCACCCCAAGCCCATGACTAACGTGGATTTTTAATGTACACATATATTCATCGTATGTGTGTGAAGGAAAATTTTTGCCTTTTGTTGAAAAACAACCATATTCATGAAGCATCTGCCTTTATTTCAAATCCAACTTTATTCCTTGACTGAGTGGGTAACTGCTTGTTTGGTGTGTTTTCAATCTCAATACCCTCCTCACCCCCCACCCCCACCCCCGACAGGGAGAGACATCCCTCCTGTGTTTGCTTATTTTCAATAAATTTAAGTGTAAATGAAACAGGAAATTAGAATGAGATTCTTTCTAACTCCATTTGACTGAGGCAATAATGAGAGCAACAAAGAAAGTCTGAGATGGTGCCTCGCCTCCCACGCCATGTGCAGATTTACAAAAGAAATAAATCTGAGAAATTACTCCTCAGCCCTTGATCCCCTCAGTCAATTGAACACATATAAAGAACTTGGAGAGTGGGCAGGATTGAACTGGTGAAGAGATTGCTCTGGAGAGGCCAGAAGCCTTGACCTCCCCTTCCGCCTTGAACGGAGGTGTAAACTTTCCACAAGCTTACAGACAACCACTCAGAAAACTGTTCTCTAAATCTGGAGACACAGAGTGGTAGTGCCTGGTTCACATGTGAGGAAACTTAAAGTGCTTCTAGCCAGGGGCCTGGGTCCCCCCTGGGAAATCTAAACAGTGAGAGCAGATGCCAACTACTTAGGGAGGCAGGAAAGGACTGCTCTTGTAGGAGCACCCACATTCTCAGGGACCAATGGTCTTGCCCAATAGAGCCATCTGGAGTGGACTGAGATCTTTTCTAGAAAGAAACCGAGGTGGATCTATTACCAAATTAAACTTGGGTCCACCCACCTGTATGCAGTAAAGCCATCTGACACCAAGCTGTGGTGAAAGCAAAACACGTGCAGTGTTTACTGCAGGGCGCCAAGCAAGGAGTCTGGGGCAGCGAGTGCTCAGAACGCCCAGACTCCCCAGTGGGTTTCAGCAAAGCAGTTTCCAAGGCCAGGTGAGGGAGGTGGGGGTTGAGGGTATGTGATCAGCTCATGCACAGTTCTCTGACTGGTTGATGGTGAGGGCACAGGGCAGCATCAGCGGGGTTAACACTGTCAGTCCCCAGGCTCCAGGAGGATCCTCATTAATCCTCAGGCTCCTTTGGGGACTTTGTGCTCATGGCCATCTTAACGTTAACATCTTCCATTTGGTGGGGGTTGCCTCATCTGTAAAACAACTCAGGAAGTCTGCATCAGATACTGTTACCTAGGTTTTTTAGAGAGGAGTTAAAGCAGAGACTATGAATGGGGGAGGGGTCTCTCCCAGGAAGCCCCATAGGGTTCTGCTGGGTTACAGATCTCCTGGTTGCCCAGGGTCTGATGAAGGAATCCAGCAAATTCTCTTCTGCCCAGCTCAAGGGTCCTGCTGGAGAGGACCCCACAGAGATGTGTTCAGCATGAACTGTTATCCTCGGGCACAAAGTACGAAGCCACTGAGCCAAGCAAGCCCTGGAGGACTGCCTCATCTCTTTCCATATACCCCACTCACCTCTGACCCTGGTGGGGCCCAAAACTGCAGTGCATCTGATGAGTAGAAAAACAATGGAGCCAGAGAAACACACTCCCTTTACCCACTGCAGACCTCCATCCCGAGGCCGGCCTGGGCTGGAGGAGAGGGGTCCAGAGTTTTGATAATTAAACAAGATGGGACATTCTAGTTCCTGAGATGAAACTGTTTTTACTAAAAGTGACCACGGGAGTTTTATTTTCTGAGAGTGACCACAGAAAAGATACGCCTGCCTAAGACCTCATTTAGGATGGGCAAGTCTAATTTTCAAAAGATAAAAACACGACTCTTCTGTAACCATGGAATAAACACGTCAACATGTATTTAACTCATGGGCAAGAGCCAGAGGGATATTAATGCTGGTTCAACGAGCATCTGAGAAACTAAATATTTGTGGGAATTGAATAAGGGATAGAATATTGGAAGACTGAGAGATTAGAAACTAAAATGGCTAAACTCCTCCAGGGCAATACAACCATATGTAACCTTTGGGTAATTTTTGTCTATCAGAAATCATCTGCATCTCAATTGGGCAAAAATCTAAAAGTTAACATGTAACCTCACAAAATGTGGGCCCTCATTAACAATAACTAACCATGGCATATTCCCCTAGAAAATTAAGTAATCCCTGGGTGGACCTGTGAGACAATGCTCCAATATGGTAGAGAAAGAACATTTAGCCAGCCTCTTGCCTTAGTTCCAAGTTTTTAATAATTTTCCTTAATAAAGATCAGGGGAAATGAGCCCGCCTCTCTCCCTAATCAGTTCTAAAGAACTGTGGGAGACAGAAATAAGGCTGCATTTCAATCACGCTCTGTGAGATACGGTTAGTCAACCATACATCATTGTTCAAATAGATACTGGATATACATTTCCAGGCCTGAGAAGATGGCTCATGACTTTCTTTCCCGACTGGAAGAGCAGAGAGTTGGTGACCCAATCCTTCAGCAGGGCACAGGACTCAGACGGCTGGGCTTCAGGAAAGAGGAAGAAAGACTTGAGAAGAATGTTTAAATAATAGGGAACCACGAGAGGGCAAAAGCCTGGGAAAGGCTAATCTTCAAGCACAGTGTTTAGAGTGGTCTCTGGGGAGAGACGTGGTACAATTAGGGAGAAGGCGTAGAAAGTAAACCTGGCTTCTTGCACAACTTTTGTTTCTGGCATTCTCTGGGGCAAAGATAGGACCTGTTTGTTTTCAACTGTACCCTCCATTAAGGCTCCGTATTTTTCCAAGTAACGAAAGAAAAACAGGCACAACTGTCTCCTGGACCAAAACGTTGATGCATATTTAGTTTAATCTAGTTGCTGACAGGAAACTTGAAAAAAATAACCCAGGATTCCGTAGGCTTCGCTCTTTGTAATTGAAGGCAGCCAAATGGTCTACAATTCAAACTTATGTTTTGTTCCTTGTTACCAATAGACTACACAAACCAGTAATTCTTCTCAGGAGTGCTCTGACATGACAAATGTTTGCGGTGGCCAATTCAAAGGAACACAGTGGTTGTTTAAGAGCGTGATACTATCTCCTTTGGTCAAACATTGCAATTTTGTTTTTTGCCTTCTAACAAGCAAAATGGCCTATCAGAGCCAGAAACGCCTTTGTTTTGTTTCTGCAGAAAAGCTGATCGACCATGCAGAGCTTTTGCCAGGCTGTTGTTGTTCGTGCTCTTTCTTTGAACGTGGCCTTAAAGAGTTAGCTGCTGCCTATTATGGTCTGTCATCCTGCTTTAATCCAGCCCTGGACCTGGGCAGCTGACTAAGCAGTGAAGACTTTCTTACAGACCCCCAAGCTAAAACAAACAAAGAAGCAGATATGTTTGCAAGGAAAAATGCTTCTACCATGAAAGTGGTGGGACAGCAACTGGAATAATAGAGCACTGAAAGCAAGGAAAAACCCAACACTGTCCCACAGGACAGGAGGGAATGGACAAAAGAGCTCCAGGAAGGAGAGGAATGGGAAATCCAATGTTAGAACGGTGAGCTTTCCTGACACAGAGGGTGCTCAGGACATAATTTTTGCAGAATAGAACCTCATCCCTTTTTCTCTAAAATCATGGGAAAAGAACCAGTCTGGCTTGATAAATCAAAACATTTAAAAGAATTTGTAAAAGGAGGAGCAATGGGCATAGCACTACATGTAGACTTTTCAAAAGAATTCCTTAAAATCACAGATAAAAAAGTCTTTTAAAAACCCAGTACTTGTTTATTTGAAAAATCAGTAAATGTTGGGAAAAAATTTTTTTTTCAGAATTCCCTTGTTCTTTCCACACTGTGCATAAGGAGGAAGAGTGACTTTGCCAAATACTAATCTTGCACCAAAGAGAACTTTTTTAAGGTTAAAAGTGAATGTTTTGATTCCCAATAACATATATCAAGAGATAAAAATCAGAGATCTGTAGTTACACACAGCCCCAGATTACTTGCGCGTGCTTTTGGAATGAATGCATCTATACTTCTCTGTGAATCTAGTTCAGCTAGGGGATTAGAATCTTTCCAGAAAACAAGCAAAATAACACTGAAGCCTCAAGAAGGAACTGCGGTCCACTTCTCCCATCGCTTCGAAGACTTAACTCAGATCTGAACGCTTGCCTTGCCTCTAAGTTCCTTTCCAGAAAACACCTTTCATGGAGTGAGATGAAGAGAGAAGGTGGTAATTAACCACTTTATTTAAAAGGCTTCTCAGGGTAGTTGAGACAGAAAAGGTGATGTAAGCTGCTGAATTGAAATGTGGAACTGGGACATATTAAAAGGAACACTTTGACTTTCAGATTTTGAATGTCCAGCTCCTGCTATGATGCAGAATGTACTCAGAATGAAAAAAGAGAGAGAGAGAGAGAGAGAGAGGTAGTGAGAAGGTCAGCAGAGGATACAAAAGTTCTCTAGCTTTTCCTTTATGGGAAAGAAATGAGTGATATTTTTGTATTTTTGTGGAAATCTAATTGTAAAGTCTTTTTTTGGCAGAAAGAATGAGGAATGAGTAGCCATCTCTGACTGCATAATTACAGTTTAAATCTTATCCACTTGTTATGGGGTAGTGGTGAGTGGTTCTTGGTATGTTTAGAGGCTAGAAACAAGCTCCTAGCTGCATTTCACACAGGGAGCTTTTAGTAAAAACAATAGCTACCACTTATTAAATGCCTACAGTGTGCATTTTACATATGTTATTCTAGAATATCTCAATGATAGAAAATTCTGAATTATTTTACAAAGTTCCAGTACCTAATATTGATGAGCCTCACTGCTGAAAAAGCACAGAATCGTATGTGCTTTGATACATACAAACACTAATTGCTAATAAGCTTCTTCAGACTTGTCATCCTACTACATTTGCGAACAACTCAAGTCAGTTTTTAAAAAAACTAAGTTGATTTTTAACTGTCATGTTTTACAAACTTCGGTAGTTTCTGGAAATATTTTTCTATCGCTTTCAGGAACAATAGCAAAACAATGAACACCAAGTGCATGCTAGGAAAGAAAACACTGGTGGATAACACAGTTATTGTCAGACACAAGAAGGATACTATTCATGAAAAATCACAAGATTTATGAAAATTGATCCTGAATTTCAAATTGAAAGTTCAGTAACAACAGACATCTCCCATGTTGACCTAAAATAAATAGGCTGCCAGTTATTTCTCCAGGAAAAAAAGAAAAGGGAAGAAAAGGTTTTATTCAAGATCAGCAAAGAATTGCAATTCCAAGTCTGCAACCATGGCAAGTTGTCAACAACCCCTCTCCCTTCTTCTCAAGAGTGGGCCTGGAAGTTGGGAAGGCTACAGTAAGCAGGAGCCCCCTGGAGGAATCGAGAGTTCTGAAACACAGCGGCTTTGCACTGGCTGAGATGTGACAGTGTCTCACTGGCAGAGCTCTTGCTCGGCAAGCAGAGGAAGTCCTCCTTCCCTTGGGCGTGGCCACTGTCGGAGACTATGACAGCTTCCCCTTCTAGGCTCCCAACTCTATTTTAACTGAGATTTTTATTTATCAATTTTTACACTCACGTATTTTTTATAACTTAATAGAAAGGCCAAAGGGGTTAAGTATAGAGGCATTCAAAATACCTTTATATTCAAATTTAGGATGCAGTTTTGTTTTCCAGACATATTAAATAAAATGCTTTTTAATATGTGTAATCACCTGATTTGCATACTGAGGACATTTATATGAAACCTGGTAACTCCTGGATACCAAAACTAGGACCCTATAGATCCTGGCCTAGGTTTCTGAACCTTTTACCTCCATCTTCTTTTATTCTAGAAAGTACTATAAAACCTTCTAATTTGGCCTTTAAGTGAGACATTTATTGTTGCCAGTCCCTCTTTGCCATAGTCTTTTACTCATTTATTAAACCTGTATTTAATACATGGAATATATGGTTAAATATTGTAGATTCAAAGCGAAAAAAGAAACAGCCCCTCTTCTTCAATTATCTTACATGGAAGGAATCAGATAATTTTGACACAATATGATGAGCTATAATTATTGCGAGAGTTATGTAAAGGTGTTTTGGGAATATAGAGAAGGAAGCCCTTAACTGCTGAAAGGATGTGAGGGATAGAAAAAAATTTAGGAATTATCCACAGGGTGCGGGTGTAGGGGCAGGGAAAGGGCTTGCAGTGTTTCAGGCAAAACGAAATGGCCTGTTCAGACAAGAGGGTGGGGGACAAGGACATCACATCCTAGAAATGACAAGTAACGAGTAAGGCTGCAGCATAGAGTTGCTGGGATGGAGGAAAGGTTAACCTGCAACAGGAGGGTAATCAGGACCAGATCGCGAAGGCTCATGGTGAGGTCTTTAACCAAATGGCCAAGTGAAGAGTTTAAAGTGGAAGGAAGTAAAGCTGTTGTGTGGAAGATGGCTCCACCTGAGCACCAGCAAGGAACTGCTGAGAAGTCTGAATATAGAATAACGAAGATCTAAGTAAAATTAGTAGCTATGGGACAGTCAAGGGGAGAAAGACTTGGGAGGTATCTGGAAGGCAGAATCAATCAAAACTGGCTCAGACCCATATGGGAAGGTGACAAAGGGGAAGAAACAGAGGCTACCTCCCAGGTTTCCACACTGGGTCCTGATGTCATCCACTGAGACTGTCGTCTCAGGAGGAGGAGAAGCAGAGCCATGGGCATGAATTTTATTTGTGATGTTTATTTTGAGGTACCTGGGAGACATGCAAGTGGAGAATTCTGAGCCACAGGAAAACCCTATGAAGCCTTGGGCATCAAAAAATTATATCTAGTGCTCTAGTCCCAGCAATCAAACTGAAAACAGTACAAAACCATACATCAGATATAAGGATGGCCAAAAATGTTTTGCTTTTTCTAATAATGACCACTTTTTTGGTACTTTTTAGAAGACATCAGCCAAAATGAAGATTTAAAAAATATATATTATACATATTTATTTATATGAAAATCTATATTTATATAAATGTACTTGTATATGTAAGTATATTTATAGATTACTGTTTTTCCTGCCCCTGCTTGGCACCTGATAGAAACATGTGCATAGACGGACGGCCTGTTGGGTAATTCAGCCTGGGCGGTGATTAGCAGGCAGTGGCCAATCCTGTTTCCTTCTCTACAATTTCCCATATGCTGAAGAATTTACAGATCTGCCCACAGCAAATGTATGTGGGGTTTTCCACTAAAGTAAGCCCGTGGAAATCAAGCTAGAGGGATAGTTCTTATGTATCTGAATAGAACCAGTCGGTGAGTCTCATTCACAGCTGTTCTTGTTCTGTATCTGTTTAGAGTCAAAGTCACTGCTTGTTTTCTTATTTGATATATTCCATCACTTCCATGTCTGCCTATCCATTAAGTAAACAGCACACGTTTCTCGTACACCAGTGTTTCTCAAACGGTTTCTATCGATCTCCTGGAAGGCTTGTTAAATTAGATTGTTGGGTACCACCCCCAGGGGTTCTGATTCAATAGATATGGGATGGGGCCAGTGAATTCACTTTTCTAACAAGGAAGTGCAATCTAATAGGCCAATTTCCCACAGCCAAAGCAATTAGAAGACAATGGAGACAATAAATTCATTTTTTAAAATTCACTGAAGTAGACATAAGGAGAAAGTTGGTAAACATAGGATGTGTTCATTAGGAAAGGATAATCAGGGTAACTGGGGTGGGTGGCCTTGGTTTTGAATGAAATATGAGATTATTTGCCATGACATTCTTCTGTGTTTTGGTTTTGGAAAGCTGATAAAAATATTTACAGGCAAGCAGCAAAAGTCTCTCTACTTTGATTCAAAATGCAGTTTGATGACAAAAAGGACAAAGCAACTAATTCTGCGTTTCAAGACATTCTTGATAGCTGTCACATATACTGCCATAGAGCAAGATATCCTTTGAGGGAGTAAAAAGCAATTTGAGTTCATAGCTCTTCGTTAAGAAGCTGTCTTTATTCCTTGATTTCTGAAGTTCTGTGAACCACATGCCCTTCTCTGAGCAAAAACTGACCTTCCCATTGAGTAGACAATCTCCTTCGGCTACCTCACTCAGACCACTCTAACTTTGGCAAAATAATCCCGGTAGCAGGAATTTTAAAATGGCAGGAGAGCGGCAGGATAGAACACGTTTTAAAAGAGAAGTTTATGTGGTAAGGCTTGGAAATAGATCAGTAATACTATAATTTTTAAAAAAGATATTTTCAGTATAACAGAATTTAGAATTCTACAACTTTAGTATGACCGAAGCAGCTCCCAATTTAGAAACAAGTTTTATCCAAAAATCTCACTGGAAAGTAATTTGTTTGGAATTTGGAACAATTTCCAAATGACATTATTGTACTTATAACCTTCTAGGTTATAAGGTTGCTAGGAAAAATTTTTTAAATTTCCAAATCCATAGAAAATTTATAAAAATCCTCAAGATAACTGAAATACCAAGTCTTTACTTAGAGAAGGCAGGAAAAAAATCTGTTGTAATGTAAACTTTCTACTTGATGGAATATGAAATAAAGTACACAATGGGACTGGGTACTGTTTCATTACTAGCTGTGTGGTCTTGGGCAAGTCATTTCCTCTCCTCAACTTCAGTTTCTTCAAGAATAAACGGGGGGTGTTGAATAAGAGCATCAAAAATACTGTTTAACTTTTAAGTGCTGGTTACCAGCATTGGAAACAACATATGTAAACTCTCCACCCTTCACGGCACACGGTGCCATCAGGATGTTAATACTAATTATGCATTTATTAACCATCCACTCTATGTCAGGAAGAATACTAGGAATCTACATGTTATTCCATTTAATCATCAAAATAATCCTATGCAGCAGGTGCTTCTATTTTCATTGTTGTCAGTAAAAATCAGAAAGAGGAAATGGTTTAAAATTTTCATTTTAAAAACTAAGAGAAAAAATAGATATACATAGAGAAGGGTGATAGCCCTGGGTCAATATTACTTATGTCGTATTTGTAACTATTTTCTCCCTTATCCTCACAGCTACCCTGTGAGTTTGGAATAGTTTATTTTTTCTCCCATTTTATAAATATTCTGATAATCAGCACATTTCAGACTCTAATCTACAGTAGGTATTATGGGACCAGGGATTCAGGTTTATACAATTCCCTCATCAGGTACAAAGCAGTAGTTTCAGTCTAGGGCAATGTGGGCACGGGACAGAATAGTCTATAGACGGTGGCCAGTAGGAAAGTAACAGGAAAAGTCAGGTGTAATCCATTCTTTGAATGTACCTGAGATTCCAAAATCAAACGGTTGTAATTGAGAGAATGTCTATACTTGACACATGTAAAATCTGTTGAGACTCTGTAACACTGTCCTCAAAAATTAGTTATAAATCTCTTGGTTCATAAGGAAATTGTTATTTACAAATAAATGGTTTTGTTTACTATGAAAAAACAAATCCCTCCCAGTAAGTCAGGGATTTTCAGCCAGTATATTTCTACACATGAAACCAGAATATAAACTATTTCTGAAGCAAAAGCTAGTTAATATTAACTATTTTAATGTCATATCTTGGTTGATATACAACAGATTACCAGTTTGGTGTGAAGCAGAGACCCATATGCCTTGATATCCATATTATTACCAATCTGGAAATTGACTTATCAGATGTCACAGGTTAAGGAAGTTCTGCTTATAGATAAGACAAATCTTAAGGGATAACATGAGGGAAAAATCTTTAAGAAAACAGAGGGCATAAAAGTAACAAATTTGGTCATTCAATCAAGTTACACTCTTCTCTGAGTGGAATATTTTTCTTAAGGAATTAATTTATGTGTATGCATGACTGGGACATTGTGCTCTATACCAGAAATTGACACATTGTAACTACTGTATTTCAATTAAAAAACCAATTAATTTACCAACTGAGCCCTATTACCTGTTAAGCACTAGGCTAGGTGCTGGAAATACAAAGATAATTAAGAATGTTCTTGTCCTATATGATTTCACTGTCTAATGGGACAACGTAGATAAACTGCTAGTTACAATACTAGGAGGCACGACCCTACAGCTGTGAGAGGGCTGAGTCCTAGAAGGGCGTTATGCATCTTTCTCCTGGCCTGATTTCCAAGTAAGCATTTGCTTTCTACTTGAATCCCAAATCTCCTTGATCGTTTTTAATATTTCTGTTCCTGTATACCCTTCACCCGGTTTTCCCCTAATGCTGATATCAAAACTGAGATCAGCACTGTAGTAGGTTGTGCCCCTTTTATCCCCAGTCTGACAGTTCTTTGGACTCGCCTTGACTTTCAGAACCCTCACACCTTTGAAGATACCTGGCCAGGTATTTTGTAGAATATCTTTGGTTTGCGTTTGACTCCTGTTTTCTCATGATTATACTGAAGTTAAGGATTTGGGGATGTGTTCTTTTTAATGCATAATGTCAGCAGGTACAGGATGTTAATATATCACTGCTGGTGATGTTAACCTTGATCACTTGTTTTAGCTGGTGACTGCCAGGTTGTTCCACTGCAAGATATTAACTTTTACTTTTGTAATTAATTAATATTTGGGGGGGGCTCCCTGATGTTTTGACTGAAGAAGTTATCCAGACTTTTTTTTCCCCTTTT
The DNA here is from genome assembly GCF_048564905.1 of Vicugna pacos. Lineage (NCBI taxonomy): Eukaryota > Metazoa > Chordata > Mammalia > Artiodactyla > Camelidae > Vicugna > Vicugna pacos. The sequence continues at coordinate 8,373,283 of NC_132998.1, forward strand.
GAAAATAGTCTTACTGATGGCACAGAGTCATTGAATAGTCAAAACCATAGTATTATAGGCCTAGAAGTGAGATTATATTTATACAAAGAACATTTAAGTATAAGGTCTATGTTTCTATCTTATAAATGAACGTCCTTTTGAAGTCTTCAAACTCACATTTTCCAGAGGAAAGAAAACACAAGAGAGACAAATGAAGGATATCTTTTGATGACCTGAGTGCACACACAGGGTGTAACAAACACGTTGAGGGTCTCTCAATTTTTGATTACTACATCATTTGAATTTAAGGAATAAATAATTCTAAAGCTGAGAGCGCAGGTACTGGCAAATTCGCATCTGTAATAGGTATGGAAGGTACTTTTTCAGGGGCTTTCCTAAAAGCAATGACCACACCCATTTTAATAAGGATTTACGTCCTACCTGAAGCATTGATCTCCATGAATGACATAATTGAGGAGTAAATTACATGGGAAATATTTCTCTGGAAAATCTAGGATGGGACACTGACCTTAGAGGTGGGTATAAGGACAAGGCAGTTGATTCATTAGTTAGCCGTGAACACAAACTACAGGCATAGTCAAAGGAGAACAAGCACGGAATTTCTGTTTTGCCTGCCATTAGCAGAACAAAGTCTGCTGTGCAAAGTGAAAGATCTGCCAGCATTTTCCCATGATGGATAATAACTAGGTTACAGAGAAACTGTAAAATAACTTCTTACAAAACACTGGTTCACAAATATGGCTAAGATTACCAAATTTAATTATGCTAAATGTCCTATTTGAGAAAAATTTCGAGAGGCTACAGAAAATATTAACAGCAGTGATCCTCTGGGGAAATGTTTTGGAGTCTTTTCCTTTTCCCATTTACAGTTCTGTACTATTGGACTTTCTTTCTTTATTGATCATGATCTAGTACTACTTTTAAATTGAAAAATAAATCCTTTTTCTGGTAAATACTAAAGCTTTGCCATAAGGTGAAATGAAGGGAAGAGCCTATTAAATTCATCTCAGTAGTTAGTTACTGAAGTATTCAAAACGCATTAAAATTTTTTCTCCTTAATTTGTTTTTGCTTTTTTTTGTGTGGGAGGGGAGTAATTAGGCTTATTTATTTATTTTTGGAGGAGGTAGTGGGGATTGAACCCAGGACCTCACTCATGTTAAGCAAGCTCTCACTTGAGCTATACCACCCCCCACCCTCCCCCCAAAGGCTATTGCTAAAAGGTAACTGTCCTACAACAAAAGCTTGAGAAGAGGATTCTAAGTTTATATAAAACTCAGTGGATTCCAGAGCATGTGGTTGGCTGTTTAACATTGATATTTTGCATTCAGAAGGAGTTTATAATTTAACAAAGGTTGAGAAAACTTTTGGTGGACTTATTTAGATTTTACATCTTTTAGAATCCTGCCCCCAATTTTAAAATTAAAGAAATTTTAAATTAGAGAATCACTGTTCTGTGAAAAGTAATAAGAGAACTCATTGACTGGAATGGTATTTCACTGAAAAATTCAATGCTGTACGTTCATGTGTGTGTGTGGGTATATATAAAATTATTTGGTGTATAGTAGATCAAAGTAACTATTCATGAAAAAGCCAAAGGGGAAAATGCCTTAAAATACATTATAGATACTGAATAAGAGGGATCAGTGAAGTTTATTTAGGCCTCCCCTAAAAGCGAGGATTCCAATTCCTCTTCAAAGAATTACCTTTGAATCAAACCTGGGCTGCTCCCCGCCTCCCACTCACTGAGACAGAGGGCCTGTATTCCCTCCTGAATTCCAAGTAAGCCATTCAGGGCACAACTCCACAAGTAACACAGAATCTTGGCAAATTAAATGGTAGGTAAACAGGAACAGGATACAGAATAAGTAAACATGAGCAGGATACAGCTCTCTTGCAAACAAAAATTTTTAAGCCAGTAATTAACGACTGTTACCTTCTGAAGCAGCACATTCATCGGTTTTTCGCATTTTGTTTTAATATAAGAGTACCACAAAATTTTACTGTTCCAAACATACCATTTTTACTTTAGCATTTGAGTTGCTTAACTTTATTTAAATTCCTTTAGTTTTAAGGTGCCCTTAGATAATTTCACAACAATATTTCAAATTAAGACAAGGCTGCATTAAGTGTTATCAACAGCAAACAGCGTCAGCTTTGAAAAGATACTTTGGTTTTGTTGCTTTGTTGGAGGAAAATGCTTGTATCAATCTAGCAAGCAGTTAATTAACTAGGTGAAATAAGTGCTTACTTTCAATTCCTTAGAGCTCTTCTGTTTTCTTCGCGATTAAGCTTTTATTCTGGGGTTCGAAGTAAGTTTTACTCCGCAGATAATAATGCGTGTGGTAGTACTGAAAAGAAAAAGAAAAGTAATTCTAGATATACCTAGGGGAAAACTTTTAATGATTTTTATGCAACCACTGTGGGTGTTTTTTTTTTTTAAAGCGCCTTAGTCTCTCACACCAGGTGTTTCTCCTTCCACTGCAGGCCTTGAGGCCGTCCGCAGGGTTTCCACCTGTCTCCTCTTACCCCTCCAGCTCTCGAAGTTTCCTTTCCCGAAGGCGTAGGCAGCATTCCTCCGCGAGTGGATTCCTCAACTGGCTTTTCCCGGCGGCCCGGCTCCACGTGACCGCCGCCAACACCTGCACCGCCACTAGCTCACAGCGCCCCCATCTCCTCCGTCAGGTACCGACCCGGCCTGGCTCCCCCTCACCGAGGAGGTCACCGTCCGGCTGTGAGCCTCGCTCCGCCGGCAGGGGAGGGGCCGAGCTACGGCCCCAGCAGTCGCTGGAGCCCTTGCAGCCGGATTATCACATGACTCCACGGCGGCGGTAGCCCTGGCAGCAGCCGCGCCGGCTCCGCGGGCTCGCCGGGTGGGCTCAGTTCCGCTCACGCAGGAGTCGAGCGCAGCGGGCGGGGAAGAGACCTGCTGGCGCTGCGGCCGCCCAGTCGCTCCCGGAGCGCGCAGCATCTCCACCGGCGCGGCCGGCCCGCTCCATGCCGCTGGGTTGCGGAAGTGTAGCGGGGGGAGGCGGCGGCGGCGCGGAGCGCGGGAGGCCGGGGCTCGGCCCCCTGCAGCACTAGGCTCTGGGAACCGCGCGGCGCGCCCAGCGGCCCGGTTGCCCGTGCGCCCGGCGCCCGCCGCAGCCTGCATGCCACGCGCTGCGCCTCGCCGGGCCCCCGCCGCCGCCCCCTGCTCGCACCGCTGCTGCCGGGCTCCGGAGTAATATGCTCACCCGAGTGAAGTCTGCCGTGGCCAATTTCATGGGCGGCATCATGGCTGGCAGCTCAGGCTCCGAGCACAGCGGCGGTGGCTGTGGAGGCTCGGACCTGCCCCTGCGCTTTCCCTACGGGCGACCCGAGTTCCTGGGGCTGTCTCAGGACGAGGTGGAGTGCAGCGCCGACCACATCGCCCGCCCCATCCTCATCCTCAAGGAGACCCGGCGGCTGCCCTGGGCCACTGGCTACGCAGAGTGAGTGCAGCGACACCGGCGGCGCCCCTGCTCTTCTCGCGGCCCTTCCCCGCACGGTTCCATCCCTCCTCTCTCCCTGTTCCTCGGCCCCAGGGCCCTCCGCTGGCTGCCGGCGTCCAGGCCTCGGCGAGCACTTCTTATACTGGCCATTTCTCTCTTCTCCGACACCCCCTTCCCCCAACCCCAAGGACGCGGCATCTCCAGCCCGGGTTTGGTTGGTAGATGGGTGGGTGGCAGTGCTGGACCGTGGGAAAGCTAAGGCTAGACGCGGCTGTGAATCTGGGGGTTGTGACACTTGGAAGAAAGTGCGTGGAACTGCTCTGCTGAAGTTTGAAACACTGCAGGGAAATCTGATATCTGTGCGCCCATCCCCCCCAAATCTTTGTGCCTCCGCGTGAAGTTTGTTGGGTAGAGCTTGGAGGAACTATCGCTGCGCCCGGGGAGTTGGGGGTGGGTGTCCGAGCCCTGGAGGTGGCCGTGGTCGCGTGCGTGGTTGCACAGTTCAGGAGGTCTCAGTTTCTCTGACTTAAGCCTAAGGGCTCGTTCATTTCTCCTTTACTAGGTAGTAAAACCCTGCGCCTTTGGTATATGCCAATACTATTCCCCCCAGTCCTTGGGGAGGGAGAAACTTACTGCAGGTGTTTAATGATAGCGTTTTGGTAATCAGCTTTGGTGATTAAGCGAGAGTTGGAGTGCTTTACTATTTCAAGAACCGATTGAGTTAGTTGAGGACCTGGAATGGAACTGGGAAAGGAGAGAGGGAGGATTTTAATGGCCTCCCTCCAACTCTACGGTTACTCTTCCATTGACTACTAATGACCATCTTATGAATGATAGGATAAGTAATGTTTCTTTACCTATTCGGCGTTACTGGGTAACTCAAGGTAGAATTTAGGAAACCAGAGTTGCGGGGTTAATAATAACCCTGTGGGTGCAGAAGTGCACGCTAAACCTTGGTGCCTGGCACACCTGACCCTTTTCCTTTAACTCCATCCGCTCTGTAATCCTAGCCCTCCCCTACCAGTGCACAGCCTCGCTCTCTGATTGGTTCATTGGGGAACTAATCAGCTCTCCCGACGCCTGGGCGCTTTGATGCTGACCCGGTTCTGGTGGCCCCGATACCCCCGAGAAGGCATGGTTCCCGAAGCTCCGGGTTCCGGGGCGAGAAATAGCTTGGGAGACTCTCTTCTAGGATCTCATATTCTCTTTTCCTTCCTCATTCATTATACAGCCGTTTCTCCATGGGCTGAAACAGAAAATGTTTAAATGGGAATAGATGACTGGAGTGTGAAAGATAGGAAACAAGTGAGAGTGTTGGATGCCAAAACAATAAAAATTAACACGTAATAAAGGACAAGCATGGTGGAGAACGTTGAGGGTAGGGAGGTACAAAATAGCAGGGCACCTTTCAGGAGAAAGCCAAAGCAAAAAGAAACACCCTTGGGAGCGAAAAGCGCCTGCCAAAACACCAAGTATTGTTTCTTGACTGCAATAAAGCAACAGGCAAACATAAAAAAGCCCCCAAACCCTACCTTGTTTAAAAGCCCATTTGGACCCTTTGCGAGGCAAAAAGCACGTGGGAGGAATACCGAGTCCTGCAATTGTGAAGGTGGAGGCCCTTGTGTCTGTCAAAAACCTGAATGTGTAAGGCCCATTGTCACTCCAGTGCGTTCCCCAGGGCGAGGGCACCTGTCTGAGAGGCTGAGAGACAGGCAGGCAAGTGGTGAAAGAGGAAGAAAAATGCTAAAACATGGAATGTGGAAGCTACTTAAAGGAGTACCTCAGACAGCAGGAAGGAAAGGAAAGGGGAAACAACAACCAATTTAAAAATGTTGGGATTCTCAGCAGGCATGTGATGTGCCAGGGGCTGTGAAGAATATACGGGGATCCGAGATGAGTCATGCCGGGGAGGTACTGCTGGGAGAGCTCTACCTGCTCTTAGCGGGACCTCAGTTTCCTTGTGTCTAAGAAGCTTGTCTTTTCCTAGACTGGGATGAGAAATTCAATTTGAAGATTAGAAAGACCACTGTAAAATGTTCAATTTTTAAAGCCAGTTATAAAAGTGGTACATACTTGTGAATTCAAGCAAAGACTTATGTACAAATGTAAGTGCAGCCCCTCCCCCTCCCCACGCCCCTGGGCCGCGTGACAGTTCAATGTTTGAGTGGTGTACCTACCTTTCTAGACTTAACTTGGATGCACCTATAAATATGTATCATGCCTTTCTTTTTTTTCTTCCCCAAATAGATTGAGACTAACCATGTTTTTCTGTAGCATTTTGACAAAACACTGTCACAGACTTTATTCCAAGTCAATACTTAACAGAATTACCTTACTCTTTCAGAATGTATATCTAGTACTCAAAATAGCTAACATAGTGCTAACTGTTTAGTGCTCACACTGTTTCCAGATTTGTATCATATCATTTGATTCTCACAACAACCCCATTAGGTAGGCACTAACATTTCCGTTTTATAGATGAGGATACAGAGGCACTGAATAGTTAAGCAACTTGTCCAGAGTCATACCACCTTAGCAGGGCCTGTGTTTGAGCCTGAGCAGTCTGACTCGAGAGCCCACAACACCAGACTACCTCCTTACAGTGTGTCAAACTCTGGCTCATCCATCTGTACCCAGGATTCACCACTAACATTCTCTTGCCACTTCCCTCTGTGAGATGTGGTACCACTTCCCCAAACCTTGAACTGTCATTTATCTTCCTGAAAAAATACATCCTGAATGATCAAAATGGCTGAAATAGGCAAGGGGAGAGAAAGAAAAGTAGGAATTGTGGTTCTGGTCAGAGACCGCGACTGCCCAGGACCTACTTGGAGGAGGAATTCTCTTTGTTCTAGAAGGTACCTGAGAGGGCTAGACTTGGCAGGAAGGTTCCTCAGAGTGGGGATGAGCGGGGTGCTAGTGAGTCAAGGACTGAGTCAGACATGGTTTGCTTACCTTTCTAGAAGGTGAGCTACTCTCTAAGCCTTCCTGGGAGGAAGAATTGGCATCACTTGATGATGGAGGAGTTAGAGAGTTTTCTTACTTATTGTTAATTCCTTTCAAAAAGAGATACTCATAGTTATAGAACTAGAGAATTAGCTTGAATGATCCTTGTAAGATTTGGGGATACAGAAACGGAAGACCCTCATTTATTAATTCAATATTATTGGCATAGTGCTCGGTGGAATTTCTTGGCTCCTATTGTGGCTGAAATTTCTCCGTTTGATTCAGGGCTATGTGCTGAGTTGTAAAGCATTGCAGTTACAGATGACATCTTTCCAACAACATAGATTAGCAAGTTTTATTTTTTAGTTTGGTGTTGAAATCACTGACTTAGCCTGTTCGACCAGCTGGGAGAGAGTCGACAGGAAGTAATAGTCTGGCCCAGAGACCCCACAGGTCAGCGACTTCCTTTCTTTGTCCACAAGTTTAAATACTACTCAAGTGCTTCAGGGACCTGGAAGTCCATCCAGTTTTTAATGGGTTGTGAACATATTTTGACTTTTCTTCTTCTTTACCTGTTTGCCCAACCTCTCTCCTACTGATGGTCAGTTGGACTTAGAGATACTAGGGGATATGGAGTTTGTGCCTGAAATGACAACAATAGATAATGCCAGAGAATGTGCGGTGCTCTGTGTGTGACAGCACCATATTCAAGTTTTATCAGAGATAAATTTCTTTGCTTGGACAGAAAGAATAAATAATAATTATAGCATCATTTTACTTAGGTTATAGCTGTAACAAAGCATTTTTTTCCCTACTACTTTTCTTATGTGTCCCAGACATGGATATTTAAAAAAAGCTGAGAGTTTATGTTGAAAGTATTATATAAGTTCTTTCTGTCTCACGAAGTTCAAAATTGTGAAAATTTTGATGAAATAACCATATTTAACTCCGGCAAACAGCCCACAAATATTTGGATTTATTTTGGAAACTCTAGGCTATTTCATCCTCCCCCCCACCCCCTCATTCGCCCTAATTAGCTATCACCAATAAATCACATTTGTTGGCTGTATAGTGGTGATGACAGAAAAACCACTGTTTCTCTCTTGCCTCAAACGCAGAAATCCCCTGGCCTTTTTTTTTTTTTTTTTCCTTTTTCCTCCCTTTTAATCTCCTCTAGCACACCCACCCCTTTTACACCTATTTGCAGAGCTCCTGCCTGGGACTTCAGTTTGACTTTTGCAACTGAAGAACCTCGAGGTTCTCCACTTCTTGTGGAATACAATGAAAAGGAATGGGTGGGGTGTAGTGTGGGAGGTTTCATTTAACAGAGTTCTCCAAATCACTTATTTGCAGATGAGTCCAAAGTAGCCTAAAATATTTCATCTACTGTTCTGGTAACCTGCAGAAGGTACTAATTTCTTATTTTAAAGCAAGTGGCTATGCTCTCCTTTATTTTTTCAGATTTAACATTATAATGAAGTCATCCCCTGTGGGGTGGAGCTCCTGGGCTGTCCCTTTTCTGTGGAAAATAGATCAGCTTCCTTCAAAGACTAGCGTTTCAGCCCCTGTTGTATGGACCCCTGTGATATTGCCCCACCACATGGTGCATCCTTATTGTGGTTACAATACCAACTGATAACTTAAAACCAACTGCATACTAGAATTGTTTTCTAAAAATGTATTATTGAAGATAATTTTTAAAATTGAGATATAATCGACATAGAACATATTAGTTTCAGGTGTCCAACATAATGACTTGATGTATGCATATATTGTGAAGTAATCACCACGATAAGTATAGTTGACACCCATTAACACATAGTTACAATTTTTTTGGGGGGGGGAGTGATAACTTAGTCTTAGCAACTTAAATATACAATACAGTGTTATTAACTGTAGTCGCTATATTATATTTTATTGTGATTTTTATTTGCATTTCCCTGATATTAGTGATATTGAACACCTTTTCACGTACCTGCTGTCCATCTCTACATCTATTATATCTTCTGCCCATTTTAAAAGTCAGATGGTTTGTTTTTTTGCTATTGAGTTGTATGGGTTCTTTATTTATTTTGAATATAAACCCTTTATCAAATATGTGATTTGCAAATATTTTCTCTCATTCAGTAGGTTGCCTTTTCCTTTTGTTGATAGTTTCTTTTGCTGTGCAGAAGATTTTTGGTTTGATGTGTCCCACATGTTTATTTTTGCTTTTGTTGCCTTTGCTTTTGGTGTTAAATCCAAAAAATTCAAGACTGTCAAGGAGCTTACTGCCTGTGTTTTCTTTGTAGGAGTTTTATGTGTTCAGGTCTTATGTTCAAGTCTATTTTCAGTTAATTTCATGTATGATGTAAGTAGCAGTCCAGTTTTTCTTTTGCGTGTGCTGTCCGTTTTCCCCAGCACTGCCTGTTGAAGAGGCTGACCTTTCTCCCTTGTATATTCTTGGCTCCTTTGTTATAAATTAATTTACCACATAGGTGTGTGTTTATTTCTGGACTCTGTTCTGTTCCATTAATCTATGTGTTTGTTTTCATGCCAATACCATACTGTTTGGACTATTACTTTGTAATATAGTTTTAAATCAGGAAGTGTGATGTTTCCAGCTTTGTTCTTCTTGCTCAAGGTTGCTTTGGCTATCTTGAGATCTTTTGTGGTTCCATACAAATTTTAGAATTATTTGATTTATTTCTGTGAAAGATACCATTGTAAGTTTGAAAGGGATTGCATTGAATCTGTAGATTGCTTTGGGTAGTATGGGCATTTTAATGATATTCTTTCAACTCATGATCTTAGAATATGTTTTGTTTATTTGTGTCTTCAGCTTCATCAGTGTCTTACAGTTTTCAGTGTGCAGGTCTTTTCACTTCCTTGGTTAAAATTATTACTAGATATTGTAAAAGATATCTTTTTGATGTAGTTGTAAATGGGACTGTTCTTGGCATTTAAACTTTTAATATGTTAACTTAAAAATTAATTTTTTAATAATGTTTATATTTTGTAATTTTCTCTTATTTGGCTAATTTGAACAGAGGATTGAATTTATGCCATTCTGTCTCAGGAAATAAACAACATTCATCTGCTTCTATTACTCTCGTTCAGTCAATGAAATCATTGCATTCCTATGCTGGGTGCATAATGTAAGACACAGCTGGCACCCTCAAGAAAATTTTATTGCATAGTTTTTACCCCTTTAGTGTCATTCTCTGAAGTTAAGTTAAAATAAAATCATGGACTCATAAGATTACAAGAGACCAACACTGGAGGGTGTGGGAAGTTGTTTGTTTTGTTTTTAATGTCTTAATGCTTCTGGGCAATTTAAAATTTCAGTATTTGGAGCCATTTAAGGAACACTAGGGAAGCAAATTGTTCTTTTCAGCAAGCATTGTGACTAGCTGCCAACTTATCTGTACCTGAAGGTTCCAAGAGCTTTATAGTACCTGTATAAAGACATGAGTAAAGAAAAAGCTATCCTGACACTTGTTAAAATGGTCAGAAAGACTTTATTCAAGACTATTGCAGTAGGGGCCCTGTAATAGGGGAGGGAGATCAGACTCAACTCCAAGTACAGTAAAGACAGCTGGAAATTTATAGCCAAAAAGCAGAGTGATAAGCTCAGTGGATGGAAAATTACTGTGAGGAAACATCAAAGGTAGGGGGATTTTGCTGAAAGTAGCTCAAGGACTTGTACATCAAAGGTAGGAGATGAGGAAACTGATCAGATATCAAGGGTGATCAAATTTGACTGATAAGCAGGGACATAAAAAAACAAATTTATTATCTGCTGTCACCAGCATTTCATGAGATAAGGGATATTTCAAAACCAGAAGTGTAGAGGCATATAATCTCAGCAAAAAAAAACCCCAAAAAAACAGCAACAACAAAAAAAAAAAACCATAAACAGTTTTTAATTTTTTCAAAATGCTATGCTCCTATTTTTCTAATTTTTCACAAACTCAAAACCATATATTTTTACCTGTCCTGGAGGATTCCCAAGACACTTTCCAGTTTTAAACTCTGTGAGTTCCTGGGGTTAGGCCAGTGTCTTTCTTTCCAGGCTGAGGTTTTTCCCAATGGGGCCTGCTGTCTCCTTAATTATGATTACAATTGTGCATTATTTTTCCCAGCACTTTATTATGAAAATTTTCAAACATCCAGAAAAGTTGAAACCATTAGACATTTAGCGCCCACATGCCCACTGTCTAGATTCTAAAGTTCCCATTTTGCTTTATTTGCTTAATCATTTGCCTATCCATCAACACATTCTTGTTATTTTTAAGTGGATATTTCCTTTAGTCCAATGGCTTTGATTTATGTGATTGTTATTTTCCTCAGTAAATTAAAATTAGGTTTTGACTTTCTCAGTTGAGGAACACACCAGACCATTGGGTTCCCATCCATGTGGGTGGGGGGCACCTTAGATTGAACTTTTGCAACATCGGCACCCTGCAGGTGCTCACTCAGGCCATTCGCTTCCCATAACTTCGCACTCGTGTAGCTGAGAACTTTGCATGGGGTCAAACTGAAAAGTAGAAACAGATGACACAGCTCTTTGGTCCCCTTCAGTGAAATCAGTAGGAAATTTGTTTAAAACATGAGTCACTCCTCTTTCCCGCTGGTGGCCAGTCAGGTGAATGCTATCTGAGGAGCATTCTGTTTAGTGAAGACTTCAGAATGTGTTGCCTGAAAAGTGCTTGTGAAGAGCAAAGACCATTGTGCTGTGTTCATCTTACTTCTGAAGCACATGTTGTCCACTTGGGGGCTGAGGGAAATTAAAGTACCTGCTTAATTGCCCTTTTTCTGGTGTGGAATGTGCATCCACTGTGCTTCCTTTGTTATGCTCTTTCTAACTCGGTTTTCACCAAATGACGGTAAAATTTAAATGCTTTCCTGTATCTTCTCTCTGTGTGGCCTTTATGCTTATTTATGAGGGAAAATAATGATGTCACCAACTTACATCTGTATAGCTCTGGATGATTATTCCGTCCCGGCCATGTATACTTACATATAAGCATGTATTTAATACGAGGAAAATGAGGCCCAGAGAAACCCGAAGTGACTTTAGAATGTCACACAGTGCCATGATCCTAGTGACTGTCACTGAATCATTGAACCTGGCCATTCGTTGTGTGAAGTTACTCATTAATAAAGGGACAAAATACTCTCGTAAACAAAATGCCACAGAAGAGAATGTTATGTTTTTATGAACTCAAAGGAAACTAATAAACTAATCTCCAGGTGACTTTAGATTACATAAAGGCATATTAGCACTTCAAGTTTTGTGTGAAAGGATGCTTTGCAAAGCTTTTAAAAAATAGTTCTATTGAGTATAATAGACTTAAAAAAATAACTTTCTTAGTATATGTGCATTTCCTAAGGGTAACAGTCTAGACCTTTTCAAAATTGCCATCTTCTCTTAACTGCAAATTGCTTTTTTCCCCCCTTTTTTAATGCTTTGGGAAATCCTGGAAATCTTAAAACCAGTCTGTACATTTTATGTAGTGGTGCTGTTCTAAAGTTCATAAACACATCATGTGTTTTACTGTTAGCAGCTCCTTAGATATGAAGAAAAAGACTGAGGAATTCTGAGTGAGGGGGCTCAAACCCTGAGTCAGGCTTCACAAGTCCCTTTTAACACTTACTCTGGGAGTTCTGTTACCTAAGTTCTTGCTTTTTACTTTAGCACAATCAAGTCTGAATGGGAATGTTGCAAGTTAGTGAACTTTGGGGGCCAGCGAGGCCAGCAGCACTCAGAGTGAGCGGCTTGCGCGTGCCAGTGCTTGGCCTCGCGGGCTCCGGCAGTGGCCGTGGTGGGCGTGTGTGCCTGGGCGTCTTGCACTGTCAGGTCTCATGGAGCCTCGCCGGCTGGCTGGGCCGTGCTACTCATCATTGCGGGGCTGCGAGTCCAGCGGAGAGAGCAATTCTTGGCCAAGCTGAGAGGACACACGTGATTCGAGCACTATACTGTCCTTTCAGGGAGGTGACAGACAGACGTTTAAGCTATTGAACAATGATGCCTCTTCTGCGAGATAACCTTTTCCATATAAGCATAGGAAAGAAAAAAATCATCTCAAGTGCTAAGTTGATTTTTTAAATGGAAGTGCTGTGGGTTATTGAGTTACTGTATTTAAGTGGTTGGCCGTGGTGCACTAATACTCATTGTTTGCCTTTTTGAAAAGGTGAATGTTGACAAGTTATGTTTAGAACACCCAGCTGGCAAAAATAAAAGATAGAAAATAAATGTTTAGTAGGAAGCAGATTTTAAGGTATGCTCATGAGAGGATGTCAGGGGACGGAGGGAACCAAACTGGTATTACTATAGAAAGAACTATAAAGAGCTTTTCTTTTTTCTTTCTTTCTTTTTTATTTTAAATCTAGAAGAGGAAATAACTATAGTATTTTGTTGCAAATAAATGGCTATGAGGATGAACTGTAAAATACATACTTGGGAAAAAACGAGCAATTTCTTTCAGCCTTTTAGAACAGCTTTTACCCTGTGAAGCAGGGTTCAGAATAGAGCCAAAGAGCCAGATTAGATGGCCTCTTGGCGCCTTTCCCTGTGATTATTAATAATGGAGCCATGCTGCCCGGTTGTTAGAACCAGGTGTCCAGAGCTGGGCTGGTGACTCAGGGCAGCAGCAAATGGGAAGAAACGAAGAACTGGCAACTCAGACTACAGCAGCTGGTGTTGATTTTTAAAAAATATCTAGGTGCTCAGATGGGAATTGCAGGGGCCCATAGTTGGAGGCCTGCCTCTCCTCCTCACTCTCTGGCCCTGGTCATCAGGTCAGGGCTGACACCTGGCCACGCTGGCCCTTTCCCACCTCGCATGCCACCTGAAGCCCTGCCTCCTGCCTTGCCGTCCTCAGGGGCAGCACGGAGTGTCACTGGTCTCCAGTGGCGTGTGGATTCCCCCCAGTCCCGCTTCCCAGCCTTCTGGCTATCATGGACCCTTTTATGTACTGATTTTCTTGGATGGATCCCTTGTGAAAGATTTTGTCCAGGAAGCTGTCTGAAATAAGTATTGTTGCTCTTTAAAATTTTTCGACCAGATGCAATATTTTCTAATCAGTAGGAAGGGTGGATGTGGTGATAATCGCATTGAACTGATAACACTGAAGCCAACCTCAAAGGATTCACTTTTATTTCAGTTAGCGTGTGAATCCTTATTGCCCACAATCTACCTTCTCATTGGCTTTTTCCCCTTCAGTACTTCAGATAGCTTGAGTCTCTTACTGCTACCTTCCCTGATTGTTAAGGAGCCTGGACCACAAGTTGGAACTCTGCCCAGAGGCTTGGCCTTTGTACCACTCCTGGGTTTTCAGCTCAGCTTCATGTCAAGATCATTTCGTTTGGGATTCAAACATGTAACACCTCCTTAGAGCACGTGACTGTAAAGCCCCAACGTCCTTTTCCTTGACGAAGAACTACGTTTTAATAGTTTTATTTTCTTGGCTCGCAAAGTACTGCAAGTTGCCTGAGAGGCCTGATGCTTGTAAGTTTAATAAACTCGTGCTGAGAATATATATTTTTTTTCTAGCAGAGTTTTGACCCTTGGGCAAAGATTATCTTACAACAATTTCTGTCTTCTGACTGTGAGTGAGAAAAACTTAAAAATGTCTTTAGATGTCTTTTAACCTGCCAAGGAAGAGGAAGGCATTGGTCAGTCAGGAACATAGAATCAGTTTTTTTTAATGATATACTTTTTTCTCTCGTCCCAGAATTGATTAAATGTCATTGTAGACACTTTCAAATTCTCATAAGCACTATGAAAAACATAAAAATCAGTGTAAATCCTATCACTCATAATTGCCTTCAATGGATAATTTGTGTCTCTAAGTACATTTATATTTGTTTACAAAATTGGATAATTCTACATACTGACTAGTAGTTTTTTTTTTTTTTCACTTGAAATAGTGACTGGAACGACTTCTTTCCGTGTAAAGAAATATTGAACTCTGTCGTTTTTAATAGCTGCATTATATTCCATTTATGGCTTTAATATACTTTTCTTTTTTTGGTGATAACCTTTTTTTTTTCCCTTAAAAATAGTGAGATGAATATCCTTGTAGGTAAATTTTTGTTAAACCATAATTTGAAAACTGACATTTTTCTGGGAAAAATGTTCAAATTCGACTTCTTCAGTGTTTCTAGTGACATTATTCAGTAGTTTGCAAAGATGAGTGTTTGAACATTGTTTTGAGAAATGTCAGTTGTGTGCTTTATTTTAAAGTAGTTTACCAAAGTAATGTTTTTGGTGAGCCAGGCTTCTTTTTTATATTTAGGATTAAATAATTAGGGTTAGAAAAATGACCCTTAAGGACTAGTTTAAGACCCTACTCAGAAGAATTGCCCAAAGAGTCTGTCTGTCTGCAGAGCTAAAGGCACTCATGGGCTGTTGCATATTTGAGAGATAATTGGTAACATCTCTTGTTTTTATTTAACTTTGAATCATTTTGAGGGTGTGGGCATTATCATATAAATTTTAATTCCTCTAATTAATATAGAGCTATATATATATTAATGCTCAAATATATAGACCTGAAATAGTGGGGACATAATCAATACAGTTTTTAAAATTTCAAATGAAGCAAAAAAAGATCACCTTTATTCTATAGGCTGATTTCAAAGTATGAGCTGAGCACCTGGGAATACAGCGGTTATCATAGTATTTACAAATTTCAGACATAAATGTCTGAATGTCAGTAAGTGTCTGTTAGAGGCACTGCATGATATTCTCTGCATCTGGACTGCCTTGTGGGGGAAAAAGGGAAAAAATACTTCTAGCTTTCTGATTCTTAACTGGAGGTAAGCAGTGGTGGAGAGTCTACTAGGAGAGGTAGGTTTCTTGGAATGTATTAATGAGTGGCTGGGAATGGAAGTCTGTCTGTATGGCTAGTGAGTCCAGAAACCCACTGAAGTTTCTAAACATCATCAGTCCTTTCTCTGCCCTCTCACCTGCACAGCTTTTTTTTAAACTTCTTTTTCTTTCCTTTGTAGTTTTTTTTTTTGAGAGGGTGGTGGGAGCATTGGTATATTCATAAGGTGCCTGCTCATTAATCCTTTCTCTGTGCACAAGCTAAAGTATTGAATTGAGCGCAAGCTATGATTTAGTTCACCTATGGATTAGGTTACTTGTACTGAAGCTTGCACTTTTGTTCTGACATGAAAACCCAAAGTCACACGAGGTAATTGGTTCATTTCCCTCTCTGTCCAACCCCAACCCAGTATCTTCTGATTTAAAATCATGTACACGGAGATATGTGCCAGTTAGAATAAAGAAATTCTGTATTAAAATTTAATTTCATTGAATTCTCCTCCTAAATTGTTGACGTTGATTCTCCAGCCGATCCTAAAGAGTTTTTGTCAGCAGCACAGATAGATCTCAGAGATGCTGTGGGTTTGGTTTCAGACCACCATGATAAAGTGAATATAACCAATAAAATGAGTCACATAAGTTTTTTGTTTCCCAGTGCATATAAAAGTTATGTTTACACTGTATGGTAAGTAGTCCATTGAGTGTACAATAGCATTATGTCTGAAAAAATTGTATATACCTTAGTTAAAAACGTATTTTATGGCTAAAAAATGCTAACCATCATCTGAGCCTTCACTGAGTTATAATCTTTTTGGTATAGTAACATCAAAGATCACTTACCACAGATCACCATAATGAATATAACAAAATGAAAAAAAATTTATTGTGAGAACTGCCAAAATGTGACAGAGACATGAAGTGAACAAATGCTGTTGGAAAAGTGGCACCTATAGATTTGCTTGATGTAGTGTTGCCACAAACGTTTAATTAAAAAGTATCTGTAAAACACAATAAAATGAGCACAATAAAACAAGGTATGCCTGTACATATGTTATATTTACTGTATTGGAAATTAAAGCTGAGAAATGTTTTGAAAATTTATAAATTCAGTTAAAAATAAACATGGAAATATTTTAAATGAAAAATACCCATATTTTCCCAAAACAAAACCCAATTTAGAAGAGTTGGCATCACTCTACACTTACAAGTACCTTTAATCTACCTTAATAGAAAGTAGCTGGATTCTTAGGCGCTTCTGCGTTTCATCTGTTGTACTATCGCACTCGAGTAAACTCTATTCCTCCTCATGCGAGAAATGAGAATCAGAAAGGAAAGTAACATCATAGCATGATGATGAAAATAACTTTGACCTCATGCATCCCTTGAAAGGATCTTGGAGGTCCCCAGGGGTTCCCAGACCATACTTTGAGAACTGCCAGTGCGGAAAATAATCAGCATAACTTTCTATCTTATTTTTGGAACTGTATTTTACAGATGGAAAACTGTAGACCACTTTAAAAAAGTTACAGTGGAATGTAGTCCTTCCACTTCAGACATGAATGTCTGTATTAATTCAGGAGCATGCTTTCCCACGTTCTCTGTGGTCTTTATTCCAGATGCTAGAATACTTTTTCTCCAAAGGGCCTGCGTGTCATCACGTTTGGGCTATTGAAGACCACTAAACAATCGGGGGGGGGGTTAGTATTACCCATATTTAATAGATAGGAAAAACAAAAACAATAGGGGCCAGAGAGTTTTGCTAGAGTTAGGGCTAAAAGTACACATTTTTTGAGCACTTTAGGTTTATGGAAATTCTGGGATTATTTAGTAGAAGTATTTGACTGGCTTTCTTTGTGTCATGATCATAGATTTGCTGTACACGGCACATGGGCCAAGGGACAAAAGGTATAGAGCTTTTAACTGTACGAGGCGTACGTTTTCGTCGGGAAGATAAATTCATGAAAAGATGAAAACCTAAGCATAACAGAGTGACTGAGTAGCCTGGTGCTGGGGGAGGAGTGGTACCTGGAAGAGACAGCTTGAGGTCATCCTGGCTCTCCTAACCAGCCTTGGCTTCAGCAAGCTGGTTCACTTTTTCAGTTCTCAGTTACACAGTTAAGTCATTGACTGAGTCCTTTCCAGCTATGAGGTGCTGAGGGAGTAAGAAGCGTAACAGAAATTGTGAACTGATTTGTTCATTTCTCTGACTTGAAAGATATGTATATGTTTCATAAAAATGAATGCTATTTCATTTGCCGTATTTGTTTTGTCATAAGTAAAATCTCTGGAGGATCTGTTGCTAATACGCATTTTAGCAAACGTGGTAGTGAGTTGAAAATCTAGTTGCATTTGATTTAATGATATAAACGTCTAAATTTAGCAGACTGGTAAACCCAGGATGGTGTAATGGTGGCTAAGCCTCATGCCTGGAGGCTGCCCTGCATCCTGTGCAGCAGTGACCAGTGAGCACCAAGCACAGGTTCTAACATTGCTTCTAAAACAAACAAAATTTAAATAAACAGCCCATCCTGGGATTAAAAGGGACTAAACTTTTAGATGCCCGCCCCCCCCAACTCCTTGAGAGCAATAATGCGGTTACTGTACTGTCCAGAAAATTTGTGATTTGAAGTATTTGTCTGGAAGGACATATATCAGTGACGCAGGTAAAATTTAGGGTGGTGATGATTCCACCATAACTGGCTCCTGTCGGTTCCACTCTGGGATGTCCTTTTTAAAGGCACTGATTCAGTTATAGCCTAAATATAATCTGTGAAGTATGTAGGTGTCTGAATAGTGTATGAGGACTTGAAAAAAAATGTGAAATTGATTGAAACCTATGAATCCTTACAGAACAAAAGATTACAAGCAGTGTGGAATTTAGTCCCTGTGGGTAGCCCCAAGCCGCCTGAGGGCGGGTGGCCTGAGGACATCGCCAGTGCTCTCAGCTCTGTGCTGTCACTTGGTGCAGAGCTAATGTCCTCTACATTGGCAGTTAAATTGCTGTGGAAAGCAGCTGCACTTGATGGAATTTAAATCAATACCTTGTACTTCTGTGTGGCCCTGCAGCCGCTGTATCACTACTCTTGTCAGCATCTCTGACCTGAGTGTAAAGGACGTGGTATCTTGTTAGAGATTTGGTTTTGAAAACTCATCTAAGTCAAATTATATTTTAAAAGCACTGGGCAGCTTGCTACTTAATGTATGTCACTGTAGGACATACACTCACAGTGACCAGCGGCTGCTAGAATCAGCTGCTCTCTGAAGGTCATCAGGGGCAAGTGGCCAGGGATGGGTGGTTAGGTCTCTGCCTGCTTCAGCTTCCTCCTTGTGGTGCTTTTTGATGCTTTGAGGGGATTGATTTATTTTACTCTTCAGCATCTTTGTTCCTACCAGAATTGCTTGAGCATCCATTTCTATAGCAGGGTTATTCCACTTTAAAGAGGAGCTATTCAAAACAGTAGGCTCCACTAGCTTTTCTCACAAGAAACACATTCTCTTAGTGTTTAAACTTAAGTTACACGTCCTTTCCTGGGATATATTTATTTTTACCGTATCTCAAAGCAGGGATTTACCTCATCTGTAAATCTAATTTTGGAGTTTTATTACGAAACTAATTTAGTTGTTTTGCTCCGTAAATATGATGGGTTAGGCATTTATAAATTGGAGGGTGAGTTATCTCCATTTCATATCATATGCCATCCAAGCTTTTTGGAATATGTTATGGGACAGACCCCCAAAACAAAACAGAAGGTGTTTAGATTGTGTTATGTTAGTAAAATAAACAATTTGATTATTTTCCTTAATAAACATAATTCTGACAATCTGATCAATAAATGCTCACTTTTAATAAGTCATACTGGATGCAAGTCAAATCAGATTATTTCAGCTAGCTTGGCAGAAAACCTTAAGTTAATTCAGTTTTCAGTCAGTTAACATTTGTTAAACCTCCACTGAATATTAGCCTCTAAAGGTTGAAAAAAGTATATTTCCTATCTTCAAGAAGTTCACAGGTTAGCAGGGGAGACAGTATGTGTATAACTATAATACAGTGAGCTCCTGAGATAAAGGAATTGATCAAATAGAGGGGAGTGGGGGAGGGACTTAATTCTGGTGAGTTTGGGGAAATGGGAAGAGGGTTTGCAAAGCTGACGGTGGTCTAACTATGGAGCAATGAATACTGGACCGAAGAGACATGGGGAGACAGAAGCATGAGTAAGTGCATGATGGTATGAAAGTGGTTATTTCTGGGAATTAGAATTATCTTTTGTGACCGTTTGTAGGTATATGTCTTCAGAAAATCTCCACCCAGAGCCTGAGCCACCTGGCAGTAGCATGAGTCTTCCTTCTTACTCAAAGAGTGGGTGCTGATAAAAATGTGACTGCTCTTTACGTCTGCCAGGCATGGTCTCTGGAACCGCCCTGCAAGATTTGTGCTTTCCTTCACAATGGTAAAAAGTATCATGTCTGAATGATGCTTCTGTGTTTAGAAATCCTGCCCGGCTGCTCTTGGGATGTGTACCTCTGTATTACGTACAGAGGAGTGGAGGGGAAAATGGGAGATTAGACCTGGTGGGATTTGTCATGGTTGGAGGTCTAAGGGGAATTCATTATGGACCGCAGCTTTTGCTGCAGGAAAGGTAATAATGAAGGGGGCATCCTCCCAAATTTGCAGGTAGGATCACCTGGATATGTCCTGCAGAAGCTCTGCTACAGTCTGTGCCAAACCCTCCCCCCCCCCCCCCGCCCCCAACAGACCTGATTGAATCACCCAGGAAGCAGAGTGCATTCTAGAAAATGGGACTGTGGAACTGAAGGTCCTGCCTGAGCCACGGGGCTGCAGACACTGCTGGAACTGCCTGATTGACAAGACCTTAGAGGGCCACTGAAACCCTAGGCCAGTTTTTCTTTACCCTGAGATTTCTGACTCATTGCAATTAAAATCAAAGTAAGACCTAGTCCAGAAAGTGTCAGATCTTAAAAAAACAAAACAAAACAAAAAACCCACAAAGGCCAGGGTCAGGGCTGAAAAGGTAGATTGAGATGAAAAGTGTGAAGGTCCTTGTTTATCATGGTAAGGACATTTATACCATAAGCAGTGAGTAGCCACAAAGGATTTTTTTTTAGTAAGCAGGTGTTGGGGGTGACATGATGAGTTAGTTGGGAAAAATAACTGGCAGGCACAGGAGAGAAGCAGAGGTGAAGGTGAGGTATGGTGGTGAGACGATGAAAGGAGGAGGGACTGTTAGAGGGCTTCTAGAGGTGAAACCAGCAGACTGGGGCTGACTGGGTACGTGGTGGAGACACTGAACGCTCACCCTTCTCTGAGTTGCTTCTTGTCAGGACACATGGGAGGCTTACCATCTTCTCCCTTTTCAGCCAGGTGAGCCCATACGACTAATTCTGGCCAGTGTGTTGTGAACCGAAGTCACATGTTGCTTCCAGGCTGAAGCATTTAATTGTGGCTGGAACACCTTCCAACATCATCTTTCTCCTATGCAATAATGAGAAGGCTGTGTGTTTCAGATGGTTCAGCTACAGGTTGGCAGAGCCTCAGTCCACTGAGTCCCTGTGGCGGGGCAGATGCCCTGTAGAGTTGTTCAGGTCTATGGTGATCAATGTCTTGTGTGAAATTACCAAGATTTGGGGGATATTTGTTACCACAGCATAGCCTAGGCTGTTCTGACTGATGCATGGTGATACTTTGTAGCCTACATTTGTAGATGACCCTGCAGTGGGAAAATAGGTTTTCCTTATCGTATTCCATTATGTATTTAGTACGTGCCACGTGAGAAAAAAACCTGCACCCAAGCTGGGTTAGAGTTAGGTCGATTTCTTTGCAGGATTTCTTAGAGGTTTTCATTCACTGTGGAGATTTGAAACTCCAAGCTGAGGGAGAGTAGATATTGCTTCCTCACCTTATCTGGCTGAGAAATCCATTTCCCTTGCCTCTTTTGGTAAGTGTACTTATGAACATTTTGGGGAACACAGTTAAGGAAATACAGAGTTACACAATCATAATGGTCTAGGCATGAAGCTAATTTCAAAAACCCAGAGAAGTCCTCACCTGGAAAGGGAGGATAGATTCGAGGGAGAAGTTGAAAGAAGGACTGACAGGAGTGGAAGTGACTGGATACTTAAGGGAAGAGTGAAGAGGTTCTGTTACTTCAGTTACCAACACATTTCTGATCGATTCCTTACCCATCTGCACAGTTGCCTTTCCAGACTTTATCTTTTTCCCTCAAACTTCCAATCCCATTCCCGCCTCCCTTTGTGTTTTCAGAGGCCCTCGCTGTCCCACCTTCCTGGTTCTCTGTTCAGCACGAGCTCTTCTTCTAGGCCACCTTGGGTCCCTTTAACGTCCCTTTTATTCCCTGCTGTCTCAGATGGGGGAATGTTCTGCCAGAAGTGTTTAACACCCCTCCTGCCACATACACTCACATGTGCCCTGACTTCCGTTCGCCATATCTTTCGTCCCAGCATCTTGAGTCTTCTCCGTTGCCTCCCTCTTTGCTCAGACACTGGTGTGCTAAGTCCTTGTTCTTGAGTCAAGCGGCATATCCCCTCTTCTAGTCCATATCACCCCTTCAAGTTACTGGACACACAGTTGCTATCTTTTTGTATCCCTTTTATTTCCTTCCTTACAGAAACACATGTGGAATGCCTACAGTATGCCAAAAACTCTTCTGGGTGCCAAGGACACAAAGATTAGAGTGACCTCTTCCCCCAAGTTGTCAAGTGGCAGACCCTGTCCAGCTGAACAGCACAGGGCATCTCGGGTAGCGTGGAGCTCAGGGTGGGGACATCGGAGAAGGCTTCCTATAGGAGGTGAGGCAGGAGCTGAACCTTAAAGAAGTTGCAGCCAGTGGAGGGGCTGGAGAGGAGAGCAGGGGTGGGTGCACAGACGGGTGGGAGTAGGATGCAATTCAGCAACTGTGGGTGCTTCTGCTTTAGCGCTGCCCGAGGTCGCCAGTGACTTTTTAGATTCAAGTGGTCACTTAAATTTGTTCACCTTTCACATCCTCACCAGAGTGGTCATTGTTGCTGCTCACTCTAATCCGTGAACTCTTTCATCTGTTAATTTCTGGAGACTTCTTCCTTCTGGTCCTTTTGCTAATTGTCTGACAGTGCTCCCTCCTCCTCTCAGAAATCTTTAACTACTGCTGTTCCCAGGCTCTCCCGACCCTGCCTCTGTTCTCTTCACCCTCTAGCAGTTTGGCTGTGACTTTGTTTGGAATTTGAATTTATCGTTAGCCTTGCCTCTCTTCTGAATGCTTCCCGTGGTCCCTTCTGCTGTGATCCTTCCTTCACTATGCCTGCTGATATTGTATGCTTTGCATGCACCTGAATTTACATTTGTTTGAAATGTGAGTGCAAATTATAGGCATTGTAAAGGACGCGGTGGTACTCCTTGCTCATGCATCATTCACAAGCTAATGGTTTGTGACAGCGCCAGGTGGAGGCAGTTGGTATGCAGAGGCCTCACTGTGCCAGTACCTGTGAACAGCTGGGGAACAAATCTGCCTTTAGTTTCTAGAGCTACATTGGTCTGTTAATAAAATTCTGTTGTATCGGTTTTCTGGGAACATAGATTGTTCTCTGTTGTTCAATTGCATTATGGCAGTTTTTTTTTTTTTTGGTGAATTGCCATATAATGAGGAATAACTTGCATTTGTCTTGTTAATTTTATTAAAGCAAAATAAAATTGAGTGTGTGTACTGATTCTGAGTTAGTTACCTTTTGGGATGCCACAGGTGGAAAGTTAACTACTCTTGTAGAGTGTTCACATTTCTGCCAAACTTCCTCTGGTGCTCGCCAAGGATGTTCACTAGTTATTTCCAGTTCTACTGGGGACGTGGCTGTTCGGCGTCTTCCCTTCCTTGTCACCAGGGGCCTTCTAGACTGTGGAGCCTCTGTCCTCTCTGATGAAGAGATGTGGAGCCAGCTTGAAATGGGCATGCAGATTGTGTGACAAATCTTTGTGGTCACAGTATAATATGAGCCCATCTGTACTGATGCACCTTTGCAAATTTTGTCACTCCTTGGAAAATTAAAGTCAATGGTCACCTGGGGTAGGAGAGTGGTTTGAGATTTTTCTTTCTTTTTTTCTTACTTTTATTTATTTATTAAATCAAAATACAGTTGATGTACAAATTCTAGATTTTCTTAATATCATAGGCAGTAAGTTGGTGCTGTGAAAAAAATAATTCTGATAAATGAATGAGGTGTCTAGCTTATAAAGTGGGTTTCACGACGTTATCTGAATTTCTAATTAGAATCCTTTAATATAATCAGCATTTTGTGGCATTAAGGCTGGCAGGAATATTGTGAAATAGATGTCATCTTTTCCTTTTTTATTGAGAAAGGGAAACAGGTGAGTTACTCAAAAATATAATAAGGTTAGTCAACAGATGTTCCCAGGAGCTGTGGAAGACTTTGGGATTGAACTGTAACCAAGATAAAGCCTAGGCCTTCAAGAACGTTATCTAGCAGAGAAGACAGACAGCATTTAAAACATCAAGTGATAAGTGCTGCTATGGGAGGAGGCTTAGGGTGTTGGGACAGGGAGGGAGGACTTCCTAATACCCCGAGCTGTGGTTGAGGAGGTGACGTGGGTTCCGCTGAGGTTAGACACCCGCTCTGCACCAGGGAACATGATAGGGACACAGCAGAGAAGAAACGCAGGGTCCTTGCCCTTGCAGAGCGTGTAGTCAAAGCTCAGACTGAAGGATGAGTGGTGACGTGTGGGAAATAGCCGATGGATTCCCTGAAAATGGAATCCTATACGCAAAGACCTGAAAGTTAAGTAAATACTAGGGCTGTAAGATACAGCTGGAGAGGAGCCAGGAACCAGAGGCTGCTCAGCCTCGCACCCAGGGAGGGCCCCCAGTGCTCCTGGGCGGGAATCTTGAAGAGCCAGCGCAGGTAATTAAGGTCAGAGAATGAATTGTACAAGGTCACACACACATTTCCTCAAAATATAATATCTTATGCAAAAAAACAGACCAAAAAAAACCCCCCAAACTCCAGAGATGGTGAATGCTACATTTGATTAAGAAACTTGTTAAGTTGAAAGTTCCCTCTTGGGAGAAGAAGGAGAATTTTTACATAGTCTGGTTTAAAAGTTGGGCAGACTAGTGTAGTTTATGGCTTGTAATATTGTTAGGGGAGAAAAAGAAGAGTCAAGAAAGAGTCCGGGGGAAAGGGGTTGGGAAGGGATAAATTGGGAGTTTGAGATTTGCATATACTAACTGATATATATATATAAAATAGATAAACAGCAAGGTCCTACTGTATAGCACAGGGAACTATATTCGATATCTTGTAGTGACTTATAATGAAAATGAATATGAAAATGAATACAGTGTGTATATGTATGACTGAAGTATTTTGTTGTGCACCAGAAATTGGCACATTATAAACTGACTATATTTTAATTAAGAAAAAAAAAAAAAGGAAAGAAAGAAAAAGAGATTCCAAAGTCTGAGGCCTGAGACACTGGGTGAGAAAACGGTGGCTCCATTTTCCAGTAGTAAGTCAAAGGGGCCGAGCAAGGAACCAGTGTGGTGTTGTCCTTAAAGCACTGGGCTCCCTGTGGCCTGAGATCCAACCCCAGACCCGCTCCTTCCAGCTGACCCTTAATGGCAGTTTCCACATCGCTCAGCCAGAGATAAGTCCTAATTTATAGGGTGCGTGTGAGGATTAAACAAATGTGGGAACAAGAAACACGGTAAATATATTTTTTGGTACTTATTTGTTTAATATATACTCCGCTCTTATTGGAAGCTCCATCAGGGCAAGGTCTGCATGTGTTTTGTTTGCTGCTCTGGCCCCAGTCTGAGCTCATGAGTGAGGCGGAACTCCCCATAATGATACAAGGGGTCCTGCAGTGGAGGAGAAATAATTTTCTCTCTACCCTATTCTTGGCTGAGACACTGCCCCCTCCTCCCGTAATAAGACACATTAGCAGGAGTAAAAAAGAAGTTTAATCACATGTACACCTCCTGTATACATAGAAGATACCCAGGAAAACTGATTAACTTCCCAAAGTGATCCAAGTATCACCTTAAATACTTTCTTCAGTAAAGGCAAAGGACGATATGGAGGGGAAGAGACACTTGGGGGAGGTTACTAGGAAAAGCCCAGTAGACATGCAGATTTGTCATGCAGATTTAAGTTGCTGCTTTCTCCATTGATAATAGTTTCTAAAGATGTAGTCAGTCTTTTCTCCCTGGTGCTGAGAGAGCGAGGCACCCTTACAAATGGAGATTTCCCTCATATGTGTAAATGTCTCTTACAAAGGGTAACTTCTACCAGGCTTTCAGACTTTCTCTTGTGTTTGCTATTTCATAAAAATAACCAGCTCAAGATCAACCTTACGCCAAAGAGGCTTATTTAGGGGTGGCATATACTACTCCTCTTTGGTTCCAAAGAAATTGAATTGCCCAAAATCAAGGCGGCATTATTGTAAAGGTGGAGAAATAGCTGGGGCAGCTCTGTGAAGCCAGCTGGCTGGGAGCCCCTGCATCGGGCTGCAGATCCAAATCCCTCCCAGCCCCCACTCTGGCTTGGTGGTTGTGCACGCCAGTGCTGAGGCTGGATCAGTCCCGTGTCCTCTGCCAGGCTGACTGTGAGCCAGAGAAGCCGTATCTTGGAGCTTTATTGTACATTGAAAGTCTTTGTTAGGTAGTGCCTAATGTATTAGTTTCCTAGGGCTGCTGTAAACAAACAAACAAACAAAAACACACACACACACACACACAAACTGGGATGCTGGAAGCAAAGAGAAATTTCTTTTCCTGCCATTCTGGAATCAGAAGCCTGAAATCTAGGTGTCAGCAGGGCCAGACTCCCTTGCGAGGCTCTGGGGAGAATCCGTTCTTTGCCTCTTCCTGCTTCTTCAGGTGCTGCTGGCACTCCTTGGCTTGTGGTTACATCACACCAATCTCTGCCTCCAGGGTCACATTGTCTCCTCTAGTGTCTGTGTCAAACCTCGCTCTGTCTCCTAGCATAAGGACACTTTTCCTGGTTGACCATCTTATATGTGGTATTTAGGAAGTCTACAAGGGCTTGGCGTTAATTTTGCCTTGATTTCTGTTAGTGCTCCCAATTTTCATTCTTGGGACTTTTAACCTCTGAGCTGTTTTCTTATATTGTACTTTTTATTCTCAATTTTGCTCTGTTGGCTCTCTTATACATTTATGCATACATCTATGCATCCTTGGAAAATGTGACATTATAACAACAAGTATCATTTACTGAGAAAGCCAGGGGTGGATGCCAAGAGTCTCTTTCATTTGTATGTGAACCTTTATCTTTATAGTTTCTTTATTGATTTTCCCTATGTTCCGGGATAGTTTCTCAAGGTTACCTATCCCCTGTGTTACTGTAGGGGAGGAAGAAATTTTCCTCTACCCTTCTAGGCTTTTGTGGCTGCTCTAAGAATTAAGTTGATATGAGACAGATTAACAGGAGAAAATCAAACAAGTTTAATAACATGCATACGTGGCAGAGACCCAGGAAGACTGAGTCACTGGCCAGAATGGCTGAAGCCCTCCCCTTGAGTACCGCCTTCCGCAAAAGACAGAGGAGGATGTCCACACAGAGCAAGGCAATTGACCTGAAGAAGGAAAAGTAAGTGTTCGCTGGTCCTTGCAGAGACACTGGGACACAGACTGGTCTCTGACCTCTGAGTGTCCCCCACCACACCCAGTCCTTATTCTTTGCAGATATCTCTGGTGATAGCTCTGTTCCAGGAACAGGCCTTCTGTGCAGTTAGAGGAAGTTAGAGGGAAGACCAGAGTTTCTCCCTGAGTCTTTTGGGCCTTGGTTGTTTTCAACTCAGAAATAATCCACATGCCAGAGACATTGGTGGCAAAATTTTACTCCCTGACAGTACTAATTTAGTATGTTGTGGTATTTGCTTTTCACTACTGAAAATGAAGGCTTTTATTTCAGCAATTGCACTCAGTTTTTTGTTCTGTCTCGTTCTCATGTCTTAGAAGCGATGCATTGTTTGCTTAAGAACAAAAATCATTTTTTAAAATAAATTGGCTTTTGTTTCAAGTGTGAGAGTAAAAGAGGATGGTTCTCAGTCTTGCTTGTAGTTATCCTTGTTTAGTATAAGTAAGAGCAAAGCAAGGCCATCAGGTGATCCTTTTTCTGTGCTGTATGCGTGGTCAGGGCTGCCACTAGCTCGGTCGCAGGTCTGCGCCATGAGGGAGCGACTCGCACGCAGAGGAGAGTCCTGTGCTCGGTTAAATGCTCTGCCGGTGCCTTCTTGAAATTCTTTTAATTTTTAAACAAGGGACCCCTCATTTTCATTTTGCAGATGGGCCTCATGAAAAATGCAGCTGTTCTTGGCTCTGTGGAACCTGTATATGTGTTTTAAAGAGAAATCTATTCCTCCAGGTGGATGCAGCCCCTGCTGTCGTGCACACCGTGGCCCCTCGGCATCTTGTGCGGTGGGGAGATCCTGCCCAGCCTTAAATGGCGTTCTTGGTGGTTTTCCTCTACTTGTATGTATTCAGAATGCAGATAACCGATAACTTTTGGTTAGTAGAAATAGGCTTTTCTTGCCTCTTCAGATAGGCTTTTAAAAAAATGAAATAAAAATAAACAGGACTCAGTTTCTGGTGACCTGTTAGGTGTGCATGATTGTGACTGTAAGCAAGTCAGGGGGCAGCTTGGCCTCTGCTTGTCCTTGACGCTGACTTTCCACTTGTGCACTGTATTTTAAAATAAATGGAATGTTAATTTCTCTTCTGCCCCGAGCTTTAAAAAATGATCTTAATTAATGTTGTCCTAACAGCTTCAGAGGCGGGTTTGAAATCCATTGCCCTCTGTTCTGACTGAATATAGAGAGAGCACCTCTCGAGGACGGTCATGAAAAGGCGGGAGTACGTCTCTGTCAGCTGCTGGGAGCTGCGTGTTGCTGGGCCCCCGTTTCCAGACCTGGAGCTGACGGGCAGGTTGGTGTGGAGAGCTCGTCCCACTGTGTCTGGCTGATAGAAAGCTTAGAATGAGTATTTCCATCCTTTCTTGATACAGGTGTGCATTCCTGTTTTCCAGGTCACGCAGGGAGCTGTTGAGATCCGGGCTGGGGTGATACAGCTCTTTGTGTGAGAAATACTCCTTGGATGAACAAGGGAGAATTAGACCAGGGGCTTATTTAAAGTGCTTTGTTTTTGACTTGGCAGTTTGTCTGAGGAAGCACTGTTGACAGGCGGCCCCGGTATAAAGAGTGGGGCAGAGAACGCACAGGGCACAGAACAATGAAAGAGCGTGCAGGTTTTGGCTGCAGGCCTGGACACTCGGTTCCTCTGAAGAATTGCCGTTTGCTTATTTCCCTGCAACTCCAGCTACTCCATCTATAAAACTAGGGTGATGATACCCATCTCCTGAGATTCATGGTAATGAAATGAGATGATGATGGAAATCTCCCGGCGGGGCGCCTGGCACGTCGGTGCTCAGTGAACACCATTCTCTTCCTAGACTTTCTCCCGTTTGTGAGCATTTAGAGTGCATGTCTTAGGTAGGGGGAGGGGCAGGAAAGAGAGCTGTAGAAAGACTATCCAGCCTTTCAAAAGGAAAACATTACTTTTGTAAGGAGAGTGGTTGTCAGGGATGAACAGACCCAAGGATTAGGAGGTGATCTGTCTGGGTTTAACCTCTTCTTCAGGGAGAAATGGGTCAGTGGAAACTTCTGAGCCTTTCTCTGACTCACCCTCCTCCACATCTGAATCTTCACCATGGTGTTTAATTGTTCTAGGCACATTAGCATTCCTAATCATTTCAGGCTCATTTTATTTGAGAGCTGAAAGAGAAGGGATGTGTTGTTATGCTGTACATGTCTGATTAATTTACACAACACTGATGCTGCAATCTGTTGTTAATTTCCAGTTATTTCCATGTCCTACTTTTAATGGACAAACTATGGAAGAAGAACTCTTATCAACTGTGTAGCATTTCTCTCTCCTGTTTTCTTCTATTGTTGCCTTCTCTTTTGTTTCCCTCGGGCCATTGTGGTGGAAGAAGTAGACTGCCATATTTCTGAATAGTCTTTCGTGTGGAGAAGTTCAGTTTACACCCTCTGGACCTTCTGTTGGTGACTTACTTTTATATTCTTTACTGCCCAAGGGTTTTTGTTCATGGAGAGAAGCACCTTCTACTATGTGTACTTTGGGGCTCAAACTACGAAATTTATATCCAAAATCAGACTTTAAATATCAATGTCTTAAGCAGTTCTTCAATCTATTGAAACATGATTATAGACTTAATTTTTTTGAAAACAACCCAAACTACAATGATTCTTTTGAATACGCCAGACACTGTAAACGGCATACAAAGATGCCAATGATTATGAAACGTTTAACACACTTAAACCTATTCTGAAATACTAATGCCATGGAGGGTCATTTATTATCCTTAAACTTGTTTACTGTCTGAAGTTTGAGCAACATATATTTCGATAACTTCTAATGTCAGAGCAAGGCCCACTTGGACACTTTCTTAGGGACATTAGGAGTGCAGTTGTACAGTTCCACAATTACAGAAACCTTATCGGAGTCAGAGCAATAGTCTGACAGGATCTAGTTATCAGCTGATTGATTTTTTGGTCATCTCTATTCGTCAACTCCAAGCCACTGGTCTTCTGGCTAGGCCCCTTTTTATGCCTATCCCCTGTTGGTTACATTAAGATTTTGGACACATGCTTTCCATACAGGTCCTAGTTTTTTGCAGCATGGTGCTTCCCCCAGAGTGTTTTATTCTCCAAACTTTGCTCATCTGGCATTTTATGGGCCATTGCCCTGTCACCCTGATGTTTGCCGGGTCTTTGAGCATCATTGGAAGCTTACATGTGCTTTATTACTACCCGACTCCAGTTAGCAGGACCTCTAGCAGTATCATCTCCTAGAACGTGAGGGATGGAGTCTGCAGCTAGTGTACCTAGCTAACAGCTACATTAGAACATTTAGCTAATTTGTCATCTTGGCACTCAGTTTTCTTCCTCCGGTTATAAAATGCACCAATGCTTTTTTTTGTTATCAGGTGCACTCTACCTTTGCTAGGACGAGTATTGTAAAGTTCCCTGTATTCACCCTTCTCTGCTTAAAGAGACACAGGCACACCTTGGAGATACTATAGGTTCGGTTCCAGACCACCACAAAAATGAATATCGTGAAAAAACGACTCACACAAATTTTTTGGTTTCCCAGTACATATAAAAGTTATGTTTACACTCTATTAAGAGAGCAAAAGCACTTTGTCAAAAAAAAATATATATATCTTAATTAAAAAAAACTTTTGGGAAAATGAAGTTAATAGACTTGCTTGATGTGAGGTGGTCGCAAACCCTCAGTTTGTAAAAAATGCAGTATCTGTGAATCACAAAAAGCCAACTGCAATAAGATAAGTTGTCTATTTAATAGAAGAAACAAAACAGCTAGCACTTGTGTTATTAAAATCAACAACGCACTGAACTGCTACTGTCCTCCCTTCTTTAGCATGATAGCACCTCGTGGTGTATTTAGGTGCATTTTCTTGTGTGGGTATCATTATGGAATGGTGCCTTTCAGCTCTACATTGCATTACTACCCGTGATGCCTGTGTTGTCCCATCTCGGCCAGGGATTTCTCATTTTAGCACTACCCCGACCTCTCTGAATGTCTTCTCGTGTTTCTGGCAGTCACAGGTTGGGCCATGCTCATCCTTAAGATGTAATTGGTATATGTAATTGGTTATCCTTCAAGAATTTTTGGTTCCTTCCTTTGGAGAATAGTTGGAAACCAAAATCTGGGTGCTAGTTTTATATAACAAGTACTTATATGATGCTAACTATGTAGCAGGTATTGGTCTAAACTTTTTACAAATATTGTCTTGTTCCTTTATTTTAACAATCCTGTAACCTGGGTGCTATTATTCTCATTTAATAGGTGAGAAAACCAAGCCGAGAAAAGATAAGAAGCCTGACCAGGTCATACAGCTAGTTAGTGGCCAAGCCAGCCTTTGAACCAAGGAAGTCGGGCTCTGAAGTCATCTCTCCTGCTTGGGGCTGAGTGGATGTTGCTGGAGGAGCAGAAAGCTGTGGGAGCTGTTGGGCTATATCTGGGTCAGAGCTGGAACATTTTTCTTGTAAAGTTTATAGGTTTAATTGATTTTTCCAAGATATTAACATTTCGTGTATTAAAACATTATCGATTTTAGACACACTAGTAGGGAAAAAAACCAAAACACTACAGACTTAGCTAGGACACGGAGCTCACCTGATGATCTGGGTGACTCCTGAACAGATCACACCAGCAGCCTCTGTGGCTTTGAAATCTGTCCTCTGTTACCAGGGGAGGCAGCTTCTCCCGCCTTTGCTTTTGTTGCTCAGCATCTGACGGCAACTCTTTTGCCCGTTTATCACGGCAAAATGTGCAAGGCTCCGTCTGCTGGTGGGTTCCTTCCTTCCATCCCCTGAAGCAGCTGGTTATAGCACTGCAAGAAAACAGGGCACGAGAAATGTTTGCCCTGCTCGTAATCAGTTTTACACCCCACAGCCGTGTTGTGGGTCTGTGTATGCACACGACCACTTTTTGTTTCAGTGCTCAATGGAGTGAAGCCTTCTTGAAGGATTTTCCAGTAGCATCTTAGATCCACAGGACAAATACCAACAGTGCACATAATTCAGTTGAAGTGGTGGTGGGAAGAACAGTTTGAACCAGTTCAAGTTTGTATTATGTTGCAATACCCTGTTCTTACGGTAGCGGGTTTCATCCATCACTAAGACTTTGTGTTACAGGGTGACTCCAGGAGAAGTGTACTGCCCAGTAATTAGGTTGAGTATGAACATGTTAAGTGTACCCCAAATTTTAGAGTTGCCCTTACATTTCTCTGTTCTCTTCTAGAAACTGATGGTCCCCTTACACATCTGTTTTGACTTAATATTCATGTATTACCTAGTTCTGAAGTCGTATGTTTGAAAGTGTTCACTCTCCCTCCCTGCTCCCTAGAGCGACTACCCATGATGCTGGATATTTGGTACTTATTAAGTTAGCAGAGCTTAAGTAAAATTGGTGATGTTTCATTTTTCTCTGCAACTGGAGAGATTGGGCTGCATGAGTATTCTCAGACATTTTCTATCCTGCTGATTCTGAAAGCATGGACAGAGTTCTTACCCCCGATGGCTAAGTGACCCCCAGCTCTCAGGCCTAGTTGCTACTTAGCATGAAATCCATTTTATCCATCATTGTTATTTTCCCACCTTCAACTGTCACAAAAGCACTAAAATATGGAGGATGAGACTGCATCAAGGGTGGAAGGCTCACAGCAGTATTTCAGGGTATTTCTGGACCATGCGTGTGCTTCCTGTCGCTTTGTCTTGAGCCAAGCTCCTTGCTCGCCTCTTAGCATCATTGCCACTGACATGCTTCCACCCCTTCACCAGCTGTTTTTAATCTTAATTTTAAAGCATGGAAGAGGCTTTCAGACTTGAGGTTGGTTGATGGAGGCGTCTCCAAAAAAATGAATCGTGCTGGTTACTTTAAACGGGAAGAACCAGGGTTCTGATGGCGTCTGAAGCACGGTGGCCGTTCACGTGTTCGATGCAGCCTGTCTGTGGGGCACTCAGGAGGGGGTCAGCAGTAGCTTTCAGAGCTGCTTTACAGTGTGAAATAGCTGATGGACGGTATGCTGTGTCTGCCCCGAATACCCCAATTTGGTTGCTACCTAAGTACCCCTGAAAAAGCAGCGGTCAGATATCTAGTCTGACTGGATTAGTTCAGCCCACTAAATAGAGAGACACCGCTTTCTCCACAGGAGACAGACCTGTACGGTTATCTCTGAGCTGTGGCTGGCGTTTCGAGCCATGAGTGAGTGGGTCTTCCATCTACAGTAGATTCTCACCTATTCTATTCCCTCTATCATTCTGAGCAGTAACAGCATTTACCTCAGTCATGAGAATCTCCAGTATTGAGTCCTTCTGTTCTGGGCACCGGGTTAAGCATTGTATGTGTATTATCTTAGTTAATCCTCACAGTAGTTCTGTGCTGTCAGGAATGTTACCTTGTAGATGAAGAACTGATTCTCACAGGATAAGTGACCCAGGCTGGTGCCACCAGGGTGGGGTGGGGGCACCGCCCTAGCTTTGGTCCTCACTGGGCTGTGCCCGCGAGGGCTGGGAGAGAGCCCTGAGGTCGTGCCCTCGGTCTGGGAAACGTTCGAGTGTTGGGCAGCCACAGTGTCGAAGTATCTTGGCTTTGTACGGTTTTAAAAAATCCTACCCTTAATAAAAGTATTTTATATTTGGTTATTCAGCATTCTGAATTGGTTTAAGAGGAGCCCTCCAAAGTAAACCACAGTAAGTTATATTATTTGTCACTTGTTTTTTAATTTTATTTCCCCATTTTATTCTAAGGAGCTCATGTCAGAATTCGTGGCTTATTGAACTTCCCTTCCTGGCCTTGATTTTGGAACCAAAACCTTGTACTTGCCCATCCGGCTTCAAGGGTGAATGACATTCAGGAACCTCAGGGATGCCCGGAGCAGAGCCTCTGTCTCCTCAAACCCACTTCTCGGGGGCTTCCTAACATGTACCTTATGGCGTGTTAGTTGTCATTAATTGAACTGTGTGTGGAAGGGTTTCCTCTGCCTGTTTTAGGAACGGTCAGGGCGCGTCTCCCTTGGAGCACAGCTGCGCTCTGCAGCCTGGACGTTGTGTCTGTGTGCTGCGCGGCTGCGCTGCTGTCAGGCGGCTTCTATAAAGATGTGTATCGTTCTAGAGCAAGTACCATTGGCAGTTCCCGTCAGCACAGAAACGGTTTTCCCCAAACGGCCTCTGTTGCCTGAGGGCAGAAACTGCCATGGTTTCTCTTGGCGGTGCTTCAGGTTGTGTCTGTGGAGTGGCAAGCTCTTTATGACACCAGAACATGAGTTCCATTATTAATGACCCTTAGTCATTTCCTCTAGCTTGAGTAACTTAAAAATAGAAAAATGGGAACTAATTGGATTCGGTTGCTGATCGTTGTCATTCCTTCATTGTAAACGTAAACTCACCTCCTAAGGGTTTTGAAAAAGTGGCTTTGAGGACCAGGCAACGTATGGTTTCAGTGAAAAGTCATCCTCACTGTGTAGCACTGCGATTAGATGGTACCAAACGTGCAGGACCGGAATCCCTCTGCTGTTCTGAGCAGACTGCCCGCCACCCAAGCTTGTCAGGTGACGTGGAAGGAGAGGTGGGTGACCCTGATGTTCTGTAGCCTCCACATCCTGTGTGTTTGTACATGTGGGATTTTCACTAGCCCTGAGAAAGCCAAGGGGCACCTCTGGGTTTAGGTGGTGCCGGTGGCGGTGAGGGGGAGGGTAGAGAGTCTGCTGGAGAGGATGCGATCTGAGGTGAGACTTGGAAATGGCATCACAGCCCAGGGAGACACAGAGATGTGGGAGCCCAGAGAGGGCCCTTGCAGGTCTTGCCCTCACTCTGGAAACAAGAATTTGCAAGCTAAGCATGGCCATTGGGCAGGAGGGCTTTGAAGCCAGGGTTCAGGGTTAACATCCCTTCTGTCCCCTGGCCTCACCGCGCTCTTTGTGAAGTCCAAATCTGGTGTGAGAATTAGATGAGATGTTGTAAGGTTGATGCTGGCCCTTGAGGAGATGCTCAGAGGACATCAGCTCCCTCCGGCTCCCCCTGTGCCCTCCACACGTCTTTCCTCTCGTTGGATGAGAAATCAATGTTGGGAGAAATTAAATGGCTTGCCTGAGTGACACACCGGGGCTGCACTCGGATCTTTTTAGTCCTGTTGCCTCTTCCTCTTCAAGACGGCCGTGTGTACTTTACAAATGTACATACAGGGCGCTGGGCTGGATGGGGTGCCGGGCAGTTTGAGCTTTGTCTTCCTCATGGTTGTGTCTGGTTGTGTTGCTTTACATCCGACAAAGCCTGTTGATTTGTCTCAGCAAAGCTGGCCTGTCCCTGTGGTTCCCTGTGGTTAGTGGGAGCCCCCACAAAGCTCTTCCAACACCGAAGTACTTGGATGTTGAAAATGTAATCAAAATGGGTCTTTTCAAAAGATGCGTATCTGTCAACTTCTTGTAAATGTAACCATTTCTCCAGTGATTTACATTCTAGTATCTGTTGTGCTGGGCTTTTTTGATCTTCAGTTGTCAAGGGCCCCTGTTACCTTTTTGTTTCTTTCTGCAGGCTGTCGGGTCGTTAATAAACTGTAAACAAACACCTAAGTACACCCAGGAGTTTTCAGGGAAAGCGTAGTCTTTTGTAGTACCACGGTCGTGCAGTTTATAGGTTTAACAGTATGATTTGCTGTATGCCCCAATTTCTAAATTAAGGAGCAATTATTGTTATAACACTTACTACTGTTAATATGTGTTGTCTTTCCCAGCTGCATATGCTGATGCTTTGGTTACAGTTTATCCCTAATTGTGGCCAGCCTGCCTCGAATGCTCATCAGGAATTAGGATGTGTATACAGAGCCTTCCTGTGACCTCCTCATTGTCTTAAAACCAGTTGAAGGCTGTTTCTCTTTCAATTGAAGGTTGACTTTCCTGTCATTTCCCCTTTGGTAGAGAGTAAAGCGGTATCACAAATTTGAATGTGTGCTATACATAAAGATAAAAAACAAATTTCTTCTGTACAGCACAGGGAACTATATTCAATATTTTGTAATAAGCTTTAGTGAAAAAGAATAAAAAAATGAATATGTGTATATAAATGCATGACTGGGACATTATGCTGTATACCAGAAATTGATACATTATAACTAACTCTACTTTAATAAAAAATAAGCAAATTTTAATGTGTTTAAACTAAGAAAGTCACATACCTGGCAGTGATAAATACTGAAGTGTACATGAGTTATCCAGGCACTTGCTAATATATTTCAGGAAATTGGAGAAATGTGGGTTGATCACTACCAAATAAATTTTAACCTCTAACTGGCTGCCTTTTTGAAGCTTCTTTGCAAGTCGCTTGTTTTCTAAATTTGGAAAAGTCTGTGTATTTAAGCCTTGAAAAAGACAGTCTCTTAGCAACATGGAAGGACAAAGAGGAACAAAGTTAAGAAGTGTGCTATTATTTGTGTATGTTCTCGCTGATTTTTTTGAAAATCACCCTAAAGGTAGGTATTCTTTAAGCTGTTTATAAATTTGATAAATTTAAAAAGTAGCAAACTCTGTGCCTTTGTTTGTCTCCCCACACTGTATATTTTTGCCCACTTGGAGAACGTACGTGGGTATCCTTAATTAAGAATTAATTGAAAGTGTCTGCATGGAGGACTTTCTGCTCCATACTTAATTAACTTAGAAAACATTGCCTTGATAAGCAGATGGACCAGGTTTAAAGGAAAAACAGAGTTTGCCCTCATTTTAGACATCTATAATTCATTTAATTAACCTTGGAAGCAGTTTGCATCCATTATGAATCCGTAAATAAGGAAATGGGGAAGTGGCTGCTGCCCCCCTTTAGGGCTAATTATGTGCTCTAGCTTGGCTCCTCTGCTATGGAGAATAGTTGGGTGGCGGCAGAAGGAGAGGTGTTTTTTTTCTTTTCTTTCTTTTTTTTGTAGTGAAGTTGTTCCCTGGGCTGGGCTGGGCCGGGCAGTCCGGCAGGGACCCTGGCTGCTCTGCATCGTTCTGTTGGTGGAAGCACAGGGCCAACCCAGACTGCAGGGAGGGGAAAGGAGTCCGTCTCCGAGGGAAGGGGCAGCAGGTGTGCGTAAGGCTTGGGAGGAATTTCTGGTGTCCATTCTGGAACTAATTTTTTACATACATTAAAGGAGTATTCATTTATTCCTCAGTTTCTAAGTTCCAGCGATTCTGAGACGTACATGCCAGCGTCCACACCCACACTGTTTAGTGTCTTACAGCGACAGCCTCTCATCTCCACTGGCCGGACAGCACTGGAATATCGCTGTCATTACATCTGATTGCGCAGATGTGGACACAGCAGCCATGTTGATGTATATTGTTGGCAATATACAAGACGAGATGAATTGCATATGAAAAGTCTTCAAAAATATTAAATCATGATCCAACACTGGAACAAAAGGTTTTTATGCAAGAGAAAGCTATAGACCCAGAGCAGCAAGATGTAAATTTAGTCCCAGTGAAACAAATTTTTGTTAGAGAAATGATCACAGTTACTATTTTTTTTTTTTACCAAAAACAAAACACCCCCCCCCCAAAACACTAACGAAGAGCTTTGGGAGACTTGAGACAGAGGATAAGTAACTGAAGTTGTATTACAGAGTTAGGGCAAGAGTATTGCCTTCCAGATAATAAATTACACAACTTGAAAACAGGAGAGATTGGTAGATCCCTTCCAGGAGATGAAAGGAACTTCAAAGCAGTAAGCAGCTGGTGTGTCCAACTCATAAGTCGTCCAGGGCTGTTGCTGAGGTGTGGAACATCAATTTATCAAACTTTCTTCCAACTTAGAACTGTAACTGCTTATTTTCTAGTGATTTGGAGAAAAATTGAGTTTAGACAGATAGGAAATGCTGATAAAACCCCCAGTGTTCTTTAAAAGGCTCTGAAGTTTTCCTGTGAGGGTTATGGTGCTAAGGAGATGAAAGTCGTGCACATGGGCTCTGAGCAGCCGTTATGCTGTGGTGCTTTGCACAATTGCTGATGGCTGAGAGTTGCAGCTTTAATTTAATCTTAAACTAAAAACAATCCCCAAGAACGAGTTCTTCCCCCAAACATTATTGTGCACAAGGACACATGTGTGCAGCACGTCTAGTCACCAAAGATACACGTCCTAGTTATCTGAAAAGCCTCCTGCCGTGACACCCGGTAAGAACAGGAAAATGCCAGACTCAGAATTGGCATATTGGGTGTCTGGCAGCTGGAAGAATGTTCCAGAGACAACAGTGAGGCGTTAGGTGGAAAAAAGCGCACATTGGCAACCGAGTTAAAGTGATTCAGAAGAGTCAGGAAGATGTGTTACGAACATCTTAACCAGTTTTGTTTCTTTTCTTTTTTTTTTTAAATGGAGGTACATGAGTGATAGATGATAAATCTAATTATCTCAAAGTTTTTTTAGTTATTATAAGATGGCTCTAAGTGACGAGACAGCTTTATGTCAGTTTATGGCAGCATTTTTCTCAGTGTGTGCAAACTGTGGGTTCATATGATTATCGATTGCATCTTAGACTCAATAAATATGTCACAGGCACTGAACCTAAACTACTGCTTTCATGGAGTCTCCAGTTTTAGGGATGATGGGAGTATATCTACTCAAGCCCCAACAAGCATTTCAAAATGCATTTTCATGGAATATGTAAGAACAAAATTATTAAGCACTTCTGTCACTTTTATGGAAAAATAAACTCCAAATTCCAAACAGCCAAATCTTTTGTTGTTGTTTAATTTTTAAAAATTGAAGTATAGTCTATTTACAGTGTTGTGTTAATTTCTGGTGTACAGCATAGTGATTAATTCATACACACACACACACACCTTTTTATTATAGACCATGACACGATATGGAATATAGTTCCCTGTGCTATACAATAGGACCTTGTTTAGCTCCTTTAGTAGGTAGTATCTGCTAATCCTGAACTCCCAATTTATCCCTCCCCCGTCCTTTCCCCACTGTAACCATAGGTTTGTTTTCTGTCTGTGAGTCTGTCTCTGTTTTGTAAATAAGTTCATTTGTGTCCTTTTTTTGTTTTTTTTAAGATTCCGCATATAAGTGATATATGGTATTTTTCTTTCTCTTTCTGGCTTGTTTCACTTCGTATGATGATCCCCAGCTTCATCCATGTTGCTGCAGATGTAAACAGCCAAAGCTTAAAGGAATTAAGTGTTAGACTTATTTTCTTTCTGTTTTATATGTGTATGTTGTGTATTCCCAGCTAATCAATAAGTTCTGAGTGTGTTGCTCAGACTCCATGTGTAACTATTGGAAGATTTAAAAAATCCAAGCAAGATGTGAGACCTTCAGTTGTTAAAGGCTGCTGGTCTTCCAGGGGCTTCTAAAACTCATCCTCACTGTTTTCACAACCATACTGCAGGTGGTAAACGTTCCACAACCTTTTGGTTTTTAGAAAAGTAGACCTTACTTTTTAGAGCAGTTTTAGGTTCACAGCAAAATTACGAGAGGTACAGAGATTTCCCTGTAAGCTCCCTGCCCCGGAACATGCATAACCTCTTCCATTATCAGCATCCCTCACCAGAATGGTGTGTCTGCTTCGGTCCATGAACCTACACTGACACACTGTTGTCGCCCAGAATCCATAGTTACATTAAGGGTTCAGTCTTGCTGCTACACATTCTTTGAGTTTTGACAAATGTGTAATGACATGTATCCACCATTGTACATGGTGACAAATGTATAATGACATGTAGCATCCTACAGAATAGCTCCACTGCCCTGGGAACCCTCTGTGCTCTGCTGATTCAGCTCTCCCCCAGCCCCCGGCAACCACTGATCATTTTACTGTCTCCGTAGTTTGACATCTTTCAGAACGTCGTATAGTTGGAACTGCTCAATATGTAGCCTTTCCAGATTATCTTCTTTCACTTAATAAGATGGATTTAAGATTCCTCCATGTCTTTTGAGGGCTTGATAGTTCATTTCTATTTAGCACTAAATGACATTGCATTTTCTGGATGTACCATGGTTTATCCACTCACCTACTGAAGGACATCTTGGTTGCTTCCAAATTTTGGCGGCTTGAATAAAGCTACTATAAGCATCTGTGTGTAGGTTTCTGTGTGAGCATATGTTTTCAGCTACGCTGGTACCAAGGATTGTGATTACTGGATGGTATGGTGAGGTTATTTTGAGTTTTGTAAGAAACCATCCAATAGTCTTCCATTTTGCAATGAATGAGAGTTCCTATTGCTCCCCTTTCTTACGAGCATTTGGTATTGTCAGTGTTCTGGATTTTTGCCATTCTAATAAGCGTGTAGAGGTATCTCATTGCTTTAATTTACCTTTTTCTGATACTACCTAATGTGGAGCACCTTTCATGGGCTTATTTGCCACTTATATATCTCCTTTTGGTAACGGTTTTTTTTAAGGCCTGCAGCCCATTTTTTGAAATCGCAATGTTTGTTTTGTTTGTTTT
The DNA here is from genome assembly GCF_048564905.1 of Vicugna pacos. NCBI lineage: Eukaryota > Metazoa > Chordata > Mammalia > Artiodactyla > Camelidae > Vicugna > Vicugna pacos. The sequence continues at coordinate 8,413,585 of NC_132998.1, forward strand.
CTTATTATTGACCTTTAAGAGTTCTTTGTATATTTTGGATAATAGTCCTGTATCAGGTATGTCTTTTGCAAATATTTTCTCTTAGTCTGCGGTCTGTCTTCTCATTATCTTGACAGTGTCTTGTGGAGCAGAGCTTTTTCATCTTAATGAAGTCTAGCTTTCCAGTTCTTTCTTTCATGGGGTGTGCCTTTGGTGTTGTTCTTAATGTCATTGCCAAACCCAGGGCCATCTAGCTTTTCTCCCATGCTACTTCTATGGGTTTTATAGTTTTGCATTTTATATTTAGGTCTGTGATCCATTTGACTTAATTTTTATGAAACATGTAAGACCTGGGTCTAGATTTTTTTTTCTCTTTTGCATGTGGATGTGTACTTGTTTCAGCACCATTTGTTGAAAAAGCGACCTTTGCTGCATTGTAGTGCCTTTGCCCCTTTGTTCAAACTTACTTGACTGTGTTTATGTGGGTCTCTTTCTGGGCTCTCCATGCTGCTCCAGTGATCCCTTTGTTCCTTTACCAGCACCACACTGTCTTGATCATTGTAGCTTTTATAGTAAGTCTTGAAGTCGGATAGTGTCAGTCCTCCAGGTCTGTTCCGCTTCAATGTGGTGTTGGTTGTTCTGGGTCTTCTGCTTCCCTGTATCAACTTTAGAATCGGTTGGTTTATATCCACCAAGTAACTTGCTGGGATTTTGATTGGGGCTGCACTGAATCTGTAGATCAAGTTGGGAAGACATGACATCTTGATAATGAGTCTTAAATATTGAGACCCCTTAGACTTTGAAATTTTGAAATTCTAGCCCTGGAATGGATGTAGTTTGAGGCCGCATGTGTGGCCAGGCAACCAACTCCTGTCAGCAGTTTGGGCCATGATTTCTAAAGAGGCATTGCTAGAAATTCTGGTTAGGTTGGTTTGAACATTTATGGACATAAATTAATACAAATCCTCTTCCATGTTGCATGAGAGTTCCTGATGTTCCATGCCAGTGTTTAAGAGTGTAGGCTCTGGAATCTCATTGTGGGTGTCTAGTCCTGGCTGCGTGACTTACAAGACTTCAGGCAAGTAACCTCTCAGTTGTGAAGTGGACTTAACTGCAGGGATTAAGTGAAACACGTAAGTATCTCAAAAGTTGTTTGCAATTCCTGATTTTCCACTTGCTTATATTCCATTGTCTCTTCTCCCCATCCTCCTCCAGACTTCCTCCCTAAGACCTGCCTTTAAAACTGCTTTTCACATGATGTCACTCATGACTTCCATACTGCAAAATACAACAGCCCCTGTAAGACTTCTTACCGGGCAGGACGTGGCTTAGTTGGACCACGCCCTCCTTGACACTTTCTGTTTCTACATCAGTGTCTCTAAAGAAAGCCTCCTGGTGCCCTTCTCTCTTACACTGAGAGACTACTTCTAAAATTGCCTTTGGTGACTCTTCCTCTTCTGTTTGACCGGCCAGGATTTGGTGCTAGATTCCAGTCTTTCTACTCCATTGTGTCTAAACACCATTCACGTGCTGAGGACAGCTAAATGCTCACCCCCAGGCCAGAGTCCCAGACCCAGGAAACAGCCACTTGACTCCTCTTGGCTTCCTCATCATGGGCTGAACTCTTGCTTTCCAGTGTCTCTGCTTCCTTTCCCCTGAAGTTGCCCCTCCTATAAATTCCAGTAAATGACACCACCATCCACCTGGAGGATCAAGTAAACTATTCAGGCACTGTGTTCTGTCCTTTCCTGCACCGTCACACCCCCAGTCCCCTATCAGCACATTCTCCTGGCTCTCCTTCTAAAACACGTCCCCAGACTGTCCCCTCCTCTCCGTCTTCATATGTTAACCTCTCTCTCTGGACCCCTAACGTAGCTTCCTCACTGGTTCCCTGCGTCTACTCACATCACCTTTCTTCATACAGTTCCCAGAATGATCATTAAAAATGTCAATTGGATCATGTTGCTCTTGCTTGAAAGCCCACCAGTGGCGTCCAGGCCTCCCGTTGTGTGGGCCCTGACCACCTCAGAGGTCCCACGCTCCAGTCTGTTCTCTGACCCCATTACACCTGCCTCCACCTTGGCCTCTGTGGTTGCCGCCCCTCAGCTGGGACCACTGCCTCATTGTCACCGGGCACCATCTCCTCGTCTTGCAGGTCTCGGTTCAGATGCCCCTTCATGGCCTCCCATGACCACCACGAACAATTAGCACAGCTCCCCTCCCCCAGCACTGCCCCCTCTCTCCGCCTATTGTAGTCACCGCCCATAACACCCCTGTTTGATATCGCCTTGTTCCTTTGTTTACTTATTGTCCGTTCTCTCATAAATAGAATGAGCACTAGGAGAGCAGGGTCCCTGTTTGTCTCATTCAGTGGGACATTTCAACACCTGGAGCAGCCCAGCACTTAGTAGGGGCTCAGTAAGTATTTACTGAGTTAATAAATTATGAAATAAGGCTCCTGACACAGTGCCTGGACATTAGTAGATGCTTAGTAAGCACTGGCCATTATCCTTTCATTTGTTTTTATTCTCTGATTACTATGGCTAGGACTTCCAAAATTACGTTGAATAAAAGTGGTGAGTGTGGGCATTCTTGTTCGCTATCTCAGAGGAAGTGCTTTCCGCTTTTCCCCATTACGTGTATCTTTAGCTGTGGGTTTGTCGTACATGGTCTTTATTACATGGAGGTATGTTCTGTCTGTGCCCACTTTTGGACAGTTTTTATCATAAATGGATGTTGAAGCACTGGCTATTATCACCTTGAACATTAAACCTTGGTGTCTGTGCCTGCCTCTCTAGCCCAGCTAGCTTAGAAAGAGCACAAGACCCACTTCTTGGGCATCTTTTAATTCCAGAATCTAATACAGTGACTGGCATGTGGTAGGTGTGTAATAAAGATTTGTTCCATGTGCAGACTTCATAGAAGCGGCCCTTTTGCTCATTAGAAGCTGTCTGTGTGTCTGCGTAACGACTGGCTCCTTTACCAGGTGCCGCCTTGCTTATTTTCTGCCTTCATCCTCCTTGGCCTGTGTGTGGAAGTTTGTACTCTTCCCTCACGCCTGCCGAGTGACAGACAGGATGCTTTTGCCGCTCTCCTGGTAGACAGCCTCGTAAGTGAGCCCCTGCTTCTTGGGCCGGTTCCGGGTCTCACCTCTGCCCCCTTGCAGAACACGTCTGCCTTGTTTCTGGCCAGGCCCGTCGTTAGCGGGTAGGCACATTGGTCTTCCCGTCTCTTTGTCCTTCAGTCCACTGATGGTTGACCTTCCCCTTTCCCAATGCCAGTGTGATTCCTCACATCAAATCACCGTGACAGACCCTCTGTTTCAGTGGCTCCCAACCTTGCCAGTCTCCCTCTGCCTCTAGCTCTATATGAATGGAATTTGTGACGATGAGGAAATCCCAGATATTCTGTACGTTACAATAGTTTTAAAACATTGCTGTGATGAAATATTTGGGATGAGCTTTTGCGCCTTAATTTGTCACTTCCGATAATACAGTATTTGGGGCAAGAGGAGGTTTTAGGAGGTCTGTGAATTAGTTGTTTCTTCTGTTTGACACTTCTAGTAACATAGAAATATAAAATAGTAACATAAAAACATAAATGGTAATGGGAAGTAGCCAGAAAGATTAGAAAATGAGCTTTTATGTTGTAAGGGGGTATGGACACTTCCCACAGTGACTATGCTTCTAGTGACACTGTTCCATTTCTGTTATTTAATGTTAAAAAAAGAAAGCAGCACTTTACCAAACTTAAAACTTTAATCAGACTACTCAGTTCGGTGAAGCTGTGTGTACCCAAAACACACAAAGTTAACTCAGATTATTAGCGTGTCCTTTGATGGCACAGTTTACGTGGTTGTATATGTCAAGTACAGCAGGTGTTAATCTCTACTTAACAGAGATTTGGCACTCAGAAGTTTTATATATATATAGCAAGAGACAATGCATGTGTGTATAATAGACATTTTTCACATAGCCTTTTTGTAAGCATGACCTTAAAATCAGGGCATTCACCTTTATTTGAAGATGAAAAATTGCATTGTGGTGTTTTGTAATTCTTATCCCAATAGTTTGAAGTGGTTTGCAACTTTAAAGAAGTTTCATTGCCCGGGTGTAAATCTTTCCTTTTTGGGTAAATTCAACAAATTAAGACGGGCCAGAGAACAAGGTAGTCTAGATTTGCAAATTATTGTGTCATTTCAAAGCACATGATTTTCATTCCATTTAAAAAAGTTTTTCCTTTTGAGTTAAAGAAGAATTGCAGAAGAACTTCAGTTTACCTATTTTTCCCTATTGTTAACATCTTACATAAACATAATACAATGATCAAAGCTAAGAAATTAATACTGGACCTGTGGTAGGCAGAATTGTGAGATGGCCCTAAGACTCTTGCCCACTGGTATACATGCCCTGTGCATCATCCTTTTCTTTCAAGCGTGGGCAGGACTTGTGAATATGATGGGATAGCACACTATAATAATGGTACATTACAGAGTAGGAGGGATTTTGCAGGTACCTTAACTAAGGTACCTAATCAATTAAACTTTGAGTAATTGAAAGGAGATCATCCAGGGTGGGCCTGACCTAATCAGTTGAGCCCTTTGGAGTCTTCAGCAGCAGCAAACACAGTCTTGCTGGTTTAGAAGAAAGCAGACAGCCCTGCTGTGAACTGTTTATGGAGGGGGCCTTGTGGTTAGGCCCTGAGAGTGACCAGCAGGAGCTGAAACCAACCTTGGCCAATGGCCAATGAAGAAATGGGTACATCAGCCCTACAGCTGCAGGGAATTGAGTTCTGCCCACAGTGAGCTTGGAAGAGGACTCTGATCTCCAGAGGAGAACCACAGGGTGCCAGCACCTTGATTTCAGCTTTGGGAGATCCAGCCATAGTGTGCCTGGGCTTTGGACTTATGGAAACTCTGGGATAATAAATGTGTGTCATTTAAATCTTCTTATAAAAATGTGCTTTGTGGTCAATCGTTATGTAGCAACAGAAAACAAACACAGTACCACCCTTTTAACTAGAGTGTGGGCTTTGCCGGGATTTCACCAGGTTCCCGCTCACGCTCTTCTATTCCAGCATCTGACCAAAATGTGATGCTTTCATGCTCTCACTCCTTGAGTCAAGAGGAAGTTACACCTCATACATCATGATAAGCAATTATCTTGTGCAAATTGAACGTCTGGAAGGGATTTCATCTCAGTGATGTGGTGGGGGTTGTAGCTGAACATTTGAGTTCAAGTTTTGTCACATTAACATTGGGTGTGGCGTGATTTGCACCAGGAATTGCTGTCCTTTTGTCTGTTGGGTTCTGCCCCTGTCCGAGGGGCCTCCCAGTGATGTGTCTCGCATGTTCAGAGCTGCAGACGGATGCTGAGCATCTATGAAACAGGCCTCAGATGCTGTGGTCCCTTTTCCTGTTCTAACTGCACAGGGTCCAGCCGTCTGAGAAGGACGCAGTGATGTGAAGACATGCCTCCTGCCAGCTCTCGGTCCTGAGCTGTGACTTGGTTTGGCAGGGTATTTTCAAACGCTCAGATCTCTGTATCATCATGGTAGTGCCCCTGTACCCCGTGCATTCACTTCGCCGGTGACGGAGTGGAGACTGTAGGTTAAAGGTGCACCAGCGCTTTGTGGTTTCATGATTGGAATCCAGGCCTTCTTGTTCCTGGCATGTTGTTGTTCTCACTGTCAGCACATTAGTCTTTTCAAACTTAAGCTACCATCCTGCTCATGTCAGAGATCAAGGGTGACCTTTGGGTGCTGTTTTGATGGAATTTATCCAAGAAATGCCCATATCTTGCCCTGCAACCCCCCGTGTCCCACGGTGAGGGTGGGGAGCCTTTCCATCACAAAAATCAGAATTCCATTTTATCAGAAGTTTCAGAAGCATCCAGTGCCCCAGTGCTGAGTCCAGCTAAAGGCCCCTACCTTCACTTTAAAGGTTGGGACCAGCCCAGGCAGGTGTGATGGTGGAGAGAGATGGCGGAGCTCCCAAAGTGGTCCTGAATCTGTTTACCCATGTGGAAGCTGGGTAATGGGATGGGACAGCACTGGTTCAGCTGAGGGTCATGAAATCCTGCTTCATAAGACCCAGTGACCCCGTGACTGGCAGTGGTGGCCTGTTGTTGATGCGTGTTTGGAGGAAACGGATTAGCCAGGTCCCCTCCTCCCTTGTGTATCTGGGAGGGGAGCTGGAACGGAGAGGGGCAGAAGTGAGCCTGATGGACAGAGGGAGATGGTAGTAAAATTTCCTTTCTTCTGTAGTCCCAGGTGCAGGGCTGAGTGATAGGATTTAAAAAACAAAAGAAAACAAAAACCAAACCAGTTCCTGGCTTGAAGCAGTATGAGTTTTAGTGAAGGTCATTCATAGAAATGAGTATAATATGGAAATTCTGAGGGGTTAAGAATTCCACAGAGAAGCTACTTAGGCTGAGTTTCAGAGGGAAGATAGGCATTTTGCCAAACAGATAGGGCTGGAGAGTGGTAGGATGGGGTGGAAGGTGGGCATGAAGCTGTAGTAGCCTCACGTGCAAAGGCACTGAGGCCTGAAACTGTACCGGGGTATGTCTGTGAAAGAGAGTTGAGGAAATTGTTTGGTGTTTCGGATTTTTTTAAACACAAGTGACGTCAGACTTGCATTTCAAAAATCAAGCATTTTTTTTTCTATTATAAAAATATCAGTATAGAACACTATAAGAAAGAAATAGTTGCCCCACAGTTGGGTTTGTTGTCTCCCGTAGTGCCCTGCAGTGCCCTGGGCCAGAGCCCTGCTCTCCCCACCCCATCTGTGGCACCTCTTACACCTCTCACCACACGGGATTGACATTGCACCATTACTTAATCGAGATGTAAAACTCCTAATGTGGCAGGAACCAGGACTGTCCAGTTCACTCCAAAATCTAGCAGGGCACCTGGTACATAGTAGGTGTTGAATGAAACGTAGTCTCAATACACAGAGAATTGCTGTAAACAGCTTCCCTCATTTTTACATATGCATATTTTAATTTTATTTATTAGCATTCAACATTTTTTAATATTTGACTCATTTTGTTTTTGAGAAATGTCTGTTATTTGTGTCATGTTTGCATTTTTTAGAACAATAATCTGAGTTGTCTAGAACTGTATTTTTAAACATAATAGCCAGTAGCTGCATGTGGCTATCTACATTTAAGTGTCAATTAACAAAAAATAAAATGTCAGGTCCTCAGTCTCACTGGCTGTATTTCAAAGATGCAGGTAGCCACGTGTGGCTAATGGCTACTGTATTAGGTGGTGCAGGTCTAGAACTTCCCTGTCAAATTTCTGTTGACCTAGAGGCTGGATTGGTGGGGAGAGAAGCCAGAGGCAGGGAGCCCAGTTACGTGGTCTTTGCGTTATGACGGGCAAGAGGTGACAGTTTGAACTAGGCGGTGACAGTGTTCGAGGACAAGGCGGGTGGAATCAGAACTATTCAGAAGAGAGAATCAACTTGGTTTGGGCCGAGGTGTGAGGCAGAGGAGGAGGTAGGGCTGAAATCAGGGTTCAGCCAGGGCAGGTAGGTAGGCTGTAGGTAGATGTCTATCTCTGCATGTATAGAAGGGATTTATTACAAGGAACTGGCTTCTAGGCCAGCTGGAACCCCGCAGGCTCAGGCTGCAACTTGTTGCTCACAGGTGGAGTCCTGCCTCCCTTCCTTCTTTTCTTCCCTTTCTTCCTCTATACTTCCCCTCCCTTCATCCATTCCTCCCCCACATTTCTCTCCCCTCCCCTCTTCTCTTCCCTGTCTCCATCCTCCCCCTCCTTCCCCCTCCTCCCCCTCCTTTCTTCCCTCCTTCCCCCTCCTCCCCCTCCTTTCTTCCCTCCTTCCCCCTCCCTCCCTCTCCTTTCTTCCCTCCTTCCCCCTCCTTTCTTCTCTCCTTTCCCCTCCCTCCCTCTCCTTTCTTCCCACCTTTCCCCTCCCTCCCTCTCCTTTCTTCCCTCCTTCCCCTTCCTTTCCTCTCTCCTTTCCCCTCCCTCCCTCTCCTTTCTTCCCTCCTTCCCTCTCCCTCTCCGTTTCTCCCTCCCACCATCTCCCTGCTCTCTATCACCGGCCCCCCAAGCCTTCCACTGATTAAGTCAGCCCACCAAGGATAATCTCCTTCAAGGTCAACTGATTAGGAACTTTAATGATGTCTGCAAAGTCTCTTCACAGCAGCCTGAAGATAAGTGTTGAAGAGTTGGGAAGGTGCACACGCTGCAAGGTGGCTGTGCCTCCTTCACAATCCTCCTGCTCTCAAGAGAGACTCTTGTTGCACATGTTAACCAGAGACATACTAGAAAGGGAATGCAGAGGAGTGCATTTTAGCCTAGCCACATTGACACCACAAAGCCATCACAGACCATGCCAGTTTGCTGATTAGGCAATTGTGTAAATACTGTGTTAGATGAACTGAGATGAGGGTTACAAGAGGAGCACATAGAGGTGGAGGGAGTAGCAGAAGAATTCGGGTGTGGTGTGCTGAGGTTTCAAGTGCTGTAGACCATCATGCATCCTCTTAGATCTGGGTCTGGAACTAAGAGGGGTCTGGGCTGAGGACACCCATAGTGGGTCCTCAGTGCAGGCCTGGTCATGAGAACCAGGTGCTGCGCTTGTCATCTGGGGACAGCACGGAGAGAGCCTGGGACAGGGATGTCCGCACTTAAGGGGCTGAGGACAGATGTGGAGCCAAAACGGAAGCTGAGCTAGAATTGTTCCAAGATGGGGGCTGAGCATGGACAAGGGAGAGGATCGAGGTGGCTAAGTCTGCAGAGTGGCTGGGTGTTCTGTCCCCAGCCTGGGTGGAGAAGCAGGTAAGGCTGACTTCACAGCTGACCCACTGTCTGGGGAGGATGTGGATGGAGTGGAATTGAGCCTGCTGACCTGTGATCACTAAGGGCCACTGGGGAAGTCAGAGTGGGTCGTTCAAGTGCACTAGGCGTACCTGTTCCGTGCTGCCTCCAACCCAAGTGCCTGCCGGGCTCTGGCAGGGAGCAGAAGCCCCTAATCCAAACCTGGGGCTCAGGGACAGCTTCACAGCAGAAGTAGCAAAAGTTAAGATCACTGGGATGGGTGGGAATTAAGCCAAAGGAAAAGCGGACCTAATACTCTGCTTCCCTAATAATCCTGGTCAAACATGATCTTTACAAAATCTTTTTTAATTTTATTTTATTTTTTTACTTCTTTAGAACAGTGTTTCACAGACTAGTCTGCTCTCTACTGGGAAGATATCTGTTTTCTACTAAATTACATCTGCATTGTATCACAGAAGCATATTTTGTGTATATAATTTTGTGTGTGTGTAAAATTGTTTTTACAGACCTGTGGACATTGGCCTCTAGCAGAGAAGATTTAAGAACAGATACCTGACGTGGGATGTCCTCCCTGGCCGCCCGCTGCAGGCATCTGAGGGCTTCTGCAGAAATGCCATGAAGGGAACACCCTCCCCAGAGGCTCCAGTTTAGCTGGTCCTCAGAGGAGCCTGGCCATCAGTACCATTTTCAAACTTCCCTAGAACATTCCAGTGTGCAGGCAGGGTTGAACCCCAGGTTTAATCGCAGCATTTTAATCTATTTTAGACAGAGAAGAGCCACCACCGTCTCTGGAGGAGGAGAGGGAAAGAAAACAGTGAAAGAAACACTTCCTCCCTAGCGGGCACCCCTTGGAACAGCCCATTTTCCCTCCGTGTCCCTCGCCCAGTGGGCAAGGCACTGGCCAGGATCAAGCCTGTCAGATGGAAATCAAGATGTGTAATTAAAGACTCAACTTCCAATAGAACAGGCCTGCTTGCCACCCCAGGTGATACAAGTAAGAGAAAAATATCCTGATTTTGCAGATACCTTTAAAGTCATGGTTTCCAGGTTTTTGTTTTGTTTGAAACAGCAGAACCATGATTTCAAAACAAATCTTTCTTTAAACTCTGTCCTCCACCCATCACCCACCACCTTCCCCCGAGACCCTTCTTAGAAACACTCGGGTTCCTCAACACCATTTAAAAACCAAAGCGTCAAGTGTTAAAGCTACTCTGGTCTTGAGTAGAAGCTAAAATAAGCAAGAGCATCAAATTGAAACCAGCTGCTCCATAACGAGCAATCAACCCGTGGTCTATTATTTCCGCCTGAGGTTCCCCCGCCGCTAGAGCCTTGAGAAGATTATCTTTCCATCTCAGCTGTATCTGACACCCGGGTGGGGCTCACCAACGTTTTTCCTTCAGCATAGATAACATCTTAAAAAGGAAATAGTTACTGGAAAGTAAATGAGATTTAGTTTTAGACATTAAAATTGAATGCATCAGACCTACTCCTTCCTTCCTCATTCTTTATTTCAGGCATCTGGCCTAGCATCCCAGCAAAGACAAAGTGATAGTCATCACTGTGTGGTCTCCACTAGGAACGTCCTGTCTACTGGAGCAAACCTCTGTTAACCATTCTCGTGGGTTCTGTGTGGTTTCACTCTGCGAGTCTGAGTGTGAATCATTCCTCCCCTCGGTGGCTGTATAAGGTGCAGGAGCAGGCGAGGTGCTTTAAGATTGCAGGTAGTCTGCGGTCTGGGACTGGACCTCTGCTGGGCCGCTTACCGGCAGCGTGACCTTGGGCAAATTCCTTAACCTCCCCAAGACTCCATTGCTTCATCTCAAAATGGGAATAATCATATATATATATATATATATATATATATATATATATATATACACACACACAATGTCATGAGTGGTTGGGAGAGATCAAGGGAGACAGTGCATCTGAAGTGTTCTGCAGAGTCTTGGACACATGGAAGTCTCAACTGATGTTAGTTACTATTTTATATGGTACCTTGGGACAAAATGTTTTCTGTCCTCGGGGAACTCCTCTAGGGCAAATGAGCAGTTGGGAAGTATTTTTTTGTGCAGTAAATTACCTTGCTCTGGTCCAGCTTCTGGTTGAGCGGCTGGGGATGCAGCCATGGCCTGAGACGGAACAGAGCTCTGCTTGAGAAGCCTGAGCTCTGCTGGAACGTGTGCACAGGGAGGCCGGAAGCAGGCGGGGGTGCGTTAGAATGGGGGGCTGGCTTGTGAATCCTGCCGCTCAGTACGATGGGAGGAAAGGGGCAGCAAAGGCATTTTAGACTGTCAGGCATGACCACAGTTGCAGGAGGAGGTGAGTAGAGTTCATGAAAGGAAAATCTAAGAACAGGTCAGTTGTGGGGGTGAGGCTGAGAAGTAGCTCAGGCAGTGAGGGAAGCCAAGGCTGAGAGCATTGGCCGCTTTGCAGGTGGGGGACAGCCATTCTCTGTGAAATGTGCTCAGTGCCTCTTTCCATGAGGACTTGCTAATTGTATCTCCTGGTCTGTGTTCAATAACCAGGAAGCCCAGTGCATCTGCGAACAGCAGCCACAAGAGTAGCCCGTAATAGCAGGCTGCTCACACAGTATGTTAAGTCCCTGGAGGAGGGCGCTGCCAAGATTAAAAAGATTTGGCTAAAAATATGCCTCCAGAATTGTCTCTGACTGAGCATAGACTGTACGTCTAATCAGAGTGACATATTCATAGTGTAGGTCAGGGAACACCATACACCCATTTCTGAGATAAGAGACTGCAAGAGATAAACTGGGCAGCAGCGTGTTTCCAAGAGCAGAAGGAAGTTAAACTCTTACTCAAGATGGCATAAGGGTTGACTCGAGCTTCACCTGATGCTGTGCTAAAGGAAAGCCGTGGCATGTGAGTGTGTGCTAAAAAAAAAAAAGGTCAGTGGCAGTTGTTACATCATTGAACTTGGTGCCTAGGGGCAACTGGGCACAACTTAGGAACTGGCCATTGAACTTCCATAGCGGAATGTCTCCTGCAGGGGACTTCTAAGGGTGTCCACATGTGACCAGGCTTTCTACATAATTTCTGGTGGGTGGCACCCAGCCTCCAGTGAGCCCTCAGACAATGGTGAACTCGGACATGGGGGCAGCCCCACTGCAGCTGCAGTGGGTGATTCTGCTCCTGGGGCCAGTTGCACCTTTTGGAGGCTTCCAGGTGAGGTGCTAGCCCCAGCCCTCCCCCGTGACAGCACGTCATCCCAAGGCAGCTCCCCTGCCTGCTCGTGCTTTCTTCTTCCTGAATTGAAAGTCTTAAGTCTTTTCACCATATTGATTACTTGCCTCTGTACATGAGGCTTTTTTTTTTTTCACTCTTTTTATGGGTGGCTGTTTAATGGGCAGGCTGCTATCACAAAAATACCATAAACTGGGTGGCTTAAACAGCAAACATTGATTTCTCACACTTGAGGAGGCTGGGAAGCCCAAGACCAAGGCCCCTGCAGACTGTGCCCCCAGGAGGAAGAGATGGTGGACCATCTTTTGCTCTGTCCCCACAGCAGGAAGGGACAGGAGAGCCCTTGGGATCCCTCATGAATGGAATTAGTGCCTTGTAAAAGGGATCGCATGACCTAATCACCTCCCACAGGCCCCACCTCCCAATACCATCACCGTGAGGGTTAGGATTTCAACCTATGAATTGGAGGTGGGGACAGAAATATTCAGCCAATAGCAGTGGCATAAGGCATTGAACGCGTTATTCAGCAAATGGCCTGATTTGTCTTGAATAGAGCGAAATCATGGATAGCCACCTCCATCTTCCTAGACCGTGTATCTGTCAGCGGAGCTTAAGGCCCCACCAGAGGTTTTTGGGCTGGCATACTGAGCTTACTTGTCTGTTAAAACTTGTAGAGGTGGTTTTGTTTTGGTTTTTGATGATAGAACTAGCATCTCCTAAGTTTCTGCTCTCCTTCCTATATCTGTGCTGCTTTTGACAACCCAAGTTCAGAGCTTTTATTCACCCTTGTTTTATTTCTCCATTTAGTAAAGATGATCAAATCCTCATTCAATGGGACAGGAAATTTACTCACACCTGCTTCACATGTGATAACCTTGCCTTCTGTGTTGCCATTCGGGTCAAAGATCGTGTTCATCCGGTTGAGTGAAGAATGAATTGGTCCTTCCCCACCCCCGGCTGGGGGCCCATTGGAATGCTATGGACATGCCCATTGTTCTTCATATTGTTCCTCCCCAGTTAACCATCTTGTCATTGAGAATATCATGAGAACCTTCTCAGAGGTCTTAGTGAAGCCCAGTTCTCCCTGAATTTGTCCTCCAGCTGGTCCAACAGTGGATCAGCAACACAGTTTCCAGGTTGTTGGAATAAAGGATAAAACCATGCCAGGTGACTTGAACCCATTTTGAACCAGCTAACCTGCTGTTTTACAATTTTACTCATCTTGGACTTTCATTCTACCTTCCTAATGTTAATTCTTTCAGTCTAAAGAAAATTTTTTAAAGAAGTCAAATGCAAATTCCATTAACCCCAAGCACCAGAAATACCCCTTTCTTGATTTGCTATATAAAAATATTCATGACATTTTAACAAAAGGGCCCACTCCTAAACGCCTAATTTTGTCTATAAAATTTGTTTAATCCCCAGTTCATTCTGGCCTTTGGAATTTCCCACTGGACATACCTGTCCACGCCACCCTCCTGCATTCACCCTCTGTGGCTGTGTGCTGTCCTGACTTTTAGCGTGATCTCTTAAGATCTGAATATCCTCATTGGTTTCCATAGCAACAGTCACTTTTCTTCTCATTAGGGTTTTCTGGAAATTGCCTAATCACAGCTTTGAGACTTCATGAACACTCTTCTCTTTTAAAACTTCATGCTCTAGAGTCATGTCTGTGTTGTCTGAGAACTTCCAACCTAAGCTTTGCCTCTCATTGGGTGTATGACCCAAAATGGTGCCTCTAAGCAAGAAACAGTAAGATACCTTCCAGGCTTGAATCTGTGTATAAATAAAAAAGAGGATCCCACCGATGCTTGGGTACTGACTGGCCATCACCGCTCTGAGGGCAGTGCCTGTGGGAACTGGGCGGTAGCCAATAGGACCCTTGCCCGTTTGCAGAAGACAGATGTGAGAATAGTTGTAATCTGGCTGTGACCTTTTGTGATTCACCCTGTCCTCCTCCATGTTCTTTCCACTCCTCAGTTCTCATCATTTAGAAATCCAAGGGTGCATGTTCAAGTGTTGCACAATTCAATATTGGAACTGAAAATGGCAAGGCAGTATATTTTTCATTCTTTAATTAACATAAAGCACAGATACTATATAAATGTGCTCATGCTGTTCCTAAGATAATGTCATCTGAATTTTCTTTGAAAGAAAAAAACATTTGAAAGCATGCCTCTGTGGATGAGAATGTTTCTCAATTTGGTCTCGGACTTTCCCAAATGAGGAGTGATCTCTGACCTTAGGAAATGGTTCTCAGCAGTCTGGAGTCATCTGTATCCCAGTTTCTAAGGTCACAAGTCTTCATAACAGCTTAGAAAGGTTGTTGCAGTCTGGGGAGTGCCTTCTATATTTAGCTCAAAGTAATATGGAGACAGCTAACTATATTAAAGATAGCCAGCTTCCCCAACCATCTAGAGAACTTGACTGTCTCTTCACTTTAGAGTCATGCCCTGCCTTTAAGATTTATTAGAGGTTAAGATGTTATAGATGCATGCTTGGACTTTCAGAGCTCCAGTTCCCTGGTCCTTTGGATTTGCCTAATCAGACTTCATTATCTTCCCACAGTCACGCCTCTCCATCCATGCTGCCACCACCCTGTACCAGCCACCATCTTGCCATAATCTAAGTGGTCTCCTCACTATCATTCTTATCTCCCTCCAGTTCATTTTCTAGAGCGGACAGTGGCCAAAATGATCTTCTAAAAATTCAGATGAGCATTCCCTTGCTTAAAATCTTTTAGTGAATGCCTCTTACATTTCGATGAAATCAAAAATTCTTTACACTGAGGCCATGGTTTTCTGCCTCAGGGCCTTTGCACGTGTCTCCTACTGCCTGCTTCCCTCTGCAAGACCTACTCTTCTCCCTCCCTCCTCACCTGGCTGATTTCATGTCTCAGCTTACAGGTAACTTCCTCAAAGGAGTTTTCTCTACCATTTTCATCTGAGTATGGGCTCCTTGTTACATTCTCTTATAGTTCTTGATTATTTTCCTCCTGAGTCATCACAATTTGCAGTTGTGTCCTTATATCTGTGTCTTCACAGTCTGTCAAATTTATAGGGCTGGAGACCATGTTTGTTTTGTTTTCTCCTCTCGCCCTCCACAGCCTTTTACACATCCTGATGTGTCCCGTGCTTGTCAATCTTTGTTGAATGAATCTATAGATGAATGGATAAGTGCTATGTCATCTTACTGAATGTGGTAGAATGGAAAAATGCTGTGGCACTGCAATAAAAAGGTGTGGGTTCCAGACCCTGTTCTGCCACTTAGCAGCTTCATCTAATCTCTCGACCTCCTTGTGCTCCAGTTGCCTTTTGTTTAAGTTGAGGATACTGCTCTTGACCTAGCTGCCTTGGGGAGATGTGATACAGACCAAATGAGTCAGTTTGCAGGGGGACGTTCTTGTGAACGCTGCGGTACCATACCTTTTCATCCATAATGTCATTGCCTTGCAAATGACTAGCAGAGAATACAGGGAACTGAGGGACTCAGAACTGGGCCAGTGTGAAGACCCGGGGACAGAGTAGACGCCAGGCACAGGAAGTGTGCATGTTCGTGGATAGTTGAGGAAGGTGCACAGAGCCATCCAGGAGGGTCCTCAGGGCCCCTCTGCCTGCACACGTGCGGAATGTCAGAATGGCACTAGTGCTTAGTCTTGCCAATTTCCACACCATTCCCACTTGGAGACCACATGCCGTAATGAAAAGGCACTCAACTCAGAGAGACATGTCTTAAATTACAGTCCTTACCCTGCCACGGACTAGGTCTGTGACCTCAGAAACATATTTAACCTCTATTTCTTTGTTCCTTTACTATAAAATAGATTGGCAAGAAAGATACAACTGTTTTTATGTCTTAGAGGGTTGTTTTGGGGGAAGACTGAATGAAATAATGTATATAAACGTGCTTTGGAAATATATTAGGTATTATATGCAGAAAGGTGTGTTTAAATTCAAAATTGTGGAAGAATTCATTCAATAACTGCCTAAAAGTACCTCCTTTGCACATACCTTATACGTAGATTTCGTGGTAATACATGTTGGTTGAATAACTTCATTTGCAGTCAGGGTGCTGAGGAATGCAGTGAGTATTGCATGTGGATTTGTGGACCCCTTTGGGAGAATAATTTTCATACATTCTAATCAGTCTAAGTGCAGTATATTTTGATCAACATTTGCTAGCAACAGAACAGCTCACACTATTTTTTTCAAGGTAACTGTTAAAATGTATGTAAGTAGATTTTTTTTATAGCACAGAGAAATCATGCATGTAGAGCATAAAATATCTGACAGAGAGATTGAGCTGGGGAATGTGCCCCCAAGCTAACCCCATCTGAGTAGACTACCTCTTGACATCAATTGATTTTAAACTGTGCCAAAAATTTAATGATATTGTTTTAACATTAAAGATACCATCACATTCAATCTAGGTCGTATGTAAAATTCATCTTGATTTCAGAAGAATTAAAATATTAAAATCAGATCTTAGAATCCGGAATATGCCCCATCCTGTTACCCCTCTGGCTGGTGTTGCATCTTAGAGACTTGGGAGTTAAGGGCAGGCTGTAATTAATCTCCGAGAACCAAGGGCACTACCCACTTGTCTCAGAACCCCTCTGTGGATGGTGCTATGCGCTAATATTTTTGACATTGTAGCACTTCTGTCTCTTATTAGGAATTAAAATGGCTTCCTCAGATCTGGGAGTTTTTAGGCTAGCACAGAAAATCACTGAAGTTATGTTCTTCCAATTAACATGTTTATACTTCATCTCAGAAATTCTGATGAGATTGCAAAAGCTGCATATAAGTTTATGGAGAAACATTTGGCAAGAAACTAAATGCTGCATTTATTTCCATAGATCTAAGTTTTAAAAGCTGAGCAAGAGCTTATAGCATGATTTTGCAAATCTTGGAAATGAATATTCAATTCTGTGCCTCACAGTGAAAGTTATAGGTGCCACAGGTGTGCCCTACATCATCCTTAAGTTCTCTTGTTGTTGTTTTTAAACATATAATTCACATACCATACAATTTATTCCCTTAAAATGTACAATTCGGTGGTTTTCATTATATTCATAAGGTTGTGCAACCATTACTATTGTTTAATTCTAGTTAATTTTCATCACTCCAAAAAGAAACCTTATTCCATTAGCATGATTCCCCATTCTCCCTTCCTCACCTGGCCCCTGGCAGCTGCTGTTTGCCATTTCTATGGATGCGCCTATTCTAGAGATTTCATATAAATGGCATATGATACATGGTCTTTTGTGTCTGACTTTACTCAGCATAATGTTTTCAAGCTGCATCCACTTTGTGGTATATATTAGTTTTTCCTTTTTATGGCTAGGTAATATTCTGTTGTACGGATAAAACACATTTTGTTTATCCATCCATCAGTTGATGAATGTTTGGATTGTTTCTACTTCTTGGCTGTTATAAATAATTCTGTTGTGAACATTTTGTATACAAGCTTTTACAGGAACATATATTCTCAGTTCTCTTGGCTACATACTCAGGAGTAGAACTGCCAGGTCTTATGGTAACTCTGTTTAACTCTTTTAGGAACTGCCAAAATGTTTTCTGAAGCGACTGCACCATTTTACATTCCCACCACCAATGTATGATGATTCTAGTTTCTCTGTGTTCCTGCCACAACTTGCTGTTTTCTATCTTTTTGATTATGACCATTCTAGTGGGTGTGAAGTGGTATCTCATTATGGGTTTGATTGACGTCTCCCTAATGACTGAATGTCGAGCACCTTTTCCTGTGCTTATTGGCTGCTTGTATACTTATTTGGAGGAATGTCTATTCAGATCCTTTGCCCATATGTTCTTTAAGAACCTAACACTGACTTTAGGCTCCTGAGTGGTCCACCAGCCTAGGAACCACCCTGTCATCCTCCCGTATTCCTACCCAGTAACATGAACAGAACCATGCTGTTCAGTTGTCAAAGCCAGGAACCTGGAAGTCTTCTCACCCCTTCAGCACATCTAATCCACTAGTATGTCCTGTAGATTCTTCCTCCATGATATCACACCCATCCTTTTTCCATTCCCACTGTCACCACCTTGCCTTAGGTGTGTTACTGAGCAGAAGGCTCACTTCTTGGCACTCATAGAAGTTAATACTGTGGTGCCGGCTTTTGAGAAAAGAAAAGGCTTTATTGCAAGGTTGACTGGCATGGAGACAGGAGGCAAGGCTCTCAAATTGTCACCAAACTGAACCTGGGTCTGCTTACTGCCATGTAGCAAAACCAATTTACTGACACCGGGTTGTGGGGAAGAAAAGCACAGTGTCTATTGCAGGTGCCGAGCAAGGAGAACTGGGCGGCTTGTGCTCGAAAAACCCATACTCCGTAGGAAGAGAAGAGCTTTTAAAGGCAATATTTGGATGAGGATTGCAGGGTGTGTGACTTCTTCTGACTGGTTGGGGGTGAGGTAACAGCATGGGGTTTCAGGAATCTTAATCATCAACCTTCTGGTTCTAACCAGTCTGGGGTCTACCCACTTGTGGCCATCCCGCACCTGGGTGAGAATTCTCAGTTCCTGCAGAGAACTCAGAGAGATGTGTTGAACTGTTAGGTCCATCCCTTGAGGAGAAACTCGGACTCTGGTTTGTAGCTAGCTGAACAATTGCTTCTTGACTACTTTTTTGTTTGTTTGTTTCTGCATTTCCTCACTTCCCTAATTAGTAACTACTTGAGTCTGCTCTTTGGAACCCAGGGAATGCCTGGGAGAGTGAAGTCTTTCCTGCAGACAAGAAACAAGGGACACAGAGGGGCTTTTGTACCCAGGAGGGCCCCACAGGATCCTGCTCTGTTTCAATCCCTGCTTTTAATACTCCTCAATCTTGAAGGGAGCAGCGGTGGGACAAGAAAAAGAACAGTTTTGAATAGAGAGGTTAATTGTAAACTCGGCAAGGGGACTTGGTTTTAGGGAGGCTCGGTTTCAAAATCTGTCACCTCAATCTGGGGTTCAGTTGAACTTTTGAAAGTTGTGGGGAGGGGAAGTTTTCGACAGAAGGGCTCTGGAACTTTGCCCAATGTGGTTAAGTGTGGTTAAGGGGCTTCAGCACCAGACCTTCCTGGACAGCGGACGCTTCCCTTGTGAAAGGATTCCGGGGTTCAGGTTCTGTCATGTTCTGGTCCTTTGGTTCATGATGGGGAGAAACTTCAGTTCTGGGTGTCGTTTGAGGTCAAAATCTCTCTGCATGTTTCGGCTGCATGACTTGCGGTTTTGTTCTGTCGTCTCTGGAAACAACTTGTATCTTGTTAGAAACAGGATAGGGCCAGTTTGAGGCTCGTTCTATGGTTACAGGCTCTCCTCCCGTCTCTCCTGAAAAACTGAAGTGACCTCTTCCCCTACCTGCAACCTCTTCTCTCTTCTACTTTGTCTGCAGGAAACCTGCTGAAAGTCCTTCCAGAGCTCTCCAAATCCTAGGCTAACAGCCAGAGCCCGAAGGTGGCTGCACATCCTGGGCTCCTAGCCTTTCAGAAGTCCAGGATTCTTCAGAACAGAGTCAGTATCAGCTGTGTCTCTGGATGCCCTCCTGACTCAAGGCACCTCCAGTCTTGGTTTTGCTTCTTTTCCATCTCCCTTGACAATACCTGCCCATGTTTTTGTCATAGCATTTATCTCACAGCACTATGTAATTACTGTGGGTTCTGGTCCCCGCCTCTCGCTTTCTCAGTCCTTCTGTAGTTTCTGGGAGAAGGTAACCCCTCAAATACTTATTTTACACAAGGTGCCAGGCCCTGTGCCGGGTGTTCATGGCATCCAGTCATGGTCCTGCCTCCACATAAAGCTCTCTCTGAGGCAGTGCAAGGAGGCTTGTAAAGACTGAGCAGAAGTCAGCGCAGAGGAGAATCGGGGCAAGGGCGGTCCAGCATTCTGCACAGACTGTGCGGAGTGTTTAAAGGCCTGACGTGAAAAAAAGATCCTGATGTGTTTGAAGAACTGGAAAAAAATAACTCCACAGAGATTAGAGTCAGAGAGACACTCCTGAAGCTGGTAAAGGAGGCAGGGGTCAGCTCAAACTAGGGTACTAGGCCTGGGGAAGGGACTTTAGATTTTATCCGAAGTTTCCTGAGAGGCCGTTGAAAGGATTTTGCGCAGGAGACCAGATCCTGTCACACTGCTGTTTTAAGTTAGAATATCCCCAGAGAGCTCTTTCATGGGGTGGTTGTTGCGGAGGGTGTTGAGGACGGGTGTCGGAAAGGAGCTGACCGTGCTGCGGAGAGGAGTGTGGTTAGTGGTTAAGATGCGGACTCCGGAGTCACAGCGTCTGCATTCAGATCCTGCCTCTGTTACTCTGTGACCTTGCAAAGGTACCCAGTGTCTCTGTGCCTAATTTGCACGTGTATGAAATGGGACCATTGATATTACATGCCACTTTGAGGTAATCTGTGTAAAGCATTTAGAACAAATTTTGGCATGAGTCGCCAAATAAATGTCTTGTTACCACTGTTGAAAGTAAAATACTTTAAAAGCGTGACTTTAGGAAAACTGCCAAAACATTATTTGTAATATACTAAAAATAGGTGATTCAATGTAAATAGTGTGAAAACATCAGGAGAAGCACTAGGAAGATGGTTATTTTCGTTTCACTGTGCTCCGTACCCTTGTTCGTAACATCTACAGCCAAACAGACTGTAGTGGTGAAGGCGTGGGTAAAGTCGGTGTGCTTCAAGGTGCAGCGGGGACACGGGTCACATTGTTCTGTGGGACCTTTGGCAGCGGTGGTAGGTGGTCAAGATACAGTGAGTGATTAAGACTGGGGCTGGGAGGCATTCACATCTGGCTTTGATCCAGATTTTGCTGTTTTTCCCTCTGCAGTCCTGGGCAGGTTTTTCGGGCTCAGGCGGCCTCAGCTTGTAAGTGAGAAATGGAGTCTCGTCAGGAACTCACTGGGCGTTGTGGGTGGTGCATGGAAATGCACAGAGAGCACTTGCCCGGCGTTTGCCAGCGTGGGAGCTCGTGCATGTGCTGCTGCTACTTTTTGAATCATCTCTGGAGCCATTCTTTTCCCCATTTCCACTTCCCGTAGCTCCAGTATTGCATCTCTTCCTGGTAATACACGCACTGTATAGGGTAATGTTTAAAAGCAAAAGTTAAATTGCAAGCTCATTATCTGCTGAGATTAGTCACTACAGAAACAGTGAACATTGCACAACAGTAAGTCAGTGTTGAGTGGACACTGACTCAGTTTTTAAAATTCAGCTGTGGGGTTTTTATTTGGGAACAGGGGTGGTGGAGGTGTGACTGTGGCCCCTTAGCCTGGATTCCCCTTCACTGCCAAGGCAGTGAGAGCTCAGCCTGACTGACAGGGCAGGGAGAGCCTCTCTGGTGGCAGTGGCAGGAAACAGGCGCCAGCCTGGGACCCACAAATTCCGCAAGTTCAGATGTCACTTGTTCCTTACAGGGAATATATCGTGAATGCCTGAATTTCTAGATTCTGTTGAGGGAATATATATTGAGCAGAGACCCATGGTCTCATATATTTGGCTTACAAGAAATTTGATTGATCTTGAGCTGTTCTTGGTATTAGGGCAAAAAACAAAACCAAAACCAAAGCCACCTTCAGGCCCTTGGTACCACACTGCAGGTTTAGGTCAAGCCAAGGTTTAAGGCGTCATCAGGCAGACTTTTGGTAACCTACCCTGCTCCTCACCTCGTCAGAGTCCTGTTATTTCTTGTTAGAATAACCATTATGGGAAAATGAGAACAGAACCAACCCCCTGGAATGACCCAGGGCGTAATGTGGGCGCACTACCCCAGCTTCTTGCAGCCTGGGGAGAAAGCAGTGCGTTCCGTCTTGCTTCTGACGCTGCCTTTCGGACATCCTAAGCAAATTCCGAGAGAACGTTTGCTTCCGTTGTTGGATAAATGTACTCCTAAGACCTCTCTGGAAGGGGAAGCTGGTTTAAAGTAATTGTAACAGCTATGATGGTGTCACAGAATGTTTTGTTTCCCTGGAGTTATATTTGGCACTAAATGTGGGTCTGTGGGAGAAGGCAGGAAGGTAAACTCAGGAGTGAGGTAGATAAGAAGGCAAAATAATCAAAGGGCAAAGCTTAAGGATACAAAATTTGAAGGTCCCTTGATCCTGGTGTAAAGCAGATTTTTCACCACTCATAACGTGTAGTACATCATATCTGATGTGAGCACCGCGCGGGATGAAGGCATGAGAGCTAGGATTTGGCATTCAGTTAGCACAGACAGATTCAAAGTCTGAGCCAAACGGAATGCTCCAAATTCAGAGCCTATATTAATAATAAACCCCTCATAATTGGGGGCAGATGACAAATTACCGTGCTCTGCCGTAAGTTCTGTGAGCACTCGAGGAGACTCAGCTTTTTGGTGCATTTTTCTGGGTCGTGATTGAGCTGCAGGCAAGCCTGGAACTGGAGGTGTTTTTCGAGTAAACATCTGTGGAATGCCCACTGTCTGTGCAGCGCTGAGGCTGCAGGGGGATCGTTGGGAGAGCGGAACAGGGAAATACTGGTGAAAACTGGTCTCCGAGGAACTTGTCCCTTACAGGTGAGAATCCCTGGTTCAGTGCTGGGGGCAGGCTAGAGAAAAGAGAAGACTGCAGGTATGTATCGATGAGCAACGAATTACACCAATCTGAGTGGCTTAAAATAAAACTGTATTATCTCACACAGTTTCTGTGGGTCTGGAATCTAGCAGCAGCTGATCTGGGTGGTCCTGGCTGAGTCTCTCAGGAGATGGTCAGGCAGACACTAGCTGATACCAAAGTTATCTGAGGGCTTAACTGGGACTAGAAGACCCATTTCTAAAAAGGCTGGCTCACATGGCTAGCAAATTACTGCTAGTTTTTAGCAGGAAACCTCGGCTCCTTTGCCACATGTCCTCAGTACGTGGCACGTGGCTTCCCCAGAACAAATGATCCCAAACAACGAGTAAGTAGTTTGCTTTGATGCCTTTTATTATCGATTCATATGCCATTGTTTCCACCACCGTCTCTAGGTTAAAAGAAAGTCATTAAGTCTTGCTCACTCCAGGAAGGAGGGAATTAGGCTCCACTCTTCAGAGGGAACGGGTGTCAAGGAATTGGTAGACAAATTTTGAAACCATCAGAGGCGTTAAGTGGGTCCATGTCAGGAAGTACCGAAATCAGTGGTACAAACTAGGGCGCTGGAGGGACCAGGCAGGTCGTTTACATCCTGGTGGGACAGGAGGACGTCAGAAGGACTGGGTCAGGGTGCCTTGCTGAGATCAAGAGACCCAAGAAGGAAAGAGAAAAGGCTTTTCACGGGCTTCTCTTGACTTCCTCCAAGCAGCCCCGTATTTCGGTGCCACACCACCCTATCTGATATGATAACTAGACTGCTTGGAAGGGAGTTCACCTTTGGCTTATTTGAGTATGTAATGAAGAAAAGCTCTTGTGCTGAGTCGAAAGTTGAGGGGATTTACAAACTAAGCTGTGGCCCAGTAGTTGTGACCATCCTGGTTCAACCCTCTTCCAGTTCCTTATACATGAAACAGCAACTCGTCATCAAGAAAGAGTTTGGATGTTCTGCTGTACTTTATAGGGAGTCTGAAAAATAGGTTTTTTTTTCATGTTTAAGCCTAAGTGGAGAGAGATGCCTGTTAGAAGTGAGGACTTTAACAATCAGAGGGGAAAAAAATGATCAAGTTCCAGATTAAGTGATCCAGAAGGCTGCAGTAGGAATTCAGACAAGGGTGAGAGCCACGTGGGAAGGTTTGGGAGGAGGAAGGTTAAAACTAGAAGCTGAATCCTAAAGGGCATGTGGGATTGGGCTAGATCACCAGTAGAGGGGAGGGCTCTGTACGTGGGAGGGGTGGGGGAGAGGAGCCGCGTGAGTAAGTACGTCTCAGGCTGGCGATCTGTGGGAAGGTTGGAGGCCAGCTGGCTTGGCAGAGCAGTCATCCTGGGGAACAAACTAGGCTGGGTGAAGCCCTCTTGAAGGGCTGGGACCTGACCTTGTCAGGCTCCTAAATAAACTGAGACAATGGCATGTGGTCAGAAGGGGCTTCTTCAGTCACCCTCCCTAGTGACTGGCAATCTTAATTGGAGAAAATGAACCAAAGGGAAAACAGTCATGCATAAGGTTTGGCAGGTCAGCTGGGCGTCGCCGCCTCCGCTGAGACACCATTTCACCTAAACGAGGAGTGGGCGTTTTTTGGAAACACGAGCATCGTGTTGCCAAATACTTTGTGCTATGGAAGTTGATGATTTCCTGTTAAGAGTGTTCACATCATCTGGAAGCTTACCCGTTAAAAAAAAAATCTTAAAATATTCTGTTGAGGCTTTTTAGACTTAGAAATTATTTTCAAAGTTCATGTAGGGAAGGGAGACTGTTTACTTCAGTATGTGTCCTTTCTTGTCAGCTTAACTTCCTTGAGTTGCACATTCAAAGCATATTCCTCAGCAATACACAAAATTACTTTACTCATATTGCACCAGGGTACAGAAATCTGTTCCACTATTATGGTTTTAAGAAGGGTTACTTTAAGAAATTGTTTTTCAATAGAGAAAGAAGAGGGTTAAGGGCTAAGGAGAGGGTTAAATCTTCAAAATTAATTTTCCTACCTGAATTTCAATAAGAAAAAAGTTTTCATATAATTGTAAGTATATTTTCTTATTACATAATAAAATATAAACGTGTTGATCTAAACTGAAAGAAGAATGTTGCTAAATATCATTGCACAAGTTCTGAGCAGCACACCCCACCAGATAAAATCAGGTGTTGACCCCAGATCCTGGCGGTGTGTGTGAGGCCGTTAGCTGAGTGGCCAGACACTCTCGGTTTGCATTATCTTATTTCTACAAGTGTAATGCCTGTTCTGGATTTTTTTTTCTTTAACCAGCATTGGTCCTTATCATGTGCCATGCTTTAACAGCAATGCCATAGCCAATTTTCTTAAGGCAAATTTGCTCTGTAGAAGTGTCTGCCTTTTGTTGCCTCTAGACCCAGGTTTTGGAACCTTGGCACTATTGATGTTTTGGGCAGGGTAGTTATTTGTTGTGGGGAGCTGTCCTGTGAATTGCAGGATGCTTAACAGCATCTCAGGCCTCTCCCATTAGATGCCAGAAGCACATCCCCTTACCTGGTTGCTACAACCAGAATGTCTCCAGAGTTCACCAAATGTCCCCTGGCAGAGGAGTGTGGAAAATGAGATTGTCACGTTGATGTGTATGAATGGAGCAAGAAGAGACCCTTGTGCCCTTTTTTAGGAGCCTCATTAGGGGAAAAGCTTTGGGAATGATTTTTAAGTGCCTGAATTCTGTTGGCTAAGTGGGCAGTGACCTTTGTCATCTTTTATTGACTCTGCTTCCTTTCTCTGTCCAAGAACAGAATATTCCTAACCCCTTTGCCAGCTTTAAAATTACACCTGTTTCTTTCCCCAAGTCTCAGTTCTCAGTTCTCCCTTTTCTTTCATTTCGGCTGAGGCTACAGCTCACAGCAGCAGTACCAACGGCAGCTGCAATCCCCTAGTGCCGCATTAATTTCTACTCAACAAGCAATTCTGAAAATTTCTAAAGTTGGGTTCATAGAGGATGACAATATCATTTCCACGTTTGCTTTCTTTGGAGAATGTTTGTGTAATGAATACATTTCTTTAAGTATGAAAATGAATCAGTTGAGAATTTGCCTCTGAATGCATATACTCAGCAATTTAGCCATAGAATTAGAAACTCCTTCTCGTTTTAAATGAGTATCTGTGAATAGGAATATTTGGGTTATAAAGTATACATATATGAGTAACAGGGTGGTTGGAGTCAATTATTTTTATTTAAATAGCTCTGTAGGTGGAACCCATTTTGTATAACGTAATTTCAATGAATTTAAAGCCTTGAGTAATTCTTAGGGTTGTATGCTACTGTTCTACCTTGGAGAACAAAATAGCTTCATTAAAAAAACTGTTGAATTTTCACTAAAGCACTTTCAAAAGATTGAAATGATGTGTGTTAAATTAAACTGGAAACGGTAGATTGATGCTTTCTATCTCTGCCTTTTATAGAGAGAATGATGGAAATCTCTGATTAATGGCTATTCTCAGCACACTTCATTTTTTAAATTGAAGTATAGTTGATTTACAGTGTTGTGTAAGTTAAAGGTGTACAGCAAAGTGATTCAGTGTATGTGTTTGTGTGTGTGTATATATATATTCTTTTCCAGATTCTTTCCCATTATAGGTTATTACAAGATATTGAACATAGTTCTCTGTGCTATAGAGTAGGTCCTTGTTGTTTATCTACTTTATATATAGTAGTGTGTATCTGTTAATCCCAAACTCCTAATTTATCCCCCACCCTTTCCCCTTGGGTAACCATAAGTTTGTTTTCTATGTCTGTGAATCTGTTTCTGTTTTATAAATAAGTTCGTTTGTATTATTTTTTTTGGTTCCACATATAAGTAGAATTTGTCTTTGTCTGACTTACTTCCCTTAGTATGATAATGTCTAGGTCCATCCATGTTGCTGCAAATGGCATTATTTCATTCTTTTTTATGGCTGAGTAATATTCCATTGTATGTGTACCACATCTTCTTTATACAGTCATCTGTTGATGGACATTTAGATTACTTCCATGTCGTGACTGTTGTAAGTAGTCCTGCTGTGAAGATTAGGGTGCATGTATCTTTTCAAAATAGAGTTTTTTGTCTTTTCTGGTTATATGCCCAGGAGTAAGATTGCTGGATCATACGGTAACTCTATTTTTAGTTTTTTAAGGAACCTCTATACTGTTCTCCATAGTGGCTGCACCAATTTACAGTCCCACCAGCAGTGTAGGAGGGTTCTCTTCTCCATGCTCTTTCCGGCATTTATTATTTGTAGACCTTTTGTTGATGACCATTCTGACCGGTGTGAGGTGATACCTCACTATAATTTTGATTTGTATTTCTTTAATAATTAACAATATTAAGCATCTTTTTGTGTGTTTGTTGGCCAACTGAATGTCTTCTTTGGAGAAATCTCTAGGTCTTCTGCCCATTTTTTTTTTATTGGATTGTTTGTTTTTTTGATATTGAGCTTGTATGAGCTGTTTGTATATTTTGGAAGTGAATTCCTTGTTGGTCACATCATTTGCAAATATTTTCATCCCATTCCACAGGTTGTCTTTTCATTTTGTTTATGGTTTTCTTTGCTGTGCAAAGGCTTTCAAGTTTGATTAGGGCCCATTTGTTTATTTTTGCTTTTACTTCCATTACTCTAGGCGCTGGTTCAAAAAAAATATTGCTGCAACTTGTATCAAAGAGTGTTCTGCCTATGTTTTCCTGTAGGATTTTTATAGTATCTGGTCTTACATTTATGTCTCTAATCCATTTTGAGTTTATTTTTGTATACGGTGTTAGAGAATGTTCTAATTTCATTCTTTTACATGTAGCTCAGCACACTTTCTAAAGTTAACTATTTCATGAGTCAGATGTTTCTAAAGAAAATACTGCTGGGGCTGGCTTTCTTTACTGCCACTAGATTGATTTCATCAGGGAAGGTAGCGTCTGTACATATTTACAGAAGCTGTACATCAAGCTGGCTAAGGTTTTTTACTTTTCTTTTTATTCTAAGTTCTTTTTAATTTTGCCCTCACAAAAATGACATTTTAAAAGGCATGCGTTGTTTCATGAAAATGTCTTTGGTAGAGGGCTAAAGATCATCGTCACTCAGGTATCTGAAAGCCTTGAAGTCTTGGGTAGGGCTCAGAAGTCTTCATACCATCATTCACATTTACTCTTGTACTTGGAAGCCCTTATATCTGTGCTTTTGTGCAAAAACCTCTCTCGAAGGTCTTGTCTTCCAACGAATAACTCTCCCCGTCTTCTCATCACTGTCATCCTCTGACCGTGAGAGCTCCGCCTCTTGTGGGGGCAGCATGCGTGGCCAGCAGCTGTCTTACATCCTAACCCCTGATTTCTTGGTCTGCCTGATTTCCAGTGGATTCTTTTTAAGATTTTCTCCTTTTTATCTCAGCAGCTTACGCTCCAAGCCTTTCATGATCTTTGCTTTCTGATCACCTTTCCAGGTAGGAAACTTCAGAGCAGAGTTTCTCTGTAGTTTGGTATATCTCAGAAGGCTTGAAGGCAAC
This sequence comes from Vicugna pacos, assembly GCF_048564905.1. Taxonomy (NCBI): domain Eukaryota; kingdom Metazoa; phylum Chordata; class Mammalia; order Artiodactyla; family Camelidae; genus Vicugna; species Vicugna pacos. The sequence continues at coordinate 8,441,649 of NC_132998.1, forward strand.
AATTAGAAATGTTGGTGAACCATGGACCCCACTTGCTCATAAGCGTATTTTATTTGGCTCACACAGTGTTGTCAAAATCTAGAAATTTTCCGTAATATAGATTCTTGGCCTCTTTTAAAATGCCAGGCAATTTGACAATACTGAACCATATTCCCGTAATCAGCTGGAACTGGCTTCAGGCTGCTGGCCTTTCGTGGGACACATACTCCTCAGTTTGCTGCAAGTACCACCATGTCCTCAACGTAACCTTCTGGGCCAGGAAGCATTTGGGTCTGTGCCCTCCTCTAAGGAAAATGAAACTTTCCTTCTAAAAGTCTTAGCAGTGAGAGTTCACTTTCTCATCTGCTTCTTGCTACAACCATATGGTTTCTCTTCTGGAAATAAAACAGCTACTATCCGGAGTGAAATGGGGAGTCATAAGACATACGTTTGGATACACAAATGCCCCAGGGAGGAGAAGACAGCTCATAGCAAGCAGTCACAAAGTCAACACAGCAAGAAACAATTTCACAAATAGAGAAGGGGAGGCAACAAACCTTAGCTGTGGCTGGTCAGCTGCTGTCAGCTCCAGGGCTGAAGAGTTGTAGTTTAAATGGAAGTTACATGATCTAATCATGGTTTCCATGATCTGAAACTCGTAATTTGTTAGAATGTTTCATTTTAATGTTTCCTAAGGATAGCAGGTGTTCAGTGAGAGATGCTGCTGTCCTGGGCACTTAGCAAAAGTTCTGTCTAATCCTTATAAAAGTCCAGAAAGAAGGCAGTTACGGGAGCCCCAATTCACAGAGGAGAGGCGTGAGGTTCATCGTTTATTTTGCTCATAAGGGGCAAGTGGGATTTTTAGCCTAGTCTACTTTGGTTTTTAAATTGTTGCTGTTCTTCACAAGCCTCACTGCCTGTCTTAGTAAGTTTCTACTGTCATCTTCATCATGCTGTATTTTGTTGTGATTTGGCAGACCTGAGGCTCAGTTTTCTTATCTGGAAAAAACAGGTGTCATGCCTACTCTTCCGGTTTTGCAGGGTGTTGCAGTGTTCATTGAGAAGATGCATGTGGAGGGGATGGGTAAATGGTGAAACACTAGATCACCAGAAGAGGCGATGCAGTTCCATTTTCTCACCTCTGTGTTCACATTTGCTGGCCCGGAAACTTAGCAGCAATTCAGATTGCTGTGAATTGGAGATGGGGATGTCAGAACATAGTCCTTTAGAAGCAAGGGTTGTGGTCTTGTTTTAAGTGTAACCTCCATGCTTTGAAGGAGCATGAAGCCTGCCAAATGTTTCAACAGTGAGTTGTTGGAGCCGCATTAGATAGGGATTCAGTACTTCATAATCAGGGTTATGGCCATGGCACCTTGAACAACTTGGACAATTTTCTGTGTGTAATTCAGTTTCCTCATCTGAAAATTGAAGCAGTTCACTCAAATCATTTCCAACGCCCCAGCTCCAATTTCCACCATTGTCCATTTAAGTGACATTGAACTGGGTGCCTGTTTTGTTAGCTTCCTGTTTTTTTTTATGCTGAATATTTATCAAGGTTTTTAGCCTTGTAAGGAATACTTTCAAAGGTTCCCATCGAGAGTTCCTTTCCCCCGCCCCATCTCATCTCCCAAAGGACCAACACATACTTGCATTCTTTTCGCCTCCTGTGTTTATGGAGATCTCTGTTAGCACATGTTTTATTCCTTTTTAAATCTGTGCTTTTGAGTTTTGAATGTCATTAAGAAGTGACAGAGAAGCCTATTGAGAAATCCTGGCCAGAAAGAAGGTCTTCAGAGTCAAGATGGAGGTGGTGGGCCTGGTGCCAAGCTTGGGTGTCAGATGACAAGTTTGTTACTCTTTATTCAGGTGACTTCCTAACTTCAGTTTTAAATTTAAAAAAAAATTTTAATGCAAAGTGTTGAAGGCTTTGCATCTGTGATTGTTGCGTAAGACAGTGAGCAGTGCAAATTTGGAGGAGGAATGAGGCCTTTACTTGGCTAACGATGGGCGTGAGCAGCTATTCAGGGCTTAGATTACTAGCTGCAGTTGCAAAAGGATCATTTTCTGTCATTTGCTGAGACAGTCCACTTCCTCCAAGATGTGGCCAATGCTGTTATTAACGATAATGCATCACGCTGTTTAAAATGCAAGTCATTGCAGGGTTCATTTTGAAAATAGAATTTCAAGGGTCTTGGTTTACCGCTGGAGTGAGAGGAGGGATAGACGTGTGAACACATGCCTGATCGCGTAGCTGGCTGCGAGACTGTGCCCTGCATATGTTTAGAGATCTGACCTCGCTCTTTATACCCTCTTCCCGCCGCGTTTTCTGGATGAACGTTGTTGAGGAGCTGCTGCAAGTCAAGATCACATGCTTCCTGGAGGCTTGTTTCCTAATTGAGTCACTTCCTTGAGAGGCACCTCCAGTACCTCTTCCAGGGATGTGTTTCCCTCTATGGTAATTATCAGCTTATTGCTACTGACTTAGCCTTTGATTTTATAGAATTTTGGCTACTTTGTGTTTGTAAATAATTTGAGGCAAATAATGAAAAATTAATGATACCGTTTTCTTCATGAAGATTAGAATCAAGGAAGACAGGAAAGCCTTAAACTGGCCTTTCAACTATTTTCTCCTTGAAGTTCTATTAATGAAAAGAATGTTTTGTGCCCCTTTACTATTCATCTTCCCTGTCAGGCAGAGGGTGAGGGTTATCGATTTTACCAAAGCACTTAAACTATAAAGGTGTCACTGCTGGGCAGTAAAACCGTCAACAAGCATTATGTATGAACCTAGTAATTTTTACCCCAATCCCTTTATTTGTGTAAGACCTTAAGAAGATTTCATTTTTCCTTTCAGTTGAGAGACACAGAACAGAATAAGACCAGCAAAATCAGGGGCCAGCTTTTGAAGGGTAGGCAGACCTGGCTGGAAAGTGTAGAGATGGCCCAGAGGGAGGAGGGCAGCGGGGGAGGGAGATGGCATATCCGCAGGTGGGTTCTGAAATGCCGGCTTCTGCAGGGGAGGTCGTGTAGTCAGTTAAGAAAAATGAACAACAACAATAAAAAAGCTCACCCACTGCACAGTTACCCACCCCAGGGCTGATGAATGAGCACAAGATAGCCAGCTGCGTAGGAAGCTCCAGGAAAAGGGGCTGCCAGTCTCCATCGGTGCCTCTAATAACCATAACGTCCCTTTGTACCTACCTACCAATCTCTGAGCCACATCCTGGGGGAAGCACAAAGATGAATAGTGCTGAGTTCTTACTCATTGGGCTCTTGTCAAGTTTAATAGGGTAGGAAGATTCCTGAGTGTGTGGTTATAATACAAGGTGGTCTCTGGTAGCCCCTGAAAGGATCAGAAAACCAATGGGAGAGATTCTCTGGGGCAAGCTGAGAGAACTGGGAGGGTGTTTTTTCAAGTGGTTTTAAGTGGGCCTTGAAGAACATGGGAGTGTACTGAAAATGTTCAGGGATGCAGTCACTGTGACATGTGTTTAATATATGGAACATGTTACATTTGCCCAAACTGTGGGCTTTTTTAGTATGAAAACACACTGGTTAATCTTTAATAGCGTGCATTCTCAGTAGTGGTGATAAACCCCTAAGTGTGCAAAAGTGGGTTCTTGGGAGGCAGAAACGATCTGGATGTTACATTGGTTTGTGGCCTTCCAAAGCACAGTTCTTCCTGAAAATTCTTCTTCCTTAATATTTAATCTTTCTCCTTGGGGAAGCAGTAGTGAGAAGATTGAGAAACACTGCTTTAGAGAATCATTACTTTTCATGCTTACACAATAAATGGCACTTTATTTAAAGCATCACTCATTTTATGATAATGTGGCTTCGCATATGAAATGTGGTTTGTTTCTCCTCATTCTTTACGTCATTTTACTTACCAGAAGACAGTTGATATGATCCGAACTCTGGAATAACAGTGCCCTGGTGAATGCTGTATAAAAGATTCTGCAAAGACTATTGATGAATGTAATTAAATCTACCCATTAGGATCTGTTGTGCTTAATACCTGGTGAAGGAAGAAAATCACAGAACTGTTTCTATCTGTGATATCTGAATGTGTGACATAACTTTGGAGGAGTAAAAGTTTTTCTAAAATGTGGGAACTCATGAATTTGCTGATCATTGTATTCTTTATTATAAAAATTAATTTAAAAGATTAATAATTATTTTCCATGAGGATAATGGTCTACTTGGAGATCTACAGCAAATGTGTACTGAGACTTATTTTTAAAGATAGGTCAAATGAAAGCAAAAAAAAAGGAGTCTGAAGACTCGTGACAAATGGATGAGAGTGTGTCTAGTCACTAGTCATTACGTAAACACTTTGTTTATGCAGTGACTTGCTGGGTGCATGCCTGCCCTGGTGAAACCCTCATAAAGGGGGCCAGGCATGCATTCAAATAAGAACGATAAGATGTAGCATGCACAGTATGATCAGTGTTTTGTGTAGAGTTCAGAGGGGTGTGGGTGGGGGGGAAGTACAAGCAAAGACGGTCTGATCTGGAGAAGAGAAGGTAGAGGAGGACCTTCAGTGGCAGCAACATAATAAAATGAATTTGAGCTTCAGCATGAAGGATTTAAGTAAAGCTCAGCATGCAATGGTGTTGAACCCAGAGCGGAAATGGCTGAATCTGTGTCAATTCATCATCTTGAAACCTTCAAGAGAGTTTTCAACTTGGAGTCACTTATTAAAAAAAAAAAAAAAAGCTTTGTGAGGCTCTTTAATGAGCAGATTTTCTCTCTTGGATTTTAGAGTCTTCCCTTTTACGGGGATAGGTTACAGCAATAAAGTACACCTTTTTAAAACAACTGAGGTGACTTGGGTAACAGCTGTAGAACCCAGTCATCGTTGCTCCCACTGAACACCAGCCACCATGCCCCTTCCCTTCGCGCTTAACCAGACCAAGAGAGGAAGTGATCCATTTTGTCCAGGATGCCTTGGGACCACTAAAAGGAGTTTGCATTATATATATTTAGTTTTTCAAAGTAGTGGCATTCCTTCCTTCCTTCATTTGCTAAATATTTGGGTGCTGTCTCAGTGCCAACCCTTTCGCTGGGTGCTCAGGGATGCTGTAGTAAATAAGACGCTTGTTGGAAGGCGGAAATACTGAATAACACCCTCCAAACTCAGAAGGAATTTTAAAGCTGAAAAATAAAGCAGGCAACTCCATAAAGTGCAATTGTGAAGTTTATTGTGAGTAACTCAGGTACAGGCAGGCTTGGTCAGACGATACTCCACAGGTATTGGCCACTGCACCTCACACTACCGTAAGGAGCACAGGTGGACTTAAAAGGGGCGGAGCTAAAAATAAAATCTGACTACTAAGGGAGAAGCAACAGAAACCGAGGGTTTTCCTCCCTCTGGGGGTCTCATGTCCACTAACCATCTGTGTCAGCAAAAGGCAGGCACTCTTCCAGTTTTCGTAACAGATGAAGGCAAGGGTAAAGGTTGATAGGGAACTTACCTGGCTTGGGTGCATTCCTTGTGAGTTAGCATAAAGATCAGTCACGCAGAGAGGGGACAGGTCGGACTGCAGGCCTAAGATGGAGCTGACACATGGAGTCAGTGTGGTCCAGCCACACCACTTCTTCCCCTTCGTGCTCTGCCCCTCCCCTCCCCCCGCCAAGGGTGTGAGCATGTGCACACGCATGCGTGTGCACACACGCGCTCACACACACAGAGCTTGTATCTTCATTGAAGGTGGAAGCAGTAGGGATTGATTCCAGAAGACTCTTCCACATCTTTAAGCCCAATTTGTAAATTGCTCTAATGATCACGTAAACACATTGGATTTATATGTAGCTCAATTTAAGATAAGATATAACATAGTTCTTAGGTAATTTAAATCTAGCCTAGCTGTGGAGGTGAGATAAACTATGGTGATGCAATAACCAGGTGCATAGTAACCGATAAAGCTGCAGGACTCCCCAGGTCTTGGGATCTCCCAGGCCATTTTTTGATACAGATACTGCTTCACTTCACAGAAATTATAGTTTTTGATGGGATGCCAGATGTGATGTCAGATTCTACTTAGCATCAGTTCATTGTAAAATTGTGGACAAAGGCTTCTTCCCTTTTGAAAATGGTCCTGGGACATTTTTGCATCCAACTAACATGGAGGCATAAGGATTAGATTTATCTACAACCTGAAACAAACAAAAAACAAAAGACTAACCAATTATATATAAACAACAATTTAAGGGACACTTGTTGCTTGATGCCCAAAGTTTTCTGTTCTCTGGGAGTTGGGAAACCAATGAGGTGAGCCTTCCTCCTATCCCAGCTTTGAGAGAGAGGAAAAGCCCAGTGGAACCAAGCCAGGTTTCCGAGTTGAAGATGAGCTGAGAGTCCGAGGAGACCAAGGAAGCTAGACTTCCCAGAACAGCATACTGAAGAGGAGATAGCTCTACAGAGGAAGTGTCCCAGAGATCTGCAGAGTGCCCCTCCAGTTTCAGCAGAGTCGTTCATGTGAGGTCAGCTCATTCACGTGAGGAAACTGTCTGAGACTGGAGAAGAAGCCCTTCACAAGGATTAGAGGAGCAGCATCCAGTGCTCACACCGAGCCGGGAACAGTGCCTGTTGCCATCAGTGAGACCAGAGAACGCTATCACTCGTAGGAAGGACGTCGGGTAGTTCTCAGCAGGGTCTTGCCTTGAACAGTGGGGAATAATTAGCCCTAAACTAAATGCTTTCTCGTCCTGCCTGGCTAATCTTTTTTGTTTGTTTGATTTTTTGTTTGTTTTTATAAATTTTGTTTTTTATTGAAGTGCAATTGATTTACAATGTTAGTTTCAGGTGTACAGAAAAGCAATTCAGTTATATGTATACATACGTACTTTTTTTCAGATTCTTTTCCCTTATATGTTACTATAAGAAAGTGAATATTGTTCCTTGTGCTGTACAGTAAGTCCTTGTTGTTTATTTTATATATAGTAATGTGTGCCTGTTAATCCTAAATTCCCAATTTTACCCTCCCCTGCCCTTTCTCCTCTGGTAACCATAGTTTGTTTTCTGTGTTCATGGGTTTGTAAATAAGATTTGTATCATTTTTTAGGTTCCACATATAAGTGACATCATTTGATACTTGTCTTTGACTTACTTCACTTAATATGATAATCTCTAGGTCCATTCACATTGCTGCAAATGGCATTATTTCACTCTTTTTTTTTTCTTTTTGTCCACCTAACAAATCTTAAAGGGAAAATCTGCAAGAATCAGATCCTTAACAAGTAGCTGTGTCCCAGAGCAAGTCTCAAGAATACTTATAAGTATACAGAAATATCCAGTAACCAACAAGGTAAAATTCAGCATCTGGAGGGCAATAAAAAATTACCAGGCACTCAAGGAACCAGGAAAATAAGACTCAGTTGTTAACTTTGCTTGACCGTCCCTCACAGGCCCCGAGACCTAAAGTGATTTGAATGGAGAAGTCTTTAACTGCCAGCTGATATCTGGAAGGTTGGACTCTTAAAGCTTTGAAATCTCGGGGACCCAAGAAATTGGCCCCAAATGTAAAAAAAGTTGGCCTTTTGAGCGTGGGGTCCTACATTGTCTTTTCTCACTGCTCATTAAAACCGTACACTTTTGCCACTGCAGCGTTCTAAGTCTGCTCTGCCGCTTGGGCTCTGTGCCATGGCAGCCCGTTTCTGTTCATTGTCGCAGAGAGGATCCTGACTGGGTGTGTCTTTGAGGTGTAGTGTTCCCCGTTCCCGCCTTTCCCAACTTCAGGTCCAGCGGTTCATTTGACGTTCTAACATCTTTGCCAGTTTCCAACTTAGAAAATCACCAGTCTCTATTATTGGGCCAATATTCTACATGAAGAAGAAGTGGTCTTTGGGAACATGACCAACCTTCCTGAATTTGGGTCTCAAGAGGGCAATACGTTGAGTGCTAAAAAAAAAACCAGGACAGCAGGTCCACCCCAGCTTTAGGCCCACTTACTCTAGTGACTTGAATTAGTACATATATTCTTTGTCATGTGGAGAACGTTTTAGGAACATCCTAACACAGGACTCTGGTTGACCTTTCTTCTGTGTTTGGCTTTGGGCAGGGACTGGGTTAGAGGAAGCTCTGTTCGTTTAGAGGTGCCTGATCTCCGAAGCGTGTGCAGGTCCTACATTGTGATGAGTGAGAGCATCACAATGTGATGAGAGAGAGTAGGAGCTGTCTCTTGACCATTATAAGATTTTAGTCCTCCTTCCACCCACCCACATACTTTTAAAATTCTTAATTGTTTGATTATGCTTTTGCGTCATCTTGCCTTCCAGAAGAGAGAGAGACAGACAGACAGACAGATAGATATTTACCATTTCTGATGGATCCAGAATGATTTAGGAGGCCCTTTACCTCGGTGTCTCCTAGATAAAAGTCAAGTTTCCACGTGATACTTGTGACTTCATGAACTTTTCTTCAGGCCTTACAGCGGGCCAGGCTTTCACTGGTGGTTACGAAACCAGTTTTGTCTCCATAACACTGAGAGGTTAGGTACTAAATTATCATGTTTAGGTGGAGAAACTCAGCTTGAAACTAAGTAACTTGCCCAAGTTCACTCTCCACCCCCATAAATACTAAAAGTGGTGTGTGGATAAGGCAGAAATTGTGAATCTTGTAGAGAATGATCAAAGTTTAGGATACATTGCTTTTCGCCACTGAATGTTAGCATTTTCTAGATTTAGGTCATTCCTGGGTTGCAGCAAGCCAGCATAGTTTTTACGCAAAGCTCTGGCCATGTGGAAGTAGAGTGGCCATTCATTAGGGTACCAGTTGCCTGAGCTCCCTTGTTGTCCTCGAAGTCTGCTAGTTCTCCTGTGCTCCACGTGTCTGCTACAGCATAGCACTAAACATCCTGCTGCTCAGCTTTTTGAAAAAAAAATGATCTATTTCTGTTTATTTTTTCAACATAAGACAAAAATCAACTTTACTTCTGTGTGTGAGCAACAGAGAAAATGAAATTTTGTTCTTATTGGCTTGTTCAATTTTTTGGCTTGTTTGCTGGGCACCTTTTTATCAGAAGTCCTTCTAGACCAAGTGGCATTTATGGAGGTTAATGTGAATGACATGCAACCTGTCCATTTCTGTAAATACTATGTGAACTTCGTCCATATTCCTCATATGCACCTTCTGCTCCCCCCCCCCCCAACTAGGGCTTTCCATGCACTTGACCTTGGAGCCAACTCTTAGCTGGGCAGACAGTAGTGGAAGGAGCACCCTGGTACTGACTGTGGGAGTGACGATGAGGACATTGCCTTTGTCAGTGATCTTCCCTGTAGGAAGACCCACGGCAGGAGAAATTTCCTTCTGAACCAGCTCTGGTCTCCCTGCAGAACCAGTAACCTTGACCTGTGCGTGATGGGAAAGTGTGACAGCCACTGTTCCCTTTCTGGTGTGGCAGCCAGGAAACTGGGAGCTGCCTTTGAGGCTTAATTTTAACTGTGTCTGAACTACGGTCACCACATGGGCATTTAAACTCTTCCTGTCTTTGAACTTTTATTTTCTCTCTTTTCTTTTTATCTCGAGTTTTACATTTTAAAAAAATCATTTATTGTATGCATTTGTAAAAAGTTTCATTTCCTCAGAGGGTTAAAGCCAGATACAGATTCTTCTCACAACTTTGTATTACAATAAACATGATAAACATACAGAAATGGTAAAAGAATAATTCAACAAATACCTGAATCCTTTTCCCTCAGATTCGAAATTTATTAACATTCTGATAGCATGCTTCCCCCCTCTCTCTCTCTCTATATATATAATATATATATTTTTCTTCCATGAATCTTTGACTACAAAGACACATTATTAAATTTTTGAAAATTTTTGAAATGTCTATATAGCTTTGGAGTTTGGAGCCAATTAAAAAGGTGTCATTTATTGTTCAGTTAGTCTATAAATTGCTATTATATGTTTGGGAATTTGTGAGAGGCTTTAGAGCAGCTGTTTCAGTAGGTCACCTTTGGATTCGAACCAGAGTCTGTTTATGGAGAGGTATGGTTGCTATTTTAAGTTCCTTTCCTTGCTTATTCATAAAAACAAGCAAAGTGACAGACTTCCCTGGAAACTAGTCCATTCAGTCACAGTGCATTGTGTCACTTAAAACTCCCCTTCCTCTGGGAGGGGAGAGGATTTTAGTACTTTGGATTTTACAGCCCTTACCAGTGACCATGAATAACCTCTTAAGTGCCAGATCTAATAGGCACTTGAACTCTTCCTGGCGCCTGACACTTTACCTTCTTAAATCCTCACCTCCTTGGCTTCTGTGAAACTGTCCAGGAGGTGGATTTGTCTTCCGAATCTGCAAAGGTTCTCAGCTTCCTTTTCCTGAAGTGATGGTGGTCCGAGTCTGGGCTGAACCACTCGGTGGCTGTCTGAACCTGGGTTAGTCAGCTTTCTGGGTTCAGTTTTTATGCAATGGAGCAAGTAATACCTCTCCTGTCTGATTGTTGGGAGACTCGAAAGTGATAACATACAACTAAATTATGAAGTATTGACAAGTGTTAACGTTAGTCATTTTCCTTAATAGTAGAAAGTATCTTGTAGTTAATAATTTGGAATACAGATGGTGTGTAATTACTTAGATAGGAAAATAGTTACCCCTGACGGTGATTTACCTCCTAGGCTCCATAATGCTGAACAGGCAGGATGGCCTCTTCGCCCTTGTTTGCAGCCGCTTCCACCTCTGGAAACAAGCTTCCTGTGTATAGCCTTTCCCTCCCTTCCCCTCCTCTGCCCATTTCTTGTTTATTGCCAGCATGAGTCCCAGGTGTGGCAGACTCCCGACCGCCGCTCCCCAAACCCCGTTCCTCCAGCTAGTGACCCCCTAGAGCCCTGCCAGGACTCTCATTCTCACCTCCTTCCAGGGGAGTCCTCACTGTCCCGGTCACGCTCCTGCCACTCACAGCGACTGGCCCCCCTCAAGGTCCTGTTCCTGCCGTCGTAACGCCATGCCTCACCAGGTTCCTCCTTTCCATCTCCAGAAGCCCCTTGAGCTTCTGGCTCCAGGAGCCCCAGGGGCGTATGAACTAGGGGTGTCACATACTATTCTCTAGCTTGGTGGCATGAGGCCGAGGCTGCCTCATTCCCTCACTGAAGGGAACTCTAGTCCCTGGCTCAGTCAGAAGGACCGTGTCTCATCTAGGCCAGTGCTGCGCAGTGTCAGCAGTAAAGCAGAAGCATCCCCGCTACTGGGGAACTGTTTTTGGTCCTACCTTAGATCTACTGAGCCAGAATCTCGCAGAGCGGGACCCGTGTTTTCAGAAGTTCTCCTGGTGACCCGTAGGCACACAAAATGTTGAGAACTATTATGAACAACAGAGGTTGGAATTCTAAATGTACTTTTCCGTAGAAACAGTGTCACAAACCACATTTGTTGTCATTCAGTATTGTGCTTTATTAGGTTATGGATTAGTAAAATTTCCAGGTAAGCCTGTGAACGGATCTAATGTTGTTTTGGTCAAAACGTACATCAAGTCATCTTACTCAGGAACTTTGAGCTGTAGCCCTGTAGGAATGCATTAATAAGTTAGAAAGTATTTTGAAAATGTAGGATGTGAGAATTTTGTACTGCTTTTATTATTTACTGATGAATTCATACTTTGTGTCAGCGCAGAAAGGATATGTTGCAACCAGCATATAAAAACGTGCAATTTGGAAAGGTAATGAAGTGAGAATCACCCTCATGGCCCTTTTTATGAAGAAAAATTCTTCCTCCTGATTTCCTCTCATGCTCCTGGTTCCGCTATTAAAATTCATTCTCAGACCTTTGGAGCCTGTTTTTTTTACTCTAGCCAGGATTCTGCAACAATGAGATCTATTTTAATCTCTAGATTGAAATGCAGTAAGGAAGGTAAACAGTTACCTCATTTTGAGTCTGTGGAATTTCCAACAATTTCTGAGACTTACGTAAGTCCCTCCGTATCCCAGGGTGGTGGTTGGGATTAGTGGTGATTAGTTCTCAGCTGCTAAATTTCTAATAATTGAACATCCCACTCTCTCCTGATGGTAAACATCAGGAATAATTCTCTGCATTAGTTTAGCATTTATTCATAGACTGCAATTTTAAAAAATGTCTTCCCAGTAAACTTTGGTTACTCAGTTGATAACAAGTTAAAGATACTCAGGGACTAAATATACCTGACTGGAGTATCTCAGTGTCTCTTTTTGGTCCTGTCAAAATTTTACTGTTAAAAAAAAAAAGTTTCCCTTTTAATGCTTAAGATAAGTATCTAGAGATTCTTGAGCTTATGATAAGACTTTCAATCCCAAGTTACTGTTTCTCCACTGAAGTCAACAAACATTTCATTCAGTAGCTTTCTGACCACCTGCTGTATTGCCTGGCACTGGGCTGGTCTTTGAGAATTCAGGGTCAGATAGGGTTCTACCTCTGTCTTCATGGTCCCTACTTATTACTTTCATAATAGTACAAAGGGATGCGTAGGAGAGTTGGGTGTTGTTGGACTCCTTAACTAGCAGTTGACAACCACCTGAGGGGAATTTATTATAGGATATTGGGGTTACCCAGAGTTTACAAAGATAAATGAGTCTTGGAAACAGCTAAGTCTGAGGACTGTTTGCCTAGGGACTTGGACTCCACTGAGATTCTCTTTATTTCTAATCCATACTCCTCTTTTATATAACGCTTTATTTCTCCTTTGTCTCTCTCTGTCTCCATCTCTCTCCTCTGTCTCTCTCTTTTTTCTCTCTCTCCCACCATTTATTTCTTTCATTTTCCATGGAAGGGCCCTAATTGGCTCACCCAGAGTCAGGTGGCCATCCCTAAACCAATCAGCTGGATGGAGGAGGGTAGGAAGGCAGGACAATGTCTAGAAGAAAGTGTGTCTGGACATGTAAGACATGGTCTCTGCCACATCTTTGCTAAGCACTTTACATTTGTATTCATTCTCTTAATCCTCACAGTAGCCCAGTTTTATAGCTAGAGAAACTGAGTTGTAGGAAGGTCAAGTAATTTACCGAAGTCACACAACTAGTATGTGGCAGAGCTAGGAAACCAGTCCAAGTTTCTGGTCATTTCCATCAGTGTCACCATCGCACTACTTACCGGTCCGTTGCAATGATTAAGAACGACAGTAAAAATGTGCATGTGAAACAGCCTTTGGATGATGTGGTCCTTAAACTGAGTGTTGAGAGCCAGAGGGCATGTGTCAGACGGGGAGGAGGATAGATCATTCCAGGCAGCGGGAGAGGCGCATGTGAGGGAGTTGTGGCATGTGGCTACACTGTGTTCTGTAAACCACAGGCTGGCTTTCGTGGCTGAGAACAGGTGTGAGGAGAGCAGATGGGAAAGCCGAAGATACGGACGGGGCCGGACCAAGAAGATCCTTGTGTGGCAAGCTAAGGAGTTCATGTTTTACCCTGATGTCTTCAGAGTCCATTGGAAGGACTTGGAACATGGGAGAGACACGGCCATACTGAGGGCTGAGAACGGTCAGTCTTGCTACGCTCTCCAGGATTTACTGGAGGAGGGGACATCTGGTTAGGTGGTTTATGCAGTGGCGCCTGGAGGATGCTCTGAGGGCCTGAGTCGGAGATCTAATCACGGTTGTGAGGTAGAATCTGCAGGCTGAGGGACTAGATGTGGGTGCGAATCAGATGCTAGGAGGGCAGGGACATCCTTTGGAATTCTTGGTCTGCTAAGACCGGACACCAGGAGGAGGATGGTATTTGAGACGGAAATAGACAGCAGAAAGAAGGAGAAAATGTGTACAGGTTTGGGTAGCTTGAAAGTGTGCCATATGCAAATGCCGGTCTTCTGAAGGCAGTCGGAGATGCAGGTCAGGTACCCCAGAGATCTCTACTGTAGATGTGAAAAAGGCACTACTTACTGCTGAGATCTTAAATGAAGCCTTGGGAATAGCAATCTCCAGGGCAAATTTGGTAGAAAGAAGAACCAAATGGGAGCCCTGGGGAACAGCAGCCTTTGAGGTTCACTCGCACCCCCCCTCCCCCATTAAAGGGCTGGCTAGGGACGTTGGAGTTAATCAAATTCCTCTTGTATAGAGACTTAACATATGTCAGATTTGGTTTACTAGGTATCAGAGGATTATCCTAGTACTGCTCTGAAACCATGTTTCATAATAAATTAATTTTGGCTAGTAAAGCCTTTTAAGATTTATCATTAACTGGAGGTGGGGGTAGGGATAGATCCACACTCAACAGTTGGAAACGAAGTCTTAAAAATCCCCATTCAAGCAGAGATCCTCCAACTATCCCTGAAAGGTGATCAACCAACTTTTGGATCTTTCCAGCAAAGGGAATTCCTACTTTCTGACGGAACTCACGACGCTGCTGGGCAGCTTTAAACTGGTTGTGTCAGAACTGCCGTTCTCCTACTTTCGGCTCCCTCTTCGGCCTCTGGAGTTTCCCTCCTGCACGGCCATCCTGGCCAAGGCTACCTTGGTGTAGGCTGTCCCTGTTAACAGAGCTGGTGTGCTGAATTAAGAAGAGGGAGATCAAGACCCGCTGAAGGAGGAGGCACAAGTCACACCCACTGGAGCAGCCAGTAGCTCCCTCAGCATCCAGTTCCCACTTTGGGGAAGTGAAACCCTTGGCTTGTTTTGATGGAAGACAGTTTCAGGAAGTACAGTCACAAGATTAATAATTTACAGATTCCAGAGTCAAGGAGGCACCATGAGCTGGGGGAAGGGCGGTCCTCCATCCCAGGTCACCAGCAAGCAGGAGATTCAGAGCAGGGGAGCCAGCATCTCTGACAGTCATCCCTTGGGGATTGGTTCCAGGACCTCCCATGGATTTTAGACTCTGGATGCTCAATTCCACAGTTCAAGGAATACAGCCGGCCCTGGGTATTTGCAGATTTCACATCTGTGGATAAGGAGGGCTGACTGTAACGTATAAAGTGATTAGGGTGGAGGTCACTAATTTTCTTGGGCTCAACTCTATGTGGTTATTTTTCTAAGTGCCCTGGGACAAGCAAAGTAGGAACTTACAGTGGGCATCCTAAACTCAGTCCCTTTTCTAAATGTCCAGTCTCTGGATGTGAGCAGGGTTGCCACACTGTGAAACGCCTAGGCAGCAATTCAGAACAACAGAAGTTGTCTTTCTCATCACAGCTGCCATTTGGTTATAAGGCCAGCAGTCGAGCCCAGGTTAAGATTCCACCTAGTGGTGCTCTAGGCTCTATTTTATCAACCACTTCTTTGCTGGAGATGTTTGGGGGACACTTGACATGTCTTGCTCCCAAGTTCATTAGCACTCAAAATTAAATAATTTTTTTCTTTGGAACATAGATTTATTTTCCTTGAAGCAAATTGATGGGAAACCCCAATAAAAGTATTCCAAGCTTTAAGAAACAAATAGGCAGGCTGAGAACTCATCCATTATCCTAGTGTCCCCCGTGGATGTTATGGAGAATATGAGTTTACTTGTTTATTCAGCGAACATTGATTGCCTGCCTGCTCCCTGCTGTGTGACTTGAGATGGGGCAGAACGTGGCCAAAAGCAACATCCAGCTTTAGGAAACATCTCTGTCTTTAACAAAAAGAAATAATGTTGGGAGCCCACCTTGTCCTTTTTACTTAAAGGTGATGTTGGGCACCTGATTGTAAATAGTTGACATTCTTGTCAGTGTGTTTGTCTCCTTCAAGGTCATAGCAAAGTCTCATGGTATTTTCTAGTTTTTGAGCATAGAGAGATCAATTTGTCTGAAATGGAACACAGACTGGCCCTTCTAGGGCCTCAGGGCTTAAACTAGCATGTTCTTTCCCTTGGAAATTAGAGAGGCTTGGATTGCTGCCTGAGTTTTGCCGTGGGTCTGAGCACAAAGGTAAAAATGTTTGATCAGATTAAAATCTGCTTTCAAAGGACTATTTTTCTTTCTTTCTTTTAAATTCAGGCTTTAATCTGGAAACAAAACAGACTTTCTGTACAAGTTAGGTAACACAAAGGTGAAGATTTCCCAAAGCAGATTATTTTTGGTTAAAAATAAATGTGTTTTTTAAAAAACAATGTCTGAAGTAATGAGGGGAAGATTAATTATTGTTCTTAATGTACATTTGCAGTAATACTGTGCTTGCCTGGGAGGAAGATACGTTGGCACGCTGAAACCACGTGCTGTCGCAATTCCTTCTTGCAATACCTGTGTTCTATTTATAGGCTGTTGTGCAATTAATTACAAGAGCATCATTCGTGTGAACACAACGCATTGCTTAAAACCTCAGCTGCTCTGAGAAAATGCCAGAAATGGCTCGTTTAGGACATTTAACTGAATCATGTTCCATGTGATATTGGTGGGCCAATTAAATGAGGATAATGGCACACCTCTCTTGTGCCTGGGGTTACAAGCATGAAATCAGTTGTGAGCTGGAAAGCGCTTTAAACACTTCTGTTTTCCAACAGTCAGACAACTACTCTAGGAAAGAACTGCTCATTGTCCCCATCTTACTGATAGGAGACCAGGCAACTTACTGAAAGTCATGCAGCTACTTACTGGCCTCGCTGGTATTTAGAACTGGAGACTCTGGTTCCAGACTCTCTCTGCTCTTACCTGCTCCACCCAGCTGCCTCCCAGACTTCTAGCAGAAACCTGTCTGCCTGTACCCCACATCCTCACCCCCACCCTCGGCGTTTCCTGCTCCTTTGTGTGTTCAGGTGTCACAGCCAGCGTATTTGAGGAAGGGTGGACAAGTGGCCTTCACCTCTCCAGTGAAGGACAGAGCAGCACAGTTTGAAAGATCTTTTCTAAAGGAGGAATTCAGAACTCCCAAGTTAGAGATTTATCCTGCTGACCACCAGGCAATCCTCTTCTGTAGAAAACTGCTCATCCTGTGTTGC
Organism: Vicugna pacos; assembly: GCF_048564905.1. Taxonomy (NCBI): domain Eukaryota; kingdom Metazoa; phylum Chordata; class Mammalia; order Artiodactyla; family Camelidae; genus Vicugna; species Vicugna pacos. The sequence goes on from NC_132998.1 coordinate 8,458,444, forward strand.
TTTAAGGTTAAGAAGGAAAAAAATCAGAGCTCTAGATGGCCCAGAACTTTCTTTATCCCAGAGCAAGGGAAAAGCCAAGGTGGGATCTGGGGTTTCTGAGAAAACTGCTGGTTAAAAATGTACGTAATTTATTTGATGTCTGTTGAGGTGAGAGTACTTTCATCTTTTAGTTTCATTGTAATAGTTTCGGGCTTTTTAAAGTTCACTTTTTTTAGGTTACACATTTGAAATCGACTTTCGCTTTGTTTTGGAAAAGACATTTCTCTAACATTGCTCAAAGTACTGATGTATCTGGTCAAATAAAGAGAAAAAAACCTTATCTTTAGTAATGAGATGGCTTCAAGCACATTGCTTTTTTTTCTTAATTGCCAACAGAAGCTAATGGCTTTATGCAAGTAATATTGTTCTAAACCTGCAAAGAATTTTTTTCTGCTTTATTTAATGCAGAACTTCCCAACTTGAAATCCTTTTAAGGTAGGCCTTCATTTTGATTTCGCTGGGCCGCCTGCAGAGCTGCTCTGTGGCCTAGTACGGGAATTGCTCCAGCATCTGACAGAGCGCAGACTTCCTTATTTAAATACGGAAGTCGGACTTCAGTAACATTAATGGTTTTGCCAAGAAGGACACAGAGAATAATTGAAAAGAAATGCCCAGTGGCAGCTGTCTGATTTTTACCTTTATTACATTGAAAGTTCATTTCTTTTTTTCCTTTTGTCTGTGTATATGTTTTATTTAATTTCATTCAGCCACGTTTATAGTTTTTCACATTCAAGTTTTTTTTGCCTCCTTGGTTAAGTATTTTCCTTAGTATTTTTATATTTTTGATACTCTGGCTAGTGCTTCCAATACTGTGTTGAATAGAAGTGGTGACAGTGGGTGTCCTTGTCTTGTTCCTGATCTTAGAAAACGAGCTTTCAGCTTTTCCCCATTGACGATGAGTTAACTGTTGGCTTTTCATATATGGCCTTTATTGTGTTGAGGTAAATTCCTTTTTCTTTTTTTTTTTTCCCAAGATAATTGAAGGTAGTTCCCTGTGCTATACAGAATAAATTTGTTTTTTATTTATTTTTATCTATAGTAATTAATATTTGCAAATCTTGATAAAAGTTTATTTCTGAACAGCCAACGTGAAGACAAAAGCATTGACGTTTACATGGGAAGATCTACGGGAAAATATGATACCTACTTTTGATCCATAGTATTTATTTTTTAATCATCAATTGTTTAATTATGTTAGTGAGAGTGTTGGAACCTAATGATGACCCTCCAGTGCTAGCAATTGAGTGTATCCAAAGCTAACGTTACAGGTAACACAAAGACGCACACTAAATTCTATCCAACCCCATCTCTCTCTCTTTGCTTCACTTATATACTAGGTATAGTAATATAAAATTGTCAGTATTCAACTGTTCTGGACCTCCAAAAATAATTTCAGGTGCTCAGTCTAAGAGAATCCAGTGCAGAATCCAGTGCCTTTGGGGCCAGGCTGGTGACTTAAATGGCAGAAGCAGACAGAGTGAGGTCTGGGGTTAGCCAACGAGGACATGGACTGTCTCTTATTATTGTCACACAAGAGTGTGATAAGTATAGCCTGCTGTATTGTTTTCTAAGAGAAAAGTAAAAATTTTAGTGTAAATATTCCAGTTTTTAAATACAGGCAGGTAAAAATTCACCTTCTATAAAATACTTTGTGGGCAAAAAATTTTTAAATTCCAACCTTCTTTGGGCTGAATGTGGCCCTTGAGACCTCAAATAGCAGCCCTGATTGATCACATCCCTTCATGAGCCAGGGACCGGCCTTGGGGACCAGGTGTCAGGTTGCATGGTGGGAGATCAGACCTGCATGTATGTGCCCTTTTCCAGCCTGTGTTCACCTTCCAACGTGGAAAAGCCAAGGAGGTGGACAGAGAACTTCATTTCCTTCCATCCTGTCTTCTTCCTGGTAACACCCGACTGGCTGTTAACGAAATGGATGGGGGTGATCTCCTGTTCCCCCTCCTACCCAGAGGTGGCAGAAGCCCCGTGGGAGAAGCTGTTACTCTTAATGGCTGTTCTGGCTGTTGTGGCTGGTGGCTGTTACCAAAGGCTGAGGTTCCCAGTCAGAGCCACGGTTTTCCGAACACCAAGAATGAAGGGTTATTAACTCCCTTGGAGCTAGGAATTAAGTTGTCCTTATGTTCCAGCCTATGTGGGTGGTCAGCAACCACTTCAGAGAAATCACATGGAACATTGCCTAGGAAGTTACCTAGAAAAGGGAATTTTAATAATTAATTGCTCTATTTGGTCCTCCATCAATGATTGATTTCCGGCCCTGCCCCCCGCCGCCTTTTGCTGTCTGCTTCTCAGTTGTATACGAATCAGCAGTGTCTCACTTCACCCAATGGCTTTTCTGAAATGCTTGCTCCTTCTTACCCAGTGTAATTACTGCCTGCTTAGTCGTGTTAACACTTCATGCCGACTTTTTAGCCAAAACTGTTCAGGCTTTTATTTCCTTTAAAAACAAAGGAAATTAATTAATTAATTAATTTTAAAAAAGCAATAGAATAATACTAAAAAAAAAATCAAATGAAGCCAAATTCTCTGTTTGGTCTTTTTCTGTGGGTCTGGGCCCTGAGCTGCTGAGTCTGGGGTCAGGGGGCCAAGAGGTGGCGTCTGCGGGCAGGCCTGGGTGGGAAGGCAAAGGGGCGCGGCCCTGGCTGCTCTCCTGTGTGCGGAGCGCCGTCACATCTGTGCCTTGGGTGTTGCTGTCATTTCACGAAGAGGCCTCGGAGGAGCAGGTGGCCTTGCTCAAGGTCCTTGTTTGGGCAAATGTCCTGCTGTGCCACTTGTAGGCTCTGGGTGCCTGGAAGTGTCCCTGTGTCCTTGAGGCCAGCAGAGGGACACTGACAGAAAAGAAGAGGTTCCCCTCAAACTCACACAGCTAGAAGTCCCTGGGCCCAAAAGAAGAGGAAGCTAGCTTGGTATTTGATGTCTTATTAGTCAGTAATAGTCCTGAGTACTCACTGTGTGCCAGGTGCAGATAAATACTATTCATGCTTGGGCATAATTAGTCCTCAACAAATGTAAAATACTGTTACTGTTCCACATCTATGAAGTGGCAGATAATGTTATCATTCATTCATTCAACAAACGTTTGTTAAGTACCTGCTGTGTGCTGTGTTCTGGGGAGATAGGCCCTGTTCTTAACCACTGTGCTTCAATACCTCCAGTTTAGTTTCAAGGAAGATGTTTTCCTCCTTTGTAGGAAATTGGAAAATCACGGCACCAAAGAATTGATGATTCATGGCCCCTCCCAAAACATTTTGTTTTTAAGTCTTCAAAATAAGCATCATGGGTGGGTATTGTGTAGATAAAGAATGGGCATCTTATAGTTGTTCCTGTTATCTCGAGATGGTGCTGACTTTATGCTGGAGCACAAGACAGGAAGGGAACAGAGCTACTGATACAGCTGCTAACAGGAAAAAAATGATTGAATCTATTAACAGCATGAGGCTTCTCAACTCAGGAAACAGTTTTCTCATTTTATTTTTAGAAGAATTGGAGGGTTTATTTACATTTGGTAAACAAAGCATTTGCCTTTGAAGAACAAAATGAAATATTTAAGGTGATAGAGGTCGAGCTTTATAAAGCCAAAGTAAATTGAGAAGAACTAGGGCTTTCTCCTAAAGCTGTATGGGGTCAGGAATTTGAAATAATACGAAATACGGGACAAGAGTTGTGTTTTTTAAAAAAAGACAGTGGCTTTAAACTAAGATGCCTTTGTCATCTGGGTAATAACCAGGTATCTGACCCAGCAGGCTCCTGGGCTCGGGGCTGCTGTCTTCCCTCTGGGCTGACGTTTCTGACCCTTGGCTCATGCCTTAGTGCCACTCACAAGCTGTGTTCACGTGAAATGGCCAGGGAGGTTCACCAGCGGTTGCTCTTTCCGGTTCTCTGGCTTTGACGAGTCATTGCAGGACAGCCCTCCCAGCCAAGGGCCGATAAGAATAGACACAATAGGAAAGTAAAACAACTGAGAGCTGAAGCAGAAAGAGCTGGCGACTCGGAAGTGTGTCCTCAGCTCTGCTGTGTTTAGCTGTGTGATTTGTGAGAGTCGTCGTCTTCCCAGGCCCTGGGTGTCTGTCTCATGCATAAAGTCTCATGCAGAAAGTCAAGTTTCTGGGGTCTCTTGCTCAAGTTAGGTCAACTTTGGAGTTTGATATCCACCAAGAGAGGTAGGAGATAACAGCACATTGAGGAGACAGTGATTCGTGACTTAGGTAATTATAGTAGCTTTGTTGACTGTTGGAAAACAGCAGTGGCAGATGAGTCAGCCTGGCACGTAGCTATTGGAGATCAGTGATGCCCTTTTTTGTTGTTTTTTTTTTTTTTTTAAAAAAAAAAAAAGACCTGACTAAAGCGTAAGTTTAGGTGCCAATGGTCAGGGTGATGCCAAGTTCCAGAAATAGCAACTAGGACCTTGCACAGAGGACAGTATAGAGGGGACGGTTGTCATGAGCTTGTTTTCCCAGCTGAACCTCCACTTCGGCTTTCCCAAGGGCAGATGCTTGTGGGAGACCGTGGGGGTATAACATCACCATCCAGCAAACCATCCACCCAGACGTGCTCCTGGGGGAGTCACCATCCACGACTGAGGAGAGGAAGGTGGTATTTCGAACCTCCCTCCTCTGCCTGGCCTGGTTCTCCAAGGATAGGTGTGAAAGGGAGACTCCAGACAAAGGCGTGTTCTGCGTTAGGAGCTCCAGCTGCAAACCCCTTGACTCCACCTGGGCTCCTCTAGAGACAGGCAGGTCTGCACCATCCATCCTTCCTCCTTCCCCCTGAGCACTTTCTCCAATAGCCAGAGAAGCTGCGAGTCTCAGGTGTGGACCCGGGCTCGCCTGGTCTGCTTATTCCGTGCTTCCCCCCACAGTCCAGTGTGGACTCCACAGGTGGACGCAGATCCCCACGTGTAACAGGAAGAGGTTGGGTTGGAGATCAAGGGAGGCCTTATTCAGAATCCCAGCTGCCCCACTTCCCGGCTCGGGAACCTGGAGTGACTTAACTCAGCTTGGGCAGTACGCGTGGTGGTATTAATAGTCTTGCACAGGTGGCGTGTCTTCACTGTGTCTTTAAGAATTGCATTCGATTCTTAGACCATATGAAAATGCCTCCTCAGAGAAGGAGAGAGAGTGAAGGTGGGGCTGAAAACTAGACCTTGAGCTCTCCCTACCCCCCAACCCCTAACATCCCTTCCTCCCCAAGAGGGTGTGATCAACCCCAGAGGCAGATTTGACCTCACAGAGATAAGCGGGGATTCCCACCTCTTTACACAGGTGCCAAGGACAATGATTTTCAAACTCTGTCAGCAGCAGTCTACTTTCTTAAAAAATATCTCACAAAACTGTAACATGTAAAATGAGTAAAAGGCTTTTGTTTATAAAAAATGCTTAAATTGAAAGTTATAGCAAACTCAGACAGATGAAGCGGTTTTGATTAACACAGAAATTTGAGAGAGAGAGAGAGAGATAATAGAGGAGTCTTTTTCCTATAACACATAGATAAGTAATTGCAAATTGAATTTTAGAAAATAGTTCTCCTTCCGATTAAGGGATATTGCCCAATAAAAGAGAAAAAGATAAAAGACTAATTACGCCAAAGCTGCCCCAAATGTATAGACTAGCATGTATTTGTTCTCTTGTAACAGATGCGAATGAACTTTTAAATGATTGCATTTTTTCCCAAAATGCTTATACATTTAAAAAATAAATTTAAAGTGAATGTTGAAATTGGATTACAATTTTCAATATTGAAAGCCATTTGATACAAAAAGCGGTGGAATTTGAATAGGGCCTGCAGTCTGGTTGCTAATGTTGGTTCAGTGTCAGATGCCTGTTTTGATAGTGTACTATAGTGATGAACAGTGTTGCTTTGGGGTGGACATTGGGTAAAGGGTGCATGAGACTCTTCTGTACTATTTTTGCAGTTTACTCTGAGCCTGTAAGTATTTCAGAATTTAAAAGTGTTTTAAAAAAAAGTTATTTGAAAATGATCATCTCCTACTTAATTATTAGGAGGGAATACAGCCAGATTAATAGAGTGGTGTGTATACCACACTTTTAAAGTGGATTTCCATCAATCTTAAAAAAAAAAAAAGCATCCTTCTTCCCTTGCCACTGAGTCTGTATCCTCCACACTCAGTGTCACCTAATATGACACGGCTGAAATTTTGGAAGGAAAACACGGCCAATGGCAAGTCAAGGAGAGCTCTCTTTCGGGAAATCTATTTTAAGTTGCTGCTTAATTACCTAATAAGAAAATGATGCTGAAATCCAAAAGTTCAGTCTAGAGTCAGCTGATACAGAAAAATGTCAATGAATGATGCAGCATATTTTTCTCAAACATTCCTACGCTCAAAACATTTAGTAATTTGACCAAAGCAGTTTCCACATGCCATGAGATCATAATGGCCACACTGACAAATCCAAGTTCCCCAAACCCAGTGGGACGATGCAGTTCTTCTACAGGAGGAAAGATAAAGGAGTACAGATAATTTGAAAAGGATAAACCTTTGATCCATTCACTTCTCTGTGTGTAAAGTAAATAGTGGTCATGGAATACAGTCCTCTGTCCCCTTGGATTTTACAGTGTGCTGTGAATGACTGCCTTGTTCTTAGATAAGATTGATGGTGGTTTTGCTCTTTATCACTTGGAGAAATGCGACAGAATTCCCTGAGCCAGCCATCTGTCTTCATTGTAATTGGCAAAAGAGTGACTGTCTCGTGTGTTTTGACTAGAAATGGATTGGTGGGGTTGATCGCATCTATCAGACACCTGCAAAGGTGAGCTGAGCTCAGAACAATGCTTTAGGAAATGTTTTAACGTGTGTTAATAGAATTCCATTTTTTAAAAAATTCCGCTTACTCCACCGGGACTGTAAGGTCCTGTGCATTCAGTTTGGCATATCATTTTATGCCTGGGCTGACCAGGGGGACTCTCTGCTTCCCAGACATCACTCTGTCTGACCTGCTTTTCTGGCTCTTCCTCCAGGGTTATCAATGCTGGGAAGAGCACACACAATGAAGACCAAGCCAGCTGTGAGGTGCTCACCGTGAAGAAGAAAGCAGGGGCCATTACCTCAACTCCAAACAGGAACTCAGCTAAGAGACGGTCCTCCCTTCCCAACGGGGAGGGGCTGCAGCTGAAGGAGAACTCGGTAAGACCCTCCTCCCTCCCCTGCTGTGACTCTGCCCCTCCTCCCCTTGCCTGTCCTTTCGAGTTGCCCCATTGGAGCCTCTGCTTGATGCTCTTCCAAATTAATACCTGTTTCAATTGACCCAAAGCCCTCGCAGCCTGCGGGGCGGCCCTGCAGACTGAACGCCTTGTTGACAAACCACAAAGCATTGCTCCTCTCACTCGTGTCTGGAGAGTAAACAGACATCCTCAGAAAGTTTTGAAGAAGTTCTCAGAAAAGTATAGCAAATCATCAGGGCTCTGTCCATCAGCAGATTATTTCGGCCTCCAGAGAAGAGAAATTGAATAGAACGGCCCAAATGTGACTACTTATTCTAACGGTCTTGAGGATGTATGTAAATTTTTACAGGATTGTAAAGAATCTAGTCATCTCTTCTTAGTTGAAGTCATAGTGTCTTGTTGCATTTATGCTTAGGGATTAAGAGTACTAATTAGTTTTGTTAATGTTAGTTCAGCTCAGGGTTAGAAAACACCGTGACCTGCGGAAACTCATCAGTTGTTCATGTTTCCAGGACTGAAAGGAAGCATTGACTAGGCTTTTCCCAAAACGCCAGAGTCAGGGACCCAGACGGGCAGGATGAAGTAGTCGTAGTTCAGTGCGCAGGGTCTGGGGTAAGATGCTTCAGAATGGTCCATTGCTTAAAGCTGTTTAATTTTGGTATATTTATATACTCCCTGAGCCTCAATTTTCTTTCCATGATAAGGAGTAATAGTAGCAGTAACTGTTAAGTACAATGGAAGAGGCGAGTTGGAAGTATGAAGTCCAATAGTCCACAGAAAGCCTTGAGCCGGTGGCATTAGAGAATCCTTAATCAGTGTTAGCGATTATTATCCTCAAGTCAGCCCCCCTTTTGTTGTTCTCTGTGGATAATGTCCACTGAATTTTTTATGTTCATTCATTTGTAAATTGGAGATCACACAATTGCTTTCATACCTTCTTGACGGAATTATTTTCAGGATTGAGTTATTATGAGAAAGGGCTCAGAAAATGTGAGACATTAATGATAATTGCATGTGGGTCCCCGTGGCTTAATGTTGCTCTGTCCCCTGATAGTTTTCCTCTGCCACTGGGATATCGAGTGGTTTCTGTAAAAACACGTCCGTGTTGACATGTGGCGGAGGGCGAGCTGATGATCGCATTTTCCCTTGTTGCTGAGTTCCTCCTAGAATAGAGCCAGGAGTAACTAGTAAGAGCCAGGAGTAAATGGTCCTTTCCTTAAGTGAAACCGGTCATAAGCACTTTAAGATGCAGCCATGACCCTCCTTTGTGACGGGTCTGTGTCTCTGTGGCGTCCACGGTCCAGGAGGCAGCAAGGAGGTGCCAAGCGGGGTGGACACATCTCAGCCCTCCGTTCCTGCTCCAGCCACAGCAGCGTCCCTTCCATCTGCCGTCTGTATTAGGCTTCTTATTAGAGTTTAAGGCCAAGGTTGTGCTGCCTTTTTTAAAAAAAATTGTGGGAAAATATACATAAAATAAAGTTTACCATTTTAACCATTTTTAGATGTACAGTTCAGTTGCATCACATACATTCATGTTGTGGAACCATCAGTATTATCCATCTCCAGAACTTCATCTTCCCAAACTGAGATTCTGTATCCACTGAACACTAACTCCCCGTTCCTCCCTCCCCTCGGCCCCTGGCAACCACCTTTCTGTCTTCTGTCCCTGTGAATTTGACTCCTCTAAGCATCTCATATAAGTGGCATCATAGGACATTTGTCTTTTTGTAGCTAGCCTATTTCACTTACCATAATGTTGTAGGATGTGTCGTAATTTTAAGGCTGAATAATACTCTATTGTATGTATACAGATCGTTTTGTTTATCCATTCATCCGTCGATGGACACTTGGTTTCCTCGTTTGGCTGTTGTGAATAATGCTGCTGTGAACGTGGGTGTTCGGTTACCGGAGTCCCTGCTTTCACTTTTTTTGGATATATACCCAGAGTAGAGTTGTTGGGTGACATGCTAATGCTGTTTAATATTTTGAGGAGCCACCATCCTGTTTTCTGCAGCAGCTGCACCGTTTTACATTCCCACCAGCAGTGATCAAGGGTTCCAGTTTCACCACATTTTCACCAACATTTGTTTGTGTTTTGGAAATTCAAGAACACATTTAAAAAAAATTATTTTTTTGGCTTTAACTTCTTTTTTTTTTTTTACCAACACTTGTTAATTTCTGCTTTTTAAAAAATAATAGCCACCCGAATGAGTGTGAAGTGGTATGTCATTGCAGTTATGTATTTCCCACGTTTAGTGATGCTGAGCATCTTTTTAAGTGCTCCTTACTGGCCAGATATAGATCTTCTTCAAACAAATGTCTATTTAAGTCCCTTGGCCATTTTCAAATTAGGTTGTATGTTTGTTGTTGCTGTTTGTGCTGCTTTCTCAAAGCTTGAAAACCGTGCTCTAGTGTGGCAGATGGGTCGCTGAGCGCTGGCTGTGTACCGGGAACTGAATGCTGAGGGATTAGCAGGGAATAAAACAGACAGACACCCCTGCCTACGGGGAGCTTGCGTTCCTTGAAGGAGACAAGCAGTGAAAATGTGTAGCGGGGCAGACAGACGCTATGGCGGAAAACAAAGCAGGGAAGCAGGAATCATGGGAGGTGTGAGGTTTGGTTAAAGAGGTGTCAGAAGGGGCCCTTTGGGTGAGGACCCGAAAGGGCCGCTCTTGGAGGGAAGAGCCTTCTAACGCCCTCGGCAGCTGCAAAGCCCCCGGGGCGGGAACAGGCACGCGGTTCTCCGGAATCCGCCAGGAGACCCACGTGGCTGGAGCGGGCTTAGGAGAGCCTGAATTGCAGGCGACCTTGTCAGAAAGGTAATGACAGGGGAGCAAGGCAATCCAGCAGGACCTCAGGGCCGTTCTCAGGGCTTTGGCTGCTACTCTGAATGAACAATTTGCTGGCAGAGGGAACTGGATACACTGCTTAAGAGAGACGAGCGACTTTATTCCCACCTAAAGACACCCCCTGACTCCTGTATGGTGGCACGTAGGTAAGGGTAGTGGCAGACTGGGGCCCAGGGCAAGAAGACATGTTCAGGAGGTAAGTTAGCTGGACCTGCTGCTTTCCCCCTGTGAGTCTCCGCCTTCACTCAGCAAACGTGTACTGAGCTCTGAGTCCACAGCCTGGGCCTTGGGGATAAGGAGGTGAACGCAGTGGAGTTCCAGTCGGCGTACAGCGGAGTTGGAGAGGGAGAAAGAGTCGATAAGCACCACAGTGGAAGGAGTTTTAGGAGGAAGATTAAAAAAAAAAAAAGTCCAGTTTGGAAGCCTAACTCAGATTGATGGCTGGTGGTTTGGGAAACAACAGAGCACGGGGGCTGGGTCAGATGAGGGAAGGCTTCCTGGAGAATGAGACATTTGAGCTGTCATGTTGAAAAGTGAGTAGGAATTAGCCAAGAAATTTCCTGACCGAGGGAATGGGCGTGTGTAAAGGTGGCCTGGCGTGAGAGCACATGGGGCATGTCTTCTAGTGTTTCAGAGTATGTGTCGTCGCTGGGAGGGTGACGAGGCGGGAGCAGCAAGCAGGTGTCACATACAAGAGCCATTTAACACCCTAGTAAGCTGGAATTTTAACCACATGACTTTATTGGGGTTTTTTTGGGGGGGGGTAATTAGGTTTATTTACTTTTATTTTTTTTTTAGATTGAACCCAGAACCTCATGCATGCTAAGCATGAGCTCTACCATTGAGCTATTACCCTATCGAACCATGCAACTTTAGACAAGGGCATGATGGAATCCCAATAGTGGGGAGTCTGACTTGGGAAGACAAGGGGAGCAAACCTAGAGGCTGGCTCATGCAGGAATCTGGGTGAGAAGTGATGAAAGCTTGAAATAAGGCAGTGATGAGAGCAGGGGACAGGCTCAGAAGAGATGGTGCGAGAGATACCAAGGAGGTGACCAGGTGACCAGCTGCGTAGGACGGGAAGGAGTAGGAAATGCCAGATTTCAGCCACTGGGTGCTGGTCCTTGAAAGTGGACCCCTGAAACAGGCTCAGGTTTGAAGACGAGGGGATGGGCAGAAATGGTGACCTGAGTTTTGAGGATTCTAACTTTCCAGGGGGAGTGCTTTGTAGAAGTTAGAAATAAGGGTTTGACATTGCTATATGTAACAGATAAACAACAAGGACCTACGGTAGAGCCCAGGGAACTATATTCAGTATCCTGTAATACACCCTATTGGAAAAGAAAATGAAAAAGTACCTATATGGGTATCTATAACTGAGTCACTTGGCCATACACCTGAAACTAACACAACACTGCAAATCAACTATACTTCAATAAAAATAGAAAATAAAAAAAGAAGGGTTTGGAGCTCAGGGGCAAGTCTAGGAAGGCTTAGAATTCAGGAGTTAACAAGCCCAGAGAAATTCCAAGAAGAGAAGAGGGTTGCCAGGAGGGGAAGTTACTCTGCCATGAGCCGCAGGGAGGTCAGGAAAGATAAGGATAAAAAAATGGGCAAATACTATGATAAGCAAGAAATGGGACAACAGGATAAATAATGGCACCATTATTTCATTTGCAAACAGAGTTGACAGGCATGAAGGATGGTGAGTGGGAGATGCGTGGGCTCTCTCCAGACCACATGTGATGAAATTCTCCCTCTTCTCTCATCCTCCTCATCCCCAGTCAACTTAGTAAAGTCAAAATAAATATTTCCACAAGACTTCTTTCATGTGTAGTATAACCTTCATCTTGGAAATTGAAGAAAGCCTAAAATTTCCTGTAAAATCACATTAGTTTCACCATGAAAAGAATTATCATAGGAATATTTTTAATATGCCAGAAGCATTGGTGATGTTCAGAGGAATTCAGCAGAAGTGTAACTTGACATTTGATGGCATAGGGTCATCGGGTAGCCATGAGATGATTATCTCACTGCAGATAATCATTGATTGGTATAAAGATTCTCAGCCAACTTTAAGCCATCCTTCATGCCAATTTATAGAGCATTATTTTGCCCTTTTAGTACAAGTACTCTTTAAGCCAAAGGAGTCAAATTAATCCTCCTGTTTTAAAACAAACTTTAAAAAATTTTTTTGGTGGATAAAATAATATTCACTCTATTTCACCTCTCCTGGCTTCCATGAGGCATTTCCTGAAGGAGCGTTGTTACCTGTATTTGGCTGAACTCTTGACAGCAACGCCTTGTAAGAAAGAAAATACAAATTAATTTCAAGTTCCATCTACATATGGAGGAAAATGTTAGGAGCAGAAGAAGCCATATTGGAAAGAAGTCATAAAACTTAAAAGGGATAGAAATAATAAAGAGTTACGAGGTGTTCTACCCTGTAGTGTTCAGCCTGAAAAAATGCAGCGGCATATAGTGAATTATTGCATTCTCCCTTAAAAAGTACACAGTAATGGACCCAGTTTTTTTTAAAATTTAGAGTTATTGATGTAATTAGTGAAATAAAGAAATAAATGTTTCTCTTGGGAGGAATGGAGATGTCTTGAGATCTCTGATGAAACAGATACGAAGGGGAGATGAGTCAGGGCTGGAACCTGGCCGGTGCCCGCAGCGCACTGGGTGGCTGGTGTGTGGAGAACCATTAGCCCAGTCAGACCGGTAGGAGGTCGGTACTCCAGGCCAGCTCGCGGTCCTCTCAGCACTCCCACGCCTCTGATTATTTGTCACGGGATGTAGGGCGTGCGGCCAGGAAAGAAGAGAAACTAGAACTCCAGCATCTCTGAAAGACGCTGTCGTAACGTCACCCCCCAGGGAAGGTGCCGTGAGCTTGTTGAGGGCAACGCCCTCTCCCCAGCGGCCTCCCGCCCACCTCCCACTGAAGCTTTTTTAATTGACCCTGATCATGATTTGTGGGAGCCAGTCACCATGACGAGGCTTTCTTTCCTTTGACTTGAAAGGTGGTAAGGAGTCTATGGAACTGATTGCCTCCTGCAAGTGAAACACAGCTTTCCTAGGAGCTTTTGCTCCTCAGTTCCCAAGCACCTAGTCATTCTAGGAGTGAGAAGAGGAAGGAAGCAGGTGACGTCTCTGAGGAGGGAGAAAGTTCACTCTCCAAGGCACCTTATAACCTTAGTGTTAAGATAAGAAGCGCCTGCCTTTCTGTAAGATGTCTGGGCGGGAGACGGGGCGTTGTGACAACAACCAGGACATTTCCACCCCCTGCATCTGACTCCCTGTTTTGGAACAAACTGTTTTTGCCTTATGACGAGACTCGCGGACGCATGCATTCCAAGTCTGATTTCCTTCAGAGCCCCTCGTGTTGTTTAATTTAGTCAAAAACATCAAAGTTTGTGGTTTCAGTATCTGTTAGTTCAGCGTCTAATTACAATAACAGGAGACGGCTGTGTCCGCGTCGGGCCAAGTTCATCCGCAGGGGCGAGGGGAGCGGGTTATCTCTCCCAGCAGAGGATGGGGCGGCACTGTGGGAATTCCAGGCAGAAAGGAGCCAGCTGGGGTGGGGAGAAGTAAAAAGGAAGTGAGAAGGGGCTATTCACCTCTCGGGACGGAAGATGCCAGTCTGTTCATCTGTTTTCTGTAAGAAGGGCTCGTTCACCCGTAGAACATTAAGTGGAGGTTGCCTGTGGTTCCACAGCGGCAGCCCTTCTGGAATGTTCGGCCGCGTTTGGCAGTCTGCTTCCTGCAGTGGTGTCAGCTGTAAGAAAACAACAGCAGCGGCCTTTTATTTCTCTCACTGTGTTTATTACTCTGACTTTTCCCTCTCAGTTAAGGTCTTTGTTCTGTGCATGTCAAGGAAATCTTATCTCTTGGTTCCCGGGATTAGAACTCTTGCCAGCGATTAAGAAGAATGACTTTACAACCAGGAACTGTCCTGGCTGATGTCAGTTAGAATGACTTTACAGTTTGCTCTTCGGCGAAGACCAGGTCTGACCAAGACGTACAGTAGCTGAGAAGGCAACTCAAACTTGGTTCCATGAGGGGTTTTTCCCACTGTGGCCAGTCTTCAGGCCAAAGGAGAAGAAGTGGTGCTGAGATGGACATTTCCCCCCGGTCCCCTTGTAACTTGGTTTCTCCACAGCTTTAGGTGGGAAGATGCCGTTGGCAAGGGCAGTGTGCTCTTGAGATTTTCTTTTCTTCTTATTTTTTAAAACCTAATACTTGGCATTCGTGTGCCAGACACGGCACTGATCTTAGTGCTTTGCCAGTGTTATTGATTCATTTACCCTCATAAGACAAACATAAGGATGTATTATTATCTTTATTTTACTGATGAGGAAATTGAGGCCCAGAGCTGGGAAGTGTGGAGCTTGGATTCAGCCCAGGCAGTCTGGCCTCAGAGTCTCTATGTACTGGCCACCTGCTGCCTCTTCAGCCGTGAACAGCTGGGAACTGTGGCAGGAAAATCTCTTTGGAAAAACGGGAAATGAAGGAAGGGTAACTCCTAATGTTGATACGTATGATTTCAATATAATTTGACGCCGAACTTTTTCCCGTTTCCATTATGACTTCTCTCTTGAGTTAGCAGTCTCCCTGGTCAGCTCAGAACCTGGATGACTGCTCTTACTGACTCGGGTGAGGAACAGAATGGAAATGAAATTGTTCACCGTCTTTTTGTCCTTATAGTCCATTTTTTTTCTGCTAAATTACAGGAGATCACTGTTTGCTTGAAACCACAGCAAGTAGAAGAAGCCTTCTGATGGAATAATAATGAGTGTGTGAGTGTGGATTCCAGCTCTGCCGCTCACTCAGTGTTACCTTGTGACCTCTCAGTGCCTCGGTTTCCTCATCTGCGTATTCGGGATAACAGTTCCTACCTACCTCACAGGATTATTAGAATTAAGTGAGTTAAAAATATGAAAAGTGCTTAGACTAGTGCCTGGCGTGTAGTGTGTGCTCAGTTAATATCATCTGTTGTTATTCTGGAGTTTGCAGCTGCGTTTCAATATTATGTCACGTTACTTATGTTTCTGCTATAAACTAATTTAGGGAGATGTTTTTGATGGCTAAAGTAATAGTTTGAGAATGTTCCTGGGCCAATTTTTGAGTCTAGCATAAACCACAGCACAACTTAGCCAAAACTGTCACACACTTTATGCTTCCTATGTCTCAGAAATTAATATTTATTTAATGATGCTTTAACATACGGGACTAAACTGCCATTTAAAACCCAAAACCTGGGAGGAGGGTATATCTCATTGGACAGGCACAAGGTCCTGGGTTCTGTCCCCAGTACCTCCATGAAACAAATCCAGAACCAAACTTATCCTCCATCGTACTGTCTCATGAAGGGGAAGAATCGAACCAAAGAAATCTGCATTCATGTCGTCAGCTCCTGAGAAAGAAGCAGTGTTCTTTCAAGTATATGAGAATAAGGGAGCTTTCCCACTGGGGAACCAAGTATCAGAATAATTTAGCCAGAAAGACAAGTATGGTAGAAGCAAACAAATTAACTCTGCTGTGTGGGCCTGGTTCCACGTGGGCAGTGGTAGGACACGGGCCCCGGGAAGGACTTGTCGCTGAGTTCCTCAGGTCCCCCCGGGTCCCTGCCTCGTCATCTGTCATCTTCCCCCGTGCGGCTGTGAGGTCAGATGAAGAGCTGGAGACGGAAAGCCCTGTGGATGAAATGCCCCAAACAGATCCTCTTATTGTGCGTTGTCGTCCTCGCTGCTATACCTTGAAACCTGGCCAGACACATGGTGGAAATCAAGCCATGTGATAGCTCGTGGTGGGGGTCAGGGGAATGTGCCAGCTCTCTGTTTCCCCAGTGGGAAATAAGTCGTCCCTCTTCTTTGGCAAGAAAAGAGGGAGACAGGTGCCTCCCGTGGTCATACTGAGGCTTTTGTAAAACCGACCGTGGGATGGACCCCACAGTGGGGTTTCTGCATTTGTGCTGTTCCTTTCATGCTGTTGGTCCCGCCCCTCCTCGGCTTACCTGAATCCCTGATGGGTGGGGGCAGGGGAGGGAAGATGAGGGTCAAGTGACAGAGAACTTGTGTCTTCAGGGAAGGACACCACTTTTTCCCATAGGACAGCTGTTTCTAGAGTTGCAGTCCCTAAACCATCAGTTAAAGACAATTTTGGAGGTGGTATGTACCCCCGATATATGTGTTCATTATTGATATGTAACCATACCACTGAATATTCATTTAGTATATATTTAATAATTGTAAAAATATATTAAATATTTAAAAAATAACCTAGAGGCAATAAAGATAAAAAGACAATATCTTAAAATAATAACAGCTGACGGTTACATGATGTTTGTTATACGCCAGACATTGTTCTGAGTGCTTTTCACGCAGTAACTCATTTACCGTCTGGCTCAGAGCAGAGCGACTTCTTGCTTCCATTAGCTGATACCTCAGGGCACAGTTCATCATTAACAGGAGCAAGTATAATTCCGTTTTTCAGCTGTCTCCCTGAGCCCTTCAGATACTTCTGGCCAGAAAGGTTATTGTTATTGTCAGATACGACCGGTGTCATTACTTGGAGTGAGAACCGCCCGCTGTGGCATGTTTTTATTTGACCTGTTTTCTATCACAGGTTCTTTGCAGGAATTTTTAAAAACCTGTGGTCTACTTTGTGAGGGATCGTTTAGTTAAAATAATACAATGCACAAGACACTCAGTTGGGGCGCATGGACCCAGCAACAGGCAGAGCTCGCGCGCCCCCCGCCCGCCTGCCTGCCCGCCCACCTGCCGTGGGGCTGCTGACTTCCCCACCGCGGGAGGGCGCCAGCGGCAGCCTCTATGGGAAATACCAGCCAAGCGTCATTTCTTCTTCCGTGTTAGATGAAGAAATATTTAGAATTACAAAAAGAATCTCTGCTTTGAATTTGCTTCTTGCATGCTGACGAAGTGTTTTAAGCTCTCCCTCGACCTTGCGTGCTCTCTCGTGGAAAGTGTCCCACTGGGAGGGAGAGAGCGATGAGGGGGTTTGCAAACCGGTGGAGCTTGTGCACTGGGCATGAGAATGCCAAGGCCGGTTCCTTTGAACTAGTACAAATGTGTCAGACCTCATTGTTTGGTTTTGTGTTTCCTACAGAAAACATACCGACACCTCTGTCGGGATCCCCAGGAAACATTTGAGCTTTTCTCTAGAATCGCCCCTTCTTTGTCAGCTCATGGCAAGAGGGGCTGCCTCTTGCCTCCCTGTTGGCTCATGAAGGCTCTTTTGCTTGCGGGTGCTCCAGAGATAAGGGACACGTGATGTGACTCCTGTTTCAGTGGGGCTAAACTTGAGGCTACAGAGTCACAGAAGCCAGGGAGATAAATGACACAAAGTTGTGTGTGTTGGGAAGATTCCCTGACTTGGCATCTGAAGAAATGGGTTCAAATCCTGGTATTGCTACTCACAGTAGAGTGACTTGACTGTCTGTGCCCCACTTCAACTATTGGTGAGATGGGATAATGACGCCCATTTTGTGATGATGGGGGTGGGGGAGATGGATTCAACACGGTAGTACTCAGTAGATACTGTTGGAACTTAGACTTTCCATAGGGGAGGTAACTTAGGAGGAATGGAAGTGACAGGCGTTGCGCCGTGCAGGGCGATGAGGGTCCTGCTGGCAGGGTTCGCAGTCGGGAGCTGAAGTGTGCAGCATGGGCTCCTGGGTGCGGGAATCCTTGCTCCCGCCCTGCCATTTAATAGGTAAAACTGTTACTTCCAGCTCTGTTGTTTCTCTTACATGCTGGATGTAATGCTATACCTCTTATTTATTTATTATTTTAAAATTATTACACAGTATAGTTAACCTTCTTTGTGTAATAGTTTTATGAATTTTAACACATGCGTGGATCCGGATGATCACCACCACCATCGCGGTACGACCTTTCCATCACTCCCAGCTGCTCCCTCGTGTTGTCCCTTTATCCCCGTTCCCTTCCCCCGTCTCCCATAACCCATGGCTGTCTGCACATTTAGTGTGTGTTCCTGTGACACCAGGTGCCTCTCTTTTCTGACACACTTGTACTTATCTGCTCATAATCTAGGTCGTTACTTCAGGAGCTTGGGAACCATGCTTGTCTTACTCCCAGCTACACCCCCAGTGCCCAGCCTGAGTCTGGCACGTAGGAGAGGAATGAATGAATCCTTATGGTCTGTGTCCTAATTTCCTATTGTTCTTTAAATAAGGAGACAGTTGAGAGAAGTTAAAGAAACTTGCCCAAGATCACATAGCAGTAAATCCCAGAACCCAGGTTTGTCTTGGTCTAAAACCTGCGCCCTTTCCATGCTAAGATGCATCATGGCAGGTAGGATCTTCCTGTTAACTCATCTGAAAGTGCAGACATAAATCACCCAACTTTAAAAATAACCACGGTGTGTTGATGTGTTGACACCAGTGACAGAGGGTGACAGAGTTACCCTTGGACTATTAGATAATGTAAAACCTGAAGCCCAGTTTGTTTACTGTATAAACTGAAAGTCTTATTCTCTGAGCTAATACCAAACTGGGGAGGTGTTCCTCCTTCGGACCACATGAGGGGTGGGATGGGGCCCTTGGTCGTGAGCAGGTGGTATGTGGGGCAGGCTGGGCAGAGGACGTTGGATGCAGCTGTGGACTTCCCTTCCCTCCTCTGGTACCTTTGCCTGAGCCAAACAGGTGGAGAACACAGCTCTCCAGCTTCCCGTGCACATGCCTTAGCCCTTCAGCCCCTGCATCAAAGGATAAAGCAATAGCAGATTACAGCTCCCAGCAGGGCACGAGAGCTGAAGGAAGTCTGTGGTTTTCAACGGTTCAGCCCTCCTCGAAGAGGAATCTGGTGGGTTGTTTTGTTTCTTAGATTTTCCTTTTTAAAAGATACAGGCCTTAGCTTAGAAGAGAATTGTGTGCGTGCGTGCGTGTGTGTGTGTGTGTGTGTGTATTTGTGTGTGTTTCCAACTGGTCCTGTAGGGCCGTAAGGCCTAGCAAATGAAGTACAGCCAGAGGAGGCAGTATCCCCTCTCTCTGCTTTCCATGGAGCACCTGGAGGTCCCCAGGGCCCGGGATCGCCTGGCCTCAGGCAGCCGAGAGGTCACAACTAAAGTCAGATCAGCCAGCCCAAAGTCTGGAGTAGGTCGGGCTTATTATAAGTCTGTTGGTTTTACCAATATGAAGTATCTTGCATAAAATTCTTATTTCTTAAGCTGATACATTGCTTCAAAAAGTAAAGACTTATGAAAAAATCCATTTTCTCCCTTCCTTTCTCTGTATGTTTTGTAAGTATTTATCGAGCACCTGTTGTATACCAGCCCCGCCCCCCCAAATGCTGTAGTGAGTAAGACACACGTGAGTCTCTGAGTTGGCTGATACGGACACGCCGGGCAGTTCCACACCAGTGGGATAAACATGGCTGTAAGGGATGTACAGGGGCTGAGGTGGTCCAGGCAGGCTGGAGGGGAAGTTCATGCTTCCACTGAAGACTGAAGGATAAATAGTTCTCCAAGCAGAGGGCAAGGGGTGAGTGATGTAGGGCAAAAGAAAAGCATATTTATATTGCCAGAGGTGATGGGGAATTAAGAGAAGGAATGAGAGCATTCAGGACCACTGACCAGGAGCAGGAGAGGAGTAGCCGCTAGATCATGCAGGGCCCATGAGCCACGTGAACATCCAGGAGACTGAAAGGTGTTTTAAGGGCAGTGGGGAGCCATTGAAGAGTCTATGCAGTGATGGAATACGGGTGTATCTGCAACGACATCAGGTTTGAGATGCTTTGAAAGCACTGTGTTCATAGAACTTGGGATTTTTCAGGCCTCTCGTGGGTTCACAGGTCCACCCCCAGTTGCCCTGTTCCCAGCTTAGACCCCTGATGTTGATATGGTCCCTCGATGCTGTATGACACCGAGGAGCTATTCGTTCCTCGAGGTTCTCGAATCAGACTTCATGTGTCAAACCACACACTCTTACCTGACAGCAGCTGATGACACCGTCTTGAGTAGAGAAGAGTGTGGGAGCGGGTCCTCGTGTCTGTTTCAGAATGAATGCAGGGCACGTCCTGTTTGGTCACGCCACTTTCAAAAGCAGATTTTGATTCTCAGTTAAGGTCTTGGTCCCATTTCAAACACTGTAGCACCCACTCCAGTCTCGTGTTGTTTCTCGAAATGTTTCATGAGGCCATTCATCTCTCCAGGCGCAGTGGTTCCACCCTGATGACCTGGGCCCTCTGTCTCAGGACAGACCTCTGTGACAGGACAGGCCCCTTCAGTTCTGGTCCTTCCTTCTCACGGTGCACCTGCAGGACGCCCGGGATTAGCGCTTCCTCAGCCCAGCTCCCAAGGCTCCCGGGGCACGGGCATCTCATCACTCCTGAGGCCCCAAGGCAGCGCACTGAGGCTCCTGGTCTGCCACACCCCGACCTGACCTAGCCCTCAAGGTCGGCCTTAGTCAGGCCACTGTCCACATGGGCCTCCATATATGTATGTATAGCCCTCTTTTCACCCGCGTTGCCTATGAGTTGCTCCCTTTTCATCCCAGATCATTCTTTCTTTACTCCCCCGTTGCCCGAGCAGGTGAGCAGGCAGGCACGCGCAACACGATGAGTGCAGCAGCAGGGTGGGTGCAGGTGTAGTGGGAGCCCCAGGAGGGCTGACAGTTAAGAATAGTGTGAAAGACGGGCGGGTGGTGTGCAGAGGAGTGTGGGGTGGGGCGTTCAGCCTACCGTCGTCGGGGCTGGTGGCTTACAGAGTGGACTCTGGTCGCAGGTGCATCACTGAAGGCATGGTGACCTGAAGCAGTTAACACTCTGTCCCTCATTGTCCTCCTATGAAATGGGGTTAGTAACCACACCTCATAGGATTGTAGTCAGGATTAAATGAGCTAATGTTTGTAAAGCATTTAGAACTTCACCCGCTATGTACGGTTTGTTAAATAAAGGGAAGGGGGC
The DNA here is from genome assembly GCF_048564905.1 of Vicugna pacos. Taxonomy (NCBI): domain Eukaryota; kingdom Metazoa; phylum Chordata; class Mammalia; order Artiodactyla; family Camelidae; genus Vicugna; species Vicugna pacos. The sequence continues at coordinate 8,479,472 of NC_132998.1, forward strand.
TCTGGACCCGTGACTGGTGTGTCTGTGCCTTTGTGGTCCCCTGGACATTGAAAGCTGAGCTGGACTCTGAGCACGTGATGCGCGCCCACTTTGTGGTCCTCTCCCCACAGCGTGTCCCTCGCTGGAAGTTGCCTGCCATGGGAGGACGCTGGAGGCTATGAAATCTCTTGATGAGCTTGATTTTATCTAGTTCAAAGGCTTTCAACATTTTAAGCAATCGAATCCTTTTGTCCAAAATCTCTTACAAAACCTTGTTGTTTATAACTGATAAAAATGCTGCTCTGGTTGGAAAAAGTCAGAAGGACTCATCACTTTGACACCCACTTCTCTGAGGAAACCAAGGAACGCAATTTAGACACCAGTGGTCTGATCAGTTCAGGGAGATGCATGTGGTTCATCCAAGGTCATATGGTGAACTGATGGCAGACTGGGGACTAGAACGCTGGCCTGATTGCTCAGCTGCCCCCCTTCCATTAGACCGGGGTTCACATCTGTGGCTGCTCATTAGAACCCCCTTGGAAGCTTTAAAAAAGACGAATAGTGGGACCCACCTTTGGAGACACTGACGTCATTGCTCTGGGCTTGGGCCCTGCATCAACCAGTGGTAGATTTATTCAGTCTACCCTTTCTTCGTGGAAAAATGATGTCTTACAAGTTTTAGCTGTGAAAATTCTTCATTACATTTAAAAATCCACTGTACCACCTTCTGGCACCGCTGTGCAGAGGTGTTCTCAGGAGAATGTGGAGCCCCTCTGAGCCCCACGTCAAAAGTCCTCCAACCAAGTTTCCTCGTGACTTTGAAAATTCCCCAGGTGTTTTGTCAGCTGGTGGCGGTTGTGGTAACTGCAGAAAGCTTTGCCTTGTTGAAGGAAATGGTTGGATTACTTGCTAGAAAAATTTCAGAGTTGCTTTTTTTAAATGTAGCATTCCCTGGCAGTGTGGCTTCTTATTTCTTGGGGCTTGATCTTCTTTGGTTCAAATCATGACTCTGGAAACATGGTAAAGTTTGATGTAACAGAATCTGTGCCCAGACACTGACTCAACTGCTCCTGCCCCATCCCTCGCCTGCCCTGCTGCGGCATCCTCAGAGACGTTCGCTGGGTGTTCACTGGATGTAGAAGGACCTTGTGCATGTGTTTCACTCAGGTGGCCTTGGACCCTTTGGGGAGTTAGATGTGATGAGCAAGAAATCCTTTCCTTTTGCCACTTTTCCCTAGTTGTGGGGGTGTAATATGGCGGTGTGTACTTTACTGACGCAGCAAGTAGCGAGAGTGAGCGGTGGGTTTAATAATCATTGCAAAGTAGTGATGGGTATAAACAATAATTCAAGATGTGTGGGTGGACCATGTGTTACTATTTCTTTTGGTGGCCAAGTCACAGATGCCACTAATACTGCGGTGATGTGATGCCCCACGTTCACAGTAGGCGGAAATGGGCAATGTTAGAGGTCTGTGAAAGTAAAGATGGATTCATGGACTTCCCAAATTCTATCCACAGATGCCCTAAATTAAGAACCTTTTCCTCGGGGTTCAGGTTCATTCCCATTTGAGTGGTGTTGGAGAGGCCATTTGAATCCAGTTCTTCTAATCCTCGGGTTGCTGTTCTTTCCACTTAACTTTCCTCTGAGTTAGCGTGCTTACTCCTTCACTTGATGGCGCTTTTAGTCACTCAGAAGTTTCTTCCTGGCAGGATTAGACTGAGTGTCTTTTTAAGGTGGTATTTACCTCCCATCTGGTATTCTCATTTTCAGTCTTCCTTCTCTCCTAATCCTCACAGGGTAGCTTGAATGATCCTTTAAAAATAGAAATCAATTTTGTCACTCCCTCCTCAGTCAATGGCTTGTTGTTACTCTTAGCTAAAGCTAAGATCCTTCATGTGTCCTGGAAAGACTGAGTAATCCAGGTACTATCTCAGTCTCCAGCGTCATCTCACCCCTCTCCCTCCCTGCCTCACTCCCCTATTCAGCCATGTGGCCGTGGTTCAGTCTCATGCTCATCGCACACCTTCTACCACAGGGCCTTTGCCCCTGCTGTTGCTGCTCTCCTCTCCCCTCCTAATCTTGTGAACTTCCAAGCTGCCCTCAGCCTGATCCTTACAGCTACAGAAAGCCTCCTCTAGTATGCCCCCTGCTGGCCTCACATCATCAAGCATGTCTCCTCATCACCCTCACCAGAATTACGATCTGACGTTTATCTGTGTGATTATTTGATCACTGTCTAACTCCCCCACTGAATTCTTAAGATCAGATCATGTCTGATACTGCTTTCATCTAGTCTGATAGCCCCACTGCCTACTTTTGTGCCTGTCACAGAAAGAGTGCTCAGTAAATACCTGTTGACCTATATATATAATCTCTAAGCATCTAGCACAGAATCCAATAAAAACAAGTTTTAAAGGGCACAAATAGAGTACTGGTATATGTCACCGTAACTATACAGTATCTTCCAGCATCATTCTAAGATGGATCAAGAATGGTGGTTACCAGGGACTGGAGGGTGGGGCGATAGGAGAGATATTGGGTACAGGTACAAACTTGCAACAAGTGGTAAGTCAGTCCTAGAGATCTAATGCACCATATAGTGAACAGTAGACAATAATATTGTATTATAATAATCAAAAAACATTTAGATCTTAATTATTCTAACAAATAGTTATGTGAAGTGATTGAGATGTTAACTCCTGCTCTGATGGCAACTGTATTACAATATATGAATATATCAAATCAACATGTGGTGCACCTGAAATTTACACAATGTTAAAGGTCAAATCTATTTCAATAAAAAAATAGACCAAAAGAACTTTAATGGCTTCAACGAGAAAAAGAATTCAGCATTTATTGCTGCAGAGTCAGGAGTGGGTGTTACATGCGCCATACATACTTAATCTCAGTGTTTAATACCTTGCTCCTCCAGATGCACCATAATTGAGCTCCTTTTTCCCCCCATAGCTAATAAGATCTTAGGCATGTGTGATGCAATCACGGTTTTTAAAAGTGTTTATCTTGAAACAGTCTCAAAAATCAAGCAGCAGGTACCAAATCCATGGCAGATGAAGGAACAGGGGCTGCACGTAGCTTTAGGGCAGGAAGAGGAAGCCAAGATGCTGAGTGACAGCTGGGAAACTGAGGGAAGTAGGAAATACGAAGAGATTTGAATTGCTTGCATCTTTTAAAGGCTGGACTAGACTGGGTGTCTAAGGGGGAAACATGCTCTAAAAATTCAGGATGTAGACGTAGGCAGATGGGGCAATTATCTGAGAGCGTAAAGCCCAGGGGGAGGGGGAGGGGAATGGGTCTACTTATTTCTCCTTGAAAAGCTTGCAAAAAGGGCCAAACTTCCTCCAAAGACTCCAGGCCAAACCTCCTCTGGGGCTGCAGTAGAAAGGAGGTGAGGAGTTAGATGTTGAAATTGTACAGACTTTACCTGTTTGTATGGAGCTGTAACCTCTAACTTCTATACATCGCATGAAAGTAGATCTGGACCCAAGTAGTAACTGAGCAGATGGTGACCTGGGCTCCTCCCCTGGGTGGACAGGCAGGGACCGCTTTATCCCTTGGGTGATGGTGACAGTAGTGCCGGATCCGGGGACCCTTCCCTGAGTGTTTTGCCCTGTTTTGACCCTCCTTGTTTGCAGGCCCGAGACGGACCGTCAGGGGGGGTGCCGGGAGCCCTGGAGGCGTCCCCTCCCCCTGGGGCCGTGGCCACTGGGGTTCTCACTCCTCCCTGCCACCCTCTCCCCGCAGGAATCAGAAGGCATGTCCTGCCACTACTGGTCGCTGTTCGACGGTCATGCGGGGTCCGGGGCCGCCGTGGTGGCCTCCCGCCTGCTGCAGCACCACGTCACGGAGCAGCTGCAGGACATCGTGGAGATCCTGAAGAACTCGGCCGTGCTGCCGCCCACCTGCCTGGGCGAGGAGCCCGACCACGCGCCCGCCAACAGCCGGACTCTGACCCGGGCGGCCTCGCTCCGCGGAGGGGTGGGCGCCCCGGGCTCCCCCAGCACGCCCCCCACGCGCTTCTTCACCGAGAAGAAGATCCCGCACGAGTGCCTCGTCATCGGGGCTCTGGAAAGTGCGTTCAAGGAAATGGTAGGTACCGCCGAAGATCCCCGGGCGCCAGGGGCCGGGCGGTCGCGGAAGCCACAGCCTTGCTTCTTAGGCAGTTCCCGGGAAGGGCGTGTCTCTGGCCTGTCCGCTTGCGGCCTGGTCCCCTCCGCCTTCTCCCTTTCACAGCGGGGCTTTCGTTCTCAAAAGAGGTGGGCAGCACGCGAGTTCCAGCATCCAGTGCTGGCAAAAATGGAGGAGAGGGGAGAGGGGAGAGGGGCAGTGCATGGGGTGGGCGTGCTACTGCGGCTCTTTCTGCCGGCGCTTCTGCGGTTCCACTTAACTGAAATGTGAGCGTGCTTGCCACCTGTTTTACATGCGCGTATGAGTTCCAGGTGTTTGGGGAACCAGAGCTTGTAGCAGAGTGCTCAAAAGTGCGCCTCCCGTACACATCTAATCTGAGAACAGGTTTCCCCCGTGATTGACAGTGTGGTTCCCACTCCTTAAAGCAAGGGGGGGCCGGTTTCTAAGAATTGCTTGTTTTACTTGGGGACATGGATTTGTTTGGACATTTAAATTTGAATATGTCTGGTCCAGGGATTCAGCCTCGCCTCTTGAGAACTCAGGGCACTCAGCTGCCCCCCGCTGTGTGCCCTGCTGTCCGTCTGCCTGGTGAGAATCACACAGAAGGTCTGTTCTGCGCCATCTCCTTCCCGCTCTGAGCTCACGTTCTACTGAGGCAGTTATTTAGGCTCCAAAGATTTTTCTCTCCTGAGCAGCCTGTGTGCAGATAGAGTAAGAGATAAGTACAGATGCCAGGAGGACTAGAGTCAAGCGAGTGGGCAGTATTGTCGTTAAAACCTGGAGATGAAAAAGAGATGACGAGCTCTTAAGCAAGAGCAGCTACAAAGGTCACTCCAGAACTGAGGGCGCCCACCAGGCACACTCCAGACTCCAGCCTCTCACCATGCCAGGTAGAGTGCTCATGAGAGGAGGAAAGTAGATAATACTGAACTACATCTTCTGACTGATTTATAAGGCAAAAATAGTTCATGTATTCGCACCTCTAATCTGCCCTCTCTCCTCACTTTAACTCATTTCTCTTTTGGTCCCAGCATTTCTCTTCTTGTCACATAGGTATTTACCCTTTGAGTAGCAGGTGGTTTAAAATGCATCTCTGTCTCAGGAGTATCTGGTCGCCTTCAATCCCAAGAAAAATACCAGGAGCCTGGAAAAGATTATTTAGGAAAAAAGGATGAGGGTAGTGAAATTGACTCCTACTCAGGCTTGGTATAAAATCCTCTCCAGCTTTCTGATGTGAACAGCTGTAAACACAGGTGCTCAGAAAGCTAAATATTCATTCGAGGTGGAAATTGGACAGTGGACTGTCCTCCTAGTGGGAGAAAAAGTCAGCTTACGTGATAGAAGTGAAAAACAAAAGAAACTTTGGGTTTTTCCATTTCTTTCAGTGATGACTAGTGAGTGTCATGGGACATCATTTACTTCCAACTGCTGTATTCTCAGTTTCATCCACTAGAGGGCAGTGTCACATTGAGTCAGGCCTCCACACCCGTCTCAGGCTGTTTCTGCCCATCAATGGCTCAGGGTAAAACTACCTGACGTGGGAGTCTCCCTCAGAAAAATACTTAGTAAAGAGCCTCATTTTTCGTTTTTGAAAGTTTTTCAGCTTTTCACGAACTAGTTCACTACCAGAAAGTTTCTTAGTTGCCAGCGAAAAGATCATTTCACTTCCCCATGTAATTCATTCCATCAATAAGTATTCATTAGGATCAAACTATAACCCAGGCCTCATTGGGAAAAGAGCATTGAAGAAATTAGGCAAAGGCGGGTATTAAACAAGTAAAATGTAAATGGGGTGGGCCTTGAGAGGAGGAACTGCAGGGTGAAGTAGGACTCTGTTAAAGAGATGAAGCGAAGGGTCCTCGGAGAAGTGGTGCTCGGGGAGTAGGAATAAGGCAGACAGAACGTGGGCGCCTGGAGAGCCTTCTGGGGAGAGGAAACCATCTATGTGAGAGAACCCACATGGGCCAGAGGCAGCAAGCTGATGTCCACTGTGGGCAGAGGACAGATTTCAAGGGCAGGAATGATGTAAGGTGAGCTGGAGAGGCTGTCTGTAACCAGCCTGTGCTATACTAGAATTTTGGGGTTTTAAGCCATATCTGCTCTTTTCCAACCCATTCCACGTTACAGCTTCCTCTTCAAGCTTACTTTTTCCCCAGATTGTCTCTCTAGCCCCCAGTGTGACACAGGCCTGCCTGGACTTTGCACCGTGTGCTTGGCCATATTAAGTGAGAAAGCTCACCATTCCTTGGTTCTCCTGTTCCTGGCAGGGTGGCCCTACCTCCTGCTCTGCTCGGGACTGAGCCAGTTGATGCCTTTTGGCCCAGAATAGTTACGAATATTGTCCCCTTGTACTCTCACAAGCGTCCCTGTCCAAATAATGTCTTATGTCTACCCTAATTATAGAGAGATGCTCTCATTTTTTTCTTTGCTTCATCAGGGACTTCAGGAAAAATCTCTCCCGCATCACAGAAATGTGCCTGACTTAACCATTAAATAGTCTGGGCTGAGGTTCAGAACTTAAAGCACAGTTACACAGCGTACTCTTGATTGAATGATCCGGAAGGCCCTTGCCAACCCGTAAAGAATTCGTTTTCTTTCCTCCCTCTCTCAATATCAGGTTTTTGAGAGTCAGTGTTTGAAGGTCAGCGTGAGTTCTTTGCCATGCTTGGCACACGGCTGACGTCCTTACGCTGTTGGCCTGACCTTGGTAGTTCCTCCTCAGGCCTTTCAGGGAGGGGCAGGTTGGGAATTGCCGAGTCATTCCTAATTTTTTGCCTTACACAGCCAGCCCCTTTGCAACGTTCCTGTTTCTAGCTGTTCTCTAGGCATTGCAGGTTGTATGCCGTTCGGATCCTCTGTGATAGGAAAACTCAAGATTGGATAAGATTCAGCCTTTTCTGCTTTGTGGCTCTCTTGCTTCTTTTTCACTTTTAATCCCTAAGAATTCCCGAGGCCCAGCACCTAAGCCTCAAATTTGCCTCACTGATGCTTTTTTGCAGCTGCCCCTCCTGAGATTCAGAATGTAACTTCAGATACCTTTAAAGGCAAAGCTGGCCTTTCGTTTGGGGTTCTGCTTTATTTACGACAGTTTAGCAAAATCCAGTCAGAGGTCTTTGCTCTCTCTTTCTCCCCACCTCCCACCAATGCCCGTCTCAGTCACTAGTGTTTATTGAGCTTATATTTTATAGCCAGCGTTCTTCTAGATGCCATGGGGGTCCAGCAGTAAAAGATTTGATTTTATATCTGGGAGCACTTGTAGTCACCTTAGAGGAACATAGAGGTATATAATATCTCATTGGTTTCAGTATTCTAAGTGGCATTAAGGGAAATGTTGCTATCTGTCTCAAAGAGAGAATTGATTAAAAAGATTCAGAAACACCAGGCCAGAATAAATAGTACTTTTTTCTAGGAAAAAGTAGGTACTTGTTGAAAAATACTAACGCAGCCGGGGGGAAGATGCCGAGGATGAGGGGAGATGATAGGTTTCATCCAATTCTGGATGCTTCTTTGAAGGCACTGTTTTCTCTTTCTCTCTGATCCTTGGGGTGCCTGGCACAGTGCGTGGCTTGTGAGAAGGTGACCTCTGGCCTCTAACACGTGCTGGCCCCACGGCCCCTATTGTGTCTCCTCCTGGAACTCCCTTCAGCGTGTGAGAAGCTTGCATCGTCCACTCCTCCTGTGTCCACCGTGGAAGATGAACCCTGCCTTCCAAAAAGACCAGCATCTTAGGAACTTTCCGCCTTCATCTCTGCTTCCCAGTCGCACTTTTGTACCAGCACCCTGCTTTCCTGGCTGAGTTTTCCCACAGCTGTGTTTAGGCTGTTGCCTGGCCCGGGGTGACCGTTGTGAAGAAGATAAATGTCTTCTAAGTCCCGGTGTCGGTCGGCACCCTGCTGCCCCACGCGCCACAACAGGGGTGTCAGCATTTCACGCCCATGTCGGGAGTCACTTCCGGTGTAGGTGTAGTTGCAGCGGGCCTTTGCCCTCCTCAGAATCAGAACCAAGTCCGCAGTGGTGAGCCCTTGACCTCCCACTTACGGGAACTGAGTTCTGGACACAGGCAGAAGAATCTCAAAATTCTGCCCTGCTTCTTCTTCAGTGTGGTCGTAGAGTCCTCGCCACGGTGAAGAACATTTGGAAGTCTGGTTGTGATGAAGGGAGGAAAATGGCAATATTTTAACTTGTAAAACTGCCGTACATCTTCCTATCACTGAGTAATGGTCGGAAATACCACTCAGCTTGGCTTTGTTGGTTAAAAAAAAAACGAAACTCCATATGGTGACAAGATGATGGGAAAGGAGGATGAATGCAGAGCTTATTTATAGCTTATAAATCCTAGTGGTCTTGAAAACTAGGATATTCGTGGTAAGTGGACCTGTATGTCTGTATTTAAGCTGGAGGGTTTTTTGTCTTTGTTTTTGATAGAACAGAAAGTTCCTCCAAGAAAAAAAAAAAAGGCATGTGATTCCACTAGTAGCCAGCAGGTGGCAATATTAGGCAGTACTGGTTTTTCCCTTTCCCATTGCCTGGCTGACAGATTGGCTTGTCCTCAGAATAAACCAAAAGCAGGCCCAGATACTAAAACCATGCAGAATCTTATTATTTGTGACTGACACTATTAGCAATGTGCTCAGAACCATGTTTAACCCACTTAGGGGCAGCTGCCAAGCCCTATTGAAACTACCCAACACTCACTCCCTTCTGTTGTTTGATACTGCTTTTCTCTTGCAACCTGAAATTGGTAGGAGACAAAGAATGACCCTGGAGTTGCACCATCTCTGAGACTTTCAAACCAAATTACAGCGATCCTGAGCAACATATTTTCTTTCTTGCAATTATTTCCCGCTGAATTAGTCTCATTTCACACACACCTCTTTTTCCCCTTCATTGCACTCACTCTTCCTTGCAACAAAAAGGAGCAAAATAAAACCCCAGGCCTTAGACATTGGATCCGTTCTTTGATTTAGAGATAAACCTCACTTAAATGCAATATTTAGACATAACACGGGAGAAATCAGTCCTGCTGAGTAGAAAGTAGCCTCGAGAGGGACTCCTGATTGAGCAGATAAATCAATTATCTTGTCAATTGAATCTTTGGAGTCATTTAAGTTGATCCTTTTAGACCATACTTACAAAGGAATGATAGTATGTGCGTGTGTTTTGTGGGTAATTTATTCTAGACTTATGTCTTGGGGCTCGTGACAACTAAAATGGAGGAAAATACTCCAAATCGGACCTTGTTGAGCACAAAAGCCGTCGACAGTTTTTCTATGATTTCCTTGATCGTTGGGAAAAATACCCAAACTTCTTGAGGGTTTAAAAAAAAACTACATTTTTATGTACTTTTTTAAAACTAGCATGTGAAAAGATTAAGCTAGTTGGAAAGGTTGAGGGTTTAAAGAAATTAGGTAGTTAATTCTACAGTAAATATATCTTTATTGACTTCATTTATTGTGTTTGATCTGGTAGTAAAAGAACCACCCAGATGGTCCTTTAATGTTCCTCTCAGTACTAAGATTTGGTGAAACATCTTTTCAAGAGGAGTAGGTGGTGGAGGAAAAAATAAATGTGCTATTTTGGCTTCTAGGGAGGGGAGGGGGAAGCACTTATTTTTAGAATATGCTCTAGTTACACCCAGTTTTAGAAGAAATGGAAGAGCGTATTTTCATGTCAGTGAGACCTTGCGGGTGGGGGGGTGAAGTCTGCGGAAACACATCTCTCAAATTCTTGTCACAGTGATCTCAGCGAGCACACATTGTAATTACCGTGGGTGCGTGTGTGTAAGCGCACACATGTGTATTACCACACAAAGAGGGAAGGTGATGAACGCCTGAACACATTAGTGGAGTTTCTTGGATAAAAAAATAGCTAGACTTCTGTGGAAGTGTTGCCAAATTTAGCATTCCTTATGCCGGGGGAACCACGGAGGGAAGGTAGTTGAAACGTAGGACCAGATGAAAGAAAGGAGGAAATCAATTAGAAAAACACTGCCTTACGCTGTGAATGGAATAGCAAGGGGGGTCACTGGGCCAGCTAACTGCCACGTTTCCCCCCAAATTAAAGGCAAATGGGGACTTTGCTGAAGCAGGAACTCTTAGTGTCCGACACTCTGGCTTGATTTTTTTTTTTAAGAATTAAATAATTTTATAATCAGATTTTCTTGTGATGTAAACTGTGATAAATAAGGCACCAACGATGCAGAAGAAGCTTGAGTCTGGGCGGAATCATTTACAGAGATGGTTCTTTCTCATGGACTCATGTGTCCCTTTCGGAGCACACCCAGTGGTGTCAGTCTGTTGAGCGCCGTTCACATTCCAGGCCGTATACAGCACTCAAGCCGTGGGGTGTTTAAGGGACTTTTCATCAAATTTGTCTTTCCTGAAAATAAATAAATAGACCTAATTACCTCCCCCCACAAAAAATTTTTTTTTTAATTTTTAATTCAGACTTTAGGTGTTCAAACAAAGATGGGTTCTGGATGTGAAAGAATAATTTCTGGAGCTGGAGTAGTTCTTTCCAGTGTATTAAATACAGCAGTGCTGGGTGCGGACTTTGTAGACCAGTTTCTGTGTTAATTTGATGAAATACGTATCTATCATAATATAAACTTTCTATCGTTTATTTAAATGCAAAAATTTTTGAATAAATCTACCCACAAAACCCTTTGTGATTAGGGCTCTTGGTTCTGTTTTGATGCATTGTTTGAAGGTTAAACACACGGAACTTCTGGAACTTCCGATGTCTTGATGTTTTCTTTCTCCTCTTTCACTTCCTTGTGACAGTCTTTCCCTCCTGACATCCATGCCCCTAGCCCCCGCTGCCCCCAGCCTCCTGCCATCCCTGCTTGGGTTCTGATAACCATTCATTTGTTCTTGTCAGTTGACGGCATTTGATCAGAAGCCTGGGTTCCTGCTTCATTATTGCCTCAGCATTCATTCGTCTTGTAAGCTTTCATTTGTGAATTGTGGGACACATGTCGCATGTTAAGGCAGAGGTGAAGTGACAAGGAGATCACTGAAATGTAACAAACATTTATTAAACTACCGCTTACCTGACCCAGGATAGGTGTTGAGGGTCTAACAGTGAGCGAGAGAGGTCTCTGCTCTCACCCATGGGGTCCAGGCCGCGGGAAGGGTCTCGATGGTCTGCCCCGCCCCTCCCCCACATCATCTAATTTAATCCTCATCTCAGTCCTTTAAGCTAATTTATACAGAGTTTGTAACTAACTTTTAAAAACTCAGTGTGGTCTTTTTTTTTTTTAACATTTTTTATTGATTTATAATTCAGTGTGGTCTTTGAAGGTGGTCCTCACACGTGACCCGTCTGCAGCTCTGATACTGCCGTCCCCTCTGTCCCTTATTGGAAGTTTTCTTCACTTGCTTCTAAGCCACCACATCCCACAGCACATGCTCTTACCCCTCTCCCTGGGTCCTCTGCCTTCCCCTTCTCCCAGCTCATTCCCGCTATCGTCCTTTCTCCCAGGTCTTTGCACTTTTTCTCTACTTACTTTTTGATCAGTATCCTGTGCTTAATCTGTATCCTCAGCTCAGGCTTTTCTCCTGTTCCCAGTTGCTCACTGGCAATTTACCTAACCTCTTACTACCACCTCTGGCCTCTGGAGCTGTTGCCGGTAGATACAGAATTAATGATCATCTCCCCTTCCCATCAGGAGGCTGGCAGAAGCAGCTGAGTTCTAATTCTGTGGTTTCTCAGAATCACAAAGCTGCCCCGGCCCTCGGTCAGCCAGGGCACCAGCTCCTCCTCCCCTGTACCCAGCCCTCCTTCTCCCTCCCTCGGCCCCAGCAGCAGGTGTCATTGGGGATGTTTGGCATTATTTTAGCGAGCATTCAGTTTATGTTCGTAACTCAACTCCCATATTTCTGAGGTCTCGGAACCCTGGCCTCCATCACCGGCACAGAGTCTCACAAGGACGTCTGTCTTGAGGGTGACGTACGTCTGTCAGTAGAAGTGTGGGTCTCTTTCTAGTTTTCTTGGGGAGACCTCATTAGGTGGCAGGTAATAAGTACTAGACTTCAGAGGAGGAGAACTAGGTTGGAACCCAGACTCCAGCCCCGTCATTGTGGGCACCTCCCCCACTTCTCTGCATCTGAACAGTCAGGTTAATAATACAGTTGTGAAGATGAGGTGTGATTCTACATGTAAAGTGCCTCGCGTACTGCCTGACGTAGAGGAAGTGCTCACTGAACGTTGGCTGTCACTGTGCGTGTGTGTCACGCTTGCGAATTAGTCCCTTGGGAAAAGGAAGTCAGGTCAGAGTTCTGAAGCTTCTGTCTGATCGGGAAGACGGGGTGGAGTCCTGCCTGCGTGGAACTGAGGACACTGTCCTTCAAGTCTCCTCTCTTATCCAGGTGTAAAGGAAATCATTAACTGGAGCCTTGGGGATTAAAAACGCTGATCAGGTCCAACCGCTTGGTGTTATCAGCCTCTCCTTTCTGTTTTGCACATGGCAGCTCAGGCCATCCATGCAAAGACTAAATTTTCCATAAGCCATGATATCTGTTGAATAAATTGGTTTTATTCTTCTCATTTTTATCTGATTAAATCTGTCTGCCTTCCCTTGTTTCCTGTCTCTGGTCCACAGATGGTCTAGTCGGTGACACTTTTGTGCCAGTGTCTTCCCCAGAAATGAGCATCAGGCAGGGTAAGGGCCAGTACCAAGGATGTTCCTGTCTGTTCTTTGAAGCACAGACTCTCAGAGCTGTGCTGAGGAAGTCTTTGATGCGAGTCCTTGTACAATCCAGCACTGTCTTTGTTTTCTTCTCCAGGACCTACAGATAGAACGAGAGAGGAGTTCATATAATATATCTGGTGGCTGCACAGCGCTCATTGTGGTTTGCCTTCTGGGGAAGCTGTACGTGGCAAACGCTGGAGATAGCAGGTAAGCAGATCCGTGGCCGGTTCTTCCTAACATTTGATGCCTTCCTGTACTTTGTATCTTTTTAGAGAAGTTAAATGATTAGAAATAAGATAGTTCTGCTTGGGATTAGATATTGAGGAAGATAAGCCTTCTACATCTGATTAAAAATGCCTTTAAGAAGCCTCCTCAATCAAAAGGTACAGATCGCCTTCTGCTTAGCTGCCCGCAGTGGCGTTCACGGGTACACCTGGGATTTACCTGCACCAGTGGTACCCAGACGTCCTTTGACTTCAGAACCTGGTGTTTTTTTCAGTGAAAGCTCAGCAGGGGCTAAGTATATGCAAGAGACAAGGAGGGAGGAAAGGGATCTGAATGAAGTGGGTATCTGGGGGGAACCAGGGAGGGCTCCCCGGCTGGGGCTGGTTTCGCGTCCCCTCCAGGAAGCCTGGGCAGTGCCCCTTTTATGCGCGTGCGCCTGCGTTCTCCTCGCTTCCCGGTTCAGCTGAAAGGAACTTTGGCCACGAGATTATGGTTAATCCTTACTCTATTCAGCATTAACAGGAATAAGATAAATACGTGTTTTTTAATTGTCTTTTAAATAACCGATGAGTCCTCACTTTAGGTGGGAATTTTTAAATTACAGACTTTGTGAAAAGTGTTCTGATAGGTGTTACCGACTTCTCTGCCCCTTTAGTAACGAAATATGTTGGCTTTATAGCAGGGCTTTTTGCTAAAGGCCGACTCTTTATTCTGACAGCAAAGTACTGGCCTCTAATCGTGATGTCCTCAGAGGACGAGTGATTTCTCTACGTGGTCTTGGGTTGCTGCCATTCCTCCATCTCCTTCTTCTGGGTCACATGCCTCTTCTCAGCACCGCTGCTTGGTCTGACCCTCCTCAAGGTGGGGCCCCACCCCCTTTTCTGTCTCTGTCAGGTTGTAACTGCCTTGCCTGGAAGGCCACCTCCCTCGGGCAGTCGAGGAATTCCAGTTACAGAGCAACAGAGCGTGAGGAAGCTTCCAGATACCGTGGTTAAGCATCCTCTCCCAGTCGTCCCACTAAAGGTTCCCAAGACCAAAGGAGAGTGACCTGCCAAGGCAGCAGTGTTTATGGGGTTTGAAGATTGATGTTTTTTTGAAGGCCCGTTTATTTTTATTGTTTATGTAGATTTCCATTCTGCTATACAAGATACTTCAGTTTCAATATAAAATATTTCCAGGTAAATGGAAGTATAAGATGCCGTGTTTAGTATCTCAGGGCTTCATTTCTAGTGGTCCTGGCAGGAGACAGACTCCCCCTCATGTGGACCAACTGAATGAAAGAGGGAAGGGGAACCAGCTAGGAGTACTGAGACCCAGGAAGGCTTTACCATCCTCGGCTGCAGGGTCCAGGGAGAACATGCTACCGCAGAGCCCAGGAGAGTGGGCCACTGAGGAGGGCCCCTGCGCAGGGAGAGAAGGGGAGGATGTACCCTGACTTCTGCCTCTTCTGTGCTCCTTTCTCTTGCCAGGGCTTCCTATTGGAAGCCAGGCGACAGGAAACCCAGGGAGTGCAGGGTCATAGATGTCGGTGAGCCAGGGTGCAGACACAGGCCAAGACCACATCTCGAGGGTGGGGGCAAGCAGAGAGTCACCATCACATCTGCTCCTCTTCCATTCCTGCACTAGGGTTGGAGCACCTTAAAAAAAAGGAATCCCCAAATGATACAAATGAGCCTATTTACAGAATAGAAACAGACTCACAGACTTAGCAAGCAAACTTACGGGTACCAAAGGAGAAAGGTGGGGAGGGATAAATTAGGAGTTTGGGATTGGCGGGTACAAACTACTGTGTATAAAATAATCAACAAAGCCCTACTGTATATCATAGGGAACTATGTTCAATATCTTGTAATAACCTATAATGAGAAAAATTATGAAAAAGAGTATGTATGTGTAACTGAATCACTTTGCTATACACCAGAAACTAACACAGCATTGTAAATCAGCTATATTTCAATTAAAAAAAAATGTATAGGAATTCTTGCCTCTAGGGGCCTTGTAAGGCACACACTGAGGAGCCGGCCTCTGGGCCCTTGTTGCGTTCTAGGTCTTGAGCTTGCTGGAGACAGATGAGCATCCCCGGAGATGATCCGTTTCTGTTCTGAGCAGGGCTGAATTGATGACTCAGCTTTTGCACTCATACTCACCTTTGGTTTTGATGTCTAGTTCCGAGTTTTTCGAGATGAGTTTGCTTCTCTGACTCTTCCAGTGACTAAGACTGAACGCTTTGTTCCCTGGGGCCAGGCCCACCCCTTGTCCCAGGGAGGTGCCTTTCACCCGGTGACCCCGGACTCAGAAGGTAACCCAGCTTCCAGGCCCAGAATCTCTTTTTGTTGGATTATGCTTTTCAGAGAAGCAGCTCCTCCCTGCTGCCCTGTCCTCATTTTTGAAGTTTCCTTCAAAGCCCCGAGCTCCTTAACAGAGCCCCCTACCCAGGCAGTCAGGGCTTCAGGCTCGTTTTCCAGAAGCTCCTGTCTCCTGTCCCCTGTCCAGGACTAGCCAGTCCCAGCTGTTCATCTTCTGGACTTTTGCCCCACTTCCTTTTTAAGATGCCAATTTCTAGCCTAGATCTCAATTTCCGCAGCTATAACAATGGTGATATTGGACTAAATATTAATTTCTTAAGTTTCTGGCATTCTAAAGATTGTCACTAGGAGGAGTGACACTTTTGAAAAGTTAAGCAGTCCTTTAAAGGTTATTAATCTTTTGGTAATTTTATCTTTCTTAGAGTCAGTTTCTAAAATTTTCGAGTAACTGAAGTCCCGATGTTTCTGAGTCCATAAAAGTGTGATGTTTTACATGTTATTCCCAGTAAACCCAAAAGCTTAACTGGTACTTTATGTTTATTAAAACTGTGAAGCACCCCCTCCCCCATTACCTACGAGAAAATAGCACCTCTAAAAACCTGATCAGCTTAATTATATTTATAGTATTCTGGCCCCAGTATCCAGATAGGAATTTGGGTTTTGTGGCTGAAAGGTTGGGTTTGCTGTTCACATAGGGTCCTCTGTCATATAGAAGCCTGAAAACAGTATGAGTTGGTGTTTGTATGCACCGTCCAAAGGTGACTTACGGGACACTTACGCACTAGGGTATTTTCAGCTCTTGTGTGAGCAGTAGATATTTGATACCATCTTCTGTATGGTCATTGCCTAGTTTATGTGCTAATAACATAATAGAGGTGTTGGAGTTTACAAATATACTCAGTTACTCCCAAGAAACAACTTCATGGACTTCGATCGGACCTGTATTAAATGTAGGTCCATTATCACTTCTGGACAAGTAGTCATTAATCTGAGGGCTCAATTTAAACAAATGATCCTTGCCGTCAGAGGATTCTGGCAACAGGGCCCTGATTAAGTGCTAATTTTTCTTCTTTATTACAAGATACTGGCTGGCTGTATGTTTGCTTTAAATCTTGAGAATTTTGAGAGTGAAGCGAACCTTTGTCATAAGCGCACTGCCCCATAATTATTCACGCTCAGGAAAAGAGACGCTTTGCACTGGTTTGGTTTGGAAACTCCTGGTGGTCAGGAACTGTTTCCTGAGCTGCTTAGTGAGCTGTGAATCATCTGATTTACCATCAGGCGCATGTGTGCTGGGGGGTTGTGTTCAGGAGAAGCTGCCTGGTGCTGGATGTGGCTTACCGGTTTCTGAGTCAGCGACCACCCTTGTTGTAGGATGGTCCACAGTGATGCCAGGTGGTGCAGCCCGGGACAGACGTGCCCTTCCCTCCACAGCTGAGGTAGCCAGCCACGGGGGCACGGGGCGCTAATGACTTGATGCACGCCAGTTGCTCAGTTTTTTCCAAAGCAGCCATCTCAACACCTAGGGGATCGTGAGGCACTAGGAAAGAAGCAGATGGTGGGCGGATTTCCACTTCAAGCAAAAATGAACTGGTGGCATGCAAATGCCATGCAAAGCAATATGCAAACTATCACCCATTGTATTTGAGTCATCCGCTCTGCTCAGCAGGGCTCTGATCCTTCGGTTTAAGAAGATGCTTCAACTCCATTTTGGAAGATTATTTCCCTTTATTTCTAGAGTGCTAGGCACTGAGGACGCCAAGCCGTTACCACTTATTTCAAACAATGTCTAAAGATTTGGCAACTGAGACTAAATAAACCCATTCAGAGTAAAGAGAACTGTTTAGGATTTGTTAAGTTCATGATTCCATGCTTGCCAGATTTAAGTAACAGCAGGAATAAGACAGCTGATAAGTGCGGGGCACATGTTAAATACTGTAACAGGGAATCATACTTAGTTCTGTCAGCAGTTCAGTGAGAAGTAGGCATTGTAGCAGCACAGCGAAGGGCAGGGCCCCACAGCCACTGCAGGGCTGGGCTGCCATCCCACCCAAGACTGGAAATCCGAGCCCCACGTTCTCAGTCACAGTGCCATCCCCTGGGATGTCCCACCCAGGCTAAGACTCGCAGGGTGTTTTTGTTTTTCACATTTTAACATCTCTAAAATCACTAGTTTCTAATTGACATTTTCTTTCCTATTTGGATGTAAAATGCTGACACATCTTACAATCAATGGCATCTTTAATTTCACCTAAAACGGGTTTTGGGGTGCAGCTGAATGGATGGGTGCACTTAGAAGCCATTTTGAATGCATTGCTGTCATGAAGCATAGTAGCTTTGGGGGGCCCGGTTCACTCATTTATGATCTAGGCAGTGCTGCTTCCTCAAACGCAGGGCCGCCATCCCCTTCCCAAGGTCCCAAGGTTTTTTGAGGACATTTGAAATTTTGTGTTTTCATGTTGATGATAAAGTAACAGTGTTTTCTGGGTGATAACTGCCACAAATTCAGCCCCCCCCCCATTTTGTTGTGGGTACAGTTTCTCTGTCAGCAAGGATCTTGCAGACTTTTTCAAGATGAGTCATAGGCTCTGAGGAGTATGAGGTCATCTTTGTGATCTTGAAGGTCCTCCTTGGAAAAGATTGAGAAGGTTGAATGTGTCCACGAAACAGCTGTGTTAACAGGTGGCCCAGGAATCATCCTTAAAACAAAGCCAGTATGTCCAGCCAAGATGATTTCCTTTCTTATCTCTTTCCTTCATTTTTAATTTTGCAGAATTAGCCTCATTTAAGTTGAAGTTTTCCATGTGCATTCAGAAGTGAATTCCTCAGGCAAGTCGAAATTTTCTTGAGGACAGGAATTAGGTATAAAAACAACTTAGATCTCTTGATTTAAAACCAGTGACATATCTGCCGTATCTTCTCTCTCAGGCTTCTCCCCTTTGCTAGGAATAAGGTGCTGAAACTGTTACTGCCTCCAACCCAAGGGAATGCAAAGAACTATTCATTTCTGAACTGTCTTTCCTTTTAATGTTCATGGACGCCAGTGGCCAGTACAGAACCTTCCTGAAACTGCTTGTTGCTAGAAAGTGGTTCATCTGCCCACACCTGCCAGGGAGCTCTTGCTTTGATAGTAGCCTTCCTCTGAGTTCAGAAATAGATTTGATCTCCTTCCATCAACTTCATTAAGTTCACCACAGCTCTCATTTTCTTTGACAAATGTCTAAAAAATAGGAAAACACAGTTAACCACCATTGTCTACTATGAAAGATGAATTGTTTGGACCTTTTTTTCTGCATCACCCCCCCCATATAACCCCTTAGCTATCCCTGTAACCTATAGAAGGGATTAGCAGAAAGAAAATGCAACTTTCAGATGATCATAAATATGTATCTGCAAAGGCATGGAGACCACGTGATGGCTCAAATCAGTCTTTGCTCTTCCTGTCAAACTGCTCACTGTCTACGCAGAGGGCACCGGAGGCCCTTCTCTCGCTGGACTTCCTCCTTGTCTCTTCCCTTTGGATTTTTTGCCACCTTCCCCCGGTCACCCTTTGCCCTAAGTCAGTGGTTCTCAAAGTGTCGTCCCTAAACCAGCAGCAGTGGCAACTGTCAACGAGAAAAGGAAATTCTACGGCTCCACCCCTGACCTACTAAACAGAACCCCGGGGGTGGGGCCCAGCACTCTGTGTTAGCATAAGCCCTACGGGTGATTCTGCCTTGTGGAAGAACTACTGCTTTAAAGTCTACCACTGGGCATCTGAGGGAGCAGGGAAGGAGCCTGTGTGTCCTCAGGGTATAAAAATTACAGCTCTTCCCAGCCTGAGGCTAAAGCATCAAACCTGGAACCCTGTCAGCATCTAGCTGCCTCGGCTGCAGCCCTGTACCGCATGCCGGGGGCACTCCTGTGGCAGCGTTTCACCCCTGATGCTCTGCAGTGTGGCTGCCTGAGGTGGGGGGCCCCGCCTGCTCCTCTGTCAGTGGATTCCTTCTTGCCAGAATGATATTCTGGGATACAGGTCCTTTTCTTTGAGAAGTGGAAGTTGGGGTAAGGATTTCTTGCATGATATAGCTCCTCATCTCAGACTCCTGCTGACTACGGGGTGGCTCTGAAACCCACCCCATCCCACCCTACACTGGGCTAGGATTCCCTTACCTGAAATAGATCAGACATGCCCCCCAGAAGTGTGGACTTCTGGTCTCTTTTCATTGGGCCTTTGGCTGTGGTTCCCCATCCCAACAAGGGATGCACTTAACAACTTCACTGTGCTCCTAGGGGCTGGGAAGTCTCGTGGAGTTTGTAGAGGTGGAGCATTTGCAGCTACAAACGTTGGCATGAGATGACTGTGGTTAGGACAGTGGCTTTATCTATCCCTGGCTGCCAAGAAGGCAGTGACAGGAAGGAACTTTCTGGTGACCAACCTAAGGCTTTATCTTTGGGCCACTCTAACCTCCACCAAGATTTCCAAGAAATAATCATCTAATTTGCTGATGATGTGAAACCAAGATGAAATAAGATTCAAAAAGACCTCTCATGCCTGGGAAGGTGGGCCAGACCTAACTAGGTGAAGTTTAACCGTAGTCAAGGTAGAGTGTAATTAATACCTCTTGAACAGGGTCAGGTGGGAAACTAGCACAGTCGGGGAACAAAGCTTATCAGTGGTTTCAGCTTATCCATGGTTAAAAAACATTTAAAAATGTATTTAAGCAGACAGTGAATTCAACCTGGTCAGTAGTGTGATGTAAACACCAGGACCTAATGTAACCATAGGCTGTAGCCTTTGAAGAATAAGGTGGATGACAGCTAGGGATTGGGGTTGCCTTACTTGGCACTGAGCACTGGTTCTAGTTCCCAGGGCTTTACGTGAATAACCTAACTCATCCTCACACCAACCCTTTTGGGGGAAGTGTTACTATTAATGTCATTTTGCACATGAAATCCCTTTCTAAGTGACACAATCCAACCAGGGCATGAAAGAACAGGACCCTTCCACAGAGGAATCCAAGTGGTGAAGGAGTTTGCGACCACGTTTGAAGGGATGAGGAAAATTTAATGAACCGGAGTTTTTTCAGCTGTGTGAAAGGGCAACTTGTGTGGCTATAAAAAAGGTCTTTAGGTGTTTGTCAGATGTTGGGGAGAGCAGTAAGGCTTGCTCTCCGTGAGTCTGGGACTGAGGTGACAGCCACTGGAGGACAGGGTGGTGGTTAACAGCGGGGACTCAGACCGCCTGAGGTGGACCTGGCTCTGCCACTTTTAGTTATATTTGACCTTGGGCTGGTCTCATGTTCTCCATGCCTCCATTTTGCAATCTGTAACTGGAGGTGGGGGTTAGATGTGTAGATGAGTGGGAAGCTCTCAGCACAGGACGGGCCGCAGGAGCTGCTCGTTCATAGTGAGCTGCTGGCTTTGTCATGGTAATCGGCATGAGCTCAGTGAGAGCTGACCAGAGATGCAGTGGCTGCCCCAGAAGACGGTGCGTTCTCTCTCTCTTTTTTTTTTTTTTAAACATTTTTTATTGATTTACAAACATTTTACAATGTTGCGTCAAATTCCAGTGTTCAGCACAATTTTTCAGTCATTCATGGACATATACACACTCATTGTCACATTTTTTTCTCTGTGAGTTATCATAACATTTTGTGTATATTTCCCTGTGCTATAAGCGTTCTCTCTTAAGGAAGGTATTTGTGCATCGCTGTGTAACCTAGCAAGAATATTGGACTAAGTAATTTGATTTTTCATGGTCTGCATTAAGCACTAGGTTTCTATGACTTTAGGAGGATCTAAAAAATACTGTGACTGTTTTCATTTTTCCTTCTTTTTTGTAACAGTTTAATCTCACACTTTGTGGAAGGAAGGGGGCAAATGTTTGCTGTTATACGATGTTCTGTCAGATAGCCTGAGTGTGGAAACAATAGACCCCGAAATTCACTAGCCTAGAGAAGCAGTGGCTTTGTCTCCTCTTGGTGTCGGAGACCTGGGATGAAGGAGGCTCTGTCATCTTGAAGTCTTGGTTCCCAGGTTCCTGGGGGCATCTCCCCCGCAGGAGCATGGAGGGACCACTCAAGGAAGGTTAGAAGGGGCGCGCATCACATCTGCATGCTTTCCATTGGCCAGAATTCAGGTCCATGGCCGACCTGAGGAGCAGGTCTGCTGGGAAATGTAGCAGCGTATAAGTTATGTCTTCAGGCGCAAGGGAATTTATTTTGAGCAACATCTGGCAGTTCTAGCCACCATTGGGCATTGAGAAGGGAACTCATGTTAGGTTCCGTAAGGGATGGTGTCTGTATTCATTGTTCTTACATTTTTTTCCCCATGGAGCTTATGACATACAACTTCGGTGCCGTTATCTTCAGAGCCCAAACACCAGTGACCTCTTCTGTTACTTTAATTTTATCACTGTCAGATTTAGAAGAGATGCCGTAAGTTCAGCTTAAATTATCAGACAGTGAAGAAATAGCTGTCTGTCTGTGATCCCCTTTCATCTTGGAGAAGAACATATTTGAATAATGGAGAAGCCTGCAAGTGAACAGCATAAAATATTTGTCTTTAGAAAGTTCGTCACAGAATGCAATCTTCATTTTGTGCTAAAAAAGGAAGATGATATCACCCAGGTAGGATATGATGGTACTGAGGTGTTAGTACCTTCTGTTTTTTTGAGATTATTTTTACATTGTCACAGTTATGCTGTCGAGGTTTTTAAGTGACATACCAGTTCAGTTGAATAGCTGAGCCTCTATTCTGCTCTCAGACTGCAGCTTTTTGGTGTGGGTCTTATTTGAGCACATTTCCTTTCCTTGATGTCATCCTTAATAGAGTCGAAATAATGACTGTGGATGGATCAGTAATAAATATGTCTCAATCCATCTTCAGTTTATTTATGCTTAACTTGTACAATTCCTTGTGCATGTAGTATACAGTCAGAGCCCCGAAGTGAAGATACGGTCAAAGTGAAGGGAAGTGCCACGGGAGGAGCAACAAATATTTGGGTGCCTGCATGCGCCAGGCACGAGCTGGGGAAACGAGGTGAATGGGGCAGGCAGGGTCCTCGGGGTGCTTGTGGTTGCAGGCGGAGGGCAGGCGGTCAAGCCTCCGTTTACAGTGCGGTGTGAAGGGCAAGAGCAGGTGTTCCCGGAGCTGCCCCCCCCTTTAAGGAGTGGAGGCTGCCTTGGTTGAACGGGGGGCGCTCCAGCATACATGGGGTTGTGCTGTTTGACTTCGAGGATGACAGTGACATGACGGTCCACGGTGTCCACAAGATTGCGTCACAGGTCAAAATCCATTACCACAGAGCGCTGCAGGCTGACCCCCTTGCTGGATTGTTCCACGGGGTCCCCATTGCGGTTGTGAATAGCACTTGACAGCTTGGTTGGCAGTCAGGGGCATTTTGTGGTTTGAATGTTTTGGGTGGGACCAGACTTGTTTTTTGTGAACTGTGAGCCTCGAACTGTCGTCTGGAGGAAATGGTATCTGAAGGTTTTTCGTGTTTTATGGGAGGTTTCCCTTGCAGTCCCTCTTGGGGTGCAGTATATGGTTGTCAGATGGTTAGTTGGCTCCGGGGAGTGAACTGGACAAGGTGGGCAGTTAATCTTCAGCCTTGCCCTGGCTTGTGTGAGCAGGTGAACAAACTCCCCAGGGCAAGAGGTGGTTTAGCCGTTCGTGCCAAGAAGGAAGGAAGGGAGGTGTCAGCTCCTGGAAATGAGTCGGTGTGCTGGCGATATTGCATGGTGAAGGGGGATGAGCCTGTGATGCGGGGGGTTGGCAGGAGCGAGACTTCACCCCAACAGATAACATCTCTGCTCTCCCATCATGGAAGGGGCCGGTTCCCACTTTTCCGGACCCCATGCAGGTCAGAGATACTGAGTGTGGGGCACATGGACAGAGTATGGCAGGTGGTAATTCTTTAATTCACCAAATCTGTATTGCACCCCAGCCTCACTGTCCTGGGCATAAGCCAAACCCCCTGCCCTCACGGAGCTTACAGACCAGTCGGCCACACAGGTAAAAAGCAAGGCGAGTGAGGGAAATGCTGAAGACCACAGATGATGATGATGGCTACAGAGAAAAACAGGACAAGGGAGGGGCTCAGTGGTCCCAGGCGGGCTTGTAGTTTCAGATGGAACCAAATAAGGCATCGCTGGGGATGCGGCCTTTGAGTAAAGGTTTGAAGGAGGTGTAAGGCACCAGCCAGAAAGACACCTAGGGGAACGCGTGTGGCAGACAAAACAGCAAATGCCTTGGCCAGGAACGTGCCGTTTAGAGTTGAGGACTGGAGAGAAATGGATGGAGCAAGGGGACAGGTAGGAGAGGGGCCAGGGGGGTCGGGGCCCTCCCAGTAGCAGCTGGTGCTGCTGTCACGATGGCCATGGCCACGGGGCCTTTGCACAGGGGCCCCTCTCATTGAACTCTTCAAATATCTGAGCCATCTCCCTGGCTCTAGCTTTAAAGCCTCCGTTCCATCATGCACATGAAGCCCTAAGCGATTCTGTAAATTCATAAACAGCTGGAGCTACACAAGCCCCTTAAAGACCATCTTCCAGAGCGGTCTACACGGCTTTTAAAAAGAAAAAGCAGTGGAACCATTGCTTGCCTGTTTTCTGGTAGACTCTTACACAGGTTCCCAATACATGGAAACAGGTGAATGTGGGGGCTGTTCCGACGGACATCTGGAACCAGGCTGAGTGCTCACACCAGCTTCCCTTCCCAGGGTGGTGCCGGGGGCTGCTCTGTGGGGCCCGAAAGCCACCAGAACTAGGCCTGAAGGTTGATGACTTGGACCAAAGATGCAAAACTTGCTTGCACACATGGCTCACCTGGGGGATTCCCCCCCCCCTTTTTTATTTGCTTTTCTTTCACCAGTTTATTATGAAAATTTCAAAACATACAGAAGAGTTGAGAGACTCACGGTGCACTCTTATATACTTGCTACTTAAACTCTGCAGTTACTGTCATAACATTTTCCTTGCATATCTGTACATCTGTATGTCTCTGTTGATTCAATGCGGACATCTGTGTAGCCACTTGGGGGATTTTGTTTTTTAATTAAATATTTTCAGGCCTCTATTCTCAGGCTTACTAAATCAGGATCATTGACGGTGGGGCCGGAGTCATTTCAAAAGGACTCCCGTTGATTCTGGTGTAACCACGGTGGAAACCACTGGTCTAGTCTAAATCTTTGTTTCTGATAAGGAAAATGAGGCCCAGAGAAACTGCCTTTCTCAAGTTCCCATGGGGAGCTGGTGGCAGGGATAGAGTTAGAACCCAGGTTCTATGGGGTCCTGCCTCCTCCCTTCCAAGATTTTGCTGTCCCTGCTCAGCAACTTCAGCCCTTTCCAAAATCAAATAATATTCTCACCCTACTGTAGCAGTTTGCTGAGCCACTGTGATCTGGGGAGTCGTGAGGAATGCTTCGTTTTCTCATTGGTTGGAATTTTCAAGCATTCTTGAGATGCAAGAGCGTAAGTGTGGAGCCCTGAAGTGCAGGATGAAGGTCTCCAGAGTGCAGGTGTCTGATGCCACCCTGGGTTTCCTCAGTGAGATGGTAGGAGAAAGAGGCTGGACTGGGAGCCCAAAGACACGGCGAGAAATCCAGCCCTGTCCCCCACTGAAACAGCCGAAAATTCACGTCCCTCTCTCAGCCTCACTTACCTGCTTTGAAACAAGCAGAGTTAAAAAGACCTTGTTAGCTGATCACAAAGATGTCTTCCAGCTCTGAAATTGAGTGGCCATGAAATGAACATCCAGCCAGATGACCTGGCCCGTCCACTCCCTGCACTCCTGAGGCCCTGATCTATGTTCTTCCCGTCTTCCTGGCCTAGATGCCAGAAGACAGATGAGACGCCTCAAAGCAGCTTTCGCGTTGCCACCTCTGCCAGCCCTGACGGGGCCCCCAGAACCACCCTGCAGGGCTTTTCCAGGGTCCTGGGCCCCTGGTGGCTTCCAGACTGCCCTGTGCTGACCTCCACTTCCTTCAGGCCCCGGGGGCCCTGATTTGCTGGTTCCAGCACTGTGTCTGCCACCCAGATATTGACTGAGCATTTTGCAAAGCTTAGCTTGTCTGACTCTAAACCAGCAGCTCACAGGTTGGCGGGAGCATGCAGGTCTGGGTGGTGGGCACAGCGCTTCCCTTAGTATTGCCTCGTGCCCTCCACAGGAGCGGCAGGCTCTCCTCTGCCCTTTGGTTGTAATCACTGCCCTCCCGGGGCGCCACCCACTCCTGCTTGACCCCTACCACCACCATTACCGTTGTAACTAACATTACTACCGTTCTCGCCACAGTTAGTTACCACCGCTAGGAGTCCTGCTGTGACCATTACCACCAGTGTTACTACTAGTACAATGTGACCACCAGGAGCGCCGCCACCGTTAACACTGCCACTGCTAAGACTAGTCCTACCACCCCCTCCCCCCACGACTGCTGGTAGCGCTGCGCCTCCCACCGCCGCCGCTGTCGCTGCCCACCCACCTCTCAGCCCGTGGAGTTTCAGGTCTCCACCCTCTACGCTCCGCACGCGTCCAGGTTCCCTTTGACTGCCCCCTCTGGTCCCCACCCGCCACCAAAGGAAGCAGTTTTCTTGAATCCTGCCTTAGGGAGTTCACTGCCTCGCTTCCCCTTCCTCCTGAGGGAGCGGGAGGTTTTCTCTTGGTCACAACTCCGTATGGTTTGGATTCAGGCTCTGATTCAGGCCAGCTCTGCGCCTCCGACAGGTGGCGCTGCTGTTGGACTCAGCAGTTGTGTGAATTGTGTGAGTTTATGTGGATTATGGAAAAAAAAGATAATGTGAAATTTAAAGTTAGGTATAAATCTAAAATAAGATTTTCAGGGCGTGGCTAAGGCAGACCCATACCTAAAGGGCACGTGTGGGACTCTGGGCGGAGGAAGGTTCAGGACAGAGTGGCATGGCGTTCAGCGTGTGCTCTGGGAACTCCCGTGGGCCTCAGTTGGGATTGTTACAGCTGCGCAGCTTACCCCCTGACTTTGGGCAGAGTACAGGATCCCTCTCAGATGAAGTTTGCTCGTCTATATGATTAAAATAATAACAGCCTCCGTTGTGGAACCATTAAGATTGCTTGAGCAAGTGGCTGTAAGGCATTCATCTCCTGTGCCTGGTATTAAAATAGAAAAGCCGGAAACGCTAGATGTTGGTGAAGATGGCAGTGTTCAGAGCCAGGCAGCCTGGGTTTGAATTCAAGCTCTGTCACTTACTGTGTGACCTTGAGCAAATTCCTTAACCATCCTGTGTGTGAGTTACCTCATCTGTAAAATAGGGGTCATAACAATCTCTCAGAGAGTCCTGTGAAGATTAAATGAATGAATTCAATAAAAAAATATTTGCATGTCCACTGTTTTCCAGGCACTATTCCAGGAACTAGGGACTTAGTTACTGATGGAGCCTCTTGGAGCTTGCAATTTAGTTGTGGGTGGAGGTGGGGGAGACTGGTAATCAATAAAGTAACAAAATGTTGGAAGTGTTTAGACAAGTGCCTGTCTGCCAAATGGAAAGCATTTAATGAATGTTAGTTATTAATATTGATTTTCAATATATTATTGTTGCTATTACTACTGATTCTACAAATAGAGTTTGCCACTTTAATATAGCTTCATTTATATTTTTTAAAAAGATGCAAGGTAAGATACATTTTACATTGCAGTATAGATGACTTGAATGTGAAAGGGCTGTGTTAACTTTTGGGCTGCTGTACAAGTGTGTGTTATGGACTTTTTGGATAGCATCCCTGAGCTGTTTTAGGATCCCAGTGTGGAGTACAACTTAGCCAGCGCTGCCACCAGGTATCAGCTCTGGACTCCAGAATTCTGTTCTTACCAGATTAGATCTGGACAGCAGTTCAAGTCAGCGTCCTCTCTGAGACACTGTGCAGTGTGGGCTGGGGGTCTGTATAGTTTACAGTTATACTTTAGGTACTTTGGGGGCACACTAGGCAGCCTCTAATACTCTTTCCAGCTCTCAAGTTTGGGGATTTTTTTTTTTTACCCTAGTGTTTTGGGCAAGCAGTGGTTGTCTCTAAGTAACACAGAAAAAGTCCTTTTTCAGCAAAGCCCTTGAAAAAGCCTCCAAGCTCTCAGGCATTTCACAAACACACACTTTTTCTGCTTGCTAGACTTAGCTATAAAGTCAAGGTCATGCTTCCCAGGGAGCTCAGCATCACAGAAGCCCTCACGTGCCCTCAGCCGCCCCGCTAGACCCCGAGCCTGCCAGACCCTCTGCCCCTGGCTGTGCATGGTGCCCAGCGCTTGGCCCCTTGCTTTTCTCTTCCAGGCAATAAAGAGGCTTTTGAGGTTGCAGAGGAGGAACTCATTCCCTACCGTGGGCCACTGGGCCTGCTGCAAAAACTGGATTCATGCAATTAATTTTCACACTGATTCAGCTCTCTGCCTGCTCACTGCCCCTCCCACTCCCTCATTTTGGATCTCTTCTGTGTCACAGTTTGTGTATTGTTTTTTTCCCTCCCCTCTGTCTTGTTCTTTGTGAACTGGAGCTGGCAGGTCATAGCCATAATTGCCACCAGTATTTCAAGGGCATACGTTCCCTCTTCCAAACGGGCTGCTCTGGTTCTCAGTGTTGATAGGTCATCTGAAAAATGGCTAGACTGTATTAGGCTTTTTTTCAAACCCTTCATTTAGATAAAGTCTTATAACAAAGGCCCAGTATATGAAACAGATAAGAACATTTGTGGTAGAACACGCTATATGGCAATTAATGGCACAGATTCTGGAGACAACCTAGCTGGGTTCTGGGCCTGGCTCTACCATAGTGCTCTATGACCTTGAAAGAAGTTCTCAGCCTCTCTGTGCCTTTGTTCCCTTAACAGTGAAATGAGGATAATAAAAGAAGATTGGTAGAAGGATATTAAGTGTAAAATGCTAAGTATAGTTCCTAGCACCTAGATGAGTGTTTGTTTTTATCAGTATAATAATAATGATAGTTACTGTTCCCATCATCATGATCGCCCGTAAACAGTCCCTCAGGTTTTCCGTGGGGTTGTTAAAAGCCGTCGTACAGTACTGTGCTTTCAACACTGTACTTTTCATGTGGTGCTTTTGCCTATAGAAGGCATCGAATAAATGTCAAATAAAATGGACCCAACAAACCAGTCTTCATGCTGTGTTCCAGAAGGGATGTTTAATCATTTAGCTTACGAGCAACCTCTCAGGCAGGCTGACTTTGTTCAGGCCGCAAGACTGGCTGTGTTGGTGACTGGGCAGTGACGCCCTCTCGCGGCTCTGTTTGAAGACTGAGTGCCGTCTCGTGGGATGCTGCACCTGGCTTCCTGTACGTGTCACGGCCATTGTGACCTGTTGCTTGGAAGGCTGCAGTGTCTTCCACATAGGAACACCCACATGGTGTGGGTTACCCGTAGAGCCTTTGCGGGTGACGGTGCCACACCAGGAAGAGCTAAATGCTGCTCTTTTGCAGGGCCACTATGCTTTCTGCAGCAGATACGTAATTACACCACGACAAAGCATTGATTACTACTCAACTACATTTCCAGCAGGCAGGCTTCTGGTTGACCTAACATTTCTGTAAGAACTCTCGGGCTTACCACCCTGGGGAGGCCTGGTGGCAGCACAGTTGTACACACGTGTGTAGTATGGGTGGGTGAAGATGCACGATGCATTCTGCAGATAAGTATGTCCAGGGTTAGGCCTCCAAGAAATCAGACAACGGGCTTAAAAAGCCGGACAAACGCCAGCTGTCTTCTCTTTCATCACTTGGCATCTCACAGGAGTCCACACCTTGCCGCATTTATCTTCAGGGATATACTGACTTCCTCCACCAGTGTTCTCGGACCCATGTCCCCCCAAAACAGACTCTACCCATCCTCTCCACGCTCTCTGTCCTCATCAGCCCCTTCCTGCTGGCTGCTTCCCCTCTGCCTGCAAATGTGCTCACAGCTCCCTCATCTTCCACAGAGTCTTCAGAGGAAGCAAGGCCCCGCCCACCTCTTGATTTCAGACTTTTGGCCCCCAGAGCTGTAAGAGAGTAGATTTCTGTTGTTTTAGGCCACCAAGTAGGAGGTAATCTCCGCCATCCTAGAAACGCACACCACCCTCTCTTCCCCGTTCTGCCGGCTGGAGGTTGACAGACCAGGGTGGCCTGAGAAGCGTGTGCCGAAGCAGGCTGGACACCGGCAGCCTGGTTCCCCAGGTCGCCCCTGCCCGCCCTGCGCCCCGCACCCCGCACCGTAGGCTGGATTTCATAGGTCACATTAACACACGGTGTGCTAAGCCGCTGAGACGTGGAGGGTTTATCTGTTACAGCAGCTAGTGTCCCTTGACGGAAACCCCCACTTACAGAAGATATGACCTTTCCTTCGTGGAAACAATCCCTCTGATGCTTCTGGGATTTCACCACCTCACTTCCTCTCTTCTTTCATTGCTGATGGGTCCTCTCCACACCTGCCCCTGAATGTAGCCCACCCGCGCAGGGTTTCCCCTCCTGCCAGCTTCTCCGCATCCCACTCCTGAGTCCTCTCATGCCCCTTCGCCTCCCACTTACCCCCGACGCTGCCGAAGTACGTCCGCCCAAACCAGCCTCTCTCCCCTACCTTGGCCCATGGCCACCTGCCTCTGGTCGTCTCAGTGTGCCCCCTTCTCTGCAGTGTTGGGCGTCTAGGGAGGCGGCGGCAGGTTCGGCCTTCTTACTCTCCTCAGATTTTGTCATTCCTCTTCCCTCCACGTCCCTAAACCTAACTGATTTCCCAAGCCTCGGGCCTGGCACATAGGGTCATGGCTGTCCGGGTCTCTGTCGGGCCAGGTAACCACGAACTTGCTGCCTCTCAGTGTTTTGAAAGGTTCTGCTGAGAGAAACAGTGCAGAGGGAGGATTTCCAGTCCTCACATCCCTCTGGAAATTCCAAGTCTGTTCCTGGGTGCAGGCTGACCCCGACACGTGGGCCTGCCCAAATGGTCTTCTGCACTGCTTTCTGCTGCCGCGAGCTTGGACAGGGTCCCAGGAGGCAGCTCTGGGAAACGTGCTGCTGTATTTACTGCAGGGACCCTCTTTCCTAAGTACCTCAGAGGACTTCTCTCTGATGTGCACTTTAGGGAAAGGCCTGGGGTGAAGCAGGAGGGGAGGGACTTTATTTCTGGACCCTGAGGTGAGTAGACCAATTGTGATGGTTTAATTGCTGCCTGTCAGGAAGTATTTGTGACTGCTTTCCGGACACTTAAGCGCCTTACAGCACATGTTTTTGGTATTAACTTAATTCCATGTTTCCTCTGATCTTCCTTCGTTTTATTTTCCACATTATTTATTTTTTGATTTGTATCTCGTACATACTCCTGTAATCTCCATTTAAGTCCTTTCTGGAACAAGGTAAAGTCTGAATAAATAAGGTTTCCTGCAAACTTAAAAAGTGTCTGAAACTAGAGGAATTATCTTTAACCAAGTGGTACCCTTTTCCTGTGTTCTCAATTTTATGGTGCCACCAAGCAGCCCATTTCTTAAACTAGAAACCACTCTTTCTCTTTTTCCTTCTCCCCACCCTTGGCTGCTACCAGTTCTTGTCAGTAGCCAGCAGCTTCTTTGGTAGACTCGGGACAGGAGGCTCCTTACAGAGATTGCTGCCTCCCCGATGCCCAGTGAGTCAGCAGACCACGAAGACACCAGTGGGCAGGCCAGTTCCCTGCTGAAAGCCCGCCAGTAATTTCTCATCTTCAGAATCAAGTCCAGATTTGTTGAGCTTTTGTCAGCCTCTCTGCACTTCCCCCCTCCCCCCCGCCCCTGTCACTTCCTAGCCTCGCACCCCAAGCCCTGGCAGTACCACAGCACACACTCACCTCCCTGAACTGAGCCATCCTCTGCCCCGTCTTTACAGCTGCTGAGCGGCTCCCTGGGATGTCTTGTGGAAGATTCCGCGTGGCATCCTGTCTTCCTTGAGGTCTTCCCTGTGTCCCCGGTGCCTTCCCAGCAGAGACCTGCCCTTGGCGCCCTTCTGTGTGCCGCGTCCCCAGGTTCCCTGTGCTGACGCTTCTTTCCTTTTCAGCCTGCAGCATCATTGCACGTCTCTCCCTCTTCCCTAATAGGCCAGAGCTCACCTGTGGCAGGAATCAGATGTCATCTTTGTGTCCCCTCCAAAGTCTGCCAGGAGCAGGCTCAACTCTGCTTAGTCTCTTGAAAAAAATGGCTTATAAATAGTATTGTTGTTTGAAAAGACCGTGACAATGCTGATACCATCGTGGGCTTTATCATAGTCTTTAAAGGGGCCTAGCAAGTCGGTGCACTTAGACTGGAGGTGACACGTGGTGGTGGGGACCTGCAATACGAAGGAGACGGCCAACTGGGGGGCAGCACCCCAGTCCCAGGCACATGGAAGCACCTAATGAATGTGGCCTCCCCACACTGTCCCCAGTTCCCAGTCCTGTCTGACCCAGTCCTGTGCTTCTCACTCCGGATGACACCGGAGATAACATCCCTTCTGTTTGCTCCATTGCCCCACCTTCGGGCAGGACCGGCCCTTCCCTTGCTGAAGCTTCAGCGACAGACTCCTGTTTCCCTCAGGAAGCTCCTGTACCGTCCACTCTCCACACACAAGTGCCACCTTTGTAAAAGATAAACTCTCTGCTCTAAGTCCTTCGGAGCAATCATTTCCCCTCAAGA
Source organism: Vicugna pacos (assembly GCF_048564905.1). Classification (NCBI taxonomy): domain Eukaryota; kingdom Metazoa; phylum Chordata; class Mammalia; order Artiodactyla; family Camelidae; genus Vicugna; species Vicugna pacos. The sequence goes on from NC_132998.1 coordinate 8,511,439, forward strand.
GTGCTATGAGTAGAAATAACAAATAGAGAAATGAGAAGTACATTTAGTACTTGAAATTTGACAAAACTGCTTCTATGAAAAGAATACAAAGTGTATACCACTTAAGCCAAGTAGATGAAGTTCAGTTCCACCGTCAAATTGTAGGCGAGGCCATGGCCCCATGACTGAGTGAGAGGGTTTTATAGTGACGAGAGCGTGGGCTCGCTCTTGGGACACTTCTGGGTGGGGCAGATGAAGGACAGAAGTGAAGTCACAGCCGGCCTTTTATCCCAGCAGACCTGGGCTTACACATGAAACCAGCACAGCGCTCTCGAGACAGGAGAGCGACGCCTTTGAGAACAGACCGCACTCAGCTCCGGCTGTGCCTGTGTCGTAGCGCGCCTCCTACGGCTGTGTGACGTGACAGCAGAGCTTTGGGTCGGCGCAGACTTGATGATAATGAGCTGAGCTGAGGGACATATTGTAAACAACACAGAACAGAAGCAAAAGCAAACTAGAGGCAAGATAATCCTGCTAGAAAGCTTTTAAGGTCCACGATCGATGGACGGGGGAGAGGGGGTTTAGAACGGATGGACTGATAGAGAACGTGGGCGGTCCTGCCCGCAGCAGCCCAGGGGCTCTGTGTTCACACGCAGGAGAGAGGCCGGTCGGAGGCTGTCTATGGCCAGAGGTTGCCGGGCCAGTTTGTGAGCTGCATGGGCCTCAGGAGAGCAGGTGCAGCCAGATGCAAAAAGGACAGGCTTGGAACAACAGCAGGGAGGCCCTGGGTCCTCTAGAGGCGAGAGGAACTCAGCTCTGGGGAGGAAGGCCGACAGTCACAGCGAACCATTGGGAGAAACTGTGAGCTTAGCGAATGGGATCTGGAAGGCAAACCTGGGCCGGGGAGGGGCGGCTACTCAGACTGGGCTGTGAGGCCTTCAGGCTGTGCCAAGTCAGCGGAGTGTCACTGGCTTGTCTCGTGCCGCGTGTCTTCTGTGCTTCGAGTCCCTGCTCATCTGTAAATTCAGCCTGGGTGGCGTTTGAATGGGCTGTGTGTTCTGGCTGTCAGCGGGCAGGGTGGAAGTAGCGTGCCCATCAGCACATCCCAGAGAAGAGGTGAGGCAGGTAAAGCATGAGGTCCGAGGCGCAGAGTCTGAAAGAGAAGTCTGTGCTCCTTACATTGGATAGAGCAGCAGAAAACAAAGAGAACTAGCGCTGGACGGAGCGTCTGTGGAGGCGACGGGAGCCGGTGCGGGGAGAAGAGGCCCTGGGTTTGTGCAGCATGTACCCAAGAAATGCAAACGTCAGTTACAGCGACTCATTGTAAAATTGCACACTTTTAGCAGAAATGTATTTCATCTGGAAATAAGTTAATCTGAATTGTGACCTACTCTTGTGCCTCCTGACCTTGGAGGCTCAGCAGGCAGACAGATCTTTACTACCGTGTTACTGCCTGGAGGGGAGACCTTTCTTCTCTCCGGCAGTTGCTGTCATGGCTCTAGACAGTTCTTCTTCTCCTTCTTATTCCTCTAAACCTGGGGTTTATTTTTTAAATTGGCATTTGATGTCAGGCTGAGAAGCACTGATTTATAGTCCTATATTATTGAATGTGCTGATCAGGCTGGAGTAAAACTGGGCACATACAGAGAAAACTCAGTGATGGACAGGGTGCACAGCCATCAGAATCCATGTTTGGTGGTTTTTCAGGAACGGGTTGAATGCCATTTTGATTTTTAGTTTGGGCCTGTGGAGAAGGAAATGGATTTAAAGCTCTTCAAGAATTAGAATGGCCAACCTTACATTTCTTAAAATACTAGAATACTGAGAAATTCTAGTCTATCACTATGTAGCATTAAGTAAATTATTTTCCTAGGTAGAGAATTAAATACCCATGCAAAGAACAATCAGGACGAAAAAAGTTGTTTGATTTTCTTTTTTTCCCTGAAAAATGAGGACAGCTTCAAATTTTGTGTGTATGTATGTGTGGTTTCCTGTTCCCCTCCCAGGAAAAGCTACCTAGCATTGGTCAGCGCAGAGTTAGGGGAGAGAGGCACAGAGTAAAGTGTATTTCAGATTTATTGAAAGTAAAAAGAATTCAACCAGAACTTTATTTATAGACTTAAAAAAATAGTTTTGTAAATTTGGAGCTATTGTTTGGCAGGCAGCATCTAGAACTTCCGAGAATGACGTCCGCTTATATTATTGGGAAAGATGAGGAGAGGGAGGAGGTCATCCTTACACATAAATACTTTCAGGTTGAGCTGAACATGCTCCATAATTTAATGTTGCTTCTTTCGAATGACAGAAATTAGTGAAACAATGTGAGAGGAAATTAATTTTGACTGTGGTTTAGACATTATATACAATGTTATATTTCATGATTAAGTTTTTTATAAAATTAAAGCCACACACTCCTCTTTCTCCTTAGACCTGTGTGCGAGACAGAGCCATTCTTTCTATTCTAGCTGTTCGGAACATCAGCAAAGAAGTCGCTCAGAAGGCTGTTGATGAAGTTTTTGAGTCTTGTTTCAATGACCATGAACCTTTCGGAAGGATCCCACATAACAAGACGTATGCAAGACACGCTCACAGAGACTTTCAGAACCGGGATCGGTACTACGCAAACATATGACGACAACGACGTGTTGTATCACGGAGCTGCAGCGATCATGAGGAAGGTACGGCTCCCCGGTGGACAAACGTGTAAAACGTGAACGGTCAGTTGAATCCTGAGGAGACACAGAAGATGCTGACGACAGCACATGATCAGAAAAGTAACTGTGCTGAAAAATGAAACCGCCTTGAACTCCAAGGCAAAAATTGTACCTTTGTAGTTAACCATTTGGTAAATAAGGCAAATAAATTGCATTTCAGTATTTTCTACAATGTACTTGTTTTTTATTTGTGTTTTATTTTTTATTATCGTGATTTGTTTTTATTACATATGGTTCTTTTAAAGTTTGATTCTGAAACCTGTGAAGTGCACCCTCTGTACGATGTCAGGGTGACCACTGTTTACCTTACACGTAAAGACAGATGGACCGATCTCACGAGAGGGCATTTATTGAAATGTTGTGGTTGACCTGCAACATTATGTTAGTTCCTGTCATACCACATCATTTCTCCCCTCCCTCCCCCACCTCCCCTCTGGAAACCACCTATTTGTTCTCTGTATTTATGACTCTGTTTTGATGTTTGTTCATTTGGTTTTTAGATTCCACATATAAGTGAAGTCATACAGTGTTTGTCTTTCTCCGTCTGACTTATTTCTCTGAGCTGACAGTCCTACCACCAGTGCACAAGGGTTCCTTTTCTCCACATCCTTGCCAACACTAGTCATTTGTTGTTTTTTGAATGATAGCCACTCTGACAGGTGCGAGATGATGTCTCGTGGCTTTGATTTGCATTTCTGTGATGATCAGTGATGTTGAGCATTCTTCACGTGCTTGTTGTCCATTTGTATGTCTTCTTTGTGATTTGGGTTACATGCATGTATCTTGCCAAAGTGGTACAGTCAATATTTATGCATCTCAATATATATAAAACCTATCTTAAAAATAATTGAATGGTGGGTGGCGAGTGGATGGAGGTATAGATTAAACAAGATGGCAGAGTGTTGATAACTGTTAAAACGGATGGATGGATACAAGGATGTTCATTGTACTACTCTGTACTTTGTAAATGTTTGAAATTTTTCACAATCATTTTTTTTTAAACTGAGGGAAATGAGGTAAAGATTAATATGCACTGAAATCTAAATGATATAATCTTGTTTTTATGAGGACTGGTATAACCACACATTCTTTGCTAGGCAGAAAATTGAGTGCTAAACAATTAGAAAGTTATTGTTTTGTTCATATCTGCCCTTGGGAAAGAGAAGGAAGGGCAGACTGAAGAACGAAGCAGAATAATCTTGGTCTGCTGCAATCAGACCATGCTATTTCAACTATTCAACTTCCTCTTCTCAAGGGGATAGAGATATCCAGCCAAGATATTACCAAACCTAGTTATTTGTTAATTAAACTCACTTCAGAGCAATACCCTGAGTGCATAATTAATTAAATGTTAATTTATGTTGATGATAATATTGCACTTGAATTTTGAAACTTTTTCTGAATTTAAAATATTTGAGAACCAAGAGCTAAGCATTTCTGCTAATAACCTGCATTTTTTCACATTATTTTCTTCCTTCTTTCTCTTCCCAGCTGATTTTTACCTCCAACTATTCTAACGCTAGTGTTAGAGTTCCCAAGAGCAGAATTTGGTTCTACAGAAATTACCAGGGATACTATTTATTCAACAGGTACCAAGGCCAAGTTGAAAAAATTAATCATGTGACATCCTAAGTGGCAAGTGGCAGCTTCTCTGAGTACTAACTGTATTCATACGGTCTCACATCCAAGGTGGTAAAGTAAGGGGGAAAAAAAACAAACTGGGTCAAGTAAACTCCCCTAACATAATGCTTCTTTTTCTGAAAATTAGTAAGTTACAGAGTCCCAGAGCAAAGGCCAAAGATGTACGTATGTGCCTTCCAAATCTGGATCTTCAGGGTCAAAGCCAGTCATGTCTGGAGGGCCAGGCTGGCCACGGGAGTGGCCCTTATTACAGTCACGTGGCTGGACTCGGCTCGCTTAGGGAACCACAGGTCCCTCTCATTCTCCCAACCACTGCGTGAGGCAGAGAACCAATCTGAGGGAAAAAGTAGACTGCATTAACTCAATACGTATTTATTAAGCACATAATATCTGTCACGTACTGATGCGGTCACTAGGGATACTGAAATGACCATCAAGCACTGGAGCTTTATTGTGGCTATAATTGCACCAAAGAGGAAGAAGGGCGGGTGATTTGGGGACATGTAATTTCACACCCAACCTAGAGGAAGTGACATTTAAACTGAGGCTTGAGTATGAGGAGGAGTCAGCAAGTCAAGGGGGGTAGAGAAGGAGGCTTCCAGACAAGAGGAGACCCTTTGTGTGAAGGCCTTAGAAGGGAGCGGGGACAGTGTGGAACAATGTACCTGGTTCCCAAGGAAACTGGTACCCAATTCCCAGGGAGAGGAGGAGCTCTGTGGCTGAGTGTCAAATGAAAAAGGGAAACAGTGGGAAAGAACACAATAGTCTGTAATTGATTTGGAGAAAACTGGAGACATCTGGGAAAAATTAAGCTGAATCCCTAACTCATTTCTATACCAAAGTTAATCTCAGAGATATAAAAGATGTTAATAGAAAAAGCCATAAAAGTACCAGTGCATGGGAGAATTTTTAAAAATAATCTTAGAATGGGATAGCCTAAAGTAACATGAAAATTACAAAATCATAAAAGATGATATTGATACACCTAACAGCATTTTTAATCTTCAAAAGTTAAATAAAAGATAACTTTTCAACACTGTATCATGAAAGACGATGTTATTCATAATGAAGTGATGACTTTTTTACATCTGTATAAAAAATAAAAGAAAAATGAGCAAATAATGTGAACAGAAAATACAAATAGGTACCTTTGAAAGCCTGACTTGTGACCTTGCTCATAATACGAAGTGTGTAAACTATGACTTACTGTTTTCACCTGAGAATTTTACAGAGGTCAAAAATGTGTTATACGTCAAACTAGAGAGCTTCTGCCAGCAAAGGGAGCCATTAACAAAGTGAAAGGCAACCTAGCGAAGGGGAGAAAATATCTGAAAATCGTGCATCTGATAAGGGGTTAACATCCAAAATATACCAAGAACTCATACAACTCAACAGCAAAAAAACCTGCCAAACAACCTGATTAAAAAAGTGGGAGGAGGATCTGAAAAGACATTCTTCCAAAAAAGACATAGGGATGGCAAACAGCTACATGAAAAGATGCTCAGCATCACTAATCACCAGGGAAATGCAAATCAAATCCACAGAGAAATTACCACCTCACACCTGTTAGAATGACTATTACAAAAAAGACAAGAATAATGTTGGTGAGTGTGGAGAAAAAGGAAACGTGGTGCACCATTGGTGGGAATGGAAATTGCTGCAGTCACTTTGGAAAACAGTATGGAGGTTCTTTTAAAAATTAAAAATAGAACTACCATATGAGCCAGAAATTCCATTTCTGGGCATTTATCTGAAGAAATGAGAGCTGAAAACATCACTGACCATACCTGTGCTCCAAGCAGGCCCTGCAACTTTGAAGGCGGTGGGTGGGGGAGACTGGTTGTCCAGTGAAACTGGAGGCACCATTTGTAATGCCTCTGCCTTCCCTACTGAATCCTGCAGAAGACCTTATAAAGGCATTGTCAAAGGCAAAATATAAGTGCTTGAGGAAGAAATATTTTAATACCAATTCTCATGACTAATCCTGGAGAGATTTAAAGGCAACACTGTATGCACTGCTTTCTACAGCATACCCCCCTAGAACATTGTTTGAAGGCATTAGAAGATGAGGGTGGCTGTTTCCATATTAAAATGTTACTGTGCGAGTCAAATGGATGGTTTTCAAACCTGAAGGATCAAATAGTTTCATTTAATTGTATTCACCAAATTGATTTCTAAACCAGCAGAATTATTTGCAGTGTTTAAGAAGTCATTATGCTCCACCCAAGAGAGGTAAATGGGTCACCTTGGGATTTGCAGCTGGTTTTCCTTTGACAATACGGTGGGAACCAAGTCATGTGTCCTAAAGAGACTTTCTCAGCAAGGTTCACCAAACCTGTCTTGATTAATTTTTCAAAAGCACATGAGGAGCTTTACCAATTACTTTCAAGGGTTGATTTGATCAGTTTCACACGGTTGTACAATCTGCATATTGCTTTAAGCTCCAACAGGCTAAAATGGTTAAAAAAGGTCTGATGGAAGTGAACTATGAACTAAATTCTAATATGATATAAACTTGTATGCTTTAAATTACTGCATATTTGCGATGCTGCATATAAAATGAGCTAATGCAAATTCTCATACTATTTCTGCAAAAGTAGCCTGGGAGCAAATATTAACTCCTTTTTGCCAGTAAGAGATACTGTGACAGAAAACAGGAAGATGACTAAAGATGATGCAGTAACCCAATGTGGAACTATTAAGGTAAGTTTTTCTCTCACCTTCCCTCCCTCCTTCATTTCTAGGGCAGTTACCATTACAGTAATGTGGTTGTAAGTTACCTGCATTTTCAGTTCACACAGGCATTTCTGTAATTCCTTATTGAAACAACTTGCCTTTTCTTTTGTGGCCTTTCTTAAAATCTTGCTCCTCAAAGTGTGGTCCTTAGCCAGGCAGCAACTACATCAGCTGGAAACTAGAAGCGTCCAGATTCTACTAAATCAATCTGCATTGATTCGCATGCAAATCAAAGGTAATAAACACCCTCTGAAGCGACTTGATGGCCCTAGGAGAAGTGGTTTGCCACCGTGGCTGCATATTAAAATTGCCTGGGCTGCTTTGAAACCATATGGTTCCTAGGGATCCCAGCCTCTGATTTAATTGGTCTGCAGGCAAGGCCCAGGTATCCTTGAGTTTTAAAGCTTCCACAGGTGTTTCTGCTCTGCAGGCTTGAGATTCCCTGCCTTAGAATCATGTTGCATCTAGGTGCCCTTATTTTCAAATTTCCTATTCTGAAGACAAAGCAAAACAAAACATTTTATATGTTTTATATAGTATTTTTTCTTGCTACATAAAAGAAGACTAAGAATTCAGGATTTCTCTCATTCAGTCCATTCATTAGTTAAATAACTTTTTTTTTTTAAAGAACAAATGTTTTCAATCTCATGCCTAGCTGACCCTGCTAATTCAGTCTTTTGCTTTAAGCTTTGATATGTTGAAACCTGTTCAGTGTCTCAGAAAATGTGAGGGAGGAAATAAAAGACAGAGAGATGTTTTGCTTTTATTATTATGGTACGATAAGCACTGAATATCACAAGAGAAAACAATTTCAATTATAAAATTCAGAGCACACATGAAAATAGGTAAGGTCTCCAGATAAGATACAGGCAACCCAATTAAATTTGAATTTCAGTTAAACAATTAATTCTTTTTTACTCAATAATTTAGTGTTTTTTAGTATGTGTCATGCAGGTACATGGAACATATTTTTATTTGTAAAATTTGGCAGCCCTAAGCAATAGGCCACATAAAATGAGGTAAAAATTATACCTGTAATTAATAAAAATTGAAACCTATATGATAGGCCACCAGGGTGCAAGTTACAGAGCAATACATATACTCCATGTGTTACAGCTTAATAGGAAATCTGTTTTTGACCAAGACACATCTTGAGGTGGGGATTGAAATGTTGAGATAATAATTTTAAATAATTCTATGCATTGTGATTCTATAATAAGTACCATTCTGCTAATACTTTTTACTAATCTGTGTAAAACTTTGAACCAAAATTGAACACGTCTTAAAGAAAAAGCAGTACTGAACAATCTGAGCTGTTGGAAAAATCTAGCCAGCAGAGGGCGCCAGTGTATCACAGATGAATTTCAAGTCACAAAAGGCTCATTTTTGCAATGCTTTGTGTTACTTCCATTTTATTTAAATATTTATTTTGGTTACTTTGCCGTGCAGTGTTGCTAACACAGATTAGAAACTAAATGCAGTTCTGGTGCACCGTTCAGACTTCCATTGCCCTAAATAATGTATTTCTTTAGGCCAAGATCCTTGCAATTTGAAGCACTTGTCCTTAGTTTAGGCTTGAACGCTCGTGTCCCTGCAAGTGTGTGTGATTGTGTGAGTGATCATGGTTCTAATTAACCAAGGCAATGGCGGTTGGGGTTTATCAGGTGAAGGACGTGAGGATCTCAGTTTGAAGTGGGAAATGGCCAGCCTGACTAGCCAGAATTCCCTGAACCAGAGAATGAGTCACATGCTGCAATTCTGTCCTCACATGTACACACCTCAAAGGTGTGTTGAGGTCTAGTTAAATTCAGGCGAATTTCATCACCACCGCCCCCTATCCGCCCTCCCCCCGCCCCCGCCCCCAAGTACTGTCTATGGAGGCAGAGACGGCGCATATATTCTGTGCCTGCTTTGTGCTAGGCTTGACGTATTGTAGATTTGATTTCATTTCATTCTCATGACAGCCCTGTGCAGTGGGTGTTACCATCATCTGTTAACAGATTACAAAACAACAACAGCCAAGCCTGACAGAAAGGATGTGTTTCCATGGACACTCCTCTTGCATACAATGGGTACTCATTTAACATTTGTCTAATGTAGCATTTCTCAAACTTCGTTCTGAAAGTCACTGGTGCCCTTAAAGGTTTCTTAAGTTTTCCTTTTTAAACAATTTTGGAAAATGTCGTAAACTTTAACCCTCTCTCAGAGTTTCACAATGCACAAAAATGGTACAAAGTTTTAAAAGAAATTCTGTGGCAAAAAAATATCTTTAACTTTGTACAACTCAAGTTTTGCAATCTTAATTGAACTAAGAAGGCTTTCCTCTCCCTCCATTTTTAATAGAACAATCACCAATATTGCAAGACAGGTACATTTTTGTGGAACATGTTTTGAGAAGCATGGGTCTAAGGAATAAATATATGGACTATTACTCGTGGTAAGAATTAACGGGAGTTGGTTCATTATCATCATCATCACCATTATCATCACCATCATCATCATCATCATCAAAAAACATGTATTCAGCCCCTTCTGTTTGTAGGGCATTCAGTTAGGACCCAGAGATACTACACAGACCCTGTTATGGAGGACTTTGTTTAGACGAGGAGGCAAAAATGCCTTTAGTTTGGGAATGTAGTTTGAATTCCTGTGACCATATTTCTCCAAATTTTAGAGTAGGACAGTGTTAGGAAAACAGAGTTTCCAATGATTTCTTAATGTGGCATTCTGTTTTGTTCCCCAAGTGAACAATTACCATTCTCTTCCATTAATTTAGTATGGCTCAGATGTTTGGAGCATGAGACATTTAAACCTTTGATTATGAGTAAATCCGGGCAGAAGTCATTAAGAACCATGCATCTTTGACACACCCTGGGAAAACAGATGCTCTCCTTTTCACATGCAAGTGCACACACACGCACACACTCAATTTAATCTCCTCAGTGCATCACATCTTCATGTTATTTGTTAGAGGAACAAAAGCCAACGAAGGATGTAGATACCGACATCAGGGGACTGGCCAAAGGGCTTGGAGTTTAAAGAACAACAGCAAAAGAAAATCAGGTGTTTTAAAATAATTTTGATGGCTGGCAAGTTGTCAGCAACCCAGAGATCTCTAGCCTTTCTTCTCCAGAGGTGTGGTATTTCACACCATTCTGGCACCTTTTCTCGAAGACTCTTTTAAGGCCTCATCAGGCAATGTGGCACCCTACCAACAGGGAAGAAATCCATTCATGGCTGTGCCAGTCACAGGGGAGTTGGCAATGAAATATTCGGCTGTGATTACACCTGCAAAGGGAAATGGGAAAATGAGGAAAAATTATCCAGATAATTCTGTCTTGAAATACGTTTTCCTAAGGACTTCAGAAGCCTATAACAACAAAAATGATTTTCCCTCTTGGATCACCTTATTTCAGCCAGTGCCATCACATCCCCCAGATGTCCCTTGGAAGAAGGCTCCGTGTGGAAGGGTTCCAGGTGGATGGCCAGGCTTTTGGAAGTGTCATGACTTGCATGTCCACTGAATCAAGTTCACCTTCTTGGAGAGAATGGACACGAGGTTTTATCTTTGCCTCCACATGTCTTAGCAGCCTTCTTACCCTGTTAAACCACCGGGCCTATTTATTCAGGTCACAAATCACTGAGCAGTGTAGAAATAATAGGCTACTGATGGCAAATCGTGTTTTTCCACATCATGACTACAAATAAGTTACCTGAGACAACTTGGAGAAGCCAACCTCAGTATTACAGTTTAAACTCAAATCCAATGAAAGGAAGTCATTTTTTCACATAATGCAGTCACGATTGAGAATGATTATTTTCTCTTTACATTGATACCCTGTAATCCTTAATTCCCCTTATGAGATTTGCTTTAATATCTAAAAATAATGGACATTCCTGAAAACGGAGGTGGCACTTGCTATGGCACTACAAGCTCATCAGGGACTGCAGAGAATGTCCTCATGGGCATTTTTCATATGATATCCGAAGTGTCTCATAACATTACTTTGGGTGGTTTCCTAGAGGAAGGAGACATATCTGATGGTATAAATGGGTTAATTCCTGCCTTGGTCTGAACTGGCACCATTAGCAGGCTTTCTGCCTTGGTATCTCTTTGTTTCATGCCAGTACACTGTGGGGTTCTGGAAGAAACAGGCCAATTCATCATTTAAACTGTGTTTCCTACATTGAGAAATTGAGAATGCAAAACAAAAGGAGTTGAGCCTGAGAGGCACTAGTTGCAGTCTCTGCCAGCACCACTCTCCCTGTCCCAGACCTGATGTACACTTGTTAGGGGAACTTGTTTATAACAGAGATCAATGTTTTTTAACCTCTGTGACTCCAACTGTGACATGAAATCATCACTTAACCAAACCCTTTCAGTTAACCCCAAATCTCTCTTTGATACTTTTATTCATTTCTTTAACAAATATCTATTTGGGCCAGGCATCATTCTGGGTACTCAGATACTGTGAAAATGTTGGATGAAGTCCTAATTTTCTTAAAGCTTACTCTCCAGTGGGAATAAGGACAATAATCAAATTAACACAGAATCTATAGAGAAAATAAAATAGGATGAATGTAGTTGAGAGTGATGGGTGAGGAATGAGAAAAAGCCTCTTTAAGGATATGGAATCAGCTAGGGAGGGAGAAGAGCATCCCAAGCATTGGAAACAGCAAGGGCAAAGGGCCTGAGGCAGCAGCAAATTTGGCAAGTTCAAGGCTCTGGAAGGACCCCTTGTAGCCAGAGCCTAGCGAGCAAGGGAGGGAGAAAGCAAGACAGGGAGGGAGAGGCAGGCGGGGACTGGGCTATGAGGTTCTCGTAAGGCCTGCTGAGGAGTTTGGATTTTATTCTACGTGTAGTCAGAAGAATAGTTAAGAAAACAATTCTGGGAGGTCACTGACCACGACTTGTGCGAGGTGCATGTGCTGCGGCTGCGCGAGGACCGCGTGCACCACGCTGGGCCGAGCCATGCGCTGCGTGAGCTGGTGCGGCGCCTGCGCGGACCTGGCGGGCGAGACAGCTCCACGGCGCCTGCGCGGACCTGCCGGGCGAGACGGGCTCCACGGCGCCTGCGCGGACCTGGCGGGCCAGACGGGCTCCGCGGCGCCTGCGCGGACCTGGGGGGACAGACGGGCACCGCGGCGTCCGGGCCGCGCTGCCGGACCAGTCCCGCGCTGTCGGCTCAGGGCCCGCGCGCGGGTAGCGGAAGCTCTGCCACTTCGTCTCGGCCTCGTCCTCGCCGCCGCCGCCCGACCGCCGGGCTCCCGGAGCTGCGCGTGGCGCCGCACCTCCCGGTCGCCGTGGCTTTCGTGGACGAGGGCCACGTGCGCGGGGGCCCGGACGCGGCCGCCGACCCCGCCTTCCTCGTCACGCGCAGCTTGGGGGGTTGGTCACCTGGAGTGACCCGTCCGAGATCAAGCGGCACGTCCTGGAGGGCAGTGAGGAGCCTGGTGACTTCAGTGTGGAAGCCTGGCGGGTCTTCCCTCGCCAGGACTGCAGTTGGTAGACGGGGCGGCTGAGACCTGAAGCCGGAGACTCTGTGGAGGCGCCCTCCCCGAGAGCGTGGCAGCCAGCCTTCAGGTCTTAAGAACCTGGCTTCTCAACTGCAGGCCGCGCACGGAGCCGAAGGCCGTGCCCATTTCCCACGAAACTGTCTTAGCCTTTGGACGCTTGACCATGGAATGACTGCTTTAAGATGCAGCGGGAAGCACTTCTTGCTGCGCTGGGGAGTTGTTGGATTCCTGCACCTGAAATACCATAGTGTGAAAGCAAGAACTTTTCGGGGGCACCCAGCTTTCCTTTCATCATCTTGTAGCAGGGCAGTTCGGCTCAATTTATTTAACTGAAATTCTTGCTCCCGTTCGTGATTAAGCTGTGTACAGATGATGGAGAGTTTAGTCTCAAGTTTTCACAAAATAGGTGAGGTTTTAGTGTTCAGAGTCCCCTCCCTTGTTGAAAGGAATGCTCTGGTAATGCCAATAAACGATGGCCTAACTGCTTAAAAAAATCATTCTAGCTAGAGGGATGACTGTGGTGGCGAGAATGAGAGTGGGAAGACACCTCGGGCTATTTCAGGTAAGTGGATTCGAGTGGAAATAGTGGAAATAGAAGTGGTTGATAATGAAATACATTTTGGAGAGAGAAACTATAGGATATATTGGTGGAAGTAGATGTCGTGATGAAGGAAAGAGGTATTTGTCTCGAGCAATCTCCTGAGATGGGAAAGAACAGTTTGATTTCAGCGTAGTTCGTTTCAGATGTTTATTTGGCATCAAAACACTAAGACCAGATAAGTCAGCGCTACAGATATAAATTTGGGCATAATTTGCATACAGACGCTGTTTGAAGACCAGAAACTGGACCAGCTGATCTCAGGAGAGAGTATGGAACCAGGAGTAGATGTCCCAGAACTGCATCGTAGGCCACACCAACACAGAGGTTGGGAAGAGGAGGAGGAATCAGCAAAAGAGACGGAGAAGGAAGAGCCAGCACTGCAGAAGGAAGAGCCAGCACTGCAGGTGAAAAGCTGGAAAACCAAAATAAAACAGTGCTTTAGAGAGGAAGTGTCTGTGCTGCTGAGAGATACAGTAAGATGAGAGCAAGAGAGATGGTCACAGAGTTGTCTCTTACAGGTTCTGGGTGACCCTGGGAAGAATGAGGCCCTTGACCAGGATAACAAAGAGGATGAGACTCCATCTTTGTCTTCCAAGAGAACTGACTGTGCAGCCACGGAGACAAAGCCTGTCGCAAGCAGCACTTCATTTTGTGGCCACGTGTAACTTCTCAGAGGACCTGTGTGCCAGGGAAACCCGGGTTACTTTATAGAACAATGTCATGTCTAGATTTAGGGTCCCTGGAGGTCCAGCAGTCTGTATTTTCACCTTCGACCTTCCATGACCAGCGGACAGATGTCAGCATCTGTACAGACGTTTCCGGGGATAGACGTTCATGACGTTCATCTTACAAGAGAGTCTATTCTGTAGTTGCATGGCTTTGGTCTTTTTGAGAACATGGTGATTTATTGTGCCAGAATTTTAAATTTTATTTAAGTTTCAGGTATATAATTTGACATCTGTATACACCACAGAGTGATCCTCACCACGAGTCTAATTACCCTCCATCACCATGCGGTTAACCCCCTTCCTCCATTTTGCTTGTGTTCAGGATGTTTTAACGTATGTCTGTGTATTGTCTATACATATGATTTCTCTCTTTTCTCCTCCTCCTGTGTGTGTGTGTGTGTGTGTGTGTGTGTGTGTGTGTGTGTGTGTGTGTGTGTGTGTGTGTGGCGGGGTGGGGACTGGAAAGAGCATTTTCTGGGTTGATGTCTTGGCTCTGGCACCTGCTAACTGTCCTATTTTAGGCGAGTTGTTTTACTTTTTGGGTGTCAGTCTCTTGATGAGTAAAGCGGGGCCCACACCATGTGTGTCATGGGGCTGTTAAGGGTGTAGAGTGAGATGATGTGTCACTCACTCAGCAGGTGCCTCGTTAGAGGCAGGTGTCAGCAGGTGTCCGTCCTGCCCCTCCCTTAGCTCCCCGGTGAGCCTTCCCTGGGGGCTTCCACTGGGAAACCTCCCCACGTCTCCCAACCACGCTTAGTCACGTTTTCTTCCTTTTTTTCTTCATGTGTACTGTTTAGCACATAGCATTGTTCATCTCTTCCCAACTAGGTGGTAAGCCCCGTGAGATTGGGAAGTGTCTTCATTTTTAGGGAGGAGAGCTAGCGTAGTGATTAGGGGTGCAGCTTGAAGCCAGATTGCTTGAGTTTGAATTCCAGCTGCATCCTTGTCGGCTGACTAGTCTTGGCAATTTCCTTAATCTCTCTGTGCCTGGTTTCCTCATTTGGGGACTGGCTGTATCCTAGCACTGACATACGTGGGTGAGGATTAAATGGAACAGTTCTGATAAAGTTCTTGAGACAGTGCCTGGCGCGTCGTCAGTGCTCTGTAAACGCTTGCTTATTGCGGGTGCTCTTTGAAGCCCCTGGGGATGGTTGCCCTAAAGCCTCAAGTGTGTGGAATGACTGAGTGAAGTGACTAAACAGAGAACGTGGGTCACTACCTGGACAGGCAGGCAGGCCACAGATAATATGACTGTAGATGATCCTTTACAGAATAAAATTTCAGAAGTTACACGTAAAAACATTCTTATTGTAAAAAATTCAAAAAATGTAGAATTCTGTTGAGGAACATCTCTATTCTTAGTCTTTCTCTTCCTCAGTGCCCTGCCTTCCTGTATTATTTTCCGAATTTATGGTTTAGTCTTCATGGTCCAGGTGTGAGTCCTCATGCCCACAGATTGGAAAACAAAATCGTCTACTCATTTACCAAAAATGTCAGAGATTAATTAAGCAATTAAAATTAATTAGAAATTAATTCTAAGTTAGAAACTTATTACGAACCATGGTTTTAGAAATAATTGCTTTATGCCCGAATTAAACCTTTTGTTTTCTCTTCAACATGATATGTGTGCAGAGTAGAGATTGCCCTTGAAGGAATATTTCAAGACACTGGAAAGATGTGCCTTGTTCAAAAGTTCTCTCCCAATACTCCCAATCCTATGCTATTTTCTTATTAGAGCTGAATTTCTCAGAGTTAAGGTATCATTGCCAGAGAGCCCCTGTGAAGTTGCATGTCAGCCCCGTTTCTAGACACGGCGGCTCATGGGGAGGGAGGGCCCTGAGGACCCGGGGATGCTCCGTCCGTGTCAGAGTCTGGCCCCTGACTTGCCCTGCCCAGGGGGTCAGAGACCAGCTCTGCCTCGGGAGCTTTGACGCTCTTGGCTCCTGCTCCGTGATTTTTTCGTCTTCTCGTTCTTCAGTCAAGGTGCCTCTCTTCAGACTCCTTTTATAATTTGAAAAAACAGTAGGAGGAGTTCTTTGGCTGGTCTGAGGCCGTAGCCATCCTTTGATAGTAAATTTTTGTTTCTAAGGCACTGTGCACAGACCTAGAGGCATTTTACTATGGTTTGTTTCTATCTCTTTTTAAAAAAATAAATAGAAAGGGACACATGATTTTTGATCAAATCAATCTAAAAATAAAACCCATGGTAGCAGAATGTTGTCCCATACTTTCTCATGATGCTTTATTGCTGGCATTTTCTTACTATCCTAAAACCTACTTCTCTTGTGATTTTATGATGATATAAAATTATTGGCTGAAACATTATAGCTGTTTTAGATTTGATGATTTATTTTGGGGCTGGAGTCACATCTTTCAGAAAAACATGATTTTATATTCATAGATGTTATTGATTTCCTAACTGAATCTTTAAATTTTAAAGTAATATTTTAATTCTTTTATTTACGTAAATGTTCAAATCATCAATAAGCCAAGGCTTAGCACTTAACTGTCATAGTATTTAGGATGATACATTTCGTGTTGATAACTCAGGGATCCCCATCTAGTTGATAATAATAAATTGTGGAATGTCACTGATTGAAATCTGGGTGGACACTACTGTTGCAATTCTCTGTC
Source organism: Vicugna pacos (assembly GCF_048564905.1). Lineage (NCBI taxonomy): Eukaryota > Metazoa > Chordata > Mammalia > Artiodactyla > Camelidae > Vicugna > Vicugna pacos. The sequence continues at coordinate 8,527,989 of NC_132998.1, forward strand.
TCCTCTGTGGCCAGTATTTTATGTGGAAGTTAGCAGCTATTAAACTCTCCCGCTGTGAGCACGCCTGTCTTTTCAAATGATTATAACGTTTTGCTGAAGTAAAAAGCAATTCTCACAAAGAAATGGTGTAATTGGAAAAGAAGTCCACTCATTCAGATATGTATCAGCGAGTGAATGTTTGTTAAGAACTGGGTATCACGCCAAGTCACAGTTGTGTTGGCTCAGGTTCCCCCCAAAGCAGAGGCTTGCTGGTAGGGAGTGTTGTTCTGCGAAATAAACAAGAGTGGAAACTGGAAACAATGAAACAGGAAGGGAGCAAAGTGTGACTGAGCTGATTTACTACTGTGGGCAGCAAGGGTTCAGCTCCCCTGGGGACCCTCTAAGAAACCGTGTAGGAGGCCCCTTCGAATCGCCCACTCGAGATGTGGAAGTGGGCAAGGTCCAACGCCTCAGGTAAGGCTTGTCCTTGGGGATGTCAGCTCCCTCCACGTGCACGTCTGTGTAAGACTCAGAACGGCTGAGTGGCTCCTGCGGGCCCCTAGCAGAGGCAGAGGGCTCCCGGCCGGAAGCTAGAGATACAGGAGCCGATGAGGATGCATCGTCAGTTTTCATCTGCTGGTGGCCGTGGCCCGGGCTGTACCGAAAAGTGGGCCAAGGGGGTGTGAGATGAAGCAGAAGAGGAGTCTGATAAAGCAGCCCATGGGCTCGTGGATCTGTTTGTCTAGCGGTAGACGCAGACCGTAGGCAACTACAAGCAATACGATGTGATAAGTAGTAAGAAAAAAGGAGAGTTTATCAGCTGGAACTGTGTGGGTCTACGTATCACAGAAACTCCACAGGAGTGGTTTAATCCGATGGAAGTTTACTTTTCTCATGTTATAAGAAGTCCAGAGGAAGGCAGTCTGGGGCTGGGGCACGTGCTGAAGGAAGACGAAGGGCACCAGGCTCCATCCTGCTTCCTGCTCTTCCATCCTCAGGGTCTGGCTTTCATTCTCATGGATGGTGGTGCTTCTACTTCTGGGCGCTCTGACTGTGTGACTGTGACATTATGTGGAAGAACGTGAAAATAAGGAATATTATAAGCACTTAAGAATTTCAGAGAGAGACAGCATAGCTAGAGAACTGAGTGCAAACGGGTAGTGGTGAGGTACATGTCTGACAGGTACTCTGGAATCAGTCTAGACGACAAAAGGTCATAGTGAGGAATTTGGGTTTTATCTGGAAGGTTATGTGACATTGTCGAAGTATTTTAAAGACAGGACATGTGATAAAAATCTGTGTTAAAAAATCAATCTAAAAAACTTTGGAGACAGGATTAAAGGACTCCAGGCTGGCAATCATCAAGCACTTGCCGTAATCCAAGGGAAAGGTGGTGTGGAGTTGAACTAAAAAGGATGGAGAGAAAGGGACTGATTCAAGACGCATCTGGGGGACAGAACTATAGGACTTGGTGGACATCCGTGTGATGCAATTTCTCTAATCCAGCAACACAAGAGGAGGAACAGACTTTGAGGGTAAGACGATGGACTTGCTGACGTGGAGGCTCCTACGGGACAGTCAAGAGGTGATGTCCAGTAGGCAGTGAGAACGTTGCAAGCTGGAATCATAGTTGGAGGTCATTGGCATACAGGCGGCGTTTGAAGCCTCGAGCATGGGTGAGGTCCTTCAGATGGCATGAGTGTGAGAAAGAAGAGCCTGAAGGGCAGTGCCGCAGGGCACACTGGCATTTAGAAGATGGATAGAAGGAGATAAGCCCACAGAGGAGACGGAAGGAAGGTGGGGGAGAGAGACAGGTGGCTCCGGGGGAGAGTGATGTCCTGGCAGCCGGCGAGGGGAGAGGTTCAGGGTCTGGTGTGGTGTCATGGTGCCTCTCAGTCAAGTTTATCCCACCTGTCTGTGCCTCCTTTCATTTCCTCAAAGTGAGGAAGGTTTAACCAGTCTGTTTCCTCATTTTGAAAATGGAGATCATAATAGTACCTACCTCAATATCGTTTTAAAGATTAAATGAAATGATGTGTAAAAGGTGCTCAGGACTGTGCCTGGCACAGAGGAAGTCCTCAGAGAATGGCAGCTGACCTGCTGTTAGGATATTAGAAGTTTCCTCTCAAGAGTGTCTGGAGATTCAGACAGACAAGAAGAACGCCACTGAAAAAGGCTGGGAAACATCCACTGGACTGTGGTTCAGGGAGGCCTTTGGGGACCTTGATGCATTTCAACGGCCTGGTGGAGGCGGAAGCCGGAATGAGTTGGGGAGGGGACTGGAGGGGGACAGTGGATTGTGAAGAGATAGATAATGGTGGTTTCATGGGAGTTCGTTGACTGTTCCTCTTTTTTTTTTGGATATTCGAAGATCTCATAATAAAAGATTTTTTAAAAACGGCTTAGAGACCATTTATTACAAAAAATATCTTACTTTTCCTCCAAAATATGCACATGGTAGAAATAGCAGAAGTCCTTGGTAAGCAGAGGACTCAGCCTTTGCCTGATGGAGAAAAGCTGTCTGTAGCCCAAGTAGGATGCTTTCCAGAGTTGGGATGTTGCCAGAGGGAAACTCCGTTGTTTGTAGCTGTCAGCCAGACTCAGATGCTGTCCGTCTCAGCCCCACACCAGCGTGGGCTCCGGAGTCAGACTGCTGCATTCCACCCCTGGCTCCAACACCTGGCAGACTGTGAGGTCTTGGTGACTTACTTAACCACTCTGTGCCTCAGTTGTAGAAATTTATAAAAGAAGGACAGTAACTCCCACCTCACACGGGGGTTATGAGCGAATCCATGAGCCAATGCATATAAGGTGCTTAGAAAGTGTCAGACACAGACTAAGTGCTAAGATGTTGTATTTCTTTCTACATATAATTGTCTTTCTATGTGATCTAGTGCTGTTTCCACTTGAACAAATCTTATATTGAGTAATTTTTTTTCCCTAAGAGAATTCGGAAGTTACACAGTCTTTCTCACCACTGTCCTGTGATATTTCTCATGACACACACGCTCATGCTCACCTACCGCTTATACACGCATCACAAAAACACGCTACCCTCCCCCGCGACCGTTATTGAGGCTATCAGCCTTGAAAAGTCTGTATTCCACCTTCACAGTTGTCAGGCACCTTTGTGGTGGGGGCACAGGGATAGGTCCATGCAAGCGGGAAGGGGATGATTTTGGTCCAGTTCAAGTCCCTTCTGGGGGACAGGCATTCACACAAGTCCTCAAGAAGCTGGGTTGATGTAGTCCAGTGTGGGAAGGAAGAAATTCTTTCTAATGAGTAATTCCACGGAGCGCCTCAGCCTGTGGTTTGTGACTGTTCACTCCCCCACCTGTGAAGGCAGGGTCGAGCTGAAATTGAGCATCTTTCCTTTTTATCAAAGGAATGTGCTTACGTCACACTATTTCCTGCGATAGTCAGAAGAACTCAGCGTGCTTCTCTGGTGTGGCATGCTCTCTCCCTTTTCTTCACCTTCCCAAATCCTATCTATCCTTGAAAGCCAAACTCAAGTCGTGAGTGTGAGGGAATAAGTAAGTGAAGGAGACTTTTCCCAGGAGGATTGAGAGACACATTGATGTAGGAGTCACACGCGGAAGAAAGTCCCCCGAGACAGATGTCACTTCGCTGAGACAGCTGACGCCACGTTAGTCAGGATAGACTACACCTCGCTGCGGTGACACACAGCTCCCAGATCTCAGCAGCCCACCCTGTGACGCTGTCTTCCCTGCTCAAAGTGCACATCCGATTTGAGTGGGCAGTGGTGGGGCAGGGAGCGTGGGGTCGGGTGCTGGGGGAGCTCAGGGACCAGCCTGCCAGCAGCTCAGCTGTCTGTCTCGGCAGCATAAGAGAGCGCAGAGAGAGGCTGAAGAATTGCAGAGTCTTGTCATTGCCTCGGCCTTTAAGTGACACAAGTCACTTTTCACATTTTATTGGCCAGAAACATTCATGTGGCCCCTTCTAACTGCAAGAGGGCTGGGAGGTATGATCTCCTGAATGTCCAGTAAGAAAAATAAGTCTGTCTATAGATGAAGGAGGGCAGTGCTTATCAAAGCACATAAATACTTAGGCCGCTGGGGTTGCTGTTTGTAAGTGGAGGGGTGATGTGAAGGGTCATGGGTTTCACCCTCAGAGGAAAAGGGAAGTCATTGAGACCTTTGGGCGCTGGCAAGTGTACCTGGATGTATCTGGCTGTTGGATCATGAGGCAGACTAGAGTTAAAACCTAATCTTACAGTCCATGGAAGCCCAAAGCCTCAGATAGATGTCTGGAATGGGCTGTGCATACCAGACAGACTTTCTAGAGCTTGCAGCAGAGGAAAATCAGGGTCACCCAGTCCTCAGTCATGGACCACGGGAAGCGTTCCGAGCTCGGAAACCAGGGCATGGAGGCATCGTGTTTTTGGTTAGTAATTTGTCCTTTACCTTAACATTTGGCTTCAGTTGGCAAACAGTAACTCCGAGCAATAATAAATCAACTGCAGTCAGCTGTCCAGGAGTTTATATTATACAATTTAAATGTAGGCAAATGCTAATTTATTCATTTATGCCTGTCTGACTGCTGAGACATGGAGATATACCCTTCCTTCTAGACAGAAAAATAGCAACTGAAGTGCCCTTGGCATAGAAGTAGCTCCTCTCTTCCCCGAGAGGCAACTGTGAAATAGGGCTTGAATTGGCTGAGTGTTTACATAAAAAGTTTTTTTTTAAACACAAACAAACACAAGTTAAAAACATTATTTAAAAAATGAACCAGGAATGAGGGAAGTCTGACCAGGGTGGGTTGTGTGAGGAGAAATCATTTGGACAATTTCATTAGGTAACTGAGCTAGGAATTCTGGTGGTGCGGAATCTTCAGAGGCAGCATCCTTTCTAAGCAGGAGTCCCTGTCCTTTGAGGACACGAGTCCTTTCTGCTGTTGGAGAACGCTGTGGGGAGCACGTGCCTCGCCCAAGAGGAAACCCACACCCAGCTGGGGTGATGGGTGGGGCCTCCTGCAGTGGGTCTATAATGATGATAACACATTCATCCAATTTTTTTTCCTTTTAAATTACCTAGAGGCCGGGGCACTAGGGATCTACAGAGAAAGTGTCAAGGGGTCCATAGACCATTTACTGCTGAAATGACTGTGAACCGAATTTCTTTTTTCCCTCACTTTTAAGCATGTGAATTTGGAAGCAGTCTGTTCTAGGTGAGAGTCTGAAGCTGATCCCACACAAAAATGAGCTGCCAGCCCAGCTGACTGCACTTCATGTTTCCACCAGTGGTTTTCTTTTCTCGCAGAAAGAATGCGTTTAGCTGCGGCTTAATATTTGTGATCCATTTCAGTGTTCTTGTGGGCCTTAAAATGTAACGCCAACAACTGCCTGGGCTGCGATATCTGGGCCGGCAGGGGAGGCATTGGGGTCAGTCTGGCAGAAACTGGTCAGTTGAGAGAGGAGATGAAGGTTCTGATCTGACGGGCAGGAGCGGCCTCAGGGGTGAGGAAAGTTTGAACTGGGGGCTGATTTCACAGGTGACCAGTTCATTAGTAGATTATTTCCAGCTCTGACAATTTTTGCTTCCCTTATAACTGGGATCTGGAATGAATCCTTGGAAAGCGAGGACTCGGGAGGTCACCGTACATCTGCTTAGGTTCCATTCCAAGACAGCTGGCTGTTCCCCGAGTGTGTGTAGCCCACATGGGGGAGGGCGGGAGTGCTTCTGAGCAACACTCTAAACCAGCGTTGAAAGCGCAGGCGAGGTGCAGGGAACGTGCCCCTCCACCCTCTCTGCAGAACAGAAGGTGAGTACGGAGGGGCACGCCCTGGGGGAGCAGAGGAGGGGTGGAGAAAGCCTCCTGGGGCCTCTTGTGGCCTGGCTGTTCAGTCGAGCTGGTCTCCACACTCCAGACTGTAGTCATGAGCAGCACTTGGGGGAACCAGTTTTTAGTCCATGTAATAATAGATATTAATATGCAAAGGCTACATTTATGTAAAGGGACATCATTTATTGAGCCCCTACTATGTGCCAAACCTTGTGCTGAGTGAGTTTCATGCTTGTTTCAGAGATCAGCAGACTTCTGTGAAGGGCCTGACAGGAAATTAATTAATTAATTAATTAACATTTTAAAATTGAGTTATAGTTATTTTACAATGTTGTGTCAAATTCCAGTGTAGAGCACAATTTTTCAGTTATGCATGAACATACATATATTCATTGTCACTTTTTTTTTGTTGTGAGCTACCGCAAGACCTTGTATATATTTCCCTGTACTAGACAGTATAACCTTGTTTGTCTATTCTACATTTTGAAATCCCAGTCTGTCCCTTCCCACCCCCTGCCCCCTTGGCAACCACAAGTTTGTATTCTATGTCTATGAGTCTGTTTCTGTTTTGTATTTATGTTCAATTTTTAGATTCTGCATATGAGCGATCTCACGTGGTATTTTTCTATCTCTTTCTGGCTTACTTCACTTAGAATGACATTCTCCAGGGACATCCATGTTGCTGCAAATGGCGTTATGGCATCATTTTTTATGGCTGAATAGTATTTCATTGTATAAATATACCACAACTTCTTTACCCAGTCACCTGTTGATGGACATTTAGGCTGTTTCCATGTCTTGGCTATTGTAAATAGTGCTGCTGTGAACATTGGGGTGCAGGTGTCTTTTTGAAGTAGGGTTCTTTCTGGATATAAGCCCAGGAGAGGGATTAATGGGTCATATGGTAAGTCTATTGCTAGTCTTTTGAGGAATCTCCATACTGTTTTCCACAGTGGCTGCACCAAACTGCATTCCCACCAGCAGTGTAGGAGGGTCCCCTTTTCTCCACAGCCTCTCCAGCATTTATCCTCTGTGGACTTTTGAATGATGGCTACATCTACTTTAAAAAGTGGAAAAAATATTTGGCATCAGGTCTGGTGATGAGTAGGAAAATCACTGGTGATAGGAAATGAACCCAAGGAACGTATGGTCTAGAAAGTCCATTGTGGCTTTTGAAAATTGAGATTAGATTAAATTAGGGGAAAGTTCTAGCAACTTGTTTATTGCAATGAGAAACTTGAGTCTGGGTTCATTCTGGTATTTCTCCCCAAAGTGTACAGATCTCAAGTTTGGGTTGTATTTTCACAGTCCTTTTAGGGTGGCACCTCATTCCATTTGGTAAACTATCAGCAGCAGCTGCATTCTATGTAAAGGAGCGCTTAGTTGTCCTGTAAGATGTCATTTGAACTTTCCAAGTTGAGAATGGAATTCTTACAGCAAGACACTTTTAAGTAGAAAGCAAATTTGACTTTTAAAAAACATCTGTCATGGGGGGAAAGAATAGCTCAGTGGTAGAGCATGTGCTCAGCATGCATGAGGTCCTGGGTTCAATCCCCAGTACCTCCATTCAGACAAACAAACAAACAAACAAATAAACCTAATTACCTCCCCCTAAAATATAAAATAAAGTAAGTAAAAAATTAAAAAACATTTCTCATTATAAAGAATAACAAAATTCAGGGAGGGGTAGCAGGACAGCTAATGTTTCTGAGAATCTGTGACCCTTCAGTGTCTGTGCTCATTACGTTTTTTTTCCCCCCAACAACTCTGGACCATTGTTTAGAAATTCTATGGTAATTAGTGGAACATTTTACAAAGCTTTATTTTCGGCTTCAGTGGCTGGCTGTGGAGTGAAGGTTCGAAGTAACCTGGCACGCTTGCAATGTTCACCATGGGCAGTTGAGTAAAATTCCTAGTAGGTGAGAGAGCAGCGGGAATCACAGATCCAGGCCGTCTTTTAAAATAGGTACTCTCTCTGGGGCTTAGCAGATGCCCCAGACGGTCCTTTTAAACCCTGCAAGGTGGGTGGTGGTGTCCCAAGTAGAGATGAGGAGACTGAAGCTCCTGGAAATTAAGTGACCTGCTTAAGGCCACACACCCAGCAAGCGATGGAGTCAGAATTCACAACCAGTTCTGCCTGACAGAGAGCCAGTGCTCTTTCCATCAAGGTCCCTTTTCCTGGGCTATTCATTCATAATACATCCAGGTAGGAGAGGACAACAGTTGTGCGCTTACCTCAGAAAGAAGAAACAGAAGCAAATGGGAAGAGGCAAGAATTCAAGGTGAATAAAATCAATTGAAATTATGAGTACATAGAACAGTGTGCACCCAGACCTACACAGGGCACTGTTTAACAGGTGCACCCAGACCTTCAGTGCCCTAAGTAGACGTTCAGGTATTTTCTAAGTGTAGAATTTTCAGGATGGATAGACTATATTTCTCAGAACCTGGATCTTCACACTTAGGCACGGCTTTGGATTTTCTGGGGTAGGAGGGTAGCTTGGGTTAGAAAGTAGCCACCCTAAGAAAAGTGCAATATTGCAGTTCATCAGCAGTTTATGCTGTGAATGCTGCATCCAAGTAAGAAAAGAAGGGGGTGCCAGTTACCCCTTTATTGCCTCTCAGCTTCAGATCCATCCGTTATTGCCTGCTCTTTGAAAATAGAGTCGGGTTCTTGAAATATTTCTGAGCCAACTAGCACGATGTTAAACCTTGTCAGCAGAGGGCGCTAGAGGGACACTTGGGGGGAGAAAGTTCTTTTCTTTCTGGTTTGGCACCAGGGTTCCAGTGTGTTCTCTTGGCAGGCTCCTGCCCTCTGTGAGACTTCTGTCTTACAGGCTGGCAGTGCAGGGCATAGCTTTATTCAGCACTCAGTTTCTGTGGTGTGTGGCTTCTCCAGCATTCGGCTCCTTTAGTGAATGGCTCCTCCGCTGCTTGGCTCCTGCAGTGAGTGCATGGCAACCAGCAGCACCCAGCACCCAGCACCCAGCACCCAGCGGCCTCCCTGGCAGCTGCTTGTGCAGCTCTGCACCTCCCTGTGAGTGGTTCTCTCTGGCACCCCAGAGGGTGGGGCTCCAGCAGCTTCCCACAGTAACGGCACCTCGGCAGCTCCCCTCTCCCCAGCGAGCTGTGACCGCGCCCTCTGACAAGGTGCAGGCCTCAGCCCTGGGGGGCGGGGCTCTTCCTTGGGCACTCGGTCTCAGCCCTCAGGGTGGTCATCCCCGTTAGTCTAATCTTCTGTGATAATTAAACTTCCCTTGTTAGAGTTGCTGTGTGATTTCTGTCTCCCAGTTGGACACTGACGTACACAGTCGGGTAGTGATCTTCTGGGAGTGAGGAAGTGCATGGACGTTGTAGAAATCTTTAGTCCTCCAGGCAGTGTACAGACAGGCTTTGAGAACTGGGGGGAAGAGGATGTTTTGTCATTTGATAGATTTTGGAATAGAAAGATGATTCAAGGGAAGGACGAATTCTTAGGTGGGAGCATTAATTCTCTGCAGTGTGGGTTTCCCGTCTCACTTAGAGGCAAAGCCGAAGACTTCAGAGTGACCTACAAGGGCTGGTGTGGCCCGATTGCCCTCTTACTCCGACCTCGCCTCCACCCCCCCTCCCATGGCTCCCTCCAGTGTTCCAGCTACATTGGTCTCTTCGTGGTCCTTGAATCCCTAGGTGTACACCTGTCTCAGTGCCTCGCACCTGCTGTTCCTTCCTGGAGCACTTTCCTCCAGATACTTGCCTGCCTGACTTCCATGCTCCCTCCAAGTCTTCGCTCCATTGTCGCCTCCCCGAGGCCTTCCCTGATCACTGGCTTTAAATTTGCAAACTTGACCTGGCGCTCCCTACCCCCCCATCAGTCTTCCCTGATTTCTTCTTCTCTATAACACCTGTCCCCTTCTAAGATGCTACGTAATATACTTATTTATTTTGTCTATTGTTTCCCCCCATCTGACGAAAATATAAAAATAAAATGCCCCAAGGATTAAAAACGGTTTTTGTCAGTTCCGTATCCTCAGTGTCTAGATTGTGCCCAAATATTTGTGGACAAATGAAAGGATGAGCCCCTTACATTACTGGGCCAAATATGATTCAAATTTAACATACTTTATCTATAAGTTTTACTCATTTATGTGTGCGTGTGTGTGCGTCTTCAATTATACAGCTGGAATTAAAGAGATGGTAGACTTGTGTTATGGACAATGTCCTTGGCAGCCTCTATTTCTTGAGTGAGAAATCCCTCTGACTGACTTGCTTTTAAGTGGTATTTTGCCCATGTTTTAAAGTTAACGTTCCAGTGGACGTTTGTCATTTTTGCCCCCATCTGCCCTCATCTCCCTTGTTAATAGCACCTGGCTTTGCTTTGATGGGACCGACAGTCAGTGACAAGCTGCCTCCTGACCCGGGTGGTGGCTGGAGGCGTCTGCACTCCTGAAGAGAGTGGTGTGAAGCCCCCTGTGGCCGGCACTGTGGGTCCTGCCGCACTCCCCGCAGTGACCATTCACCGGCCCTGCTTCCCCTTTTCTCTGGGGTTGCCCTAGTTCCTGCCCCTTCTGAGTCTGTTCTTTCCACATTTTGTTCCATTTTGTGAGTTACCCTTATCTTCTTCCCATACAGTCTTTTTCTGCGGAAGTTAGCCAGGCAATTTCTATTTCTTGCAACCAAATCAACTTAACTGATAAAATAATTCACTTTACCAGTGGAGGAGAATCTGTATCTTATTATACAGATTGAAGACAATATGTCTGGATAACTTATCCTGTAGAAAGTACTCTTTTTAAGATACTGACTAGTTAACATAAAAACGGTAACTTTTGGTAGTAGATTGCAGTCCTGATAGACTAAAGGCATTTCAGCAGATCAGATCAAGAAGTAGAAGTGATGTAACCTCTGCTCACGTTATACGCTAGACGCAACGTGCTGTGTTCTGGACGTCTCCTCCAGAGCTCTCGTCACCGTCGGTCGTTTTAGAGCGAGAGGTTGATTTGCTTGGTCACAGGTAAAGAGGGCTCAGTCGTAAGGGGTGAGAGGCTCTGAAGTGAATTTATGCAACACAATGACGTGCTACAGACTGTCTTGCCACACGGAGAGCATCTTCGTCCTATAAAAGCTAGAATAAATTTTAAAGAATAATGGAGACAGGCTTCACATACCTCATCTCCAAAACAATAGTGAACTATTTGCTGGCATAATGAGAAGGTTAAAAAATCTGCTGGTGATGAGGTTAGGAAAGTTGGCACATTTTTCAATTCAAATTAACTCAAGACATCAACATAATAAATATTGTAAATCATTGTTAAAATGTCACACAATCTGGAAAATAATATCTGATACTTGTAAAAAATGAAGTAAAGCACTAGGAAAAAATGTTGCTTTTTATCGAGGTATAATTGACACATATCATTGTATTAGTTTCAGGTGTACAACATGATTTGATATTTGTATGTATTGCAAAATAGTATGTTCTTGATGATAGAGATGTTTTCAGATCAAAGAGCTGATTTTTTTCCCCCTGAAAAACTGATAAAGATGTTCAGCTGATGGTACACATAAAACTTCTGGTGGGTTAGCTTCTGTTTTAATAACAATACTTTTTTTTAAAAGCCCAGGACTATAAAAAAAGGTGTGTGTGCTGGTCATTTGTTTTGAGTTAGGTAATAGGTCTAAGAAGGATTTAAAAAGAGTTTGTCTCATTTGAATTTTTAAATTCCACTGCTACAGCAACATACCACTCACCTCCTAAAACAACTGTGTTTCCTAAAAGGGACTGCTTCTCTGGTATGGCCACTTTGGGAGTCAGACTGGGAGAAAACGCTTTACTATTCAAAATTTCAAACACATAGGCGAGCTCAGGGAGGGAGAGGGATGGAGGAAGAGGGAGAGAGGTGTGGAGGGAAGGAGGGAGGGGGAGAGGGGACGGAGAGAGAATGATGTTAGTGTGCATTAGAATCAGCTGGGGTGCTTCTTAAAACTGATTACTGGGCTCCACCCCCCAGAGTTTCTGATTCAGTAAATCTTAGGTGGGGCCCGAAATGTGTGTTTCTAACAAGTTTCCAGGTGATGCTGATGGTCCAGGGACCACACATTGAGAACCACTGGTGTAATGACCTCCCATGGACCCATCCTCAGCTGATGATCAGCACATGACAAGCCTTGTTCCATTTATGCTGTTCACTCACATACCCTCTCCAATCACATACCTTCATCCGTAAGCCCTTCGGTATGTGTCTCTAAAACAGAGGTTGACAGAATACATCCAGTTGTCTGTTTTTGTAGATAACACAGCCACAGCCACCTGTTGTGTGTTGTTTGTGGCTGTTTTCAGGCTGCAATGACATAGTTGAGAAGTTGCACCAGACTGTAGACCCACAAAGCCTGAAACACTTACTGTCTGGCCCTTTATAGAAAAGGTTGCTGACCTAAAATTTTAACGTAAATGTCTTAATATCAGCAAATGTCTAGAAATATTCAGATTTCCTTGAGTGTCTTGTAATTTATTTTTGACTGTTGATTTTTTCAAATCAGGTCTACATATTGCATTTGTTATTATGTCTTTTATGACTTTTAATCGATCAATTTCCTATCCTTTATTACTTTCTTATAATTTATTTGTTAGAGAAAGTGAATTATGTGTCCCGTAGGCGTGGGTTTTGCTGTTTACATCCGGAGGGTGTCCTTGATTTCCTGTAAGTCCCTTGTACTTTCTGTAGGTGAGAATTAATGGAGGCTTGATCGCTTTCAGGTTGACTTTTTGACAAGTACATGCCCTAAGCGGTGTTGGGGGCTCTGAGTTACATCCCGCCTTTTTATGATGCTACGCATAAGAGATACCACGCAGCATTTGTCTTTCTCTGTCTGACTTATTTCACTTAGCATAACACCCTCCAGGTTCATCCGTGTTGTTGCAAATGACAGATCTTCCTTTCTTAAAAAGGCTGAATAGCATTCCGTTGAATATATATGTTCCACATTTTCTTTATCCAGCTTATCTGTCGATGGACACCCAGGTTGTCTCCATACCTTGGCTGTTGTGAACAATGATGATGTGAACATGGGAGTGCAGATGTCTCTTCAAAATATGAATTTCATTTTTTTGGATACATACCCAGAAGTGGAGCTGCAGGATCACATGGTAGTTCTACTTTTAATTTCTCGAGGAACCTCCATGCTGTTTTCCACAGTGGCTGTACCAGTTCACAGTTCTGCTGACCACGCATAGGCGTTCCTCTTGTTATCTTGCCCACACTTGTCACTTGTCTTTTTGATAGGAGCCCCTCTAGCAGGTGTGAGGTGATGGCTCGGCGTGGCTTTGCTTTGCATTTCTCTGATGGTTACTGATGTTCAGTGTCTTTTCATGAACCTGCTGCCCATCTGTATATCTTTTTTTTGAAAAATGTTGATTCAGGTCTTTGGCCCATTTTAAAATTGGATTATTATTATTATTTTTGCTACTGACTTGTAAGAGTCCTTTATACATATTTTGAATATTAGCCTCTTATCAGGAATACGGCTTGAAAATATTGTCTTTCATTCCATACGTTGTCTTTTCATTTTATTGGTGATTTCCTTTGCTTTTGTGGTTTGTGCAGAGCTTTTTAGTGGGATGTAGTCTCGCTTGTTAATTTTTGCTTTTGCTGCTTGCACTTGTGGGCATCACAGCCAAATCATCATTGCCAAGACCACTGCCCAGGGCTCCCTGCCCCGCCCCCGCCCGCCGTGCTCTCTTTTAGGAGTTTTATGGTTTCAGGTCTTAAATGTAAGCCTTCAATTTATTTCAAGTTAGTTTCTGTGAGTGCGGTAAGATGGGAGTCTGGGTTTCTTCTTTTGCACATGGATGCCCAATTTTCTTCACACTGGGATTTTCTTAAGAACTTTCATCAGTGATTTGTCTGCTCTGCGATGCAGTTCATTTAGGGGAGGCAGAATAAATGCTTTATTTTTTCATTTACTAATTTGCAGAATAATGAGTTTGGGGACCATAATTTTGGCAGTAATGCTCAGATGAGGGTTCACCCACCTCCAGGGATCCTGGGTCTGACACACCCAGCAGATCTTTGGTTTGGGCCTTGTGATGGCGCTCACGCTGTACGGCCTACGGTGCACACGAGGCCACACAAATGCGTCTTTACATTTCGATGATCTCTTGTTCCATCTCCATTTCTGGAGCACTCGGTCCCCCTGCGGATGCTCTCCCTCCGTTTATCCCTGAGGCCTCCTGGTGCTGTGTCTCGTCCGCCGGTCCATTCAGCAGGTGTTTGTTGCCTCTGCCGTGCACCCGGCGCATGTGCACAGAAACCATCCTAGTTGTCCTGCCGCTGCTGCCGCCGCCTTGCCAAGGAGCCACTCCGAGGTGGATGCCTTCCTTGAAAACGCCAGCGTGTGTGCCAAGACCGCCGTCCGCCAGCTGCCAACCCGGTGACCCGGGCCGTGTCCGCGTGGCACTGGGCTCTGGGCGGCAAGGGAGGACTTCTTCCTCTTCTGTCTCCGTTGTTGTACGTTGTCATCGGGGTTCTGGAAAAGCAGCCCTTTGTGACCAGGGTCTCACTGAGTCGTTAGGGAAAAAGCACCTTCTCCTTTGGACATCGTTCCCTCTCCCCGCCCCGCTCCACGCGCTGGGGCTAAAATGCCACATCATCTATCGTCCTCGTCTCCTCCTTTCTCTCCAAATACCTGGGCTAAACCACTTATTCTTTAGCAAACTAGACCAAACCACAGACAAAGCAAAGACAGCAACCTTTCCATCCATCCTTCCTACCAATTCATGAAAAGAAGTTTCTGGAGGGGTCCCTGGCTTGTCAGTCCCACAAACTGTGACACCATCGTTTCTCAAACTGTAATGAGCAAATACATTACCTGGGAACATCTTGTTAAAATGCAGGTTCTGCTGCAGCAGGACTCAGGTGGGGCTGAGAGTCTGCGTTTCCAAGAAGCTCCTGGGGGATGCAGTGATGCCAGCGGCTGCTGGAGTAAGGGCTGTGGTTCGAGGCTCTAGACGTTACATCCCAATTTTGTCTCTTCAGCTGGGACACTCTACTAAATAATAAACTTAAAAAATCATATGTAATAAGCTGCATATGGTCAGAGTCGGGTTTTGAGACAAACCCCGCGTTCCTCAGGAGGGGGCCGCTGCCGGCTGTCTGCACGGCAGGCCCTCCACCTGCACTGTCCCGGTCCTGATCGCCTTCCCCTGTCTGGCCGATCTGCTCTGGGAGTTTGTTTCTGCAGCCACAGTTCTGATCTCCAGTCCTGCTCATGAGCTTTCTGCACATCCTAAGCCAGTTATTCTCAGTCCCAGCTGTGTATCAGAGTCCCTGGTGGAGATTAAACACACACACACACACACACACACACACACAATTTCTGGGGGTGGGACCCAGGCATTTCTATCTTAAAAATCTCCCCAGGTGATTCTAATGTGCAACCTGAGTTGAGAATGTTTTGAACACTGAAATTTTCATTTCAATGTCACTAACGAGATTTACTCCCTCAAAAACGGTTCTGCAAAGGGCCTGCTGTTAATCCTTCTGAACTTGGGAATTCCTGCCCGGTTTGCATAGCTTCACGGTTCTGCCTGTTCCCAGCGCTGAGTTCTTGGAGGGTCACAATTCTGCTCTCTTCATATACTTGCTGACCGAAGGAAAGGACTGTTTTATTTCACCCTCTTTCACAAGATGAATAACTTCCCTAATGCGGTCCAGGCTGAAACTTGGATACCAGGAAACATCCTGTGCTCTTAAATGGCTGGTTGTTTCTGTTCAGATGGCTTGTGCTGGTGGTGTTCCTGGTCTAGGCAGCGGACCGCGTTCCTAGGCCCCTCAGTACAGAGGCAGCGAAGTCCGTGCAGACATCAGCCAGAAGGAGGGAAAGAGGGATCGGAAGGCCAGTTGCTGTTCAGGATTTAAAAGGCTTGAAGAGGCTGCCAACTGAGAAATGAGCTGTGCTGCTGCCCAATTATCCATCCCCCTTCTCTGGCCCACTGGTTCCCTGGTATCGATGCTCTGAGAGAAAGAAACGGTTCTTGGGCAGAGGTCTGGAAAGCAGCCTTTAGACCTGTTTGCCAGATTCTAACACTAAATATGCCGGGGTCCGCCCCTCTTCAGTTTCTGGAGGCATCTCTTTGTATACTGAGCACTTTGTTTAAACGCTTTTCTTTCTTTTTTTTTTTTAAATGTGACATAAACACATTCCAACCCCCCTTCTCTCTCCTGGACCAAACAAATAGATATTGTTCCCAAACCTTTCCCTGGCCAGGAGAAAAAGAAACATCCTATATTAAAAAAGGTAAAAAATATTGACTCTGAGACCCTACCTAATTTAAACTGTGCTTGTAAAAGTCTGTCAAGCAGGTCTGAAAAGAACAAATATGGAAGTCATTTTGGGTTTGAATCATATGATTCCAACCATGCTCAATGGATTCTCTGTTCCTGAAGAGGCATTTGGAGGTAAAGCGTTGAGGTATAAATCAAAGCATCGTTGAGCTGAACAGACGGTCTCCAGGCCTCATTTTGTTGCGTTGCTCAAGTCAGGACTGAAAGGGGTGGAACGCGGAGGAGGGGAGAGTGTCCCAGAGCAGAGCTGGAGCAAATCCTACGGCTCCCCCTGGAGACAGGGTCAGTGAGGCGCTCCGGGAAAGGAGCCAACACAGTGGCTTTCTTTGCAGGGAAGTGACATGCCCCTTGAAAACCCCTCACCTCAGAGAATTTCCTGGTGGGGCCTTCTGTTATTTACAGTCTTCAAAATCACCGGGCGAAGGGCTGTGGGTGTGTGTGTGTGAGATGTGCAGGAGAAGGCTGGAGGATGCCAGAGCTTGCACCAGGAGGTGACTTTGCTGTCCTTAGGGAAGGAGAAAGGACCAAGCATTTATTGAGCCTCTGCTATATTTTTGGTGCTTTATAAGTTATTGTATTAATCTTTATAATAACTTTCTGAGGTTGATATTAAGTATATTAAAGTCATTACTCACAAGAAATTTTAATATGAAACTAAGATGGGACAGGTAGAAAATTTCGTCTTTCCCTCTGTCTTCGTTTTTCCCTAAGGATGTCAGAGCAGAATGGCTTTGTGTGGCTGTGGAGGTCTGGGTGTTTGCAGAATGGCTATTCATTTGATCTTTCTGTTGCTCCAAGTAATTTCTTTAGGAAATCCTTCTCATTTCCTAACAAACACCTTCTCCTCCCTCTTCTCCCATTTCCCCGAGAGGAACCAGGATCTCTACTATGGAAGATGCTGATAACTGCCTTCTTCAAGCAGCAATGGAGAATATAAATGGGTTCTCTTAAATCATGGGCTGTCCAAGGAGATAAAGCTCCCAGACAAGACAGCCCTGGGAACCTCGTTTTCTTCTCATTTTGTTATGTGAGTTATTTGGAGAAGACTTGGAAAATATTCTGGCTTATAAAACCTCTGCCTCAGATGTTTGGAATGTGATCTGACTCCCAAGGCTGGACTTCATTCCTTTAATATGATCCAAGGTTCCTCTTAACCGAAAGTTTTTGTCTCTTTTTAAATCCCCAAGGACTCTGACACCTAAAGGGAGGTCTGGACCGTGGGAGCTGTAAGTACTGTTTTTTAAACAGATGTGGAACTTGAGGCTCAGGGAGCGTGTTAGTTTGCTAGGGCTGCTGTAACAAAACGCCAGGACAGGGCGGCTTAAACAGCAGAAATGACCTTCCTCACAGTCGTGGGGACTGGGAGTCCGAGACCAAGATGCCTCAAGCCTGGTTTCTCTTGAGGCCTTTTGCCTTAGCTCGTGGGCGGCCGCCTTCTCCGCCCTCTGTGTGAATGTCCCCTGCTGTTTCTCTCAGCTTATCAGGATACCAGTTACATTTGATTAGGACCCACCCTTATGACCTCTTTTTAAAATTTAATTTAAAAAATTGAACTGCAGTCAATTTACAATGTTGTGTTAGTTTCAAGTGTACAGCAGAACTTTGTACAGCAAAGTTATACGTTTATACCTATCTATCTACCTATCTATATATCCTTTTTCAGATTCTTTTCCATTATAGGTTATTACAAGATATTGAATATAGGTCCCTGTGCTATACAGTAGATCCTTGTGTTTATCTATTTTACATATAGTAGCGTGTACCTGTTAATCCCATATTCCTAATTTACCTCTCCCCCAACTCCTTTGGTAACCAGAAGTTTGCTTTCTACGCCCTTCTGGCCTCTTTTAACCTTAATCACCTCTTTAAAGGCCCTGTCTCCAAATACAGTCACACTCTAAGGCCCAAGGGGTGAGGGCTTCAACGTATGATTTTGGGGGAACGCAGTCTAGTCCATAGCAGGAAGTCATGCAAAGTGGCCAGAGTCACATCACTGGTAAGGGGGGAGTCGGGGCAGGAACCCAGGTGTGTCTGCCCATAGAGCCTGTCCCCTTGTATCCCACCCCTCAGGTGGTAGGATCATCAGGGAGATTCCATTAATGTAGGCTTCTAAGTCTTTTTACTTTATTCTCCAGCAAGTTCCTAAGACTCACAAGGTGTTTTAGAGATAGTCAAGATGTCTTCCTGTACTTTGTTATTTTGCTGGTCTGATTCTGATGAAGATTTTATCTAAACTTACCCCACCCATAAATAAGTACCCCCCTCCCCAACCATACTCCCACCCCCCACATCATCCACTCACATATATTATGCAAATTCAGAAAGTACAAATCTAATAAAACTCAGCTGACCTCAGGCAACAACTTTTCATTTGTTGTTACACTTGATTACAGACAATTTGTTCAGTCAAACTTGTATTAGTTATCAACTGCTAGGTAACAAATTACCTCAAAACCCAAAGCCTTTGAACAATGATAAATTTTAATTATATTTTAGTTTCTGTGAGTTAGGAGTTTGGGGTGTGTCCACTTGGCTGGGCTAAACTGTGTCCCTCAGAATCCCCTTTCTAGTATGTTTGCAGATAGTGTAGGCTCCAAGAGATGTTGCCTTGTGAGAGCTGGGGCGTGAAACACAGCCATCTCGTAATGCTTTCTCCCCATTATTTAACTGAACACAGATCTAGGTGCTGCTGGGAAGGGAGTTTGCAGATGTCATTAAAGTCGTCAATCAGTTGTCTTTAAGTTAGGGAGGTATCTAGGGTGGGCCTGGCTGATGCATTTGGAGGGGAGATTATCCTTTGTGGGCATGAGTTGAACAGTTGGAAGCCCTTTTAAAAGAGGGTTTAGGCAAGAGAGATGGGCGTCGGGGGAGAGTGAGAGAGGGCGGGAGAGAGAGGTGGCGTGTGAACGTGAAGGAGGCCCTGTGCCTGTGGCCAGCAGCGTCTGCTGCATCCATGGAGTCCCGCCTTGCTTGCTTTGCTTGCTTGCCGTTTGGTTTTGATCGTCCCTTCCTGACTGCCTGGGAACGACAGCCTTGATCTGTGTCCCGGGGGTTTCAGCCTGCTTGTGACCTTTCCTTCCTGATGGCCGACCCTATGACCTGCTAAGCCGGCCCCCACGATTACACAAGCCAGTTCCTTGTAATAAAACCGTGTATTTCCTTCTGGTTCTGCTTCTCTGTTTGAACCCTGACTTATACAGAGTGGCCCAGCTGGGCTGTTCGGGCTTGCGGTTTCTCATGGGGCTGTAGTCAGGATGGTGGCCAGTGCGGCAGTCATCAAAGGCTTGACTTGACCAGAAGTGTCATGGCCTTGGTGTGTGGTGCGTGCTTCTTATCTGCAAAGCTGATTTTACTGTAATGAGGACATAGTGAGCAAAAGGTTATACTCAGATGCCGGAGATTCCTGCCGTATCCCACCTTTCTTTGTCTGCCCGGACACTTGTCAACCCATGGTGTATGGCTTCTTATCAGGCTGGAGGTTCCTGCTTTTCTTCGTCTGCCTAAGACCCCCTTGTTTGCAAATGGTTTCCTGCCATTTGGCCCGTACCCGCCTTTCTCTGCTCATATCTCGCTATCTGCCTGCTCTAAGAAAGTGATGGCCAACTGGAGGCAAAACCGGAGTTGATATTACCCTTTTCACACCTCCCAGCTTCCTTATCTGTGTCATTTCCCCTTTTCCTGAGTCTTCATTTCTTTTTGCTCAGTGTTTTCATGTACTGATTTCTTTCCTCTCAGGAAAAACCCTCACATTTACTTGTTAGTGACTACCCTCCGAGGGAAGCAGTGTGTGGTAGGGGCACGGGCAGGGGCATAGTAGCAGTGGAACTGGGTTTCAAACCTGGCCCTGCTAATTGCATTTGACAGAGACTGCTGGACCCCACCTACTGCATCATCAGTGGAGAACTTAAAGGCCTTCAGAAGGAAGATATTTCTAGGTCAAATATACCTTCCAGATGTCTCCCAAATTCTATCTTTTACGTCTGTTTAAGTCTGTTTGATGAGAAAATAAGAACTCTTTATAAAAAGTTCTACCCCAGAAAAGAAACCCTATTTCCCCCTTCTATAGGTGTTAAAAAAAATCTTAAAAATTTCTCCCAGTGTAGAAGGGCATTAAATACCTTTTTTGCAGAAGGACTTGGAAGATGGAAAACCGTACATCCCATAATTCCAGGGATTAAAGCAAAAGGACTTTTTTTTTTGGCACCAGAGTAAATATGTCAAGTACAGCCATATTCGCATATGTTGTATTTTAAAATCATGCTTAAAATTGCCTCATTTATTCTGAATGTGGCAAGTGGAAGGCAAGGAGGTCACCTGTACAGCTGGTGCAAGTAATGGAATTCCCACCAGGCACATTTAGAAGCTCCAAAGTAATGTGACAGACAGAGCACTCCATCTGTTGGTGGCCCATTGAGATGGGCACCAGATTACAGACACTTTAATATGGGCAGTGTGTTTTGAGACTAACCACATACACTAATACCTTTAATTTTATTTGTCTTCCATCTAGTTATTTTAGAAATAGTCACACATATGAACTCTATAGCAGTTCACGTGCTGGTGAGTGAATATATTTCAATCATAATTATACAACATGAAGAAAAATGGAGACATGTTTTGACACAAGTTGCTTTATAAATCATGCCTTCCTGAAAACCGTTTAATAAAAGCTGGGTAGCAGTTGATTCATGATATTCAAAATGACCGTGAGCAGCTACATGACGAATGTTTGAGATAAGAAATGTAATAAGCCATTTCTAAAACATGCTGTCCTTTTAAACACGTTGGATCATTGAAGGAAAAACAGGTAAATTAAACAGAAAAATTTGAGGAAAAGGGAGGGTATAGCTCAGTGGTAGAGCACATGCTTAGCATGCACAAAGTCCTGGGTTCGATCCCCAGTACCTGCGTTAAACAAAGAAACAAACAAACCTAATTACCCCCCCCAAAAAATAGAAAAAATTTTTTTAATGAGTTATAAATTATAACTGAAGGTAGTGATAGGATAGGTTAGGTTATTGCAACTTGCACTAATAACGCTTAGCATCAATATTTTAAACCAATTCCAGCAGCCTTCACCTGGAGCCGCAGTCCCCAGTTGAGATAGGTCCTTTGTGAGGGGTGTCACGAGTAATTTGTGACTAGTGATAGTTACCAATGTTTTTAAATGAATCACTAGAAATTAGAGCAGACATAAAGTGATCTATACAGCGTGGTCATTGAGGACGTGGACTCACTGATGTTTCTGTGAGTGCTGGTGGGAGTGAGCTGGATGGAGGTGGGGGAAACACGGACAACCTGCAGCACGTTTCATCTGTGCCAAAGCCCTCAGTCTCAGCGCTGCACGTGGATGCCACCCATCCCGTGTGCGGCAGCGGCTGTAACAGGGCTGGGAACTGCCAAATACTTGCTGAGCAAAGGCTGACCATGGCACTAGAGACCCTTGTGGGCTGGCCTCGTATGGTCACCCGTGCTTCTTGGTTAGCTTTTAAAAATATAATTAATTAATTATCTTTTAATTAAAAAAATTTTTTTGGTAGGGGGAGGTAATTAGATTTATTTATTTATTTTTAGTGGAGGTCCTGGGGCTTGAACCCAGGACCTGGTGCATGCTAAGCACACGCTCCGTCACTGAGCTACACCCTCCCCCTCTTGCTTAGCTTTTACTGGCTCAATCTCCAAGGTAAGAGATGCTGCTTAATGTTTGGAGAGGCCCTGTTTTTGATATTGATTGTTAATTAAGCCTCCTTCTACAATACTTGCATGAAGAATGCTCTCAAAAGAGAGTGCTTGCCTGTCCAGAAATGCATTATTTTCCTGGATTATTGACTAGGGGTCCGAGAGAAGCAAAGTGTGATATGAACAAAGGTAAAAAGTAATTATGGGCTCTTTCCTGAGCCCTTTGTATGATCTGTCACGTTGCACATCCCTTAAATGTTTCAAGGATACAGTAATCCATACAACGCTCCTCTGAGGTCTTACTATGAGCATTATTATTTCCATTTTACAGGTTGTACAACTGAGCCTCAGAGAGATCAAGAGTCTTGGTCCGGATCCCAACTATTAAGTGACAGAGTCAAGTTCAAACCCATGTCTTTGTGGCACCAATGGCCACAGTCAAGTCTACTCTGTTCTATTTTTGCAAAGTAAAGGGCAGGGTCCCACACTCCACGAATGTGCCAGTTCAAGAGATGTAACAAAAGTGGTCATTCTATACTAGTATTGATTTACACTTTAAAGGCTTATTACTGATTACAAGACTTTTCACACATACTGTCTTACTATCAGAACAGCTAAGGAATGCCCTTCTCCATGTGTAATATCTGTGCTTGTGTGTGTGTGTGTGTGTGTGTGTGTGTGCTGATGCAGAGAAATGCAACTGCATTCTATTCCTTGTGACTCAAAATGTGGAAACAACAATAAAAGTTGTTACAGTTTCAAAGACCCTCATTTAGATTGACCTGAAGCTAGACAGGTGTTTCCTAGTAAAGTAAGAAACAGAGCCCAGCACTGACTCTTTAGACATGACCCAATTCTTGGCTTCTTTTCAATTCTTGATTGAGCGTCTCTGGAGAACCAGGATTGTGCTCCAGGTGGTGTGAAATCCAGCACCTGTGAATCTTAGCCCCCAGATTATATTGCCCCCCCACCTGTGGACAGAAGGCATCAGAGGGTCCTGCTGTAAGGACCTGGGGTCACAGAAGCAGAGGGAATGTAGGGGAATGACAGTCAGGAACTTTCCAAAGTATCGCTTCAGAGGTCATACGTTCAGCATTCCACAAGTATTAACTAGGCCCTGTGTACGTACTAGACATTTTGGAGAACGAGAGATGAGTCATGAGCTAGACCTTCAAAGATCCGGTGGTAGAGGCATCATAGATGAATGCCTTACCTGTGGCATAACTTGAAACCCTGGACCACAAGTTCAGCTTTCCTTCCCTTGTGACTGCTCACCTAAGTGTGACCCAAATCCACACCCCATGAGAGCGTGTCAGGTGTGAGCCAAGATGAGTTGCTCCCAGAACTGGCTCGGCTTCCTCCTGCCTGGAGGGGAAAGTATAAAGCCACCTGGGACAGGAGAAGGGACTTCTTACAGAGGACAGAGTTCGTAGAACGTATACTAGCGCCTGGTCCCTCCCCTTTCTCCCTTCCGTAGGGGCACAGAGGGTGCTTGTGCTGCTCTCTGCAAGCCCCGCCAGCCTAAGGGGTTCCCGAGAGTGTCCCTTGGGATCCGGAAGGTGATTCTAGAACACGAAGCTGTTCTTACCAGGAGCTCCCATGAAGACTCAGGGCTGACAGATGTGCCTTGCCACAGCTGGGTGTGAAAGAACCACGGAGCGGTGCAGCTGGGACGGATGGAGAGAGGGTCTGGGGCTCAGGAGTAATCAGACGACCTCCGGGAAGCCCTGAACAGGAATCTTTTACCATCACGCGAAATTGGGCTCCACTGGAGGGAGATGAGATCGGTTCTAGAAAATAGAGGGAGTTACTATTTGGTTTGCACGTGTGAGTCCTGGTGTGCAGGTGTCTCCCTGCTCACCGGCCCCGGCCCCGGTGGGAGGGTTGGGAGCTCTCACCCTGTTGACCTCAGGCACCGCCATCTGATGAATGAACCATGAGCAGAAATGGAGGGTGGCTCTTCCAGGCAGAAATCTTAAGAAACATGACTGGTCATGCTTCAAAAAAAAATTTTTTTTTAAACTAACTTTTACCACTGTGGAAACATGTGTTGGGGTGCAGCCTTACATCAGCCTGGACTCCTGACACTCTCCTTGTCAATTTATGACGAGTGAGAAGGAAGCTCCCTTCGTAGAATCTCTTGCAACTTTTGGCTTATTTGTTACTGTTATAAACTACACTTTTCTAAACAATACACGGAGTGAACGTCTTGTCCGCATGACGTCGTATACATGAATCCGTTAGCGACAGCTATCCTTAATTTGTCAAGAGTGTAGTTGGGTTAAACTTCAATCTGAGGAGGAAGCATGTGACCCGGGTTTCTGCAGGGCTCACTCACTGCCTTCTCAGCGGCATCTGTGACTTTCTCCTTGTGTCACCGTTGTCAGTGACATATTTTAATTCCCCTGGGATGGAGATTCCTTGAGGATAGGAAGCAGGTCTGCCTTGCTTTTGAGTGAAAGTTCATTCTTTACAAAAGCCATGTCAGCTAACAGTAGACGCTACTGATAGAAGCTGCTCAGTCTGGAACCACTGAAGGCAGAAGCACCACACGTTTCGGAAGTCACGGTTTCCTAAAATACAGACACATTCTTTTCGTTATATTACAGAGATAACTGTCATGTAGAAAAGGAGCCTGTCTCCGTGGGCTAAATGGAAGATTTTGCAATTGTAAACCCTTCAGATAAAGGGAAAATTAAAGAAAGATAATACTATTGTTAGCTCATGTGTATCTAATATTTACATGGGCCAAACACTGTTACACTTACACTTGAATCCTCAGAAAAATCCTACAAGTTAGGTGTTGCTATAAATCTCAATTTTTCAGACAAAGAAAAGTAAGCACAGAGAAGTTAAGTAACTGGCTAAAGGTCACACAGTAAAGTGGTGGATTCAAGATTCGAATCTAGTCTGGCTCCAGAAATCTTACTCATAAGCACTGTCCTGGGCTACTTAGCACGCAGCAGGAATGTTTTTGAGGCTCCAACTCTCAGCACCCTTGTGTGGGAGCTGCCTTTATCCATTGCTCATGTTAAAGAGTCAGGCTTTGGTCTCTTCTGTAACTGCATAGACTAGAGATACACTGGTCAATGATTTGTCCAATGAAATATTAGATAGTTTTCTCTAGAAAATTTGAACCAAGAGACATAGAGTGTGTAATGAGTTAGGGTATGTGTAAGGCAACAATGATACATTGAGGATCTTCAAACTGTATCTGTTTTGTTTGGCCCACAGAGTGTTTTTGAAACTATTTGAACCAAAGGTGAAAAATCAAAAAGGGAGCATGCATGGGGAAGGCAAGGGAAAAAAATCATAAAAAGTTGTCCATGATAAAAAGTAGCATGTATAATAGTTCACTTAGGTATAATTATGCTTGTGTGTGTGTGTGTGTGTGTGTGTGTGTAAAAAGAGGTGCATAAAAACACGGTCACCACGTGTTCACAGTGCCCGGAGCAGAGCAGTGGGTTTCACGTGATGACAGTGGCCAGGGCTGAGCCCTGGTCGCCTCCTTTAGACGTGGTGGATGCTCTAACCTCCACCACCGATCGTTCTTTACACTTGACCTCATTTGCTCCTTCATATTCAGTACCTAGATCTGTTGGCACTTGAGGAACTGTCCTCTAGAGGAAGGTCAGACGGACTTGGGCTTGGCAGCCATACTGGGTTATGTGAAACCTACAAAAGCCACGTTGGGTAAGGTGAGCCGTGCAAGCTTGGGATCTAGAGCCGTGCCATCTAATAGCACTTTTTGTGATGATGGAAATGTGGCTAGTGCAGCTGAGGGAACTGAGTTTTAAATTTTGCTTAATTGTAATTAATTTTAATTAAAATAGCAACATGTAGCTAGTGGCAACTATATTGGACAGGAGAGACAGAGAGAGAGAAGCAGAGATGAGAGAGTTTGCAGGGGCTGGAGATGTTCTGAAGAGAGTATCCATGGAGGACTTGCTCTATTAGCAAAAGAAAAAAAGCCCCCCCCCCGCCCCCGCCCAAAGCCACTCATAGCCTCGACCTTCAAATGACATATTAGGAAAGAAGAGCGTGAGGAGGAGCGGGATTGGTGCAGGAGACTTCCCCTGGGCTGGCTGTCGGAGGTTCCGCATCTCTCCCCCTTTCCCTTCCTCTTTCGAAGGGGGATGCAGGAGGTCGGCACGGAGAGGTGCCAGGCTCCCTGAGCTTGCAGGTCTCAGAAACGGGTGCTCGGCTCTCTTTGGGAAGTGTCAAAGGAGGGACGGGCTGGGGACGCCCCTGGCAGCAGAGCGAAGGCAAGAGGCTGCAGGGGGACAAGAGTCTCCCTTGGGCGAGAGAGGACGCTGAGGAGGGGCAGCGGGGCCCCACCTACGAAGGGCAGCTCTCTTCAAGGGGAAGAATCTCTGTGGGGTTTACTTCCAGACACCGCTGCCGGAGTGAGGGGGTGGAAGACCCCAAATGTGCCCTGTGAAAGAGAGATCTGACCCCAAAGACAGGAGCACCATCACTACAAGGCCCTTGTCCCGCTGCTTTACGTCCCCCTCCTAAGCCCCCCAGTGAGGAGACGGGACGAGGGGAGCTGAGACGGGACGAGGGGAGCTGAGACAGGCCGTGGGTTTCCGCCAGGAAGGCCGGATTACCAGTCTCAGTTGGGGACTGCTGAGGGACATGTTTCACTTCTGTGGGGAGGAATCAAGAATTCGGTTTGGGAAGGTGGATAACGACTAGCCAGCCACGTGGAGATGCTGCGGGGAGAGTCCTGCAGCAGTCTGGGGCTCAGGAGCCAGAGGAGACAGAAACGTGAGCGTGGTCGGCACAGACGGCATTAAAAGCCCTGGGGCTGGATGGGCTCATCTGGGGCGCGAGTCCGGATGGAGTAGAGGGCCGAGGGCTGTGCCAGGGCCAGGGATGGGTGGATTCGTGTCAGGTGCTTCGGACAGGGCCTGGCACACGGTGAGCGGTCAGTAGCTGCACTCTTGAGTTGGGAAAGGACTAGTTGGGGAACAGAGGTTTTCTTATGGGGCTAAGATTCTTAAATTTGACCTAAATGGCTGTTGCAGCTACAAAGGGGGCCCGTGTTCACCGCAGGAAGAACAGGAGGCAGACTCACTTATTCACATCCGTTATACAGCCCTCTTCCCAAGGAACTGACTGCAGGACTTGTCCTGTTCGAAATGTGGCATCTGGAGTGAGAGGAGACAAGGGTGGCATCGGGGTGGCCCGCTGGTCACCCAGACAGAGCCTGGGCAGGCAGAAGCTGGGTGTCGTTGTTCTGTTCTGGAGTGTAGCCCTCAGCTTCACAGGGGCAGAATCTGTATTTTGACATTACCACTGGGTTTGGGTGTGGAAACCCTGTGCAAACTCGGGAAAGTCTGACGAGTGCACTGCAATGCCATTTTAACAATTTAGAGTTGACAGTGGTTTCTCTCCATCCCAGGTCCCGCCACCCTCCTCTCCCACCTGGACCCTCCCACAGGAGCTCCCAACTTGCTCCTCCACCTCCACTCTGCCCGCTTCCGTCCTCTCTCCACAGGACGGCCAGAGTGATCTTTAAGGAACACCAGTTGAGTCATGTCCCTCTCAATCTTTAAATCCTTCTGGGACTGGTCACTGTCAGCATAAAGTCCAAGCTGGAAGGCGTTTGGCCCTGCCTGGTCTGAGCCCTGCCTCCTTCTCCAGCTTCATCTCAAGACCCCCGCCCCCCTTTATCAAGCCCCTCCTGCCCCCAGGTCCCCCTGCCAGTGGCATTCTTTCTCAACTCTTTGCTTAGTTTCTGCATGTTTCAAATGTCAACTCAAACATCTCCTCCACACAGAGGCCTATTCAAAGCCAGCCCTTCTAGTTATTCTTTCTTACTTCGTAGCCCTTAATAAAATATATAATTACTCATTTATTTGTATGCTGACTTGGTTGATGTCTTCTCTTGGGCCAGACTTCCAGTCTGAAGTTCACTACCGTATTGCCCAGCGCTTGGCGGAGTTCATGGTACATAGAAGCTGCTCAGTTAGAGTTTGCTGCATAAGTGAATGTCAGGAGGACTGGAATATTATCTCTATGGTTCAACAGTAACTTCCGTCAGAAATTTACCTGGGAAGCCAAATTACGTCCCAGAGCATCAGAGCCGGGGGCTGGCTGGGGGACTCTGGTGTCTGGTGTCGTATTCTGTTTGTTTGTTACATTTGTTTGTTTGTTTTATTTTTTAGATTCCACGTCTAAGTGAACGCATACAGTATTTGTCATACAGTGACCTTCTTCCCTAAGCATAAAGCCCTCCAGGTCCATCCATTGAGTGTCTGTATCTTTTGAATTGGTGTTTCTGTTCTCCGTGAATGTACACCTAGGAGTGTAATTGCTGGATCACGTGGTAGTTCTACTTTTAATCTTTTGAGGAACATCCATACTGTTTTCCAGAGTGGCTGCACCAATTTACATTCCCACCAACAGTGCACGAGGGTTTCTTTGAATCCATATCCTCATCAGCACTTGTTATTTCTTGTCTTTTTGAAGACGGCTATTTGGGCAGGCGTGAGGTGATATCTCACTGAGGTTTGGATTGGCATCTCCCGGGGACGAGTGACGTTGAGCATCTTTTCCTGTGCCTGTTGGCCGTCTGTGTATCTTCTTTGGAAAAATGTCTGTTCAGGTCCTCTGCTCATGTTTAAATTGGGTTGTTAGTTTTTCTGATGTTGAGCTGTATGAGTGGCGTCCTTGAATTATGAGGTCCTGGTGCACCCACCTGTACTCTAAGGATGCGTCTGCCAAGCGGTCTGGGTACTAAGTCCTTTGCATTTTTCCCGGCATCAGGCTTCCTGTTCCACTAACACACCCTCTCACCACGCAGCCCACCGTGCTGCAAACAGACGCAGTCCTGGGCTTCTGAAGCCGTGGCTGGAGTTTGGGTGTACGGACACTTCTCAGCCATTTCTTTCAGATTACTGCTTAGGGTGGGTTACCTTTTCTGACAATTGATTTTAGTTATTGAAAGTTTTTTCCAGTTTCAAGTTTAGCCTTATCTTCAGTTTTGGGGAAACTTGTTGCCACATACGCCAATGACATAATGATATGAGACTTGAAAATACTTGCCAATTCTGGCTTTCTGGTGTAAAATTCAAATTTCCTTAATCTGTTAGTGGATTTAACCAAGGCAGAATATCTCAATTCATAGAAACCGACCATGACAAACTTTGAAAACAGAGCTAAATCGAGGCATAATGGTGCTTTTCTAAGCATTTCTACCTTGTTGTTAATTACCTTCTTAGACATACAAACAGCCGACAGTGAAAGAGCAAATCTAGTTAAAGTAGAAATTAGCTGCTCAATCGAGCGTGTGTCAAAATACAGAATTTACAGTGTGTATTTGCTTGAAGTCAGTTCTTCTTCAGGAAGTCATTTGAATACTGTTACAGTAGAGACCAGGAAAAAAAGTCTGGAAGGACCCAAACAAGAAAACCATCTTTAAAGAAATATCCTAAAACTATTATTTCCATAATTTAATACATTTTTTTATGAAAGATGCACCCACTAAGTTTGCTAGACCACAGTCCGTCGCGCACCCTGTGTGGCTAAGTCCTGCCCACGGCGTGTGTTGCGTGTGTGAATGATGGGAAGCCAAGTGACAGAACTTGTGCAACCTAAGGAAACATTCCGGAGCAATGTAGCATTTAAGCTAAGATATTTTAACGGAATGTGTTCAGACCGCTTAAGGATAAAAAGTGATTTCACAGGATTTGTTACTATTAATCACTGCAACCCTAGTATTTAGTAGATTCTAGGAGCAGGTGTTTTCAGGATTATCCTAATGACAAAGGAGAACAACAGACACGTTTTAGAGTCAAGTTATAATTAGAGACAGTTAATGTAACATTTTAAGTTAGAATAAAAGGGCAAGGTTAGCATATTATAAAGTATTATAATTAACGTGTTAGATGCAGACACAATAGCCTTCATCTTACAGTTACTCATTCTGCTTACAGTGAGTCATTGGTAACGGATTCAGACTAAACTTAGGAGAAAGTGAAAAGCATCATTGCTGAATTCCCAGTGTCTGCAGGGAGAAAGGATGAACCATATCTTAAGAGACCTCGGGAAAAAAAGTCCATTTAAAAAATGCCGAGACCTGGGTTTATTATGATTCTCCTGGGGCACACACTGTGAAATGCTATTTTCGCACAAAGTGGAATCTGAAATTTGAATCCTGTCGTAGCCACACAATGCTGAGAGTCCAGATCTCACAGGGAGTAATATTTAAATACTAAATGTCTCTGTCCAAGGCAGAGATGACAAGGATAAAAATGACCCCATTTCAAGTGGAATCTCTGTCCTCTTTGTTTTTTAAACTGGGTTAAATTAGCATTTTTGTTCCGATTGGCCTGGAAGAATACCAAGTAAATATGAGAAGAAGCAAGGAGTTTGAAACTATAATGTTCACAGAGTCAAAATGATTCTCCATCTCATGGAAGGCCCCTCCTTTTCATGGGACAATAGGATTCTTATTTACAGGCTGTGGGACCAAAATGACTGAGGGGTCCATCGGTCAAACTGGATGCCTAGTGAGGGAGGGGCATTTTAAGGGTAGGGGAGTAAGAGGTACCAACTATTATGTGTCAAATAAACTACAAGGATATGTTGTACAGCACAAGGAATAGAGCCAATATTGTATAATAACTATAAAATAATGAAAATTGTGAACCACAAATATTGCACACCTGTAACTTATATAATATTGTGCATCAACTGTTATTCAATTAAAAAAAAAACCTGGATGCTTAGTGCAGTGAAAAAACCCAAAGAGATGATTACCTGAGGTTTTTGCTTTGCAACAAACTGTTCTAGCATCAGAGAAGTGGTTTTGTGGTCATCCCTGCTTGGCCCTTACGTCCGTTTGAGGACCTGGGTCTTACACGGCAGTCACCGGGTGTCCTGGAGCTCTCGCCTCCGGGAGGCGCCCTTTCCTTGTATGTGTAAGTGAGAATCTCCAGGGTCCCGCGCCCGCCGTGTTAAGAGTATTGGAGGAGCGCACCATGAAGAGCCCCTTTCCCTTAAGTTCTAAATTAGCGGAGGACAAACACCAGGGATGTTTTAGCACGTGTATATGCAAGTGGTCGCAGAAATGGGCCAGAATACCGGCTGGCAAGAGCGAAGGCGTCGCGGCAGGTGCAGGCTGCTGTGCCCAGGGCTCGGTCACGTGAGCTGGCGCAGCCGGTGGTGCTTGGAGTGTCCTTGTAGACTGAGGCGTGTGCGGCCTTTGGCAGCCCCACAGGCAAATTACAGCATGGACATTCTTTAGGATTTTGGAGCAAAGCTCCGCCATCCCTGGTAGGTGGCCATTCTTTTGAGAAACAGCTTGCGGCTTGCTACTGGGTCTCAGGAGAGACTCAGCACTTGGCCACCAGCCATCGAATGAACCTGAGCTGCCTGTTGTGAACCGAGTGCTGGCTGGCCCACTAAGCCACAAGGCGGGGCACGCAGGACAGCTTGAGCAGGTCCTGGAGGCGCAGGCAAGCTGCACGAGCAAGTGGCCCAGATGCCCGCGGCCCCTCCTCCGGCTGCCTTGCCTCCTCTTTCTCAGCCTGCACGTGCGGCCTCATGGGGGCGTTCCCTCTGACTGATGTTGACCGAGGAAGAACAAAATTCAGGCCTGGCTGATGGAGCTGCATACATGCTGGCACATCCCAACGCAGAGAGCCGATGCTACTGCCATCTCTGAGGGGCTCTGATGTCCGGGGGTGCAGCAGAGTCCTGTTGCTGGACAGTACTGCAAGGAGTGAGTGCACCTAGTGACTTATCTTTCCTGGAAGAAGAGATGGCCTGAGATATGGCCCTCCACTGGTTCATAGGCAGGGGCTAATGGTTTGACTAGATGGTCAGTGTTAGGGACTGAATGTATCCACCTGAGAAGCGCAACTGGAAAGCTGGTCACAAGGAGGTGCATGGATGGGTGTGTCTGAGTGGTCGCAGAGCGTGGAGATGTTCTGTCCAGCAACGAGCAACCTCAGTAGAGAAAATCTTAACAACCAGGTGGACAAGATACCCTGCTCTGCGGACATCAGCCAGGCCCTTTCCCTCGTCATCCTACCCCTGCCCAGTGGGCTTGTGAGCAAAGTGGCCGTGGCATCACAGTTGGAGGCTTTGCGTGGACTTAGCAACGTGGACTTCCCACTCACTAAGACTGATCTATTTACAGCTGCTGCTGATGCCCAGCCGGCCAACAGCAGAGATCAGCTCTGAGCCCCACGACATGGCACCATCCCCAGGGGGACGAGACACACACCTGGTGGCAGGTTGATCGCGCTGGACCACATCCATCTTGGAGGAAGCAGTACTCGGTTCTTACTGGAAGTGACACTCTTGATATGGATTTGCCTTCCTTGCCCTCAGCGCTTTAGCCAAAACCACCATCTGTGGACTTACATGATACAATTCGCATCAAGGTGGTCCCACAGCACTGCTCCTGACCAAGGAGCTCATTTAGCAGCCGTTGCAGTGCAGCAGCGGGCTTGTGCGGATGGGATTCACTGATCCCACTGTGTTCCTCATCACCCGAGGCCTCTGGCTTGTCAGAATGCTGGAGCAGCCTTTTGCAGATTTAGTTTTCATGGCAGCTGGGTAGCAACACCTTGCAGGGCTGAGATAAAGCCCTCGAGGGTGCGGCGTATGCCCTCAGGCAGTGACCAGCATGTGATGCTGTTTCCTGTGTCACTAGGGCCCCCGGGTCCTGTGTGGGAGGGGGTGGTTCCTTCCACCACCACCCATGGTGAGTCACTGTTTATTGACTAGCGTGGCACGGGGTACCGGTTACTCTCAGAGTTCAGGCGTGTTGTCGCTGACCCACTGGCACATCCTGTTGGCGCCAGGCAGCAGCCACGCCCAGGGCTCCCCCAGCGTCTGCTGGGTCACCTTCCTTGGCTTCTCAGAACCCCAGGCTCCATGGTGAGAGCGCCAGCTCCTTCTGCGGGTCACCCGTGTGGCTGAAGTTGGAGGTGGCAGGAGAGGAGGCTCCAGTTTGCCCTTGCTCTCCCCTTTTCATGCTCAGCTTTTCTTCCCAACCTCTGGTCCTGAGGCTCTACAGAGACTTCAGGCGCACAGCCAACAAGGAGGCAGCAGCTCCCACAGGATTCCTCAGCAGCTCCCATGCTCGTCTGCGCTGTGATCCCTCTGGTAATTCCCACGCAGTGGCTCTGTGTGTCTGACAAAGCCGCAGTGACGCAGCATCCCCTGACCTCTCTGAGCATTCCCGGGGAGGACGTGGTCCCCTTAGTCGTTTCCTGGTCTAGTTCCCACTTCTCAGGATGTTCACATTCACTCTCACCTTGACTCCTGTGTCTGTGCCCTTGTCTATGCCCGAGTCAGTCAAACTGCAGAACTTCAAGTCTCCTCCTTCATTTGCCTCCAACACCACTCAGAAAAGCAGGGGATTTCATTAAGATTTCATGGTAGAAATGGGAGTTGCATTGAACAAAATACCTATAGCAGGTGACTTGAAGTTGAATATTCGTTGCTGCTGTTTTGAAAAGTGCAGCTGCCTGGCCTTGTGCGGACTGCCTGTGCCCCCTCCCTTCTTCTCTACTCTCTTTGCCTCTCTGGTCTGCAGTCCCCTCCTTGCTCCTGCAACTCAGCATTCCTTTCATTAAAAAAAACAAAAAAACAAAACGTAGAGCAATTGAGCTCTCTCACCGTCCTGTCCTTAGTCGTGCTTTCTTTTTTTTTTCTTTTTAACATTTTTTAAATTGCATTATAGTCCGTTTACAATGTGTCAATTTCCAGTGTAGCGCACCATTTTTCAGTTGTACACGAACACACACACATTCTTTGCCGCGTTCTTGTGTGCCTTCCCTTTCAGAGCCCGGGAGGCCGGCAGGGGAGCAGGGGAGCCTTGCTGCCAGTGTGTAGCCCCCGTGCCCCCGCCTCCACATCCTGGGCTCCCTTACGTCAGCCCTCAGCGGGAAAGGACACCGTGTCCTCTGTCATCCTGTCGCAGGTTTACTCTAAATCAACTCTATAAAACCAAAGCCTTAAAAGAAAGGTTGGCAAAATGATTGCTACGGGAGATACAGGTCCTGCTAGGAAGTAGCGTTGGGAACGGTCTGAGATACAGGCAGTTCGTACCGGCTGTGGGTTCCAGCGTCTCCCCCGTTGTGTGTAAGTTTCGAGTTACCCTTCTAGAAGCTTTCACTTCAAAAGCTGATATTTCACTTCTGTAAGCGTAAAAAGGACACCCCAGGCTGTGCCTTCGCATGGGAAATTCTGGGCAAATTGTAGCCTATCTTTCTCCCCTTTGAAGACGTGTGTATTTGCCAATTTTTAAAATACAATTTAAGAAAGCAACTGAAGTATAGCAAGGTGGGTATTTAAATTCAGAGAAGGAGGAGAAACTACAGATGGAAATTGAGAAAGATGGGGGAGTTATTTTTTTAATTTATCAAGACGTGAACATAAGCACCTTATTTTAGCAAAAGAATGGCTAGTTATAGCTATGATGAATTTATCATTACATCATCAATTTTTATATGGTCCCAGAGCTTTCCAGGATATTTGAAAAAAGACTCTCCAAATTGAGACTGAGAGTGTTTCATTGCCTCTTTGCTGATAGTGTGCTACAGGTCAAGTTATAACAAAGCGATAATAATGTTTTGAATTTTTAATTTGCTAAGTTAAAAAGCAAAAGGAAAACTTACTTCTTTTTGATTGGAGAGATTCTAATCACAGGTTTTTACATTCTCAGTGTGTGGCTCTCTTGCTCGCCTTTTTCTTCCGCTACATGGAAGGGTAGGAAGAGGAGCTCGGAGGGAGAGAAGGCAGGCCTGAAGGAAACGCCTTCAGCAGCCGCTGTGCAGGAGGCCAGATGCGGGGAGACCCGTAGGTTTGGTTCCCTTAGTGCCCTTGGCACCCAGTTGACTTGACGTCGCCCAGTGATGTGACCAGAGCCCCAGGACTCAGAATGCGATGCAGCTGCTTCCAGATTCTACCTGAGGAGTCTGCTCGTTAGAAATTGCTCTAAAGCAAGGGTTTCCTAACCTTTTCTGGTTCATGGAGGTCTGGAGATTCTAAGGAGGTTACAGACCCTTTCCGGAGACGAACGCACAGGCGCGTATGCACACCAAAATCTGCAAACGGTATCAAAAGATCTGTGGCCCCCATGGAGAGCTACCCGAGGAGCTCAGGTAGAGTCCCTAAGCTAAGCCGTCGTCTGCTGGAGAATTGCCAGGGCCTTTCTATTCTTGAACATCAAGCTACCCTTTCAGGCCTGGTCCTGGTGGCCCTCAGCTCATCTGGGACTCAGAAGAGGAAAATGTAGATTTATATAGCCTACAGGTGTTTCACACAGACCGGGTGAATTCCAAAGTGAGGGCGGCCACGGAGAAGCCACGTTTGTTTCTAACTCGGTGCTGAGTTCCAGATGCATAATGGGTACTCAGTGAGTAAGTGCTGAAAACTTTGGCTTTCGAGTATGAGGTTGTAGGAGAGGGAGGTGTGAGATCCAGGTGGGCTGTCGTGTGCTCCCGGGGAAGAGCTTGAACCGCAGGGAAGATGTACGACCAGGTGTCTGGCCCCTCAGTGACCCTGGGCTAAGCCGTCGGCAAGGGACTCCTGCCTGCCTGCAGCCTCAGCCATTACCGGAGGAAACCTGGGATTGTATGAGAAATCTGAGCGGTGGGTAAGGCTGCAGGGGGACCATGAAAACTGGCAGAGAGGTTGCTATAGTGATGGTCCAGGTGTTGAGGTAGAAAGGCTAGTCCTTGGGCCAGGGAAGCGGGAATGCTCCCTCACTAAGTGTCCGCAATGTGGAGTAAATTGGAAAGAAGGGGTTATCCGGTTTTTAATCCTTTGTCCTACCCCAGTAAAACTGGGCAAAGTTAGTGCTGGGCTTTCTGAGGGAGCAAGTAATTTACAACCCTTTCCATCTCAAACTCTGGACCAGTTGAGAAGTAGACACAGGAGTCAGCCTGGAAGAGCCAGACAGCTTTATTACCCTAAAAGCTCAGGAGTGTGGCTTGAAACATACACCAAAATGAATTTCTAAAAACTTGTCTTCTAGGTCCCCTCCCCTGCCATCTCCAGATCACGGAGCCCACCTGGGGAATATCAGAGCCAACCATCACAGTTAGAATCCCAGTTTTGCTACTTACTAGCTCATTTGCTGTGTGATCCTGGGCAAGTTACTTTCCCTTTCTGTGCCTCAGGCTTCCCATCTATTAAATGGGGATAGTAATCATATTTAACTCTTAGAGTGATCATGAGGATTAATAAGTGTGGGGTCAAACTAGGCTCTGATGATGATGAAGATGGTAATTATTGGGCAGAGAAGACACCCATCCAGCCAGCTGCATGGAGGACTGTGGCTTGCTTCAAGCCCAGAGGGACAGGTCATAGGTAAGCAGTGACGTGTACACATTGACTCTGTCTGGTAGGGAAATTTGAGCCAGTGCATGTCAGACTCATGTCATATCATCATCAGTTAGATGACTCTCTGAGAGAGCCTGTGAGAGTGGGAAGTCCCTGCTTCACGCATTGAGACAGACTCCCCTCCAGTGAGGAACAGCAGGGTGCTCACTCCCTGGGCCTCCAGACACCTCGTCCCTCAGGTTCTTTCCTTCTCACTGCCTATTCCTGCTTAGCCTCCTTTTCTTGCTCTTCCTCTTTCTTGAATCTCTAAATTTTGGAATTCTGCGGGGCTCAGCTCTTGATCTTTCCCCCTTTCTCCCCTTTCCCCTTTAAGTGATTCTGTCCAGTTGTATCTTTAAAAATATCGTCTATACCCTGATGATGCTAAAGTTTTTATTTCCAGCTCTGACCTTTCCCTCGACTTCCAGATTTACTTTCCCAGCTGCCCACTTGACAACCACACTTGGGTATTAAACAGTCGTCTTAAACTTATGATGGCCAAAGGAAAACTCGGTCTCTCCCCAGACATGCTCCTTCTCCAGCGTTCCCTGTCTTGGTAAATGACACCCTTATTTCCTGCTTAGGAAAAATACTTTGGCATTTGTCATCGCTTTTCCTTCACACCCTCTCATCCAGTGCATCAGCACATCCTGTCAGGGCTGCATTTAAAATACATTCTGAACGCAGGCACTTTCTCCATTTCTCCTGCATCCAGCCTGGTCCGCCAGCACCCCTGCCTCCCAGACCATGCTCCTCCAGCCTGTAACCGAGCTCCACTTCGCCCCCTGCAGTCTGCTTTATGCACTGCAGCCAGGGCGATCCCTCAGCATTGTAATCTGATCTGCTCATTCCCCTCTTTTGCTAATTGCCTACCTCCCCCACTAAGCAGAACAGCACCTGGCACCTAGTAGGTGTTTAATAAGTATCTGTTGCGTGAAAGAAAGAAGGGGGTAAGCAAGCAAGATGTCTTTATGCTCAGAGCATTAAATATCTTGTGATCAGATTCTCTCCAATAAAAAAGATTATTCTCTTTTTTGGTTGCACGAGGAGGTAGGTGTCCACCCTTTTCCTGACCTCCAAAGAGAGCTCTGCATTTTGTCTTCTCCTTAGATGGGAAACCTTGCCCCCAAGGGAGGGAAGTGGACTTTGGTAATAGGGAAAAAAAGAGAGTTGGGGCTGGAAGACAGGAGAAAAACTGCAGGATCCGTGTTTTGAAGAGGGGGTTTGGGGAGAAGGACACGGGCGAACACACACTCGGGAAGATGCATCTCAAATTACTCCTTCAGGACAGACTCCCCAGAGTGAAATCACTTGGTCACATGATCCAGATACTTTTAAAACTCTTGATAAAAAGCTGCTTTGGGGAGGGGTCATACCATTTAACCTCCTCCATCCTCTAGCCCAGAAACTTGAAAAGATGGCTGTATGTGTTGCTAATCTTCGCATTGTCTAGCTGAGGAAATGGCATTTTGGTAAAGGTAGGTGGTTGCACAAGTTGGTAAATATCCTGTCTGTCCATCTCCGTATGACGTGCTTTCCTTCACACGGCGCCACGGCTCAGTGTTGAGAACCAACGGATGTGATGAGGTTGGGCTGAGAGCTGGGTGTCCTAGGCGGAGAGCTGGGGACGAGGCGAGTGGGCTGGATTCAGGCATCAGGGATGCAGAGAGGGCCCCTAGCGCCTTTCTCTCGCCGGCTCGGGAACATCCAGGCCCTTCCCTGAGCGCCCGCCCCCGGTCTGCTTTCAGCTGACGTTCACGTTCTCAAGTTTAACCTT
Organism: Vicugna pacos; assembly: GCF_048564905.1. Taxonomy (NCBI): domain Eukaryota; kingdom Metazoa; phylum Chordata; class Mammalia; order Artiodactyla; family Camelidae; genus Vicugna; species Vicugna pacos. The sequence goes on from NC_132998.1 coordinate 8,565,903, forward strand.
GTCAGGCTTGATGATCAACAAGGTTGCAATGAGTATTCATAGAAATCGGTACAGAAGTTAACGTCCAGATCCACATGAAATGCGGGCAGAAATGAAGACAGTGACACTTACCAACCTTGACAGGAGGGACGGAAGCCGAAACTCTACAAGGAGGCGTTTGCAGCTCTCATCAGCGTGGTGCAGCATACCGCACACAGCACACGCGCTGGAAATCGCAGGATCTAAGCGTTATGGAAATGACAATGACAACTTGAGGAGAGCTGTTGTCACTGTGGAAGACGCTTAGACACATGCACTGATTTTCAGTGTCCTCAGGAGTCCCTAAGTCCTTGGCTTTAGGTATTTCTTTTGTAAGTTTGCAAGGCATGTACCAAATTCTTCCCAAATCTTCTTAGTCCTTGGATGTTTATGGCCAATTATAAATAAGTAGAAAAACGAAAGGAGGAAAGGGGAGATGACAAATTTTACAAATACTTTTTACTTTTCTGTGCTTTCTGAAAAAATAGAAATAAGGCACACACTCATATAACCTAGAGGCTAATCTCTATTTAAGGCGCAGTGAAGAAGAGAGGAACTCATAGTATACGAAGTGGAAGGAAGTCCCCTTAATGAATATTCAAAATGTCCTCACTCGAAAATGCCCAGTTTTCTGGCTTTGGTTGGTTTTGAGTGCTTGGTGTTCACGTCATACCTGGGGGAGGGTATCCGCTCTTCTGTGCTTCACCAGTCCCGGCTGCTGTGATCGGTGCGTCCCAGAGGCACTATGTTATCTGTGCATCCGACCCATGGCTGGATGACTCCTTCTTAGGAGTCCAGTTAGAACTGAGCATCCACAAGAAATGCAGCTTCTGGCGCCTTTACTTTATCTCTCATCTGGAAATGGTTAAGAAGCTATCACCAAAATGATAGAAAATGCATTCAGGAAAGAAATTAGGTAAAAATGCATTTTTATTCATACGAAGACAAGACTCTCAGATGGTTATTATGGCCAGTAAAATTTGTTATTACTGTTCGTATGCGTGCTTTTTCGCTGGATGCTAACGGCAGCCCTGAGAGTAGACATGATTGCTGTCTCTAGTTCATAGGTGAAGAAACCGAAGCTCGGACAGGGTGAGGCGGCTGGCTCCTGGCCGCACAGCTAGTGAGTCGTGGTGAGAGGACGCACGCCTCGATCTTCTGAGATGAAGCGATTTGCCCTTTTCATTACTTCATGTTCCCTTGGTTTAAGCCGAGGTGTACAACTGACGTAGTCACGCTTAAGTATTATTTTATCTCGTCATTATTATGTGGAAGGCGAAGGGGCTTAAGCCTTGCGGGTCAAATATTGGAACGTGTTTCCAGCTAAACATGAGAAGCCAAGAAGTGTGAAAGTGCGACCCTCAGCTTTGACCATTAAGATGCGAAAATAATAGTCCAGTCTGGCCGACATTCCGCGGGAACAAAAGAAAGCAAGTGTCAGGAGGCATGCGTCTGATTAAAAGTGACAGAAGACTGGAAAAATCTGACCACAGTCCCTTAACCAAAGAGGGGTTTTACTGATTGATTTCCAATAAGGAAGAAGCCCGGAGCGGGGCGGCCCACGGCTGGGGAAGCGTCCCCACGCGCGTCAGAGCCTCGGCGTCTTCTGTCCTCCCTCTGTCATCCTGAGCAGGGCTTGGTCTTCGGGTTTGTTGCCTAATGATTGCAAATTGGCTTTTTCCACCTCTAGCTCCGTATGCACATCTCATACCAGAAGAAAGGCTCAAGCTGCTTGCCTCAGCCTGCCTTTTCGTTAGGGAAAGGATGCTTTCTCCGAGGACTTCCTTTTGCATCCGTAGTTCAGCGCTGGGTCTCAGGGCCACCCTAGCTGCAGGGGGGTCTGCGAAGGAGAGTATTTCAGCGAAGTGCACTTCCATGCTGAACAAAAACAACACAAAATTATGTTAGAAACAAGGGAATGGATGTTTGGTGAAAAAAAAAATCACGAAGTTCATACAGTTTTCTGATTTTTGTGTTCTTGGTTGGGAGAGGTTTGGAGTGAGAGTGTAAATGAATAGTTAGGATTGAAATCACTCAAGCCAGGCGCTCAGTTGGGAGAGGCGGCTGAGGAGGGCACTTGGGTGTGTTCCCGTGAATGGGGAACCGGGCAGGCCAGCCCAGGCTGGGCTCACTGGTCACTGGCACTGACAAGCAGAGTTAAGTGGCCGGCATGCTGGTGAGGGGCTGTGGAAACACGGGGGTGCCCAGTCAGGAAAGGATCCCCAGGGAGGGTCAGCACCAGAGAAAAGGCCAAGTCAGGCAGTCAGAGTGGCTTCGCTCCCTTCCTGAGAAGCAGTCTCTTGCCTGCCCTGAAGTGGTCTTGTTTACAAGCTGCCCACTGACACAGCTGAAGGATGTCTCAGGAAACTGGTCTGTTCGTCAGCAGAAGAGCCCCTCATGCTGCTAGTTTTTTGTTTTGTTTTGTTTTGGTGGTAACGTGGATGATTACAGGAGCAATACAGGCATGGTACTGTTGGAGCAAGAGGACCACCGTTATGCAATGCCCCCTTTCCTAGGATGAGTATATTCCGCTCCATTCCATTGCTTGCAGAGCATACATCTTGGAGTTGTTGGTCTAGCTGCTAATCACCTTTGCTTCCCCCTGTGTCTGTGGTGAAGAGCACCAGGCCTTTGTAGCATTGCTGGCTGGTCACTGGGAGGTACGCCTGTGGCCACAGAATGGCAAGGCTGCCTGGGGACGTGGTCTGTGGCTCTGTGCCCCTCAGCCCCATGTTCAGGCCATCAGAGGCACATGGAGTACACTACTAGAGCCCACAGCCACAGGAGCCGTGCCGGGGCCACGGGGATGCGGGCTGCCAGTAGGCTGGTTAGGGTCTGTCGTGTGGAGTGATGTGTGGGAGGTCACGCCTCAGGTGGGGCTGAAAGATGACCAGAGGCCCCTACGCTGAAGGAGAAGCCAGGAAGGAGAACTGAGACCCAGATATCGAAGTGAGGGGGACAGTCTCTTGGTTAGATGAGCTAATCCACAGGCGTGAGCAGGGGAGATCTAGCTCATAGAAGCCAAAGTCTAGGGAGACCAGAGCCATGAGGGGCAAGCCAAGGGGTGGGTGCTTGGCCCTGGAGGGTACAGTCCTGGGGCAGAGTCATGTGGCATGAGCACCAGCTTGGGTGGTGATGGCGGCTGGTCATGGGCTGGGAAGGTGCAGGAAATGTGGACGTCAGGTTCTTCCCCTCCCAGGGCTTGTGTGTCTTGCAGTGGCGGCCTGAGCTGCCCACTGTGCACGCGGTCAGCAGGGTCTGCACACTTGGACTCCCTCTAAGGGGATTGTTGGAAGCTCTGCCCTCATTAGGGAAGTACTTTCTAATCTATTTGGTGCAAGATGTGGTTCAATCTCTATATGCCTCCCCTTTTCCATTGTTTAAAATGGGGACATTTCCCACTTGGTGGCTCCTGGGAGAGATGTTATGAGTCTGAATGAGATTATGCAGTCCTTCCAATTCCACCGAGGAAATCGCTATGTAAATTCGATGTATTGTTATTCATGACATGTGTGATTGAGCTGAAAACTCTAGCTACTACCCAGCCATGCAAACCATAAAATTAGACTTCCTATACTGTGCACTGTAATTCTCTTTCTTCCAGCAGAAACCACAAACCAGTTTTGCCTTACAGAAATGTGCTCCCATCCAAAATTTTTAACATGCATTTTAAAGACAGGCTTAGTTTTACTGTGAAGTTATATCTGAGTAAAGCAATAGCACCAAGGAAACGTGTCTTACACACAGGACCACGTGTTTTAGGTGCTCACCGGGAGCTGGTTATGAAGATCAGCGATCCAGATAATCTCACAGCTTTCACATCATTAGTTCAATTAAAAACTAATTTTCAATAATATGATTGCAAATATGTTACATCCTGAACTTACATATATCCATGCTATGGGCATTATCTGATTTTTTTTTTGGATTACTCTTTAATTCTTTAACAGTTGCAGTTTTTCTTTGCAAATGCATTATGGGTAATTTATGTTGTTTTGACTGTTTCTTTGATATAATTTGTAATTCTGCACCCAGAGTTGTAATATACTACAGTTTAGATAAATGGCATGGAAATACAGAGGTTATCTATGTAAAATGATTCATATTTCAATATAGGGACTTCTGTAAAATGAAAAAATAATATATGTATTGCTATTAATCATTCTTTTTACGTTATTTTTTTCCTTTACTGAGATTTGTTGCATTTAGTATTGTAACATATTTCCAAAACACATTAGTTAAATGGAGCTGAGAATCATGCATGCATATTTTACGGAAAAATGTGCAGATATATTTTCAATTTTAAGCCATAAACTATGGCTTTTTTTGCATGATGAAAATATTCTGGCCCATTTAAAATGAGTTACATAATAAAAGTGATGTGCAATAGTAATTTTACAGTGCTTAATAACACAAAGTGGTTTATCTGAAAAATGCCTTTTAAAAAAGGTTTTATGCAAAATTCAAGCACTTCTGTTCTGTATAGAAAATAAGTGAGTGATACGCAGGTGATATCAGAAATTGAAAAGGATTTAAAAAATGATTAAAAAGCCAGACTTGGAGTTTTCTGCCTCTGTTTGCTAGAATTAGGAAGCAGTGACACATTAAACGGTGTTATGCTATTGACAAGCAGGGCAGAGTGACACAGTAGAAAACGTTAAATCCAGACTTTCTCTAATACAGGTTTTGTGGCTTCAAAAAAAGGAGTATAAAGGGTTATTGAAGCTTGTTGAGTATGCTTCTTATTGTCAATTCATGTCTCCGAAGAGAGTTTGCCCTTGCTCACACAAGAGAGGAGCATTTACATCTTCAACCAGACGCCTGCCGAAAGTACCTTTAACATGCAGACTAGCCAAGGGAGTCTGCCTGCTTCTAGTCACCATCAAAGCAGAGAAGCTGAGGAAAGTTTGCACACATCTCCGGCACTGGCCTTGAGCATCCCTTAGATAAAGAGGCTGGGAAACCATGTGAGAGAAGTGTAGTGTGTTTATTAATGAAGGTTGGTCTGGGATTCATTTAGAACGGTCCAAAAGATTAAAACAAATTTGAAAGAAGCTTCCAGTGTGAAAATAGGTGTGGAAAATTAGCTAGGATCAAATTAATTACTAATCCATTGGGAAAAGTATGACCCACCATTTTTTTTAACCTGAGGACATGGTAAAATAGTGGTGGGTTAAAAAAATTGCATACTAAATAATGATCAGATGGTCAGATGTAATAAGATTCCAGAACATCCTAATTGTCCCAGTGAGGAAACTCGGCATGGTTTTTGCGGGTTTTATCTACCTAGCGCCGTGCTTCGGTCTGGGCGAAGTTTGATTTGCACTTGGTGAAGGTTTTGGCTGTATTGCTTTGCCCTGGGCAGCCTTAGATCTTTTCATCCTGACTCAATCTCTCATCACCAAGTTTCTACAAGGACGCAGTTATAAATTTGTTGCTTCTCAGATGTCTTTTCCTTGATAATGTAACTTAAAAACAGGCGTAAATAAAGCACGAGCCCATTGAACACGGCACAGATACAGTCTCACCTGAAGACAAGGATTCTGTTGTTGTTGTTGCTATGTGTGTATGTGAATTACTCCATTAGAACCTTAGAAAACTTGGACAGAGCTTTGTAAATAGCGTCCAAAGCCCCGTTTGCAGGAAGAGTTGGTTGCTCTAGTTTCTATGGCCGTATTCTATCCCTGCTCTAAAAGCTTTAACGGGCACCCTGTCCTAATGGATTAAGTCTGAGCTTCACAACCCAGGTGACGGGTGGGAGAGATGTAGATAAAAGGACAGAGAGAAGAGGTGTGTGGATAAGCCCCTCTTTCCCTCCATGCTTTCCATCCTTCTGGACGGGGGCTTCTCCTTGACATCTTCATATTGAGGGGTCTACAGCCACCACTTCTTTGGGGCCATTATGACATTCTCTGTAGCTCTCAACACAAGACAGAGTGAATAGTGGCACTCAATAAATATTTGCTGGTTGATTTAACCTTAGAGAAAATGGCATTGTCCCTTTTTACTACAGCCTAAACGGACAAGCGTCTTTGTTGTATTGGAGTGTCAGCCACCACCACAAGAAACACACACACACAAAACAAACAAACAAAATGCAGAAGGCTGCAAATAAGAAAAGCGTTTTCTTTGGGGGCTTAAGAATTGCAATTCTGGAGACATAGATTCGTGTAAAACTGAGAGTAATCTGGGGAAAAGAAAGAGTAGGAGCTTACAGAGGCAAAAACTGCGAGTCTCTCCTCTCACACAAGAGAGGAAACATTTGCCCTTAAGGGATGGCTGTCACGAGCTATTTTAGGGTAAGGGTCCGATAAGTATCTTGAGTTTCTGGAACCCTGGGCAGATGTTCTGGATGCCAGCGTTAAGATGATAAGTTGTCTAAAGGTCATCTGGGCTGAGACATGCATAAGTCGCACTTCCTCAGTGGCCTTCTGGCTCCATGTTAGAACTTTTGGCAATACCGACTCCATTTTGACTTTCTGTTCATAGGAGTAATATTTTACAAAGTGTCCAAAACGGCTTTAACAGTAAAAATATACTTTACTGTAGGTTGTCTTGGTCTATCCTTTTGTAAACTAACACTGAGAAAAATATTTTAGTTGAGAATCACTTTGTTCCCTCTACCCTTGACGTATGACACTCACACTTCCTGGGATCCTTGGCCAAGTTTAAATCAACTCTGAAAAATCACTTGTTCAATATTGCCTTTTGGCCATCTGTTGTCATTTATTTTTATTTATTTATAAAAGCAGCTCCCTGGGAGAGCATTACATAGGTAGGAACCAATAATTGTTGGTTGACTGATTATGATTAGAGTGTGTTCTGAATTCAGAGGTTGAATAAAGCCAACATCACAGTTCTCAAGAGGGCGTGTGAGGGCTGATCTGATGCAGGAGGAGCCCAGTCCACAGTGGAAGGGGCAGGTGAGATGCCTGCAGGGCTTCGGACTCCCCCTGATTCCTCATCTACGTAAACTGCTTTGGAACCGACTGTAAACTAGTTAAATGGTTGGCTGGTGACGAACAGATGAAGCAAATAATGAATGTGTACCAGGCGGCACAAGAGATTTAGAGGGATTTGTATCAGTTTTGTAACCAGACTGACACGTGGGAAATAAAATTTATTGTCGCTAAACATTGAACATTACTCTTGAGGACTAAAGTAATGAACACAAGTAAAAATGAATAGCTTTGAACTGACTAGAGCAGCAAGACTTTCAAAGGGGCACTCGAGAGAGAGGAATGAAAGGTTTCTCGCTAACACTCTAGAAAACGTACAGTCACAATTCACCTGTGCAGTAGCATTAGGCTGATTAGAACTGTCCAGATGGCAGGTCAAAGTGCCTAATTATACCCAATGCATTGGCTCTTTCCTCCCAAATTCCAAAGAAAGCATCACTATTTGTTATAATATACATATCAAGGTTTTATATCCCCAAGCTTTTGAGAGCGTAGCAAAAAATTATAATACAGTTTGGGTATTATTAGAAAGGTTTCAATTCAGCGTCTGTGTTGAGTGGTGAATAAACCCATCAGATCTGGAGATATTGCCTTAGAAAACCTGAATGACACCGAGAAGCATTAGTTTTGGGAATAGCCTCCCCAGGAAAGATTTGGAACCTCTCATCACTTGAGAGGTTCCAAATGGGCATGAAATCTGCCAAGTAAATTATTTTCTTGTTGATGTAATTTTAAGCCCACGTAATGAAAGACATTTATTTTTATTTTCTCAATATATTTTTCCTCTCTCAGTTTACCATTAAGTGCATCACAAATCAGTTTTGAACCCCATGGTAAATGTGTTTTTCAGCGCCTCCCCAAGAGGCCCATGTAAACATAGATTGCATGTCTAGGACAATGTCAGGTTTGTCACTTACCAGGGATTGAGTCTCAAACTGCACCTCTCTTTAGGAATAAGATTATTTTTGAACTTCCTACTAAATGCATTTGTCTGCCTTCATTGAGGTAAACTCTAAGAGCTGCGCCTTTGTGTCTTACGGATGCACAGAGGGTAATTAGTATGACAGAAGGAGAGACTTCAAAATGTGGCTTTATGCTGGCACCACCAGATCTGAGTGGTACGTTGCTGTGAGGATTCTAGTTTTGCTCTGCCAGTAACAAGCAGCTGGACTTAGGATCAGCAATCAGCACCTCTAAATCTTAGTTTTTTTCATTTACGAAGGAGAAAAGTGTCTTCCTTCTATTTAGGATGCTCTCTTAGAACCTTTTTACAAAAATCTATCCAACCACCAGCCGTCACTGGATCCAAGAGATTAAAAAAAAAGAAAAAAAAAAAAAAGAAAAAGCGGCACTGAGTAGTGCTGCCCCCTAGAGGTCTCGTCTGGAGCAAGGATTGGAAACCTTTTCCTAAGGGGCCAGAGTAAATGCTTTAGATTCTGCGGGCCAAGAGGCAAAATTGGGTAGTACATAGGTATTTATGTAACCACTTAAAATATAACCGTTAAAGAATGTAAAAACCATTCTTGAGGGGGACAAACACAGCTAGGGGGCTGGATCTGGCCTTGCAGTGGTTGCCCACCCCTGGCCTGGAGGAAGAACAGAAACAGGTGGTCACGGTCTAGTGTGCAAGCGGTGACGATGGAAGTGTGAGGTAAAGGAACCCATTTGGGCTACTCTCTTCCTCAGACTGAGCACACATGCTGGTTACGGTAGCCCTTCCAGCTTGTGGGGGAGCCCTCTGCCTCGCGGGGGACAGGGAGGCCCTCACTGGGCTGTCTTGTCGTTTCACCGCTTTCTCCTCCGTTCTCCCACCTGCCTTTTGCTTTGAGAGCTCTGTTTCTGGGGACCAGGTGAGGAGGCCTGGGGGAGGGAGGAAGGGGCGGAAGAGGCAGCCAGCATGTTCATTTCCCCTGCACCCACACGGTTACTGAGCGGACCCAGATCCCTCCGACTCTTTGGTGCTGCTTCATATGCATTATTTACCTCATCTTTTTGTCACCAGCCAACCATTTAACTAGTTTACAGTCGGTTCCAAGGAAATTTATGTAGGTTAGGAATCAGGAGCCTAAACCGAAGCCCCGAAGACATCTTATCTGTTACCACCTCGACAGATAATGTGTTTTAATAAATTCACTCTGTCTGTCGGGACCCGAGCTGCGCGGCCTATTATCTCAGAGGCCTGTGAACTGCCGTAAGTGTGAAGTGTGGGCGATCAGAAAGCCTCAGATTGTTCTGGAGTTTTTCGCCAACCAGAGTCCGTCATTTGGGGAATTCATTTAAATAGATCGAAGGAAAATATTAAGAGCCTAAAAAATGCATTTAACTCTGCTGCATTTTCCTGTGCTAGGGTGAATTTCATTTCCCCTGGGAAGTGTTACCCTCTGAAGTTGCGGATGACTCAGGCTTTTCCTTTGGGAATTATTAACACATACCATTCATAACAAGCAGTCAGCTCCCAGTGGCAGTCTCTGACTTTCCTCACATTTAAATGGAGTTAACATTGAATAAACAATCTGTTGTCATTATTATTGCTAATATGAATTGAATGCCAGCAACGCATGGCAAAAGCCTTGGAGAAGGCTTTTTCCCCTAATTACATTCTGACCCGGGCTGTGCACGTTATCAGCAGTGATGGGCTTGTCGCTTTAACGTCTAGTCAGACCAGCTCTGTTCAGGGAGATGAAAGCGGAACGGCTAGGCTGGTGACCTGTGGCTAGAGCCCACATGATGAGTGTTGTGGGATATCCTCACCCGTGTGTGGTGAGCTCATCTCTCAAACTGGCGGGGCACTGCTGTGAGGGAGCCTTTTTACGACTAGGTGAGCTGTCATATTGAGAGAGAGAGAGAGAGAGAGGGAGGCAGGCTGGCTTAATAAAGGTTGACCCACTATCAAAACCATAGTCACAGCAAGTCTGTGTGTGTGTGTGTGCGCGTTGTAGAGGGCACACGTCTGCCACGTAGCCTTAAACCTGGCCCGTCTCCCGTGGACTCGTGTCTGGGTCGTGGAGGACAGAGAAGCCGCTGGCTAACCTGCCTGGGTGTGGGAGGCAGCATGGTGTTAATTGGATTTGGGGCAGCCACCCCTCACCTTCTACTCCATCCCCAACAGCCGCGCCCTCCCTTTTGGCCAACGCAACCTTGTTTTTCTTGAGGGGGTGAGCTAGGGGCTAAAATCATGATTGGTAGACAGGAATGGCAACCTCATTCCTTTCGACAGAGTTTCCCTTTCCAGAGCTCTCCGGAGTCAGGGTGGCCGTGTCTGTGAGGAGTTCTGCCCGAGGCCGCGGAGGGGGGTCTGCAGGTGGGCTTCCGCGAAGATGCGCCCACCTCTCCGCCCAGCTGATGTGTGAAGATACGCTGCTTGTGGCAGTTATCTTTTGAGAAAGGGGTGGCAGGACTAAGAACGCAGGGCTGACGGACGAGAATGACGAAGTCAAGCTGGGAAGAGGCGGGAGGTTTGAGGGCGCCGTGGCGCCGCCGCCCCAGGGGGAGCTCCGCGCAGCCAGACCCCTGGTCACTGAGGCGAGGGGATGCTCTTACTGCTTCCGCCACCGTGAATCGCGCTTTCTCTTTCGGTTGCTTGAAGCCAAACGAGTCCAGCATCGAAGCCGAGAGAGACGCTCTCCCCGACTTCATCCCAGAGCTCGGGGGCGTCTCAGTGCTTCAAGGGCGCCAGCTGAAGAGGCAGCAGGTGCAGCACGGGCGGCCGTGCCGGCTCGGGGCGTGTGCGGCCCCCAGTGGCGGCGGCGGCTAGTGACCCCGGCAGACGCCCCGACTGCGGGCGGGGGCGGCGAAGCCCCGCAGACGCAGCGGTAGCGCCATCACACCGGATGCCTCATGTTGGGGGAACAGAGCAGAAAAGAGAGAGAGAAAAAAAAAAGGCTCTGGTCCACAGCAGCTGACTGGATAGCCGACTTCACTCGTCCGTGAGGACATACACGCCATCTCTGGTATCGCAGGGAGGTTAACTTGCTGCAACACACACCCCCAAAATGTGTAATGGCGCCAACGCAGTGAGAATTTATATTTTGCTCAGGTACCGTCAGTGGTCAGTGGATGGTTGTCCACGAGGTGATCGGGGGCCCAGGAGACTGCCACCCGAAGATTCTGCAGTCGCCTTGGACTGAGTTGTCATTTGCATCGAGCTGGTGGAGGAGGGGAAAACAGAGCATAGAGGAGAGATGCCTGTCTTCTTATGAGCCTCATCACCCCTGCCCCCACTTCACGGTGAGTGTAAGTCCCGCGTCTCCACCTAACTGCCAAGGGGGTGGGCCCTGGGTTTCCCTGGCTGCGCAGCTGCTTCCCAGTTGCAGCTTCCTGTCATGAAACAGCAGAGTGGATTCCTATGGGCGGTCGCTGCCACATCCAGTTCTTTCTGGAGACACTTGTTAAGGGGTGGAATCGGGGTGGGGCAGATCCTTCGCAGGGGCCTTGGCGTCCTGAAGGGGCGGGGAGGGGGGTAAGTCAGTGACACATAGGTAACAAGGCCAGTGATTTGCCCGTTTGTCTTCTAAATGCAGAAGTGGCATTTCCCCCTCTTCCTTGGAATTACCTGCTTGACTACATAAAATTACCAAATAATTTAAGATACCCCTTTCTTTTGCCTAATTATTTAGGTCTGGTATGGCCATCCAGAATTTCATTTAAGATGTAACTTAAATCGTATAACAACAGTTTAAACTGTTAATATTTGCACCTGCCAAGTCCTTTCATTTAGGAACAAAGCCCTTAAAAGCATGTGGTAGCTCTTTTTTTCTTTTTAAAGGATTTTGATGACTGCCTGGCTTATGACTACCAAGAAATGGAATTTCAAAATGAGCATCAGACTTATTTTTCAAGTGCCTTGGCATAAATGCATTTCTACCCATGTAATAAAGTAATTTTCTCTTGTGTGACAAATATAGCACTAAGGAAGAATGAGGCTTGTCTGGCAAAATGGCTTTTATTAATCTCCTAATGTTTTTATTTGTTGTAGAATTATGATTAGTTTCAAGAGAGTAGCAAACAGGTTATGATCAGAGTTGAATATTATTGCTATCCAGATCCCTTTGGTTAATACAGGCTGTTTATTTCAAAAACAAAATGCTCCCATTAAGAAAAATCAGCGATAATGGCCTGACTTTATTATCAAGAAATTATACCTGTTATGTAAACCTTGCTAATTATAAGTGCTTGAATTCATTTGGGTGATATAGCAGATGAAAAAGGCCGTTTATTAGGAGAAGTACTTGGCGTTTGTACCAGCATAATAAAACTGAAATAATAAAAAACAATCTAAAGAAAGAAGAAATGTTAATGAGGAATGGAATTTGCCGAGGAATGAATTACACCAGGAGACAACATGGAGTGTGGGATTAACACCGGGTGCTTCATCTTGGAAACGGATTCCCCTCTGCCTCCTTGAGCAGCCGGTCCTCCTTTCCCCTCTTCTCAGTTTCCTCCTTAATTTTTCCCAGGTGACCTGATGCCTGCACCGGCGCCAGCTTCCACTGCCCTCTTGCTCAGGGTCCAGCGTGCCTTCTGACCATCACCGCCTGGATGTTCTGTAGGAACCTGAGCTTGACACGTCCACGTGGAATTGATCTCTTGTCCTCTTTTTGAATTGTCTGTCCTAACCTGACTATCACAGTGTCACCCTTGACCCTCCCTCCCTCCCCCCGCATATCCAATAAGTCACATCGTCCTGTTTCCAGCTGGACATTTCTCTCTCAAATCCAGCTTCTACACTCACTGCCACTGCCTTAGCCTGGGCCGTCACCATTTCTCGTTTTAATGACTATAATCTTATCTACAGAACCAGATTTAGGATGTAATCATTAAAATAATTTTATCTATATCTTCTATAGTCCTTTTATGTTTAAGTTGTTCCTTCAACTCTTTGTTTTGAAATTATTTCAAACCTACAGAAAAACTGAAATAAAAGAACAATGAATAGATGCGTAAGCTTCAACTTGTATCTCAGCAACTGTCGATACCTTGCCCCCTCACTCTCTGCTCCTTTCTCCCCCTCATGGTCTGTTCCCCACACCTCTGCACAGGCAGAGCCAGCCCTGCTCAGGCTCCCTAGGGCTCTGTGGCTTGGGATGGGCAGGGACACTGGCATTGCCGTCTGTTTCTGCTGGTCCGACTTGGATGGGACAGGGTGTTTCGGGCAGCAGTGGAGGGAGGCAGCAGAAGAGAAGGGGTCACTTCAATGCAGGACGTTGTGAGCCTTGGTGAACCAGCAGCACCTGCCCGGGTGCCCGGGTGCCCGCACCGGGGAGGAGACCATTCTCCCCAGGTGCAGCCTGGCCACCGGAGGGCTCAGGGCGGCGCCGGAGTGTCAGGTGAGATGGGGGCCCTCAGAGATGGGGGCCTTCAGAGTATCTTCGCAGAGGATCCTGGCAGCTGTGGCAGGGTCCAGACACCTCCCTCAGATGGCTCTTTGACAGTGGACATTTGGAGCAGAGGGGTGTGAGCAGACGTGTTTCTGAGCATAGAAACTTTGGAGAGTCTTAGCATGGGTGAGACTTTGGGGAGATGGAGGCAGCTGCATGAAAATGGCGGCTAGGAACCAGCAAGATGGGGGCATTGTTGTCACTGTGACCTCACAGGCTGGTGACGCTGGGGACAACTGGGTTACTCAAGGACAGAAATAAAGATATTAAAAGAAATAAAGCTGCAAGGGGAACATTTCCTTTCCCCTACAGTTCACCATGCCCTAATTATTCAGAAGTAACTCCTAGGGCAGACGCCATTCCACTCTTTCCTTTTGCTCGTATCCATGCGGTATAAACACATGTGACAATCTGCCTGCTTGGCCAGGTGATGCTCAAAGCCATTGAGGACTATTAGCTCTGATTTTATTTTAATAGAAGTAAAGTATTTTTGTCTGAATGAACTATATTGCTTTGCCTTTCAAGTCATTAAAGAAAAAACTCCTAAATCCTTTCTGCCTCAAAAATATTGCTGAGTTTATTTATTTTAAAATAAATCTGCTTTCTACCAAAGGCAATTAGGTACAAGCTGCAGACTGCATTTTCCAAAGATGGCAGTGACGATGGCTCCCACCCCAGGTGCTCTTACGGTGTGACTACCATCTAACGGTAAGCTCTGTGTCCCCTCTTCTTGCACCTCGGTCAACCTTTGTGACTGCCTTGACTAGTAGAGTGTGGTGGAAGTGATGCTCTGTGGCTTCCGAAGCTAGATCATTAAAAAGCCATGCATTTGTGCTTTACTCTGCTGAGACATTTGCTCTTGGTGTCAGAGCAGGCAGAGAGCTAGACGTGAGCAGAGAAAGGGGGACACAGACCAAATGGCAGGAACTGGGCAGCAAGGAGGGGCACAGGCCAAATGCAGGAAACCACACATCATGTAAGCACCGGGGGTCCCTGGGCAGAGAAAGAAAAGCAGGAACCTTTGGGCTGATAAGGGATCATGCTTTTTGAGGGGACAAGTGGCCTGGAGCAGAACAAAGAAAGGTGAGAAAAAGCAGGAATTTCCAGTGTCCAAATGTAACCTTTTGCTCATTATGCCCTCATTTCAATAAAATTAGCCTTGCAGATCAGAAGTACCCATCACGCACTGATGCCATGACACTTCTGATCCAGACTGAATAAGGACAAAAATCCCTCCCCTCTTTGGGAAGGTGGGGTTGGGATGACAATCAGGGACTATGACCCCAAGCCCTTCCCTCCCCAGTGAATATTCCGCCCATTCATTTTTACACCCTATGTAGCTAACTTGCCAAAGAAACTCAGGGCAGCTGCTCACCTGAGCCTGCCCGCTCTCCCCTGAGAGTGTACTATCCATCCTTTAATAAAGCCTCACTTTACTTTTTTTAACCACTACGTCGTGTCTCTGAAATCTTTCTGGGACGGGACAAGAACCTGGAACACCGGTTGCATCTATCGGCAACATTGGCACCCAGCTGCCATGTTGTGAGGAAGCCCAGTTAGCCGGCATGGAGAGACCGAGCAAAGAGCCCTGTAAAGGTGTTTCAGCCACCAGCTCGGCTGAGATCCCAGCTGACCACTTAGCATCAGTCACCAGTCATATGACGAGAAATCCTGCCAGATGAGTCCATTCTGCTGTTGAGTCAACCTTCAGCCTTTGAGGCTTCCTTGTTGAATACTCAGCTATCAGAGAGCAAAGGAAAGCCCTCCCTGCTGTGCTCTGTTCAAACTCCTGACCCGCAGAATCTGTGAGGCCAATAAAATGGCTGCTTTATGCTGCTGCGTTTGGGGTGTTGGCTTTGCAGCCTTAGTAGCTGGACTAGGACACACACACTTTGGGTCTGTTGATAACTCTGTGAATTTTGATCATCTTAACATCCTTTATAAGGAAGTCAAGTTGAAGGCATTTTCTTTATCCCGTATCGTTGTGGTCTTAATTTGAGAACTGTCTCTGTGAAATTCTGTAGTTCAAACGTGCCTAGATCATCAGGAGAACCTCTTTGTGGGCTAATTTCCCCAGGAGTCATAGGGATCATGCGACAGTGACAAACCCTATGGTAGATGACATGATGTTATAATGTAATGACTTAAAAACCCCCAAAGCTCTGTTATGGTTTGTAGCTTACCTTCCCTAAAGTTATTTCTTTTATTTCCTGACTGTGTGAAGTAGTGCACATGAAAACGAAGACCCTTAGTAAGCAGGGGTACATACAGGTATTATTTGGTTATTATGATTTAAAAAACCATACGTCCTTGTAATCACTATTTTGAAATTTTCCTTTTTGATAGTAATGATGTAGGAGAACAGACATGGGGCGTGAGGAGGGCCGAGTCCCAGGTCTCGGTTGAGCCCCTGGGACGTGCCCCGCCAAGCGTGGGTCCTTGGCTTCGTACAGGAAAGGATTCCAGTGCAAGCCACAGTTGAGTGAAGGTAGATTTAATCAGAGAGATACACTGAAAGGCCATGAGGTGTGGGGGTTGGGTGCTCAGATTAAAAGTAGGTACACACTCCATGGACAGAATGCAGGCCATCTCTGAAGAGGGAGAGAGAGGGGCAGCCACGAGGCGCTGTGTTGCTGGTTTTTGTGGGCTTGGTGGCTTCACATGCTAATAAGTGGAAGGACCAGTCTAAGTAGCCTGGGGAAGGGGCTGGGATTCCCAGGGAGTTGTCCATTTCCCACTCTTTGACCTTTTGTGGCCAGCCTTGGGACCGCTGTGGTGCCTGCGGGCATGTTATTCACCATGTTAATGTATTACAATGGACGTATAATGAAGCTCCAGATCTGCTAGAAGTTAAATCTCTCCTCATCCTGAGCCTCAAGGCCTCCTGGGGGTTGAATCTTTCACCATTTTGATGTTAATTGCTGTGGCCTTCCTTGAATGGCTGTGCCCTGCCCTCTTCCTGTCTCAGTAAGACTGGTAACTCATGATTTTTAAAAGAAATCTGTGTTTTTAGATGGTATCTGACAACATCCATCACTCAGTCCTATCAATTTCACTTTCTGTCTCTTGAACCTGCCCAGTTCTCTCCATCTCTACTTCCACAATTTCTTGCTTACACTGCTTCTAACTTCTCTTTTTACCAGAATATCTGGAGTTAGCCAAATTAGAGGTTAAAGAATAGTTATCTACAAGAATGCCCTCATTTCAGACACCAGCTGCAAATTCAGAGGTCCCCAGTGGCCACCTCTAACCAAACTTTGGAGTTTGTCTTGAGGCTTCATTATGTAGGCATGGTTGAGGGAATCACTGACACCAGTCTCCAGTCCCCTCCCCCGTCTTGGAGGTCAGGCTAATAAAATGTATTTTAAAACCTCAGCCTCTAATCACACAGCTGGTCTTTCTGGTGCCCAGGCCCCATTCTGAGTCATCTCGGAGGTCTACCAGGAGTCACTTTGTTAGCACAAACAATCACTTGAGGTCTGATGCACCCCTTATGAATAACAAAGACACTCCTACCATCAGGAAATTCCAAGGGTTTAGGAGACTATCTCCTAGGAACTGGAGACAAAGGCCAGATAAAGTCTGTATTACATGCCACCTACCTTGGCCTCCCTCTAATCTATTACGTGTTTACCTGACCTCCTGAAAGGGGAACAGACAAAACTGATCACTAGGAACTGCAATCTTAAGACCCCAAGAATATCGTGTTATTGACTGAACTTAACACTTTTTAAAAGAGTATTCTTCCTTGCAGAAGCATGGCTGCCTTTGCAGAACTCTGGATCCACAAAAATTTTATGGTAGCAGTGGGCCAGCAATAGCTGACAAGATTTTGTGAACAAAAAATACTGCAAACCATATCAGTAAACAAAGAATGCTGAAGCCATCAAGTCATCAGCTGCCGCCATCCCCCAGTGAAGACAAGCCTGCAGCCTGGCCTCTGCAGCCACTCACAATGGTGCACCTGAGGGGACTCAATAAGAAAGGACAGGATATTGGCCCTAGGTAGCTAGGTGCTTGTGAAAGGAATGAATTCAGTGAGCCCAAATGTTTGCTTCCTCCCATACATAGAAAAGCATTAAATTCTTTAATTTGAGATGCCTGGTTTTCTCCAGTTAACAAGTAATCCTTTAATGTTCCAACTACCAGGTCTTTGTTGTGAAGCACCTGTATATCCTAGCTCCTCCCTACCTCTTCGGAGCAGTCCCTCAGACCCATCTGAGGGGCTGTCATCCCGGCTTGAGTCCTCCCGCCAAATAAAACAACTCTCAACTTTTAGGCTGCGCGTTTATCTCAGTCGACAGTTTGCAGGCTCTGTTTTCAATAAGACTGTTATATTACAGTGAGAAGCAATGGAAATGGCGATTGGTTAGACCCAGTTGACATTCTGCTAGGATAAGGGTGCCAGACTGAACCCCGGCTCCCTTGGACTATACAGGCCCTTGGGGTTCCTGAACGGTTTGCCTGGGATGGAGGGAAGTCTGAGGATCTCTGCTCTGGGTGCCTCAGAAATTTTTGTAAGAGGGCTTGTTCTGGGGTCGGAGTCGACCTGAGAATGCAGCTCCTCTGAATAGGAAAGTGGTTGTGTACTTTTTGGTTGACAAAGAGGTAGAAATACGCAGTGGGTGTATATTCCTACTTGGTTCTTTGAGTTCATGTTTTTGGTTAGGAAAAATTCCTGCTGGGCTCTTTAAGGTGGGTAGTATTCTTGATTTTTAAAGCTGTTGCAAGTTTTGCATTTTTGTTTAATGCTTTCCTGGGTAGTTCAGTAGGAAGAGGGGGCAATGTACTTGCCACTATCATAACCTGAAGTCTTCTAGGTCCTATTAATGATTTATTCATTTAGCATGTGCTTTTTTGGCCTATATTAGGTTCTGAAGATACAAAGATCAATAAGATGAAGTTTTTGCCCTTGAGAAATAGGATTTATTATAAAGAGGGTGGTGGACCCTTCTTTCCTTCCAGGTCATGGAAATTCAACTACAGCCCTTGGAGCAAAGGGAGGATAAGAGTGTACTTGAAATTTATTTCTTGATTTTGTGAGAGAAGTTGGGGTGTATCTTTGGATATTGTGTGTAATTCTAGAATTTTAGCTTGAGAAGGGTATAGAGAACACCCGGTTAAAATCTTCCTTTTTTTTCCTATTATAAAACTTGTAGTAAAATATATATGACATGAAATTAATACTAACTGTTTTTATGTGTACGGTTCAGTGGTATTAAACACATTCGTGATGTGCAGCCATCACCACTGTCCATCTCTAGAATTCTTTTCTTCTTGTAAAATGGAAGCTCTATACCTATTAAACAGCTCCCCTTTCTCCACCCACCCCCCTCATCCCCCAACATCCCCAGCTCCTAGCAACCAACATCCTGCTTTCTGTTTCCATTTTATTTCATTGAGTTATAGTCAGTTTACAATGTTGTGTCAATTTCTGGTGTAGAGCACAATTTTTCAGTCATACATGAACATACATATATTCATTCTCACATTCTTACCTTTCTGTTTCTATGATTTTGACTACAGTAAGCACCTCATGTAAGTGGAATCATACACTACTTGTCTTTTTGTGATTGGCTTATTTTATTTAGCATAATGTCCTCAAAGTTCATGTATGTTGTAGCATTTCTTCCTTTTTAAGGCTGAATAATGTTTCATCACGTATATGTGTGTGTGTGTGTGTCACATTTTGCTTATTTATTCATCCTTTGGTGGACATATGGGTTACTTCCTTGTTTTAGCTATTATGAATAATGCTGCTGTGACCATGGGTGTGCAAATCTCTCTTCAAGATCCTGCTTTCATTTCTTTTGGATGTATACCCAGAAGTGGAATGGCTGGATCATTGTAATAGTTCAATTTTTAATTTATTACAGAACTGCCACACTGTTGTCCACAGCCACTGTTCCACTTTACACTCCCAGCAACAGTGCACAAGGGTTCCAATCTCCCCACAGCCTTGCCAATGCTTGTTTTCTGTTTTGTTGATAGCAGCCATCCTAATGGCTGTGAGGTGGTAACTCACTATAGATTTGATTTGCATTTCCCTAACGATTAGTGATGTTGAGCATCTTCTCATGTGCTTATTGGCCATTTGTGTATCTTCTTTAGAGAAATGTCTGTTTAAGTGCTTTGCCCATTTTTAAATCCAGTTGTTTGTTTTTGTTGTTGAGTTTTAGGAGTTTTCTATATATTCTGCATACCATTCAGATATATGATTTATTGCCTTTTTACTCTGTGGATATTGTATTTTGATGCACAAAATTTAAAAATTTTTACGAAGTCCAATTTGTTTACTTTTTTTTGTTGCTTATGCTTTTGATGTCAGTCAGATCTAAGAAATCACTGCCAAATACAATGTTGTGAAGTTTTACCCTGTGCTTCCTTTTAAGAGTTTGAAGTCTTACATTATGGTCATGGATCCATTTTGAGTTAATTTTGGTACACGGTGTTTGATAATGTTCCAGCTTCATTCTTTACTGTGTGGATATCCATTTTTCCCCAGCACCATTTGTTGAAGAGGCTTTCCTTCCCCATTGAATGGTCTTGACACCCTTGTCAAAAATCATTTGACCATAAATGTGAGGGTTTATTTCTGTGCTTTCTATTCTATTCCATTGGTCTATATGTCTGTCTTTTATGCCACCACCACACTGTTTTGATTATTATAGTTTTGTGGTAAGTTTTGAAGTCAGGAAGTGAGAGTCGTTCACCTTTGCTCTTGTTTTTAAAGATCGTTTTGGTTATTTGGGGTCCCTTGAGATTCCATATACATTTTAAGATGGGTTTTTCTATTTCTGCAAAATATATTTTTGGGGTTTGATAGGGATTGCATTGACTCTGTGAATTGCTTTGTGTAATATTGACATTGTAACAATATTAAGTCTTCCAATCTGTGAAGTTTTCACATCCATAGGATGTGTTTCTATTTATTTGTGTCTTCTTTAATTTCTTTCAGCAATGTTTTATAGTTTTAACTGTACAAATCTTTCCCCTACTTGGTTAAATTAATTCCTAAGTATTTTGTTTTTTGATGCTGTCATAAGTGGAATTGTTTTTTTAGTTTCCCCTTCAGACTGATCATTGTTAGAAATGCAACCGATTTTTTTGTGTTGACTTTATATCCTGCTGCTGTGCTGAATTTATTTTGTTTATTAGTTCTGTTTTTTTTTCCCCTTCTTTTTTTAAAAGTCCTTTCTAAGGTGAGAAAACAGAATCTCAGAATGAAGTGACTGGCCACCAAAGTCACATGCTCTCTGATGTCCAGTTCAGTCCTCCATCCTCTGCATTGGCAAAGACCTACTGAATGCTCTCTGTAGATGTGAATGTGAGTGTGGTGTGTGCAATCCATATAAACAGAAGAATCCAGGAATATTATATTCCATCAACAATAAAGATTCATGTAAAAATGACAATTTGATCTTGACATAAAATGCTTCCACAATTGTCTTTGCTTTTTCTTCTTTCCTTATCCTTTCAGGTCTTCTGATTGCATTATGATGTGAATCTTTACATTCTATCAATTCTCCTTGCTTCTAAGATAGCATTTCTATTTTTAAAAAAGGGGTTCACTGAGGGCAGCTGTAGCAGCAGTGGAGGGGCTGGGCATATTAGCCAGTACTCTATTGGTGGCAAGTGAAAGAAACTGAACTTGAACTCGGGAAAGCAGAAAAGGGCAGGGTCAGAGTTGGCAGTGGGGAGAACTGGAATCAGGGACCTGAGCTCTGTGATGGCTCCTACTCTTCATTGCTTGTCTTGGCTTCTTTGAGCATCAGCCTATTTGCTCCGACTGGCTTCTTATGTGGCTGGGGTCATTGCTGCTGCAGCACCAGCCTCACATATTTACAGTTCCAGGACCAGAGAGGAAAGATTCTCTTTCCTCAGCTCAAGCTTGGAAAAAACAGCCCAGCCTAGAATTCTGATTGGCTTGACTTGGGTCACACGTCTATTCCTGGACCAATGCCAGTAACAGGACTGAGACTATGATGGGTCCATTTTGGATCAGGTGCCTCCTCTTAGCACTTGATGGAAACACTCATTAGAACCACATGGTTTGAAAAAGCATCTACCTGCAGATGCTGTTCTGGGTGATGTTTTAATAAAATGTTTTGAAGTTCTCTTTTTCTCTGTTTCCTTATATTTATGTGCTTACAAAATGACAGCATGGAGAGAGAGGCCTCTGTTGGGCCCTAATCTCTCCCTGTCTCATGGCTGCACCTGAACATTCTTCTCCTTCTTCTTCTTTTTTAATCTTTTTTTTTATATAGTGGCTAACATTTATAAACCTTCAAACTCCAAAATTTATTCCTTCCCATCCCCTTTCCCTGGCAACCATAAGATGGTTTACTATGTCTGCGAGTCTGTTTCTGTTTTGCAGATGAGCTCATAGTGGAATTAAAAAAAAAAAAGAACACAAATACAAAAGAGAAACAGACTCATAGTCATAGAATACAAACTTGTGGTTGCCCGGGTGAGGTGTGTGGGAAGGGACAGGCTGGGAGTTCAAAATTCGTAGATACTGACAGGGATATATAGAATAGATAAACAAGATTCAACTGTATAGCACAGAGAAATGTATACAATTATACTGTATAGCATAGGTAGCTCACAGTGAACAAGAATGTGATAATCAATACATGTATGTTCATATATAACTGAAAAATTGTGCTCTACACTGGAAATGGACACATTATAAACTGAGTATAAGTTAATAAAAAAATTAAACAATAAATTAGAAATAAATAGAAAGAAAAAAAGTTGAGGTATATTTATACAATGGAATACTACTATGCCATGAAAAGGAATAAAATAATGTCACTTGCAGCAAAATGGATGGACCTAAAGATCATCATTCTAAGTTAAGTAAGCCATAAAAAGAAAGAAAAATACCACAGATCACTCATATGTGGAACGTTAAAAAAGAAAGGACACTATGAACTCATCTACAATAGAGAAACAGACACGCAGACTTAGTATATAATCTTACGGTCACCAGAGAAAGGGGGTGTGAAAGGAGAAATTTGGTCGTTTACAATCTACAAATCTAACTCATATATAAAGAAAGATTTTTAAAAATCTTCTTCTGTATAACACAGAGACCTCTGCTCAATATCTCATACTAACCTACAATGGAAACACTGCCAAAGCTACCACCTGAAGAACCAAGAGGAAAAAGAGGAGTCAGTTATCCTAGGCTACAGCCCAGTTCCTTCACAAGTCCTTGCCGGACGCCCCCACTGCCACTGCCCACTGACAACACTGCCCCCTCCTGCCAGGAAAAGGCCGACATGAATACATGCACCTAGTGAACATGGGGCGACAGAGGCCGCCTCCAGAACAGGCCACGGGGGAGGCGGGAGCGAGTCCACCTGCTCCCCCAGCCCCTGGCCACCACTGCCCGCTGACAGCACTGTGCCCGCCTCCCGGGAGCGAGCTCATCTAGAAACAAGTGTCCCGGGAATCTGGGGCAGCAGCGGAGAGATGGGTGCTGCCCTTGACAAACTGGTATATTTGCTCCCCCAACTCCCCCACATCCTGGCCTGGGGGCGGCCTCTGCTGCCCTAGCGTCGTGGAACACACTTCTTCCTGCCAGCCTGCTCCTAGGAGGCAGGCACAGTGCAGTCACAGGTTGGCAGCAGTGGTAACGGCAGGATTGGGGCTGCTCCGTGCCAACTGGGGGTTTGCTCGCACATCTGGCTGTGACTCCTGCCACCCCCCCACACCGACTGCACTGTACCTGCCTCCCAGCAGCAGGCTGACTTGTACCCTGCATCCTGCGAACGTGGGGCAGTAGAGGCCACCACCAGGCCAGGCCGCGGGGGAGACGGGAGCAAGATGACCAGAGCGGAGAATCCAGGGCAGGCCCCCTACACACATCTCGGTCACCACCCCCTCACTGTGCAGGCCTCCCAGGAGCAAGCGAACCAGGAGACATGCCTCCCGTGAACCTGGGGCATTAGAGGCCGCCCCCAGGCCAGGCCGCGGGGAAGGCGGGAACAAATCCCCCGGCTCTCACAGGGTAGCCCCCCTTATTCCACCTCCACAGCTGCCACACCTGCCATCGTCCCCGCTGCTCCCTGACTGGACCATACAGGGCTCTAGGGCGCAGTCTGACCTAAAGACGAACCTTCGGCAGCAGAGACCTACCCCGCCAGGCCGCGGAGGAGATGGGGGCAAATGACTGTCTCCCACTCGGCAGCCCCCTCCCCATGCCGCCAGGGCTACGGCCTCTGCCAACTTCCCAGCCCCCTGGCCGCACTGCGCCCGTGGTCTTACTAAAAGTGGGTATAGAGGGAACATGTCTCAACATAATAAAAACTATTATGACAAACCTACAGTCACCACAATACCCTACCAAGAGAGCGGAAAGCCTTTCTGCTAAGTCTTTTTTGTTATTTAACCTTCACACTAGATTTATAAGTGACTTCACCACCACCAGCATTACAACAGGAGAGTATTCGGAATGGAACACATTTTTATTTTACCAGGGGCTTTTATGCTTTCCTAAGTTTTCCTGTTACTAATTTGCATCATTTCATTTCCTCTTGAAGAACTCCTTTTAGCTTCTCTCGTGAGGCAATGATAGTGGTGATGAACTTCTTTAGCTATTGTTTGTCTGTAAAACTCTTTCTCTCTCCTTTAATTCTGGAGGATAGCTTTGCCAGGTAGAGGATTCTTGGCTGATAGTTTTTTCTTTCAGCACTTTGAATATAAAACACCGTGAGAACTCTCTTCTGGCCTGCAAAGTTTCTGCTCAAAAGTCCACTGGCAGTCTTATGAGCATCCCTGTATCATAATAAGTTGCTTTGCTCTTGCTGCTTTTAAGACTGTCTCCTTGTCTTTAACTTGTGTTGGATTACAATGTGCCTCACTGTGGGATTCTTTAGATGCAGCTTATTTGGAGTTCTGCGCTTCCTGGGTCAGGACGTCTGTTTCTCGCCCCAGTTTAGGGAGGTTTTCAGCCATTATTTCTTCCAATAGGCGTTCTGCCTCTTTTCCTCTCTCCTCTCCTCTGGAACCTCTACAATGTCCATGTTCACCTGCTTGGTGGTTCCTGAAAGGCCACGAAGTATCTTCACTCTTCACTCTTTTTCCTTCTTGCTCTCTGCCTGAATAACTTCTACTGCCCCATTTTCAAGTTTGTTGATCATTCCTTTTGTTCAATCTAGTCTACTATTGAACCTCTCGACTGAATTTTTCAGTTTGATTATTTTTATTCTATTTCTCAGTTCTATGATTGCTGTTCCGTACTTCTCAATATTTTCTGTCTGTTGTTGAAGTTTTCACTTTGTGCATGCTTTGCTCTCCTGAATCAGTGAGCATCTGTATGACTGGCATTTTGAGCTCTCTCTCAGGCAGGTCATTTCTTTCTGTTTCATTATCGTGAGTTTCTGGAGATTCAGCTTCTTCTTTTGTTTGAATCTACTCCCCTGCTTCTTCATTTTCCTTGACCCTCTGTGTTGGTTTCTGCACATTAGATAAAACCGCCACCTCTCCCAGTCTGGGTGGAATGGTCTCCTGGAGGAGTTGAACCCTGGCAGTCAGCCAGCCCTGAGCTCCTGGTTGTGTCTTAAACCTCTGCCATTGTCTGAACTGCTCTCTTTGTTTTCAGTGGCTCCCTAGACCCATCAGTTTTCCAAAGGGGAAACTCTCAGGCAGCGCTAAATATGGGTTGACTGGAAGTTGGACCCTCAGACAGGACTGAGAAGTGTGTAATGAAGCCCTTTCTGTGGAGAAACTGGGAGATCAGTGTTTTGACTTGCTCACCCCGTGCTGAGCTGTGGGGTATAGCTGGGGGGCATTCCTGTGTCCATTTAAAAAGTGCACCTTTGTTTCAGTCCTGTGGGACTCGGGAGTCTAAGTCCTGCAGGCTACCAAACCTGGGTGACTAGGGGCCCATCTCTCGAATGGCAGCTGTAAAAGCTGGGGCACTAGACGTGTGGACAGACTCCTCCCAGGGAGATGCTTGCTTTTACTGTTGGAGTGAGCCAGAGGGAGAAGGCGGGGCTCTGGGGAGGGTCACAGCTGGCACCTGTGTGTGTGCTAACTAGATGCTGGGCCCCAGGAGGCCCTTTGCAAAGTCTGCAACCAAACCCCTTCCAGGCAAGTGGAAGCTGGAAGATCACATTTCTACCTGCAACCTCTGAGCTGGGGCCTAGGGGAGTAGCCCAGCGGGTGCTGGTGCTCCCACTGGCTCCCTGTTGGCTGCATTCCTGTGGGACTGGTGGACACAGGCCCTGCTGACTTTCAGAGCACAGTGACGTGGGAGCTTGTTGTTCAGTTCAGACCCCTCGCTCCACAGGGAGAAGCTGGGAGTTGGGGGGCCCCTCAATTGCAGGGCACTGCGCTGGGGGTGGGGTTGATGGAGGGGATGTGCCTTTCCTACCCCTTCTGACGTGGGTGTTTTCTGTTACCTGATGTGTAGGAGTCACTCAGCCAGGCTCTGGGTTTCTCTCAGAGGCAACTGCTCCACGAATAGCCGTGTACTCAGTGCCTCTGTGGTAGAAGGGACATTCAGGAGCCTCAAGTTACCATCTCTGTCCTTTGAAGTTCTTTCTGGAACTTCAGACCCGTATCTCCCAACTGTGCATTTGACAGCTCTGTTCGGATGTGTCACAGCACCTCAAACCTCGCTCATCCGAGGTAAAGCTCGCCCGGGCTTCCCCGCCCCTAAAGCCTGCCCCTCCCGTGGTGCCCATCTTAGGTGACGGGAAATCCCACTTGTTACCGAGTCCAAACTCATTCTGCTCGCCGCACGACAGGCCAATAAAACGGGAGATGAGGGGCTGGGCAAGGATAGTGACTTTATTCGGAAAGCTGGCCGACCGACAGGATGGCAGACTAATGTCTTGGAGAACCATCCTACTCCAGTCAGAACACAGTCTCCTTTTATACAGAAAAACAGGGGAGGCGGTGTGGATGGTTGTTGCAAACTTCTTGCCACAGGAAGCCTTTGTTCCTGCAGCTGTCCATGTGAGTCAGGCCCTGGTGTCCCTGTAAACCTCCAACAAACAAAGGCTATTTTCTGTTTTGCAACCTGCCATCTCTACATCAGTGTGCAAGTGCTAACATCCCAGAACGGGCTCTCCTGTACGTTTCAGGCTAAAGGCAACACTGCTTTACAAAAGGTGCAGAGCTAGCAAGACGAAGCCTGGAAAACAAGGCACAGTGGTGAAAGCCACAGGAACAGATCCAACATGGAGTCCCATTTGTTCTTTTCCGTTACAGAGGGACACGGTGACAGCCTCCTGGCAGTTGGCCGGAGGCGTGGCCTGCTGAGAGCAGCCTGGTGATTGGCCGGACAGGACGCAGGGGTCACAGGGAGGCATTGTGATGCACCACGGGCGGTTATAAAAGCCGGCGCCGCTGCCAAGGTGAACCATAGCAGAGATGGCCTTTCTGGTTCTCCTGCTACTTGTGGCCACGTCCTCGACCGCCTTCTCCACACCCACCTCTGACACACTCCATGCCCATTCCTCTTGCCCCGGGCCCCTCACCCACACCGAGCACCCTACTCCCACGCTAGGGTCCGCCTTCGGGCCCCTCTGCGGGCCAGCAAGCCCGCGTACCCGCAGCCGGCGCCTCCTGTACCGGCATGGGCTGGCCTGGCTCCTCTCCTGGTTCCAGCCCCATGGTGGGGGATCGGGCACCAACAAGACCACAGCAAACCCCTGCCCATCCTGGGACTGTCCCTCCCAGGCCTCTGCTGTCCCAACACGGCTTTACACCAGCCAGCCGAGTGACCACGGAGACACACTGGACAGAGGGCAGCTGCTGACTCCTGTGCCGCACTTCCCAGGACCTCCTCCAACTGAGCCGCGGGTATCCGGCCCCAAGCCTCATGTGGACGCAGCGCGTGTCATCCTTTGCCTCTGGCCGTCGTCACCTCTGCCGGTCCCGGGTCAGCTGGCAGGAAGAGGCTGCTATATCGTGCCTGAAGAAGACATCCTGCCGGTCCTCACGCGTGCCGTCCCCTACCTTGGCCCTGGCTCCCTTGGCCCTGGTTCCCTCCCTGACTCTCAGCCCCAACCTCCTCCACGAAGGGAAGAACGGGTAGCACCAGTCCAGCCTGCCCTACAGCCAGCCAGCCAGACCGGAGCCCAAGACACAGACCGGAACCGGAAACCTGGACCCAAAGGCCGTCCTGTCCCTGACGCAGACTGGAAACATCCCAGGCCACCAGCCCAGGCCAGGCTCGAAACACCGCTGCTGTGGCCGGAGCAGTCGCGTCAGTGGTGGTCCAAGGAGGCGACGGTGGGCTTTGGCAAGGGCAGGCACTCCAACGTCACCATTTCGGTGCCCGGGACCCTTGAGAGCGTGGTCCTCCTCCTCATGGGTCACTGGGCCGAGGCGCCGGCAGGCCCCTGGGCTGGGGCCACATTCCACCTACCATCGTGGTTCTATAACAGCTGCGGGGTCATCTTTGTCCTCAGAGTCATCTTGGGGAGGAGAAAGGGGCCAGCAGAACAGGAGCCCCGGGTCGTGGCAGGGAGGGAGGGGCGTGGGCACATTCCATCGGAGCCCCTGGCCCTGAGCATGGAGGAGTCCTTGGCTGAGCTCCAGAGGCTGCTGGAGAGGAATTACGAGCTGGACTGGGAAGCGGAGGCCTTGCAGCAGCAGGAGTGGTGGGGCAAGCAGGAGGCTGAGGTCAATGAGATCAAAAGGGCCTTGGAGGGTTTGCTCCACGAGGTGTTTTAACTCTCCCCTCGGGTGGGGGGGTGAGTTGGGGGGGAAGGGGGTGGGGGGCATGGGAGGAGAGCTTCCCATGTATGTGGATTGTCAATAAATAACGTGTTGGAATGCAAAACGTGTCCACGAGTGATGGGGGCCCCGGGAACCGCATCGCACGGAGTCCTCACACCCTTCAGCGGGCTGGTGTCCACTAGGCAGGTGCCTCCGTGGTTGTGAACTACAGAGCCAGCACCACGACACCCTGCCCGACCTCCTGGTGCCAGCGCTGAGCGGGGTGCCTTTGGATGGAGACAAACCAGGTGGCAGGTCTGCTCCCGGCGTTTCTCCAAAGACTGCTTCTGGCCTGAGGCAGCCAGTTGGTCGCAAAACTTAGGTTTCCACCTGACGTTCTGGCTCTGCCCTCCAGCCACGGCGGCAGTGCCCCTCCACCCCAGGGTCCTGCATGGGGCAGGCCTTGGATGATCGATCACGGGGGAGGGACCAGAGGCAGGAGCTCTACTCTCTGCTGCTGGGTGGGGGCACGGGGAGAGGGGGCGCAGACAGCTGGCCGTGCGCTCAGAGCCACAGAAGCCCTACAGGACCGGGGGCGGACCTGCTCTGGCTGCTCTAGGTTGGAGGAGCGGCGGGTGGACAGAGCAAGGCAGAGCAGCTTTCAGGTGGGAACTGGGAGACCAGAGGGTGCTGGCGGACGTGGAGGGAAGTGGCTGCTTCCAAGAGGCGGAGCTGAGAATCGGTGATGAGTAGGGCACTGAGGGACTGCGGGGCGGCAGCTCAGGTGGGGTGGGATCCATCTCCCAGGAGCCACCCCAGCAGAGTCCCCTCTCACGTCCTCGACCAGCTGCGAGACCAGAGAGTGGCCGAGTCAGTGTCCTCTGATCCAGAGGGGGCAACACGGCCCACCTGGCAGGGCGCTCCTCGCAGCAGGGTCTGACATAAACCTGAGGTTGGTCACAATGGGACGAAACAGCACTGAGTTTCACAGAGTTGACAAAACGTCTTACTCACGCAATTGAGTCTAACTAGTCACCGAAAAATATCACTGTCCCTTCTGCATACATCAGAACACGTTTTAAGTGAAGTAAGCCACAAAAAGAAAGGAAAATACCTTAGACTGCTCATATGCGGAAACCAAAAGAAAGAAAGGACACTATGAACTCACCTACAAAACAAAGAGATTCGCAGACACAGTAAACAATCTTATGGTTACCAGGGAAAGCGGGTGGGAAAAGAGAAACTTGGTCGTTAGAGCTTTACAAATGTAAGTCACTATATATAAAGATAGATTTTTTAAAAGTTTCCTCTGTATAACACAGAGACCTCTGCTCAATATCTCATAATAACCTATAATGGAAAAACACCACAGCCACCACCTGAAGAAGCAAGTGAAAAAAGAGGAGAGTCAGTTATCCTGGGCTGGAGCCCAGTCCTTCACAAGTCCTTGCCCCGCCCCCCCCCCATCGCCACTGCACCCTGAGCACACTGCGCCCTCCTCCCAGCACCAGGCTGACATGAATACATGCACCCAGTGAACCTGGGGTGACAGAGACCGCCCCCAGGACAGGCCACAGGGGAGGTGGGAGAAGTCCACCTGCTCCCCCGGGGCAACCCCCATCCCCTGGCCACCACTGCCCCCTGATAGCACTGCGCCTGCCTCCCGGGAGCCACCTCACCTGGAAACAAGTGGCCTGGGAATCTGGGGCAGTGGCAGGAAGACGGGTGCTGCCCTTCATGAAGTGGTATATTTGCCCCCATCTCCCCTGCGACATGGCCTGGGAGCAGCCTCTGCTGCCCCAGCTTTGCTGGAGGCACCTCCTCATGTCAGCCTGCTCCTGGGAGGCGGGTGGGGTGTGGTCAGTGGGCAGTGGTAGCTGGTAGGGGGACTGTCCTGTACGAACCTGTGGATCTGCTTCAATCTTCCCTGCATCCTGTCCAGGGGCGGCCTCTGCCGGCCCAGTTTCCCGGGACTCATGTTACAAGTCAGTCTACTCCTGGGAGGCTGGGGCCCTGAGGTCAGGGGGTGGCAGTGGTGGTAGAGGCGGTTGGGACCAAGGTCACCCCGTGTGAGCCCGGGGATTTGCTCCCACTTCCCGCTGTCCCTGCTGCCACCCCCCACACTGACTGCACTGTGCCTGCCTCCTAGCAGAAGGCTGACCTGTACCTGGCATCCCATGAACCTGCGGCAGCAGAGGCCACCACTATGCCAGGCCATGGGGGAGACGGGAGCAAGATGACCAGAGCAGAGCATCCAGGGCAGGCCCCCAATACCTGCCCCCGTCACTGGCCCCCAAAACCCCTGACCACACCGTGCAATCCTTCTGGGAGCAAGGTAACCAGGAGACATGATTCCCACGAACCTGGGGCATTACAGGCCGCCCCCAGGCCAGGCCGCGGGGAAGGTGGGAACAAATCCCCCAGCTCTCACAAGAAAGCCCCCCCTTATTCCACCTCCACAGCTGCCACACCTGCCATCGTCCCCGCTGCTCCCTGACTGGACCACACAGGCCTCTAGGGAGCAGTGTGACCTAAAGACGAACCTTGGGCAGCAGAGACCGCACCCCGCCAGGCCGCAGAGCAGATGGGGGCAAATGACTGCCTCCCACTCGGCAGCCCCCTCCCCATGCCGCCAGGGCTACGGCCTCTGCCATCTTCCCAGCCCCCTGGCCGCACTGCGCCCGTGGTCGTACTAAAGTGGGTATAGAGGGAACATGTCTCAACATAATAAAAGCTATTATGACAAACCTACAGTCACCACAATACCCTACCAAGAGAGCGGAAACCCTTTCCGCTAAAATCTGGAACAAAAGAAGGATGCCCACTCTCACCACTTCCATTCAATATCGTTTTAGAGTTCCTAGCCATAGCAATCAAATGAGAAGAAGAAATAAAAGGGATCCCAGCTGGAAAAGTAAAGGTCAAAGTGTCATTATATGTGGGTGACATGATGCTACATATAGAAAACCCTGAAGGCTCCACACACAAACTACTAGAGCTACTACCCGGCAAGGCAGCAGCACACAACATCCACACACAGACGTCAGGGGCCTGGCTTCACACGAAAGTAATAAACACTTTTAAAATTGCATCCAAAAAATAAAATACTTAGGAATAAATCTGACCAAGAACGTGAAAGACTTACATGCGGAGAACTACAAAACACTGACTACGGACATTAAAGAGGACTTAAGGAACGGAAAGATATCCCAGGTTCTTGCACTGGAAGAATTAATATTGTTAAAATGGTCATCCTGCCCAGAGCAGTCTGCAGATGTAATGCGAACCCTATCATATCACCCAGGGCGTTTCCCACAAAACTGCAACAAATCATCCTAAAATTTATATGGAATCGCAGAAGACCCAGAGTTACCAAAGTTCTACTGAAGAAAAAGACCGAAGCTGGAGGAACAACCCTCTCAGACTTCAGACAATCTTACAGAGCTATAGTCATCCATGGTATTTGTAGAAGAACAGACATATGGATCACTGGAACAGAACAGAATGCCCAGAAATAAACCCCCAACCTTTGGGCAATTAATCTTTGACAAAGGAGGCAAGAACATACAATGCAGTAAAGACAGTCTCTTGAGCTAGTGGTGTAGGGAAAACTGGACAGCTGCATGTACATCAATGAAGTTAGCCTACTCCCTCACACCATACACAAAAATACATTTAAATTGGATTAAAGGCTTAAACATAAGACAAGATACTAGAAACCTCTTAGAAGAAACCATAGGCAAAACATGATCTGACATACACCTCAGCAATGTTCCCCTAGGGCAGTCTACCCAAGCAATCGAAATAAAAGCAAAAATAAACGAATCGGACCTAACTGAACTTACAAACTTTTGCACAGCCAAGCAAGCCATAAGCAAAACAAAAAGACAACCTACGAAATGGGAGAAAATCTTTGCAAATGTTTCGACTGACAAAGGCTTTATTTCCAGAATATATAAACAGCTCATACAACTGAATAACTAAAAAACAAACAAGCCAGTCCAAAAATGGGCGGAAGACCTAAACAAGCAATTCTCCAAGGAAGAAATACAAATGATCAATAGGCACATGAAAAAATGCTCAATATCACTAATTTCAGAGAAATGGAAATCAAAAATACAATGAGGTAGCACCTCACATCAGTCACAATGACCATCATTCAAAAGTGCACATATGACACATGCTGGAGAGGCTATGGAGAAAAGGGGACCCACCTACACTGCTGGTGGGATAGCAGTTTGGCGCAGCCACTGTGGAAAATACTACGGAGACTTGTGAAAAGACTAGGAATCGACTTACCATAGGCCCCAGGAATCCCACTCCTGGGCATATATCCAGAGGGAACCTTACTTCAGGATGACACCTGCACTCCAATGTTCATAGCAGCACTATTTACAATATCCATGACATGGAAACAGCCTAAATGTCCATCGACAGATGACTGGATAAAGAAGAGGTATATTTATACAATGGAATGCTATTAAGCCATAAAAACAGACAACATAATGCCATTTGCAGCAACCTGGATGTTCCTGGAGAATGTCATTCTAAGTGAAGTAAGCCAGAAAGGGAAAGAAAACTACCATGTGAGATTGCTGATATGCAGAAACCCCCCCAAAAAAAAAAAAAACCACACAAAAAACCCCCAAAAAGAGCATAAATACAAAATAGAAATATACTCAGAGATATAGAATACAAACTTGTGATTGCCAGGGGAATGGGGGTTGGGAAGGGACAGACTGGGATTTTAAAATGCAGAACAGATAAACAAGATTGTACTGTAGCACAGGGAAATATATACATGATCTTGTGGTGGCTCACAGCACAAGAGAATGTGAAAATGAATGTATGTATGTTCATGTATAACTGAAAAATTGTGCTCTGGACTGGAATATGACAGAACATTATAGAATGACTATAATTCAATAAAAAAAAATTTTTAAAGAAAAAAAAGCCTACAAATAAGAAATTTTGGAGAGGGTGTGGAGAAAAAGGAACACTTGTAGACTGTTGGTGGGAATGTAAATTTGTGCAGCCTCTATGGAAAACAGTATGGAGGTTCCTAAAAGACTGAAAATAGAGTTACTATAAGATCCCACAATCCCACTCCTAGGAAAGACAAAAACTCTAATTTGAAAAGATACACGCACCCCAATGTTCACAGCAGTACTATTTGCAACAGCGAAGATATGGAAGCAACCTAAATGTCCATATGTCCATCAACAAATCAATGGATAAAGATGTGGTGTGTGTGTGTGTACACAGAATACTCAACCATAAAAAAGAAGGAAATAATGCCATTTGCAGCAACAAGAATGGACCTAGAGACTATCATACTAAGTCAATTAAGTCAGAGAAAGAGAATTATCGTAAGACACATAATTTACTTGTGGAATCTAAAAAAGTGACACGAAAGAACTTATTTAGAAAACAGAAACAGACTCACAGACATAGAAACAGTCTTATGGTGGCCAAAGGGGAAGGGGGAGGAGTAATAAATTAGGAATTTAAGATTAACAGATACACACTAATATACATATAAAATAGATAAACAACAAGAACCTACCATAAACCACATGGAAGTATATTCAATATCTTGTAATAATCTATAATGGAAAAGAATCTGGAAAACTTATACATACATACATACATATGTATTTATAAAACACCGAATTACTTTGCTGTGCACCTAAAACAACATTTTAAATCAACTATACTTCAATGAAAAACTTTTTAAAGATAATTGTATTTTATTAGCTGAAAATAGTAATCTTGCAAAAGGTCTCTTAGTAATTAATGGTCTAGAGGAGACCTATGTAGTATCTAATACTCAGCTGCAATGAAAGATACAAAACAATGAACTTGACTTATTCATTTCTTATATATTTCAAAAAATATTTCTTATTGCCTTCCACCCTACACTTATCATTATGAAAATAATTTCACAAATACCTAAGAAAATCATCTGAGTACCAATATTTCTACACAATGTTTAAAGTAAAATTCTGTAATTTTTACATAAACAAATTTGTTATGTGCCTACAATCACTGCAACATATAAAAATATTTATTAATCATATAAGTTCAAGTAATACTTTAATTATAGTATTTACTTTAATAGAGCTGTTTGTGGTTAAAATATAATATATAAAAATCAAAATTCATAAATAACAAATTTTTAAAAATTCAAAACACAAATCCTCAAAATATAAGTAGAAGCATTAAAAAGAAAAAATACTAATATCTGAATTTAAAAAGTCATCTTCATTGCAGCATATTAATTTTTTTAACCTGATCTTAAGGATGTTCCACAGTCATATGGGCCCATTAAATATACAGCAGGTGTTCAGAGATTTGACTATTCATGATATAAAGTGCAAGAAGTACCTGTGTCAAATAAACCATGGGACTTGACTCTCTCCCTGACCATGGCCAAATTTGCCTTTCAGAGCAAAATTAACCCTAACCGAACCTTTTCAACTATACAAACTTGGATAAACCATTTACTAAATCAAGAATCCTAAACAAGTTGAGCTGCAGTTCTACTGAGGAGAAATAATGCCTGGCTTCTGATGATTATATTATAGGATGATCAGCTAATTCCTTTTGTGTATGTTTATTAAAGCCATGTCCATAGGGAGTTCATACTGCCATCTGCCCTGTGACAAGATTTAATATGGCAGTGGGGGAGGAAACGGCATTTAGAAGACTGCTCTGGTGGCTACCAGTTTCCCACAACCATCTCAACACAGTGCTCGCTTCGGCAGCACATATACCACAACCACTTCAACACATGACCTAGCCAGAGCCAAGCAAGTGCTCCAGCCTCTTTCATTCCAGGCCACAATGTAGCACTGGATCTGAGGTAGCCATAACCAGGAAGAAAACTCGACCCTGGAATGCAGAGGTGACCACGTCCTGGAGCAGAGCATGGCTGGGATGGTGGTGGCCACTGTTGGTGCTTACTCAAGCAATACATCAAAAGCAGCCTGGATCTCTGACAGTGGCCGCTCCACCACAGCCAGCAAAGCTAGGGTCAGTAATCAGCTGTAAGGGACAGAGGGGACTTGCACCTCAGGCTGCGTCAGAGCAGAGCCAGGGAAACGATTACAAGCAGCTGCACAGGCAGCACATCGAAGACAGCTCAGACTTCTCTCTGAGGCCGACAGGAGCTGAGAGCCTGCACAGACCCCCTTGCTTCGGCACTCTCTGACTCTGGGGCAAGGGTCCCAGTGCTGGGAGAAAGGAAAACACACACTTAAAGGGAACAGAGCCAGCGTAGCCCAACCCTGAAAACTTTTGCTCTAGCAACTTGGGATCAGTTGCTCCCCTGATAAGGCAGGGAAAGCCAGTGAGCAGAGGGGGAAGACAGGAGGCTGAGGTCCTTGAATTAGAGAGGGTCTTCTTTAGGTTGTTCCCTAAGTGAGGCGTCTTTGTAACTCCTTTCTTGGCAGCAGGGGGTGCACTCAGGCAGAGGGGTGGGGTGGAGGGAGAGGGGGAGGGGGCCATGGAAGGGGAGCTTCCCATGTATGTGAATTGTAAATAAATAGTGTTGGAATACAAAACAAGTGTCCACGAGGGATGGGGCCCTGGGGGCCACATCACACAGAGCCCTCACACCCTTCAGCAGGCTAATGTCCACTAGGCAGGTGCCTCCGTGGTTGTGAACTACAGAGCCAGCACCACGACACCCTGCCCGACCTCCTGGTGCCAGCGCCGAGCGGGGTGCCTTTGGATGGAGACAAACCAGGTGGCGGGTCTGCTCCCGGTGTTTCTCCAAAGACTGCTTCCGGCCTGAGACAGCCAGTTTGTGGCCAAACTTGGGTTTGCACCTAAAGTTCTGGCTCTGACCTCCAGCCACGGCGGCAGTGCCCCTCCACCCCAGGGTCCTGCATGGGGCAGGCCTTGGATGATCTATCATGGGGGAGGGACCAGAGGCGTGAGCTCCACTCTCTGCTACTGGGTGGGAGCACGGGGAGAGGGGGCGCAGACAGCTGGCCGTGCGCTCAGAGCCACAGAAGCCCTACAGGACTGAGGGCGGACCTGCTCTGGCTGCTCTAGGTTGGAGGAGCGGCAGGTGGACAGAGCAAGGCAGAGCAGCTTTCAGGTGGGAACTGGGAGACCGGAGGGTGCTGGCGGACGTGGAGGAAAGTGGCCGCTTCCAAGAGGCAGAGCTGAGAATCGGTGATTAGTAGGGCACTGAGGGACTGCGGGGCGGCAGCTCAGGTGGGGTGGGATCCATCTCCCAGGAGCCACCCCAGCAGAGTCCCCTCTCACGTCCTCGACCAGCTGCGAGACCAGAGAGTGGCCGAGTCAGTGTCCTCTGATCCAGAGGGGGCAACACGGCCCACCTGGCAGGGCGCTCCTCGCAGCAGGGTCTGACATAAACCTGAGGTTGGTCACAATGGGACGAAACAGCACTGAGTTTCACAGAGTTGACAAAACGTCTTACTCACGCAATTGAGTCTAACTAGTCACCGAAAAATATCACTGTCCCTTCTGCATACATCAGAACACGTTTTAAGTGAAGTAAGCCACAAAAAGAAAGGAAAATACCTTAGACTGCTCATATGCGGAAACCAAAAGAAAGAAAGGACACTATGAACTCACCTACAAAACAAAGAGATTCGCAGACACAGTAAACAATCTTATGGTTACCAGGGAAAGCGGGTGGGAAAAGAGAAACTTGGTCGTTAGAGCTTTACAAATGTAAGTCACTATATATAAAGATAGATTTTTTAAAAGTTTCCTCTGTATAACACAGAGACCTCTGCTCAATATCTCATAATAACCTATAATGGAAAAACACCACAGCCACCACCTGAAGAAGCAAGTGAAAAAAGAGGAGAGTCAGTTATCCTGGGCTGGAGCCCAGTCCTTCACAAGTCCTTGCCCCGCCCCCCCCCCATCGCCACTGCACCCTGAGCACACTGCGCCCTCCTCCCAGCACCAGGCTGACATGAATACATGCACCCAGTGAACCTGGGGTGACAGAGACCGCCCCCAGGACAGGCCACAGGGGAGGTGGGAGAAGTCCACCTGCTCCCCCGGGGCAACCCCCATCCCCTGGCCACCACTGCCCCCTGATAGCACTGCGCCTGCCTCCCGGGAGCCACCTCACCTGGAAACAAGTGGCCTGGGAATCTGGGGCAGTGGCAGGAAGACGGGTGCTGCCCTTCATGAAGTGGTATATTTGCCCCCATCTCCCCTGCGACATGGCCTGGGAGCAGCCTCTGCTGCCCCAGCTTTGCTGGAGGCACCTCCTCATGTCAGCCTGCTCCTGGGAGGCGGGTGGGGTGTGGTCA
Source organism: Vicugna pacos (assembly GCF_048564905.1). NCBI lineage: Eukaryota > Metazoa > Chordata > Mammalia > Artiodactyla > Camelidae > Vicugna > Vicugna pacos. The sequence continues at coordinate 8,603,244 of NC_132998.1, forward strand.
GTGGGCAGTGGTAGCTGGTAGGGGGACTGTCCTGTACGAACCTGTGGATCTGCTTCAATCTTCCCTGCATCCTGTCCAGGGGCGGCCTCTGCCGGCCCAGTTTCCCGGGACTCATGTTACAAGTCAGTCTACTCCTGGGAGGCTGGGGCCCTGAGGTCAGGGGGTGGCAGTGGTGGTAGAGGCGGTTGGGACCAAGGTCACCCCGTGTGAGCCCGGGGATTTGCTCCCACTTCCCGCTGTCCCTGCTGCCACCCCCCACACTGACTGCACTGTGCCTGCCTCCTAGCAGAAGGCTGACCTGTACCTGGCATCCCATGAACCTGCGGCAGCAGAGGCCACCACTATGCCAGGCCATGGGGGAGACGGGAGCAAGATGACCAGAGCAGAGCATCCAGGGCAGGCCCCCAATACCTGCCCCCGTCACTGGCCCCCAAAACCCCTGACCACACCGTGCAATCCTTCTGGGAGCAAGGTAACCAGGAGACATGATTCCCACGAACCTGGGGCATTACAGGCCGCCCCCAGGCCAGGCCGCGGGGAAGGTGGGAACAAATCCCCCAGCTCTCACAAGAAAGCCCCCCCTTATTCCACCTCCACAGCTGCCACACCTGCCATCGTCCCCGCTGCTCCCTGACTGGACCACACAGGCCTCTAGGGAGCAGTGTGACCTAAAGACGAACCTTGGGCAGCAGAGACCGCACCCCGCCAGGCCGCAGAGCAGATGGGGGCAAATGACTGCCTCCCACTCGGCAGCCCCCTCCCCATGCCGCCAGGGCTACGGCCTCTGCCATCTTCCCAGCCCCCTGGCCGCACTGCGCCCGTGGTCGTACTAAAGTGGGTATAGAGGGAACATGTCTCAACATAATAAAAGCTATTATGACAAACCTACAGTCACCACAATACCCTACCAAGAGAGCGGAAACCCTTTCCGCTAAAATCTGGAACAAAAGAAGGATGCCCACTCTCACCACTTCCATTCAATATCGTTTTAGAGTTCCTAGCCATAGCAATCAAATGAGAAGAAGAAATAAAAGGGATCCCAGCTGGAAAAGTAAAGGTCAAAGTGTCATTATATGTGGGTGACATGATACTATACAGAGAAAATCCTGAAGGCTCCACACAGAAACTACTAGAGCTACTACCCGGCAAGGCAGCAGCACACAACATCCACACACAGACGTCAGGGGCCTGGCTTCACACGAAAGTAATAAACACTTTTAAAATTGCATCCAAAAAATAAAATACTTAGGAATAAATCTGACCAAGAACGTGAAAGACTTACATGCGGAGAACTACAAAACACTGACTACGGACATTAAAGAGGACTTAAGGAACGGAAAGATATCCCAGGTTCTTGCACTGGAAGAATTAATATTGTTAAAATGGTCATCCTGCCCAGAGCAGTCTGCAGATGTAATGCGAACCCTATCATATCACCCAGGGCGTTTCCCACAAAACTGCAACAAATCATCCTAAAATTTATATGGAATCGCAGAAGACCCAGAGTTACCAAAGTTCTACTGAAGAAAAAGACCGAAGCTGGAGGAACAACCCTCTCAGACTTCAGACAATCTTACAGAGCTATAGTCATCCATGGTATTTGTAGAAGAACAGACATATGGATCACTGGAACAGAACAGAATGCCCAGAAATAAACCCCCAACCTTTGGGCAATTAATCTTTGACAAAGGAGGCAAGAACATACAATGCAGTAAAGACAGTCTCTTGAGCTAGTGGTGTAGGGAAAACTGGACAGCTGCATGTACATCAATGAAGTTAGCCTACTCCCTCACACCATACACAAAAATACATTTAAATTGGATTAAAGGCTTAAACATAAGACAAGATACTAGAAACCTCTTAGAAGAAACCATAGGCAAAACATGATCTGACATACACCTCAGCAATGTTCCCCTAGGGCAGTCTACCCAAGCAATCGAAATAAAAGCAAAAATAAACGAATCGGACCTAACTGAACTTACAAACTTTTGCACAGCCAAGCAAGCCATAAGCAAAACAAAAAGACAACCTACGAAATGGGAGAAAATCTTTGCAAATGTTTCGACTGACAAAGGCTTTATTTCCAGAATATATAAACAGCTCATACAACTGAATAACTAAAAAACAAACAAGCCAGTCCAAAAATGGGCGGAAGACCTAAACAAGCAATTCTCCAAGGAAGAAATACAAATGATCAATAGGCACATGAAAAAATGCTCAATATCACTAATTTCAGAGAAATGGAAATCAAAAATACAATGAGGTAGCACCTCACATCAGTCACAATGACCATCATTCAAAAGTGCACATATGACACATGCTGGAGAGGCTATGGAGAAAAGGGGACCCACCTACACTGCTGGTGGGATAGCAGTTTGGCGCAGCCACTGTGGAAAATACTATGGAGACTTGTGAAAAGACTAGGAATCGACTTACCATATGACCCAGGAATCCCGCTCAGAAGGAACCCTACTTAAAAAAGACACCTGCACCACATTGTTCACAGCAGCACTATTTACAATAGCCAAGACATGTAAACAGCCTAAATGTCCGTCAAGAGATGACTGGAAAAAGAAGAGCTGGTATATTTATACAATGGAATACCACCACTAAGCCATAAAAAGTGACAACATAAAGCCTTTTGCAGCAACATGGAGAATGTCATTCTGAGTGCAGTAAGCCAGAAAGAGAAAGAAAAATGTCGTGTGAGATTGATTATATGTGGAATATTAAAGATAAAAAAAAAGGAAAGAAAGAAAGAAAGAAAAGAAAATGACAAATAAACATAAATACAAAACAGAAACAGGCTCACAGACATAGAATACAAACTTGTGGTTGTTGGGGGGAGGCACGTAGGAAGGGACAGACTGGGAGTACAAAATTTGTACATACTGGCAGGTATATATACAATAGATAAACAAGATTATACTGTATAGCACAGGGAAATGCATACAATTATGTAAACATTGTGCATTACACTGGAAATTGACACAACATTCTAAACTCAGTATGAGTTAATAAAAAAGGAAACAGTAAATTCAGAATAAATAAATAAAAAGAAAAAAAGTTGAGGTATATTTATACAATGGAATACTACTATGCCATGAAAAGGAATAAAATAATGTCACTTGCAGCAAAATGGATGGACCCAAAGATCATCATTCTAAGTTAAGTAAGCCATAAAAAGAAAGAAAAATACCACAGATCACTCATATGTGGAACCTTCAAAAAAGAAAGGACACTATGAACTCATTTACAATAGAGAAACAGACACGCAGACTTAGTATATAATCTTACGGTCACCAGAGAAAGGGGGTGTGAAAGGAGAAATTTGGTCGTTTACAATCTACAAATCTAACTCATCATATATAAAGAAAGATTTTTAAAAATCTTCTTCTGTATAACACAGAGACCTCTGCTCAATATCTCATACTAACCTACAATGGAAACACTGCCAAAGCTACCACCTGAAGAACCAAGAGGAAAAAGAGGAGTCAGTTATCCTAGGCTACAGCCCAGTTCCTTCACAAGTCCTTGCCGGACGCCCCCACTGCCACTGCCCACTGACAACACTGCCCCCTCCTGCCAGGAAAAGGCCGACATGAATACATGCACCTAGTGAACATGGAGCGACAGAGGCCGCCTCCAGAACAGGCCACGGGGGAGGCGGGAGCGAGTCCACCTGCTCCCCCAGCCCCTGGCCACCACTGCCCGCTGACAGCACTGTGCCCGCCTCCCGGGAGCGAGCTCATCTAGAAACAAGTGTCCCGGGAATCTGGGGCAGCAGCGGAGAGATGGGTGCTGCCCTTGACAAACTGGTATATTTGCTCCCCCAACTCCCCCACATCCTGGCCTGGGGGCGGCCTCTGCTGCCCTAGCGTCGTGGAACACACTTCTTCCTGCCAGCCTGCTCCTAGGAGGCAGGCACAGTGCAGTCACAGGTTGGCAGCAGTGGTAACGGCAGGATTGGGGCTGCTCCGTGCCAACTGGGGGTTTGCTCGCACATCTGGCTGTGACTCCTGCCACCCCCCCACACCGACTGCACTGTACCTGCCTCCCAGCAGCAGGCTGACTTGTACCCTGCATCCTGCGAACGTGGGGCAGTAGAGGCCACCACCAGGCCAGGCCGCGGGGGAGACGGGAGCAAGATGACCAGAGCGGAGAATCCAGGGCAGGCCCCCTACACACATCTCGGTCACCACCCCCTCACTGTGCAGGCCTCCCAGGAGCAAGCGAACCAGGAGACATGCCTCCCGTGAACCTGGGGCATTAGAGGCCGCCCCCAGGCCAGGCCGCGGGGAAGGCGGGAACAAATCCCCCGGCTCTCACAGGGTAGCCCCCCTTATTCCACCTCCACAGCTGCCACACCTGCCATCGTCCCCGCTGCTCCCTGACTGGACCATACAGGGCTCTAGGGCGCAGTCTGACCTAAAGACGAACCTTCGGCAGCAGAGACCTACCCCGCCAGGCCGCGGAGGAGATGGGGGCAAATGACTGTCTCCCACTCGGCAGCCCCCTCCCCATGCCGCCAGGGCTACGGCCTCTGCCAACTTCCCAGCCCCCTGGCCGCACTGCGCCCGTGGTCTTACTAAAAGTGGGTATAGAGGGAACATGTCTCAACATAATAAAAACTATTATGACAAACCTACAGTCACCACAATACCCTACCAAGAGAGCGGAAAGCCTTTCTGCTAAGTCTTTTTTGTTATTTAACCTTCACACTAGATTTATAAGCGACTTCACCACCACCAGCATTACAACAGGAGAGTATTCGGAATGGAACACATTTTTATTTTACCAGGGGCTTTTATGCTTTCCTAAGTTTTCCTGTTACTAATTTGCATCATTTCATTTCCTCTTGAAGAACTCCTTTTAGCTTCTCTCGTGAGGCAATGATAGTGGTGATGAACTTCTTTAGCTATTGTTTGTCTGTAAAACTCTTTCTCTCTCCTTTAATTCTGGAGGATAGCTTTGCCAGGTAGAGGATTCTTGGCTGATAGTTTTTTCTTTCAGCACTTTGAATATAAAACACCGTGAGAACTCTCTTCTGGCCTGCAAAGTTTCTGCTCAAAAGTCCACTGGCAGTCTTATGAGCATCCCTGTATCATAATAAGTTGCTTTGCTCTTGCTGCTTTTAAGACTGTCTCCTTGTCTTTAACTTGTGTTGGATTACAATGTGCCTCACTGTGGGATTCTTTAGATGCAGCTTATTTGGAGTTCTGCGCTTCCTGGGTCAGGACGTCTGTTTCTCGCCCCAGTTTAGGGAGGTTTTCAGCCATTATTTCTTCCAATAGGCGTTCTGCCTCTTTTCCTCTCTCCTCTCCTCTGGAACCTCTACAATGTCCATGTTCACCTGCTTGGTGGTTCCTGAAAGGCCACGAAGTATCTTCACTCTTCACTCTTTTTCCTTCTTGCTCTCTGCTTGAATAACTTCTACTGCCCCATTTTCAAGTTTGTTGATCATTCCTTTTGTTCAATCTAGTCTACTATTGAACCTCTCGACTGAATTTTTCAGTTTGATTATTTTTATTCTATTTCTCAGTTCTATGATTGCTGTTCTGTACTTCTCAATATTTTCTGTCTGTTGTTGAAGTTTTCACTTTGTGCATGCTTTGCTCTCCTGAATCAGTGAGCATCTGTATGACTGGCATTTTGAGCTCTCTCTCAGGCAGGTCATTTCTTTCTGTTTCATTATCGTGAGTTTCTGGAGATTCAGCTTCTTCTTTTGTTTGAATCTACTCCCCTGCTTCTTCATTTTCCTTGACCCTCTGTGTTGGTTTCTGCACATTAGATAAAACCGCCACCTCTCCCAGTCTGGGTGGAATGGTCTCCTGGAGGAGTTGAACCCTGGCAGTCAGCCAGCCCTGAGCTCCTGGTTGTGTCTTAAACCTCTGCCATTGTCTGAACTGCTCTCTTTGTTTTCAGTGGCTCCCTAGACCCATCAGTTTTCCAAAGGGGAAACTCTCAGGCAGCGCTAAATATGGGTTGACTGGAAGTTGGACCCTCAGACAGGACTGAGAAGTGTGTAATGAAGCCCTTTCTGTGGAGAAACTGGGAGATCAGTGTTTTGACTTGCTCACCCCGTGCTGAGCTGTGGGGTATAGCTGGGGGGCATTCCTGTGTCCATTTAAAAAGTGCACCTTTGTTTCAGTCCTGTGGGACTCGGGAGTCTAAGTCCTGCAGGCTACCAAACCTGGGTGACTAGGGGCCCATCTCTCGAATGGCAGCTGTAAAAGCTGGGGCACTAGACGTGTGGACAGACTCCTCCCAGGGAGATGCTTGCTTTTACTGTTGGAGTGAGCCAGAGGGAGAAGGCGGGGCTCTGGGGAGGGTCACAGCTGGCACCTGTGTGTGTGCTAACTAGATGCTGGGCCCCAGGAGGCCCTTTGCAAAGTCTGCAACCAAACCCCTTCCAGGCAAGTGGAAGCTGGAAGATCACATTTCTACCTGCAACCTCTGAGCTGGGGCCTAGGGGAGTAGCCCAGCGGGTGCTGGTGCTCCCACTGGCTCCCTGTTGGCTGCATTCCTGTGGGACTGGTGGACACAGGCCCTGCTGACTTTCAGAGCACAGTGACGTGGGAGCTTGTTGTTCAGTTCAGACCCCTCGCTCCACAGGGAGAAGCTGGGAGTTGGGGGGCCCCTCAATTGCAGGGCACTGCGCTGGGGGTGGGGTTGATGGAGGGGATGTGCCTTTCCTACCCCTTCTGACGTGGGTGTTTTCTGTTACCTGATGTGTAGGAGTCACTCAGCCAGGCTCTGGGTTTCTCTCAGAGGCAACTGCTCCACGAATAGCCGTGTACTCAGTGCCTCTGTGGTAGAAGGGACATTCAGGAGCCTCAAGTTACCATCTCTGTCCTTTGAAGTTCTTTCTGGAACTTCAGACCCGTATCTCCCAACTGTGCATTTGACAGCTCTGTTCGGATGTGTCACAGCACCTCAAACCTCGCTCATCCGAGGTAAAGCTCGCCCGGGCTTCCCCGCCCCTAAAGCCTGCCCCTCCCGTGGTGCCCATCTTAGGTGACGGGAAATCCCACTTGTTACCGAGTCCAAACTCATTCTGCTCGCCGCACGACAGGCCAATAAAACGGGAGATGAGGGGCTGGGCAAGGATAGTGACTTTATTCGGAAAGCTGGCCGACCGACAGGATGGCAGACTAATGTCTTGGAGAACCATCCTACTCCAGTCAGAACACAGTCTCCTTTTATACAGAAAAACAGGGGAGGCGGTGTGGATGGTTGTTGCAAACTTCTTGCCACAGGAAGCCTTTGTTCCTGCAGCTGTCCATGTGAGTCAGGCCCTGGTGTCCCTGTAAACCTCCAACAAACAAAGGCTATTTTCTGTTTTGCAACCTGCCATCTCTACATCAGTGTGCAAGTGCTAACATCCCAGAACGGGCTCTCCTGTACGTTTCAGGCTAAAGGCAACACTGCTTTACAAAAGGTGCAGAGCTAGCAAGACGAAGCCTGGAAAACAAGGCACAGTGGTGAAAGCCACAGGAACAGATCCAACATGGAGTCCCATTTGTTCTTTTCCGTTACAGAGGGACACGGTGACAGCCTCCTGGCAGTTGGCCGGAGGCGTGGCCTGCTGAGAGCAGCCTGGTGATTGGCCGGACAGGACGCAGGGGTCACAGGGAGGCATTGTGATGCACCACGGGCGGTTATAAAAGCCGGCGCCGCTGCCAAGGTGAACCATAGCAGAGATGGCCTTTCTGGTTCTCCTGCTACTTGTGGCCACGTCCTCGACCGCCTTCTCCACACCCACCTCTGACACACTCCATGCCCATTCCTCTTGCCCCGGGCCCCTCACCCACACCGAGCACCCTACTCCCACGCTAGGGTCCGCCTTCGGGCCCCTCTGCGGGCCAGCAAGCCCGCGTACCCGCAGCCGGCGCCTCCTGTACCGGCATGGGCTGGCCTGGCTCCTCTCCTGGTTCCAGCCCCATGGTGGGGGATCGGGCACCAACAAGACCACAGCAAACCCCTGCCCATCCTGGGACTGTCCCTCCCAGGCCTCTGCTGTCCCAACACGGCTTTACACCAGCCAGCCGAGTGACCACGGAGACACACTGGACAGAGGGCAGCTGCTGACTCCTGTGCCGCACTTCCCAGGACCTCCTCCAACTGAGCCGCGGGTATCCGGCCCCAAGCCTCATGTGGACGCAGCGCGTGTCATCCTTTGCCTCTGGCCGTCGTCACCTCTGCCGGTCCCGGGTCAGCTGGCAGGAAGAGGCTGCTATATCGTGCCTGAAGAAGACATCCTGCCGGTCCTCACGCGTGCCGTCCCCTACCTTGGCCCTGGCTCCCTTGGCCCTGGTTCCCTCCCTGACTCTCAGCCCCAACCTCCTCCACGAAGGGAAGAACGGGTAGCACCAGTCCAGCCTGCCCTACAGCCAGCCAGCCAGACCGGAGCCCAAGACACAGACCGGAACCGGAAACCTGGACCCAAAGGCCGTCCTGTCCCTGACGCAGACTGGAAACATCCCAGGCCACCAGCCCAGGCCAGGCTCGAAACACCGCTGCTGTGGCCGGAGCAGTCGCGTCAGTGGTGGTCCAAGGAGGCGACGGTGGGCTTTGGCAAGGGCAGGCACTCCAACGTCACCATTTCGGTGCCCGGGACCCTTGAGAGCGTGGTCCTCCTCCTCATGGGTCACTGGGCCGAGGCGCCGGCAGGCCCCTGGGCTGGGGCCACATTCCACCTACCATCGTGGTTCTATAACAGCTGCGGGGTCATCTTTGTCCTCAGAGTCATCTTGGGGAGGAGAAAGGGGCCAGCAGAACAGGAGCCCCGGGTCGTGGCAGGGAGGGAGGGGCGTGGGCACATTCCATCGGAGCCCCTGGCCCTGAGCATGGAGGAGTCCTTGGCTGAGCTCCAGAGGCTGCTGGAGAGGAATTACGAGCTGGACTGGGAAGCGGAGGCCTTGCAGCAGCAGGAGTGGTGGGGCAAGCAGGAGGCTGAGGTCAATGAGATCAAAAGGGCCTTGGAGGGTTTGCTCCACGAGGTGTTTTAACTCTCCCCTCGGGTGGGGGGGTGAGTTGGGGGGGAAGGGGGTGGGGGGCATGGGAGGAGAGCTTCCCATGTATGTGGATTGTCAATAAATAACGTGTTGGAATGCAAAACGTGTCCACGAGTGATGGGGGCCCCGGGAACCGCATCGCACGGAGTCCTCACACCCTTCAGCGGGCTGGTGTCCACTAGGCAGGTGCCTCCGTGGTTGTGAACTACAGAGCCAGCACCACGACACCCTGCCCGACCTCCTGGTGCCAGCGCTGAGCGGGGTGCCTTTGGATGGAGACAAACCAGGTGGCAGGTCTGCTCCCGGCGTTTCTCCAAAGACTGCTTCCGGCCTGAGGCAGCCAGTTGGTCGCAAAACTTAGGTTTCCACCTGACGTTCTGGCTCTGCCCTCCAGCCACGGCGGCAGTGCCCCTCCACCCCAGGGTCCTGCATGGGGCAGGCCTTGGATGATCGATCACGGGGGAGGGACCAGAGGCAGGAGCTCTACTCTCTGCTGCTGGGTGGGGGCACGGGGAGAGGGGGCGCAGACAGCTGGCCGTGCGCTCAGAGCCACAGAAGCCCTACAGGACCGGGGGCGGACCTGCTCTGGCTGCTCTAGGTTGGAGGAGCGGCGGGTGGACAGAGCAAGGCAGAGCAGCTTTCAGGTGGGAACTGGGAGACCAGAGGGTGCTGGCGGACGTGGAGGGAAGTGGCTGCTTCCAAGAGGCGGAGCTGAGAATCGGTGATTAGTAGGGCACTGAGGGACTGCGGGGCGGCAGCTCAGGTGGGGTGGGATCCATCTCCCAGGAGCCACCCCAGCAGAGTCCCCTCTCACGTCCTCGACCAGCTGCGAGACCAGAGAGTGACCGAGTCAGTGTCCTCTGATCCAGAGGGGGCAACACGGCCCACCTGGCAGGGCGCTCCTCGCAGCAGGGTCTGACATAAACCTGAGGTTGGTCACAATGGGACGAAACAGCACTGAGTTTCACAGAGTTGACAAAACGTCTTACTCACGCAATTGAGTCTAACTAGTCACCGAAAAATATCACTGTCCCTTCTGCATACATCAGAACACGTTTTAAGAGAAGAAAGCCACAAAAAGAAAGGAAAATACCTTAGACTGCTCACATGCGGAAACCAAAAGAAAGAAAGGACACTATGAACTCACCTACAAAACAAAGATTCGCAGACACAGTAAACAATCTTATGGTTACCAGGGAAAGCGGGTGGGAAAAGAGAAACTTGGTCGTTAGAGCTTTACAAATGTAAGTCACTATATATAAAGATAGATTTTTTAAAAGTTTCCTCTGTATAACACAGAGACCTCTGCTCAATATCTCATAATAACCTATAATGGAAAAACACCACAGCCACCACCTGAAGAAGCAAGTGAAAAAAGAGGAGAGTCAGTTATCCTGGGCTGGAGCCCAGTCCTTCACAAGTCCTTGCCCCGCCCCCCCCCCATCGCCACTGCACCCTGAGCACACTGCGCCCTCCTCCCAGCACCAGGCTGACATGAATACATGCACCCAGTGAACCTGGGGTGACAGAGACCGCCCCCAGGACAGGCCACAGGGGAGGTGGGAGAAGTCCACCTGCTCCCCCGGGGCAACCCCCATCCCCTGGCCACCACTGCCCCCTGATAGCACTGCGCCTGCCTCCCGGGAGCCACCTCACCTGGAAACAAGTGGCCTGGGAATCTGGGGCAGTGGCAGGAAGACGGGTGCTGCCCTTCATGAAGTGGTATATTTGCCCCCATCTCCCCTGCGACATGGCCTGGGAGCAGCCTCTGCTGCCCCAGCTTTGCTGGAGGCACCTCCTCATGTCAGCCTGCTCCTGGGAGGCGGGTGGGGTGTGGTCAGTGGGCAGTGGTAGCTGGTAGGGGGACTGTCCTGTACGAACCTGTGGATCTGCTTCAATCTTCCCTGCATCCTGTCCAGGGGCGGCCTCTGCCGGCCCAGTTTCCCGGGACTCATGTTACAAGTCAGTCTACTCCTGGGAGGCTGGGGCCCTGAGGTCAGGGGGTGGCAGTGGTGGTAGAGGCGGTTGGGACCAAGGTCACCCCGTGTGAGCCCGGGGATTTGCTCCCACTTCCCGCTGTCCCTGCTGCCACCCCCCACACTGACTGCACTGTGCCTGCCTCCTAGCAGAAGGCTGACCTGTACCTGGCATCCCATGAACCTGCGGCAGCAGAGGCCACCACTATGCCAGGCCATGGGGGAGACGGGAGCAAGATGACCAGAGCAGAGCATCCAGGGCAGGCCCCCAATACCTGCCCCCGTCACTGGCCCCCAAAACCCCTGACCACACCGTGCAATCCTTCTGGGAGCAAGGTAACCAGGAGACATGATTCCCACGAACCTGGGGCATTACAGGCCGCCCCCAGGCCAGGCCGCGGGGAAGGTGGGAACAAATCCCCCAGCTCTCACAAGAAAGCCCCCCCTTATTCCACCTCCACAGCTGCCACACCTGCCATCGTCCCCGCTGCTCCCTGACTGGACCACACAGGCCTCTAGGGAGCAGTGTGACCTAAAGACGAACCTTGGGCAGCAGAGACCGCACCCCGCCAGGCCGCAGAGCAGATGGGGGCAAATGACTGCCTCCCACTCGGCAGCCCCCTCCCCATGCCGCCAGGGCTACGGCCTCTGCCATCTTCCCAGCCCCCTGGCCGCACTGCGCCCGTGGTCGTACTAAAGTGGGTATAGAGGGAACATGTCTCAACATAATAAAAGCTATTATGACAAACCTACAGTCACCACAATACCCTACCAAGAGAGCGGAAACCCTTTCCGCTAAAATCTGGAACAAAAGAAGGATGCCCACTCTCACCACTTCCATTCAATTATCGTTTTAGAGTTCCTAGCCATAGCAATCAAATGAGAAGAAGAAATAAAAGGGATCCCAGCTGGAAAAGTAAAGGTCAAAGTGTCATTATATGTGGGTGACATGATGCTATATATAGAAAACCCTGAAGGCTCCACACACAAACTACTAGAGCTACTACCCGGCAAGGCAGCAGCACACAACATCCACACACAGACGTCAGGGGCCTGGCTTCACACGAAAGTAATAAACACTTTTAAAATTGCATCCAAAAAATAAAATACTTAGGAATAAATCTGACCAAGAACGTGAAAGACTTACATGCGGAGAACTACAAAACACTGACTACGGACATTAAAGAGGACTTAAGGAACGGAAAGATATCCCAGGTTCTTGCACTGGAAGAATTAATATTGTTAAAATGGTCATCCTGCCCAGAGCAGTCTGCAGATGTAATGCGAACCCTATCATATCACCCAGGGCGTTTCCCACAAAACTGCAACAAATCATCCTAAAATTTATATGGAATCGCAGAAGACCCAGAGTTACCAAAGTTCTACTGAAGAAAAAGACCGAAGCTGGAGGAACAACCCTCTCAGACTTCAGACAATCTTACAGAGCTATAGTCATCCATGGTATTTGTAGAAGAACAGACATATGGATCACTGGAACAGAACAGAATGCCCAGAAATAAACCCCCAACCTTTGGGCAATTAATCTTTGACAAAGGAGGCAAGAACATACAATGCAGTAAAGACAGTCTCTTGAGCTAGTGGTGTAGGGAAAACTGGACAGCTGCATGTACATCAATGAAGTTAGCCTACTCCCTCACACCATACACAAAAATACATTTAAATTGGATTAAAGGCTTAAACATAAGACAAGATACTAGAAACCTCTTAGAAGAAACCATAGGCAAAACATGATCTGACATACACCTCAGCAATGTTCCCCTAGGGCAGTCTACCCAAGCAATCGAAATAAAAGCAAAAATAAACGAATCGGACCTAACTGAACTTACAAACTTTTGCACAGCCAAGCAAGCCATAAGCAAAACAAAAAGACAACCTACGAAATGGGAGAAAATCTTTGCAAATGTTTCGACTGACAAAGGCTTTATTTCCAGAATATATAAACAGCTCATACAACTGAATAACTAAAAAACAAACAAGCCAGTCCAAAAATGGGCGGAAGACCTAAACAAGCAATTCTCCAAGGAAGAAATACAAATGATCAATAGGCACATGAAAAAATGCTCAATATCACTAATTTCAGAGAAATGGAAATCAAAAATACAATGAGGTAGCACCTCACATCAGTCACAATGACCATCATTCAAAAGTGCACATATGACACATGCTGGAGAGGCTATGGAGAAAAGGGGACCCACCTACACTGCTGGTGGGATAGCAGTTTGGCGCAGCCACTGTGGAAAATACTATGGAGACTTGTGAAAAGACTAGGAATCGACTTACCATATGACCCAGGAATCCCGCTCAGAAGGAACCCTACTTAAAAAAGACACCTGCACCACATTGTTCACAGCAGCACTATTTACAATAGCCAAGACATGTAAACAGCCTAAATGTCCGTCAAGAGATGACTGGAAAAAGAAGAGCTGGTATATTTATACAATGGAATACCACCACTAAGCCATAAAAAGTGACAACATAAAGCCTTTTGCAGCAACATGGAGAATGTCATTCTGAGTGCAGTAAGCCAGAAAGAGAAAGAAAAATGTCGTGTGAGATTGATTATATGTGGAATATTAAAGATAAAAAAAAAGGAAAGAAAGAAAGAAAGAAAAGAAAATGACAAATAAACATAAATACAAAACAGAAACAGGCTCACAGACATAGAATACAAACTTGTGGTTGTTGGGGGGAGGCACGTAGGAAGGGACAGACTGGGAGTACAAAATTTGTACATACTGGCAGGTATATATACAATAGATAAACAAGATTATACTGTATAGCACAGGGAAATGCATACAATTATGTAAACATTGTGCATTACACTGGAAATTGACACAACATTCTAAACTCAGTATGAGTTAATAAAAAAGGAAACAGTAAATTCAGAATAAATAAATAAAAAGAAAAAAAGTTGAGGTATATTTATACAATGGAATACTACTATGCCATGAAAAGGAATAAAATAATGTCACTTGCAGCAAAATGGATGGACCCAAAGATCATCATTCTAAGTTAAGTAAGCCATAAAAAGAAAGAAAAATACCACAGATCACTCATATGTGGAACCTTCAAAAAAGAAAGGACACTATGAACTCATTTACAATAGAGAAACAGACACGCAGACTTAGTATATAATCTTACGGTCACCAGAGAAAGGGGGTGTGAAAGGAGAAATTTGGTCGTTTACAATCTACAAATCTAACTCATCATATATAAAGAAAGATTTTTAAAAATCTTCTTCTGTATAACACAGAGACCTCTGCTCAATATCTCATACTAACCTACAATGGAAACACTGCCAAAGCTACCACCTGAAGAACCAAGAGGAAAAAGAGGAGTCAGTTATCCTAGGCTACAGCCCAGTTCCTTCACAAGTCCTTGCCGGACGCCCCCACTGCCACTGCCCACTGACAACACTGCCCCCTCCTGCCAGGAAAAGGCCGACATGAATACATGCACCTAGTGAACATGGAGCGACAGAGGCCGCCTCCAGAACAGGCCACGGGGGAGGCGGGAGCGAGTCCACCTGCTCCCCCAGCCCCTGGCCACCACTGCCCGCTGACAGCACTGTGCCCGCCTCCCGGGAGCGAGCTCATCTAGAAACAAGTGTCCCGGGAATCTGGGGCAGCAGCGGAGAGATGGGTGCTGCCCTTGACAAACTGGTATATTTGCTCCCCCAACTCCCCCACATCCTGGCCTGGGGGCGGCCTCTGCTGCCCTAGCGTCGTGGAACACACTTCTTCCTGCCAGCCTGCTCCTAGGAGGCAGGCACAGTGCAGTCACAGGTTGGCAGCAGTGGTAACGGCAGGATTGGGGCTGCTCCGTGCCAACTGGGGGTTTGCTCGCACATCTGGCTGTGACTCCTGCCACCCCCCCACACCGACTGCACTGTACCTGCCTCCCAGCAGCAGGCTGACTTGTACCCTGCATCCTGCGAACGTGGGGCAGTAGAGGCCACCACCAGGCCAGGCCGCGGGGGAGACGGGAGCAAGATGACCAGAGCGGAGAATCCAGGGCAGGCCCCCTACACACATCTCGGTCACCACCCCCTCACTGTGCAGGCCTCCCAGGAGCAAGCGAACCAGGAGACATGCCTCCCGTGAACCTGGGGCATTAGAGGCCGCCCCCAGGCCAGGCCGCGGGGAAGGCGGGAACAAATCCCCCGGCTCTCACAGGGTAGCCCCCCTTATTCCACCTCCACAGCTGCCACACCTGCCATCGTCCCCGCTGCTCCCTGACTGGACCATACAGGGCTCTAGGGCGCAGTCTGACCTAAAGACGAACCTTCGGCAGCAGAGACCTACCCCGCCAGGCCGCGGAGGAGATGGGGGCAAATGACTGTCTCCCACTCGGCAGCCCCCTCCCCATGCCGCCAGGGCTACGGCCTCTGCCAACTTCCCAGCCCCCTGGCCGCACTGCGCCCGTGGTCTTACTAAAAGTGGGTATAGAGGGAACATGTCTCAACATAATAAAAACTATTATGACAAACCTACAGTCACCACAATACCCTACCAAGAGAGCGGAAAGCCTTTCTGCTAAGTCTTTTTTGTTATTTAACCTTCACACTAGATTTATAAGTGACTTCACCACCACCAGCATTACAACAGGAGAGTATTCGGAATGGAACACATTTTTATTTTACCAGGGGCTTTTATGCTTTCCTAAGTTTTCCTGTTACTAATTTGCATCATTTCATTTCCTCTTGAAGAACTCCTTTTAGCTTCTCTCGTGAGGCAATGATAGTGGTGATGAACTTCTTTAGCTATTGTTTGTCTGTAAAACTCTTTCTCTCTCCTTTAATTCTGGAGGATAGCTTTGCCAGGTAGAGGATTCTTGGCTGATAGTTTTTTCTTTCAGCACTTTGAATATAAAACACCGTGAGAACTCTCTTCTGGCCTGCAAAGTTTCTGCTCAAAAGTCCACTGGCAGTCTTATGAGCATCCCTGTATCATAATAAGTTGCTTTGCTCTTGCTGCTTTTAAGACTGTCTCCTTGTCTTTAACTTGTGTTGGATTACAATGTGCCTCACTGTGGGATTCTTTAGATGCAGCTTATTTGGAGTTCTGCGCTTCCTGGGTCAGGACGTCTGTTTCTCGCCCCAGTTTAGGGAGGTTTTCAGCCATTATTTCTTCCAATAGGCGTTCTGCCTCTTTTCCTCTCTCCTCTCCTCTGGAACCTCTACAATGTCCATGTTCACCTGCTTGGTGGTTCCTGAAAGGCCACGAAGTATCTTCACTCTTCACTCTTTTTCCTTCTTGCTCTCTGCTTGAATAACTTCTACTGCCCCATTTTCAAGTTTGTTGATCATTCCTTTTGTTCAATCTAGTCTACTATTGAACCTCTCGACTGAATTTTTCAGTTTGATTATTTTTATTCTATTTCTCAGTTCTATGATTGCTGTTCTGTACTTCTCAATATTTTCTGTCTGTTGTTGAAGTTTTCACTTTGTGCATGCTTTGCTCTCCTGAATCAGTGAGCATCTGTATGACTGGCATTTTGAGCTCTCTCTCAGGCAGGTCATTTCTTTCTGTTTCATTATCGTGAGTTTCTGGAGATTCAGCTTCTTCTTTTGTTTGAATCTACTCCCCTGCTTCTTCATTTTCCTTGACCCTCTGTGTTGGTTTCTGCACATTAGATAAAACCGCCACCTCTCCCAGTCTGGGTGGAATGGTCTCCTGGAGGAGTTGAACCCTGGCAGTCAGCCAGCCCTGAGCTCCTGGTTGTGTCTTAAACCTCTGCCATTGTCTGAACTGCTCTCTTTGTTTTCAGTGGCTCCCTAGACCCATCAGTTTTCCAAAGGGGAAACTCTCAGGCAGCGCTAAATATGGGTTGACTGGAAGTTGGACCCTCAGACAGGACTGAGAAGTGTGTAATGAAGCCCTTTCTGTGGAGAAACTGGGAGATCAGTGTTTTGACTTGCTCACCCCGTGCTGAGCTGTGGGGTATAGCTGGGGGGCATTCCTGTGTCCATTTAAAAAGTGCACCTTTGTTTCAGTCCTGTGGGACTCGGGAGTCTAAGTCCTGCAGGCTACCAAACCTGGGTGACTAGGGGCCCATCTCTCGAATGGCAGCTGTAAAAGCTGGGGCACTAGACGTGTGGACAGACTCCTCCCAGGGAGATGCTTGCTTTTACTGTTGGAGTGAGCCAGAGGGAGAAGGCGGGGCTCTGGGGAGGGTCACAGCTGGCACCTGTGTGTGTGCTAACTAGATGCTGGGCCCCAGGAGGCCCTTTGCAAAGTCTGCAACCAAACCCCTTCCAGGCAAGTGGAAGCTGGAAGATCACATTTCTACCTGCAACCTCTGAGCTGGGGCCTAGGGGAGTAGCCCAGCGGGTGCTGGTGCTCCCACTGGCTCCCTGTTGGCTGCATTCCTGTGGGACTGGTGGACACAGGCCCTGCTGACTTTCAGAGCACAGTGACGTGGGAGCTTGTTGTTCAGTTCAGACCCCTCGCTCCACAGGGAGAAGCTGGGAGTTGGGGGGCCCCTCAATTGCAGGGCACTGCGCTGGGGGTGGGGTTGATGGAGGGGATGTGCCTTTCCTACCCCTTCTGACGTGGGTGTTTTCTGTTACCTGATGTGTAGGAGTCACTCAGCCAGGCTCTGGGTTTCTCTCAGAGGCAACTGCTCCACGAATAGCCGTGTACTCAGTGCCTCTGTGGTAGAAGGGACATTCAGGAGCCTCAAGTTACCATCTCTGTCCTTTGAAGTTCTTTCTGGAACTTCAGACCCGTATCTCCCAACTGTGCATTTGACAGCTCTGTTCGGATGTGTCACAGCACCTCAAACCTCGCTCATCCGAGGTAAAGCTCGCCCGGGCTTCCCCGCCCCTAAAGCCTGCCCCTCCCGTGGTGCCCATCTTAGGTGACGGGAAATCCCACTTGTTACCGAGTCCAAACTCATTCTGCTCGCCGCACGACAGGCCAATAAAACGGGAGATGAGGGGCTGGGCAAGGATAGTGACTTTATTCGGAAAGCTGGCCGACCGACAGGATGGCAGACTAATGTCTTGGAGAACCATCCTACTCCAGTCAGAACACAGTCTCCTTTTATACAGAAAAACAGGGGAGGCGGTGTGGATGGTTGTTGCAAACTTCTTGCCACAGGAAGCCTTTGTTCCTGCAGCTGTCCATGTGAGTCAGGCCCTGGTGTCCCTGTAAACCTCCAACAAACAAAGGCTATTTTCTGTTTTGCAACCTGCCATCTCTACATCAGTGTGCAAGTGCTAACATCCCAGAACGGGCTCTCCTGTACGTTTCAGGCTAAAGGCAACACTGCTTTACAAAAGGTGCAGAGCTAGCAAGACGAAGCCTGGAAAACAAGGCACAGTGGTGAAAGCCACAGGAACAGATCCAACATGGAGTCCCATTTGTTCTTTTCCGTTACAGAGGGACACGGTGACAGCCTCCTGGCAGTTGGCCGGAGGCGTGGCCTGCTGAGAGCAGCCTGGTGATTGGCCGGACAGGACGCAGGGGTCACAGGGAGGCATTGTGATGCACCACGGGCGGTTATAAAAGCCGGCGCCGCTGCCAAGGTGAACCATAGCAGAGATGGCCTTTCTGGTTCTCCTGCTACTTGTGGCCACGTCCTCGACCGCCTTCTCCACACCCACCTCTGACACACTCCATGCCCATTCCTCTTGCCCCGGGCCCCTCACCCACACCGAGCACCCTACTCCCACGCTAGGGTCCGCCTTCGGGCCCCTCTGCGGGCCAGCAAGCCCGCGTACCCGCAGCCGGCGCCTCCTGTACCGGCATGGGCTGGCCTGGCTCCTCTCCTGGTTCCAGCCCCATGGTGGGGGATCGGGCACCAACAAGACCACAGCAAACCCCTGCCCATCCTGGGACTGTCCCTCCCAGGCCTCTGCTGTCCCAACACGGCTTTACACCAGCCAGCCGAGTGACCACGGAGACACACTGGACAGAGGGCAGCTGCTGACTCCTGTGCCGCACTTCCCAGGACCTCCTCCAACTGAGCCGCGGGTATCCGGCCCCAAGCCTCATGTGGACGCAGCGCGTGTCATCCTTTGCCTCTGGCCGTCGTCACCTCTGCCGGTCCCGGGTCAGCTGGCAGGAAGAGGCTGCTATATCGTGCCTGAAGAAGACATCCTGCCGGTCCTCACGCGTGCCGTCCCCTACCTTGGCCCTGGCTCCCTTGGCCCTGGTTCCCTCCCTGACTCTCAGCCCCAACCTCCTCCACGAAGGGAAGAACGGGTAGCACCAGTCCAGCCTGCCCTACAGCCAGCCAGCCAGACCGGAGCCCAAGACACAGACCGGAACCGGAAACCTGGACCCAAAGGCCGTCCTGTCCCTGACGCAGACTGGAAACATCCCAGGCCACCAGCCCAGGCCAGGCTCGAAACACCGCTGCTGTGGCCGGAGCAGTCGCGTCAGTGGTGGTCCAAGGAGGCGACGGTGGGCTTTGGCAAGGGCAGGCACTCCAACGTCACCATTTCGGTGCCCGGGACCCTTGAGAGCGTGGTCCTCCTCCTCATGGGTCACTGGGCCGAGGCGCCGGCAGGCCCCTGGGCTGGGGCCACATTCCACCTACCATCGTGGTTCTATAACAGCTGCGGGGTCATCTTTGTCCTCAGAGTCATCTTGGGGAGGAGAAAGGGGCCAGCAGAACAGGAGCCCCGGGTCGTGGCAGGGAGGGAGGGGCGTGGGCACATTCCATCGGAGCCCCTGGCCCTGAGCATGGAGGAGTCCTTGGCTGAGCTCCAGAGGCTGCTGGAGAGGAATTACGAGCTGGACTGGGAAGCGGAGGCCTTGCAGCAGCAGGAGTGGTGGGGCAAGCAGGAGGCTGAGGTCAATGAGATCAAAAGGGCCTTGGAGGGTTTGCTCCACGAGGTGTTTTAACTCTCCCCTCGGGTGGGGGGGTGAGTTGGGGGGGAAGGGGGTGGGGGGCATGGGAGGAGAGCTTCCCATGTATGTGGATTGTCAATAAATAACGTGTTGGAATGCAAAACGTGTCCACGAGTGATGGGGGCCCCGGGAACCGCATCGCACGGAGTCCTCACACCCTTCAGCGGGCTGGTGTCCACTAGGCAGGTGCCTCCGTGGTTGTGAACTACAGAGCCAGCACCACGACACCCTGCCCGACCTCCTGGTGCCAGCGCTGAGCGGGGTGCCTTTGGATGGAGACAAACCAGGTGGCAGGTCTGCTCCCGGCGTTTCTCCAAAGACTGCTTCCGGCCTGAGGCAGCCAGTTGGTCGCAAAACTTAGGTTTCCACCTGACGTTCTGGCTCTGCCCTCCAGCCACGGCGGCAGTGCCCCTCCACCCCAGGGTCCTGCATGGGGCAGGCCTTGGATGATCGATCACGGGGGAGGGACCAGAGGCAGGAGCTCTACTCTCTGCTGCTGGGTGGGGGCACGGGGAGAGGGGGCGCAGACAGCTGGCCGTGCGCTCAGAGCCACAGAAGCCCTACAGGACCGGGGGCGGACCTGCTCTGGCTGCTCTAGGTTGGAGGAGCGGCGGGTGGACAGAGCAAGGCAGAGCAGCTTTCAGGTGGGAACTGGGAGACCAGAGGGTGCTGGCGGACGTGGAGGGAAGTGGCTGCTTCCAAGAGGCGGAGCTGAGAATCGGTGATTAGTAGGGCACTGAGGGACTGCGGGGCGGCAGCTCAGGTGGGGTGGGATCCATCTCCCAGGAGCCACCCCAGCAGAGTCCCCTCTCACGTCCTCGACCAGCTGCGAGACCAGAGAGTGACCGAGTCAGTGTCCTCTGATCCAGAGGGGGCAACACGGCCCACCTGGCAGGGCGCTCCTCGCAGCAGGGTCTGACATAAACCTGAGGTTGGTCACAATGGGACGAAACAGCACTGAGTTTCACAGAGTTGACAAAACGTCTTACTCACGCAATTGAGTCTAACTAGTCACCGAAAAATATCACTGTCCCTTCTGCATACATCAGAACACGTTTTAAGAGAAGAAAGCCACAAAAAGAAAGGAAAATACCTTAGACTGCTCACATGCGGAAACCAAAAGAAAGAAAGGACACTATGAACTCACCTACAAAACAAAGATTCGCAGACACAGTAAACAATCTTATGGTTACCAGGGAAAGCGGGTGGGAAAAGAGAAACTTGGTCGTTAGAGCTTTACAAATGTAAGTCACTATATATAAAGATAGATTTTTTAAAAGTTTCCTCTGTATAACACAGAGACCTCTGCTCAATATCTCATAATAACCTATAATGGAAAAACACCACAGCCACCACCTGAAGAAGCAAGTGAAAAAAGAGGAGAGTCAGTTATCCTGGGCTGGAGCCCAGTCCTTCACAAGTCCTTGCCCCGCCCCCCCCCCCATCGCCACTGCACCCTGAGCACACTGCGCCCTCCTCCCAGCACCAGGCTGACATGAATACATGCACCCAGTGAACCTGGGGTGACAGAGACCGCCCCCAGGACAGGCCACAGGGGAGGTGGGAGAAGTCCACCTGCTCCCCCGGGGCAACCCCCATCCCCTGGCCACCACTGCCCCCTGATAGCACTGCGCCTGCCTCCCGGGAGCCACCTCACCTGGAAACAAGTGGCCTGGGAATCTGGGGCAGTGGCAGGAAGACGGGTGCTGCCCTTCATGAAGTGGTATATTTGCCCCCATCTCCCCTGCGACATGGCCTGGGAGCAGCCTCTGCTGCCCCAGCTTTGCTGGAGGCACCTCCTCATGTCAGCCTGCTCCTGGGAGGCGGGTGGGGTGTGGTCAGTGGGCAGTGGTAGCTGGTAGGGGGACTGTCCTGTACGAACCTGTGGATCTGCTTCAATCTTCCCTGCATCCTGTCCAGGGGCGGCCTCTGCCGGCCCAGTTTCCCGGGACTCATGTTACAAGTCAGTCTACTCCTGGGAGGCTGGGGCCCTGAGGTCAGGGGGTGGCAGTGGTGGTAGAGGCGGTTGGGACCAAGGTCACCCCGTGTGAGCCCGGGGATTTGCTCCCACTTCCCGCTGTCCCTGCTGCCACCCCCCACACTGACTGCACTGTGCCTGCCTCCTAGCAGAAGGCTGACCTGTACCTGGCATCCCATGAACCTGCGGCAGCAGAGGCCACCACTATGCCAGGCCATGGGGGAGACGGGAGCAAGATGACCAGAGCAGAGCATCCAGGGCAGGCCCCCAATACCTGCCCCCGTCACTGGCCCCCAAAACCCCTGACCACACCGTGCAATCCTTCTGGGAGCAAGGTAACCAGGAGACATGATTCCCACGAACCTGGGGCATTACAGGCCGCCCCCAGGCCAGGCCGCGGGGAAGGTGGGAACAAATCCCCCAGCTCTCACAAGAAAGCCCCCCCTTATTCCACCTCCACAGCTGCCACACCTGCCATCGTCCCCGCTGCTCCCTGACTGGACCACACAGGCCTCTAGGGAGCAGTGTGACCTAAAGACGAACCTTGGGCAGCAGAGACCGCACCCCGCCAGGCCGCAGAGCAGATGGGGGCAAATGACTGCCTCCCACTCGGCAGCCCCCTCCCCATGCCGCCAGGGCTACGGCCTCTGCCATCTTCCCAGCCCCCTGGCCGCACTGCGCCCGTGGTCGTACTAAAGTGGGTATAGAGGGAACATGTCTCAACATAATAAAAGCTATTATGACAAACCTACAGTCACCACAATACCCTACCAAGAGAGCGGAAACCCTTTCCGCTAAAATCTGGAACAAAAGAAGGATGCCCACTCTCACCACTTCCATTCAATTATCGTTTTAGAGTTCCTAGCCATAGCAATCAAATGAGAAGAAGAAATAAAAGGGATCCCAGCTGGAAAAGTAAAGGTCAAAGTGTCATTATATGTGGGTGACATGATGCTATATATAGAAAACCCTGAAGGCTCCACACACAAACTACTAGAGCTACTACCCGGCAAGGCAGCAGCACACAACATCCACACACAGACGTCAGGGGCCTGGCTTCACACGAAAGTAATAAACACTTTTAAAATTGCATCCAAAAAATAAAATACTTAGGAATAAATCTGACCAAGAACGTGAAAGACTTACATGCGGAGAACTACAAAACACTGACTACGGACATTAAAGAGGACTTAAGGAACGGAAAGATATCCCAGGTTCTTGCACTGGAAGAATTAATATTGTTAAAATGGTCATCCTGCCCAGAGCAGTCTGCAGATGTAATGCGAACCCTATCATATCACCCAGGGCGTTTCCCACAAAACTGCAACAAATCATCCTAAAATTTATATGGAATCGCAGAAGACCCAGAGTTACCAAAGTTCTACTGAAGAAAAAGACCGAAGCTGGAGGAACAACCCTCTCAGACTTCAGACAATCTTACAGAGCTATAGTCATCCATGGTATTTGTAGAAGAACAGACATATGGATCACTGGAACAGAACAGAATGCCCAGAAATAAACCCCCAACCTTTGGGCAATTAATCTTTGACAAAGGAGGCAAGAACATACAATGCAGTAAAGACAGTCTCTTGAGCTAGTGGTGTAGGGAAAACTGGACAGCTGCATGTACATCAATGAAGTTAGCCTACTCCCTCACACCATACACAAAAATACATTTAAATTGGATTAAAGGCTTAAACATAAGACAAGATACTAGAAACCTCTTAGAAGAAACCATAGGCAAAACATGATCTGACATACACCTCAGCAATGTTCCCCTAGGGCAGTCTACCCAAGCAATCGAAATAAAAGCAAAAATAAACGAATCGGACCTAACTGAACTTATAAGCTTTTGCACAGCAAATCAAGCCATAAGCAAAACAAAAAGACAACCTACGAAATGGGAGAAAATCTTTGCAAATGTTTCGACTGACAAAGGCTTAATTTCCAGAATATATAAACAGCTCATACAACTGAATAACGAAAAAACAAACAAGGCTTTCCAAAAATGGGCAGAAGATCTAAACAAGCAATTTTCCAATTAAGAAATACAAATGATCATTAGGTACATGAAAAAATGCTCAATATCACTAATTATCAGAGAAATGCAAATCAAAACTACAATGAGGTATCACCTCACACCAGTCAGAGTGGCCATCATTCAAAAGTCAACAAATGACAAATGCTGGAGAGGCTTTTGGGAAAGGGGAACCCTCCTACACTGCTGGTGGGGATGAAATTTGGTGCAGCCATTGAGGGAAACAGTATGGACTAGGAATAGACTTACCATATGACCCCAGGAATCCTGCTCCTGGGCGTATATCCAGAAGGAACCCTACTTCAAAAAGACACCTGCACCCCAGTGTTCATAGCAGCACTATTTACAATAGCCAAGACATGGATAGAATCTAAATGTCCATCGACAGATGACTGGATAAAGAAGATGTGGTATATTTATACAATGGAATACTATTCAGCCATAAAAATGACAATATAACGCCATTTGCAGCAACACAGATGTCTCTGGAGAACGTCACTGTAAGTAAAGTAAGCCAGAAAGAGGAAGAAATATACCATATGAGATCACTCATATGTGGAATCTAAAAAATAAGAAAAAAAAAAGATAAATGAATGTAAATACAAAACAGAAAGACTCATAGACACAGAATACAAACTTGTGGTTCCCCGGGAGAAGAGGGTGGGAAGGGACAGACTGAGAGTTCAAAATTTGTAGATACTGACAGGTGTATATAGAATAGATAAACAAGATTATACTGTATAGCACAGGAAAATATATACAAGATTTTGTGGTAGCTCACAGTATAAAAGGGAATGCAACAAAGAATATATGTATGTTCATGTATAACTGAAAAATTGTGCTCTACACTGGAAATTGACACAACATTGTAAACTGACTATAAGAAGAAAGAAAAGAAGAAGAAGAAGAAAGAAGAAAGAAGAAAGAAGGAAGAAGAAGGAGAAGGAGAAGGAGAAAGAAGGAAGGAGAAGGAGAAGAAGGAGAAGGAGAAGGAGAAGGAGAAGGAGAAGGAGAAGGAGAAGGAGAAGGAGAAGAAGAAGAAGAAGAAGAAGAAGAAGAAGAAGAAGAAGAAGAAGAAAACGTGGCCAGTCAACTGACTGAAGGCTGAAGGTCTGGTGGGGACAGGGCATCAGAGAGAGTGAGCTAGAAAACCAGGATGTGGTGGTTGGAAAGTGGGTGCCAGAAACTGAGATTAAGGTAGGCAAGTAGCTTTTGGTTTTAAACGCAAGGGTAAGGGTATGACCGTGGGAGGGAATGAGGTGAGGAAAAGTACAAGATCCCTGGAGAAAAGGAGGTTAACGAACTAAGAGCACAGGGCATTGAAAAGATCATGTATCTGCATACTGAAATAACCAAAAATTGTCACAGGAATTTTAAGAAGAAAATGGCAATGAGCCAGGAGCTAAAAATATTAAAGAGAGGAGGAGGAGGGACCGGAAGTACATGACTACAGTAAGCAGAGGTTGTGGAATGGTCTGATGGCAAGGACTTCAAAGCTGTATTTTCAGGAGCTGGAAGGGAGCATGTCCAGGGATGGCACAGAGGAGCTGGCAGGCCCCTCCTGCCCATCCAGAGCAGGGGTAAGGAGAGTGCAGAGGGAGAGCATCATGAGAGAGAGGGTCAGGAGGCAAGGTCCTCACGCAAGAGCGAGGTTTCCACTGAGCAAAAACATAGAAGGAATGACATACATATTTTGCAGATGACAGCTCTTGAGTTCCGGGAGCACAGGGAAGGTCCCCAAGTGGAAAGAGGAGAGGAATGGGCCTGGTTAGCAGATGTACGAGGTCATACGAGCATCCAGGAACAGACTCAAGAAAGAAGACTTTAAAAGCAAAGAAATTCTGCCATTTGCAATAACATGGATGGACCTAGAGAATATTATGCTTAGGGAAATAAGCCAAGAGAAAGATGAATATGTATTTTATCACTTATGTGCAGAATCTAAAAAAATAATACAAATGAATGTATACAGCAAAGCAGAAACAGACTCAGATATAGAAAATAAACTAGTCATTACCAGTGGGGATAGGGAAGGGGGGCAAGAAAGGAGTAGAGGATTACGAGGTACAGACTACTATGTATAAAATAAATAAGCAACAAGGATATATTGTACAGCACAGGGAATGATGGCCATTATTTTGTAGTGACTTTTTTTTTCATCTTTTTTTAATTGAAGTATAGTGAGTTACAATGTGTCAATTTCTGGTGTACAGCACACTGTCCCAGTCATGCATATACAAACATATATTCCATATATTCATTTTCATATTCTTTTTCATCAAAGGTTATCTTGTAATGACTTTTAATATAGTGTAATCTGTTAAAATGCTGAATCACTCTGCCGTACACCTGAAACTAACATTGTAAATCAACTATACTTCAATAAAAAAGAAAAATCTAATAATTTAATTCAAATATGCTGCATTTTAATAATCTAATAATTTAAAGCAAATACACTTCCTGGGCCTTTTAACTAAGCAATAGGGAAAACTTCTTTGATTCTGCTTTCCTTTAGAACATGTCAGCGTAGTCAACATTCATATTACATTCTTTAAACACCATTTGACCTCTCATTTTCTTTCAAACAGATTTTTCTCATTCTTTAACAGCCTTAGTTTTTTTAACCCAGAAATAAATGCAATAAATTTAACAATCAAGTTGAACTTCCTAGAGAAGTCGAACTTTTCACTTGATACTAATCCAAGAACCAAATGATTTAAAATTTCTATTAGAAAGTTGTTAATCAAACACAAATAAATTCCAAACTAAAAAGGCTGAAGTTGGTACCAATTAATATACTTCAGAGAAAATCTAAAGTTATTAAGAGTTTCTGCAGAACCATCTAAAATTCACCCAAATACATTAAAGCATTCATCAAACAATATTTCAATTCCTGCTTTTTTGCCCTACGCCGCCATCAAAATGCAACATAGGCTCCACCCACTGGACAGTTTATGTTACTGCAACATTACCCTTTAACAATGGCCAATAGAGGTTTTCGTTCATTCAGTATAATTATTCATTAGTAAATTGATTGATTGACTGTCTTCTATAGACACTTGAATAGGGTATATAGATAATCATAATAAACTACTATAACAGTAATAGTATTATAGTAATAGCAAACACAAAAATGTAATAGTATTAAGTTCAACAGTAAAGACAAAAACGTCTGTCTTGATGAAGCTTATATTTTAGTGTATAAGCATAACATTTCTTATTTTGTTCCCTACAGTAAAATACAGGTATCTGTGTAATAGGTATCCTGGATAAGGCTGAACGGTAAGACTTTGGAAACTTGATGAATAAAAGCCAAAACAAAAAAGCCTTTTAATTAAAAGTTACCAACTTTTTTTTCTGTAGGGAAAAAACATAAATTCACCTTTAAGACAGTGTGTTCTCTAAGGCAACAAAAACACATCCTGTGTATTCACTGTCCCCCTGCATTCTTTTTATACAGGTTTACGAATCTGCTATATCCATCATTTACAAATTTTTTGTTATTTTCACTTTGCAAAAACGACATCATGCTATATGTGGCAGAGGGATGGCTTCATTTTTCATTTCATATTATATTGTTAAAATTCTTCACAGTGCAAGTGGACATAGTTCATTTACCCACTCTTCCACTGACAGGCATTTCCAGGTTTTTTCTATTGTAAATAGTACTTCTGTCATCAGCGGCCCACGTCCCCAGATGCATCTGTTAGAGATTTGCTTAGCTATATTCCTACAGTGGAACTCCTGTATCATGAACTACGCAAATGTTCAACATTCTGAGATAATAACAAGCTGTTGTTTTAGAGTGACAGCAACGAATTACACTCCCTCCAGAAATTTATTATGGATCATTTAAAACGAAATCCTAACACTTGGTATTTTCAGATTTTTCAATTTTGGGCAGTTGCATCAATGGATACAAAACAGTGCCTCATTGTGGTCTTGACCAGCACCGTGAATGACGTCAAATATGCCATCACAGCTTTCCTGGCCAGAAGTCCATCCTCCTGTGTGAAATGTTTGCCAGTGTCCGCCCCCCACAATTCGTAAGTTGTGTCATTTATGCTTTTCTTTTTATTTGTAGCAGTTCCCGGTGGACTCTTTTAACTCTTTCTAAAGCAATTTAATCTTACAGGAAAGATGAAAGGACAATACAAAGTGTGTTTATGTATCCCCTTCACCCATCCCACAGCTGTAACACTCTATGGCGTACCTCATCTGTCCCCATTCTCGTCTCCACCCTCTCTTCCTGCATGTGTGTGTGATGTTTTTCTCTGAACCATTTCAGAGAGCAAGCTTAGACATGACACTCCATTATTCACCAATACTGTAGCGTGTATTTCCTAAAAACAAAGACAGTCTCCTATGTAGCCAAATACAATCATCGAAATCAAGGGAGCAGCGCTGGCATATTACTGCTGCACGCTCCGTTCACATTTTGCAAACTGTCCCAACAGTTTCTTCCCTGGTCCTGGGTTCCTGGGTGTAATCCAAGACCACATGGTGCTGTCACTGTTGTGTCTCATGAGTCTCCAATCTGGAAGCGTTCCTTCACCTTCTGTCTTGCATGACCTTGACACTTTTGAAAAATACAGGCCAGTTCCTTTGTAGGAAGTCCCTTGTTTTGGGGTTTCCTCACAAATACCTTTAGATCATGCATTCTTGCCCAGAATACCGCAGAAGTGATTCATACCCCAGAACATTCTTTATGGAGATGCATGAGGCTGATTTATCTCATTACTGGTGAATTCGCTTTTATTAACTGGATAATTTGGTGTCTGCCTACTTTCTCTACCATGAAGCTATGTAAAAAGTATTTTGAGCTTATTAATTAGCACCTAATTAATTAGCATTTGGGGGTAGTTTAATCCTATGTAAATATCTACCCTGTGTCCAAACCCGTGCTGCTATCTCACTGTCTTAATTATAGCTTCACACTGAGTTCTTATACCTGGTACTTCAGAAATATCTGGGCCATTTTTCACGCTTTTGTCTTCCATATAAATTGTGAAAACAGCAGTTTCCATGATTTTGACTGCACTTGTGTGAATCTATAATTCAAGCTGGGGAGAACCGGCATCTTTATGCTATTGTCTTCCTTCCCATAAACACGATACGTCTCTCCATTTATTCAGTTTCTTGTTTATATCCCTAAGCAAAGTTTTACAGTTTTCTTTATGGCAGTCTTCTTGGAGAAATTCCTAGGGCAATTGAACAACTGGTTTCAAGAGATGTAGAGCTGAGATTTGGGATATAAAGAAAGGTATGAAAGCCTAATCTTTGCCTTGGACTGGAATTGAATCTAGACTGAACAGGGCTTGGTTCAGCTCAAGTTGAAGTGAATACTGCAGCTGCACCTACACATAACGAGTGTCTGAGATTGATGGTGAAATGTGTCTGACTGTAGTTACTCTGAATGGAGTTGGAGCCTCCACCACTTCCTCCCCCTCTCCTGCCCTGTGACGGTGCTCAGCCTTCCCTCTGCAGAAGTCAGTCGCAGTTGAGAGTGAATAAGACACTGTTAAGAGCCATGAGTAACCTGAGAAAGAAGAAGAAGCTGGGGCCAGGATTCCGTTACCGTAAGTGGAAGACTGCTGTTCTGTGGGAGAGGACGGCAGCCCTGAGCAATGAGGACTGTGGAAGGAGACCACGAGCAGGAGCGTGAGAGGAGATATTCAGAAACCCAGGCGACAACCAGGAGGGAAGACCTAGGAGTGGGTACTCAGAAAGTGATGGACCACTGTTCCACAAACATCCCACAGTCACCAGCCCCCCTCCATTGTACACTACAGCCAGAGAGGCGTCCCAGTCAGCAGGTAGCCACCCCGACTGAGATCGTAGGCAAGACCCCCTGGTTTCTGCTAATGGCATCAAAGCCAGCGTGGCAAAATAGGGTTTACACAAGATGGAGAGACGGAGCCTTGCTAGTAAGTTATACATTCAGCAGTGGCCAGCCCATGCAGTATAACAGCCCAACGAGCTGCAAGAGCACAGCGCCTAAGAGAGCACAGTCCTGCACGGGCCAGCACCACGTGGTCCCTCTGGCTTGACTCAGCATCACATTCAGAACCCTCGGGGAGTCAATGGGCACGTGGTGTCATGACACCCTTAGAGTAGGTCATCAGGAGTTTGCAGTCATTACTCTTGGCAAGAAATGTTCAATAAGATTTCATGATTCAGCCATAAAAAAGAATAAACTAATGCCACTGGCAGCAACCGGGATGGACCTGGGATCATCATTCGAGGTGAAGTAAGCCAGAAAAAGAAAAATATCATATGATATCACCTGTATCATAATCTAAAATAAAGACAAATGAACTTATTTACAAAACAGAAACAGACTCACAGGCATAGACAACAAACTCATAGTTACCAATGGGGGAAGGCGGTGGGAAGGGAGAGGTTGGGAGCTCGAGGTTTGCAGACACTAACTACTATATACAAAACAGATAAACAACAAGGTCCTACTGTATAGCCTGGGAACTATATCCGATAGCTTGTGGTAACCTATAGTGAAAAAGAACATGAGAACAAATATGTGTATGTATATGTATGACTGAACTATTATGCTGTACACCAGAAATTGACACAACATTGTAAACTGACTTTATGTCAATTTAAAAAAAAAGATTTAACGAGCAGCTGTAAAAAAGATAACAAAGGTGTTGTCCTAGGCAAAGCAGAACGCCTCACCGGGACTCGTGCCCTTGACGGAGAGCCACGAAGAGTCCCCGCGCGCAGGGCCCAGCTTTCTCCAGAAAGTGGTGCTGGTGCTGCTCGCTCCCACAATTCAACTATCAGAGCTCAAAAATAATTCCTTTAGTGTGAAGTTTTGAAAGTGTCAGTTTCTCACTACAGCCCTTAAAACACAGTAATGTATGCTTGAAATGTCAAATTTTAACCAATGTAACTTCCTGATGAGATTTTTCAACATAATTTAGCTGCAAAATGTACTCTCAGGTAACTAAATACATTGACCAATTATGCAAGCTAATTACAGGCGGCTGCCTAAGATGATGATTTGGCTTTAGAGCAGTGCTTGGGACATTTTCTGTGACAGAAATTAGATGCAGAACTAGTTTTCCGTGGAGACAAGTTCATGATAGCTCTCCTACACACCCCTGCCACAGTTATAATTCCATTTTGCTGGTGACTAACTTTGTGACCTGTGGAAGCATGCAGCAGAATGTGTCTAGATTTAGAAACTGTCAGATATGTTTTTATTTAATTTAAGCGTCTCAGAAACGACTGCCATAGGAAGACACCAGTTAGAACAAGTCTCCCAGCCATCAGAAGTTAAACCAAGATATCACAGTTGGTGGGGTGAGGGGAGGGGGATGTAATCCAAGGCAAGAAAGGAAAAACTGAAGAGAAATCCCAGAGGATTCAGTTTGAGTAGTTAGAAATCTGAAATGATTGACAACAGGCCCATCGGATGAAATATTTCTCCCTCCCAGTCTAGTCATATTTTCTGACATTTTAACTATTATTTAAGCTACGTTTTACAAAATGTGACATCCATGAATGCAAAGAAATTAAGATCTGCATTTATAAACACATAAGGACGTATACACTTAACAGTTTTTGTCTCTTTGGACCATGGTGAGAAAGCTCAGAATATTTAGCAAACAATACTCTGACTTGAGACCTTTGTCTTTAAGTTTAATAAATCCAGCCAATGACCTTGTAAGTGGCCCCTCACTGACCCCCACAAAGGCATTTTAAACATTTCAGGGTATATAAGATGTACTATACTGAACCTGGATAAATTCAGGTAAACAAAGATTGCATCCTTTTAATTTATCTGAAAGCATTTTCCTTCCTAGTAGAAGATGCATAATTTTGATTTCATTTATTCCATTTTCAAAGGCGTCCATTTGCTCCTCTCTGGAACAAACAAATCCAACATACACATGCCCTGCGGACCTCTGCCTTCCCTGTACCCAGCACATTCTTTCTTCCACGTGTGCCCTCTTGTGCAGCGAGGAAGAGCAGGGACAACCTGGGAGCCAAACCCAGCCCGCCGCCTCCGAGCTGCGTGATTTCCTCTCGGGAGAGCCACCTGTCAGAGTGCTTATGTGGATGTGAAATAACATACGTGCTGTGTCTCATAATAATACTCAGAAAGCTGCAGCTGCTGCTCATCACACGAGTGCTGTCCTCCATGAACAGACGCCGCCTCTCCCCCGCTACATTTGTTTTCTTCACTAACTTAACAATTTGGCCATTCCTTCTGACACACTGCTCTCATACCCACTGACAGCTACTATGTGACAAAATGAACCATGCGGCTCTTCGGTTTATTTTGAAATTAGGAATTCTCTTTAATTTGCTTCTGATGTTACCTGAATTTTAATGCCACCTCATTATGTGAAATGAGCACATGAAGGAAAAGGCATCCAGGAGGTCCCTGTAGGAGCACAGCCCTGAGATGCAGGGGCAGGGACTGGGAGGGGGGCCCTGGGAAGCAGGAAGCCTGGGGGCCCTCAGGGGCTCTGACAGGGAAGAGCCCAGTCCCGGGACCAGAGGAAGGACTTGACCCTGACACGTCACCTTCCTTCTCCAAGCCTCAGACGCCTCACCCATAGACCTGATTAATAACGCCTCCCCAGTGGGGTCACTGTGAGGACTGGACGGGCTAATACATACATCACACATTTAGCTGAGAGCAAACACTCAATAAGAGACGGCGGCGGCAGCAGCAGTCGTGGTCTTCATTTCTAAGATGCCGAAGGATACAAACCACATTTTTTGTTTGTTTCACTCAGTTCCCCCACTGAAATGTAGGTGATGGTGAGAATGGTGACATGCTCTCTGTGGGAGGCAGGCAAAGCCTGTATTCTGCACTGTGTGTTTGACACTGATGGAGAGTACTCAGTTCTACCGGAGCAGGCAAGGGAAAACAGGCAGGGTGGCTAACACTTGTAAGACGTGCTAAACAAAGATGCTGAGGAAG
Source organism: Vicugna pacos (assembly GCF_048564905.1). Classification (NCBI taxonomy): domain Eukaryota; kingdom Metazoa; phylum Chordata; class Mammalia; order Artiodactyla; family Camelidae; genus Vicugna; species Vicugna pacos. The sequence continues at coordinate 8,636,091 of NC_132998.1, forward strand.
CAGGTGGCCCGTGAGACATGAGCGGAATTCACAAGGTGTGTGTTTAAGAACAGATAGCTGGCCATCAGGAAGAAGTGCTAAAGAGAGAATGAATGAAACATACGGTTTTTAAACAGATGGAACATTCAGATGGTTACTTATATAGGGAAAATGATGGAAGGACCAAATCATAAAATACAAATCTGGTCCCCTTCAGACAGACACATGTCATCTCTCAGCTGGAGTCCCACTCCTGCTTTGCCTGCGCTCTGCCCGAGAGACAGACCTCACAGCTGTCCAGCAAACTGTCGCTCGGGACAGAAGTGCTGAGGTTCACACAGACTGGACCGCACCCCGGCCAGGATGGAAACCACGCACTGACTGGCTTACACCTGGGGGCCTCTCAGCCAGTCCCTTGTGGCGCAGAAGATGAGGCGACCCTGCCAGCGATAGGCAGCTGGAGCGGGGCGTCCATTGCACCAAAACTGCAGGGCTACAAAACAAAACAAAACAAAACAAAAACTGCAGGGCTGCTTCACAACAGAAAGAACAGTGGTCTCCCGGAGCAAAAGTGGTACCATTAGAAGGACGGAAGAAAGGGAAGTGATGCTGCACAGACACCAAGCGTGCGGACTGCGCCCACAGCCTGGAACCTTCCGCAGCACACAGGTGCTCCGTACGTCCCCGATGAATGTATTGTTCTATGAGGTTTTATCAGCTGACTTCCTCTAAGCCCACTATTTGCTTACTGACAGTTAATGTGACTGAAAGGCACTCATCTCCTGTTGCCTCATGGAAGCATTCATCCTTTTAAGATGATTAGATGGAGTCATTTCAGAAAGACTGACACAATTCTGCCTCCTGCTCCTTAAATGCAAGCCATTGGCGATGATTATTTAATGTTTGACTTTAACTGCAGGCTGTTGGGTTCAGACAGGCCATTCGCTTAAGCACAAGGTGTTTGCGCCATCTCGTCTTTGGTATCTTTCGCGCTCCATCTGATTTCCCCGCTGTGTTCCTACCAAAGCTAGTTTCTTGCTGTGACACAGCCTTCCAAACTTCAAGTCCACTTCCGACTGCTCTCCACGTTTCAAGCACACTTTTCTGACAGGGTCAAGCAGAATCAGAACTTGGGGGGGGGGTGGCTTTGTATTGTTTTATTATCATTCAACGAACCTTTTCCCAGCGTCTTTCCTCTCTGGGGGCTTCTGCCGCAGTTTTGGCCAGCTCCCAGTCAGAGGGTCTCAGTGTGTCCATCGGCAGTGTTACTTTCTGCTGAGTGGAATGCATGGCTGAGACAAATGCCCTGAAACCTGAATTCTAATTCTTCAACTAATTCACCATGTTTACCCAGAAGAAAACGTTTTGCAGAAAGCACTCTGCTAACCTTTAGGGTGTGGTCTGTGCTTCGGTAGTAAAAGCAGTGTGATTTTACAATCGGATACATGGTTAGAACCAGCTTTCTCTAAGGTAACCAAAGGTTTATGGTTGCCCTTGCAACCAAGACCTGCCTGAGCTCTGACTCCTGGCTGGAGCTGTCTGCCCATCTCAGTTTCTTGTGGGAGCTGAGGTGAGGGGGTAGAAGATGATGTGAGTGTGTTAAAATGTACCCAGGGTTTGTTTTTGATCAGGGGCTGGAAGGTAACAGACACAGAGACAATTGCCTTTGAGAAAGCAGGCAGGTTACTCACAGCCCCAAGAGGAGGGGCGTGCCAGGCAGCGCAGGGCCACGTGGGCCAACACCACTGACGTCAGGAGGCAGAAGGAGCGACGGGAAAGCACGGCCCACCACTGTCCTTTCTGCAGGAAGGAAGGGATGGGCAAGGCAGGGTAGGCAAGTTTGGATGGTTTAATCCTTTCAATGGGCTCTGGCCTGTAGGGTGGTCTCCAGTGGTGGAACCCGGCCCTGAGGTGATTTAGGGCAGGGGAAATATTGGCTGGGTGTGAGCCAGTCACAGGAAGGGGGTGGTTGGTGATACGGCCTTTGGATTGACTGGCTTGTGTGCGAAAGTCTCACAGGCAGGTTGTTCACTCCATCTGCAGGAGTCAGCCAGCCCAGGAGGGGCAGTCTCTCCAGCATTAGCAAGACCCCAAGATGTCAGAGCATCATAACATACAAAATACAAAGACCACAATTAACACAGTGAGGTGAAGGGAGAAGATGTTAACACTTGCGTGGATCGTGGGAGAACCAGGGCCAGCATCGCACACGGGGATCACGGGACAGATGTGTCCTGGCTCACTGCTGGGCCTTCGTAACGTCCTTCCCCTCTGCCTGGCTGTTCGCCACCGCCCTGCACCCTGTCTTCCGCTCCAGGCCCCTCTCACAGAGTATGTCTCTTCACAACCAACTGAAAGCTCATGCGTGTGGAGGTTTCTCCAAAGTGGTTTGACCTGGAAAGCAACGGGTCTTGTGAAGGTGACTTCGCTGTCTTCCTCCATCTTTCTGCCAGTTGTACTGGACTGAGATAAATGAGAGCAAAAAAACCTCATCAGCCACCAATGGGCACGAGGAGACTCTCTGCCCCAGTGACGTGGAACGGGATGCAATGGGGATACGCAGCCCTCTCCCGCACTCCTGTTTTCCATCACCAGGTCCTGTGGACTGTAGCCTATAAACATTGTTTTAAATCGGCCTCCTGCTCCCCATCACCCCTGCTGCCCCAGCCCTAGGGCAGGTCTTCATTATCTTTCACCTACACTAGAGCGCTAACCTCGTAAGTGGTCTTCCTGCCTCCAGTCTTATTTCCCTCAAACTCACTCTCCACACAGCTAAAGAAACTGTTCGAAATGTCAATCCAGCTGTGGAATCCCATGGCTAAACCCCTTCAATGGCTCCCTTGTCTGTAGCAGAAGTTCTCAGACTCTTCAATTTGCAGGATAATTTTTTTAAATATTAGAAACTTCCACGAAGATGCCAAATTTACATTTAGCTAAGGAAGGACGACTTAAAAAAAAAACCCATCTTCTACAAGCTACTATATATAAAGCAGATAAACAACAGGGTCCTACTGTACAGCACAGGGAACGATATTCAATACTTGGCAATAACCTGTAATGAAAAAGAATACGTACGTATATGCATAACTGAATCACTTTGCTGTACGTGAGAAGCTAACACAACACTGTACATCAACTGTACTTCAATAAAAAAAATTTTTAAAGTCTTCCACCAAAATCCTTTCATAAAACAGAAGCTCATTTAAAACTACACACATATGTGCACCCAGTGTGGTCTCAGAAACATTGTCAGTATCTTCCATCAAGTAAGTTTAACTTTGTGAAAAACTACACATCCCCAAAGAAGTAGAACTGCTGCCTCCCGTTGGCTGCAGTCTACATGGTATACCAGGCCTCCGGCGAGCAGGCCCCTGGCTGCCGCTCCAGCCTCATCTTTCCCAGGCCAAGCTCCAGGAGTTCCTCACTGTTCAGAGCTCACCGCCCCGACCCAGCACCACTGGGCCGTGTCCCACCTTCCCCTGGCTCAAGCTGCCTCTGCAGACTGTGTCTGGATGGACCGCAGCCTCCCACCGCAGTGCCACTCCCTTGGGGGACTAACTTTGTGCGCCCTGCAGCACTCAGAAAAAGAGCTCCATCCTCCAGAACCACTTTCTCACTCCTTACACACTCGCGTCCCCATCCCTAGGGATGGGTTTAAATGAGCCAATAACGCCCTGTGCAGTTCAGGCCCCTTTATCCTTAGCACACCCGTCCACATGGTGCCCTGCACAGTCACCTGCCTGGTCATCTCTTCCTTCCACTAGTCGGCAGCTCTCCAGGCCAGGAGTCAGGGTTGGTGTGCTTTTATTTTTCTGTCAACAGTGACTCGACCCAACAAGGGCATTCAAAAATGTGCACTGACTGAAGAGGCACATGAATAGCTAGCTATTTTTCAGAGGAATACGTGATGACAAGGAATCTAATCATGCAGCCATCTTTAGTTCTTCAGGAGAACGACAATGTATAAATTAAGCTTTGTTCCGCATTTACTTTGGCCTTCTTTGGGCGGTGGACTCCCTTTACAAAACTAGGACAGCCATCTTGGTTCCCCCTCACACACGTCTCGTTTGATTAATTCAAGAGGTCAGTCAGTTCTCTGCCTATTCCCTAATCCACACATATCTTGTCACTTGGAAAAATCTGAGGATGGGAAAGTTGTGCATATTGTTCAAAGTTTTTCACGGTTAAAAAAAAAAAGACAGATGCTAAACATGTATTTTGTTGTCGTGATAACGTATGCCTTAGTGTAATGCTTATTCCCTGAAGACGGTGTCTTTAAAAATGATTTACCGGCCACAGGAGGATTATAATACCCTTGGTGGTAGTTACTGTGAAGACACGCATGGGCTGTCTCAACTGGTACAACATCCCATGTTAGGGCACCGCGAGCCTGATTCTGGCACGCAGCTCCCACGTGAAGCTACGGGTTTCCAACCCTGCAAATGGTGTCATCGCAAACCGGCTGCACCTAGTGAGTTTTTTTTTTTTTACCTATTTACCCTTAGGTTTCCCAACTTTTACAAATGTGAGGGCACGCATGGGGAAATGACGGAAAATGAGGGCTCTGGAATCACACTGAGATTTAAACCTGTATCCTTCACTTGCTGGACAAGTGACCAAGGACAACTTAAACTATCTTCTTAAAAGTCTCATCTAGAAAATGGGGACAAATTAGCATACAATTCTTAAGGTTGTTATAGGATTAAATGATATAATCTATCTAAAGTGCTTGGCTCACAAATATATTTTCACTTGCTCTTTTTCCTGCCTCCCCATGTAGGACTCCAGCCCCCTGAATCCTACCTACCAGAAGCTAATGAAGTGTACTCTCCATTTATCTGTTCTGAAATTGCCCAGCGTCTTCCCTCTGCTCCATCTCCCTGATAATGTACCCCCTCAACCTCAGTGCCCTCCAGGCATCACCGTCTCCCAGCAGAGAGCACCGTCATAGCTTCCGGGCACCATCACCCACCAGTGTCACACTGGAGCCCCTCTGGTGCTGAAGCTGGTTTGGGAGAGTGACATGAAGTACCAGGACATTAGTCTTGGCACCCTACAGTCTAACAGAGATTTGTGACACAGCTCTTTCAGATTTCGGTGATGATACACCATCACCACTCCACCCCCGCTGCACCCCACTGAGGCCCTAAGGATGGGACTAAGGAACCAGCAACACACAGCGCTCAGAATTACCCCTCACTTCTGCCTTTCCGGGTCAAGCTAGAGGACCAAGAGGAGGACTCACTCCCAAGAGATTCTCTAGTCTCTCTCAAAAAAAAAAAAAAAAAAAAAAGACACCTGGAACCTACACATTTTCTGGACATACCTAACAAGGCTGACCCCAGCTGCTGGGAAACCCAGCTCCACTCGAGAGGGGGCTCTTCCCCTTGACAGAAGGACAGCCCACGCCAAACCCCCTCAAAGTGCTAAGCAGCTCCTTCTTTTCAAAGGATTATAGTAAAGACACATAGGAAGCATCTAAATTGGTAGTTTGGAAATCAAATTCATCTTCCCGACGGAACGTGATAGAAGAGCACATTACCGTCTCTCGTATTCTGAGTCCTCGGCGAGTGCTCCAACGGCCTGGGCCGGGCTCCGTGGTGGACAGGGAGGCAGGAGAACCAGCGGAAGAGAAGGTATGAAGCGAAGCCTCCTAGCCCGTGGGTATTATTCCTTCCGGGAGAACCCCAGGCCAGGACAGCTCACTTCCTTCCCACCGCCTTGGTCCTGACTCAGGCTCCGTCCCCTCCGCCCACTGCACAGCCCCCAGCTGTCTGAGCATCGCCCCTCCTCCGGGAGGAGAACAAGTACAGCTCCGGTCTCAGGTTTCCCACAGCTGTTCACTGTTACTTACATTGACAAAACGGGGGAAAGGTAAAGGTCAGTGTACTTTTAAAGATACAGTCCAGTTTGCCACTGACATTCCCCCGAGAGCCAGGGAACACAGGTCTAAATCCTTTTCTCATAAACAACCCTGTCTTTATTATTTTTCTCACAAACTTTGTCCATCTCCCTCCAGACCTTGATTAGCCTGGCCTTTCCAAGCTCCTTTTTTTTTTTTTAACCTAAACTAAATAAAAATATAAGACTAAGATAGAGGAAAACTAACCTTAAATTCCAGAGAAAAATCTAAAACAACGATTCCACGCGTATCTTCCTTTACCACAGTATTTCCTTCCAGAAGCTGTAAGAGCCCCGGGAGGCAGGGCCGCACAAGGGCCCTGGCAGAGGTGGAAGGCAGTGTGCTGCAAGTGCAGCTTGACGAGTTTGGTGTTACTATTATTTCTGCTGCAGCTACAGCTGTCAGTGATGATGATGATGATGGTAATATTTCCTGTCGCCCTGTCACTGCTTATGTTTCCAGGACTGCTGGTGCTGTCACTGGCGTCACCTCCAGAGATACCAGGTTGTCAGGCACCTCCACTACACCCAAGGTCCCCGGGGCTGGGGGCACGGCCACTGCGATGGGCTTGTGAGGAAGATGGGCGAGGGGAGTGGGGAAGGAACTGGGGTCAGGGGTGTCTCCTCTGTATCCGGGGTTGTCAGGATCACAGGCACTGCAGCCACGGCCAGGGATGCTGGAGTCTTGGGCAGGAACCAGGGTTGTGAGCTCGGCCCCTACAACTGCCTGGTTCCCTGTGGCCACGGGTGCTACTGTGGCCAGGAGGTCAAAGCCATGAGTGCCTACTCCTCTGTGGCTAGTAGTCCTCTGGTCCCACGGGTGGAGGCCAGGACTGCAGACGCTGCCTCCACGGTTCCCCCAGTTCTGCCTCCTCTAGTGCTCCAGCCCACCCATCTTCAGCAATACAGCTGTGTGGGTCTGTCTGGCGTCCTGGTGGCTGGAGCACCTTGGTTGAGGAACCTTAGTTGAGTTATGGATGTTTAACAGCTGAGGACTGAATCAGAGAGACAAACGGAGTGTGTCTTGCCGCCATGATGCCGGTGATCCCTGTACCTACCATGTTTCAACCACTGATCTGACTTAAGAAGTTTTACAAGTTCGTGCCACTTAGCCCTTACTGTAATCCTATTAACTGTGAATCTGCAAGGGGAAAAATGGGCCTAAAGAAGTTAAATAACTTTTCCAAGGCCACACAGCCTGTAAGTAGTGAAATTGGGATTTAAACCCACATCTCTGATTCCAAAGCCCCTATTTTTTCATCCACAAAAAAGAGATTTAATTGGATAATCTCTGAGGTTCCTAGAGATCCAAATTTCAGGGAGTCTAGGGGTGGAATAAAGGATTATCTCTGCAGGCCTGGGTTGTCCAAATCCTGCACATTCCAGAGAAAAGTTTCCTTGTCTGGTTCCTAAGAGATACTCTCTATGACTCTGGAATATCCAGCCTAACAAGCGTATCTGTTTGTCTGGGGCCTTGGGCCACTCCAGACAGTTAATGCTAACAATGTTACCCATAGCGGGGCCGTGTGCCATGTGGTGTCCGCTTGACCTCTGGTGGGGCTGGAAACCGAGTAAATAAGGTCACCCACGTGGGCCATCAGCCACGCCAGTGTGACCAACCTCCAATAAAAGTCATGGAACGGACACCAGGTTTGGTTGGGTTTCCCTGGCAGAAGATACTCCGTGTGTGCTGTGACATGTCACTGCAGAGAGAATTAAACGCTGTCTGTGGGACTCTGCTTAGGAGAGGCCATTTAGACACTCACGTCTGGCCTCTCCTGGACTCTGCGTTGTGAGTCTTTCTCTTTTGCTGCTTTTCCTCGGTATCCCTTTGCTGTAACAAACCATAAGAGTGAGTATGACAGCCCTTCTGAGTTCTGCGAGTCCTTCTCGCTAATTATTTAACCTAAAAGTGGTCTTGGGGCTCATCAGCCATAGCATCACTATTCTCAATTGTTTGATGACAACTCAGTATTACCGCTTTTCTGCAATCCAGGGGAGAACCCGAGAGTGACATTTCTCAAAATTATTTTCCCCGTATGATTATGAGGGTTTGCCAGTGCGACACTTTCATTCAACTCAGAGAGCAGGAGAGAAAGGGAGCCAGTATTTGGCAGAAGTCCCTGCAATCAGACGCACAGACCAGTGATCAACAAACTTACACTGTGAAGGGCTGCACAGTAAATACTTTCATCTTTGCAGGCCATACATTTTCTGTCATAAGTACTAAACTCTGCCATTGCAATGCAAAAGTAGTCATAAACAATACAGAAACAAGTGAGTGCAGCTATGTTCCAATAAACCTGTATTTATAGACATTGAAATTGAATTCTATGTAATCATCACATGACACAAAATATTCTGCTGTGGGTTTTTTTTCTTTGACCACTTAAAAGAATGAATCTATTCTTAGCTCACACACTGTACAAAACCACGTTTTTCCCATCGCCATAGTCTGCCAACCCCTCACACAGGGAGTCAGCAGACACAGGATTCACAGGGGTGTCTCAGTGAGGTCTTGAGATCCGCCACTTCAGTGTTTCAGGACGGGGCTCTCAGAAATGGCTTTTCTGATTCTGACCCCCTAGCCTTTCAGATGACATGTAGGTCTTTAATTTCCTCTTTTAAAACCCTTCATGCTTGAAACATACAAAATGAATTCTGCTTTAATGACCAAACTCTGGCTCTTAGAACATTTAGTATTGGCACAGTTTCAGTAAAACAGAAGCTCAAAGAAGGGAATCTGGGATGTGTTCCAAGATCTGAATGAAGTTAAAGGAAGTAATAACCTCTTTGCTGGTAAGAAGTAAGAGTTCTTGGTGCCTAGCATGGAGTGGCAAAATAATTCCTTAAATTTCCACTCCTAGTTGCCTGGAATTAAGTGTCTAGAGAAAACTAAGTGTTGAAAGACTACCAGGACTATTGCAATAGAATGTTCTAGTAGGAAATCTGACAACAAGGACTATGGAGTTGAGTACGTAACACGGTAGCTTATAGAAGGCAAGCTTCTAAATTCTCAAGAAGTCAGAGAACCAAAGAGCCTTTATGATTGTCCTGAAAGAATCTTCTATTTCCTGTAGCTACAGGGTTGAGATATTTGAAAATCAGAACCAAAATGTGATCCTATAGTTGGCGGATGACAAAGGAAGTTGAACTCATAGTGAACTCTGTCAAGCCTCTTTTGTAAAAGGGTGTTCAGCGGGGGTGGGGGGCATGAGAATTGGGACGGGGCACTTGGGGAGACTCCAAGGGGGAGAAGAGGCTGTTACACTCTACTGGCAGTTGTGGGCAGATGCTGAGCAGACAGCAGGTGAGAAGCACCCAGCAGGGCCTCTCCCGCCCTCGAGGACCACCCACTTCCGTGGTGCTGGCTGAGATTATTGGCAGTGGGCTTCTCGACCTGCCCTTGATCCCATCTGACAAGCAGGGAACCTCTGATTCCCTACATTCTTACACAAACAGCAACTTCTATTTGCTTGAATGAACACTGGCTGATACCGTGACTGAACATCAGTTATCCAAAGTATTAGAAGATCTGTGACTACGCCGTTTCTCAGCAATGCTAAACAAGAGGCCTGTGCCAACATGAAAAAGTGAGTGATGTTCCAAAGACAGGCAGGACCTGGGGGATGCTGGTTGCGTGCTCTTAGCTGTGTGTACCATATAGAACGTCAGGACCCATGTGTGTTTCCCAGACAGATACTGAGGAAGGAAATTTTCTCTGAATTAAGAGCTTTTGAGTCTTTTTATTGTTGTAGCTCAAGATTCTGTCTGAATGCCTGAGCATTCAATAAATATTTATTTAGCACTGGGATTTGCCTGAGCAGAATGAATCCCTCCCTGCCCAGTTGCTATTACCAGTTCAATAGTCAACAATTAATATTATCAGCAATACTCAACAATATGGCACTGTTACATTAAGAGTCCCAAAGGTGGCCTGTCTCACAAAGACCTTCAGATGGGGTTGTGGATTTGTTTATTTTGTTTGTTCTAAAACAATCCAACTTTCACCTCCTATTTGCAAAATTCACATCTTTCTAAATGAGGGAATTTTAGAACTCGGATGTATTCAATGAAACTATGACCTGTTTTCCAAAACTCAAGTGAATGTATTTTAGAACAAGAAGAACACCCTGCTTCTACTGTCAAGATTATTTTCCTTGTTTTAAACACAATATGCCGTGATTTCAACCTAAATAGATTTTTAAGGAAGGCATACTTCTCCATAGAATTTAGCTTTCTGTCCCAAAATCTCTGAAGAGACTTCTATTGAATATTTTAAAATCACAACTGTAAAACTGCAAGAAGAAGGAAATTTCTACAACATATTTTGGGTTATAAAGTTACTTTACACACATTTACTAAAAGCCTCTCCTTCTGACATGTTTCTTTACCTGGTGAGTAATATTTAGGGGGCTTTTGATGCTAATAAAGTTCAAGAAAGAACAGATAAAAGAAGAATACTTTATCAGTCAATGTTTCTGGATATATAAATATAAACATTTTATGGAAATCAACTAGCAAACTTATGAACTACTGGCCAACAGAGCACTTAGACAAAGTTCAACAAAATAATGGACAAAGCAGGATCAATGGAACACGTCTAAAAAAATAAATAAATAAAACCAAACCCCAAATTTTATCTGTGTCTTTCTTTCTGAAGGCAGCACTGGCCATTTCGTCTCAGCATTCTGAATTTACTTCCACTGAGAGCAGAGACTTTGAGCGTAGGGACTTGAGTTCACCTCTTCACTCAGCACTTAGAATTATCTAGTGTAAGCAAAGCCTCAACTAGTATTCTTTCAGTGAATGTAGCGCGAGTGGATAATTTTTTAACCTTTTATTTTACCTTTTTTCTTCCACAATTTTGTCAATTATACCTCAATAAAACTGAAAAATAAAATAAAATATAGATTTCCTTGTGGGGAAAAAAATACTTTTCAAAGGCTTGTTTCCTTATGACTGACCTCTGCCTACATCTTCAGTCTCGTTTTGTGTCACCATCCCCTTATTCATAATCACTCTCCTGCTGTGTTGCTGAGAAAGACGAGAGAGAGATTCAGGATGCAATCTGAGGACATTGGATAGCTTTAAGGCTATGGCCTAGCCAGACAGGAAGAACTGAGAGGAAGCAGGCAATAAACAGATTAATTAAATTCAATCAACTGGTGAAGTAACCTGGGATGGGATTTTCAGACTCAAATCAGACAGAATTAGATAACGTTCAGAGTGAATCTGGGACATTGTACTGTGAGAACACATTGTCTGCAGGGCATGGAATTGAAAAGAGAAAGAATCTCATACTGGTCAGTAGCAAGGAGAGAATCAAATCTTAGACCAAGACAAAATTCTCCAGCCAATCAGCAGCCTCAGCGTGCAGGGAATTTTTGCCTCAATTTGCTTGAAAGGATAAGCTCCATGCTCTTGGAATAAGGGCCACCATATGCAACTTTACTGGGTGTGCACCGCCCACTCTGGAGTCTGCCCCTTACATAGTAGTTGATGTGAATGTTGCCCCCAGAGTTGTTCAGGGAACCACCTAGGCAGCCATTAGGAGCAGTCTTCATGAGTAAGTATATTTTACCTCCAGGCAGAATATTAAAATTTTTTTGTGTTAGGTTCAAGAATAAAAATTTGTAATCAGTGGTTTGGTCTTGGTATATAGTTACATCTAAATCATTTGCAATATTGAAGAGAATTTGGCATATTAGAATATCTAAAAGATTAGATTTGTAGATCAGTAAGAAACATCTAGCTAGGGAAAGCCTGAGAAAAGTTTTCATAAAGAGACTGCTGAAAGGGGTTAACAGTACTCTGAAGCTTGTGACAGTGGCAGTTACCTCTCAAGGCCTGAAATACATGAAGAGGGGGTCACTGCCAGAACCCAGAGGCAGGGAGGACTGCATTGTATTGTGATCCTGAACTCAATCATTCTATTGGTCCCTCCTGCTTTCCGTTCCATCAGCTCTTTCAAGGATTTTGTTCCCTGTGTTATATCTCTTTCCACTTAAAATACGTAGGTTGGTGACTATTTCCTGCACTAAAGCTGGACTGGCACAGATGCTCCAAGCAGTTGCGGGGACTGGACTTCCAAGCGGACAGAAATGTGGAATTGGTTATCTGAAGACAGGGATTATCTAAACACTATGAAAAAGGAGGCATTTGTAGTTTAAGCATTAGCAAAATGACTGCTTAAATTATCACCTGCGATTTCTTAGAATGGAGCACCTGCGGCAGGCAGAGCTTCACGAGATTGCTTGGTAGTTCAAGTGGGAGTGGGCGATACAACAACTGTCTTGAAGAGCTTGGAGATTCTTCATTTTTATTTTAAAACATGGTCAGAAAACCAGTAGTCTCCTCTGATTGGCTTAAACAAATCTCCTGTATCTACTTAAACCATAGGGCTCATGTACCTGAAAATCAGAATATGACCCTGAAGAGCACAGAATTAAGATATAAGTTTAATTCAGAGGAAGAAAAATCTAACCTTACACCTAAAGGAACCAGAAAAAGAAAAGCAAATGAAACCCAAGGCCAGGAGAAGAAAGGAAATAATAAAGATCAGAAAATAAATGAAATAGAGACTAGAAAGACAACAGGAAAAAAAATCAATAAAACAAAGAGCTGCTTTTTTGAAAAGATAAACTGACAAACTTTTAACTAAATTCACTAATAAAAAAAGAGAAAAGGCTCTAATAAAATCAGAAACAAAAAAGGAAAACTAACAAGGGATAGTACAGAAATACAAAGGACTATAGTAGAGTATTATTAGCAGCTCTATGCTAACAAATTGAACAACCCAGAAGAAATGGACAAATTCTTAGAATCATATAACCTTCCAAGGCTGAATCAGGAAGAAAGAGAAAATCTGAACAGACCAGCCCGTGGTGAGGAGATTGAACCTCCCAGTAAACTGAAGTCCAGGACCAGCTGACTTTGCAGGTGATTTCTACAGAACAAAGATTTAATACCTATCCTTCTGAAACTCTTACAAAAAACCGAAGAAGAAGGAATGCTACCTAACATATTTTAAGAGGCCAAAATTACCCTGATACCAAAACCAGACCAAACAATACATACAACAAAAATTATAGGCCAGTATCTCTGATGAACACAGATAGAAAAATTCTCAATAAAATATCAGCAACGCGAATAGAACAATAAAGTAAAAGGATTATATACCATCATCATGTAGGATTTATTTCAGGGGTACAAAAATGGTTCAACATCTGCAAATCAGTGTGATGCATTACATTAACAAAAAGAAGTATCAAAATCATATGATCACCTCAATAGATGCATAAAAAACGTGACAAGATTCAACACCCCCTTATAATAAAAACTTTCAATAAGATGGGTACAGAAGAAATGTACCTCGACATAATAAAGACCATGTATGACAAAAATCACATCTAATATCATACTCAACAGTGAAAAACTGAAAGCTCTCTCTCTAAAATAAGGAACAATACTCTCATCTCTCTTATTCCACGTAGCACTGGAAGTCCTGGCCAGAGGAGTCAGGCAAGGAAAGGAAGTGGAAGACATCCACATTGGAAAGGAAGACATCAAACTATCCCAGTTTGCAGAGGACATGATTTTGCATATAGGAAACCCTAAGACGCCACCAAAAAGCTATTAGAAATAATAATCAAATATAGTAAAGTCTCAGGGTACAAAATCACATACAAAAATCTGTTGTGTTTCTATACACTAACAATGAGCTAGCAGAAAGAAAATTTTAAAAATCATTTCAATTACAATTACAACAAAAGGAACAAAATACCTAGGGATAAATATAATCAAGGAGGTAGAAAGACCTAGACGCGGAAAATTATAAGACATTGTTGAAAGAAACTGAAGAAGACACAAATAAATGGAAAACTATTCCATACTCAGGGGTTGGAAAAATTGACTTTGTTAAAATGTCCATATTACCTAAAGAAATCTACAGATTCAATGCAATCCCTATCAAAATCCCACTGACATTTTTCTCAGAAATAGAAGAACCAAAAACTCTAAAATTTATATGGAACCACAAAAGACCCCAAATAGCCAAAGAAATCCAGAGACAAAAGGACAAAACTGGAAGTATCACATTCCCTGATTCCAGATTACACCAAAGTGACTGTAATCAGAACAGCGTGGTGTTGGCCGAAAAACAGACACACACAGATCAACAGAACACAAGTGAAAGCCCAGAAATAAACCCCTGCATACGTGGACAATTAACTTACAACAAAGGAACAAAGAACAGACGATGGAGAAAGAATAGTCTCTTTAACAAATGATGTTGGGAAAATGGGACAGCCACACTCCCAAAAACGAAACCAGAGCACCTATCTCATAACATATACAAAAATGGATTAAATTCAGCTCAAAATGGATTAAAGACTTGAAGATCTGAAACCATAAAACTCCTACAAGAAAACACAGGCAGTGCATCACTTGACAACAGTCTTAGCAATATTCTTCTGGATATGTCTCCTCAGGCAAAGGAAACAAAAGCAAAAATAAACAGATGGGACTATGTCAACCAAAAAGCCGCCGCACAGCAAACGAAACCTTAACACTGAAAGGACAACCTACTAAATGGGAGAAGATATTTGCAAATCGTGTAACCAATAGGGGGTTAATATCCAACATATATAAGGAAACTCATACAACTCAACAACAGTAAAAGAACAAATAACCCAGTTAAAAATGGGCAAAGTATCTGAATAGACATTCTTTTCCAAAGACATAGCGATGACCAACAGGCACGTGAACAGATGTTCAACCTCACGAACTATTAGGGAAATGTCAATCAAAACCACAATAAGACATCAGCTCGTTCCTGTTAGAACTGTTATTATCAAAAAGGCAAGAATAACACGTGCTGGCAAGGACGTGGAGAAAATTAGAAGACAAACCCAAAATCTGGGCAAGACTAAACTAAGACACTAGGGATGCACACTTGGATACTAAAACTCTATAGAAACACAAAGATGTGATTACTATAAAAATCAGCATAGCAGATGATTTCATGGGGAGGCCGGGGGTGTGAGCAGAATGAGGCACATGGATTTACTGAATGAGTGTCTGGGAGAGCGATGTCCTGACCTGAAACGGTGATTACAAAGGTGCTTACTTTATAATAATTAATTAAGCTACAAGTGTATTCTGTGCAATTTTGGGCATTTGTGTTTTATTCTACAACTTTAGAAACTTAATAGTAAGATAGACATGTGGTCATGGACATGGGAAGAGTCATTTATTCAGCCAGTAACTCTTTGCTGATCACTCTCTCTGAACTAGGCACAAATTCTCTGCCTGCTTGGCGCTTACTTTCCAGTGAGAGACGTAAACAGGCAAGTAGATACATGCAGGCTAAGTCCTGTGGGAAAAATGAAGCAGATAAGGAGGCTGGAGTGTGATGGAGGCTAATGTTTTAGAGAAAGAAAGTCACACGGGACTCCCATCTGAGTGACATTTGAGCAGAGATCTGATGGAGAAAGGAGAGTTGTCAGAGGTGGAAGAATATTCCAAGGCAATGGGGACAGCACGGCTCTGGGCGGGAGTGTGATGAGCAGGGAGGCTGGTGCAGTCAGACAAGAGCGAATGAGGGCAAAGGACAGGAGGTGAGGTCCAGAGATTCCCTGAGGCCAGATCTTACGCGGCCTTAAGGCTAACTTTCGAGTTCTGAATGCAGATTTCAAAGCAGCACAAATCCATTTTTAGAGGTATGGTGCAATCCATTTTTAAAGTATATACTTACTTACATGAAACAAAACATTAAAAAAAATAACATCACCATCTCAACTTCATTATTGCCAATTCCCCTTCTAAAATTGACAGATTAGTGGCGTTAACATAGCACAAGCTTCTTGCGCACAGAAAAAGGATGACTACATTTTAGGCTACCAACGGTGCCTGCTAAGATGTCCGAGCAACCCCCAGCTAGCTCCAGCACGCAGAGAACAGGGCCACCTTCTAACCGCTCCCTAAATCCAGTGTCTTTAACCATGGACTTTTTTTGAAAGCTAACTCTGCCAGAAAAATATCTTGGTTGGGGCTAATTCACTTCTTTTATCTGTATATTCTGTGGAACCACGTGTAAATTATAACAGATGAGATTTGGGGTAAAAACTAGAAGGAATATCTTGATGAAATATGGTATAAAACATATGGAAAGAAATTACTAAAGCCGCTTTTGGAATAATTTCTTTTAAGTTTTAAGAATAAAATTGATGTCAGGCAATGTAGCCATTTCACAATTGTCAGTTTTCCTTCGATGATGTGATGCCTTCAGAGAGTAGAAGTGAGAGCTCTATGTCTCCTCCTTCATGACCTCGCCACCAGGCATACCAGGGTGAAGACAAAATTTGGACCAAATTCTGCTCCACATACCAACATTTTTTGCCAGATTCTTATACCCTGTTCATGCAGAAGCTAAGATTCCTGTACAGTATCTTCTAGCTAACCACATATCTCATACACCACCAGTTCTCCAAAGAAACATTATTTCATATGTTTCTTTTGCTAATTAACAAACTCTAATGCAGATTTAGATAGTAGCATTTGAAATGCTCTAGTCAGTCATTTCTCTAATGTGGATTCCTGCATAGTCTTTCAAATGCTAATTAACCACTCATGGAGTGTGGACTTCTGATTAAAATACTTCCAATGTTCTAATCACTCTCATGATGTAGGTTAAACTGGCACACACTTTGACATCACTCTGACTTACACAATGAAGCATTTTTAAATGAATTACCATTGATTTAACAGAACCTAGCCAAGGCTGATTCTGCTTGGGAAAAGGAAGAATGACTAGTTGACATCTTGTGGTCTCCTTTTCTTGGCCAATGATTCTTAATGCTTTACAGTATATATTTGGGCTGCGTTCAGAGAGAGCTTTATATTGTCATTATATGCAGCATACTAAAAGCAGTAGTTTTTATGTCTGGCCACGAGAGGTCAGTAAACCCCTGCTTATTCAATATTCCCATTTGCCATCTTCTTTTTACAACAAGGAGACTTATGAATTAATTTACATTCTGCATGGGAGAGTTTTTCTGAATCTTTAAAGAAGTAAAAGAAATGACAATTTTCCAAAGAAATCAAAAAAATCCTTGACCCACAGGCAGAAAAGACTCTTCCCTACTTTAAACGCCATCTTATGTATAGCTCAGTATGAAAGATTCTGCTTAAATTCTAACCGAGTAATCCAGGATTTAAAGCACAGATCCAACCACCATCATTTCCATTTGCAGGGGGAAAAGAGAAAGGAAAATTCAAATTAAAACTTTTAAAAGAATGTAGATTTCTAAGCTAAAATATAGTTCCTATTATTTGTATACTTATGTTCTCAACTTTCAATTATTTTTTAACTTCACAGTGATTTTGAGGTATGTAGGGAGGCATTATTAGCTGCTTTATAGGCTAAGAAAATAACACACAGCAGTGTAACCAGCCTGAGGTCCAAAATCTGGTTTCTAACCTAGAACCCTCAATATATTTACCTTCTCTAACCCCCCTCACAGACTCCCTCACATCTTTATTACCCCGTATGTGCGCTTAGTTATGTCTTTCTCTGCAGTGACAATGACATTTTAAGCTCCTTTGGGGCAGGAATCCAGGCCCTTCTCAATCACCCTACAATGACTTCAAAGTTAATCAAGAAATTGAATTTGCTAACTAAATAACTAATTTGAATTTGCCTGTCTCTGTGTCTTCCTGTAAACTCTGCAGGACACACACACACAATGGCGGGCATCAGCTCCAAACTGGAGACATCCCTGGTTGCGTTGTAAGTCTGAACAACATCAGAGAAACCACGTATTCAGGTATTTTTATTCACTAGGGCAGATCTTCAAACTAACTGACTTTGTACCCCAGCAGCAAAAATATATAGGCACATAAAACTAATATACAGATATGCATGTTTACAAATTATAAATATGCATATATATTAATATTTATTTACATTTAAAAACATACTCAAATACAAAAATAAATATCATGAAACAAAGATGAAATAAAAATATGTTTAGGTGATCATATGTTTTATTTCCTTTATAAGGGCACAAAAATATTTTTTGGTCTCTCTAAATATTATTATAATAATGTTTTATAATACCAATATGATTGAACTCTTACCTCCATGATTGTAATTATTTATAAATTACAAATATTTAGGAACATTTCAAAACACACACGCAAGAATAGAATTTTTAAACAACTGAAAGATAAAATATTTTAAATGATGCCACATCTTTTTAGTGTCCCCAAAACAACTTCATGTTCTCACATCCTTTTTTCCCTCAGATTACTGCAGTTCGAAGGTTTGAGTTTATTTGGTTACTTAGTTTTAACAGCTAAAGAAGTAGCCCCATAAAAACGTGCTTTTGCATCCATTCATATTTCAAGTAACGCGCTTAATAATTTTACATTTTATTATGTAAGATTATATTATCCTGGTTTTTCATCTCATAATGTGAAAAAAAGTTCACACGAATAGAAACCACCCGCACTACCGTTTTCTCGCAGATGACTTACGCTTGTACGTTAGTGTTACCTTGTAGTTTCTTACGTTCTTTGAAAGAATCTCTTTAAACCACTGGTCCATTGGGGTGGATTACCTTCCTCAAGCGAGATACAATCACCTTAATTCCCCTGTAGTGTCGTGCGTATAGTGCGCTCAAAGGGAAGGAAGAGGGGAGACAGCCACTTGTGTGCGAGCCTCTTCCTGTGGGACACCTACTCTGCTCTAAAGGCGCCTCACCGTCCTCCAGTTTGTGACCCTAAGACATGAACTGAATCAAGTGAGCATCAATCTATACACTGAATATTCTGGAAGCTTAAATTCCTTCTTACAATTTTAGGAAAACCCGAGGTAGAAAAAGTCACTGTGTTTGTTTTCTTTTGCTGCATAACAACAGTACCACACACCTAGTGGCTTAAAACAACATGCGTTATCTCACACTTTCTGGGGTAGGAGTCTGGGCATGGCTCTGCTTAGGGTGCCCTGGTTGGGGTCCTCCAAGGCTGCAGCCGAGTTATTGGCCAGGGCTGGGTTCTCAGCTGGAGGTCTGGCTGTGGGAGGGTCCCCCTCCCCACTCGCATGGTTGTCAGCATTCTGGGTCCCTGTGATCGCCGGACTGAGAGCTGCCGGGCTTTGCTGGCTGTTGGCCAGAGGCTGCTCTCAGGTCCCAGAGCCTGCCGAGTTTCTTGCCACATGGGTTCCTCAACATGGCTACTTCCTTCCTCACAGGCAGCTAGGGAGAGAGAACCCAGCAAGACCAGAGCCACAGATTTATGCGAAGTAATCACATGATCACTAACTCATAATCACGCACCTCCATCACCTTTGCCCCAACATTTAGAACCAAGTCACAGGTGCCTCCCAAACTCAGGAGGAGGGTAAAGACACAGAGAGGGGATACTGACTGGGAGGTGGGGATCATGGGACCACCTTCAGGGTCTGCCTTGCCACCTCACTATTTACTGTCAAAGGGGGAAAGATGCAAAAATAAATGCTGAAAATACCTAGTTCTTTTAACGAGCTTAAGTGTCATATCTACGCCTCCTTAAACGAGTTACCAGCTGAAGCAACGTTTAATTATACACGCCTTAGAAGGCCAGCGTTTCACAGTTTTTTCAGAGCAGGGTCTTCTGCTGGCATCTGAGCACAACCCCCTACGTTCTCTGTGCTGTTTCCTGGAACCCTTGCCAACAGGATTGTGAGTTAAAGTTCATCACTGGGAGGCATTCAGTCGAGGTCTGGCAGGCAGAAGGGAGACAGAACCATCCTTACCGCCGCGCAGGGCGGCAGATATTCTGTGACTGAGGCGTCGCAGCAGCCTCCAAGCGTGTCCGCTGGCGCTCCGGGCACAGGGGAGCATCCCAAGTTCTTCCTTGCAATTCCTTCAACTCCCTCACTCTCTGAAAGGTCCTGATGCACTTGAGCTTTCATGTCAGCTTTCCTCACCTTCTCTTTTCCTGCCCTTTTTGCAACATCTGACCACCTGAATTCAAACCCCTCCTCCTTGAATCCACACAGTAACTTCTGTTTTCCTGGCTGAACCCTTTTGAAGGACCATCATGTTGAATCCTGCTTGACTTCCTTTCTGACTCAGACATAAATACTGTCATCTGTTTAGTGTTTGTCCTTCTAGATCACAGACACACACACACACACACACTATCTGGTAATATTATGTATGTTTTTCTAACACATTACTGTATTATATTGTGAATATTCTGGTCATCCTATTGGTGGTAACAAGTCACACAAAAACTTACTAGTGGAAAACAACTAACACTTATTATTCTCATAATTCTGTGAGTCAGAAATTAGGGCAGGGCACAACAGAGATGGCTCACCTTGGTTCACATGTCTCTGGCCTCGGCCAGGGTGGCTCAAGACTAGGAATGGCTGGGACAGCCTGACTGGGCCACATGTGCAGCCCCTTGGTTTTTCTCTGCACGCCATCTGCTGGGACTGCAATGTCCAAGATGGCAGCTTCACACACACGTCTGTTGTCTCGGATTAGATGGCTAGAGTGGGTGAAACAGTGAGGGCTGGGGCATCTTCCCTGCCCCACACACACCATTTTCAGGACAACTGCACTTCTTACACAGCAGATGACTTCTCCCAGAGCAAGCGTTATAATAACTAGCTCCAAAAGACCCAGAAGGGAGCTGCATTGCTTCTTACAACGTAACCCCAGAAGCCTCAGAATCAACTCTACCACAGTCCACTGCTTAAGGAAGTTACTAAGACCATCCCAGATTCAAAGGGAGGGCAGGAAGAGACACAATCTCTTGCTGGAGGAATGGCCTGTGCACACAGAGGGAAGAATTGATGGCGCCACCTTGGATACAAGTTCCCACGGTGCATTCGGTAACTAGGTTTTCACTCAGCACTAAGTCTTGGAGAGCTACCCAAGTTAGTCCATATAAATCTATTTCATTTCTTCCAAGTGCTGCATAACATTTACTAAGACTACATGCAATTTATTTAGATTTTACAGACATTTACAGACATTTGGTGGTTTCCATTTTTTTAATTTTAAAGTCATTCTTGAATATACTTTTGTTTATATGCCAGTATTTCTCAGGTTAACACTGAGAGGTGCAGTTACACTTGTAGCATTGTAAAGCATAAACATATGCAATAGATAGTCAACCTGCCTCCTAAACTGGCTCATTCACTCTATCCTCCCCCCATAAACGCCTGACAGTGCCACTTCCTCGCATTCACTCGATACGATCAGTTTTTTTTAAATGTGGGCCAATTTGATAGATGAAAAATGGTATCTCTTATTCATTTTTATTGTTCTGATATGATGAGTGCCTAGTCAACACTGGGTTTGTTCCTCTACGAGTTGCCTGTCTGTGTCTTTCACCCATTCTTCCACTGAAAAATTATTTGTCTAATCTGGATTCTCATCCTCCCTCTCTTACCCATTCAGAGACGGTTGTAATGGGAGTCAGGACCCTGGCTACATGACTGCAGCTCAAATGAAGAGGAAGCTCAGAGCTCTGAACCTCAAGATCTTGAGTCACTGCACCTACTCCATCGTTTAGCTGGGAGTTGAATTCCAGAATCCCGAAGTTCTCCAGGCAAAATCCCATCCTTCGGATTACAAATTATACCCTTGACAGTGTATCTTAAAGTATGGTTCTCAGCCAATGTTCTCAGGATCACCTGGGTGCCTATGAAAAACACAGATTCCTGAGCAATGCCCCAGGTCAGCGTCACCAGAAATTCATGGGGTGGCTCCTAGGAATCTGCATTTTTAACTAGCTCCTTACTACAAGTCACCACTACAGTTTGAAAAGCACTGCTTTAAGTCCAGGTCAGAAGGTTATTCTAGGAGTGGAGGAGAGGGAGAGGGAGAATCCTGTGCCACCTGGTTTGCTACGGGAAGGAGAAATACAACCACGGTATCCTGGACTCCCAGAGCTAGCGGCATCTCAGAGAGCACCCAACCTGGGGGCTCTTACTTGGTGTCAGCATTACCTGCAGAGACTCGCCCACATCCGTTAAGTCAGAATCTCTGGAGGCTGGGTCAAACAACAGCATTTGTAAAAAGCTATTAGGTTCTATGTTATACACCCTGAGTCAAGAACCACTAGTCTAATTCAAACCCTTCACTTTGCAGAAAAGGCAACGCGGGCCAAGTGAGCTTCCATCCTCTGTCTAGGGTGTCCCAGACACTGGCCAAGACCTTAGCTGTCCTGACCGCATGTCCAGAGCTCTATTATTTAACAGTCCCTCTGGAAGGGCTGATTTCAGTGGAAAAGGGTTAATGTTGGAAGTACTTTGAGAGTAAAGTGTTTTCACAATACTGGTGAACATTCTTTTCTGAAAATCAATTCTGTACGTAGGTCTGCATCTCTGTAAGAACGGGAAGGGAAATCCGCCAGACCTCTGACTGCAGCAGCACCACGGCAGGAGGCACGGCTAGCATCACACATGAAGCTCTTCCCATTACCTGCCTGCTCCCGACGTGGCTTTAAACACCAAGCACTGCACATCTACACATGAGGAACCGATCAGGACCTGAATATCTGTATTCCGTTACCACCTCAAACTAACACATTCTCAGAGACAGGAGGTAATATAAAACGGGGTCAAGTATTAAAATTTTCACTTACCCTTACTCACGTTTTCATTTTTCACTCTTTCCCCTGTGTTCCTGTTTATGTTACCAGAGACCCTAACAATGCCCTGCACCGCTGGGGCGGATGCGCCCAGGTTTGGAGGGAGGAGTCTAGGTTCTGATCCTTACTGTGCTCTAGTTGTGGCACACAAGAGAACTCTTTTAATGTCCCCATCTTTTTTTATCCTGCAAGATGGATGAGATAATCCACGCCCTGTTTATTTCACAGGATCACAATGAAATAAGAACTGACAAGGCAGTTTGCAAACGTAAGCACTGTACACATACGATCTGTTACCATCACAATGTTCTTGATAAGGCAGACGTAAGTGTCAGACAAGCCGGCTGGAAACATCCAAAGGAGCTTCCTGAAATTATATCCCTCAGGTGTGTTGTGTCTCATCCCTAAGTTGCCCCAAAAGCATGACTGCAGAGAGGCTACACAAAACTGGAAAAGTGAAATTCTCAAAGGAAATACAAATAGAGTTAAAAAGTCCTTGTTGTTGCCTGCTAATTCCATGTCTAATAATGACCACTTCTTTCTTATATTATATGCCTTTGTTCCAGATTTTAAAAGCCTAAATTTTTCTCTAACTCTTCCTTAATGATCCCTTTTAGTTTTGTTTCAATTCTGTCCTTCTTAACACACACAAAAAACATATTGTCCAAAAGGAAATGTAGAACGACAAAAAAAAATTCAATATCTAAAGCACTCATTTTTAAATGTTTTAATTGGGTAACAAAATAGCATTTATCAAATAGGATGGTGTCCTACATGTGGCAAGAACTCTTGTGGGTGTTTTTCTTGTTTTGGGGGGAACAGGAAGGAAGAGTACATATCTTCATTGATTAGGAAAGCAGTCTGAGCTCACAGTAAATGGGAAGAAACCATGCAAAAAAGATAGCATCACTTATCCAGAGATAATCATGTTCAACATGTGCATGTATTTTCTTCCAGTCTCTCTTCCACATAAGTAGGCAAACGTACTGGTGTATGTTTCAAAATTGAGATGAAATTGTGCTGAATTTTTGGTACACATTATTCTGATTAAACATTTTATCATGAATACTTTTTCTATCCTTTTTGTTTGTTTCTATCCTTATTTTCCATAATCATAATTTTTAATGGTTTTATGTTACTCCACTGTATAGGAAACCCATACTGTAATTTTTATTCTCTTATTGTTAGATGCATTAACATAGTAATAACAATTATTTATTGAACATAGATGATGCCTATAATTGCGGCAATAAACTGATATACTTTTTTCCTTATAATGGATTTTATTTTTTCAGCAGTTTTAAGTTTATAGCAAAACGGAGAGGAAGGTATAAAGATTTCCCAAATACATGCCGCCTCTGAACATGCATAGAGACCCCCACTGTCAGCCCCTCCAGAGAGATACCTCTGTTACAGCTGATGAACCTAAACTGACACGTCATCATCACCCAAAGTCCACAGGCACTCTTGGTGTTGTATATTTTCTAAGTTTGGACAAATGTATAATGACACGTATCCACCATTAGAATTACATACAGAGTAGTTTCATTGCCCTAAAAATCCTCTGTGCTCCACCCACTCGTCTCTCCCTTCCTCTAACCCCCACAACCACTGATCTTTTTACTGTCTCTATAGTTTTGCCTCTTCCAGAATGTCATATAGTTGGAATCATACAGTACGAAGCCTCTTCAGATTGACTTCTTTCACTTAATAATAGGCATTTAACTTTCCTCCATGTCTTTTCATGGCTTGATAGCTAATTTCTTCTTAGCCCTGAATAATGTCTGGATGTACCACAGAGTATTCATTCATTCACCTACTGACCACATCTTGGTTGCTCCCAAGTTTTGTCAATTATGAATAAGCTGCTATAAATATTCACGTGCAGCTTTCGGTGTGAAAATGTTTCCAGCTTCTCTGGGTAAATATCAAGGCGCACAACTCCTGGATCACATGGTAATGGTATGTTTAGTTTTGTAGGAAACCACTCAACTGTCTTCCAAAGTGGCTGGGACATTTTGCATTCCCACTAGCAATCAGTGAGAGTTCCTGCTGCTCCACATCCTTGCCAGCATTCGATGGTCCATATTCTAATAAAATGAAGTGGTTTCTCATTGTTGTTTTAATTTGTATCTTCCTGATGATGCTGAGGCGTCGAGGATCTTTCACATGCTTATCTGCCATCTGTATGTCTTCTTTGCCGAGGTTGTCTGTTAAGATCTTCGGCCCATTTTTTTAATCTGGTTGTTTGGTTTCTTATTATTGTGTTTTAAAAGTTCTTTGTATGTTTTGAATAACAGCCCCTTATCAGATGTGTCTTTTGCACATATTTTTTCCCAGTCTGTGGCTTTTTTTCTCATTCTCTTGGCATTGTCTTTCATAGAACAAAAGTTTTTCATTTTAGTGAAGTCCAGCTTCTCAAGTATTTCTTTTGCTGATTGTGCCTTTGGTGTTGTATCTAAAAAGTTACCGCCACACCCAAACTCATCTACATTTTCTCCTAGGTTATCTTCTAGGAGTTTTACCATTTCTTCTCTGATATTCACTGTGAGAACCAGGTCAAACCCCTGGAAGTAAAGCTCACAAAAGTTCAGGGTCGCTCCAGTAAGGGGGCCCCCTTGGAGTTTTTAACTTCCAAAGTTTTTCACAGAAGAATTTCCAGCAATTCATCAATTACAGTTCAGGTTTTCCCACCCTGGCCCTGGTCCCCTCAGGGTTTTCTGCTTCTGGGGCTCTGCTCCCCTAAGTTGTGATTCTCTGCACTCACCTCTCTGTCTCTCCAGTTTTAGGGGCAGTGCTTTGCTCTGCGACCTCACCTTTCTTACAGCTCTAAGAACTGTTGATTTTTTTGGCTTGGTCAGCTTGTTTCTTGTTGTTAGGACAGAGTGGCGACTTCTAAGATTCTTAAATACTTGATCGGAAGTAGGAAGTCCTAAACATTCGTATGTGATCTTTTTATTCCCACAGCTAGGTTAAATCATGTGAATTATCCGTTGTTGGATGAGTTCTGACACACAAAAACAGCAATTTCATATGATTCACCCTCACAGATGTTACCATTATATACAGATATAATTCAGAGAGTAGTTAGCTAGCTACCTGCGCACGGACCACAGCATGGGAAAAAGCTACAATGTGACCCCACACCTGTCTGATATCGAAGTCTTAACTATTGCTAGTTTACAAATTTTAAAACTTGGGTTGTTTTATTTATTTTAAAAAACCACCTCCATTTCTGCTAACATGCCTCCCTTCAATTAAAATAATGTTGCTTTTACTTCTTTGTGTTCTATAGCACCCTGATGATCAGCAAGATGCACTCTTTTCCTATTCACTTGTCTAAACTACTTTTTAAAAATCCACCCTAATTAAATGCATGAAATTACTTCAAAGACCAGCCATGGAAACATCACAGAACACTTCGCTTTCTATAGGTTCAAGATGTGCCTTCTTTATTCTTTTATTCTCTGACCTAACATTTCAGGTTACCCTCTTCAGACCAGTTATTTTTCCTATCATAATGGTATGGAATTGGGCATACTTTCACACAGTCTTCATATGTGCAGGCAAGACCAGAAAAAGAAAACTCACTCATTAAGCATGTATAACATGCCACTCACAATGAAAAAAAAAATCACACGTTATATTTTAGTCTCACTGTTATCTTATGGAGTAAAAATCACTCTCTCTATTTTATTGATGAGAAAATAGAAAGCTCAATATATTAATTAACTTGCTTTTCAACGGAGAGGGACAGAGCTAGGATTTTAATCCTGGTCAAAGACCTGGGCAGGTATTAATTTTGTACAAAGTTGGACAGAAATATTCATGTTTGGAGGTAGACAGAAACCAAACCATGCATGCTGAGTTTCTGTCATCTAAATACATCTTAAATGTCCTGAATTCTTGCTCAGATGCTTCTCTGTCAGCAGAGTAAAATGCCTTCTAAATGACCTCCACACGTTTCTGGCTGGGTTTCCCTATTTACCAGTTCTCTTGCTAGACTGTGTAAGTTTAGGCAAGCCACTTAATTCACTGAGCCTTGATTTCTTATCTACAAAATTAAGTCCACTTAAGTTTTAAAATTCTAAAAGTCTATGTGTAAGACAAAGAAGATTCACTATCCATTAGGCAAAAGGAAACAAATGTAACTTCCCTAGTAGTTTGTAAATTACAGAAATGTCTCATGCTAAGAAAAATCAAAGACCCACTGAGTACAGCTGACTGAAGCATCATCTGAAAATATACAAGGTCAAAGTGAAATAAGATGAAACTTGTAATACAGAACTGAAAAATATGTAACGTATCTACAAGGAAACTATTGAACTGTATCAGGTATTTTTGCTATTGTTGGTAAGTGTTTTGTTCGTGTTGTTGTTTTGGGTTTTTTGGGAGGGAAGTGTTTGTTTTTGTTTGAGGCATACTTTGTTCTCATTTGGAGGGAGGTGTTTTGTATCAAAGATAAGAGCACTGACCTTGGAGGTAAATAATCCTAACTTCTATAATCAGATTCAGTCTGTTTCATAGTCTCACGGGAAACCTATTTTGTTTGCTGTGCTTTTAAGAACAACAAAAAATTACCTAGAAGGAGTGGATAAATTCCTAGAAACATACAACCTACCAAGACTGAATCCTGAAGAAATAGAACATCTGGATAGACCAGCTCCTAGAAAGGAGATTGGATCACTAATCAAAAACCCTCCCCACAAACTGAAGTCCAGGACCAGATGGCTTCACTGGTGAATTCAACCAAACATTTAAAGAATAATTAATATCAATCCTTCTCAAACTCTTCCCAAAAATTGATGAGGAGGGAACACTTCCAAACTCATTTTACATGGCCAGCATTGCCCTGACACCAAAACCAGACAAAGAATCGACAAGAAAAGGAAATTTGTTTCTGATGTTTCCAATGAATTTAGGTACAAAAATCCTCAACAAAATACTGACAAAGTGAACTCAGCAGGCCAGGATCATACAACATGATCAAGTGGGATTTATTCCTGGGATGCACGGATGATTCAACCTATACAAGTCAATAAATGTGATAAATGTGATTAAGAAAATCAAGGCAAAATATCATATATCATCTCAATAGATGAATAAAAAGCACTTGACAAAATTTAACATCTATTCATTCACAAAATAAAACTGTCAACAAAATGGGTTGGTGGGAACACACCTCAACATAATAAAGGCCATATATGACAAGCCCACAGCTAACATCATCCTCAACAGAGAAAAGCTAAAATCTTTTCCTCTAAGATCAGGAGCAAGACAGGGATGCCCACTTCCATCACTTTTATTCACATAATACTGGAAGTGCTAGGCAGACTAATCAGGCAAGAAAAATAAATAAATAAAAGGTGTCCAAATCTGAAAGAAAGGAGTAAACTGTCTCTATTTGCAGATGATATGACATTACATATAGAGAACCCTACAAACTCTGCCCAAAAAAAACCTCTTAGAACTAGCAAACAAGTTCACCGAAGTTGGAGGATACAAAATCGATATACAAAAACTAGTTGCATTTCTAACAATGAGCCATCAGAAAGAGACATTAGGAAAATGATTCCAATAGCAACTGCAAAGAATAAAATACCTATGAATAAATTTAAAGAAGGACACAGAAGAACTGTACACTGAAAACTATAAGACGTTGATGAAAGAAACTGAAGAAGACTCAAAGAAATGAAAAGATATCCCATGTTTATGGATCTGAAGATTCAGTATTGTTAAAATGTCCATACAACACAAAGTGATATACAGATTCAATGCAATTCCTCTGAAAATTTCAATGGCATTCCTCACAGAAATAGAACGAACAATCCTAAAATATGTTTGGAACTACAAAAGATCCTGATTAATCAAAGCAACCTGGAGCAAGAACAAAGCTGGAGGTATCACATTTCTTGATATCAAACTATATTACAAATGAGTAACAATCAAAACATTATGATAGGGGCAAAAAAACAGATACATATATCACGGAACAGAATAGAGAACCCAGGAATAGACCCATGCATATATACTCTATTAATTTTTTTTTTAAATGAGCCAAGAATTACAATGGGGAAAGGACAGTTTCTTCAGTGAATGGTATTGGGAAAATGGGACATCCACATGCAGAAAGAATGAAACTGGACCCCTATCTTACACCATAAACAAAAATCAACTCAAAATGGGTTAAAAGACTTGAACTGAATGTAAGACCTAAAACTGTAAAAATCCCCGAAGAAAACACAGGGGATAAACTCGTCATCGTTCTAGGCAATGACTTTTGGATCTGACACCAAAAACAAAGGCAACAAAAGCAAAAACAAACAAGTGGGACTCTATCACACTAAAAAGCTTTTGTACAGCAAAGGAAACCATCGACAAAGTCAAAAGGCAATTATAGAACGGGAGAAAACACTTGCACAACACATAGCCAATAAGGTGTTAATATCCGAAGTGTATACGGAACTCTCACAACTAATTAGCTAAAAAAAAACCTGATTTTAAAATGGTCAAAGGACCTGGACAGACATTTTTCCAAAGAAGACATACAAATGGCCAACAGACACAGGAAAAGGTGCTCAACATAACTAATCATCAGAGAAACACAAATTAAAACCACAGTGAGATGTAACTTGACAACTGTTAGACTGGCTAATTACCAAAAGGACAAGAGACAACAAACACTGACAAGGATGTGGAAAAAGAGAACCCTCGTGCACTGTTGGTGGGAATGCAAGCTGGTAGAGCCACTATGGGAAACAGTACGGAGGTTCCTCAACAATTATAAGTAGAAAAAAAAAGAATTGTAAGTAGAATTACCACATGATCCAGCAATCTCACTTCAAGGTACATATCCAAAGGAAATAAAGCCATTATCTCAAAGAGACAGCAGTACTCCAATGTTCACTGCAGCATTATTCACAATAGCCAAGATGCAGACACAACCTGAGTGTCTGTTAGTAGATGAATAGTTTAAAAAAATGTATATATACACAATGGAATATTATTCAGCCATAAAAAGAAGGAAATCCTGCCATTTGGGACAACATGAATGAACCTAGAAGGAATTATGTTAAATGAAAAGGACAAATGCTGCATGGCATCACTTATATGTGGAGCCAAAAAAAAAGTTGAATTGAAGAAGAGAGCAGAACAGTGGTTGCCAGGGGCTGGGGGTGGAAGAAATGAGGAGATGTTGGTCAAAATGTATAAATTTTCAGTTACACAATAAATAAGGCCTGAAGATCTAATGTTTAACACAATGACTCAAGTTGATAATACTGTATTGTAAGATTGAAATCAGCTGAGAGACTAGAACTTAAATGTTCTCACCAAAAAAAAAAAAAAACAAAAAACAAAAACCAGGGTAACTGTGTGAGGTGATAAACATGTTAATGAACTTGATTATAGGAACCCTTTCACAACGTATAGATAGAGCAAATCATTATATTGTGTACTTTAAATATATTACAATTTTATTCATCAGTTTTACCTCAATAAAGCTGAGAAAATGTATATATTTTATATAAATATATTCTTTTAACAGAAAGTCTCTGGAGTTGCCATTTAATTAGCTACTTACTTCTCTGATGGCTCTGGGAGAGTAAAATTTACGTGGCACACCTTTACAAAGTAGCTCAGCATCGGCTTGTTTTATTATGCTTTTTGTATCAGAGCACAGTGCTTTATAAGGAATCCATTTCTATGTTTGCAAGACTCCTATTTTTCTCTAAAATATCAAAATGCTGTGGACATCCAGGAAAGCTATCTTCCCATCACTAAAAAAGGAGAGGCGGGAGTAAGAGTCTCCCGTTGCACATAAACCTTCCCTCAGAAGAGCCTCGAGCTACCTCCACCATCACAGCTACTTAACCATTGATAGAAATGAGGCCACCCGGGGCTGGAAAATAATGGAAGAGAGGGTTGGAAAAGATGGAAAACACAACCCACTTTCATCTTAGGATGGCTAGAATATTGCCTCTTAAATAAAAGAGTATGTGTTACAAAAGGGATGTAGCTATTGAGTATTTGATCTCTTAACCTTCTGACATTTCATACTGGAGAAACAAAATCGATGCCACGGGTGTGAGGCTCAGCTAACTCAGAGTGGTAATGACATGGAGCAAAATGAAACTGTGGAGTATTTATCGGGCAGGAAGTAACAGAGTAAAAAGGAATATGGCAATATTTTAGAAGGGACAGTTCTTAAAAAGAGTAAGATTGAATGGGTCTCCTATCATGGTGGGGCTGGCTAAATGCCCTGCACAGCCACCACATCAAGCTGCCACCGCAAAGCGGACTTTCTTCCTTTTTGGATGAGTGTATTCATGTTCAGTCTGCATTTAATCAACATAACCGACATACAACCAAAGAATATTCAGGGGCTTTTAAGAATAAGAAAAAAATTTTTAGAGAAGGCTCCTTGGAAAACCACTCTAACAGAGAGAACATGTTATTAGCATACTTCCAAACAGCGTCTGGTGACTTAAAAGGAAACAGACATGGTTTACGGACAGTAACAGCTGCCCATCTCCAATGAGAGGCATCCAGGAAATTACTTTTTTGTTTGATAAGTAATGCTGTTTCTGTGATAAGGATCCCCACTGGTGAACAAACTTTAGGAGAGTTCATAAAAGGTAAGTGACAATGAAAAAGCATACTGACTGGAGATATCTGCGTTTGAACCACCTTAAGACTGGCTAACAGACTGCAATCTGCAGGGCAGGTTACATAAGTAATAGGGTGACTAAAGGAGCATCCAAGGGTCGAAACCGCAGAGAAACAAAATGCTCCTGAAAGGATTCAAAAATGGATTTTCAGGGACCCTTCACCTGAACTGCTTGCTTCACAGCGAGCAGTACCGTCTAGTGGAAAGAGCATGGTGGTCACTGGAATCACGCAGACCTGGGTTCAGGTTCCGGTTCTGCCACCTAATCACTGCTTAATTTCTTTGAACTTTTGTTTCCTCTTCTGTAAAATGGGGGTAATATACCTATTCTATAGGGTGGTTATATTAACTGAGGTAGTAACGGTAAAAAAATTAACGAATGGAAACCTCAATTAAATAGAGTGGGGAGACCAGCAGGGGGAGCTTTCACACCGTGTGATGATGGCAGAGCCCAACAGAAAGAACCCACTCCTGGCTCCCGGCAAGGACTCAGCCAATGAAAAGCCATGGACTCTGTTTACCACATTGCGCCCAACGTCCCTTTCCCCTCTACAAAGTCTTCTCCTTCCTTTACTGGGGAGATCTTGCATGTGGCTCATCACGGTTGCAAATCTCAAATAAACCCCTCTTTGCTGGAGAAGTATCTGACAGTCTATTTATTCCAGGTCAACATAATCATGGATGAAATGCCTAAGATATAGTCCATGCCCAGTAAACATTACTATTACTATTGGAAGCAAGAAATCACAGACTCAGGAAACATTTGAGCTGGAAGCACCTTCGGTGATCACTTAGCAGATCACCATCTTCTTCTAGAGAAAGCTGAGGTCCAGGGAGGTTTAGAGACTTGGCCCTACCACACCTGAGCCTCAGTGGTGCTCAAACGGCCTCTCAAAGCCCCCGCAGTTCCACAAAGTCTCCTCAGAAACTGCCCAGAGCATGACGAGAAGGGACAAAAAGGAAGCACTGTGGACCTCCCAACTCACCGCAACAGAGCCACTCCACTTTTCTCCCTTTTATACGTTGGATGTTTATGTAAATGTTCACGTGAAGACAGAGTATCACGGTCAAAGAGGTGTTAGAGACACTGCTGCACTGGGCTGCCGGCCTGTTTGAAAAACCTAAGTGAACACTTGATATAAAAGAGGGAAGCGTGTGTCCCATTCCAGAGCCTCAGGACCCAGGAGAGCTTGTGTCACTGTGTGGTGGTGGTAGCATCTGTCCCAGCAGAGGCTGTGAGGGGCCTTTCCATGCCCAACATGGTACTGCAGACACGTGTGCACACACATGCGCACACATGCACACACACACACACCCCTCTAAAGCTTTCTCGGTGCCAGGATCACTTGGAACACACCTGTCTCCACTGACATTAATCAGGGACACAGAAGTCAAGAACTTACCTGCCAGGGTCAGAGGACACTAACACTCTGGTGGGGTGGGGGGATCTCGGAGACATAAGACAGCTAGAGGAAGTAAAGAGCAGAGACTTGAGTAAGTCTCCTCGCTGAGCCTGGACCCTGCAACCTCTCTGTGAAACAAGACTGGGAGGGAGATCTCAGGGAAAACTTGGTTCTTAAATTATGCAGGCTAGCGTGGCCCAAGCCAGGTTTTGAGCGAAGCTAATAGTCTGAGAGTTAAATAATAACTTCCTCTTTACTGTATTAGTCAGGGTTCTGCAGAGAAACAGAACCAATCAGATGCACAGCAAGGGAGATTTATTTTTAAAAATTGGTTCATGAGAATGTGAAGGCTGGCAAGTCCAAAATTTGCTGGGCAGACCTGCAGGCTGGAAATTCCAGAAAGAGCTGATGTTGCATCTTGAGTCCAAAGGCAGTCTAGAGGCACAACTCCCTCCTTCAGAGGACCGCAGTCTTTTAAGACCTTCCAGTAATTAGATGAGCCCCACCCACGTTATGGAGAATAATCTGCATT
Organism: Vicugna pacos; assembly: GCF_048564905.1. NCBI lineage: Eukaryota > Metazoa > Chordata > Mammalia > Artiodactyla > Camelidae > Vicugna > Vicugna pacos. Next base: position 8,669,227 of record NC_132998.1, read on the forward strand.
ACTCAGTATCTGCAGATTTAATGTTAATCACAGCTAAAAAAACACATTCACAGCCACATCTGGACTGGTGTTTGACCAAACAACGGGGCACTCTAGCCTAGCCAAGTTGACAGTAAAATTAACCATCACATTTACCATGTGAAGTCAGGAGACATCTGATTCGGGGTAGATTTTTGTGCTTTTTTAATGTTATTTGCCTGTGCGTGCTGGGCTTGCTGGTTGGTTGGTTGGTTTGGGGGCCTTGTCCACACCTGTTAAGGTAGCATTCGAATTAGTCCCAGTTAGCTGCTACCACATAAACAGGTCATTCTGAAACGTAGTGGCTAAAAGCACCAATCACTAGTTTTGTTCACAATTCTGTGGGTCTAGTCTTGCTTGGATTTACTCCTGTGTCTGTGGGCAGGTGCTGGGCCAGCCAAGTGCCCCGTGGGCAGGGATGGGCCATCTCTGCTCCCCATGGTCACTCATCCCCTATCAGGCTACCTCAAGCTTATTTACCCAGAGGACACAGGGGTCCTTAAGTACAAGCACACAAAGGCCTCCTGAGGCCCCAGCAGGCAAGGGCTGGAGAAACAGGGCTACCTCTTGACCGGAGATGCTGCGAAGTGGCATTGCAGAGGGCACAGCTGTAGGAATAATTGTAGCCATATTTGTGAACAATCTTCCAGAGCTCCCCTCAAATACAGAATCAACTAGCCCCTCAATGCCCGACACGTAATACAAGGTCAATGACTATGCGCTCCCTTCCCAGTCCTTCTGGCCATCGTTTTGGAAGCAATTCAGATTTTCACAAATACAGGCAGAATGTTGTTGAACCGAAAGACGCAGACTGCCAGATATTTCTCTAGCAAAGAGGGGTTTATTCAAGATCAGCAGAGAAATGGAATTTGAGACTTGCCACCATGGTGAGCCACGTGAAGTTACGCCCCCGGCAAAGGAAGGAGAAAGACTTCTTCAGAGCGGGAGAAGGAGGCTGGGAGCCGTAGTCCACAGCAAAGAGCCCACAGCTTCTCCCTGGCTGAGTCCTTGCCGGGAAAGAAGAGGAGTCTTCCTTCTTTCTGTCGGGCTCTCCTGTCGTCACAGGCTGTCATGCTCCCTTCTGTCCCCCCGGCTGGTCTCCTCACTGTATTTAACTGAGGTTTCTGTTTATTCATTTTTTACACTCTTATTTCTGATTCAGACCTTTATCCTGTGCTGTCCTCTCCACTGGGAATTCTAGAAAGGTAGGAGTGGGAAAGAACTGAGAGAATCTTAGTCTATACTCTCCCCTCCAGCCCTACAGCACTCCTTGGAGACATTCTATAAAGACGAACGCTTCCCTTTTAAAGAACAGAGATTCTTAAATTTAGTCATTCCTAGGCAGCTGAGTGCCTGCTAAACAACTGTTGCCATTCATCTAATATTTCTCATCTTTATTTCTTTATTGTCCCCACCCTGAGCCTTTCTAATCATTAACCTCACGAGATATTTTACCTCCACAGATATACTGTGCACCTGTGCTTTACACATAAAAAGAATAGAGTATTTTTTCGTCCCCAGTTTCGCTCCATTGGGGATGAGATGGCCCTTGCTGGGAATACTTGCTCAAAGTTCTCACAACAGCTACTTCTCCCGTCCCGACCAGCCCTTCCCTCCCGGCCGTGTCCTGAAATCAGGCCAGGATCTGACTATACTCAGCTTTAATCATAAGCCAGGGGCTGCTGACACCAGTGACTCTGTCTTCATATGACAAATAATAAAAAGAGGAAGATAGGGGAAAAAAGTCAAGTGGAATTTCATAATCAGGCCTTAACTGACAGGGGCAAGCCAAAGGGGAAAAAAATCACCAGTTATGACTGAAGACTGAATCACTGTCCAGAACCATCAAACCCCAAACCAAAATCCATGCCCACCCTTGGGGATGCTCAAGATACAAACTGCAAAGGAAATGGCTTCCAAACCAATGCTGTTCTATGTTCTCCTGCTCTTTCTTCATTTTAGTGTGTGTGTGTGTGTGTGTGTGTGCGCGCGCGCCAGTGTGTATTCATCATGAAGCAATTAAGCCTAAATTAGTTATTAGCTGGTATTTCCTCCTGACATGGGTTTAGAATCCTTCCAGTATCTTTTACTTTGCTAAAGTACTATGTCCCAGTCAATCTATTTCCAGAAGCAATGTTTTCACTGATCTCCAAGCTGATTAATTTTTTATTACCATGCTAAATCTCTGAAACTGATTGTTTAGGAAACAGCATACTGAACAAAACTTGTGCTAAATTTGCACTTGACAGTAATCAAGAAAATCTAGTACCTGGATGAGTATATCTGAAAATACAATTGTCATGACATAATAAAAAGAAACCTAACCATAGGTAATTTGTATGCTCATACTCTTGATTTTCTTAATAAAGCGTTTAAAGCATCTTCCCAGAATAAATTTCAAGGCAACTCTTTGTAGGGGGTTCTTTTTAGTAGATGTGATCATCTGTTTTACATTAGACATTATTTTCTCTTATTCTGGCATTTTAACTTGAATTAAATGATTTGCTGAATTTCCCCCCAAACAGGTATCGTTAGGAATTAAATTTAAAAGACAAAGGTAGATTCCGTCAGTGCGAGCTGTATCCTGCGGCCACTAAATAAGCTGATTCTCTGTCCCTTCAAAGACGGAAGACTCCTGAACGGGGAGCCTGAGATTTCATGGTTAAGCAGGATTAGGTTAACTGCTCTGAACTTTTTGAAGCATGAAGTTCTCAGCTGGCTTCCCCCGCTCTTGGGGCCAGCGTGTAAGCGAGGTGCTTGGTGCATCCATTGTGAAGTCTGAGCTTCACTGGGCTTTAAGCAGTGACTGACAGGGGATCAAAACTGGTTCTAACTTAAGTTGTTAAAAAAAAGAAGGAAGAAGAAAAGTAAATGGGGCAAGGAAACCAGCACCCACATCACAGATAGGAGTGGAATTTGCTACCACGTTTCTAGAGGGCAGGTGTCAATATACCTCAAAAGCCTAATGTGTGCGTCTGTGCATGCCCTCTGACCCAGGAAATGTATCTGTGCACCTAGAAATGTATTCTAAAGAACTAACAATGAATGTGCCTGAATGTTTACTATAAGGATTATAACTGCAGTGTCATTTATAATGATTAATAAATACAAGGTCAATGACTATGCGCTCCCTTCCCAGTCCTTCTGGCCATCGTTTTGGAAGCAATTCAGATTTTCACAAATACAGGCAGAATGTTATTGACCCGAAAGACGCAGACTGCCAGATGTTTCTCTAGCAAAGAGGGGTTTATTCAAGATCAGCAGAGAAATGGAATAATAAATAAATAAAATATTTATATAATATATATAATAAATAAAATATTATCATAAGCCCCCAGCTATAGGGAAATGGTTAAACAGACCGTGGTGGATCCAAACATTTCCGTACAAAAACAGGTAACAAAACTAGATTAAATGATCAATTTTAAGTGAAATTATCCAGTCACAAAAAGATAAATACTGTATGATTCCCCTTACATGAATGCCTAGAGTACTCAAATTCATAGACACAGAAGGTAGCTGTGGCTGCCAGGGGCTGGGACGGGAGAGGAAGGGGAGTCACTGTTGCACGAGGACAGAGTTTCAGTTAGGAAAAATGAAAACAAAAACTGGAGACTGGTTTCACAACAGTGTACATGTAATTAACACTACTTAAAGATGGTCAAGATGGTAAATTTTATAGTATGTATATTTTACCACCATTAAAAAGTTTTATATCTTGAAGATGGTATGATGAGTAGTATAATTTTGTCTGCATTTTCTAAATATTTTCTCTAAGCATGTTTTGCTTATAATAAAGGGGGGCTTAACTATATGGAAAAAAAAAGAAAACCCATTCTATCTTTAGTTAATATTATTTTTCGTGGTTAATAATTTTTTGTGATGATAAAAAAGGATGCCAGACATGTTTTCTTTACCTAAAATGTGCTTCCTGCCACCCCCCCCATATTTGTCTACAAAAGACATACATGCTCTTTGAGACTCAATTTGAGTCAATTTTCCTGAGAAAGCTTCCTATATGACCTTAGTGAGAATTCATTTCCATTCTCATAGCATCTGTAATAATAATAATAATAATAATACTTAATGCTATTAGGTGCTTAATGTGTAACTAGCATTGAGATTAAGATATTATTCCACCTCCTAATAATGACATTTAAGTAGCTGTTATCATCCCCATTATACAGATGAGAAAGCAGAGGAAAAGACACAAAATACCTTGAATTGTAAAAGAAATTACAATCCACGTCTATCTGCTCCAGAACCCACATCCCTGCCCAGCCTCTCACAACTTGCAAGACTACGAAGGATGCTGTGCTGGCTTCACTCACTTTCTGAAACAGAGTTTTCAACACAATATCTAGCAGGACAAGATTGCTGAAATATTATTTTTTCCCTTTCTCCCATCCCATTTGTAGAGATGCTAGGTTCTGAGCTCCCAGCCCCTGGGGAGAGATACAATAGATCCAAAAGCAGAACTCAGCTGAAGACTCTTCCTGACGGCGACTTCTGAGAACTCCAGGGTAGACTAGATGTTTGCAACCCGCCTTCCCTCCATCAGCACCCCATACTCCCAACCACCCGTCCTTTAGAAACGGCACTGAGGAAGAGGAGCATCAGGAGAAGGGGGAGCAGACACCTCGGTGGGTATCTGCGAGGGACCCAACATCTCACATCCCAGGTCGGACTTGGGGTCAGTGAGGGATTCTGGTGCCTATCTGGGGAGACATAGATCACAGAGAACTTCAGGAAAATTACTGTGCCCCAAGGGGCTATAAATACCTCAGTTATAGCACTAAAGGAGAGAGAGGCTTTGGTCTGAAGGGACCACAAAAGGAGAGGCTTCTCAGAGGTGACCAACATGCAACCAAGCCCATCCCTTGGGCTGGGCAACCAGGGCAGGGGCCCAGGCCTCGTACTAGAAGCGAGTCCAGGTCTCATTAAAATCCACTGTTATTGAATATTGTCTGGGACTCGCTTCAAAATAGTCTCTTATAGAAGGGATGTAGGTGAGATAAACACTTATGATTGCTGTCACTGGGTGATGCATACTTGGGGGTTCACTGTCCTCTATTTTTGCAGATACTTACAGTGTTTCATAATTTTTAAAATGTTAACTTTGAAATTCCTGCCTTTAACTGTATCTCAAAGGCCTTAGAAATACCAGCAACGAAGCTTCTTTCTAACTGCAATCACCTTGAGCTTGCCTGACCCACGCTGGCCGAGGTGCCCAGACCCTACACTCCTCCAAGGAAGGCCCTGCCCAGGTCAGTGCAAGGACTGGTGCAGCAAGGGATGTTTACTGGTGCCTGCATGATACTGAGCACTCAGTTCCTCTCCTCTCTCTCCTGCCAGTGCCTTGGGCCTTCCCCCATAAGCCCCTGGAACTTGTCAGATACACTACACTCCCAGCAGGCAGGAACCACAAATTGCCTGAGATTGCATTTCTACATAATAGAAGCAGAGTTAAAGGGAAATAAGGTTATCTTTCTTATACCTGAGCCTGTGTTTTGAAATTGTTATTTGCTAAACTATTTTCAAGGTGCTACAATACACTGCCACCTCATAGTAAGCTAGCCAGTATCTGATTCCACTGGTTCCAAACAAATATATAACAAGTATGCATGTGCCATATTTTACATACAAAGCTGAAGTCATTGACCTGTCATCCAAAGGGGTTTGGCATTAGTAGGGATTCCTCATTCTTGCAAAAATCCTTTTGGGTTTAAGCTCCACCGAACAAAAGCCATTTGGTAATGATGCTCATCTCACCTTTGTCATCGGACTGTTCTCTAAATTAGCTTACACTTTGAAGCCTTACTTGCAAAGCTGTCTGACAAAATCTGGTGATAACTTAACAGTTTGAATTTAAGCACTCAGTAGATTGTGAAATGAAAGAACGAGATGGTTTTCAGCCCTATACTTTAAAAGAAGGATGGGTCATTTTTGTCTGGGCATCCCAGATTGTAAAATCCTGACTTCTCCTGAGGTAAGTCAGGACTACACTAACTATCCCATAAAGGAGGTCTTTCCAGGGCAGCCTGAGGCAACAGGGCACATATTCAGGGTCTGCAGCCGCTGCTGCACCTGCTAAGATCCACTGGAAGAAAAGCTGCTTTTCCTAACAGGATGAGGACCGACGGTCTTCCTAGTTTCCTTGGATACCCACCGGGAACCAAGATGCTGTGCGCAGGTGCTGATATCTTAGGGTAAGAAACCATAACCCTGTATTCCCGCTGCTAAATTTCCCCTTTCCTCCCTGCTAAAACTCGGGAGGATAAGAGGCAGCACTGAAGTTTGCTTTTGTTTCACTCATAATTTGTAAATCTGTACACTTGGTCTAAGGTTTATTCTTTTTTATAAGAGAGAGCTGCTCCTGGTCTCACTCTCGGACTCTGAATTGTGACGCTGGTAATGTCACGGGTTACACCCAACCACACGTACCTTTATTTACTTTATTCTCCGTATGACCATAGACTGAATTTACAAGGTGGCCAGCTTAGGTCGGGACTGTCATATTTCACAAATGAACAAATAAAGCTGACTGATAACATGGTTTTGTGGCTCTCTAGATCTGTGATCCTTGATAGGTTTTTTTTTTTAATTGAGGTATAGTCAGTTTATAATACTGTGTCTAAATGCTAGTTATAATAAACAAACATGCCCAGAAGACTAAAGGCATCAAATCAAGTTAACAAACCCACATCTAGGGACATGGTCAAAACCAAAACCCAAACCCAAACCCAAACCCAAACCTCTCAGATGGAGAAATATCATATTCTCTGTGTTGTTTCTAACTGACGCAGAAGGAGGGAGCCCTGGAGGGAGCGGAACAGGGAGCTGCAGCTGGCATGAAAGCTGAAGGTCCGACAAGTGAAGCACTTTAACAGGACCTAGCAGAGAAGAGGTACTCAAGGTTTATGAAAATCGAAAGAACGCCGAAAATACTGAATGGGGCTGACCTGCGATGTCTGTGTGTGTGTGTTAAGCTGAAATGAGTTGTACACCATTCTCACTACTTTACTATACAGTTGGCCCTCCATGCAGGTTCTGTACCTGAGGATTCAATCAAGCCCAGACAGAAAATATTAGGCAAAAAAATTCCAGAAAGTTCCAAAACTCAAGACTTGAATTTGCCCCAGGGGCAACTATTTATTTACATAGCATTTACATTGTATTACAACTATTTACATAGCACCTACTTTATGTAAATTCTTATATTAATCTAGAGATGATTTGAAGCATAAGGGAGGATGTGCAGGGTTGTCTGCAAATACTACGCCATTTCATATAAGCGACTTGAGCATCCGTGGATTTTGGTATCCACGGGGGGTCCTGGAACCACTCCCCCACGGATACCCAGGGAAGACTGTGTAACACACCCAACCTTCATTCAAAAACCCCTTTCAACATCAACATCCTCGAAGAGTGGGAGCGGGATACAAACCCTTGGAGTGAAACACTTGAACTCACACAGCCAAGCCCTGGCCCCAGTGTTTTGCCTTATAGCTCTTACAAACTTAGAAGCTCCCAAACCTGGCCCTATTCATCCAGCAAAATGAATAACAAGGTGAGACCTCAGCCCACACCTCACCAATGCAAGAAGACACAAATGACCTGGCCGCCCCCTGCCACTCTGCTGGTGCCCTTGGTTGCTTTTGCTCTGGAGGTCAGTGACACCGTCTTCGAGACATACAGCATGACTCGGGAAGACCTCGAGCAGAAAGCAGCAGTCAGAGAGTTTATTTTCTGCCTGAAGGAAGCACAGGGGCCCCTCTTCCCCTGATCAAATTTTTATCAGCCAGCAGAAAGCTACACTCGTTTTCTCCAAAGAAGAAAAGGAGCTATTGAACTCCTACCTGCGCCTTTCATATGGAAATGACCGAGGTATTCTGCTTTCTCTAAAAGTTTCTGGTTGCAGTATCTGGAGCCTCTTCTCTTTCAATAACTGAATAGCATACGTCTGACCTGTCTTTTCACTCAAAACCAAGTCCTGTTTGCCAGTTTCCACTGATGTTCAAAATGCACCAGTCCTCCAATTTCAGTTGGAAAAAAAAGTGGATGGGGACAAGTGCTCATTAAACAAAGACATCTTTATTTCATCTTAAGCGTGCATCCTGGTGCTACGGTGCTGGTAACAATTCTCACTGTGGAACAAAATAATCTTATTTGAAGAATAAATAATACATTAGTTTACTCTGTTGCCAGTAACTTCATATAGTAAATTTCTGACTGATAGAGCAGGTTCTGGTGCCAATCCCTGGCCCCGCACTACTCGCCAGTGCATGTCATTAGGTGAGACTGTCCTAGTCAGTTCCAGATTCCCACCTGTAACGGGGGTTCTTGGTGATGAAGAGTGTTCTTAACACATAAGGTTCAACTGAGGATTAAACGAGACCTCCATGTACATGGCCTAACACAATGTCTGCAAAATTTCATGCTGGATATATATTAGCTATTATGATTCATCATTTGAGAAAAATTACCCCCAAATTTGGGTTGTATTTCTTTTTCAGTTAAATCTACTATCGGTGCTTTGAGATGCTTGTGTGTCCCCTCTATTCAGACTTCTCTTTTGTTGATAATGTGTTCTGACTCCAAAATCATAGCCTTCCTCATTACTGAAGGTGCGGTTTTATCTATGGGTTTTGTACAATAATTGGTAAAATAGGACCCTTAATGACTATAATATTATAGTGAATTAAATTTTCTTGTTATCTGGAAAAAAATATTTCTGTTTCTGTCCATGTAACTTAAAACTTTTTTTGAGATTAATCAGTTTGTTTTTATTTCTAAATACTTAGAGTATGCCTAAGATGGCTGGAAAGTATACAGATTTGAGTCACACAGATCTGGATTTAAACCCCATGCTTATAAATTACCTTACCTACAAATAATCTAGAATTTGAGAGACATGGCTGTCGTATTTCTTCAAATGAGGATGATAAGACCAAAATAAATATCACAGTTTTAGAGGGTTATGGTTCTTTTTTAACTTCCAAAATGAAATATAGATCTATCCAAAAGTAGAGATTGGGTAGAATATGACTCCAAAAGCATCAGAAAGCAAAAGGGTAACATGCCCCAAAGTGAAAAGAAATTATATTGAATCATTTAGATTTTAAGCATAAACATTCTGAAAATGAATGAATAATTTAGTGGCAAAAACATGAATACATGAATAAATGAGCTCTTCCTATCCCTTACATCAGTAGAGGGGTAGATGTAACCTTCCTTTCCTTGTGCTCTGAAAACTGTAACATAGGAGACGCTAGCCTTACTGTGACGTCTTGAGTGCCGACGAAGAAGCCAAGAAAAAGAAATAAACAAATAAGCAAACAAACAAGTAAATTAAGTGACTGCCTGAGTTATCCGGAGGCTCCACACTCACGGATGAGATTAGTGCCCTTATAAATGAGGCTCAGGGGGCGCCCACCAAGTGAGGATACAACGAAACAACCTTCACCAGCCCCTGGCCATGCTGGCACTCTGATCTTGGACCTCCCAGCCTCCAGAACTGTGAGAAATAAACTTGTTACTTATAAGCCACCCAGTCCCTGGTATTTTGTTACAGCAGCCCAAATGAACATGTCATAAGTAGTCTTTTGGATCTGGTGCATTTCTTTTAGCATGCAGCTTTCAAGAGCCTGCATGTGGTCAAATGTGTCATCTTTTTATGGCTGCATAGTATTCCATTAAGTAGGTATACCTCCATTTTGTTGATCCATTTACCAGTTGATGGACATTCAGGTGTTACCAGCTCAGGGCTATTACAAATAATACTGCCATGCATGTCCACATAGCAGTGTACGTATAGACATGTTTTCATTTCCCTTAGGTAGACACCTAGGAGTAGACTGGCTGGATTATATGGCAGGTGTGTGTTTAATTTTTTAAGAAACTGCTAAACTTTTCTCAGTGGTTGTACCATTTTGTATTTCTGGACTGACATAATTCAGCATATTTTAACTATACAGACCCACCCTTTATTGTTTGTATTTATTTGTTTGTTTATAAAGTAAATTCTAAAATTGGATCTTTGTTCTGCATTCTGCAGTTTTTCTGAGAGTCTGCTTCTCAGTCACACACACACACACATGCACACACACCAGAGCCAACCAAAATCCCTTAAGCATCTCTGCCCTTGATCCGGGGTCTTAGAAGCTGACTGAGCAGTGGGGAAACCAACAATATATTGGATTTAACCATGAGTATAATTGATTATTTTCACTTATATGATTAGCTTCCTTTTCAAAGTCAGCTCTAGGACACAGAACAAAACCTCCTTCTGGACAAACAAACAAAATAACTAACAAATCTACATGAAAATGGAAGACGGCCTGAAGCAGCTTGGTCTTAAGTGACCCTTAAAATGAAACCAGAGAAGGAGCGATCTTTTCAAGGAGAGAGAAAACAAAACAACAAAAGAATTTTGCCGCAGCAGAAAATACGTACTAAATACACATTTCACTGTTTTAGAAAATGCCTGCATAACTGATTATCAGGCCCCTGAAAAACCTTGTAGGCTCTTCAGGGAGACATGAAGAAGAATGTTGTGCCAACAAGCATTCCCCACAAAGCAATAACCAGAGAATGGATTCCTTACGCTTTAAGACATGTTTGTGCCTGTATATAATGATAATAAATATAATGATTTCAACCATAGTCCATTATAAGAAGAAGCTTTTTCTCTGGAAAAAATAGGTAAAAGGGGGAGATGTAAGTCAATGTCACAAATTTAATTTATAAGAGCTTTTCCAAGCTCTTTTCTTTTAAATCAATTTGCAAGGTTGATTTGTTACACTATAAAATAAAAAACCAGATGGGAATAATAGAAGGCAAATGCGTTTTAAAAAGAATTAGCAAGTTTGTTTTCTTTACCAGGAGGGAAAGGGGGCTGGCGGGGATAAATTGGGAGTTTGGGATTTGCAGATACTAACTACTGTATACAAAATAGATAAACAGCAAGGACCTATTGTACAGCACAGGGAACAATATTCAATACCTGGTAACAGCCTATAATGAAAAGGAATATGAAAAGGAGTATATATATGTATATGAATGTACAACTGAATCAGTGTGCTCTACACCAGAAAGTAACACTACACTGTCAACCGATTATACTTCAATTAAAAAAAAAAAACTAACAAAAAAAATCAGAAAAATTGACACCCTGTCTCATTTTCTTACTTCACCCTTAGTCTGTTCTTTACTTTTAGTTCTAGTTCAGAAGGACCTTTGCTTTGTGTTACTTAAAAAAAAGGAATCACCGCCTTTCTTAAGCCAACAGTCATGCTAAAAAAAGTTGCTTTTGCTAAAAACAGGATTTAGTACTACCCTAAATTTTCAGTTCTTATTCAGGAACAAAAAAAATGCCTGTTTGTTATATTTTAAAGGGTCATTTAAATTATTGCAGAAATAACATTAACAGCCTAATAGCATACGATTTATCCATAACAGGAAAACTACCTTGAAAAATGTCCTCGGTGTGCATTTTAGGGATGGTGACTAAACGTCCTCTCACTTGCTTTAGGTCGTCTGTTCTCTGCCAGCAGGGAGACGTAACTCCCATCAGTGGAACGTGTGCTCCGGGTTGCCTATGAATAGGACGGGCTTGACCTGAGCCAGCTCTACTCACCAAGCTCCTGGGACCAGTATCAGGTATTTACAGAATTCAATCGCCATTTCCTTGTAATTTTATAGACATTACCAACAAATAAGTCAAACTTTTTATTTATAATTGTACGTGTTATACCTGGAAAGTCTTCTGAATTCAGAACAGATTTAAGTCAGGATTTGGAAATTTCTTTGGGGGCGCTTGCCACTCCCTCCGCTATCTTTTCGCAGAACATACCCAGGTTTGTCGCTGCTGTGGCCTTATCATTGCCTCTGGACCTCACCAGATGCCGGCCCCAGCCGCGCCTCCCGATTACTGAATCACTCGACTGAGAGAAGTTAATCCATCAGCTGAACAGTAACCATATGATTTCCTCTCTGGAGAATCTGAACCAAGAGGCAGAATGGCTGCTGGTAAGTGGCAGTAGGACGTAGCATGAAAACCCAGGCAGAAACAAAGCCAGAAAAAGTAAAATAAACAGACAAACTGAGAAATCAGAGATGAGAGACCAGAGAAGAGAAAGTTCAAAGGGAGAGGTAGAATTTATCTAATTCTGACATTGTAATTCTCCTTTCCAGCTTACACAAGGTTTGGCTGTATTTTATCTGCAGATTAGTAGACCTTACATGACTTTAAGGTTGTTCATTAAGCTCTTGTGAAATGGGCATATTAATCAAAGCAACTTGAACTTTTTCTCCTGCTTCCCCCTTACATTTTATTTGGGGTGGGAGTGTTTTTTCCTTACCCCTATTTGAATTTTTTTTTTTTTGCTCATAAAACATAACACCCTATGATCATTTAAATAGTGAAGAATAGTCTCAAATCTTGTTATTTATAAAGTCCCGTTCCATGCAAGGGACAAAGCTTCTAATTTCCCTCAAAGTCACAGCTATTTCTTATGGGAGGATGATTCTTCAGGGGTCTCCCATGTTTTTCCATATCTGCTAGAGAGGCGCTAACTTTCCTGTGTTCTGGACCATTTTTCAAGGATCTCTGTATAGTGGACAGCCTTAGACAGAGATCGTGTCTTCCTCAGGAGGAAAGAACTGACTGCTTGCTGTCCAGTACGAGAAAGATAACACCTCTCTTTGGAGAAAAGGGCGGGCATGTTTACTGCCCGTTAAAAAACATTTGTGTTCCCCAAGTTTAGGGTTCCTCTCCCACAGCAGAATCCACTGTGTGTGCAGGCGTAATCTGGCCCTCTGTGCATTGTGGGAATTGAGAGTCAGGGAACCAGCTTAAAAATACCACGGCTGTGAGTAATAAACTATTCTTTGTCTCTGGCACAGAAGACTTCTGTCTTCTACCAGCCTCCATGAAACATAGCAAGCTAACTTGCAAATAGGGTGAACTCTCAGACCCTTACAGTTCTTGACATTTCCTTCCCTCTAGGTAGGAAGTTCTACCCAGGGAAAGGTGTAATAGTTGCCTTTTCTTCGCTTCTCTCCACTCTTCTACTCCCTTGCTACTTTCTGGTTCCTAAAGGGCCAGGAGAGTGGTCAGTAAGAGGAAGGAGAGGCAACAGAAAAGGAGGTTCTGACTTATCACTGTCAAAAATCACTGACTTATCACTTCCTTCTACGGAAGCCTGATAAATGTTTGCATTACCTGTATGGGTTCTTTGAAGAATCCATTGTGAGACACCTCTTCGAGAAGTTCTTCTAACTCAGATGAATGTATCCTTCACCAGGATAACACATTATTTCTATCACAGCGCCAAAGTACCCTGTGGTCCTTCTTCAGCCTCCATCTGCTGCAATTCCATCTCCCACTCCAATGGCCCCACTGAAAGAACCTAATCCAACATCACACGGCCTCTCTGATACGTAGGGTCCACCTACGAGCCTCAGGAGGCACCTGTGCATCTTTGCCCTGGCAAGTCTGGGGTGGGCAGACTAACCCCAAAGCAACCACCTCTCAGTCTTCTCTGGCACCTCAGGTCAGACACCAGTGCTCCGTGTCCTCCATCTGCTCTCTCAGTCAATCCTGTTCACCTTTCCTAGGCTTGGAGGGGGAGAATCAGACTCACACACCTCTGCCCTTTGAAGGAAGCGGGGGACAAAGCACACAGCATAGCTTTAAGGAATCTTTTCATAAATTCTGGCTCCTTAATCTTCAAGACCTTAACCCTTATAGCCTCCAGTCTCGGCATTTCCATTTTCATGTACTATCATTCTTACAATAACTGACCTCTTCACTTGCACCAGTGTTAGGGGATTTCTGATAACCAAATGATGCCTTAAAGAACAGATCAACTATGATCATTTACTACCTTTGTTTCTGTCTCCCCAAATTTATTTTGAGATGACACCCAGGTACTTTAACATGGACTTTCATGTGGTTTTGCTTCATTTTATGAAATGGTGTGTTGATAAAAAGCTATTTAACTACTGTAGAAAACAAAATGTATAAGTTTTATGCCAACAAATTAGAGAGCCTAAATAAAAAGGATAAATTCATAGAAAGACATGAACTATCAAAACTAACTCCAGGAGAAAGCCTGAATCGACCTTTAACAAGTAAGGGGATTAAACTCACCAGATATGAAGGCCCAGGACAAACTGGATTCACTGGTGAACTCTACCAAACTTCTACAGGGTAATTAAAGTAAAGAACACTTCACAAATTCTTCCAAAAAATAGGAGAGTGAACACTTCACAACTCCTTTTATGAGGCCAGGATTAATTACCCTGATACCAAAATCAAAGGCATCACAAGAGACGAAAACCACAGACCAATACCCCCTCTGAGTCTAGCTGGAAAAATCCTTCACAAATCCAGCAAATTGAATCCAGCAACAGAGCAGAAGAATTATATATCATGACTGTATTGAGCATGTCTTTTTATCCTTATGCTTTGAAATCTGAGACCCTGCTGACTCTGGAGAGACTGTCCCTCCCAGGGCAGCCAAATGCTAGAGACAATAAACAACTCATCTGCTCGTGCTCCTTTCCTAAGCAAACCCACCAATTCAGAGCCCATCTCAGCCGTCTCCTTCATCAGGCTCTCACTGGGTTCTCACAGTCTGTGCCACTATCCCCCTAAGCCAAACGTCCAGGGCCAGGTACCAGACAACCAGAGCCAGTCCCTATGCCCCAGAGCCCGCTGAAAGTATTCAAACTGGCCAGCCCTACACCTGCTTCCCCTTTCCGTCTCATGGAAACCACAATACAGATACTTGCCCCCATTTTCCCTCGCTCCCTCTATCTCCTGACTGACCATGGTGAGTCCTCCGTATGCCCCTTCCACCTCACATGGCATAATGTGTCCCCTCTTCTAGGGAACTGTGTGTAATAAACTATCTTTTCAGTGGAAACTGCTTCCTGATCTTTTGGCCTCAACATCCCTGAATAATAATAAAACCTACATTTTAAAACAATAACCGAGTAGAATTTATCCCAGGAAAGTAAGATTGGTTCAACAGACAAAAATCAATATAGTACACCAATTATTTACGTTTTTTTTGAGTTACAGTCATTTTACAATGTTGTGTCAAATTCCAGTGTAGAGCACAATTTTTCAGTTATACATGAGCATACATACATTCACTGTCACATTCTCTTTCACTGTGAGCCACCAATAGATCCTGTATATATTTCCCTGTGCTACACAGTACAATCTTGTTTATCTATTCTACATTTTGAAATCCCAGTCTGTCCCTTCCCACCCGCTGTCCCCCTGGCTACCACAAGATTGTATTCTATGTCATGAGTCTGTTTCTGTTTTGTATTTATGTTTTTTTGTTGTTTTTTCTTTTAGATTCTGCATATGAGCGATCGTCTTTAAAGTGAGCTTTATTAGTGAGCTGACCATAAAGTTCATATAGAAATGCAAAGGACTTAGAATAGCCAAAACAATGCTACAAAAGAAGAACAAAGTTGAAAAAAATCACACTATCTGATTTTAAGACTTTCTTTAAAACTACAATAATCAAGATAGTATGGTATTGACGTAACAATGAACACACATATCAAAGGATCAGAATAAAGAGTTCAACATGACCCACATTTTATGGTCAATTGATTTTCAACAAAAGCTGTTCAATGGAGGGAGAAAAATCTTTTCAACAAATGATTTTGGAACAAATCAATACCCATCTGGAAAAAAACTGAATCTCTACACACTCACATTCAGTACACAAAAATAATCAGAGATGGAAAATAGACCCCATGCACAAGCTAAAACTAAAAAGCTTCTACTGTAAAACATAATAAAAGATCACTGCAAACCTAACATACATGTATTTCTTATATAGGACACAAGAAGTCTGAACCATAAAAAAAAAAAACAGAAAAAAACAGACTTCTCAAAGTTAAGAAAGTTCTGCTCTTCAAAGGACACTACAAAGAAAAAGAAAAGACAACACACAGACTGGAAGTAAGTATCTGCAAGGTGTCTACAAAGATCTTATATTCAGAATATATAAAGTACCCTTACGACTCAATAATAACAAAAGTAGCGACCCAATCTTTTAAAAATGGACAGACGAACTGAACAGACCCCTCACCAAAGGTTACATTCAAATGTCAAATAATTACATCAGTAGGTGCTTAACATAATTAGTCATCAACGAAATGCAAATTAAAATGAACCTAAGAGACTACCCAATTACAGTGGTTAAAATTTAAAAGACTGGTAACCCCAAGTGCTGACAAATGTGTAAAGCAATTGTAACTCTAATACATTAATGATGAAAACGCTGACTGGTTATATAACCACTTTGGAAAATAGTTAGGCATTTCCTTGCAAAGTTAACATACATTTACTATGTGATGCAGCAATTCCACTTCTAGATATTCATTCAAGAAAATTGGAAGCATATGTTCATACAAAGACTTATACATAAATGTTCATAGCAGCTTTATTCAAAATAGCCAGAAACTAGAAACAACCCAGATATTCACCAATAGGTGAACTGCGGTATATTTATACAATAGAACACTACTTACCAATAAAAAGGAACACGTTACTACTGTGTACAATAATATACATAAATCTCACAATCATTATGCTAAGTGAAAGAAATCAGACACAAAAGAGTACGTACTTTATGTCCTTTCAAGTTAAACTGTTAGAAGGACAAATCTACATGATTAAAAGCAGATGAGACACCCCCCACTGAGGTGGGGATGAGAAGCGGGGATTGAATGAAAAGGATACGAAGGGTAATAGGGATGTTTTGTATTTTGGGGTGTTGGGTGTTCTTTATATTTCAATTTGGTGGTAGTTATATGCATGGATATACTGTCAGATTTCACCTGAAAATGTGTGTGCTTTACTGTACATAAATTATACTGCAGTAAAGTTGGTATGTGAGATACTGTACACCCACTCAAGTGACTACAGTTAAAAAAGACTGTAAAGATGTAACCTGCAACAGGTGTTAACGGGGAGAAGACACTGCCGGTGGGAGTGTTAAATGGCACAAACACTTTGGGAAATTGTTTGCCAGTTTCTTATAAAGTTAAGTAGATGCCTACCTTATGACCCAGGAATTCCTAAGTATTTTCTCAAGAGAAATAAAAACATGGGACCACCCGGAAACCTACACATGAATGTCCACAGGAGAGCAACTTTTAAACAGGAGAGCTTTAAACAGGAGAGCAACAAACTGAAACAACCCATATGTCATTCAACACGTGTAAGGATAAACAACTGTGGTGCCTCCACACAGTGAGACACTGCTCAGCAACAGAAAGGACAAACCAATAAGTGGAGCAACACAGATGTCTCTCCACACGGAAGAGAGGAAGCCTTACGCCACAAAAAGTACATACTGTATCATTCCACTTACATAAAGTTCAAGAATAAGCACCACTAACTCTATACGCTGAAAATCAAAACAATTCTTACCTTTGCGGGGAGGACTCATTGGCAGAGGTGCAAGGGAACCTTCTGAAGTGATGGCCATGTTCCGTATCTTGATAGGGGTTTAAGATCTGTCCATTTCACAATAAGTAAATTATATCTCACTTAAAAAAAAAAAGCCTCAGCCATGAAACTTTCCTCTTCTTTCCAATCTCTTTCATAATCTAATCTTCAGGAAGCACATAGAATAATACCTAAAAAAAAAAAAAAAGTAAAAAACACATGTTCTTGGTTGGAAAGACAAAAGCATATGAAAATCATCACTTGTACAAATAACATTAAGTTGAATACATTTTCAATTAAAATCTCAACAGAGTTTTGTTATGGTTATTTCATTTTGATTTCAGAATTAAAAAAATGGATTTAAACTTTATATGATCAAAACAATACAGTATCAGCACAGAAAATGACAAACAGATTCGTGGCACCAGCTAGAATTTATTTCCCATCCTCCCTGGTAGTAGGGGGTGGCCATGCATTTATGAGCTCAGGCTTATAAAATGAGCATGGAAATACTGTGTACCACCTCCAAGCGTGATCCATAAAAATCTTACATGCCTGACTCCCTGCGCACATTTCCACTTCTGGCTGACTGGAATAGTGATGACTACCCAGGCAGGCTTAGAAACCTCATGTTGAAGATAGGGAGGCCATAGGTAGGAGGCAGGGTCCCCAAATTACTGGTTAGAAGAGGTAACTCAGGAGGGTTTCCACTCAGAAACATCCACATTGGACAAATTAGCCAAAAGAAAATAATTTTTTTGTAATATTAAGCCCCTGAGCTTGCGGTCATATACAGGTGTAGCTATTAGTGATAAATATACAAATTCAGTTCAGAATAAAGAGCTGATTATAAAATTAATTTTGGCTATTTAAGTGTCTAGTCACTGAGGAGAG
The DNA here is from genome assembly GCF_048564905.1 of Vicugna pacos. NCBI lineage: Eukaryota > Metazoa > Chordata > Mammalia > Artiodactyla > Camelidae > Vicugna > Vicugna pacos. Next base: position 8,687,627 of record NC_132998.1, read on the forward strand.
ATCAAATTAGACCCTGATATCATACATAGTATTAAATTGCAGGTAGATTAAAGAGCTATTTTTTTTCAAAAAGAAAAAAGAAGACACTAGTGAAACTTACCTACAAAACAGAAACAGAATCATAGACATAGTAAACAAACTTATGATTACCGGGATGGGGGAAGGGAGGTGGAAAGGGATAAATTGGGAGTTTGGGATTTGCAGATATTAGTTACTATTTATAAAATAGATAAAAAACAGATTTCTTTTGTATAGTACAGGGAACTATACTCAATACCTTGTAGTAACCTACAATGAGGAAGAATATGAAAATGAATATATGTATGTATATGTATGATTGAAACGTTATATACCAGAAATTGATACACTGTAACTGACTATACTTCAGTATTTTTTTCCAAAAAATAAAACAAATCTTGTAAGAACTCTTGATGAATACATATACACAAAAATGGTTACCTTTTAACCAAGCCTGGAAAATCTGAAGCTATTTTAAATGTAGTCATCTAAAAATCAATATAAACATTTTTACATTGTAACGTTACAGAGCCTGGAGACTGGATCATAAAAGGCACTGCAACTTCCTCCTCTCTTTCTCTGGGATCTTGCACTCTGGAGGAGGCTGGATGCCTCAGGGTGAGCGACCCTTGAGAGAGGCACAAGTGGTGAGGAACTGGAGCCTTCTGTCCATGGCCAGTCCACATACGGTAGTCCCTCCCTTTTCTGAGGCTTCAATTTCCACATTTTCAGATACCATGGTCAACTGTGGTCCAAAGTATTAAATGGAAAATCCCAGAAATAAACAATTCATTTACAAGCTGACCCGAGTAGCCTGATGAAATCTCATGCCGTCCTGCTCCTTCCCACCCTGGACATGAATCATCTCTTTGTCCAGCACGTCCTGCTCATTAGTCACTTAGAAGCCATCTCCGTAATCAGATCGACTGTCATGGGATCCCAGTGCTTACGCTTAATAACGTTTATTTTACTTAATAATGGCCCCAAAAGGCAAGAGCAGTGATGCTGGCAGCTCAGATCTGCCAAAGAGAAGCGGTAAAATGCTTCCTTTAGATGAGAAGGAGAAAGTTCTTGAATTAAGGAAAGACAGAAAAAATCACGTGCCGATCTTCTATCTGTGAAATTGTGAAGAAGGAATAAGAAATTCATGCTGGTTTTGCTGTCGCACTTCAAACTGCAAAAGTTCAGCCACAGTGCATAGTAAAGGTTTAGTTAAAATTTGTAAAATATTTTGAGAGAGAGAGAGACCACATTCACTTAATTTTATAACAGTGTATTGTTATAATTGTTTTATTTTGCTATTAGTTATGTTGTTAATCTCTTACTGCATCTAGTTGATAAAATTCTTTATTATAGGTATGTATATATAGGAAAAACATAGTATATATAAAGTTCAGTACTATCTACAGTTTCAGGCATCCACTGGAGTCTTGGAACATAACCCCTGTGGATGAGGGCGGACCACTGTGTATGTTTAGAAGCAAGTGACAGACACTCTTCTAAGAGCTCTACACATATTAGTTCACTTAGTTCTCATAACTCTTTGATGTAGGTTTTATGATCTTGATTTTACAGATAAGGAAATTTATGAAACTTTCCAAGGTCATGCAGCTTAAAAGTGGTGGTGCTGGGATAAGAACAAAGAATATTTCCTCCTACATTCCTGGTCTTAATTACACACATTGTTAGGTTAGCAATATGATTTGGAGGTGGAAGCAGAGGACTGGAGGGCTGGAGGGTGGTGGAAGAAGGAAGCTAGGTGAACGGAGGAAAAAAATAACTGAATGAAGAAAACAATTTTACAGTATCATCACACTTATACATCTGTAAAATTAGCATATGTACATAAAATCATCTTTAATAAAAAGAAAATTAAGTACTATAAGAGAATATATTGGAAACTTTAAAAATTGGTTTCTCCCACACAAAGAGAAAACTGTCTTAACTGTAACTAATTCACTGTAGTTCCCATTTTTATTAATATTTCATTCAGGCAACAAATATTTAATGAGCACCTACTATGATGCTGGGCTAAACAGTGAGTAAGATAAAGCCTCGATCTACTCAAGGCATTGACAGTAACAGGAGATGGAAGTCAGCAAATTTGCCCTATAATGAAATTACGCGGCCCTCCTCACACCTGTAATCCCATCAGGACAGGCATAATTGGTTTTCAAGTCACACTGAAAAAATAATAATAACGTGTACATTGATATCTGTGCATCAAGTATGCTAACCGCTCGCTCGCCACTGCTAATTTTCCCCCATTCCTCCTACTAAACCTTTCTAGGCAGCCAGGCTCGGCTATGCTAGGCTACACCCGCAGGCCCCAGTGAGCATAAAACCTACACCAAAAGGGAAGAAAAACAAGAAGAAAATAATTCTTGATTTGTAAGTCTTTTTGCGATTTCTCAGGCTCAGTCGTGATCAGAGTTTTGGCCAGAGCAGAAAAAGAGAAGTCATATATACATAGCTACATCTTCTTTGATCCAGGATTTAAGTTAAGTGGTTTGGATTTATACACAGCGGCTAAACCCACAAATCTATAAATGCACAAATCTATCCTGATCCCATTTGGATGGAGACCTTCTGCAGTGTCATTTACCAGGGTTCACGCAGGGATTGGTCAGAGACTCTCTTCAGAATCACTCTTCAAATTACTTTATACATCGAAGCCGATTATACTAACAAAGTATTTGCTGAATGAGTGTCTCAGAATACTAAATGCTGATTTTGCAAAAACCCCTCGCAATTAGAATCCCTTTGTGGAAGCCAAAAATCTGCCAAGCAAGGGCGCATTTGATTATTGGAGACTCACTGGAACAAACTGTGCTCATATTCATTCCTATTTCATAAACTGCCTTAAAAATGGGCCTGGAATCATGTCCTGGGGTTTTTTTCTATGAAAGTACATTAAGGCAAAATAAGGTCATTAAGCGCCTCACTGCAGAACAAGCAAGAGAGAAACAAGAGACTGAGGCCCGCAGGGCAGGGCGTATTCTCTCTGCAATTTTATATTTCTGGGGAATCTTGCAAAAGAGCCAACCAGAGAAAGAAGGCATAGAGCTTTCCACTGAAGCAGCTCCTAGATTGACTGGCGTGGCATATTCAGTCTCTTTTTCTTTTTTGAATAAATGACTGGTTCTCCAACTGCTTTTTCTACCACTTGCCCTCTTTCTCTTGACAATCCAGTCACACGGTTTCTTTTTGCCGGTCCTGCCCCTATGTGTCTCAGGCCTTTGCGCTTGCAGACCTCACCAAGAATCCATCCCCGGTTTTCTCCCAGCTCTCCACGCCTACTGCACGTTTGAAAGAGTTCTTCCCTGGCTACCTTCTCCGAAGGAATCCCACCCTCCGGATTCACATCCTTTGCCTTTCTCTTGCTCTGCTTCCTACAGCAGGCCCCCTCTCTGTGGCTCTCGTCTTCATTTCTTTTTGACTTGTTTATTGCCTGTGTCTCTCCCTGGAGGAGGTGAGCTCCGTGAGAGCGGAGCCTTGCCGGCTGAGTCACCCCCCACCCCCCGCGCTCTATCCCTGGTGCCTCGCGCTGTGCCAGGCGCAAATGGTAAGTGGTAAGACACTCAACCAATATTTGTCAAATCAATGAAGGCACAAATAGACACAGAGACTGCTCATGCCTGTCTAGCTCCAGTGAGATACACTTAACGTAGACTCAGAAATCATCTTTTTTTTTTAATTAGGTGACTACATCATGCTGGGTTTTCCCACTTGAATATCACCAGGCCCACAGCCACTCTGTGCCCCAGTGCCTGCTTCTACTTCGTGCCCAGTCTGAGCCAAGATTTAAAAACTAGAAGAAAAGGTGAATGAGAACCTTTAAATCAACAAGGCTGGTTTTATTTCCCTGAGGGCTCTAGATCATTCCTGCTGTGGACAAGCCACTTAGGCACCCCGCCCCTCCCATTTCCTCTCCTCAGCTGTGGGGCCAATAGGGCTATTAGGGTTCATGAGATCACGTTTCTAGAATGCTGGCAGGTGCCATATGCATTTTTTAAGAACATAATTAATTTAAATGCTATTTCCTCTCTTCACCTTGGTTTTCTTTTTGCTTCTACCACAGGGTCCAGGGTTCCATCTCCTCCTTCCCACAAATTACAGAAAGTCTTTACCACGGCACAACTGCAGCTTAAACGGGCCTTTGAGATGAGGGTCTATTTTGTAAACACAGCTCTCCCTGCCTCCTGGCACTGAGCGCAAGGCCTGACGACATGGTGGTAAACACGGTGATGGTGATGGCTCTGACAGCCTTGTTCCTTGGGGCATCATGACTGCAGGAATCAGCGCCCCCCCCCCCCACTGGGCCTTGGTTAGGAGGCTGATTGGATTCTAACCATCAACACTGCAATTATACAAATGCTCCTGATGACTTTGCCCTTCTAATCATTTTTATCATTTGGGGAATCATCCAAGTCTTTAAAAAAAATGTTTTTAAGGATATCTGCTGAGGCACATTGCCACAGATTTTACTCTGTGTTCTCGGCTGCCTCCATATCGTTTTGCTGATTTATCGGGACAAGGAGGGTGATGTACTAAAAGGTTTACACTTTGGTAAAATTCTGATAACCCCTGTGTCACTGATCACAGTAGCTATATGCAGACAGAGCACCCACTTCTCACAAGCAGGATCATGAATGAAAATGAAAACTTGTGCCCTCAGTCAGCTGTGGGAGAGCGCTGAGTGCTGGGGCCTGGGACTTCGTGGACAGTTTACAGAGTAGTAGCAACAAGCTGATCACTACCCTCTAGAAAGACCAGGGTCAAGCCATCCATCCACTGGTGTATCCTACAGCCTGACGCCCGGGATGCCGAACACCTCCTCTGGTCTTCAGCACAGCCACTTCGGAATCTTAGCTCCTCAAACAATCCATGGACCTTCCTGATTCAGGACCTTCACATATGCTTATTCTGTATGTCTGGAACTCATTTCCTCTCAAATCTTCAAAAACTTGGTTCCTAATTAGCCTTTTGGTGTATATGAAATGTCACTTCCTCAGAAGAAATCTCCCTGATTACTCAGTCTAGATCAAAGCATCAGCTACGAAGTCTTAGGCTGTAAGCAACAGAACACCCGACTGAAAGTGTCTTTAACAACGAGAATGTATTTTTCCTCACCTAACAAGTGTTCTATGGCATACAGCTCTGGATGACACAGAAGTTCAAAGTTATGTTAGAGTCCTACGTGAGTTTTCTGCCACTTTCTTGACTTTCCCCTCATGGTCACAAGATGGCTACCACAGCTCCAAGCATCACGTGCTCACACAACAATATCTAAAGTAAGAAAGAAGGGGAGAGTTTTCTCCTTACGTGTTTCTCTCTTTATCAGGGAGCAAAATCTTTCCCCAAAGTGTCCTGTGCAACAGACTTTCACTCAGATATCACTGGACAGGATTTAACCACATGCCCATACACCTATATGCTAGGGAAGCCAGTGGGAGGGGGTATCTGGAGATTTTTGTTTCTAAAGGAAGCAAATTTCATTAGCAAAGGAGAAGGGCTGTTGGGCAGACAATCAAAGATGCCCACACAGCAGGTTCTTCCATTTATATGTTCTCGTAACACCTTGTACCTTTCTTTATACCTCTTACAACAATCATTATTATGAACTAGCCCTCTGAACTGTATACTCCATGAAGGCAGAGTCTATGTCTTACTCGTCCATCATTCTATTCCTGTTTCCTAGCATAGTGCCTGGCCCCAGGTCTAGCTACATAATTTGTGGGACCCATGCAATGTGACAAGTGGGGGTCCTCGTTCAGAAAGCAGGATAGAAGTACTACTAAGAGTATTTAAACATAAAGTGTTTACCTCCCTCTTCTCTCTCTCCATGTGCTGTGGTATTTTTATTTGCTACTTAAGATTGTTCTAAGACAAATTTAAACTGTAATTTGTCAGGATGAAGTTTTACCATTCATCTTTATATTGTGTTTCCAGATCTAAATGCAAATAAGAGTGCATTTAACACATGTGTAGAAACATCGGAATTACAGTTTCTATTTTGTAGCTTGCACATGCATGTGTATATTCTTAAAGAACAGCAGATATGCTGCATACAACTAACTCAATTATCTAAATTCTCTCCTTTATATATACACAGTCTACCAACGCTGTCTACCTTCAGCGTACTGATGAGTACAAAATAGCTGAAAGGAAAATGAACTATCTTTCCCCTTCTGAATCATCATTTTCAATGCAACAAAACTAAGAAAGGATACGACGAGTTTCCTTGATCATCCATGTTTCTTAGAACACCAATGTCTTCTCTCTGTGTTTGAAGCAAGTTCTGGTTTGAATGGAAAGTGTGGTCTCTTGGGGCTGTCAGCACTCCTGCATACTTAGTCCTAGATGTACCACAATAATCTCATACTAGCTTTGCGTCTCACTGAACTCCTGCCCATCATGGGTCCACTGGAATCCTGTGCTCCTGGGTATCACCTGTGCTATATGGGAATGGGCAACAAAGAATACGGAAGATACGTACGCTGTGTGTATCTCCTCTGCTCACGCTCCACTGTCCCGTCGGACTTCACTTTAAAAAATCACATGTTCAACCACAAAATTAAGAACTTCAAGATGGTGACAGCAAAGCATTAAACCAAGCACAGGGCCCTTCTGAGCAAAGGACCCTCTGTGACTGCACAGGTCACACGCCCACCAAGCTGGATGTGTCTAGTTCATCTAGGTGCTCTATAAATGTTTAATGAATGAATGAATCCCTGGCCTGCTTTCTCCTAACTCCCTTACGTTTCTGACATTTGCTCTGAATGAGATCCTCGGGCTCTTGAAACCTTTCCCTAATCATTCTACTAAGCTCAGATGGAAGGCACACTAGGCTCTTACATGTAGGGACATGAACTGCATACTCCATGGAGGGTATATGTAGGGACAACTTGAAGGAGGGGAAATGTTGAAAAACTGAATCAGAGGAGTTTAAAGATGAAATCAATAGTCCAGAATTCAGAGCCTAAATAGGCACACGAGAAGACGCTCAACATAGCTAATCATCAGAGAACTGCAAATGAAAACCACAGTGAGATGCCACCTCACACCTGTTAGAATGGCTATCATCAAAAAGACCACAAACAGCAAGTGCTGGGGAGAGTGTTTGTTCATTCAACTCTCGTTCATTGTTGGCGCAGCCACTGTGACAAACAGCATGGAGGTTCCTCAAAAACCTAAAGATAGAACTACCATATGATCCAGCATATGATCTGGGTATATATCCAGAAAAAATACAGTAATTCAAAAAGATACATGCACCCCAATGTTCACAGAAACATTACTTACAATTGCCAAGATATGGAAGCAAACTGCGTGCCCATCAACAGAAGAATGGATACAGAAGATGTGGTATATATACGATGGAATACTACTCAGCCGTAAAAAAGAATGAAATGTTGCCATTTGCAACATGGTTGGACGCTGGAGGGCATTATACGAAGTGAAATAAGTCAGACAGAGAAAGACAAATATTGTATGTTACCCCTTAGATGTGGAATCTAAAAAATAAAACAAACTAGTGAATATAACAAAAAAGAAACAGACTCACAAACGTAGAAAACAAACTAGTGGTTACCAGTGGGGAGAGAAAAGTGGTCAAGGGCAATATAGAGAAAAAATATATATATAAAACATATATATATGATAATATATATACGTATAACTGAATCACTTTGCTGTATGCCTGAAACTAACACAACATGGTAAATTAACTATAATTTAATTAATTATTTTTTTAAAAACCTTCCAACTGTTCAAAATCCTTGCAAAATTAGGTTCTTGCCTCAGCATTCAAACCAACGACAATATTGTCCCCAATTTATCCTCATATACTTGTTTCCTAACAGTCCCTTTGCTGTAGTCAATTGTGGCTATCCACTGATATTACTCATGGCCTCCTATTTTTGATCAAGCCATCTAGATATTTGATATTTCCCCATTTCCTACTCCCCAAGTTTCCATGAACTTGCTATTGGCCCTACACCTGTCTGCACTCTCTACCTGCAGTGCCTCACTTTTGCCTTCCCTGTTCTATTTTGAAGATTTAACACACATTTTTTAAAATAAGTAAGTTCGCTTTATTTATTCTTTTCCCAGGGTTTGAATTTGACAGCTCCCTAAATATCTGCTTGTGAAAACACCCTCTTTCTTTTGCAAGTGTCTACAGTTCTACATTAACCTTTGAAGAGGACTGGAACTTTTCATTCTTTCTGCTCTCTGTGTGAAGAACTGTTTTATACTGTGAACTTTTAAGCCTCACCCCTAAAGTATGACTCTCACGAGGTATTTTTTGGCTTCAACCTGCTTGAGAACTAATAAACTCTCCAAATTTCAAAAGGAACAATTTCTTTCCACACACACAAATACAAAATCCCTTGTGGATTAACAAGAATCCACTAAGAGAGATCAAGCAGTATTTTAAATTTCTAAGTATTTCTACAAAAGCTATATAGTTCATTCTGTTTTCCAAATACTGACTTTTACTTCACACAGCCATTGGCTTACAAATGTACTCCAATCTCCTGACTTAAAAACAAACAGCTCCCTTGACTATAAAGTTCTTGGAAGAGTTGAACCTTCTTGGAAGAGTTGCTTCTAGTCCAGAACGCTACCTCCACATTCTTAATCTCTTCTGATACGCCTCTGCCTGCACATGACACCAAGACTGTTTTACTATCATCTCTGTGTTACTACATCCATAGGCCACTTCTCTTTCCTCAGCACGGCTGCTTACTCCATCCTTCCTGAAACACCTCCTTTCCTGGCTTCCACGGCATCACACCTCCCTGGTTCTCCTTTTATTTCACTGAGCTGCTACCTTTCAGACTGCTTTGCTGACGATCCGTCTTCTCTAAGTGTTGGAATGGCCTAGGGCTACCTAGCAAACTCTTTGAGATCTCACCCAATTCAACAATTCAGATCATATCTACAGGATGACGAAAGCCAAATCACATCTACAGGTTTGTCTCAGTCACGAAGTGTTAAGTCCTTGGACTTGCACATCCAATGGCCTAGTTGACATCTTCACTTACATGGCTCAGAAATAACATGGTTAAAAGAGCTCTTGACTCCACAACACTTTCTCAGTCTCACTTTCTTCCAGTTTTACTAATCCTGGCAAAAGGTACCCACGTCCATCTAGTTTCTCCAGGTAAAATTCTGTAAGGTAAATTCGATTCGTTCTCCTCCTTCACCCTCCACATCTAATCTATCTGCCAGTCCTGTTCTCTGTAACATCGAGTCGTATCCAGAATCATCCATTTCTCTGTGTCTCCTCTAACCAGATCCCTTGTGTAAGCCAACTTTACTTCTCCCCTGAGTCACAGCACAGCTTCCGGGGCCTTCCTACCTCCAGTCTACTACCTTGCACTCCCGCAAAATACTCTTCGTCATATTTTCTTTTTAAAGTGTTTGATCTGATAAACTATATTTTAGTATGTGATCTTTCTAAAAACGTGATCTTTTAAAAATGTATAACAGATCGTGTCACCCCCTATCCTTACCCTAACTGAAAACATCCAGAAGGCTTCCAATCACACTTACAATAAAATCTGAACTCCTAACACCAGTTGGCTAAACCTTCCGTAATTTGGCCCCACTTGCCTCTTACCACTCTCCCCTCACCCACTCCACTCCACTCACAGAAACAGTCCTCAAGCACAGATTATTTCAACCCAAGGGCCTTTGCATTAGCTCTTTTCCTCTGCTTAGAATATTCTTCCAATCATTCTTTGCATAACTGCATACACTTTTGAGAATATGCACTTTGTTCTCAGCTTGAGTTTTACTCCCCCAGGGGACCTTTCCTGACCACCTAATCTAAAGGAATCCTTCCCTACCAGTATTTTTCTATCCCATCACCTTGGTACTTGTCATATCCAATACTCTTTCTTTTCTTTCTTTCTTTCTCTCCTCATTTCTATGTTTTGCCCCAATTTTGTCTGAGTATGAGCTCCATGTGAGCAGGGTCCTTGCCTACCTTGATTATCACTTGATTATGCACGGGCCCTCAACTGCCCTGGACACAGAGCAGGAGCTCGGGATTAGTGCGTCAGTGCTCCTCTGTGTGCACACACATGTGCGCGTGCACACACACACACACACACACTCACAACGCTGAACCAGCAGGGCACATGTGATTCATGATTCGGTTATCACAAAGCAGACAAGCGAAGATAAGCTTTCAGAATTCAGGCCTGCAGTTACCGACCTGGTGGGCAATTATTCTGAGCCACGCGAAGCCTAAGAAGAAGCCAGCAAGGGAAAGGAGCTCATGATCACGGTCTGCAGGAATGCAGTCGGACACTGCTTTTCCAAACAGCCCCCGGGGCTACGTTCCAAAACAAGCAGGAAATGGTCACACTAGGGGCGTTCCACCCACTGGGTGGGAAGGAAGTATCTGAATCTCTCCTCCACTCCACCTGCCCCATCTTGTTGTGAGCCCTAGACCACGTCACATACTCAAGTCCACAGCTTTGACCATGACCAATCTGCTTCACATTTTCCTCCTCCTCTTGACCTTTTTTTTTTTTTCCACAAAGCTTCAGTAGGTTAGCAGAAAAGAAAAGGGATTTGTTCCCAGTCAAATGATGGCTGGGAAAAAAATCAGAAATACCTAAAGTCAAGCAGGTAGACAATGTCAGAAAACACAAAGGCAGTCAGAATTAGGTAGGAAAATACATTCACTCCAGTATAGATTTTATTTTCTTTTTAAAGACTTTGAACCCATTAAATCTTAGATCTTTAAAAATGCTCTCTTAGACTTGAGCAGTATTTGAGGAGCATCGATCAATTCTCCTCTTTAACTCTTGATGCAGAAAAACACATCGCTTCTATGGAAAAAATCATTCTGGGTAGGGACTGACATTCTTTCAGAAAATATGAGGGTGTGTCTCAGATAAGCTCTCCTTTTATTCCCAATAACTCAGGGGAAATTTTTCTGAAACATTTCACTTATACTACTTTACCAGATGCTCCAGGAAAAAAAAAAAAAGAGACAGTTTTAAAGAGTATTAAATATTTGAAAACCTAAAAAAGTAAGGCTGCCAGTTTTTCAGTATATTTTAAGCTGGTAAGTAGTAAATAAGGGCAACTATTGAATATGAAAAACATTATTTCCTAAAGTTTTGTTTGTCTGTTTTGACAAAATGCAAATGCTCTAACATTTTACTGTTAATTTCCTCCATAAATTCATTGGCTTAAAATATGCTTCTAGAAAAAAGGCAGCCTTCTAGCAAAATGAGTGGTAGTAAGACAGAATGTAATTTATGGACATACTTGTAAATTTCCATCTTTTTTAAAAATCTGAGTCATTAAAGCAAACACCCTAAGTGTAAGAAATGATGTTTAATTGTTTAGTAAGGTACCAAAAAACCCTCAATAAATGATAATGAACATTTAGTATGACAAAAATGTGAGATTCTTCAGCAGCTATTCATTCTGTTAAACTGTTTTCCTCTTCCTCTATTCATCTGTATTTCTATCACCTCTAATTAGATAACTGTACCTATTCTAGAAATTAAGGCCAAATATTTAAGTGGTAATATTAATATGATTGTTATTTTGCCCAGAACACTGAACATTTAAAATGTTAATTCGCATGTTTATATTCACAAAGAGGAAGGAATAAATACATGGCTTGGTGGGCTTTCATTTTTTATTGTTTTCATTTGCTTTTGCTCTTAAGGCAAACACTTTCATTCCAATGGAATACGAGCAGGACTGCGGTTTTGTAAGGGATCATCTGTCCCCGATGTTCACTCCTCCCCGGTAAAGCGTAATCCCACGTGGCAGCATCACGGCTTGTTATCATGGAAACAAGAGTCCTGATGACACAAAACGACACTTTATGCTGCTCTGGGTCACATTTTTAAAAAGGTGGGAAGGCACTATCTTTTTTAAAAGGGATATTGCAGGTGAAGAAATACAGCACACATAAGACTTGGCTTGTGTACGTCGTTTGGAGAAGATAGTGAATAGAGCTAAATAGGAACTGTGGAATAATCGACTACACGTGTCAGATCAGCATTAGGGGTTAACCAGTGGAGAATTATTCTGATTTGTAAAGGACTTCAAACTTTAATTTTATTTTAAAAACCACTGTAGATAAAAGAAAGGGTTAGGGAATCAAAAGAGTTCTTCAAGATGAGAACACCTGCAGCAACCAGAAAGCTGGAAGAGGCCGTGAGACTCCTCTCGGCAGCTGTACAGGACAGTGTAAGGGTCCATGCTCTGGACCAGACTCAGAAAGCCTACATTTGAATCAAGATCCCATGATTTTAGCTCTGTGAACGTGCCCACACTATTAGTCTCTCTCAGTCTCTTCTTTTTCTTTTGTATAAAAGATTTATACTTACGACATAGTACAGAGTGTCGCAAGGGTTCATTAAGCTCATGCATGTGATGTGCTTATCGATGCCCTCTATAGGACAAGTAGCCCCAAAGTCAACTGTGGTGATCTAGCCAGAAACGAAGCCTAGGAGACCCTGAGAGGTGATTTACCCAAGCAATTAGCTACAAAGATTTCACGCTGGACTTCCACTTCTAGACTATGGGATACACAAAGATTTGTTAAGACATAGTCCCTGAACTTCAGTGGCTAGAAAATGAGTATGATGAACTGGAAAGAGTGAAGTAGGTTAAAATTCCAGAACTGCTCCTGACAGCTATACGACTTGGGCCACGTATCTGAATTTTTCATAGTTCCAGTTCTTTTACTTATAAACTCTGTTTCATGGGGCTAGTGGATCTCTCCTGTACATACAGTGCCCAAGCACATGGTAGGTCTTCCATATATGGCTTCTATGGTCTTGAAGGAAAAATAAAATTGAGTTCACATCCCAACATTCTTTCATTCCTCCTCATCCCAGAAGAGGCAGAGAGGGAAGGTACTATAAGACATAGGGCATGCCTACAAAAACAAAGTTAATTTAAATCTTGTTTTGAGACTATTTTGCAGGATTGCGTAATCCCTCGAAGTTATAGGAAGCGCTCTCAGATGTCGCAGAACAACAGTTGGGACAAACCAAGATATAAGAAAGCTCTTCTCAGTGAATGGCGGGGGCGATCCATCCCTAAGTCCTGAACAAACACCGCCTGGTATGCAAGTCCCAGTTTGGCACCTCTGCCTCCAAGTGCCTCCTGTCATGAGCTCCACAGCCAACGTCAATAGCTGTGGTGTAAGGGAGCAAGTAGCAGTAGGTTTTAGATAAAGACAACCAAGTATTAAACCTAAGAGTAGTACTTAATAGTGATCCACCAGCTTCCACTACTTATGGTAAATGGGAAATACAATGGCAAATGTTATCAGACATGACGGAAAAATTTTAACTTTTATTGTCAGTTATCACCTCCTCCCCTTCAAACATGTACAAGTGTTGCTAACCCGGAAAAAAAAAAAAGCACTGATTTTGACTTTCACCTCCATCATCCCAGGCAAAAAGAAAAGAAGAGGCAACAAGCAGAGAGCACGAATCTCTAGAGCAGATACTAGCCCTGGAACAACGTAACACTGGCCGTGAGAGCAACCTGTTGTAGTCGGCCAGCTCACCAAGAAAAGAGAAAGTGACACTGGCAGCTCAGGGACGCTATCATTTTAGGGAGCAACTGCTTCACTCTGTCCTTAACATTTTGATCCAGGGAGCTTTTATGGCTTCTTCATATTCTCATTCTTTCTTTCAGCTTCTGAAGAGTTTCTTGGCAACTACACTTCACGTTAATGGTTCTTATTTTTTGCAACAGTAACTCAGGTGAACTGGAAAACATCCAACCACAGCTGCTTTTTTTTTTTTTCTTTTAGCAATTTTAATGGGTTCAACTTCTAACCAGCTCTCCATGGCTCCCACCAAGCAGTGAATTCAACTAAGACTTGTGCTAGTTGACCCATTTCCCATTATCCTTTGAGAGAATTTTTCAGCCATTCCTTCATTCCACTAACATGACCTTTGTCTCTTACAGAGCTGGTGGATCCTGGCCAGAGAGCGTCCATCCTCTCTTAGCCTGGATTTTGATCCGTACTACACTCTACACTGATTCCCACGAGGACTGTCAATGTCCTAAGTGAAAGATTTCCAAACACCCACTGAAAAGCAGAAGACAGTCTGTGAAAGGGAACTGACAAAACACGGGGCAAGTCACAAGTGGCGTGCTGAGCCTGCTCGGGGCCCAGGTCATTTCAGTCTCTAGGGGCTGATGCAGGGGAGCCAGAGGAAAGGATATGGGTGACTCGTGATCATCATACAAGAAATGAACCAGCAAAACGAGTGAGCCATGTAAGGAGGAGCATAGGTCATGCGGGAATAAACATCAAGACTCTTTTAGCTGGAAATACGTGATAGGAGACCAATTCGAGGTGTTTTGGTGGATTTTGGAATTCTGAAAATATGCTTTGTGTGTGTGTGTGTGTGTGTGTGTGTGTGTGTGCTGGAGACCTCAAGCTTCGTGTTTCACCTGTGATGGAATATTCTAAAAATGCAGGGTCTTTGCACTTCTAGAGTAAGTACAGGTAGAGGCTCAAAAAGCAAAGGCCTTTAATTTATATGACTTTTTTTTTTTAAAGAAGTGCATGGGAAGTCAGTTATTTTGGGAATACATTCTGACCAATCTTAATGACTAAGTTGTGGCAATAAAAAAATTATATAAGAAGTTTTCAAAATTAGTATTTTTTTAGGTATTCTTTTGCATTTTAACTTTGACTATTACTTGTACTCTGTATCCACCTATTAAGGAAACCACCAGTTTAGGAAACTATTTATAGCACTCGAAGGTACCTCTAAGTGATTGCACTACTTTGTTTTTCAAAAACAGTAATGTGTGCGTGTGCGCATGTGTGTATACTGACATGCTAACAGCCCTTCCTCCACTGAATATGAATTTGTGTTTCTAATATCACACCTGGACATTGGATCCTGAAAGGCACGAATCACTCTCAGTTTTTCTGATCCTCCTTTCTGGCACCATGTTGACTATTGGATATTTACTGAATATTGCAGCTAAAATCAGTATTGAAAAGCCTGTAGCCATCTGTGACTCTTGGAGGTCTGCTTTTGCACACCACTTTCACTTAAAACACTGCTGCTTCCAACTCATAAAGTGACGCTGCTGGCCATAATTGTTTCCCAGTGATAGCCAGTTAGATTATGTTGCTTTCAGCTGTGTTTCAATGAATTTTTAAATCATTTATCCCCTCCCCCCCCCCCGCTTTCAATGCCTTAAACTAGTGGCAGGACAAGTGAGAAAGAAATTTGGGAACAAATAATACCAACAACGCATGATTGCTTGCCTGGAGTTTAGGCGTCTGAAATAAACACACAACTTCAAAGAGGATATGGATAAGGAGGGAAAGGTTAGAGGAGGACAGGGGAAGGAAACACGTGAGGGAAAAATACAGAGAAATACAGGCGGCACTGGGCTCCTACTGTACTGAATCTGAGGAATTAAAAGTTTACAAAAGCAAAAATAAATAAATGGGGTTACATCAAACTAAAAAGCTTCTGCATGGCAAAAGGTACTATCAACAAAATGAAAAGGCCACGTACTAAATGGGAGAAGATATCTGCAAATGAGATAGCCAATAAGGAGTTAACAACCAAAGTATATAAAGAACTCATTCAACACAGCATTAAAAAAAAACAACACAATGTCATTTTAAAATGAGCAGAGGAACTGAACAGACGTTTTTCCAAAGAAGACACCCCGATGGCCAACAGGCACTTGAAAAGAAGCTCTATATCACTCATCATCAGGGAAATGCAAATCAAAACCACAATGAGATATCACCTCTCACCTGTTTGAATGACAATCATCAAAAAGACACCAATTAACAGAATAAAAATCTTGATCTCAGAGAGGAGAAAGGGGGCTCAGAGAGGTTGAGTGATCTACCCAAGGTCACACAGCTAGCACACAAGTAGTAGAGCCGATATATAGCTTCTAACAACATCACTGCCATCATCTTTGTTATCATCATCATGCTAGACCACCATTTTCCCTCTGGGTACATGACCAATTTCTATTCCATTCCTTTGCCCAAGTGTTTGTAGACACCACAATGAAATAAATATATTCAAGTACTACTTAATGAAGGACGAATGTAATCATAGGAGAAGGACAAACTTTCTACATACTAGGCAAATTATCATTACTTACTTTTCAACTGTAAGTTGTATATATGAAGAATAAGCTCTGATAAATAAATGGGGAGTTACTTTTTGAAATCTCTCTCTATTAATATTTAGGTTAACTTAAATACAAAATAACCACAACCATAGCAACAATAGTGATGGCGCATTCCTATATGCTCGGCCTCTTCTATGTTCTTGACACTCTGTAAGGCAAAAACTAGGACTATCCTTGTTTAACAGATGAGGAAACCGAGGCACGTGTCCAGTAACGTGCTGGAGTCAGCAGGCTGGGAAGCAGCAGCACCCGGGCCCTGAGTCCTCCGTGGACCAGTACACTAAATAATTCTACGTACTGACCTCAAAATAAAGTAATTCTAAGGGATTTTACTATCAATTCAATAACTTTAACTCTCTGTATATATTTTATTATAAATCCATCCAATTTTATATTATGCTTTTGAAACATTTTTCTTGAAAATGACTTAACAGCATAATTTTCCTCATGATAAAAAATACTCATTGTATGTGGTTTTTTTTAATTACTAAAGTAAACACAACCCTAGTGTGAAAAAAGAAACTAAAACATTACAGAAATATATAAAAAGACAGTTACAGTCCTATAGAAATGTAACTTTTTCCTTCATCCCTCAGCCTGCCCCGGTGTCCCCGCAGTGGAGTCCAGGCCAGCATCAGTACCGCTGTGTCAGGTAACTTCCAGGGTTTGCTTCAGTTGCACTCAGAGGAATGAGAAAGGAGGACAACTGAGAAGAGCTAAGCGGAGCAAAGGCAAGAAAGAAGGAAACAGCAGGCAGGACAAGATGCTCTGATGCTCCTCAAAGAAAATCAAGAAGACTATTCTCTTGTTGCTGGAAAACTGTATCTGAAGATCGTTCCAAAGGGGAAATATCAAAATACCTGGGCAAGGGTAAATTCATTTAGCACATACTAACTACCACTGTACGAGGTGCTGCAAATATACAGGTGAGCCATCTAGACACACTTCCCGACACAAGATTCCTACAACATGATAGTGAAGACAGACACATATCAAATAATCACATGACTATAACGTAAACTTAAAACTGTGGTAACTGTTAGGAAGGAAAGTTCTACAGTGATATTTTGAAAAGATCTGATTTAGATGACTAAATTTCTGTGTGCTATGAGTAGGGGGGAGAGTTACTTATTACTTTAAAGATGAAGTTCACATCTTTTTCCGTCGTTACTCAGGAATCAAGGGAAAAGTTGCGCTCTTGTGATGCATGCAGTCTGGTTAGAGACAGCATGCCAGACGTGTGACTGACTTGATTTTGTGGATCCAGGGCCACAAGCACTGCTGGGCACCTTTGAACTGGCCCACGCTTCAGCTACAGGTTTTTGAAACTGATAAATAGCAATTCAGAGAAAGATCAAAGGGTAGAAAGTGCATATGGCAAGTGAAGTTTGGAATCAGGCAAGTTAAGAGGTAGATACGTTTTGCATAGTATCAGAGAACAAGACGAAGCTGTTGGTATTTAAATGCAGTTCAAGAAAACAGTCACTGCTATCAAAAACAGGAGACTAGCAATTTGATTTCCAGGGCTTAGATCTCACAAAAGGACACTTATGGAAAAGACGTCAGCAAAACAGCCAGCAGTGAATCACCTTGGCAAAGTCCCAGCAAGTGGCGTTACCTCTCCTCTCAAAAGAAAAATCTTTCCAACAATAACTTAACAGTCTATTAATGACTGCTCAGCTGATGTGCTGCAGGAAAAATAAGACTTACATGTACTGATTTATAGAAGTTTATGGCATGATATTTAAATATAGCTGAGAATGAGTAATTCATTGGGCCATTTACACTTATTTGAATTAGCTGCAGAGAACGTTAAACCTGCCAGGTTTAGGTATTCCATCTGTATTTTAATAGGGATTTGTGAGCATTTTAATTTTAAAAAGCTGGCATCAAGCTGTTGGACAGGACAATAGCTCGCAATTTCAAAATTTTCTATAGGAAACTCTGCTCTTGCCTGTGTCTGAGGTTCCCAACCCAGGGTACAAAGAAAAATCACTGACCTTCTAACATTTCACATGATTGAGTCACTTTCCTAGGACAGGATCTTTAGCTTTCATCACATTTGCAAGGATGACACGATCCAAAGTATGTAGAATCACAAACAACATCATTTAAAACTTTCAGAACTTTTCTCAGTAATGTAATCTCTCACAAGTATGAAATTTTTCTTTTCATGTAGTAGGTAGAAGTGTTTGTAAATACACACAAATAAATCTCTTTCTCCACACTAGAACATATTTCTACTAGAGTGCTATTGTTATGAATGTATGAGTAGATACCTATGTGAGTATATGCATATATATACACATATAAGCATGAAGAAATTTTAAATAAATGTAGATATGAATGTCATGTAAAATGTTACAACACAGCATACTTGTTTTTATGACCAAGAATAGGTACTCCCAAGGATTATAAACACCTTAAGAGTAAAACTATGTTTCATTTATCAGTTATATAAACCTTTTGTCTAGCATACAGTAGACACTCAATAAAACAAATGTTGAAACAAAGTGAATTACCCAGTAAACCCCATCTAAAATAAAATATCTAAGAAAAAAATGGAGTTTGTTCGTGATTCTTTGATTACAATGTGAGAAACGTATGAGAACCCAGGATAGAGTTTTAGTTGTTTTGGAGGGTTTTAATGTTGAATCTTACTGAAATAGATTTATAAACATACACTCTTTATAACTGACAAAGAATTAATTTCCAAAATATACAAACAGTTCATACAGCTTAATATATTAAAAAAAAAAAACAACCCAATCAAAAAACGGGCAGAAGACCTAAACAGACATTTCTCCAAAGAAGACATACAGATGGCCAACTGGCACATGAAAAGATGCTCAGCATGGCTAATTATCAGAGAAACGCAAATCAAAACCACAGTGAGGTATCACGTCACATCGGTCAGAACGGCCATCATCAAAAAGTCTACGAATAATAAATGCCGGCAAGAGTATAGAGAAAAGGGAACCCTCCTACACTGTCGGTGGGGATGTAAATTGGTGCAGCCACTATGGAGAACAGTATGATTCCTTAAAAAACTAAAAAGAGAGTTACTGTATGATCCAGCAAATCCAACTCCTAGGCATATATCCAACGAAAATTATAGTTTGAAAAGACACACGCACCCCAATGTTCACAGCAGCACTATTTACAATAGCCAAGACATGGAAACAGCCTAAATGTCCATCAACAGATGACTGGATAAAGCAGTTGTGGAATATACATTGGAATACTACTCAGCCATAAAAAATAATGAAATAATGCCGTTTGCAGCAACATGGATGGACCTAGAGATGATCATACTAAGTGAAGTGAGACAGACAAATATCGGTCGTGTGTGGAATCTAAAAAAAATGATACAGATGGACTTATTTATAAACTGGAAATAGACTCACTGACATAGAAAACAAACTATGGTTACCCAAAGGGAAAGGGGGGTGGAGGGATAAATTAGGAGTTTGGGATTAACAGATACACACTAGTATATATAAAATAGATAAACAAGGACCTACCGTATAACACAGGGAACTATATTCAATATCTTGTAGTAACCCATAATGGAAAAGAATCTGAAAGAGAATATATAAATATATATGTATAACTAAATTACTTTGCTGTACACCTGAAACACAACAACACTGTAAGTCACCTGCACTTCAATAAAAATAAATAACTTTTAAAAAGAGACATACTCTGGTTTCTTCTTTTAAAACTTATTTTACTCAACTATCTGAGAAATATATTGGGAGATTTAGGAGGTCAGCCATACAATTCCCTCTCCACAGTCCAGGCATATATGTATATATACATAAGCATGAAGAAATTTTAAATAAATGTAGACATGAATATCACGTAAAATGTTAAGACGTAGCATATTTTCAATATATGACTTTTACATCAAGGGGTAACAACAAATGCAGCTTGTTCACAAAACTTGACATGGGGAGTAGGAAGAAAGGAGCCCTAAAAAGGGGATATTCGCTGCAAAAAAAGGTCTCTGCCCTTACTGCAGTAAGTTTCCAACCCTCTTTCTGATGGAGCCCTTACTGCTTCTCCTAGTTTTCTGTAACCTCTTCTACCAGGCCTCCATCCTCTTCCTCTAGATTCCCATGCACATCAGAAATAAAATGTAAAAAAAAAATCAATCTATTGTATTAAGCTCATGGCAAAATTTTAGCTTTAAAAATATATCTATAATTGCATACTTGGGAGAGAGTTTAAATTTCTAGTTCATTCTAATGAACAGGTGTGGAGACTCAGTCTCATGGGCATGGCCAACCATCATCCAGCTAAAGGTATGAGAGCAGAGTTTTAAAGTAATTGAAAAGTTTTATCTGCACATGATATTTGCGTTTTCTATTACTGTGGGTAACACTGATTGCTCCCCTCCCTGATAGCTGTACAACATTTGACAGGTGACAGAAAGTAAGCTGACTGAGCTCAAGAAGAAAGAGCTCACCAAGGGCTGTATGCTCAGGGAAGTGGGGTGCAGATGGAGCAGGAGGCGTTGGGAAAGGTGACACTGTCAGCATCATGAGGGTAAGGCTGCACCTCGTTCGTGCATCAGCCATGTACAGCACACATCTCCTGGCATGTGGTGCACTTTCAATCCCTTTTGGTTAAATGAATAAATGGAAGATAAAGAGACTGAGCATAAAAAAACCCCCAAATCATCAAAGTCAGAGGAGGGAATGTGCATGAGATTGAACAGAACTGCAAACAGATCAGTCTAGCACAGAGCCTGAATAAAGAAGTCATGGGAGGTAAGCTGGAAAAGTTGATGCCTTTCCTCTGAACTTTTCACAGTACCTGAGGTTGACTTCGACAACTTTACCACATTGCACTTTGAATGATGTTTGGTACTCTGTCTCTCCCTCTAAAAAAGTAAACACTTTGCTTTCAGGGCAGGGACCACGATCCCCATGTACATGTCCAACATTTAGTTTAGGGAGTGAGCCAGTAAGATGTCAATAAATCTATACTGAATGAGGGAATTAATGAATCAGCTTATATTACCTTGTTTAATGCGCACAATAATGGTAAAACTTGATGTCAGACTAAGATGTGGATTTCATCTGGAGGGCAATGGGTAATCAATATGTTCGTGTGGGAGTGGAATATGACCTAAATGGGGAGGATCAAGAGACCAGTGTCATCTCATAGGTAGGGGTTGGTGGGCTGGGATGATGGCAATGGACTGGGATGGACCTACAAATGTGGAAAAACACTGCATACAACTCCAAGTACACATTGATATGAATACTACGCTGCCCAAACACTAACGCTCTTGTTCTACTGATCTGTTTCCAGCTACCACCTACATTATAAAAATATCCCTATCAATTTTGAGTTCAAAATACTCTCAGCTCCTACCTTTCATTGTCTAGACCTTTTATTTTCCATAGTACAATTACCTAGGGCACATTCATACCATGTTCCATCATGTATTTGGAGTTGGACAAGTATACCACAATTTTATTGAGAGAAAAAAAGGAAAGAGTTCTACTACTTAACCCAGTTATTTTCATTGATTCTGTCAACAAAAGCATCATCAGACAATGCAACATGGATTAAATCAGGCCAAGAGACCTAGTTTTAGAATGAGAAAGCAGAATGTTCTAGCATTAGCTCACCTTAAAATTTTGATATGGAAATAAGAGAATGCTATTTTAAGACAGTGTATAGATACAGATTACAAACATCTAAAAATTTTTTTAAAGAGCCTTAATGGGCGTGTGTGTTTAATAACTTTTCTGTCCTGGACAACAAGTATTTTCATGACACAATTATCATCAAATTCTAAAGCTAACAAAATCTAAACGCAATTACTGTATCACGGTTTAGGAAACAGCAATTAGATAAAACCATCAATTTTGTTTTATATGCTGTACTTTCCACAGTTAACATGTTGTTAGTAAGTCTAGTCTTACCAAGTATTAAGAATAAAGAATTTTCTGGGAATTTATTAGTTAGTAAGACAATATTTATTGGGCATTTATTATATCCCAGACTGAGAAACTGGATTTTTTTCTTTTACTTAATTTTAATTCCTTTAAACTTAAATGAAAAAAGTGAAGCAGTGTAAAATATTTTTCTATTAAACATGAATTTATTGCTTTGGGAGGACTACAGTTCTCTTTAATCACTGAAAAATTAGCATCTAAATTGAAATTTATGCTGTAAGTATAAAACACGCTGAATTTCAAAGACAGTAGAGAAAAAAGTGTGAAATCTCAATAATTTTTATTTGATTGCATGTTGAAATAAAAAATATTTTTGATAGACCAGTTTAAATAAATTACCAAAATTAATCTTATTAACTTCTCTTTACTTTTTTCAATGTGACTACTAGAAAATTTAAACTTTCATTGTGGGGCTCACATTACAGTTCTTTTGGATGGTGGTGCCTTAACATCCTGTGAAGTCAGACCCCAAAGCCAGGTCCTACTTCCTCAGGTCAGTGATTATATCTTCAAATGCCTCCAGTGTCTTGTAAAAAAGCAATTATAAATAGTCAGTAAGGGTGTAGGGGATACAGCTCAGTGGTAGAGCAGCTGCTCCCCATGTGGGAGGTCCTGGGTTCAATTCCAAGTACCTCCATTACAAACAAACAAGCTAACCAGCAGGCTTTAGGGGAAAAAAAAGTAAACCAATTAGAAAGCCTATTAATTAGCATACTTCTAAACTTAAGTCATTTGTTTGAATCCATTTTTCTTTTGCCTTCCTCATACTAATTAGTACCTGTCAACAAAAGGTAATGTGTTAGAACTTCACAAGAATGCATAAAATTTGCATGCTGTGATTTCTCCAAAGGTAAGACAGGATCAAACAAACGTTCACTCAGAGAAAGATAGCTTAAATCAAGATCTAAAATACTTATTAAGAAGTCATTGCCCTTCCGGCTAAATCTTCAAATAGCACTGCAGTTATTTTGTTTGTTTCTATATTTAGACATCAGCCACATCTTATCTTTGGCTCTAGTGGTTACAATAACAATCCAAGAAAGAAATCAAGGAACTTGGAAAGGCTTATTTTGTCTAAACTTTACTTGTGAGCCTGACATATTAAATATAACAAGCATGTAACTAACATAACAAGTGTCATATTCTGTCTCAACACTTTGGGGACCTTCTGGGGTAAATGCACCCCTATGCACATGCCCCTATTTGTAACCATGTTTACAGAACGTTGCTTAGTCTCTTCTTCACCACTGCTGATTGGACAAGGAATGTGTAGCTGACCAAAGCTGAACCAATCAGAATCTCTTCTTGGAATTAAGCCTCGGAAAACAGAAACTGGACTTCATTTTTCTGATGAATGCTAGAACTAGGACTTCAGAATAAGCAGAGGATGGGACCAACAGGTGCAGGCCACAGCACAGTAAGATAATCTACAGTAAGACTGAGGAAAAATGAAGTAAATGTGCTAAAAGAAGCAGAGCCAAGAGATTAAACATTCTAGGAAACATAAATTAAATGACTTTGGATTTGAATTTTCTAGTTCCTGGTTCCAGTGCCTTACGACATATCTTTGTAATTATTATTCTTCAGTTACTAGGGGTACCTTCAGACATTCAATAAATTCCTCTTTTTCATTTCTATCCTAAGCTAGTTTATAGAAGTTTCAGCTCCGACAACAAAATTGATCCTTGCTTTTGTCAGCCAGACACTGGGACTTATTTTGAAATTATTGAAATTTCTTAATAGGAAATTAATGAGTAAAACTAATATAGGAAATTAACAAATAAAATATTAATAAAATGATAGAAGTACAGTACCCTGAAAGAAAAAAGTGATTATCTAGAAAAGATATTTTTCACTGAATTCAAATAAACTGGTAGTCAAAATATAAAACTCTTATTACTTTATTAAAAGTAGGAAGAAAAGAAAACAAAAAAACAGGAAGAAAATAAAAGGAAGAAAGAAATCACCTCTTGACTTTCTTTTCCTTCAGTAATGTCTACTCTTCCCCCTTTTATTTGTATAAGATCCTCCAACAAAACATAAGCTTGGTGAGGATCTGAAAGTTAGGGATGTATGAATTAGCAATTAGTAAGTATCTAATGAGAGCTCAACATTATATAAGGTTCTTGAGGGAAGCAGCAGAAAAAGAGCACAGATCCTGACATGCAGGCAACTACAATCTAGTTATCAAGATGTCACCAACACCAGAGTCATTACTTGGACCTATAAAACTAGAGCAATTTCTCTTGGATCTGGGTCTCAGAAAAAGGGTAGGTCTCATGGTACTCAGGTTCCCTAGACCAAGAAGAAATGTGCACTCGGGAAGGAATCAGACCCACAGCCAGGTGGAGACAGACTCACAGCCAGGGATGTAATACTGAGCCTTAAGTCTAAAGAGAGAGGTGGAGAAGAAGTTGATGTAAAGCTGAGAGGTTGCATATCATAGTAAATATGAAGGAGGAGGAGGCCAACGTAAGTAGATCAGAACAAGATCATGACCAGCAAGAGCTAGTAAGTGCCCTATTGTTGGGGCTGTGTAAGAGGCCTGGCTAGTGGATGGTCGCTCAAAATGAAGGTGACTGGTTCAGTGTTTGACACTCCTCACCAAGGCAAAAATCTGCCCCCAACCGACACCCTCCCTACCTTGAAAGCACAGCTGAATGTTTGCATTTTAGCCATTGTGTCTAGTGGTGGATCATCTAGTCCAGCCCAGTAATTTTAAAGACAGGTCTATTGAGGACCAGAGAAGTTACATAACTCGATCAAAGCCATTCAGCTAGTGGCAGAGTCAGGACTAAAATCCAAACTTCCTGATTCTTAGTCCAAGTCTGCCATGTTGAAAACTCTTTTTCTTTCTAAGCTGCTCTATCAAAAGTTCATTTTTAACTTTAGTCTCTCAGTAGGGAGCTTTCCGTACAAAATTCTCCCCAATTCTGCACATACGAACACTCTTCCATTCTCCCCAACAGACTGGGGTCTTTTATCTCTCCAGGTGCAGGAAGAAAGTAAAGAAGAAAAAAGGGGTAACAGGATTGGATTGGCCAAAAGAAGTTTCAGCAAGAAAATGGAAATTAATCTGAATTTTAAAAATTAAGTATGATTTAAATAAGAGGGAATAAGGGAGGGTCTAAAGAAGATGGTCACTGAGAATGTGATGAATGGAAGCCCATGTCTTGCAACAGAATGAAGGGGAGAGAGAGAGAGAAAAAAAAAGTTGGGGAACACAGGGAGTGAGAGGCAGCAACAGAGAGAAAGGAAGATGTTTCAGTCCCAGGCTTCAAATTACAAAAGGATGCTAAGAGCACCCCTTCACAGGTATACCCTCCCCAACACCCCCAGCCATTGAGCTGAAAAACCATTTGAGACTACTCGAGAGGCTGAAATGTCAGTGGTTAACATTATTTGACCACTGAAATATATTTGGAATTATTAAGAGATGGAATCATTCCCAGTAAGAGTCCTGTTGAAACGCAGTAATGTTTCGTACTTTTCAGATTATTCATGTTTTTAAGAGTCTCAGAAAATCTTTCATACCCCAGTGGCTCATTCTGATGTTTGTGTCTTCTAGAACCCAACCCTACACCTGGTCTGTCTTTCCCTCTGTGGTAGCTCTGTCCCTCCATTAGCTGAAGGGTTACCTCAAACAGTTCCCCATAGAAGCAAACCAGACACTCTCTCCTCTTCCTTTTTAAAAATATTTATGTTTTATCAAATTAATATGTGTACATAGTTTTAATTCATAGGTGGTATCATAGGGACCATAACAAGAAACAGCAGTGCCCTGCCTCACACCTTCCCACCTGAGTGCTTGTCCACTCTCACTAACGACCTAACTGCCCACTTCTGAATCATAAAAATAGAAACTTCAGATGGATGGAGATATATATATATATATATATTCATACATACACAATGGAATATTATTCAGCCATGAGAAAAAGGAAATCCTGCCTCTGTGACAACATGAATGGACTTGGAAGGCATTATGCTATGTGAAATAAGACAAAGACAAATATTACATGTTATCACTAATATGTAGAATCTAAAAAGAAAAAAAAGGCAAATCCTTAGAAACAGAGAGTAAAAAGCGGTGGGTTGGGGCTGGGGCTGGGGGAAATAGGGAGAGGTTGGTAAGAGTCCGAACTTTCAGCTCCGCAGTGAACAAGGTCTAAGGAGTTAATACAAAACATGGTGACTATAGTTGATGACACTGGACTGTATAACTGAAATTTGCTAAGAGAGTACAACTTAAATGTTCTCACCAAAAAACAAAAGAAAAACGGAAAACCCAGGACTCCCCCAAGTCCCCACCACATCTCCCACCTACCATCGTTTCTCCTATGACTCTGGACGAGCTTGGATGAGGCCAGGCCCCAGTCTGTTGCTCAATAACAACCACCCTCTCTCTCCTGCAGCATCCATCTTTTCCCTCTCTACAGAAACATCCCCATTAGCACATAAATACGCCATTAATCTTTCCATCTAAAAAAATTGAAGCTTATTTTGACGCCGTCTGCTACCTCCAAGTTCCACTGCTTTTCTCTGTTTTGGTCACACACACCCAAAAAAAACACCAGAAACAGTTGTCCATACTCACTGTCTCCCATTCTCTCCTGCCTCTCTTGAACCCAAATGCAGCCAGCTTTTTATGCCGTCCACTCCACTGAAATTGCTTTCATCAGCATAACAAGGACCGTCTGATGCCACATTCCTCTCCTAAATTGACCTGGCAGCAGTCTTCAGCACATTCGATCGCTCTCCTTCTGGAAACATTGTCTTCGCTTGGCTTCCAGGACACCACACTCCTCTGGTTTTTCTTCTCCCTCTCGGTCCTTTCCTTCTCAATCTCTTTTGCTGTTTGACATTTCAGTGTTGGAGTTCCTTCAGGTCCAGTCCCTAGACCTCCCATTTTACCTGCCTGCATGCACTTCCTGCATAATCCCACCCAAGGCTTTAAGTCCATCTATGCATTGATGACTGCCAAATTTTTATCTCCAACCCAAACCTGTTCCCTTAAACTCCAGACTCATCTCTATCCAAACATCTACGTGGTATCTTCACGAGGATATCTAATAGACAAACTCGATTTATCCAAACCCGAGCTCCTGGCTTTCCCCTGCACCTGGTCTCCCAGCACCTGCCCCCCATCTCACTTGCTGGCCCCTATTCTTCCAGCTGCTCAGACAACCACAGGGTCATCATGAAATTCTTTTCTACATCTCAAATCAAATCCATCAATAACCCTCGTAAGATTTACCTTCAGATTATATCCAGAATTCAGCCATGTCTCACCATGCTGTCACCGCCTAGATTAGTTCAACAGCCTCCTGCCTAGAGTCTCCCCATCAATAGCCTCCCTCCCATACTTGTCCTTTCCCCTTCCAGTATAGTCTTAACAGAGAGGCCCTTTTAAAGTACCACGCAGGTCACAATATTCTCGTGTTTGCAGCCCTCCAAGGGCGTCTCCTCTCACACAGTACAAACCAAAGTCCTCACTAAACCATTAAAGCCCTTTCATCTAGCCCTCCGGTGCCTCCCTGCATCACCTGCTTCTCCCTCCATCCCACCTACTTAAGCTTCCTCAACCACACTGGCCTTCCTGAACTTCTGAACAGCCCAGACATGATTCCACCTTAGCGTCTTTGTATTTACCACTTCCTCTGCTCTGACTGCCCCTCCCGGAACATCTGCACGGCTACTTCCCTTACTCCTCGTAAGCTCTGTGCAGGCATCTTCTGTGAAGCTTTCCCTGGCCACGCTGCCCAAAACACATCCTATTACCTTTGGCTGCTTTATTGTTTTCCTTGCCACTTACCTAACATACTAAATACTTTACTTTGTTCTCATGTTTATTGTAGGTTTTTCTGATTAAAATGTAAGCTCCTCATAGCAGGGATTCTCTGATTTTGGATTCCTGCTGCTTCTCAGGCACACTGAACAGTGCCTGTACGTAGGAACTCAATCTTGGTCAGAGTCACACATTACAGATCTCTATTTTATAGACTGAAAAACTGGTGCACACACAAAAAAACAAACGATGCCCATGTTAAATGGCAAGGCCTGAACTGGAACACGAGTCCTGACTCCCAAGGCTGAGCTTTTTCCATTTTGCCAAGATTTATTTTCTACCATCACATTTAGAATTTTCTACTTAAATGTCATTTGACAATGGAAGAAATCAGTTGCAGTTAGAAGATGAGCAGTATTTTCCCTTCTGATTGGCTCCGTTCATACATTTAAATTGTTGCTTCACATTTGTACAATTACATGAAAACAAACACACACAAAGATGATCACCGCAACATTATACATAAGAGCAGAAACTGGAAAACCCTAAACATTCATCAATAGAAGACTGGTTAAATAAATCATGCTATTTTCATGTAGTGGAATATTTCTGCAGACACGAAAAACATCGAGGTAAATCTACAAGTACTGGTTTGGCAATCATACCTCCAAGGTATATTACACGTGCTAGCAATTTCTTATCCACAATTCCAAAATCCAACACACACACGGGAAACTGAAAGGTTTTCTTGCAGCTTAATTGGGGGCAAAACCTGACCAGTCCAAAACTCACTTGACAGCAAATATTCACCTGCCCTGATGTGAAAATATGTAAAGTCTTAATTGATCTCACTTCGTGTGCATAGAGTATTCATACTTTCCAGTGCAAAAACCATTTAATGTGTTTAATTATGGGGTGCTGCCTCAGACCAGCTGTATTATATGATCTTTGGTGTGAGCACTGTATCACTACTCTAAAATCCAAAAGACTCTGAGCTCCTAAACCCAACTGGCCCCAAAGGCTCCCAACAAGGAATTACAGCCTACATGAAGTGAACACACAACATGCAGAAGGGTGTCTATGCGATGGATCAATTTGTAGAATTTTAAAAAGGCACATACACTGGTTTATGCCTGGAAATTCTAAAATGAGTATCTTTTTCATAAAGAATTGACATTGATTATGTCTAAGGATTGGAACAGAAGGAAGTGCTGAACATCCATCATCACAGAAACCAGCTCATCGCCTGGGGCCTGGGGCCTGGGGCAGCAGGAGGGAGCTTCGGGGCTTCTCCCTGCAGGCTTCTCCCTGCTATGAGATGACTTGACTACAAGCGCCTTGTGTCCCTGTGTGTCTCCACTAAAGATGGAGGCTCTAGCAACAGAAGCTGATGGAACAGACACTAAAGATCTGAGGCTCTAGCAACAGAAGCTGATGGACCCATCCTCAGCCACACCCCCTGTGGCTGGGGGCAGGGTAGAGACGTGGGAGGAAGTCTCCTTTGACTGGTGGTGCAGTTGGTACCTCCCTGAATGAGGCAGTGATAAGGCTCTTACAGAAGGGAGAGGAATGACCCGGTGGACAGACAATGAAAACAAAGTCAGTAACACAGGGGGCAGGGCCTGACCGGACTATATACCTACCACTCGCTACTTGCCTGTTAGCCACTGGGTAAACTTAATCTCTCCGGGCTTTGTTTTCTACCTGGGGAGGAAGAGAGACCTCCACGCTCTAACAGTTCGCTGATGGACTAGACATAAGGTCTCTCAGACTTGAAAAATGCCTACAAACCACCTAGGGATCTTGTTAGAAATACAGATTCTGTCTCAGCAGGGCTGGAGTGGTCTGGACAAGCTCCCAGGTGATGCTGAAGGTGCTGGTCAATCAGACTACACTTTCGGCAGCAAAGCCCCAGAGGACTGTGCTGGTGGCTTGCAGGTGACAAGACACTAAACCCAAGTGAGCAAAATTGGAGCTTTGAAGGGTCTACTTGATAGTAATGATACACGGTACAAAACTTCCTCTGTGGCCCAGTTTATTGCAAATATTGAAAGTAGGGACAGAGCCACTAATGGGGTTAGTCCTTTGTGAAAGCAGGCAACTTTCATTATGATTCTAATCATTAATCAACAAACCAAGAATCTGTCCACATAACAATACTCTGAAGCAGAACCTAAGAGCTTTACCATCAACCATGTTAGGTACTTAAGAAACGAATGATTCTAACTTTGGCATAGAGCTAATACAAAAGATAATCACTTTTCAAGGTTTTCATAATTAATGTAAGCTTCAGAGAATTTTTTTGCACTCTGGACCAATCTATCCTCCAATCATACCAGGATATTAATCAACAGAATTTAGCGGGGGAGGTCCCTGGGAGAGGCCTAGGTTTTTATTTATGGCTGTGTAGAGTCAAGTACACAGATGGGTTTCAATAAATAATTAAATATAATGGAATTGGGGGGCTCTGAGTTGCGTACAAGTCCTAAAGGGATCACAGTGAGTTTGTGTAAGGTTCTGCCTACATTACGAAGTCAAATTCCCCTCTGACAGGCTTGATGGTGTTTACTCTACATTAGGTATAATTTTAGAAGTCAAGTACTTTCATGTTAGACATTTCCCAAACTACACTTTCAGACCAGAAACCACATCAGAAACCTGAATTGACTGCAACATCAATTACCCCAATCAAACACTTCCCTCCTCTGCCGGCTTCCTTCCATTTTGTGTCCTCTCACTGGCAGGACACTGGCATGCCCAGGGAACACGAGAGGCTGGGAGAGCCAAATAAGATAATTACCTGTGAATTATTGAATAGGATGGTGTTCTGGACATTTCCAGTTATAATGCACCTCAAAGACATGAAGCAGTTGACATTTAAAAAAAAATCCTCAACATATATCCAGAAGGAACCCTACTTCAAAATGACACCTGCACCCCAATGTTCATAGCAGCACTATTTACAATAGCCAAGACATGGAAACAGCCTAAATGTCCAACAACAGATGACTCGATAAAGAAATGGTGGTATATTTATACAATGGAATACTACTCAGCCATTAAAAACCGACATTAACGCCATTTGCAGGAACATGGATGCTCCTGGAGAATGTCATTCTAAGTGAAGTAAGCCAGAAAGAGAAAGAAAAATACCATATGAAATCACTTATATGTGGAATCTAAAAAAAAAAAAAAAAAAGCATAAATACAAAACAGAAACAGACTCACAGACATAGATTACAAACTTGTGGTTGCCAAGGGGGCGGGGGGTAGGAAGGGGTAGACTGGGATTTCAGAATGTAGAATAGATAAGCAAGATTATACTGTATAGCATAGGGAAATATATACAGGATCTTGTAGTGGTTCATAGAGAAAAAAATGTGACAATGAATGTATGTATGTTGATATACAACTGAAAAATTGTGCTCTACACTGGAATTTGACACAACATTGTAAAATGACTGCTACTCAATAAAAAAAAGTTAAAAAAAAATCCTCAAGAGGCAGTATTTTGTCCCAAACAGACAACTTAAAAGCTCGGGTGCTCTGGAACACTAGACAGGGAGAGCTAAAAATAACTATAAGGAAAGGGCTTCTAAGTAATAAGAAACAAAAATAAATAAATGAATAAATATTTAATTTGACAAATGGTCACAAGAAACGTCTGGAAGCACTTTTCCCAGTGCTTTTCCCAGCAAACCTTCTGTCACTGGTTACAGCAGGTGTTTCCAGAAGGCCATCAAGGTAGCCAGAGAAACACAGCAGAGTCAGCCGGAGAAGCGGTGCCCCGCCAGCAGGCGAAAAGTGGAGGGGCACTTAAGGTCGCCTCACTTCTCTTTCAAGAATGTATTTGTTAACTCTAGTCCCAGTGCTGTGCATCACATCCCCAGAACCTATTCATCTTCCCGCTGGAAATTCATACCCTTTGACCAACCTCTCCCCATTTCTCCCACTCCTCCCCCAGCCCCTGGTAACCACCATTCTACCCTGTTTCTATGAGTTTGGCCTTTACCTTACAGGATGGCAGAGAAGGCAGCAGCTTGGTAAAGTCGCCTCCGCTCCTAACACGATAAAAATAGCTGAAAGCAGCTGGGACCCGGAAGGCTGACTGGAGTCTGCGCAGAACTGACTTGCTCGTCCCGTGTTTCATACCGCCGCCCACCCAAGGTGCACGTGACCCATTGACGCTGTTTGCGCCTGCGCATAAGAACCCATCACTCTCTCAAACTTTGTGACCGACCGCTTTCTTCCGCCTTTTCTTCACCACCCCAAAACCCTAGAACTTAAACTACCTGCCTCACCTTGCTGTCAGGGAGACAGATTTGAGCCCTACCTCCTGTCTCCTTGCCGGTGGACCTCGGAATAAAGCTTTTCTTTTCTCAAAAGCTGGTGCCAGAGTACTGGCTTCTATGCACCCCCGGCAGTGAGCGTTTTGCTCAGTAACAATAGGGTGTTTGTCTCTGACTGACTTCACTTAACATAGTGACCTCCAGGTCCATCCATGTTGTCACAATGGCAGGATTTCCTTCTTTCTCGTGGCTTAATAATATTCCATTGTATATGAAAACCACTCTGTTATCCACTCATCTGAAAGTCATTAAGAAAGTAGATCTTTTAAAAAAATTTCTACTGTATAGCACAGGGAACTATGGTCAATATCTTGTAATAACCTCTAATGGAAAAAATATGTAAAGGAATATATATATGTATGTGCATGACTGGGACATTGTGCTGCACACCAGAGACTGACACATTGTAACTGACTGTAATTTAAAAAAATAAATAAATAAATAAGTAGATCTTAAATGTTCTCACTACACACATACACACACACACACACACAAAAGGTAATTGTGTTACATAATGTGATAGAGGTGTTAGCTCACACTGTAGTGTGTTGGTTCAAATCCTCAGGAGTTCCTCACATCAAATCTGAAACTGGCCCCCATACACGGACGGCAAGGAGAGACAGAAGGAAGAGGCAAACCACTCCAGATTGGTACACAGAAGGCTTAACAAGCAAGGGAACTTACACACAAGGCTTGTCTTGGGCGCCTGCAAGATGAGTAGATCTCCATAACCATCCACCAGAATCTTAAAGGTTTCTGTAGAGGACTTACCGGGATTCAGACACGTATTCAGTCCAGGTGGCCTCAACAACACATTGCTTTCTAAAGGCTGCATCCTTGAAAATGTCTCCTGCTATGGGCACGGTGGACAGAAGGTACATTCCAAGGACAAAGGAGGCGGTGACGAGCCCTCGATGCCTGGGTCCAGCTCATGGGTCACACGGCAGTCACGTCCTCTTGATTACCTCCTACAACACAGTGGCAATCATCTTGTAATACACAAGTGTGTGCCTTAAGCTTACACAATGTACTATGTCAACTATAGCTCAATGAAGCCAGAAAAAAAGTTTTAAATCAAATATGTAAACAAACACACAAACATTCTACAACCCATAATTTCCATCTCCAGATAGATTCTTTTCTATAAACTGGAGGAAACTGAACACATCTGCCTAAGGAAATGTGTACAAGGAAGTTCACTGAAGCTTTCATTATAAAATATGGAAATTATCCTTATTGCCTATAAACAGAAGATGGATGAAAATCTAAGGCATATTCATGTAATGGAAAGCTATTTAGTAGATAAAATTTATGAAATACAGCCACGTGAATATATGTAGAGAAATCTTTGAAACAATATGGGGCGGGGGGGAGTCTCCTGCTATGGAAAACACTGAAAACATCTAAATCAGTTCCCTACCACCACTCATGGCCTTTCTCTCGCCTTTTGAAGCAGCCTATACTCTATGCGGTATGCATCGCTCTAAATAAATCTACCTTTACTCAATAAATAGATAAATAAGTAAATTCCCTATATTGATGAAAACACACAGAGATAGTGAATGGGTAAAAACATTGGTGGAAAGAGGGGTCATCAACCTAGAACAGCTGTTACCTCTGGAAAGGGAAGTGGGGGATTGTGTCAGTACGGGTACAAGTGTAGCTACGACTGTGTCGTTAATGAGTTTTTACTTTAAAAGATCTGAAGCAAAGATGTCAAAACACCAATATTTTAGGGCTAGGGCTGCTAGGCTCCCACTTCGTTTTGGTCCTTCCCCTATCTTTCTCAGTCTTTAGGATCTGCCACAAAAACAAGGGAAACTATTATTATGAGCTTTGGGCAGCTGTTGGTACTGTTGGGGCCTTAAGTAAATGGGTTTGGTTTTCTTTTTTTCTTTTTCTTTTCAACTATTTTTTTTTTAATGGAGGACTGGGGATTGAACCCAGGACCTCGTGCATGCTAAGCATGTGCTCTACCACTGAGCTACGCCCACCCCCTTCTGGGTTTGTTTTTTGGTTTTGTTTTTCATATGGTTGTGAAGACTGAACGTTAGTCACAGTGGGGAGTGTTAAGAGTAAAAGAGTGTGCTGAAAGTTAAGGAATGCAAATGTCCAAGGAACCCTACATGAGAGAAACTTTCCATTTAATTAGGCAGATGCTATGTATTTGCCTCTAGGGAAATTTCCAACTCACATTGAGAGTGTCCAAAACTATTGGAACCTTAGAGAAGAACCAGGAAAAGTATCATCAGCAATATAACATACCTTATTTAGTAACCTGGACGTAAAATGTGTATGAAAGAGCGATAAGAAGAATTAAAATACTTTGAAGGACAGAAAATGATTTAAATGCAAAATGGTTCTAACTGTAGGTGAGTGTAGTTTTAGTAGCGTCTAGCATCATGTATAAACAGGGTACTATTTTAAAACTTCTTTGTTCCATGTCCATTCAAAAATGTAGAGAATTCGCATTTTGGTTTAACAATAGTAAGCAGTATTACTAAATCCATGGCACTCTTGCAAGAACAATCGTAGAGATTGGGGGCTGCAAAGATAGAAAATGGCTTTGGTCAAAATTGTATTTAAATCTCACTTCCGCTGCTTACTGGTTGTGTGACCCTGGTTGAATCATTAACGTCTCTAAGTCCCAGTTTCTCATCTATTTAAGAGGAATGCTTAATTAGCTAATCATTTCCCACATTGTTGCTATAGGATTAAATAAGGTAATTCTATGAAGTGCCTGGTGTATGAGGTATTATTTGTGCTTAATAAATGATAAATACTTTGGTTATTATCAGCAAGAAACAGAGGTGAAAATTCTTCCTGAATATCACACAGTATTACAATTAGTGGGAAAACAAAAGTCAGCCAAGTGTTTAACTTGTGGGATGTACCACTAGTCTGACTGCATTTACTAAATTGCTGAACTTTTACAGAATTTACTGAATTTTGTTTTGTTGTGAAATAGGAAGAATCTGTGTCCCTGGATATGTTAAAATCAGCCTGATGATAAACTCATCAAAAGCACCTCTCATATTTTGTTGATTCAACAAAAAAAAAAGTTTAATAAATGTTAATCTATTGAACTATTCTCAGTGTCAGGAAAATACCGAAGTTTTATGATCTTAGGGAAACTCCTGAACTATGGTTGAGTCAAAAAAATTAGCAGTAAGTATTTAATTAGTCCTCAGAGGGTACGTGGCCTTTTACCAGGCATTTCAGAGAGCTATTAAAAGAAAGTCGTGATTTCAGCCTTCAAGGGGCTGAAAATTCTTTTAATTAACTTTCTGAGGTACAGCTGTCATACAGTAAATTGCATGTGTTTAAAATGTACAATGTAAGTTTTGACACAGGTATACACCTCTGAAACCATCTCCAAAATCAAGACAGTGAACCCATACTTCACCACCAAGAGTTTTTCCTCCAGACCCTTCGTAATTCCTCCCCTCTACTCCTCCTGATTCTCTGGCAACCATTGTTCTGTCTTCTGTCACTATAGGTTAGTTTGCATTTCCTGAAATTTTATATAAATGGAATTATACAAAATGTATTCTTTTATGCCTGGCTTACTTCATCAGCGTATGATTTTGAGATTCACTCATGTGGCTGTATGTTATCAGTAGCTTATTTTTCATTGCTCAGTGGTAGTCCATCCATTATCTGGATATACTATAATTTGTTTATTCCTTCACCTTGTGATGCCATGTGGATTGAATTCATTTATGGACTATTATGAGTGAGGTTGCTATGAATATCTGTGTGCAAGTCTTTATATAGACATATACTCTCATTTATCTTGAGAAAGTACCTGAGAGTGGAATGGCTATATCAGAAGATGTATGTTTAACCTTTAAAGAAATTGCTCATCTGTTTTTCAAATAGGTTGTATGTATCATTCTGCATTCCCAGGAGCGGAATAGAGGAGTCCCATTTCCTCTATATCTTCATCAAAACTTGATATGGTCAGTCATTTATTCTGATAGAAATATAGCGCTATCTCATTTTGATTTTAATTTTCATTTCAAGGGGCTTAAATTTGAATGATCAGATACAAACTTGTCATAAACTTGAATATATGAAACTACATAAACTAATTATGAGTGGCCATTAAAAAGGAGAGTGAGTCAAACTTACTTTAGAGGACAGCAAGCCAAGGGAAGAAGACTTCCTAGGGAAGACTAGTACAAGTTAGTTATTTTAAAAATTCAAGAAACCTCTGTTTTCCGAAAGCTTAAAATCTACTTTAAAAACTGGGTATATAGGCAATAGATGAGAAAGTTCACTTCATGCTGGAATGATCAAGTTTTCCAGAAGGATGGGATTTGAGTTGAGTAAGATTTCAATATGTAGAAATGTTGGAACTGCAGTATTTTCAGGCAGAGAAACTAAAATTAATATAAGAATATAAACAGAAGATTAGAATCATTTGAGGTACTACAGAAATAGTGAAAGTCTCCTTGCCTCTGAGATTTAGGAAATTGCCTTGAATACCTTTGATTTCAAGACCAGTGGTTCCCAAAGCTGTCTCCTGCCTCCTGTGTGCTTGGTTCTGTCTCCTTCGCACGATGCCCCTATATCACACCGTGAAGACCCTTAACCTAAAACTGAGCCTCTTTTTTCGACGCATAACAAACCTCATGGACATCAAGCCCCCTGGGGACAAGCAGATTTTGAGGGTGACTGTAGACTGTGGTGGTGAAGTGCGGGGAGCCATACTGTGCCCTGAATGGCCTTCTTCTAATTGGATGGCTTTATCTTTCCTCTCCTCTGTCCTGCTCTGTCCATCTCTGCCTCTCCCCGCTTCCTCCTGCCCCCTGAACCGGGAGCTTCACTGTCTCTCCATTGTGCTGGGCAGCTCCACCCTCCTCGAAGACCCTCCTCTGACACCCCAGCCACTAGGGAACTCATCTTCTGCCCTAAGCACAAATCACACATTTCCACAGTTTACTCTGTAGGAGGAATTTCAATGCTAGTTTTTAAGGAATACCATTGGCTCATTACAAGTTTGCTTGAAGCTGCAAAGGGAGATAAAAGGAGACAGTCAGTTGCTCGGGTTAAAGAAAATCAAACGTGGGAAAGACTTCCTGGAAGCCAGGTGTCAGTAGCAAACAGATCAGAAATTGTCCTGCGTGGAGGCCTCCAACCTGGTTGCTACAGCCACACCTTTCTCTCCCACCATGACTGGGGAAAATGTAGAGATCCCAAGAGGGTCACAGTCAGCACCGCTTTCTCTATCACACACTCCCCTCCTCCTCATGGAAAATCACATGGTTTTCACTTTTTTAAGTGGTCAGAAATGCATTAATATAAAGTGGGTCTAAGAGGACAAATATACTAGAAAATAGTTTCTGGAATATAAAGGTTTACCAACGGGGAAAACTTTCAATAGAAGTCCAAATTGAGCCCAAAATGGTGGAGCAAATCAAGGCGATCACAGAAGCTCTGGTGGTCAGGCAGATTAAGAAAGTTAGCAACAGGCTTCAGAAGTGGGAGACTCTCAGAAAAGAAGGTTCTAGGGAACAGAAGTACAGTCACTAACAAACTAGGGTTTAAGGCATGGAAACATGTTAATGGAAACTGGTTTTCCAATAGGTATTAAGCAACCAGGAAACATACCTGGGATCAGTTTCTTGGAGCTCTAAGGTCAGATTTCACAGTAATAGACGCTACATTATGGTTAAGCCCAGGCTTCGGACTCAGACAGCACTGGGTTCAAATCCCAGCTCTGCTACTTACTAGCTAAATAGTCTAAAGTTATTATCTCTCTAAGTCTTAGCTTCCCCATCTGTAAAATAGAGATGACACTATAACCTACCTCACTGTAAATATTAATGGAGGCTGTTAACTCTTAAAGTCATCCTTGACTTCCCTCTTTCTCACACAGCACTTCCAGATAACCCTGTTGCTCTGTGTTCAGAACAAACATTCAGTATCTGATCAGTTCTCACTAACTCCATTGTCAGTATTTGGCCTGAGTCCTGGATATTTGCATTATCATATAGGAGTTACCACCTCCCAACCCACTACCCTAATTCCATGCTTATCGCCCTTTCCAGACTGATCCTTTTAAAACATAAGTCATATATGACACCCCTCTGGTCAAATCCTCCAACCGCTTCTTATTTCATTCCAAGTGAAAGTCAAAATCTTCATCATGGTCCAAACGGCCTGTAGGGTCAATCCTCAAGCCCCAACACCCAGCTACTCTGACCTCTTTACTGTTTCTTGGACCAACAAACACATTCTTGACTTGGAGCCTCTAAGCTGATTATTCGTTCTGGTCAACATGTTATTTGTCCATATATCCACATGGTTAACTTGCTCCAGGCTTCATATCTTTGCTCAAATATTACCTTCTCATTTAAGATTACAGCTGACCTCCCATTTCCACTTTCCCTGCTCTACATTTTTCATGACATTTACCACCTTCCTACATACTACATAACTTACTTATTGGTTATGTTCATTATCTGTCTCGGCTTGCTGGTATATAAATTCCACAAGGCAAGATTTTCTGTCTGTGTTATTCATTGATGTATTCCAAACACCAAGGGCAGGTCTGCTTGGCACACAGGAGGAACTTGAAAAATATTTACGGAGTAAATGAACATGAAATGCACTTGGTGCATTGCCTGATACACAGGAAGCATTTATTTAGTGATAGTCCTAAAAGGGGGGTGAGTATGCCTTTGATATTGATATAGAGGTGGAGAATGACCAGCGGCATAAGTTCTGGAACCAGAAAGAATGCTGGACTTGAAGGGAGACATTAGATGGGACCAGCCTCGGGGCTTATAGAGGCACATGGTGACGACAAGCCCCACAGCCTTCACACAGACCTACTGCATGTAGCAGGCTACTTCGTGTTTCATCAGGTCTGTCCTTCCTTGGGATTTTTGTTTCCTTTAAATACAGTTACTTCAATTATTTAACCTTTCTTCAGAGACATAGCGTCCAACCTTTCATCCTTATTATTATGACTCTGTGAGCCCTATGAAAGAGTTCTCTCACAGTCCTTTTGAGTAAGTGTGAAGCTCATAGCTGAATACTGGAGACAAACTGAGCCTCCATCAGGCAGGTTACTTGGAATAAAAGCCTTCAATTGTCATACACTGAGGAATCAGAGCACAGGGCGGACTCCTTTGTGCAGAGGACGAGGCCACCTCTGGAGGGTATCATCCTGGCTTCCACCTTTTAGAATTCACAGTCTTTTTGGCTGGAAAAGGATCAAGAAGAGAGCACACTTCTTGAAATACAACATTCAGATTCTCACCCCCCCAAATGGCTTTCTTAAGAGTGTCTGAGCAATAGTGATTTCGCAGAATGTTAACAAGTGTTCTCAGGGAAAAGAGGGGAGGTGTGGCTCTTCACAGTCAGTTTTATTTAAGCAACGACATAATCAATTTTAAGCAGATTTCTTGACTGCAAGTTTCTTCGAGATTTCATTTGCTGATTTGCAACTGTGCTTTATCCAAAAGGATGGCAGAAGAGGCAGCTTTTCCTAAGCTCATTAGGTGAAGGAAGCCCTTTTTGAAAGAGTTTCTTGAGAGGTCTGTTTTATTCATTCAACGAATATTAACTGAACACCTACTACGTGTACACGTTGCGAGCACCCAGGATTCACACACACAACACACACACACAGTCCTTGTTCTCAGGGGATTTACAGTCTAGTAGAGAAGACTCTCAAGAAACTCATATTTGAAAGTTGATGAGTGTGACGGAAAGTAAAATACAGGCTGCCATAAGGACATTTAAGAGCGAATGGCATTTACTAAAATTCACTTGCAGAAAATCTGATTGAACTGTTTTCATGAATAAATTTTATCTTAAGGTGACATCACAAATAGCTTATCATTTACTGTGTGAGAAAAACACTGTGCTAAGTGATATTAGGAAATAGAGATGCATAAGATGTTAACCTTGTTTTAAAAGAACTTCTCTGAAGTGCAGACCAATAAAAATAAAATAAAATAAGCAGTGAAAGCCAGAATAAAATTACAAGTGAATTTAAATGGTTCAGATACCCATTAAAATGGTACCTATCTTTCAAAGACTAAATTATCATAGCTTCTGGGAAGCCCTTTCCCAGTTCCGAAACTTTAGGCTGATTTTTTTTTCTCAGTACTTTCACACACTGTCTTATAGGATAGTGGTTTGTGTGTATCTCTGATCCACTGAACTGAATAGTTGACTGTGTGGTGCAGACACTGGATCTTTTACATCCTTGCATTTCTCATAGTGCTCCATCATCTGTGGGAACCAGCAAGGTATCAGAGTCAAGACCAAAAGCTTTGGTGTTGGAAATCAACTACACTCCAATAATAACAAAAAAAAATTAAAAAAAAAAAAGCTTTGGTTGTATCCTGGTGTTGGTTAGAAATCTCGGGGGCTTCCTGGGTGAAATCAGAGACTGGCCTCCTACACGAAGGGCAAGGAGAGACAAGACAAGGAAGAGGCAGACCATTGGAGATTGGTGGGTGGCGGGTTTAACAATCAAGGGAACTTAGTCACCAGGCTTGTCTTGTGTGTTGCAAGATGAGCAGAGATCTCCACACTCCCTGGCCAGAATGTTAAAGTTCAGAGAGAGATCTTAACTGGGTTTAGTCATATATCCTGGTCTCAACAACACATTACTACCTCAAAGCTGTGTCCTTTGGTCAGCTTCTAGTGTGGGGAAGGCAAGTGGATGCTACATTCCAAGGATGGGGGAGGGGTGGTTCTCCAATTCTCCTTGTCCCACTTCCAGCTCGTGGGTCAACCAGCGGTCACATCCTCTCAAAGACCTCTTCCAATACCTGGCTCTCGCATTCACTAGCTGGATGACTTTGTGCAAATCTCTCAATTCTCTGAGCCTTGATTTGCTCATTTGTAACATAGAGAAAACAATATCTGCCTAATTGTGTCATTGTTTTGGCAGAGATCTGTTAAGCAGAGATGACGCATGTAAAATAATTTAGTGCCTGACATAGTAAGCACTCCGTAATGGAAGATGTTGTTATTATGTTTGTTGTATTGCACGTGCCCTGTGGTAAGTGCTTAGGCAGTGGAGGAGTTGGGAATAAGGGAGAAGGGGGTCAGGCACTAGAGGACATGGCCCATCTCCTCACTGTCTCTCACAAAGTTCCAGTGCAAGTAAAGATGGAAGAGGTTTGAAAAGATCCCCTTGGTCAGACTAACTAGCTACTACAGACTGGGGCCAAAGGGCTGCAAGATGGTAGAAATGATGTTGAACAGACACGGAGAAGTCTGATGGTGGGGGTGGAGGGGACTTTGAAAGATGAGCTGAAATGTTCCGATCTATTGACAATGGATAAAACTAAAGACTAATGAAATTGTTTTCAAGAAAGATTAACCGGCCCACCGTGATCAACAAGAATAGATGGAAATAGCATCTAAGAGACCAGTACCAATAGCCATGTGAATTAGCACAGTTGCCAGATCTAACACGGAGCCTTGCACTCTTCTCCACACCCAGCGATAATCCATTAAGTGAATGAGGACCTAGATAAAAGGGGAGTTAGGGGAGAAATGACAACATACGTTCAAGGATGGTTCCTTGTCATGAATTGAATTGCCTAGACCATGACTCTGAAAGATGAATTCCAGGATGACATGGGGCCTTTATGGGGCCACCAAATAATTCCTCATGGAAGTACACGTTTCCTTAAAAAAG
Source organism: Vicugna pacos (assembly GCF_048564905.1). Lineage (NCBI taxonomy): Eukaryota > Metazoa > Chordata > Mammalia > Artiodactyla > Camelidae > Vicugna > Vicugna pacos. Next base: position 8,729,627 of record NC_132998.1, read on the forward strand.
TAAGTTTCATCACATGATTAATTTAGTCACCAAATACAGACATCAGTCACCTACAGGATTTCCATGGCTCTTTAATAATGCCACTTGAATTAAATTGGGGGAGGAGGGTATAGCTCAGTAGTAGAGTGCCTGTCTAGCATGCACAAGATCCTGGGTTCAATCCCCAGTATCTCCATCAAAAATAAATGAATAAAAACCTAATTATCTCCCCCCAAAATAAAAAATAATAATAAAAATGTGCAATTATTAAAAAATGGCTCAAAAAACAGAATAATTGAAAAAAATTTTTAAATATTGTGGGAAAGGCAAAGAAGGAAGGAGTAAAATCCTTTCCAGGAGTCTCTTTGAAGATTACTTATATTTTTTTAAAGAATTTTTAACAGGCCATTTTCTGTCTTGTATTTGACAGAAGTAAATACTGAAAATAGTTATATGAGAACATAATCATATAATTAGCTATTTTAAAAGACCTGTTTCACCTTCTTGAAATAATAAAAAACTCAATTTGACCTTATTATATGTTAATGACCTTCTGGATCAAGATAGAAATCTGAAGTTACAATGTCTGATTTTTTTTTCAGGTATTGCGATCAAAGTCTTGGGAACATAGTATCCCTTTTTAGTCTCTCATTCTCCTTCTTTTCCATGCAGTAATCTGGGGAGCTTGGTTCTTGAAGCTCCTCGTTAGAATTATGAATGCATTTTCCTGTAGAAATAACACTATATGTGAATATACATACTTGGAATATTATTAGTTCTATATACAAGGTGTTTAATTTTGGGCTAAACCACAGAAACTAGTTCAACCATAAAACACTTAGTATGTTACAAATTAATTTTTGACACACAATCTGGTCATAATTTCAGGACTCTCTGAACACTTAAACTTGGGCCATCAACTACATTTAGCCAATTCCTGCTAGAATGACAAGTGGATTCATAGCAGCATGACATTCTGTATAAATATATTTCACAATTCATAGACTCTCAGGATGGTAGAGCTGTAGTTATCATCAGAATCACTCCAGTCACTGCCTCATTTTACATATAAAGGAACTGAGGGCAAAGAGGTGAAATGATTTATGCAGTCACTCAGCTACATTAGCAAGCAAGTTAGGACCTAAAAACCATTCCCAAATTTTATAAACTCTGTTTTTAACTGAAAAAAAAATGCCACTTGTTTATTCATTAATTAATTTATTAAATTATCATTTGCTGCATGTCTCCAATGTGTAGAGTCCTATGCTAGCTGCTCAGAGAATTCAAAGAATACACATTGGTTTTTGCTCTTAACTAATTGGGCATAGAGACAGAGTATTAGAAAATTAAATTACTGCATAAGAGTTCCATGAACATAAAAGTTATGTCAGCATACATGATTAAATGTGAATTGAGTTATTTAGATAATGTGTTATGAATTCAGAGGATGTAGGAATCCGAGTAGATCTGAGGTGCCGAGAAAACCTTCATAAAAGAATTTAGACCCACCTACCCATTCAATAGACACTATTGAGTACCCATTAATTGCCATGTACTAACTCAAACCCCAGGAACATAAGGGTGAAGACACTGTCTTTGGTCTCCAAGATTCATAGTCTAATGGGGAAGACAAAGAGAAGAGGGTAAGAAACAAGAGGCAGAGGGTTCATGTGGCATAAGGAATGAGCAGAGGCAGGATTGGGATTGGGAAGGCAAACAAGACAGCCAGGGCACAAAATTTAAGGAAGCGTTCCCTCTCAAGGCACTGCAAGTGCAAAGTTAGCACTTATCCAGACCAAAAGGTAGTGCTTCCTTAAATTTTACACCCTAGACATCTTACTTGCCTCACCCTAGTCCTGGACCAGTCGCACTCTTTAGCCATCATGCAAAGTGGCAGAATGGTATAAATCACACACACACACACACAAAACCCTGAATTGAGTTTGAATAAAATTTGTCACTAATCACTACTTGATGTAGAGAGTTTTTTCGTATCTCTGGGCCTCAGTCCCCTCTTCTGCAAAATGAAGAGGTTGACCTGGGTTAGTGTTATTCAGACTGTGACCAGCACAGCATGTGGAGTCTTCAGAAATAACTCAGATAAGGAGGGGCTGAGTGAGTAGAGTGCTAGATCCCTCACCCTTGCTTCAACCAGACATCTTTTATTGGCTTTATTTGAGATGATTCTTATACATTCATTTTTTAAAAAAAAGGTTTCAGTGATTTTTTTAAAAAATCAGTTAGACAAATCAAACATCAGGTTGACCCTACATGGTCTCTAATGCTTTTGATAGCTATCCGTTTGCCTTTCTATGAGGGATCTGGTTTCTGCCAAGGGGGAGTGAGAATAGTTACAATCATAGCTGCAGCGACTGGTGGTTCTGAGTAGTATCCAAGGGCACTGACCGCTTGTCAGTCCTGTGGTGAGTACAGGAATCCTGCTCTTCCCACGTGAAATGCTAAGTGACTCTTGGTGAGTTGGATGGAGAAAAAGAAATGATTGACAGGAGGAAAAACTGGATCAATTTGATGTTACTCTAGGGCTCTGGTGAAACTTAACAATCCATGAGTCTGATGGTGATTGGGAGCTGAAACTAGGAAACACTGATGCAATCAAGTTTCATGTCCTTAAAACGATGCCCTATGACTCTCACAGCACTTTCTAGCTCCCCTTCAGAAATACCACTTAGTCAGTGATTGACTGGTCATAAATGATCACACATGAAGTGCTTGTTGAGCAAATCCTGGACTAACTTTGTGATTAACAGCTAAGTATATTATTTGCCCCATTCTAAGAAGAAAGTTAATGATCTCTAAAGATCTGTGGGTCTTCACAAGCATCCTAAATAATCAGGGGAAGAGGTACAGTAGGAGAATGGATGAGAAAAAACACAGTAGTCTGGCCTGTGCCTGTGAGGTGGCGCAGTTGTTAAGGGAGTTATTTAAAATGTGAGTAAAAGGCATAGCTGTTATCCTACTGTGTAAAGCAAGAGTGGATAACCTCATACTCTAAGTGGTAAATACGAAGAATGACTTTAACTTTTAAGAACATATGTTCTTAAAACCAAAAAATTGGAAATTTCAGTCCTGCACTCGAACTGGGAGAGGTGCGCCCAAAACAGGATGAAGAGAAAGGAAGCTCCTAGGAGGATTCACTTCGGGAACATTTATTTCATGTCAGCACTCTGAAGACATTACCTCAGTTAATAAAACAACTTTAGCTGGACAGTGTTTAATCCTACATGTGGATAAAAAAACCAAGTTTCAGAGAGATTAAGTTTCCCAAGTAATAAAGCTAATAATAAATGAAAGAGTTGGTCCTCAAATCCAGGTCTAATTCCGAAGTGAGTGTTTTTCCAATATAACCCCAAGGATGGGAAGGAATATAAAAATACAATCATTTTCAGGGTTAGTCCAGTATGTGAGTCGTAGTTCCAAAGAAAATACAACATGAGGAGGGGCAGGGGTGTGTTGGGGGAAAAAGTCAGAACTTTGTGAAAACCCATTCTAGCCCCTTAAGAGGACTCTCTAAGTGAAAGATGAGTGCAGAGGAAGAGGACACGAGAATGTGACCAAATCTGACACACACTCAGGGTCTCCTAGAGCTTCTAGAAAGTTGGGGCCATGATTGTTTAGTTCACCACTGTGCACCCCAGCACTTAGCACAATCAGTCAACAAAATCAAAGGGAAGTTAAGGAGATGGAGGCAGAGTTGCAGGTACCACCCCAAGCCCATGACTAACGTGGATTTTTAATGTACACATATATTCATCGTATGTGTGTGAAGGAAAATTTTTGCCTTTTGTTGAAAAACAGCCATGTTCATGAAGCATCTGCCTTTATTTCAAATCTAACTTTATTCCTTGACTGAGTGGGTAACTGCTTGTTTGGTGTGTTTCAATCTCAATACCCTCCCCACCCCCCACCCCAACCCCCGACAGGGAGAGACATCCCTCCTGTGTTTGCTTATTTTCAATAAATTTAAGTGTAAATGAAACAGGAAATTAGAATGAGATTCTTTCTAACTCCATTTGACTGAGGCAATAATGAGAGCAACAAAGAAAGTCTGAGATGGTGCCTCGCCTCCCACGCCATGTGCAGATTTACAAAAGAAATAAATCTGAGAAATTACTCCTCAGCCCTTGATCCCCTCAGTCAATTGAACACATATAAAGAACTTGGAGAGTGGGCAGGATTGAACCGGTGAAGAGATTGCTCTGGAGAGGCCAGAAGCCTTGACCTCCCCTTCCGCCTTGAACGGAGGTGTAAACTTTCCACAAGCTTACAGACAACCACTCAGAAAACTGTTCTCTAAATCTGGAGACACAGAGTGGTAGTGCCTGGTTCACATGTGAGGAAACTTAAAGTGCTTCTAGCCAGGGGCCTGGGTCCCCCCTGGGAAATCTAAACAGTGAGAGCAGATGCCAACTACTTAGGGAGGCAGGAAAGGACTGCTCTTGTAGGAGCACCCACATTCTCAGGGACCAATGGTCTTGCCCAATAGAGCCATCTGGAGTGGACTGAGATCTTTTCTAGAAAGAAACCAAGGTGGATCTATTACCAAATTAAACTTGGGTCTACCCACCTGTATGCAGTAAAGCCATCTGACACCAAGCTGTGGTGAAGGCAAAACACGTGCAGTGTTTACTGCAGGGCGCCAAGCAAGGAGTCTGGGGCAGCGAGTGCTCAGAACACCCAGACTCCCCAGTGGATTTCAGCAAAGCAGTTTTCAAGGCCAGGTGAGGGAGGTGGGGGTTGAGGGTATGTGATCAGCTCATGCACAGTTCTCTGACTGGTTGATGGTGAGGGCACAGGGCAGCATCAGCGGGGTTAACACTGTCAGTCCCCAGGCTCCAGGAGGATCCTTATTAATCCTCAGGCTCCTTTGGGGACTTTGTGCTCATGGCCATCTTAACGTTAACATCTTCCATTTGGTGGGGGTTGCCTCATCTGTAAAACAACTCAGGAAGTCTGCATCAGATACTGTTACCTAGGTTTTTTAGAGAGGAGTTAAAGCAGAGACTATGAATGGGGGAGGGGCCTCTCCCAGGAAGCCCCATAGGGTTCTGCTGGGTTACAGATCTCCTGGTTGCCCAGGGTCTGATGAAGGAATCCAGCAAATTCTCTTCTGCCCAGCTCAAGGGTCCTGCTGGAGAGGACCCCACAGAGATGTGTTCAGCATGAACTGTTATCCTCGGGTACAAAGTACGAAGCCACTGAGCCAAGCAAGCCCTGGAGGACTGCCTAATCTCTTTCCATATACCCCACTCACCTCTGACCCTGGTGGGGCCCAAAACTGCAGTGCATCTGATGAGTAGAAAAACAATGGAGCCAGAGAAACACACTCCCTTTACCCACTGCAGACCTCCATCCCGAGGCCGGCCTGGGCTGGAGGAGAGGGGTCCAGAGTTTTGATAATTAAACAAGATGGGACATTCTAGTTCCTGAGATGAAACTGTTTTTACTAAAAGTGACCACGGGAGTTTTATTTTCTGAGAGTGACCACAGAAAAGATACGCCTGCCTAAGACCTCATTTAGGATGGGCAAGTCTAATTTTCAAAAGATAAAAACACGACTCCTCTGTACCCATGGAATAAACACGTCAACATGTATTTAACTCATGGGCGAGAGCCAGAGGGATATTAATGCTGGTTCAACGAGCATCTGAGAAACTAAATATTTGTGGGAATTGAATAAGGGATAGAATATTGGAAGACTGAGAGATTAGAAACTAAAATGGCTAAACTCCTCCAGGGCAATACAACCATATGTAACCTTTGGGTAATTTTTGTCTATCAGAAATCATCTGCATCTCAATTGGGCAAAAATCTAAAAGTTAACATGTAACCTCACAAAATGTGGGCCCTCATTAACAATAACTAACCATGGCATATTCCCCTAGAAAATTAAGTAATCCCTGGGTGGACCTGTGAGACAATGCTCCAATATGGTAGAGAAAGAACATTTAGCCAGCCTCTTGCCTTAGTTCCAAGTTTTTAATAATTTTCCTTAATAAAGATCAGGGGAAATGAGCCCGCCTCTCTCCCTAATCAGTTCTAAAGAACTGTGGGAGACAGAAATAAGGCTGCATTTCAATCACGCTCTGTGAGATACGGTTAGTCAACCATACATCATTGTTCAAATAGATACTGGATATACATTTCCAGGCCTGAGAAGATGGCTCATGACTTTCTTTCCCGACTGGAAGAGCAGAGAGTTGGTGACCCAATCCTTCAGCAGGGCACAGGACTCAGACGGCTGGGCTTCAGGAAAGAGGAAGAAAGACTTGAGACGAATGTTTGAATAATAGGGAACCACGAGAGGGCAAAAGCCTGGGAAAGGCTAATCTTCAAGCACAGTGTTTAGAGTGGTCTCTGGGGAGAGACGTGGTACAATTAGGGAGAAGGCGTAGAAAGTAAACCTGGCTTCTTGCACAACTTTTGTTTCTGGCATTCTCTGGGGCAAAGATAGGACCTGTTTGTTTTCAACTGTACCCTCCATTAAGGCTCCGTATTTTTCCAAGTAACGAAAGAAAAACAGGCACAACTGTCTCCTGGACCAAAACGTTGATGCATATTTAGTTTAATCTAGTTGCTGACAGGAAACTTAAAAAAAATAACCCAGGATTCCGTAGGCTTCGCTCTTTGTAATTGAAGGCAGCCAAATGGTCTACAATTCAAACTTATGTTTTGTTCCTTGTTACCAATAGACTACACAAACCAGTAATTCTTCTCAGGAGTGCTCTGACATGACAAATGTTTGCGGTGGCCAATTCAAAGGAACACAGTGGTTGTTTAAGAGTGTGATACTATCTCCTTTGGTCAAACATTGCAATTTTGTTTTTTGCCTTCTAACAAGCAAAATGGCCTATCAGAGCCAGAAACACCTTTGTTTTGTTTCTGCAGAAAAGCTGATCGACCATGCAGAGCTTTTGCCAGGCTGTTGTTGTTCGTGCTCTTTCTTTGAACGTGGCCTTAAAGAGTTAGCTGCTGCCTATTATGGTCTGTCATCCTGCTTTAATCCAGCCCTGGACCTGGGCAGCTGACTAAGCAGTGAAGACTTTCTTACAGACCCCCAAGCTAAAACAAACAAAGAAGCAGATATGTTTGCAAGGAAAAATGCTTCTACCATGAAAGTGGTGGGACAGCAACTGGAATAATAGAGCACTGAAAGCAAGGAAAAACCCAACACTGTCCCACAGGACAGGAGGGAATGGACAAAAGAGCTCCAGGAAGGAGAGGAATGGGAAATCCAATGTTAGAACGGTGAGCTTTCCTGACACAGAGGGTGCTCAGGACATAATTTTTGCAGAATAGAACCTCATCCCTTTTTCTCTAAAATCATGGGAAAAGAACCAGTCTGGCTTGATAAATCAAAACATTTAAAAGAATTTGTAAAAGGAGGAGCAATGGGCATAGCACTACATGTAGACTTTTCAAAAGAATTCCTTAAAATCACAGATAAAAAAGTCTTTTAAAAACCCAGTACTTGTTTATTTGAAAAATCAGTAAATGTTGGGAAAAAATTTTTTTTTTCAAAATTCCCTTGTTCTTTCCACACTGTGCATAAGGAGGAAGAGTGACTTTGCCAAATACTAATCTTGCACTAAAGAGAACTTTTTTAAGGTTAAAAGTGAATGTTTTGATTCCCAATAACATATATCAAGAGATGAAAATCAGAGATCTGTAGTTACACACAGCCCCAGATTACTTGCGCGTGCTTTTGGAATGAATGCATCTATACTTCTCTGTGAATCTAGTTCAGCTAGGGGATTAGAATCTTTCCAGAAAACAAGCAAAATAACACTGAAGCCTCAAGAAGGAACTGCGGTCCACTTCTCCCATCGCTTCGAAGACTTAACTCAGATCTGAACGCTTGCCTTGCCTCTAAGTTCCTTTCCAGAAAACACCTTTCATGGAGTGAGATGAAGAGAGAAGGTGGTAATTAACCACTTTATTTAAAAGGCTTCTCAGGGTAGTTGAGACAGAAAAGGTGATGTAAGCTGCTGAATTGAAATGTGGAACTGGGACATATTAAAAGGAACACTTTGACTTTCAGATTTTGAATGTCCAGCTCCTGCTATGATGCAGAATGTACTCAGAATGTAAAAAGAGAGAGAGAGAGAGAGAGAGAGGTAGTGAGAAGGTCAGCAGAGGATACAAAAGTTCTCTAGCTTTTCCTTTATGGGAAAGAAATGAGTGATATTTTTGTATTTTTGTGGAAATCTAATTGTAAAGTCTTTTTTTGGCAGAAAGAATGAGGAATGAGTAGCCATCTCTGACTGCATAATTACAGTTTAAATCTTATCCACCTGTTATGGGGTAGTGGTGAGTGGTTCTTGGTATGTTTAGAGGCTAGAAACAAGCTCCTAGCTGCATTTCACACAGGGAGCTTTTAGTAAAAACAATAGCTACCACTTATTAAATGCCTACAGTGTGCATTTTACGTATGTTATTCTAGAATATCTCAATGATAGAAAATTCTGAATTATTTTACAAAGTTCCAGTACCTAATATTGATGAGCCTCACTGCTGAAAAAGCACAGAATCGTATGTGCTTTGATACATACAAACACTAATTGCTAATAAGCTTCTTCAGACTTGTCATCCTACTACATTTGCGAACAACTCAAGTCAGTTTTTAAAAAAACTAAGTTGATTTTTAACTGTCATGTTTTACAAACTTCGGTAGTTTCTGGAAATATTTTTCTATCGCTTTCAGGAACAATAGCAAAACAATGAACACCAAGCGCATGCTAGGAAAGAAAACACTGGTGGATAACACAGTTATTGTCAGACACAAGAAGGATACTATTCATGAAAAATCACAAGATTTATGAAAATTGATCCTGAATTTCAAATTGAAAGTTCAGTAACAACAGACATCTCCCATGTTGACCTAAAATAAATAGGCTGCCAGTTATTTCTCCAGGAAAAAAAGAAAAGGGAAGAAAAGGTTTTATTCAAGATCAGCAAAGAATTGCAATTCCAAGTCTGCAACCATGGCAAGTTGTCAACAACCCCTCTCCCTTCTTCTCAAGAGTGGGCCTGGAAGTTGGGAAGGCTACAGTAAGCAGGAGCCCCCTGGAGGAATCGAGAGTTCTGAAACACAGCGGCTTTGCACTGGCTGAGATGTGACAGTGTCTCACTGGCAGAGCTCTTGCTCGGCAAGCAGAGGAAGTCCTCCTTCCCTTGGGCGTGGCCACTGTCGGAGACAGTGGGCTTCCCCTTCTAGGCTCCCAACTCTATTTTAACTGAGATTTTTATTTATCAATTTTTACACTCACGTATTTTTTATAACTTAATAGAAAGGCCAAAGGGGTTAAGTATAGAGGCATTCAAAATACCTTTATATTCAAATTTAGGATGCAGTTTTGTTTTCCAGACATATTAAATAAAATGCTTTTTAATATGTGTAATCACCTGATTTGCATACTGAGGACATTTATATAAAACCTGGTAACTCCTGGATACCAAAACTAGGACCCTATAGATACTGGCCTAGGTTTCTGAACCTTTTACCTCCATCTTCTTTTATTCTAGAAAGTACTATAAAACCTTCTAATTTGGCCTTTAAGTGAGACATTTATTGTTGCCAGTCCCTCTTTGCCATAGTCTTTTACTCATTTATTAAACCTGTATTTAATACATGGAATATATGGTTAAATATTGTAGATTCAAAGCGAAAAAAGAAACAGCCCCTCTTCTTCAATTATCTTACATGGAAGGAATCAGATAATTTTGACACAATATGATGAGCTATAATTATTGCGAGAGTTATGTAAAGGTGTTTTGGGAATATAGAGAAGGAAGCCCTTAACTGCTGAAAGGATGTGAGGGATAGAAAAAAATTTAGGAATTATCCACAGGGTGCGGGTGTAGGGGCAGGGAAAGGGCTTGCAGTGTTTCAGGCAAAACGAAATGGCCTGTTCAGACAAGAGGGTGGGGGACAAGGACATCACATCCTAGAAATGACAAGTAACGAGTAAGGCTGCAGCATAGAGTTGCTGGGATGGAGGAAAGGTTAACCTGCAACAGGAGGGTAATCAGGACCAGATCGCGAAGGCTCATGGTGAGGTCTTTAACCAAATGGCCAAGTGAAGAGTTTAAAGTGGAAGGAAGTAAAGCTGTTGTGTGGAAGATGGCTCCACCTGAGCACCAGCAAGGAACTGCTGAGAAGTCTGAATATAGAATAACGAAGATCTAAGTAAAATTAGTAGCTATGGGACAGTCAAGGGGAGAAAGACTTGGGAGGTATCTGGAAGGCAGAATCAATCAAAACTGGCTCAGACCCATATGGGAAGGTGACAAAGGGGAAGAAACAGAGGCTACCTCCCAGGTTTCCACACTGGGTCCTGATGTCATCCACTGAGACTGTCGTCTCAGGAGGAGGAGAAGCAGAGCCATGGGCATGAATTTTATTTGTGATGTTTATTTTGAGGTACCTGGGAGACATGCAAGTGGAGAATTCTGAGCCACAGGAAAACCCTATGAAGCCTTGGGCATCAAAAAATTATATCTAGTGCTCTAGTCCCAGCAATCAAACTGAAAACAGTACAAAACCATACATCAGATATAAGGATGGCCAAAAATGTTTTGCTTTTTCTAATAATGACCACTTTTTTGGTACTTTTTAGAAGACATCAGCCAAAATGAAGATTTAAAAAATATATATTATACATATTTATTTATATGAAAATCTATATTTATATAAATGTACTTGTATATGTAAGTATATTTATAGATTACTGTTTTTCCTGCCCCTGCTTGGCACCTGATAGAAACATGTGCATAGACGGACGGCCTGTTGGGTAATTCAGCCTGGGCGGTGATTAGCAGGCAGTGGCCAATCCTGTTTCCTTCTCTACAATTTCCCATATGCTGAAGAATTTACAGATCTGCCCACAGCAAATGTATGTGGGGTTTTCCACTAAAGTAAGCCCGTGGAAATCAAGCTAGAGGGATAGTTCTTATGTATCTGAATAGAACCAGTCGGTGAGTCTCATTCACAGCTGTTCTTGTTCTGTATCTGTTTAGAGTCAAAGTCACTGCTTGTTTTCTTATTTGATATATTCCATCACTTCCATGTCTGCCTATCCATTAAGTAAACAGCACACGTTTCTCGTACACCAGTGTTTCTCAAACGGTTTCTATCGATCTCCTGGAAGGCTTGTTAAATTAGATTGTTGGGTACCACCCCCAGGGGTTCTGATTCAATAGATATGGGATGGGGCCAGTGAATTCACTTTTCTAACAAGGAAGTGCAATCTAATAGGCCAATTTCCCACAGCCAAAGCAATTAGAAGACAATGGAGACAATAAATTCATTTTTTAAAATTCACTGAAGTAGACATAAGGAGAAAGTTGGTAAACATAGGATGTGTTCATTAGGAAAGGATAATCAGGGTAACTGGGGTGGGTGGCCTTGGTTTTGAATGAAATATGAGATTATTTGCCATGACATTCTTCTGTGTTTTGGTTTTGGAAAGCTGATAAAAATATTTACAGGCAAGCAGCAAAAGTCTCTCTACTTTGATTCAAAATGCAGTTTGATGACAAAAAGGACAAAGCAACTAATTCTGCGTTTCAAGACATTCTTGATAGCTGTCACATATACTGCCATAGAGCAAGATATCCTTTGAGGGAGTAAAAAGCAATTTGAGTTCATAGCTCTTCGTTAAGAAGCTGTCTTTATTCCTTGATTTCTGAAGTTCTGTGAACCACATGCCCTTCTCTGAGCAAAAACTGACCTTCCCATTGAGTAGACAATCTCCTTCGGCTACCTCACTCAGACCACTCTAACTTTGGCAAAATAATCCCGGTAGCAGGAATTTTAAAATGGCAGGAGAGCGGCAGGATAGAACACGTTTTAAAAGAGAAGTTTATGTGGTAAGGCTTGGAAATAGATCAGTAATACTATAATTTTTAAAAAAGATATTTTCAGTATAACAGAATTTAGAATTCTACAACTTTAGTATGACCGAAGCAGCTCCCAATTTAGAAACAAGTTTTATCCAAAAATCTCACTGGAAAGTAATTTGTTTGGAATTTGGAACAATTTCCAAATGACATTATTGTACTTATAACCTTCTAGGTTATAAGGTTGCTAGGAAAAATTTTTTAAATTTCCAAATCCATAGAAAATTTATAAAAATCCTCAAGATAACTGAAATACCAAGTCTTTACTTAGAGAAGGCAGGAAAAAAATCTGTTGTAATGTAAACTTTCTACTTGATGGAATATGAAATAAAGTACACAATGGGACTGGGTACTGTTTCATTACTAGCTGTGTGGTCTTGGGCAAGTCATTTCCTCTCCTCAACTTCAGTTTCTTCAAGAATAAACGGGGGGTGTTGAATAAGAGCATCAAAAATACTGTTTAACTTTTAAGTGCTGGTTACCAGCATTGGAAACAACATATGTAAACTCTCCACCCTTCACGGCACACGGTGCCATCAGGATGTTAATACTAATTATGCATTTATTAACCATCCACTCTATGTCAGGAAGAATACTAGGAATCTACATGTTATTCCATTTAATCATCAAAATAATCCTATGCAGCAGGTGCTTCTATTTTCATTGTTGTCAGTAAAAATCAGAAAGAGGAAATGGTTTAAAATTTTCATTTTAAAAACTAAGAGAAAAAATAGATATACATAGAGAAGGGTGATAGCCCTGGGTCAATATTACTTATGTCGTATTTGTAACTATTTTCTCCCTTATCCTCACAGCTACCCTGTGAGTTTGGAATAGTTTATTTTTTCTCCCATTTTATAAATATTCTGATAATCAGCACATTTCAGACTCTAATCTACAGTAGGTATTATGGGACCAGGGATTCAGGTTTATACAATTCCCTCATCAGGTACAAAGCAGTAGTTTCAGTCTAGGGCAATGTGGGCACGGGACAGAATAGTCTATAGACGGTGGCCAGTAGGAAAGTAACAGGAAAAGTCAGATGTAATCCATTCTTTGAATGTACCTGAGATTCCAAAATCAAACGGTTGTAATTGAGAGAATGTCTATACTTGACACATGTAAAATCTGTTGAGACTCTGTAACACTGTCCTCAAAAATTAGTTATAAATCTCTTGGTTCATAAGGAAATTGTTATTTACAAATAAATGGTTTTGTTTACTATGAAAAAACAAATCCCTCCCAGTAAGTCAGGGATTTTCAGCCAGTATATTTCTACACATGAAACCAGAATATAAACTATTTCTGAAGCAAAAGCTAGTTAATATTAACTATTTTAATGTCATATCTTGGTTGATATACAACAGATTACCAGTTTGGTGTGAAGCAGAGACCCATATGCCTTGATATCCATATTATTACCAATCTGGAAATTGACTTATCAGATGTCACAGGTTAAGGAAGGTCTGCTTATAGATAAGACAAATCTTAAGGGATAACATGAGGGAAAAATCTTTAAGAAAACAGAGGGCATAAAAGTAACAAATTTGGTCATTCAATCAAGTTACACTCTTCTCTGAGTGGAATATTTTTCTTAAGGAATTAATTTATGTGTATGCATGACTGGGACATTGTGCTCTATACCAGAAATTGACACATTGTAACTACTGTATTCCAATTAAAAAACCAATTAATTTACCAACTGAGCCCTATTACCTGTTAAGCACTAGGCTAGGTGCTGGAAATACAAAGATAATTAAGAATGTTCTTGTCCTATATGATTTCACTGTCTAATGGGACAACGTAGATAAACTGCTAGTTACAATACTAGGAGGCACGACCCTACAGCTGTGAGAGGGCTGAGTCCTAGAAGGGCGTTATGCATCTTTCTCCTGGCCTGATTTCCAAGTAAGCATTTGCTTTCTACTTGAATCCCAAATCTCCTTGATCGTTTTTAATATTTCTGTTCCTGTATACCCTTCACCCGGTTTTCCCCTAATGCTGATATCAAAACTGAGATCAGCACTGTAGTAGGTTGTGCCCCTTTTATCCCCAGTCTGACAGTTCTTTGGACTCGCCTTGACTTTCAGAACCCTCACACCTTTGAAGATACCTGGCCAGGTATTTTGTAGAATATCTTTGGTTTGCGTTTGACTCCTGTTTTCTCATGATTATACTGAAGTTAAGGATTTGGGGATGTGTTCTTTTTAATGCATAATGTCAGCAGGTACAGGATGTTAATATATCACTGCTGGTGATGTTAACCTTGATCACTTGTTTTAGCTGGTGACTGCCAGGTTGTTCCACTGCAAGGTATTAACTTTTACTTCTGTAATTAATTAATATTTGGGGGGGGCTCCCTGATGTTTTGACTGAAGAAGTTATCCAGACTTTTTTTTCCCCTTTTGAAAATAGTCTTACTGATGGCACAGAGTCATTGAATAGTCAAAACCATAGTATTATAGGCCTAGAAGTGAGATTATATTTATACAAAGAACATTTAAGTATAAGGTCTATGTTTCTATCTTATAAATGAACGTCCTTTTGAAGTCTTCAAACTCACATTTTCCAGAGGAAAGAAAACACAAGAGAGACAAATGAAGGATATCTTTTGATGACCTGAGTGCACACACAGGGTGTAACAAACACGTTGAGGGTCTCTCAATTTTTGATTACTACATCATTTGAATTTAAGGAATAAATAATTCTAAAGCTGAGAGCGCAGGTACTGGCAAATTCGCATCTGTAATAGGTATGGAAGGTACTTTTTCAGGGGCTTTCCTAAAAGCAATGACCACACCCATTTTAATAAGGATTTACGTCCTACCTGAAGCATTGATCTCCATGAATGACATAATTGAGGAGTAAATTACATGGGAAATATTTCTCTGGAAAATCTAGGATGGGACACTGACCTTAGAGGTGGGTATAAGGACAAGGCAGTTGATTCATTAGTTAGCCGTGAACACAAACTACAGGCATAGTCAAAGGAGAACAAGCACGGAATTTCTGTTTTGCCTGCCATTAGCAGAACAAAGTCTGCTGTGCAAAGTGAAAGATCTGCCAGCATTTTCCCATGATGGATAATAACTAGGTTACAGAGAAACTGTAAAATAACTTCTTACAAAACACTGGTTCACAAATATGGCTAACATTACCAAATTTAATTATGCTAAATGTCCTATTTGAGAAAAATTTCGAGAGGCTACAGAAAATATTAACAGCAGTGATCCTCTGGGGAAATGTTTTGGAGTCTTTTCCTTTTCCCATTTACAGTTCTGTACTATTGGACTTTCTTTCTTTATTGATCATGATCTAGTACTACTTTTAAATTGAAAAATAAATCCTTTTTCTGGTAAATACTAAAGCTTTGCCATAAGGTGAAATGAAGGGAAGAGCCTATTAAATTCATCTCAGTAGTTAGTTACTGAAGTATTCAAAACGCATTAAAATTTTTTCTCCTTAATTTGTTTTTGCTTTTTTTTGTGTGGGAGGGGAGTAATTAGGCTTATTTATTTATTTTTGGAGGAGGTAGTGGGGATTGAACCCAGGACCTCACTCATGTTAAGCAAGCTCTCACTTGAGCTATACCACCCCCCACCCTCCCCCCAAAGGCTATTGCTAAAAGGTAACTGTCCTACAACAAAAGCTTGAGAAGAGGATTCTAAGTTTATATAAAACTCAGTGGATTCCAGAGCATGTGGTTGGCTGTTTAACATTGATATTTTGCATTCAGAAGGAGTTTATAATTTAACAAAGGTTGAGAAAACTTTTGGTGGACTTATTTAGATTTTACATCTTTTAGAATCCTGCCCCCAATTTTAAAATTAAAGAAATTTTAAATTAGAGAATCACTGTTCTGTGAAAAGTAATAAGAGAACTCATTGACTGGAATGGTATTTCACTGAAAAATTCAATGCTGTACGTTCATGTGTGTGTGTGGGTATATATAAAATTATTTGGTGTATAGTAGATCAAAGTAACTATTCATGAAAAAGCCAAAGGGGAAAATGCCTTAAAATACATTATAGATACTGAATAAGAGGGATCAGTGAAGTTTATTTAGGCCTCCCCTAAAAGCGAGGATTCCAATTCCTCTTCAAAGAATTACCTTTGAATCAAACCTGGGCTGCTCCCCGCCTCCCACTCACTGAGACAGAGGGCCTGTATTCCCTCCTGAATTCCAAGTAAGCCATTCAGGGCACAACTCCACAAGTAACACAGAATCTTGGCAAATTAAATGGTAGGTAAACAGGAACAGGATACAGAATAAGTAAACATGAGCAGGATACAGCTCTCTTGCAAACAAAAATTTTTAAGCCAGTAATTAACGACTGTTACCTTCTGAAGCAGCACATTCATCGGTTTTTCGCATTTTGTTTTAATATAAGAGTACCACAAAATTTTACTGTTCCAAACATACCATTTTTACTTTAGCATTTGAGTTGCTTAACTTTATTTAAATTCCTTTAGTTTTAAGGTGCCCTTAGATAATTTCACAACAATATTTCAAATTAAGACAAGGCTGCATTAAGTGTTATCAACAGCAAACAGCGTCAGCTTTGAAAAGATACTTTGGTTTTGTTGCTTTGTTGGAGGAAAATGCTTGTATCAATCTAGCAAGCAGTTAATTAACTAGGTGAAATAAGTGCTTACTTTCAATTCCTTAGAGCTCTTCTGTTTTCTTCGCGATTAAGCTTTTATTCTGGGGTTCGAAGTAAGTTTTACTCCGCAGATAATAATGCGTGTGGTAGTACTGAAAAGAAAAAGAAAAGTAATTCTAGATATACCTAGGGGAAAACTTTTAATGATTTTTATGCAACCACTGTGGGTGTTTTTTTTTTTTAAAGCGCCTTAGTCTCTCACACCAGGTGTTTCTCCTTCCACTGCAGGCCTTGAGGCCGTCCGCAGGGTTTCCACCTGTCTCCTCTTACCCCTCCAGCTCTCGAAGTTTCCTTTCCCGAAGGCGTAGGCAGCATTCCTCCGCGAGTGGATTCCTCAACTGGCTTTTCCCGGCGGCCCGGCTCCACGTGACCGCCGCCAACACCTGCACCGCCACTAGCTCACAGCGCCCCCATCTCCTCCGTCAGGTACCGACCCGGCCTGGCTCCCCCTCACCGAGGAGGTCACCGTCCGGCTGTGAGCCTCGCTCCGCCGGCAGGGGAGGGGCCGAGCTACGGCCCCAGCAGTCGCTGGAGCCCTTGCAGCCGGATTATCACATGACTCCACGGCGGCGGTAGCCCTGGCAGCAGCCGCGCCGGCTCCGCGGGCTCGCCGGGTGGGCTCAGTTCCGCTCACGCAGGAGTCGAGCGCAGCGGGCGGGGAAGAGACCTGCTGGCGCTGCGGCCGCCCAGTCGCTCCCGGAGCGCGCAGCATCTCCACCGGCGCGGCCGGCCCGCTCCATGCCGCTGGGTTGCGGAAGTGTAGCGGGGGGAGGCGGCGGCGGCGCGGAGCGCGGGAGGCCGGGGCTCGGCCCCCTGCAGCACTAGGCTCTGGGAACCGCGCGGCGCGCCCAGCGGCCCGGTTGCCCGTGCGCCCGGCGCCCGCCGCAGCCTGCATGCCACGCGCTGCGCCTCGCCGGGCCCCCGCCGCCGCCCCCTGCTCGCACCGCTGCTGCCGGGCTCCGGAGTAATATGCTCACCCGAGTGAAGTCTGCCGTGGCCAATTTCATGGGCGGCATCATGGCTGGCAGCTCAGGCTCCGAGCACAGCGGCGGTGGCTGTGGAGGCTCGGACCTGCCCCTGCGCTTTCCCTACGGGCGACCCGAGTTCCTGGGGCTGTCTCAGGACGAGGTGGAGTGCAGCGCCGACCACATCGCCCGCCCCATCCTCATCCTCAAGGAGACCCGGCGGCTGCCCTGGGCCACTGGCTACGCAGAGTGAGTGCAGCGACACCGGCGGCGCCCCTGCTCTTCTCGCGGCCCTTCCCCGCACGGTTCCATCCCTCCTCTCTCCCTGTTCCTCGGCCCCAGGGCCCTCCGCTGGCTGCCGGCGTCCAGGCCTCGGCGAGCACTTCTTATACTGGCCATTTCTCTCTTCTCCGACACCCCCTTCCCCCAACCCCAAGGACGCGGCATCTCCAGCCCGGGTTTGGTTGGTAGATGGGTGGGTGGCAGTGCTGGACCGTGGGAAAGCTAAGGCTAGACGCGGCTGTGAATCTGGGGGTTGTGACACTTGGAAGAAAGTGCGTGGAACTGCTCTGCTGAAGTTTGAAACACTGCAGGGAAATCTGATATCTGTGCGCCCATCCCCCCCAAATCTTTGTGCCTCCGCGTGAAGTTTGTTGGGTAGAGCTTGGAGGAACTATCGCTGCGCCCGGGGAGTTGGGGGTGGGTGTCCGAGCCCTGGAGGTGGCCGTGGTCGCGTGCGTGGTTGCACAGTTCAGGAGGTCTCAGTTTCTCTGACTTAAGCCTAAGGGCTCGTTCATTTCTCCTTTACTAGGTAGTAAAACCCTGCGCCTTTGGTATATGCCAATACTATTCCCCCCAGTCCTTGGGGAGGGAGAAACTTACTGCAGGTGTTTAATGATAGCGTTTTGGTAATCAGCTTTGGTGATTAAGCGAGAGTTGGAGTGCTTTACTATTTCAAGAACCGATTGAGTTAGTTGAGGACCTGGAATGGAACTGGGAAAGGAGAGAGGGAGGATTTTAATGGCCTCCCTCCAACTCTACGGTTACTCTTCCATTGACTACTAATGACCATCTTATGAATGATAGGATAAGTAATGTTTCTTTACCTATTCGGCGTTACTGGGTAACTCAAGGTAGAATTTAGGAAACCAGAGTTGCGGGGTTAATAATAACCCTGTGGGTGCAGAAGTGCACGCTAAACCTTGGTGCCTGGCACACCTGACCCTTTTCCTTTAACTCCATCCGCTCTGTAATCCTAGCCCTCCCCTACCAGTGCACAGCCTCGCTCTCTGATTGGTTCATTGGGGAACTAATCAGCTCTCCCGACGCCTGGGCGCTTTGATGCTGACCCGGTTCTGGTGGCCCCGATACCCCCGAGAAGGCATGGTTCCCGAAGCTCCGGGTTCCGGGGCGAGAAATAGCTTGGGAGACTCTCTTCTAGGATCTCATATTCTCTTTTCCTTCCTCATTCATTATACAGCCGTTTCTCCATGGGCTGAAACAGAAAATGTTTAAATGGGAATAGATGACTGGAGTGTGAAAGATAGGAAACAAGTGAGAGTGTTGGATGCCAAAACAATAAAAATTAACACGTAATAAAGGACAAGCATGGTGGAGAACGTTGAGGGTAGGGAGGTACAAAATAGCAGGGCACCTTTCAGGAGAAAGCCAAAGCAAAAAGAAACACCCTTGGGAGCGAAAAGCGCCTGCCAAAACACCAAGTATTGTTTCTTGACTGCAATAAAGCAACAGGCAAACATAAAAAAGCCCCCAAACCCTACCTTGTTTAAAAGCCCATTTGGACCCTTTGCGAGGCAAAAAGCACGTGGGAGGAATACCGAGTCCTGCAATTGTGAAGGTGGAGGCCCTTGTGTCTGTCAAAAACCTGAATGTGTAAGGCCCATTGTCACTCCAGTGCGTTCCCCAGGGCGAGGGCACCTGTCTGAGAGGCTGAGAGACAGGCAGGCAAGTGGTGAAAGAGGAAGAAAAATGCTAAAACATGGAATGTGGAAGCTACTTAAAGGAGTACCTCAGACAGCAGGAAGGAAAGGAAAGGGGAAACAACAACCAATTTAAAAATGTTGGGATTCTCAGCAGGCATGTGATGTGCCAGGGGCTGTGAAGAATATACGGGGATCCGAGATGAGTCATGCCGGGGAGGTACTGCTGGGAGAGCTCTACCTGCTCTTAGCGGGACCTCAGTTTCCTTGTGTCTAAGAAGCTTGTCTTTTCCTAGACTGGGATGAGAAATTCAATTTGAAGATTAGAAAGACCACTGTAAAATGTTCAATTTTTAAAGCCAGTTATAAAAGTGGTACATACTTGTGAATTCAAGCAAAGACTTATGTACAAATGTAAGTGCAGCCCCTCCCCCTCCCCACGCCCCTGGGCCGCGTGACAGTTCAATGTTTGAGTGGTGTACCTACCTTTCTAGACTTAACTTGGATGCACCTATAAATATGTATCATGCCTTTCTTTTTTTTCTTCCCCAAATAGATTGAGACTAACCATGTTTTTCTGTAGCATTTTGACAAAACACTGTCACAGACTTTATTCCAAGTCAATACTTAACAGAATTACCTTACTCTTTCAGAATGTATACCTAGTACTCAAAATAGCTAACATAGTGCTAACTGTTTAGTGCTCACACTGTTTCCAGATTTGTATCATATCATTTGATTCTCACAACAACCCCATTAGGTAGGCACTAACATTTCCGTTTTATAGATGAGGATACAGAGGCACTGAATAGTTAAGCAACTTGTCCAGAGTCATACCACCTTAGCAGGGCCTGTGTTTGAGCCTGAGCAGTCTGACTCGAGAGCCCACAACACCAGACTACCTCCTTACAGTGTGTCAAACTCTGGCTCATCCATCTGTACCCAGGATTCACCACTAACATTCTCTTGCCACTTCCCTCTGTGAGATGTGGTACCACTTCCCCAAACCTTGAACTGTCATTTATCTTCCTGAAAAAATACATCCTGAATGATCAAAATGGCTGAAATAGGCAAGGGGAGAGAAAGAAAAGTAGGAATTGTGGTTCTGGTCAGAGACCGCGACTGCCCAGGACCTACTTGGAGGAGGAATTCTCTTTGTTCTAGAAGGTACCTGAGAGGGCTAGACTTGGCAGGAAGGTTCCTCAGAGTGGGGATGAGCGGGGTGCTAGTGAGTCAAGGACTGAGTCAGACATGGTTTGCTTACCTTTCTAGAAGGTGAGCTACTCTCTAAGCCTTCCTGGGAGGAAGAATTGGCATCACTTGATGATGGAGGAGTTAGAGAGTTTTCTTACTTATTGTTAATTCCTTTCAAAAAGAGATACTCATAGTTATAGAACTAGAGAATTAGCTTGAATGATCCTTGTAAGATTTGGGGATACAGAAACGGAAGACCCTCATTTATTAATTCAATATTATTGGCATAGTGCTCGGTGGAATTTCTTGGCTCCTATTGTGGCTGAAATTTCTCCGTTTGATTCAGGGCTATGTGCTGGGTTGTAAAGCATTGCAGTTACAGATGACATCTTTCCAACAACATAGATTAGCAAGTTTTATTTTTTAGTTTGGTGTTGAAATCACTGACTTAGCCTGTTCGACCAGCTGGGAGAGAGTCGACAGGAAGTAATAGTCTGGCCCAGAGACCCCACAGGTCAGCGACTTCCTTTCTTTGTCCACAAGTTTAAATACTACTCAAGTGCTTCAGGGACCTGGAAGTCCATCCAGTTTTTAATGGGTTGTGAACATATTTTGACTTTTCTTCTTCTTTACCTGTTTGCCCAACCTCTCTCGTACTGATGGTCAGTTGGACTTAGAGATACTAGGGGATATGGAGTTTGTGCCTGAAATGACAACAATAGATAATGCCAGAGAATGTGCGGTGCTCTGTGTGTGACAGCACCATATTCAAGTTTTATCAGAGATAAATTTCTTTGCTTGGACAGAAAGAATAAATAATAATTATAGCATCATTTTACTTAGGTTATAGCTGTAACAAAGCATTTTTTTCCCTACTACTTTTCTTATGTGTCCCAGACATGGATATTTAAAAAAAGCTGAGAGTTTATGTTGAAAGTATTATATAAGTTCTTTCTGTCTCACGAAGTTCAAAATTGTGAAAATTTTGATGAAATAACCATATTTAACTCCGGCAAACAGCCCACAAATATTTGGATTTATTTTGGAAACTCTAGGCTATTTCATCCTCCCCCCCACCCCCTCATTCGCCCTAATTAGCTATCACCAATAAATCACATTTGTTGGCTGTATAGTGGTGATGACAGAAAAACCACTGTTTCTCTCTTGCCTCAAACGCAGAAATCCCCTGGCCTTTTTTTTTTTTTTTTTCCTTTTTCCTCCCTTTTAATCTCCTCTAGCACACCCACCCCTTTTACACCTATTTGCAGAGCTCCTGCCTGGGGACTTCAGTTTGACTTTTGCAACTGAAGAACCTCGAGGTTCTCCACTTCTTGTGGAATACAATGAAAAGGAATGGGTGGGGTGTAGTGTGGGAGGTTTCATTTAACAGAGTTCTCCAAATCACTTATTTGCAGATGAGTCCAAAGTAGCCTAAAATATTTCATCTACTGTTCTGGTAACCTGCAGAAGGTACTAATTTCTTATTTTAAAGCAAGTGGCTATGCTCTCCTTTATTTTTTCAGATTTAACATTATAATGAAGTCATCCCCTGTGGGGTGGAGCTCCTGGGCTGTCCCTTTTCTGTGGAAAATAGATCAGCTTCCTTCAAAGACTAGCGTTTCAGCCCCTGTTGTATGGACCCCTGTGATATTGCCCCACCACATGGTGCATCCTTATTGTGGTTACAATACCAACTGATAACTTAAAACCAACTGCATACTAGAATTGTTTTCTAAAAATGTATTATTGAAGATAATTTTTAAAATTGAGATATAATCGACATAGAACATATTAGTTTCAGGTGTCCAACATAATGACTTGATGTATGCATATATTGTGAAGTAATCACCACGATAAGTATAGTTGACACCCATTAACACACAGTTACAATTTTTTTGGGGGGGGGAGTGATAACTTAGTCTTAGCAACTTAAATATACAATACAGTGTTATTAACTGTAGTCGCTATATTATATTTTATTGTGATTTTTATTTGCATTTCCCTGATATTAGTGATATTGAACACCTTTTCACGTACCTGCTGTCCATCTCTACATCTATTATATCTTCTGCCCATTTTAAAAGTCAGATGGTTTGTTTTTTTGCTATTGAGTTGTATGGGTTCTTTATTTATTTTGAATATAAACCCTTTATCAAATATGTGATTTGCAAATATTTTCTCTCATTCAGTAGGTTGCCTTTTCCTTTTGTTGATAGTTTCTTTTGCTGTGCAGAAGATTTTTGGTTTGATGTGTCCCACATGTTTATTTTTGCTTTTGTTGCCTTTGCTTTTGGTGTTAAATCCAAAAAATTCAAGACTGTCAAGGAGCTTACTGCCTGTGTTTTCTTTGTAGGAGTTTTATGTGTTCAGGTCTTATGTTCAAGTCTATTCCATTTTCAGTTAATTTCA
Source organism: Vicugna pacos (assembly GCF_048564905.1). Taxonomy (NCBI): domain Eukaryota; kingdom Metazoa; phylum Chordata; class Mammalia; order Artiodactyla; family Camelidae; genus Vicugna; species Vicugna pacos. The sequence continues at coordinate 8,752,697 of NC_132998.1, forward strand.
TGTATGATGTAAGTAGCAGTCCAGTTTTTCTTTTGCGTGTGCTGTCCGTTTTCCCCAGCACTGCCTGTTGAAGAGGCTGACCTTTCTCCCTTGTATATTCTTGGCTCCTTTGTTATAAATTAATTTACCACATAGGTGTGTGTTTATTTCTGGACTCTGTTCTGTTCCATTAATCTATGTGTTTGTTTTCATGCCAATACCATACTGTTTGGACTATTACTTTGTAATATAGTTTTAAATCAGGAAGTGTGATGTTTCCAGCTTTGTTCTTCTTGCTCAAGGTTGCTTTGGCTATCTTGAGATCTTTTGTGGTTCCATACAAATTTTAGAATTATTTGATTTATTTCTGTGAAAGATACCATTGTAAGTTTGAAAGGGATTGCATTGAATCTGTAGATTGCTTTGGGTAGTATGGGCATTTTAATGATATTCTTTCAACTCATGATCTTAGAATATGTTTTGTTTATTTGTGTCTTCAGCTTCATCAGTGTCTTACAGTTTTCAGTGTGCAGGTCTTTTCACTTCCTTGGTTAAAATTATTACTAGATATTGTAAAAGATATCTTTTTGATGTAGTTGTAAATGGGACTGTTCTTGGCATTTAAACTTTTAATATGTTAACTTAAAAATTAATTTTTTAATAATGTTTATATTTTGTAATTTTCTCTTATTTGGCTAATTTGAACAGAGGATTGAATTTATGCCATTCTGTCTCAGGAAATAAACAACATTCATCTGCTTCTATTACTCTCGTTCAGTCAATGAAATCATTGCATTCCTATGCTGGGTGCATAATGTAAGACACAGCTGGCACCCTCAAGAAAATTTTATTGCATAGTTTTTACCCCTTTAGTGTCATTCTCTGAAGTTAAGTTAAAATAAAATCACGGACTCATAAGATTACAAGAGACCAACACTGGAGGGTGTGGGAAGTTGTTTGTTTTGTTTTTAATGTCTTAATGCTTCTGGGCAATTTAAAATTTCAGTATTTGGAGCCATTTAAGGAACACTAGGGAAGCAAATTGTTCTTTTCAGCAAGCATTGTGACTAGCTGCCAACTTATCTGTACCTGAAGGTTCCAAGAGCTTTATAGTACCTGTATAAAGACATGAGTAAAGAAAAAGCTATCCTGACACTTGTTAAAATGGTCAGAAAGACTTTATTCAAGACTATTGCAGTAGGGGCCCTGTAATAGGGGAGGGAGATCAGACTCAACTCCAAGTACAGTAAAGACAGCTGGAAATTTATAGCCAAAAAGCAGAGTGATAAGCTCAGTGGATGGAAAATTACTGTGAGGAAACATCAAAGGTAGGGGGATTTTGCTGAAAGTAGCTCAAGGACTTGTACATCAAAGGTAGGAGATGAGGAAACTGATCAGATATCAAGGGTGATCAAATTTGACTGATAAGCAGGGACATAAAAAAACAAATTTATTATCTGCTGTCACCAGCATTTCATGAGATAAGGGATATTTCAAAACCAGAAGTGTAGAGGCATATAATCTCAGCAAAAAAAAACCCCCAAAAAACAGCAACAAAAAAAAAAACCCATAAACAGTTTTTAATTTTTTCAAAATGCTATGCTCCTATTTTTCTAATTTTTCACAAACTCAAAACCATATATTTTTACCTGTCCTGGAGGATTCCCAAGACACTTTCCAGTTTTAAACTCTGTGAGTTCCTGGGGTTAGGCCAGTGTCTTTCTTTCCAGGCTGAGGTTTTTCCCAATGGGGCCTGCTGTCTCCTTAATTATGATTACAATTGTGCATTATTTTTCCCAGCACTTTATTATGAAAATTTTCAAACATCCAGAAAAGTTGAAACCATTAGACATTTAGCGCCCACATGCCCACTGTCTAGATTCTAAAGTTCCCATTTTGCTTTATTTGCTTAATCATTTGCCTATCCATCAACACATTCTTGTTATTTTTAAGTGGATATTTCCTTTAGTCCAATGGCTTTGATTTATGTGATTGTTATTTTCCTCAGTAAATTAAAATTAGGTTTTGACTTTCTCAGTTGAGGAACACACCAGACCATTGGGTTCCCATCCATGTGGGTGGGGGGCACCTTAGATTGAACTTTTGCAACATCGGCACCCTGCAGGTGCTCACTCAGGCCATTCGCTTCCCATAACTTCGCACTCGTGTAGCTGAGAACTTTGCATGGGGTCAAACTGAAAAGTAGAAACAGATGACACAGCTCTTTGGTCCCCTTCAGTGAAATCAGTAGGAAATTTGTTTAAAACATGAGTCACTCCTCTTTCCCGCTGGTGGCCAGTCAGGTGAATGCTATCTGAGGAGCATTCTGTTTAGTGAAGACTTCAGAATGTGTTGCCTGAAAAGTGCTTGTGAAGAACAAAGACCATTGTGCTGTGTTCATCTTACTTCTGAAGCACATGTTGTCCACTTGGGGGCTGAGGGAAATTAAAGTACCTGCTTAATTGCCCTTTTTCTGGTGTGGAATGTGCATCCACTGTGCTTCCTTTGTTATGCTCTTTCTAACTCGGTTTTCACCAAATGACGGTAAAATTTAAATGCTTTCCTGTATCTTCTCTCTGTGTGGCCTTTATGCTTATTTATGAGGGAAAATAATGATGTCACCAACTTACATCTGTATAGCTCTGGATGATTATTCCGTCCCGGCCATGTATACTTACATATAAGCATGTATTTAATACGAGGAAAATGAGGCCCAGAGAAACCCGAAGTGACTTTAGAATGTCACACAGTGCCATGATCCTAGTGACTGTCACTGAATCATTGAACCTGGCCATTCGTTGTGTGAAGTTACTCATTAATAAAGGGACAAAATACTCTCGTAAACAAAATGCCACAGAAGAGAATGTTATGTTTTTATGAACTCAAAGGAAACTAATAAACTAATCTCCAGGTGACTTTAGATTACATAAAGGCATATTAGCACTTCAAGTTTTGTGTGAAAGGATGCTTTGCAAAGCTTTTAAAAAATAGTTCTATTGAGTATAATAGACTTAAAAAAATAACTTTCTTAGTATATGTGCATTTCCTAAGGGTAACAGTCTAGACCTTTTCAAAATTGCCATCTTCTCTTAACTGCAAATTGCTTTTTTCCCCCCTTTTTTAATGCTTTGGGAAATCCTGGAAATCTTAAAACCAGTCTGTACATTTTATGTAGTGGTGCTGTTCTAAAGTTCATAAACACATCATGTGTTTTACTGTTAGCAGCTCCTTAGATATGAAGAAAAAGACTGAGGAATTCTGAGTGAGGGGGCTCAAACCCTGAGTCAGGCTTCACAAGTCCCTTTTAACACTTACTCTGGGAGTTCTGTTACCTAAGTTCTTGCTTTTTACTTTAGCACAATCAAGTCTGAATGGGAATGTTGCAAGTTAGTGAACTTTGGGGGCCAGCGAGGCCAGCAGCACTCAGAGTGAGCGGCTTGCGCGTGCCAGTGCTTGGCCTCGCGGGCTCCGGCAGTGGCCGTGGTGGGCGTGTGTGCCTGGGCGTCTTGCACTGTCAGGTCTCATGGAGCCTCGCCGGCTGGCTGGGCCGTGCTACTCATCATTGCGGGGCTGCGAGTCCAGCGGAGAGAGCAATTCTTGGCCAAGCTGAGAGGACACACGTGATTCGAGCACTATACTGTCCTTTCAGGGAGGTGACAGACAGACGTTTAAGCTATTGAACAATGATGCCTCTTCTGCGAGATAACCTTTTCCATATAAGCATAGGAAAGAAAAAAATCATCTCAAGTGCTAAGTTGATTTTTTAAATGGAAGTGCTGTGGGTTATTGAGTTACTGTATTTAAGTGGTTGGCCGTGGTGCACTAATACTCATTGTTTGCCTTTTTGAAAAGGTGAATGTTGACAAGTTCTGTTTAGAACACCCAGCTGGCAAAAATAAAAGATAGAAAATAAATGTTTAGTAGGAAGCAGATTTTAAGGTATGCTCATGAGAGGATGTCAGGGGACGGAGGGAACCAAACTGGTATTACTATAGAAAGAACTATAAAGAGCTTTTCTTTTTTCTTTCTTTCTTTTTTATTTTAAATCTAGAAGAGGAAATAACTATAGTATTTTGTTGCAAATAAATGGCTATGAGGATGAACTGTAAAATACATACTTGGGAAAAAACGAGCAATTTTTTTCAGCCTTTTAGAACAGCTTTTACCCTGTGAAGCAGGGTTCAGAATAGAGCCAAAGAGCCAGATTAGATGGCCTCTTGGCGCCTTTCCCTGTGATTATTAATAATGGAGCCATGCTGCCCGGTTGTTAGAACCAGGTGTCCAGAGCTGGGCTGGTGACTCAGGGCAGCAGCAAATGGGAAGAAACGAAGAACTGGCAACTCAGACTACAGCAGCTGGTGTTGATTTTTAAAAAATATCTAGGTGCTCAGATGGGAATTGCAGGGGCCCATAGTTGGAGGCCTGCCTCTCCTCCTCACTCTCTGGCCCTGGTCATCAGGTCAGGGCTGACACCTGGCCACGCTGGCCCTTTCCCACCTCGCATGCCACCTGAAGCCCTGCCTCCTGCCTTGCCGTCCTCAGGGGCAGCACGGAGTGTCACTGGTCTCCAGTGGCGTGTGGATTCCCCCCAGTCCCGCTTCCCAGCCTTCTGGCTATCATGGACCCTTTTATGTACTGATTTTCTTGGATGGATCCCTTGTGAAAGATTTTGTCCAGGAAGCTGTCTGAAATAAGTATTGTTGCTCTTTAAAATTTTTCGACCAGATGCAATATTTTCTAATCAGTAGGAAGGGTGGATGTGGTGATAATCGCATTGAACTGATAACACTGAAGCCAACCTCAAAGGATTCACTTTTATTTCAGTTAGCGTGTGAATCCTTATTGCCCACAATCTACCTTCTCATTGGCTTTTTCCCCTTCAGTACTTCAGATAGCTTGAGTCTCTTACTGCTACCTTCCCTGATTGTTAAGGAGCCTGGACCACAAGTTGGAACTCTGCCCAGAGGCTTGGCCTTTGTACCACTCCTGGGTTTTCAGCTCAGCTTCATGTCAAGATCATTTCGTTTGGGATTCAAACATGTAACACCTCCTTAGAGCACGTGACTGTAAAGCCCCAACGTCCTTTTCCTTGACGAAGAACTACGTTTTAATAGTTTTATTTTCTTGGCTCGCAAAGTACTGCAAGTTGCCTGAGAGGCCTGATGCTTGTAAGTTTAATAAACTCGTGCTGAGAATATATATTTTTTTTCTAGCAGAGTTTTGACCCTTGGGCAAAGATTATCTTACAACAATTTCTGTCTTCTGACTGTGAGTGAGAAAAACTTAAAAATGTCTTTAGATGTCTTTTAACCTGCCAAGGAAGAGGAAGGCATTGGTCAGTCAGGAACATAGAATCAGTTTTTTTTAATGATATACTTTTTTCTCTCGTCCCAGAATTGATTAAATGTCATTGTAGACACTTTCAAATTCTCATAAGCACTATGAAAAACATAAAAATCAGTGTAAATCCTATCACTCATAATTGCCTTCAATGGATAATTTGTGTCTCTAAGTACATTTCTATTTGTTTACAAAATTGGATAATTCTACATACTGACTAGTAGTTTTTTTTTTTTCACTTGAAATAGTGACTGGAACGACTTCTTTCCGTGTAAAGAAATATTGAACTCTGTCGTTTTTAATAGCTGCATTATATTCCATTTATGGCTTTAATATACTTTTCTTTTTTTGGTGATAACCTTTTTTTTTCCCCTTAAAAATAGTGAGATGAATATCCTTGTAGGTAAATTTTTGTTAAACCATAATTTGAAAACTGACATTTTTCTGGGAAAAATGTTCAAATTCGACTTCTTCAGTGTTTCTAGTGACATTATTCAGTAGTTTGCAAAGATGAGTGTTTGAACATTGTTTTGAGAAATGTCAGTTGTGTGCTTTATTTTAAAGTAGTTTACCAAAGTAATGTTTTTGGTGAGCCAGGCTTCTTTTTTATATTTAGGATTAAATAATTAGGGTTAGAAAAATGACCCTTAAGGACTAGTTTAAGACCCTACTCAGAAGAATTGCCCAAAGAGTCTGTCTGTCTGCAGAGCTAAAGGCACTCATGGGCTGTTGCATATTTGAGAGATAATTGGTAACATCTCTTGTTTTTATTTAACTTTGAATCATTTTGAGGGTGTGGGCATTATCATATAAATTTTAATTCCTCTAATTAATATAGAGCTATATATATATTAATGCTCAAATATATAGACCTGAAATAGTGGGGACATAATCAATACAGTTTTTAAAATTTCAAATGAAGCAAAAAAAGATCACCTTTATTCTATAGGCTGATTTCAAAGTATGAGCTGAGCACCTGGGAATACAGCGGTTATCATAGTATTTACAAATTTCAGACATAAATGTCTGAATGTCAGTAAGTGTCTGTTAGAGGCACTGCATGATATTCTCTGCATCTGGACTGCCTTGTGGGGGAAAAAGGGAAAAAATACTTCTAGCTTTCTGATTCTTAACTGGAGGTAAGCAGTGGTGGAGGGTCTACTAGGAGAGGTAGGTTTCTTGGAATGTATTAATGAGTGGCTGGGAATGGAAGCCTGTCTGTATGGCTAGTGAGTCCAGAAACCCACTGAAGTTTCTAAACATCATCAGTCCTTTCTCTGCCCTCTCACCTGCACAGCTTTTTTTTAAACTTCTTTTTCTTTCCTTTGTAGTTTTTTTTTTGAGAGGGTGGTGGGAGCATTGGTATATTCATAAGGTGCCTGCTCATTAATCCTTTCTCTGTGCACAAGCTAAAGTATTGAATTGAGCGCAAGCTATGATTTAGTTCACCTATGGATTAGGTTACTTGTACTGAAGCTTGCACTTTTGTTCTGACATGAAAACCCAAAGTCACACGAGGTAATTGGTTCATTTCCCTCTCTGTCCAACCCCAACCCAGTATCTTCTGATTTAAAATCATGTACACGGAGATATGTGCCAGTTAGAATAAAGAAATTCTGTATTAAAATTTAATTTCATTGAATTCTCCTCCTAAATTGTTGACGTTGATTCTCCAGCCGATCCTAAAGAGTTTTTGTCAGCAGCACAGATAGATCTCAGAGATGCTGTGGGTTTGGTTTCAGACCACCATGATAAAGTGAATATAACCAATAAAATGAGTCACATAAGTTTTTTGTTTCCCAGTGCATATAAAAGTTATGTTTACACTGTATGGTAAGTAGTCCATTGAGTGTACAATAGCATTATGTCTGAAAAAATTGTATATACCTTAGTTAAAAACGTATTTTATGGCTAAAAAATGCTAACCATCATCTGAGCCTTCACTGAGTTATAATCTTTTTGGTATAGTAACATCAAAGATCACTTACCACAGATCACCATAATGAATATAACAAAATGAAAAAAAATTTATTGTGAGAACTGCCAAAATGTGACAGAGACATGAAGTGAACAAATGCTGTTGGAAAAGTGGCACCTATAGATTTGCTTGATGTAGTGTTGCCACAAACGTTTAATTAAAAAGTATCTGTAAAACACAATAAAATGAGCACAATAAAACAAGGTATGCCTGTACATATGTTATATTTACTGTATTGGAAATTAAAGCTGAGAAATGTTTTGAAAATTTATAAATTCAGTTAAAAATAAACATGGAAATATTTTAAATGAAAAATACCCATATTTTCCCAAAACAAAACCCAATTTAGAAGAGTTGGCATCACTCTACACTTACAAGTACCTTTAATCTACCTTAATAGAAAGTAGCTGGATTCTTAGGCGCTTCTGCGTTTCATCTGTTGTACTATCGCACTCGAGTAAACTCTATTCCTCCTCATGCGAGAAATGAGAATCAGAAAGGAAAGTAACATCATAGCATGATGATGAAAATAACTTTGACCTCATGCATCCCTTGAAAGGATCTTGGAGGTCCCCAGGGGTTCCCAGACCATACTTTGAGAACTGCCAGTGCGGAAAATAATCAGCATAACTTTCTATCTTATTTTTGGAACTGTATTTTACAGATGGAAAACTGTAGACCACTTTAAAAAAGTTACAGTGGAATGTAGTCCTTCCACTTCAGACATGAATGTCTGTATTAATTCAGGAGCATGCTTTCCCACGTTCTCTGTGGTCTTTATTCCAGATGCTAGAATACTTTTTCTCCAAAGGGCCTGCGTGTCATCACGTTTGGGCTATTGAAGACCACTAAACAATCGAGGGGGGGTTAGTATTACCCATATTTAATAGATAGGAAAAACAAAAACAATAGGGGCCAGAGAGTTTTGCTAGAGTTAGGGCTAAAAGTACACATTTTTTGAGCACTTTAGGTTTATGGAAATTCTGGGATTATTTAGTAGAAGTATTTGACTGGCTTTCTTTGTGTCATGATCATAGATTTGCTGTACACGGCACATGGGCCAAGGGACAAAAGGTATAGAGCTTTTTAACTGTACGAGGCGTGCGTTTTCGTCGGGAAGATAAATTCATGAAAAGATGAAAACCTAAGCATAACAGAGTGACTGAGTAGCCTGGTGCTGGGGGAGGAGTAGTACCTGGAAGAGACAGCTTGAGGTCATCCTGGCTCTCCTAACCAGCCTTGGCTTCAGCAAGCTGGTTCACTTTTTCAGTTCTCAGTTACACAGTTAAGTCATTGACTGAGTCCTTTCCAGCTATGAGGTGCTGAGGGAGTAAGAAGCGTAACAGAAATTGTGAACTGATTTGTTCATTTCTCTGACTTGAAAGATATGTATATGTTTCATAAAAATGAATGCTATTTCATTTGCCGTATTTGTTTTGTCATAAGTAAAATCTCTGGAGGATCTGTTGCTAATACGCATTTTAGCAAACGTGGTAGTGAGTTGAAAATCTAGTTGCATTTGATTTAATGATATAAACGTCTAAATTTAGCAGACTGGTAAACCCAGGATGGTGTAATGGTGGCTAAGCCTCATGCCTGGAGGCTGCCCTGCATCCTGTGCAGCAGTGACCAGTGAGCACCAAGCACAGGTTCTAACATTGCTTCTAAAACAAACAAAATTTAAATAAACAGCCCATCCTGGGATTAAAAGGGACTAAACTTTTAGATGCCCGCCCCCCCCAACTCCTTGAGAGCAATAATGCGGTTACTGTACTGTCCAGAAAATTTGTGATTTGAAGTATTTGTCTGGAAGGACATATATCAGTGACGCAGGTAAAATTTAGGGTGGTGATGATTCCACCATAACTGGCTCCTGTGGGTTCCACTCTGGGATGTCCTTTTTAAAGGCACTGATTCAGTTATAGCCTAAATATAATCTGTGAAGTATGTAGGTGTCTGAATAGTGTATGAGGACTTGAAAAAAAATGTGAAATTGATTGAAACCTATGAATCCTTACAGAACAAAAGATTACAAGCAGTGTGGAATTTAGTCCCTGCGGGTAGCCCCAAGCCGCCTGAGGGCGGGTGGCCTGAGGACATCGCCAGTGCTCTCAGCTCTGTGCTGTCACTTGGTGCAGAGCTAATGTCCTCTACATTGGCAGTTAAATTGCTGTGGAAAGCAGCTGCACTTGATGGAATTTAAATCAATACCTTGTACTTCTGTGTGGCCCTGCAGCCGCTGTATCACTACTCTTGTCAGCATCTCTGACCTGAGTGTAAAGGACGTGGTATCTTGTTAGAGATTTGGTTTTGAAAACTCATCTAAGTCAAATTATATTTTAAAAGCACTGGGCAGCTTGCTACTTAATGTATGTCACTGTAGGACATACACTCACAGTGACCAGCGGCTGCTAGAATCAGCTGCTCTCTGAAGGTCATCAGGGGCAAGTGGCCAGGGATGGGTGGTTAGGTCTCTGCCTGCTTCAGCTTCCTCCTTGTGGTGCTTTTTGATGCTTTGAGGGGATTGATTTATTTTACTCTTCAGCATCTTTGTTCCTACCAGAATTGCTTGAGCATCCATTTCTATAGCAGGGTTATTCCACTTTAAAGAGGAGCTATTCAAAACAGTAGGCTCCACTAGCTTTTCTCACAAGAAACACATTCTCTTAGTGTTTAAACTTAAGTTACACGTCCTTTCCTGGGATATATTTATTTTTACCGTATCTCAAAGCAGGGATTTACCTCATCTGTAAATCTAATTTTGGAGTTTTATTACGAAACTAATTTAGTTGTTTTGCTCCGTAAATATGATGGGTTAGGCATTTATAAATTGGAGGGTGAGTTATCTCCATTTCATATCATATGCCATCCAAGCTTTTTGGAATATGTTATGGGACAGACCCCCAAAACAAAACAGAAGGTGTTTAGATTGTGTTATGTTAGTAAAATAAACAATTTGATTATTTTCCTTAATAAACATAATTCTGACAATCTGATCAATAAATGCTCACTTTTAATAAGTCATACTGGATGCAAGTCAAATCAGATTATTTCAGCTAGCTTGGCAGAAAACCTTAAGTTAATTCAGTTTTCAGTCAGTTAACATTTGTTAAACCTCCACTGAATATTAGCCTCTAAAGGTTGAAAAAAGTATATTTCCTATCTTCAAGAAGTTCACAGGTTAGCAGGGGAGACAGTATGTGTATAACTATAATACAGTGAGCTCCTGAGATAAAGGAATTGATCAAATAGAGGGGAGTGGGGGAGGGACTTAATTCTGGTGAGTTTGGGGAAATGGGAAGAGGGTTTGCAAAGCTGACGGTGGTCTAACTATGGAGCAATGAATACTGGACCGAAGAGACATGGGGAGACAGAAGCATGAGTAAGTGCATGATGGTATGAAAGTGGTTATTTCTGGGAATTAGAATTATCTTTTGTGACCGTTTGTAGGTATATGTCTTCAGAAAATCTCCACCCAGAGCCTGAGCCACCTGGCAGTAGCATGAGTCTTCCTTCTTACTCAAAGAGTGGGTGCTGATAAAAATGTGACTGCTCTTTACGTCTGCCAGGCATGGTCTCTGGAACCGCCCTGCAAGATTTGTGCTTTCCTTCACAATGGTAAAAAGTATCATGTCTGAATGATGCTTCTGTGTTTAGAAATCCTGCCCGGCTGCTCTTGGGATGTGTACCTCTGTATTACGTACAGAGGAGTGGAGGGGAAAATGGGAGATTAGACCTGGTGGGATTTGTCATGGTTGGAGGTCTAAGGGGAATTCATTATGGACCGCAGCTTTTGCTGCAGGAAAGGTAATAATGAAGGGGGCATCCTCCCAAATTTGCAGGTAGGATCACCTGGATATGTCCTGCAGAAGCTCTGCTACAGTCTGTGCCAAACCCTCCCCCCCCCCCCGCCCCCAACAGACCTGATTGAATCACCCAGGAAGCAGAGTGCATTCTAGAAAATGGGACTGTGGAACTGAAGGTCCTGCCTGAGCCACGGGGCTGCAGACACTGCTGGAACTGCCTGATTGACAAGACCTTAGAGGGCCACTGAAACCCTAGGCCAGTTTTTCTTTACCCTGAGATTTCTGACTCATTGCAATTAAAATCAAAGTAAGACCTAGTCCAGAAAGTGTCAGATCTTAAAAAAACAAAACAAAACAAAAAACCCACAAAGGCCAGGGTCAGGGCTGAAAAGGTAGATTGAGATGAAAAGTGTGAAGGTCCTTGTTTATCATGGTAAGGACATTTATACCATAAGCAGTGAGTAGCCACAAAGGATTTTTTTTTAGTAAGCAGGTGTTGGGGGTGACATGATGAGATAGTTGGGAAAAATAACTGGCAGGCACAGGAGAGAAGCAGAGGTGAAGGTGAGGTATGGTGGTGAGACGATGAAAGGAGGAGGGACTGTTAGAGGGCTTCTAGAGGTGAAACCAGCAGACTGGGGCTGACTGGGTACGTGGTGGAGACACTGAACGCTCACCCTTCTCTGAGTTGCTTCTTGTCAGGACACATGGGAGGCTTACCATCTTCTCCCTTTTCAGCCAGGTGAGCCCATACGACTAATTCTGGCCAGTGTGTTGTGAACCGAAGTCACATGTTGCTTCCAGGCTGAAGCATTTAATTGTGGCTGGAACACCTTCCAACATCATCTTTCTCCTATGCAATAATGAGAAGGCTGTGCGTTTCAGATGGTTCAGCTACAGGTTGGCAGAGCCTCAGTCCACTGAGTCCCTGTGGCGGGGCAGATGCCCTGTAGAGTTGTTCAGGTCTATGGTGATCAATGTCTTGTGTGAAATTACCAAGATTTGGGGGATATTTGTTACCACAGCATAGCCTAGGCTGTTCTGACTGATGCATGGTGATACTTTGTAGCCTACATTTGTAGATGACCCTGCAGTGGGAAAATAGGTTTTCCTTATCGTATTCCATTATGTATTTAGTACGTGCCACGTGAGAAAAAAACCTGCACCCAAGCTGGGTTAGAGTTAGGTCGATTTCTTTGCAGGATTTCTTAGAGGTTTTCATTCACTGTGGAGATTTGAAACTCCAAGCTGAGGGAGAGTAGATATTGCTTCCTCACCTTATCTGGCTGAGAAATCCATTTCCCTTGCCTCTTTTGGTAAGTGTACTTATGAACATTTTGGGGAACACAGTTAAGGAAATACAGAGTTACACAATCATAATGGTCTAGGCATGAAGCTAATTTCAAAAACCCAGAGAAGTCCTCACCTGGAAAGGGAGGATAGATTCGAGGGAGAAGTTGAAAGAAGGATTGACAGGAGTGGAAGTGACTGGATACTTAAGGGAAGAGTGAAGAGGTTCTGTTACTTCAGTTACCAACACATTTCTGATTGATTCCTTACCCATCTGCACAGTTGCCTTTCCAGACTTTATCTTTTTCCCTCAAACTTCCAATCCCATTCCCGCCTCCCTTTGTGTTTTCAGAGGCCCTCGCTGTCCCACCTTCCTGGTTCTCTGTTCAGCACGAGCTCTTCTTCTAGGCCACCTTGGGTCCCTTTAACGTCCCTTTTATTCCCTGCTGTCTCAGATGGGGGAATGTTCTGCCAGAAGTGTTTAACACCCCTCCTCCTGCCACATACACTCACATGTGCCCTGACTTCCGTTCGCCATATCTTTCGTCCCAGCATCTTGAGTCTTCTCCGTTGCCTCCCTCTTTGCTCAGACACTGGTGTGCTAAGTCCTTGTTCTTGAGTCAAGCGGCGTATCCCCTCTTCTAGTCCATATCACCCCTTCAAGTTACTGGACACACAGTTGCTATCTTTTTGTATCCCTTTTATTTCCTTCCTTACAGAAACACATGTGGAATGCCTACAGTATGCCAAAAACTCTTCTGGGTGCCAAGGACACAAAGATTAGAGTGACCTCTTCCCCCAAGTTGTCAAGTGGCAGACCCTGTCCAGCTGAACAGCACAGGGCATCTCGGGTAGCGTGGAGCTCAGGGTGGGGACATCGGAGAAGGCTTCCTATAGGAGGTGAGGCAGGAGCTGAACCTTAAAGAAGTTGCAGCCAGTGGAGGGGCTGGAGAGGAGAGCAGGGGTGGGTGCACAGACGGGTGGGAGTAGGATGCAATTCAGCAACTGTGGGTGCTTCTGCTTTAGCGCTGCCCGAGGTCGCCAGTGACTTTTTAGATTCAAGTGGTCACTTAAATTTGTTCACCTTTCACATCCTCACCAGAGTGGTCATTGTTGCTGCTCACTCTAATCCGTGAACTCTTTCATCTGTTAATTTCTGGAGACTTCTTCCTTCTGGTCCTTTTGCTAATTGTCTGACAGTGCTCCCTCCTCCTCTCAGAAATCTTTAACTACTGCTGTTCCCAGGCTCTCCCGACCCTGCCTCTGTTCTCTTCACCCTCTAGCAGTTTGGCTGTGACTTTGTTTGGAATTTGAATTTATCGTTAGCCTTGCCTCTCTTCTGAATGCTTCCCGTGGTCCCTTCTGCTGTGATCCTTCCTTCACTATGCCTGCTGATATTGTATGCTTTGCATGCACCTGAATTTACATTTGTTTGAAATGTGAGTGCAAATTATAGGCATTGTAAAGGACGCGGTGGTACTCCTTGCTCATGCATCATTCACAAGCTAATGGTTTGTGACAGCGCCAGGTGGAGGCAGTTGGTATGCAGAGGCCTCACTGTGCCAGTACCTGTGAACAGCTGGGGAACAAATCTGCCTTTAGTTTCTAGAGCTACATTGGTCTGTTAATAAAATTCTGTTGTATCAGTTTTCTGGGAACATAGATTGTTCTCTGTTGTTCAATTGCATTATGGCAGTTTTTTTTTTTTTTGGTGAATTGCCATATAATGAGGAATAACTTGCATTTGTCTTGTTAATTTTATTAAAGCAAAATAAAATTGAGTGTGTGTACTGATTCTGAGTTAGTTACCTTTTGGGATGCCACAGGTGGAAAGTTAACTACTCTTGTAGAGTGTTCACATTTCTGCCAAACTTCCTCTGGTGCTCGCCAAGGATGTTCACTAGTTATTTCCAGTTCTACTGGGGACGTGGCTGTTCGGCGTCTTCCCTTCCTTGTCACCAGGGGCCTTCTAGACTGTGGAGCCTCTGTCCTCTCTGATGAAGAGATGTGGAGCCAGCTTGAAATGGGCATGCAGATTGTGTGACAAATCTTTGTGGTCACAGTATAATATGAGCCCATCTGTACTGATGCACCTTTGCAAATTTTGTCACTCCTTGGAAAATTAAAGTCAATGGTCACCTGGGGTAGGAGAGTGGTTTGAGATTTTTCTTTCTTTTTTTCTTACTTTTATTTATTTATTAAATCAAAATACAGTTGATGTACAAATTCTAGATTTTCTTAATATCATAGGCAGTAAGTTGGTGCTGTGAAAAAAATAATTCTGATAAATGAATGAGGTGTCTAGCTTATAAAGTGGGTTTCACGACGTTATCTGAATTTCTAATTAGAATCCTTTAATATAATCAGCATTTTGTGGCATTAAGGCTGGCAGGAATATTGTGAAATAGATGTCATCTTTTCCTTTTTTATTGAGAAAGGGAAACAGGTGAGTTACTCAAAAATATAATAAGGTTAGTCAACAGATGTTCCCAGGAGCTGTGGAAGACTTTGGGATTGAACTGTAACCAAGATAAAGCCTAGGCCTTCAAGAACGTAATCTAGCAGAGAAGACAGACAGCATTTAAAACATCAAGTGATAAGTGCTGCTATGGGAGGAGGCTTAGGGTGTTGGGACAGGGAGGGAGGACTTCCTAATACCCCGAGCTGTGGTTGAGGAGGTGACGTGGGTTCCGCTGAGGTTAGACACCCGCTCTGCACCAGGGAACATGATAGGGACACAGCAGAGAAGAAACGCAGGGTCCTTGCCCTTGCAGAGCGTGTAGTCAAAGCTCAGACTGAAGGATGAGTGGTGACGTGTGGGAAATAGCCGATGGATTCCCTGAAAATGGAATCCTATACGCAAAGACCTGAAAGTTAAGTAAATACTAGGGCTGTAAGATACAGCTGGAGAGGAGCCAGGAACCAGAGGCTGCTCAGCCTCGCACCCAGGGAGGGCCCCCAGTGCTCCTGGGCGGGAATCTTGAAGAGCCAGCGCAGGTAATTAAGGTCAGAGAATGAATTGTACAAGGTCACACACACATTTCCTCAAAATATAATATCTTATGCAAAAAAAACAGACCAAAAAAACCCCCCAAACTCCAGAGATGGTGAATGCTACATTTGATTAAGAAACTTGTTAAGTTGAAAGTTCCCTCTTGGGAGAAGAAGGAGAATTTTTACATAGTCTGGTTTAAAAGTTGGGCAGACTAGTGTAGTTTATGGCTTGTAATATTGTTAGGGGAGAAAAAGAAGAGTCAAGAAAGAGTCCGGGGGGGAAAGGGGTTGGGAAGGGATAAATTGGGAGTTTGAGATTTGCATATACTAACTGATATATATATAAAATAGATAAACAGCAAGGTCCTACTGTATAGCACAGGGAACTATATTCGATATCTTGTAGTGACTTATAATGAAAATGAATATGAAAATGAATACAGTGTGTATATGTATGACTGAAGTATTTTGTTGTGCACCAGAAATTGGCACATTATAAACTGACTATATTTTAATTAAGAAAAAAAAAAAAGGAAAGAAAGAAAAAGAGATTCCAAAGTCTGAGGCCTGAGACACTGGGTGAGAAAACGGTGGCTCCATTTTCCAGTAGTAAGTCAAAGGGGCCGAGCAAGGAACCAGTGTGGTGTTGTCCTTAAAGCACTGGGCTCCCTGTGGCCTGAGATCCAACCCCAGACCCGCTCCTTCCAGCTGACCCTTAATGGCAGTTTCCACATCGCTCAGCCAGAGATAAGTCCTAATTTATAGGGTGCGTGTGAGGATTAAACAAATGTGGGAACAAGAAACACGGTAAATATATTTTTTTGGTACTTATTTGTTTAATATATACTCCGCTCTTATTGGAAGCTCCATCAGGGCAAGGTCTGCATGTGTTTTGTTTGCTGCTCTGGCCCCAGTCTGAGCTCATGAGTGAGGCGGAACTCCCCATAATGATACAAGGGGTCCTGCAGTGGAGGAGAAATAATTTTCTCTCTACCCTATTCTTGGCTGAGACACTGCCCCCTCCTCCCGTAATAAGACACATTAGCAGGAGTAAAAAAGAAGTTTAATCACATGTACACCTCCTGTATACATAGAAGATACCCAGGAAAACTGATTAACTTCCCAAAGTGATCCAAGTATCACCTTAAATACTTTCTTCAGTAAAGGCAAAGGAAGATATGGAGGGGAAGAGACACTTGGGGGAGGTTACTAGGAAAAGCCCAGTAGACATGCAGATTTAAGTTGCTGCTTTCTCCATTGATAATAGTTTCTAAAGATGTAGTCAGTCTTTTCTCCCTGGTGCTGAGAGAGCGAGGCACCCTTACAAATGGAGATTTCCCTCATATGTGTAAATGTCTCTTACAAAGGGTAACTTCTACCAGGCTTTCAGACTTTCTCTTGTGTTTGCTATTTCATAAAAATAACCAGCTCAAGATCAACCTTACGCCAAAGAGGCTTATTTAGGGGTGGCATATACTACTCCTCTTTGGTTCCAAAGAAATTGAATTGCCCAAAATCAAGGCGGCATTATTGTAAAGGTGGAGAAATAGCTGGGGCAGCTCTGTGAAGCCAGCTGGCTGGGAGCCCCTGCATCGGGCTGCAGATCCAAATCCCTCCCAGCCCCCACTCTGGCTTGGTGGTTGTGCACGCCAGTGCTGAGGCTGGATCAGTCCCGTGTCCTCTGCCAGGCTGACTGTGAGCCAGAGAAGCCGTATCTTGGAGCTTTATTGTACATTGAAAGTCTTTGTTAGGTAGTGCCTAATGTATTAGTTTCCTAGGGCTGCTGTAAACAAACAAACAAACAAAAACACACACACACACACACACAAACTGGGATGCTGGAAGCAAAGAGAAATTTCTTTTCCTGCCATTCTGGAATCAGAAGCCTGAAATCTAGGTGTCAGCAGGGCCAGACTCCCTTGCGAGGCTCTGGGGAGAATCCGTTCTTTGCCTCTTCCTGCTTCTTCAGGTGCTGCTGGCACTCCTTGGCTTGTGGTTACATCACACCAATCTCTGCCTCCAGGGTCACATTGTCTCCTCTAGTGTCTGTGTCAAACCTCGCTCTGTCTCCTAGCATAAGGACACTTTTCCTGGTTGACCATCTTATATGTGGTATTTAGGAAGTCTACAAGGGCTTGGCGTTAATTTTGCCTTGATTTCTGTTAGTGCTCCCAATTTTCATTCTTGGGACTTTTAACCTCTGAGCTGTTTTCTTATATTGTACTTTTTATTCTCAATTTTGCTCTGTTGGCTCTCTTATACATTTATGCATACATCTATGCATCCTTGGAAAATGTGACATTATAACAACAAGTATCATTTACTGAGAAAGCCAGGGGTGGACGCCAAGAGTCTCTTTCATTTGTATGTGAACCTTTATCTTTATAGTTTCTTTATTGATTTTCCCTATGTTCCGGGATAGTTTCTCAAGGTTACCTATCCCCTGTGTTACTGTAGGGGAGGAAGAAATTTTCCTCTACCCTTCTAGGCTTTTGTGGCTGCTCTAAGAATTAAGTTGATATGAGACAGATTAACAGGAGAAAATCAAACAAGTTTAATAACATGCATACGTGGCAGAGACCCAGGAAGACTGAGTCACTGGCCAGAATGGCTGAAGCCCTCCCCTTGAGTACCGCCTTCCGCAAAAGACAGAGGAGGATGTCCACACAGAGCAAGGCAATTGACCTGAAGAAGGAAAAGTAAGTGTTCGCTGGTCCTTGCAGAGACACTGGGACACAGACTGGTCTCTGACCTCTGAGTGTCCCCCACCACACCCAGTCCTTATTCTTTGCAGATATCTCTGGTGATAGCTCTGTTCCAGGAACAGGCCTTCTGTGCAGTTAGAGGAAGTTAGAGGGAAGACCAGAGTTTCTCCCTGAGTCTTTTGGGCCTTGGTTGTTTTCAACTCAGAAATAATCCACATGCCAGAGACATTGGTGGCAAAATTTTACTCCCTGACAGTACTAATTTAGTATGTTGTGGTATTTGCTTTTCACTACTGAAAATGAAGGCTTTTATTTCAGCAATTGCACTCAGTTTTTTGTTCTGTCTCGTTCTCATGTCTTAGAAGCGATGCATTGTTTGCTTAAGAACAAAAATCATTTTTTAAAATAAATTGGCTTTTGTTTCAAGTGTGAGAGTAAAAGAGGATGGTTCTCAGTCTTGCTTGTAGTTATCCTTGTTTAGTATAAGTAAGAGCAAAGCAAGGCCATCAGGTGATCCTTTTTCTGTGCTGTATGCGTGGTCAGGGCTGCCACTAGCTCGGTCGCAGGTCTGCACCATGAGGGAGCGACTCGCACGCAGAGGAGAGTCCTGTGCTCGGTTAAATGCTCTGCCGGTGCCTTCTTGAAATTCTTTTAATTTTTAAACAAGGGACCCCTCATTTTCATTTTGCAGATGGGCCTCATGAAAAATGCAGCTGTTCTTGGCTCTGTGGAACCTGTATATGTGTTTTAAAGAGAAATCTATTCCTCCAGGTGGATGCAGCCCCTGCTGTCGTGCACACCGTGGCCCCTCGGCATCTTGTGCGGTGGGGAGATCCTGCCCAGCCTTAAATGGCGTTCTTGGTGGTTTTCCTCTACTTGTATGTATTCAGAATGCAGATAACCGATAACTTTTGGTTAGTAGAAATAGGCTTTTCTTGCCTCTTCAGATAGGCTTTTAAAAAAATGAAATAAAAATAAACAGGACTCAGTTTCTGGTGACCTGTTAGGTGTGCATGATTGTGACTGTAAGCAAGTCAGGGGGCAGCTTGGCCTCTGCTTGTCCTTGACGCTGACTTTCCACTTGTGCACTGTATT